>NC_050093.1:4814824-6201459 GCF_009764565.3 Dermochelys coriacea
CCACCCTCGCTCCTTATATACATTCTCCTACCCACGGCTGTATCCTTTGTCATCTTCCCTCTCAATGCTAAAATCTGGCATGGAGATTACCTGGACATCTCCCAATCATCTCCCCCAAATTCCTAGTTTAAAGCTCTCTTTATCAGTTGTGCCAGCCTCGATCCTAAAGTCTATTTCCTTCCCTACTCAGATGAAGTCCATCCCAAGAGAACTGTCCTCTGTCTGTGAATGCCTCCCAGTGGCCATACATCCCAAAGCCCTCCTTATAGCACTACTGCCTAAGCCATCTGAGTCATAATCTTGTCACACCTTTGTTGCCCTTCTCTAGGAACAGGAAGGATCCCGCTAAAGATCACCTGAGCCTCAATTTCCTTAAGCGTTTTCCCCAGCCTAGCATAGTCTCCCTTAATACTTTCCAGCGAGAATCTAGCCATATCATTTGTTCCCACATGAAGGATAATTAGGGGATTCTTTCCCGCTCCCTTTAGGATCCTTTTCAACCTCAGGTCTACATCCCGTATCTTAGACCCGGAAGACAGCACCCCCTTCTATTCTCTGGATCAGCTCTAGTTACAGACCTGTCTATTCTTAATAAAGAGTCCCCCTATCGCATAGACCTGCCTTTTCCTGGTGACAGTGCTATTCTCCAGTCTCTCTCCCCTGTTCCCTCTGGCTGCAAGTTCTTTCCATTCCTTGCAGCCAGAGGGAATCATTAATTCATTAAGACCAAGAGGCTGTAATATTTGTTTTGTATTCCAGCCATCTTCTCCCATCCAGAACATAAATTACAATGTGGTAAACTTTTTTGTTTTAATTTTCTGCTGAATAAAAAAGGGATGTAAATATTATGCAAATAGCATTAACACATTGCTTGTGTGGGGGGAGAACATGTTTTGGTTCCCCTGTGATAGAGTGCCTACCCCACACAAGGCTTGAACAGGTGAAATAGGCCAATGAACCTTGTAGGCTGCACCTGCAGGAAAGCCGGAGATTGAGGCCTAATGGCTGATGAAGCCCAGCTGGGGAAGGAGCTGGGACAGCCTTATGAAGAAGAAAGCACAAGTAGGAAGGAGCTTCAGGGAGGAGCTCTGCAGTCATTCCCTGGAGAGAAGGGGAGTTGGCTAGGTACAAGCAGGAGCATGAGGGAGAGTAAGCTCTGGGATCTGCCTTGGCTACAACTGTGGCAAGAAGCTGGGAGTGGATGAAGTGTGAGCTGGTGAACTAAGGGGGAGGGTGGGAGCCAGCAGATAGGAAAGAGTCCAGGGACACAAAGTTGGAGCTTGAGCAGATGGGTTTCTGTGCACAGGGTCGCTGGGCTGGAACCTGCAGTAGGAGTGGGGCTGGATTCCCCTGCTGCCCACTGGGGAAGTGGCACAGACTTGGATGTGGTTTAGAAAACTGCCTGAGATAAGCTTGTCCAGTGGGGCTTTGAAATCCCCAGAAGGGGAAAACTATAGTGACCTGGCTAGAGGGCTGAGTCATGAAGAGGGAGCATCCTGTGTCCGGAGAGACCACGGAGCAAGTAACCGAAGGAGGGGCTGCCAGACCAGGAGAGAGCTAATCCCCAGATGTAACCACAGTGGTGAGTGTACCCAGCAACTGTTCCCTTGGTGTTTAAAAGGAATCAAATGAAACCAGTAAAGTTTTGGCTATTAATTACTGCTCCAAATGCAGAGATTTCTCTCAGCACTATTGGCATGTAGCCTCCCAATAGTGAGGAGGAGGAGGTGGTGGTGGTGGGGTGTTACTGTTAGTCTGTTAAGCCTTAAAGCTTAGGCCAGATCCTCAGCTCCTATACATTAGGAAGATACCATTAAGATCTATGGAGCTGTTGACTCTCACCAGCTGAGAATCTGGCTCAGGAAATAGTTTAGCCATGGATCCTCTCTGCTCAGTTCGTACACTTCAAAGAATCATGGAAGTCAGAGATAAAAAGAGCTAATTAGATCATCCAGTCTCTCCCCAGTAAAGAGCATGTTTTCCAACCAGCTCTAGTGTGTCTGCAGCTCGCTGGCAGACTTGTAGCCTCTGGTGGCTGGTCCACTGGAGGACAACATGCTACTCCTATTGCCTATTAATGGCTTTGTTCCTTTAGCTCTAATACATTTTTCCAGTGTCTTCCAACCAGGTCCAATGGCTGGGGGCAGGGGGGAAAACCCATTGGTAAAGTAAGCCATGTCCCTGTCTAGTTGCTGGTCCCCCTGCAAGATAACAGCCTGCTACTGCTGACACTTAATGGGATTGCTATTTTAGTGCAGATGGTAAATGTTTGTGAGGTGATGCTGAATGTCATAGGTTCAAAACCTGGTGGTTAGAGTGGGAGATTTTGCTATTTGCAGACTATAGTTGTCTACCCACTCCAGTTAGTCACCATTCAGCCAAGCTAGAGACATGCTCTTCTAACCTTCTTTCTCTGTCATCCCTCAAGCCTACCCAGCTTTTTCCAAACTGCTTCCAGGATGTAAGCTTGGTGGAACTTGACCTTGATATTTTATAATTTTGACAGATCAGTGTTTAAGCCCTTTTACTTTACCCTTTAAACTTCTACTGTTGTGGGGAAATCATGGGGGTCAGAGTTCCAGTAGATATGGAGATTCAAAAAGTGAGCTTCATAGCAGTTGAAAATTGGTGTTTTAACATCATGCCAAAGTAAATGGCCTTAAATCACTCAATTCTCCAGCAGCATCCTTCTTTGCCTATTTGTAAGTTTTGATTACTATTAATGGAAATATTTTGTGTACACAATGGAATTGTTTACCCCAGTAATCTAATCCCCCCAAGCCTGTCACTGTTTCTGGTTCTCAGACCTGAATGCAAGAATACAGGTATGGTTGCACTGGTGCTGTGAAGACAGGGTCTTGTGCATCCCAGGAACTGTGAAGGTGCTGTTAGTCTTGGGGCAACCATGTATGCAGCACCACTGTATGTGGCAAATGGTCTAAGGCAATGTCTACACTTCAGATGATACAGAGGAAGCTGTGGTGCTGTGATACTTCAGAGTAGAAACTACCTATATAGTCATGTGGATGGCAGAAGCCCTCCTAAGTAATTAACCTAGCTACTGCTTCTTGGAGAGGTGGACAGAATTTTATTGACCTAATGCTGTCTGCACCAGGGGTTAGCTCAACTTAGTTGTCACTCAGGGGTGTGAATTTTTTCTCCCCCTGAGCAATGTAGCTAGGTCAACCTAACTTTAGTGTAGACCAGGCCTCAGCAATAGACAGTTGTGACCAGATCCCCCAGGCTGTATCCTGGGACCACTGTGCCCCCAAACTCTCTCCAGCCTGGGCTGTCTCTCAAAAGCCTTGCTAGTGACCAGCAGCAAACCTCTCCGGGTGCTGTGATCACTCAGCACAACAGCATGTGGAGCCCCATATCCAGCTAGATTGCATGAATGCTCCCTGAGCCGCCACTCTTTCATACAGAGAGTGGCACCAGAGCCAAATCCTCCCAGCACTGTACCTCAGGAATATTCCACTTTGCACTTCTCAGGATGAGCAGTGCAGATTCATTAATTGGTTCACCACTTCTACAATGGAAAGTGGATATACACCAGCCTTGCAAAACCTGAGCAGATTTGCCACACGCTCACTGGTAAAGATAAACAGTAAAAAGTTGGACTACAAAAGGGATTTTAAGTGAGGCAAAAAGTCAGTTATCAAAAGAAAATATAAGCATGCAGTCTAAACTCTCAACCCTATTAGATTGGGCAACAACTAGATTAAGCTGTTTTTTCTCACCCCACTGGATATTGCTGTCCTTAATATACGGCTTTTTCCTTTAAATCTGGGCCAGTCTCCTCTGAAGTCTTCAGTCTTAATCTTTTTGTTGCTTGCAGTATAGGTGGGGGCAGGAGAAAGGCCCTGCATGTGGCCACTGTCTGTTTTATGCCCTCAGTCCATGTGCCTGGGGAGCACAAATCCAGGCCTGTCTTTCCTTGCTGTTCCCTCTGGGGTGCTAATATCGGACTGATTCCCCAACTCACAGCATGTTTTATTGACAACGATACAACACAATTCTCATGACTTCATATGCATTAATGATCCACATCTATGGATAGAGAAATAGGTGACCAGATGTCCTGTTTTTATAGGGACAGTCCCAATTTTGGGGGCTTTTTCTTATTAGGCACCTATTACCCTGTCCAGATTTTTTTTTTACACTTGCTATTTGATCACCCCATAGAGAAATGACTTCCAGCAGATCATAACTGTTAGCCCTGATACCTTACAAGGCATGCTTTCTATATAAGATCATGATTGTATAAAACAAGGAATAGGGGGATGCCAGAATACTTCCCCAAGGTATAGTGTCACAACAGTGTTTCCCATTTTTCTCCCCAAGCTCCTATAAGCGAATGCACTAAATCAGTGGTTCTCAACCAGGGGTATGTAGAGATCTAGAAGAGTTGATGTACCCCCTGGAATTTTTTGGCCTGGTTTTGCAACAAGCTACATAAAAAGCACTAGCAAATGCAGTACAAACTGAAGTTTTCATACAGACAATTTGTTTATACTGCTCTGTATCCTATGCACTGAAATGCAAGTACAATATTTATATTCCAATTGATTTATTTATAATATGGTAAAAATGACAGTCTCTCAGGTGCCACAAGTCCTCCTTTTCTTTTTGTGGATACAGACTAACATGGCTGCTATTCTGAAAATGGTCAGTATGCTGTGCCACTTTTTTGTATTTGATTTTTGTAAGCAAGTAGCTTTTAAGTGAGGTGAAACTTGGGGGTACACAAGACAAATCAGACTCCTGAAAGGGGTACAGTAGTCTGGAAAGGCTGAGAGCACTGCACTAAATCATGTGCCATTGTAAGAAACAAAGGAGGGTGGGGGAAGGGATAGGGGGTCCATTTTGCTGATTTGACTGAATAAGAATTGCCATTAAGTGATACAGGATGGATGCTCCTTCACACTTGCTATCCACACTCCTTGTCTGCTAAAGGGTAACACTGGCTTGTAGCTAAACCAGTCTATGGGAGCAGAGAGACATCCGCTCTGTTCTATTACCAGCCAGTGCAGTAACAATCCAGTGGTGGCACTGGCTTATAACTGCTGGCACAGACACCTGCCTCTCTGCAGCACACAGGGATGGGGAAAACAATCACTCCATCTCAGGCAGGCCTCCCTCAAATGAGCATTTCAGGCTTGTGCCTAGCAATTTTCTACTTGAAGCACAGTAGCCTAATTGCCTGCGCTGTCTAATTGTTGAGTAATTGTGAGGCTGGGAGCAGATCTGTTTTTGTGGGTTTGTTGGAGTTCTTCCATTTCAGAATGCCAAGACCCTACTGCATATCCTCTGATGTGCCTTCTCAAAGAGAAGTCTCTTCAGTAATCAAAGTGCCTTAAATGGGAATCGTTTGGGGTGTGTGGAACAGATGGCAAACAGGGCAGGAGGATTCTGTATGTGCTGCCGGGGTGGCTTGGGGAATTTCTTAAGCCTTTTCTCTCCATTACACACAAACCTGCAGAGCCACCTTCTAGGCTCTTGTCTCCGCCAGCTAGCAGCCATATGCTAGTGCTGTCATAGCCAAACAAGCGTAGCATCTCATTCAGCAGCCAGATTTGCTCTGTGTTCCCCTGGCTGGGTCTAGAACCAGGTGCAACAAGCAGTGGAGGTAGGGGTCATGTTGAGCTGCTTGGAGCTCTGCAGAGCTGACATGAGGATATTTATTTACACTGTAACTTCACACACAATACTCCATGAAAAGAATGTTCAGATTGCAAAGTCAAGTACTGAAAAGCCAGGGTATGCCAGGATTCAGGTTGCATGTGCAACAGCTTTAAAAAAACACAACAAAAACCTCTCCGCATTGCCCCAGATCTACTACATTTTGTGTAGGTAGACAGCTCTTTTAAGCAATCATCAACAATGCAAGGTCGCATCAAGGACAAAATCGGCAAGAGCCCAGTTTTAAAGATGTCCTATTAAAAATGTATGAAGAGAAACCAAGCAAACTGCACAGAATTCAAAGGGCATAAAAACTAACCTTGTGTGAAATTTCATGCTCATACGCCACCTACATTTAGAGAAGGGCCACAAATTCCTGGCTGTCTTGATCAATTTACAACTCAACCCTAACTGTGGTGTCACTATTAGGGATGGTTATAGTGCTGCCTGTTGCTCCCTTCTGCCTACAGAGCTCAAATGTGCCCCTGATGCAGCAATTGCACTTAAGCACATGCTTAAAGCCTTACTGAAGCCAATAAGGCTTAAGCATGTTTTGCTGAACTAGCGTCTTTGTGAATTTATCCTCTCAGCAGCCTGGGAGCTGGGAAAGTATCCCTCTGTTACAAAGGTTAAGTGAGCAGGGCAAGGTCATACAGCCAGCCTGTGGCAGAACTAGAACATAACACAGACCTGCTAGCCCATAGAAATGCTGAACTAGATCAGGCCAGAAGGGCATCTAATATATGGTCTCTAAAAAAGGCCAGGTTTCAGAGGAACAGCCGTGTTAGTCTGTATTCACACACACAAAAAGAGGTACTCTTTTCTTTAAGAGGCCAGTATCACACTTCAGGGGAAGGAGCCAGATACCTTGCAGCAGGCAGTTAAGGAATCAACTACCCACAAAGAAAATTTGTTCATGCCCAGCCTTGATAAGATCTTCCTTCCTCAATTTACTCTTTAGATTACCTAACATTGCTCCAAGATATCTGTACATGGGCACTTGAGAAGGGACCACATCAACCAACCTCCTGCTGCTGCTTGACCTTCCTATTGATTTCCTTAGTGACTTGGGACCAGATCCTCAGCTGGTGGAACTGACATACCTGCATTGACTTCAGCATGTTGGGTGGCTTAATACTTTTTGAAAATCTGAACTCCAATTGTGGCTGAGTACTTGAGCATTCAGTATGTAATATCTTGCTGCCCAAAGGATCTGACTTAACAGTACAAGGTAATCTGGGGTGCATGGCTAATGGCAATGCACCAGTGCTATAAGATAGCCAACATCTAGATACTATGATCATTGGTAGGTGATCAATGACATGGATAGATGCATAAATAAACAGATGCTTGATAAACGCTATCTATAGCAAGGTAAATTGATGTGTCTGAGGATAGATGGATAATACCCAGTTTATATAGCACTCTTGGCTTTTAGATCTCAGTGGCTTGCATAAAAGAATGTCTCATCCTTGTCCCTATGTTACACATGGAAAGCACTGATGTCACCTTCTACAGTTTCTCATGAGACCAAGCGGAATAGAACCCTGGCCTCCTGAGTCCCAGTCTAGTGTCCAAACCACAAATAGATTATTTCTCTGCAAGTCTGCTGGCTTCCTAAACTGCCCCTTTCAAGTTGGGCTGTGCTTAGTCACACCAGGGTTTCTAGAACTCCTGGAAGCATAACTAACAGTAATTCCAAGCATTGCCTTAAATACTCTTCCATTTCTCCAGTCAGGGCAGATGCAGATTTACTGAAGGGAAGGAAAAAAGCAAAAGAGAACCCTTGGAAATTCAGTTAAGCTGCTGGCTTTTTTGAGTTAGTTTAAATGTGTCTTCTGAAAAGCAATTCATTTTATAAAATGCAAAAGAGGCACAGCTGGATCTGTGCCCCTTACTTCAGTTTCTCCTTTGGCTTCTTTATCTTGCCAGCGTTATCTATTTCCCTTTATTTGTATTTCAAGCAGAATGGGCATACCACACCACATGTCAGGGCTGCCAGTCCTCTCATTCATGTTAACAAACTTCTGGTCATCAATATTTAATTCTCTCAGATGCTAGTGGCTTTGCACCCATTTCTGGGGCAGATTCCAAGGTGATTCTGCCTCCTTCTCATTCTTTTTTGTGTGCATCTGTGTGAGGGACAGAATAGCAGGGGGTGACATTTCCTAATCCTACTATGTGCCTGAACATGCAATTGCAGCTAGACTTAGTGTCTACATTTACAGGCACTACAACTACATCACAGTAGTGGTGAATAGTAGACACTCTCTACAGTGACAGAAGGGTTCTCTTCCCCCCCCTTTCTTCTCCCCTCCCCCCAATCATTGTAGTAAATCAAGAGGAGGTACCTAGATTGACCAGAATTTTTTTGTTTAGCTGTCTACAGTGGGTGTTTGTGCTGTAGTTGGGTCAGATTTTTTTCACAGCTTTAAGAGATGTAGCTAAGTTGACAATTTTAGGTGTAAACCAGTCCTGAGATTTCTTGGAAAGAATTTCTTTCTTAGAAGAAAGAGCATGAGGCCCTGAGATGGGGAGCAATACTTAATACTAGAGGGTCAGAGTCTCTGACCTGTCAGTCTCCCCTCACACTGCTCAGGTGGCAGAATGGTTGCACCTGCTTAGCTGGAGATTCCCTTAAAAGTATATGTTGGCTTCCCCCATGCCACCTTCCCTGCAGTCCCCTGTGCTGGGATCAAGAGGTCCTGGTCTATAACAATGTAGGGTGCTAAGAGATGTGGCTTTATTCCCCTGGGGTTTGGCTAGCCTCCCAACGGTCAGATGGCCCCTTGGGGATAGTTGCCTGCTAGTGCAGGTTGAAGCAGTGCCCAGCCTGCTCTGACCTACCAGGCAGAGAATCAGGGAGGTGTAAATGATTCCCTGATGCCCCCACTCCTTCAGCTGCACCCAGAGGAAACTCAGTGCAGCCAAGAAACTGGCCCAGAGTTGGGCAGAATTGTTCAGAAGAGATAATTTCTTTGAATCTTGCCTTTTCCTGTCTGAATTGTCCAAGAACAGATGAAAGTTGCCTCAAGGATGTTTGTCCCCCAAAATCATGCAAGAGAACCCCCTGAATGCTTTTTCTGTTGCTTGTTTGGAGACTTACACAAATGTGCTTTCAATGAGCTGCTTCAGCCAGACACAAGTCGCATGGCATTATTTTCATTCCCTGATTGGATGAGTGCACCTCAACCAGCTGAACGGGTGCTTTGAGTACCAATTAGTCACTCTGCAAGTGGCTTAAACTGGCAAACACTCCTGCTTGTAAACTTACACCAGTGCTGATCTGGCCCAGTAAGTCAGTGTAGTCCCACTGAGGCTCATAGAGCACCCAGACTTAATCTGTCCCATTCTCAAGAACGCGTGCAGAAAATGGGACCCGGATATAACTACAGCAAATTAAAGACACAATCTCACTAGCTGTGTTTTCCCAATGAAACCCCCCCCTTCCCTGCAAGTTAAAAGAAACCTGGCTGATGCCCAAGACCTTGAGTCTTCAGCAGTTTCATGCAACGAATGGTGCTTTAAAAGGGTAGTTTAGTCATGGTAATCTTGGCAGAGGGGACTAAATTCTTGATTGCATTGTATTGGCTTTTCTGCTGGTGTGGTAGCAGGACAAAACAATTCAAAGGGGCCTAGTGGTAAGGACTAGGGTGTCATGCACATTTCAGGACTGATTACAGGAGGCAGCAAGGCCTAGTAGATAGGGAACCTGGTTTCTAGTCCTGCCTCAGTCTCTGGTCTGTGTGACCAGAGGCAAGTCACTTCGCTATGCCTGTTCCCCCTCCTGCCCTTTTTTCCATGTCTGGCTAGATTGTAAGCACTTCAGTGCACAGACCATCATTCACTACATGCATATACAGCACCTAACAGAATGTGGCACTCCTCTTGATTGAGGTATCTTTGTGCCACTGTAACAATACAGGCCTCTGAGGATGATGTGATCGCTTGCCTAATAGCATAGGCATAGCATTATGGCTTCAATGATCTGGGATGGGAATCTAGCACCATCTCCAGACTTCTGTGCTTTCCCAGAGGGTCTGACCCTGTTGAAAGAGTAGGTTTTATGAAGGATTGTGAAGCAAGGGAGTGGGAGGGCAAGGCGAGGATGCAGCAATTGCTCAAGCTTAACTGAGCTTCCATGCTGGAATTTTTACCCCAAATCTTCTAATTAATAGTCAGGATTAACAGCTGCTGAGGTTGGGTTTTAGACATCTAATCACAGCTGCACAGACTCACTGTGCACAGCAGCCTGAGAACTCATCAGCCTTTCTAGGCCTCCAGATAAATGAGTTTGCAAATTAAAACAACCACAAAATGAATTTCCCATTTGGATGGGAACCATTCCTTCCATTGTGCTATATAGAAAGGGAGGATTTGCTGTTAGAGTAGTTCCCACTAGCGAGCCCCTCACCCACGCTTGGGAGTCTAGGTCTGATTCCATCTGAAACCTTCCTCTTGCATGCAAATACCTCGTCTACACTACTGATCAATTTGCCCTGTTCAGTATCCTTCATGCCCCCCCTCAGTCACTTCATCACACCTTGCAGCAACATGCACAACACCTTGCAGCCAGGCCAAATGCTGGATCATCAGGGCTATATGGCCTTTGCACCTGAATCACTTTAATGCCAGTGTGGACATGAAATGGTGCACCTAGCCCCCTTCAATGCTATCCTGCAATGCACCAATGGCCTTGCAAACTCTCCCAGAACACACTGCTCCCAGGAGCTTAGCTATGAATTGTGGGCTGGGTACCCAGAGGGCATTGCACCTGAAATAGTTTAGCAATTAGTATGGATGCAGAGCAAAACCAGAGACCATGGATATGTGGCATATGCTTAAATCAGTCCAAAACAAATCGGGATCGGGGGCCCATCAAGCTGAATGCTGCATACACGTATGGTAAGCAATTTGGTGCAGGAGCTTACATCTAAGATGACAAGACAAGGAAAAGATGCATCATCCCTGTTAAACCCATGGAATGGACTTGCCGTAGGGCATCTGTCACAGTGGGGAGTTGAACCTGCCTTTCCTGAGTCCCTGTCCAGCACCTTAGCTATAAGAGCCTCCAACCCCATTCACTAATCTCAATGCTGTGGCAATCCCATTATCATTTAAGTTACAAGAGGGATTTATGGCCACATTTCCCACTGTTCACAGCCAAATTCCCCCATCAAGGTGGTTGGTATCAGCACTGAAGCTTTCATGTGCTTATGCACTAAAACAGAAAGCTGGAGCATCCATCCCCTGTTAATGCTGTGGCAGTTCAAGCCCATGTGGGCCCTGAAGATGTACCTTATCAGCCATTTATCCTCAGGGATGTATATGCTGTGGGCAGCAGGGTGGTGAGAGGAAGCACAGCTTTCTGACTGGATTGTAATGGCTTTTCTTTTCTTTTAACAGTCCCGTTGATTCTCCTCTTGAATGTGCAATATAAACAAAGGGAGCGCGAACTCTTTTTGCCTTAAGAAAAGGAGTACTTGTGGCACCTTAGAGTAACAAATTTATTTGAGCATAAGCTTTCGTGAGCTACAGCTCACTTCATCGGATGCATTTGGTGGAAAATATAGTGGAGATTTATATACACTCAGAACATGAAACAATGGGTTTATCATACACACTGTAAGGAGAGTGATCACTTAAGATGAGCCATCACCAGCAGCAGGGGGGGGAAGGAGGAAAACCTTTCAAGGTGACAAGCAAGGTAGGCCATTTCCAGCAGTTAACAAGAACATCTGAGGAACAGTGGGGGATGGGGGAGAAATAACATGGAGAAATAGTTTTACTTTGTGTAATGACTTATCCATTTCCAGTATCTGTTCAGGACAGTCTTTATGTAAAAGGATAAATGGATGCAAATCAGACATCAAGAATTATAACATTCAAAAACCAGTCGGAGAACACGTCAATCTCTCCGGTCACTCGATTACAGACCTGAGTGGCTATCCTTCAACAAAAAAACTTCAAAAACAGACTCCAGCGAGAGACTGCTGAATTGGAATGAATTTGCAAACTGGATACAACTAACTTAGGGTTGAATAGAGACTGGGAATGGATGAGTCATTACACAAAGTAAAACTACTTCCCCATGGTATTTCTCCCCCCACCCCACCCCCCACTGTTCCTCAGATGTTCTTGTTAACTGCTGGAAATGGCCTACCTTGCTTGTCACCTTGAAAGGTTTTCCTCCTTTTCCCCCCCCCTGCTGCTGGTGATGGCTCATCTTAAGTGATCACTCTCCTTACAGCGTGTATGATAAAACCCATTGTTTCACGTTCTGTGTGTATATAAATCTCCACTGTATTTTCCACCAAATGCATCCGATGAAGTGAGCTGTAGCTCACGAAAGCTTATGCTCAAATAAACTTGTTAATCTCTAAGGTGCCACACGTACTCCTTTTCTTTTTGCAAATACAGACTAACACAGCTGCTACTCTGAAACCTGTTTTGTCCTTTCTCGTGCTGTCTTTATTTCATTCAGTATGATTGCCTTGAGTCCTTTTCTCTGTGGTCACTGGATTTGTGTGCATACCCATTTTATTTATAATATAAATAAATAAATTAAATGGACCACCAGAGGAATCCTAGGTGAACTCACTCCACTTCTGTTCAGAGTCCCAGCTTTCTGTAGATACCTTTCAGAACTAATCTGTCTGTTACAGGAGTGATCTATAAATGAGATGCTTGTATATAGTAAATAACTGGATACAGTAGCTGTAGATGGCATTCAAGAATATGTACCCCATTTGGGATTTGTAGGACCAATGAACTTGGGGTTTTTGGCACTGCAGATGGCTTCCTCCAAGAGCTCTTTATATCAGCTCTTGATAGTACCCACTAAAGACCAGCTTACATTGGATATTTTGGCATATCCTGGAATAGCTGGTATTGTCAATCTCCAGACATCTGAGGAAGAACACAGCTGAAACACTGCATTATTTCTACACAACCATAATTAGCCAAAGGTGCAATCAAACCTGGCACCAGATTCACAAGTGTTCAAGAATTCTCATCTGCGAGGAAAGATGTCCAGCTAAGGCACTAGATAGCACCTTAGGAGAACTGGAGTCCATTCCCAGCTCTGCTATGGACTCCCTGTGCAAATCATGTAATCTCTTTGCCTCAGTTAGCTCTCTACAGTGGGAATGATGCTCCTTCCCCTCACAGCATTTGTGTGTGATGTGTCACTTGATATAGAGCAACTACATGGGAATCTCAGCTTTGTTTTTAAAGTGTTCTAGCCCTTGTGGTCACAAAGAGCTTGCATCCTAAAGACTCAAAACCAAGAATGCAAAGAATCCAAAATTCATTATTTTAAAAAAAAAACCCACCTCATTGTTTTTAGGCCAGTCTTTTGATTTCTCTCTCCTTCCCTCCCCATTCACTCATGAATTTTGAACAGTTGGGGTTGGCAATATTGTCAGTCTTCCCTATTCAGACTGTAAGCTCTTTGGAGCAGAGACTCTTACTATAGATATATAGACTGTATGTGTGTATATAATTTTTTTTTTTTTTACAGTTCTGAGTACAATTGAGCCTTGATCTTGGCTGGAGCCTCTTGGCGCTACTGTAATACAAGTAGCAATGAAAAGTTTTGACAACCTGGAGTTTCAAGTTGCTAATGAGACAAACCTACCCAAAGATTCCTTAGACCCAGCACAAAACCTGCAGCTTTCACACCATCACCTTGGAGCTGACCATAAGACTCATTTCATTGCACCCAGCTTTCAACATCCCCCTGGGTCTCTAACTTGACTGTCCCGAATGAAGCTCCAATTTGTGCGGCTTCAGCCCAATCACTCCTTTCTCTTGCTCTCATTGGCAGCTGTTGCTGATATTTGGGGCCTTGATTGGGAAACAATTCCAGTGCCTAATTCAGGTTACCTAGGGACACGGTAGATTTTCCATCACTTGTAGTCTTAAGGTGAAGACTTATCAGCAATGTTATCACTGGAACAGGCACTAAGGGCGTGCTGCAGAAATTATTGGGTGATGTTCTTTGGCCTGTACTAGGTGGGAGGTCAGCTTTGACCATACTGGCTTTGAAATCTATGAACATAGTGATGTGCATGCAAACTAGGCCCAATTACAAAAGCTGCAGATGCAATGCTGTTCACTGCCCATGATCATTGCTAGTATCCTCGTACACTGTTCTCCAGTTCTCTCATTTGCACATGTAGTTGCAGTAATGCCCACATGGTGCATTTACTCTTGGATGGAGCACACACTGGACTTGTCTAAAAATTGGGGCCCTTTTGTCTACAGCTTCTAGTAGTGACAAAAAGCTCCGCTCTGCCACTCCCCTTCGGTGAAGCTAATCCCCTGCTTTTTGTCAGTGCAGCAAAGGGTTCACCCCACAGCACCTAGTAGGCATCAAATCCCTGGTTGAGTTCTATCAGCAGTGGCCATGTAGCTGTAAAGATTGACAACGCCAGCCTAGGTGCTGGATCGGTCATAAGCCAATGAACTTAGGAATTTCAAATACAGTGAAGCCTTGTTTTGCCACTCCCACCTCACCCACAGTCCCTTGTTTCTCTCTCCTATGAGGTGCTTCTTGCATTCCCCTAATGCTTCCCCCCCGCACTTGGGCTCATCTGTGCCCAAGTCTCTTTATATCTTTCAGTTGTCTTTTATGGTGCTCAGTATTTGTTGCCATCTGCTCTCAAATGTTCCATGCAAATCAGAATGTGCTTTTATGGCTTTAATTACACTAATAATCAGTGTTTTGTGCGATGCTCAGAAGGGATGCTGGCACCTCACTCTTTCCCGCCCCCCCCCCCCTTTCAGCAGAAGCCTTTGAAGGCAAGTCAGGTTATTCACCCCCACAGCTTGAGATGAGCTGATCCTGTGAGGGACTGAGCCCTTTCACCTCCCTTTGGCTGGAGCTGAGGACACTCCGCACCCTCTAATAGTCTCTTCTTGAATGCCTGCTGATGGGGAAGCAGATACGTAGAACCAGATTCCTAACAGGTGTAAATTGCCATAGATCCATTCAATCCATGGTCCTGCCACTATTTACACCAGCTATGGATCTGGCCCATATAGTAGATCTTAACCAACTGGCTGATTTCTCCTCTCCCTTCCCATGAAGCAGCCAGACTTCCTGCACATAGTCCTAGCTGAGATTTGGAATGGGAGTTGAAAGGAAACGCCATCCTCTGGGCTGAAAGGTTGGGGGATGGAGCCGAGCAGCTCTGAGCTAGCCACTGTTCAGTGCGGCTCTGACATGCTAGGATGGGGGAACGCTGCTTGAGTGGGTAACCACGGGAGCCTTATTACTTTCCACTGTCTTGGGCACAGATTTTTTTTTTTCCCCATGCATCACCCAGGCTGCTGTCACTCAGTGTGGGGCAGCAGGCGTACAAGCTGTGCTTGCTGCACCACCCAGGCATGCAGACTGGCTCATTAAAAGGAGGGAGAGGAATGGATGCTGCTGAGGGTAATGGAATCAACCCTGAGCCTGCCCAAAAATGGGGAGGGGGGAAGAATAATAACATCCTCTTGATCTGGAAAAATGCATTGGACCAAGCAATGCAGCATAGAAAAATGCAGCCCAAGTGATGCATTAACAGTACACCCCTGTCATACCTAGGAATGGGACATGCTGGTCCAGTGGATAAGGCATTAAACTGGGAATCAAGAGACTTGATCTCCCTCCCCTCCTCCACCCCTGCTCCTGAACTGCTGGGTGACCGGGGCAAGTCCCTTCACCTGTTGCTGTTTTCCTTTAAAGCCCCAGCTCCCAGAATCATGTGAATTGAGGAGAATATCCATATTTCTAATCTTCATGATTGTAGAGAAATTTGAATCCTAAAGACTCAGACCAGAACGGGGGAAAAAACCTCAGTGAATTGTTTTAATCTCCTCACTTTTTATTTGTATTGTAGCATCTGAGAGCCATAGTTGTGGCCCAGAACCCTACTGCATAAACACACTTTTTTTGGTGCCTGACTCATGACTGACTTGGACATTGTGGCAGACAATGCTGCACTGCACTTCTGTTTCCCTTCTACCACTTTGTTGGACTTGTCTATTTCAGCACAGATTCTATATCATACTATGTCTGTATAGCACCTCGCACAATGAGCTTCCAAACCTGGGGCGGGTCTCCAGATGCTTAAAACCAATAATCCCCACCCAGCAGAGTACATGGTGGAGCTAAGCAAAACTTTTCAGCCAAAATGCCTCTTCACTGACATGCAGATTGGGGCTCAACCAAATAATTTTATAAACATGTCCTGTTCTGAATTTGGGTCCAGAACAAATCAAAACATTTCATTTCAACACTTCTCATGGAATGTTTTTGATTGTTTGTATTATGGGGTTTATCCAGAATGACATTTTTTGAAATTTGCTTCAAGTTTATGAATTGAAAATGTATTGCTTGATCGCAAAAGTCACTGTTTGGATTTAAAAACTGTTTCCCTTCTCCTCCCCCTCCCCCCCACTTTTCAGTTTACTGAAAAACTCATATCAGGTCAACCCCAAACAATAGTTTTTTTTTTTTTCCAGAACAGACAGGGACCTCCACAATCAGTTGTTCACCTAATGCGCCCGTTTGCTTGTCCACATGCTACAGCTAAAGCAGTGGCTACAGGTCCAGCGGTTTCTGGCACCAAAAAGCAGCACAGGCACTAGTCGGCTGGCAAGGCCAGGTTGTTGGGTAGTAGTACACCTACCAGCTCTTCTCTCTCCCCCCTTCCCCCGGACACATGACTGAAAAGGGAAGCCATGTGGCTTATCCTACTCACTGTCGTGGCTTCTGTTGCACTGAGCTCTGCTTGATCAAGTCCAGCCAATCTGCAAGATGAGATTTTTATTTAAAAGAGCACTTTCCTTGTTTGTGCTGTACTGATCAATGAACTAATCACAGCAAATGTAGGAGTCAGGCAAGTCTTGTCTTTCCCTCACCCCAGCTTGGCCTTATTTTACAGTCGGAAAAAGTCTGATGAGGGAAACCACCTGGCCAAGGTCCGTGTCTGTGGCAGAACCAGACTCCAGCAGGCCTGATGCCCAGTGCCACCCTTATTTCTAAACCCATCCTAGCTGCTCTCATAAATCTCTAAAAGGTTAGGTAAGTCACCTCTGTCCTCACTTCCTCTATCCTTAGTCCTAACTCCAAAGGAAAGGAAGAGGAAGGTGAGGTAAATTAAACTCTTGACTCTTAACAGTACAGGGCTACTCATTAGAAGATTAAGATGCCTCTCATTTGCTCCCTGACCTTGAGCAAATAACTTATTTTTCTGTGCATGTGTCCCTCTCTGAAATGGGGTGAATACCTATCTCAAGGAGAGAGGGGCAGGTTGGGTTGTGAGGCTTGCTTAACGTTTGTGCAGCACTTTAAATTCCTCAAGCAAAAAGGGAGCCATGAAACAATTTTATTTGATTTGCCACCATATCTCACTCTCACACACACACCCACACACACCCACGCACCCATTTGCCTGAGGAACTCAAAAATGTGCTGTACAAATATTTATTAAACCTTAAAGACTGCTTAATAGGCTCTGGTGATCACAGCTATTACCCTGTCTACTGCATCAGCCTAGCTAGAGATGAACCCTGTATGTGTCCCTTCAAGGTGGCTCATGTAGGGGAGTTTCTTGTGTGGCTTAAAACTCCCTTTTCAAGTCCTAAATTAACGCTTCTACACTCAGCTTGGCGACTGCTGCTAGTCCCAGGTTAGCACATAGTAGGGAGTGTGTTCAGGGCTAATCAGAGCTCCTTGTAAGAGGCAGGGGCTCTTGCCATTACAGTTGGAAGCATTAAACAGGGGACTCTATCCTGGGAAGCAGTGACTCTGAAAAAGATTTTGAGCATCATGGTGAATAATCAGCTGAACCTTGATCTTCCAGTCTGACACTGTGTGGCCAAAAGAGAGAATGCGATCCAGAGATGTGTAAATGGGGGAATCTTGAGTAGGAGTGGGGAGGTTATTTTACTGGGTGTGACTGGTAGAATGCTGTGTCCGGTTTTGGTGCCAACAATTCAAGAAGGATGCTGATAAATTGGAGAGGATTCGGACAGGAGCCTCAAGAATGATTAAAGGATTAGAAAATCTACCTTATAGTGACAGACACAAAGAACTCAATCTATTTATCTTAAAGAGAAGATTAAGGGGTGACTAGATTAGTCTTGAAGTATCTAGATTAGTCTTGAAGTATCTACATGGGAACAAATATTTAATAATGGGTTATTCAGTCTAACAGAAAGATATACCATGATCCAATGGGTGGAAATCAAAGCTAGACCTAGTCAAACTGGAAATAAGGTGTACATTTTTAATATTGAATATTTAACCATTGGAACAATTTACTGAGGGTCATGGTGGATTCTCCATCACTGAGAATTTTTAAATCCAGGTAGGATATTTTTCTAAAAGAGATGTTGTGGTAGTTACTCTGGGATGTTTGATGGCTTGTCATCTAGGAGGTTAGGCTATAGGTGATCAGTGGTCCCTTCTGCCTGGCCTTAGAATCTATAAACCTTCCCCCGCTTCCCCACCATTAACATATGAAGTTGAACAACATCAAGCATGTGTGACAGGGCAATTGAAACCCTCTTGTGTGAGCTGGAGGCATTGTCAGATCAGATCTGCAAGGAGGAGGGTGGCAAATGATAGAGGCGTAGCAACCACTTACCTCTCCCACTCCCCACATAGACTCTGACACGTGCCTTGCCTCACCCAATACCCCCCTCAGACATACTCCCTTCTTGGCATGCTTACCATCACGCACCCATAGCAACTTATAAGCACGCATTCACTTTCTACAGGATGGACAGATGCACACTTTCCCTTCCCTTCCCTCGATGTGCGCACATACATTTACTTTGTCCCCCCTCCAGGCCACAGCCCCTGTGACCTTCAAACTCACAGGTGGTCTCCTTACCTCCATAGTTCAGTTATGTGCACACACCTTGATAAGGCCGCAACAGACAAAGCATTATGTAATGTTAAATGCCATGCTCATTCTGGCATTCTTAACACAGCAATGGTTACAGACAAGGAGGCCTCAGCATGAGCATAAAGAGAGAATATTCACCCTGTTCTTAGGGAATGGGACAATGCTGAAAATAGAGTCAACGTGACCCAATGAAAGGGCTGCTCTGTCTAGCCTAACTGGCCCTTCTCTCCTTTCCAGGCCTCAGGGAATTTCTGTCTTGCATATTTCTTTCCTGACTGAGCGGCTGTGATGGCGCTCTGGTGAGCAGATCCCCTGCACTGAGGAGAAATGGAGATGGACAATCCCCCTTTCCAGTTTTATGGATGGGCTCACTTGGCTCACTAGTCCTATTACAGCTGAATAGCCCTCAATTTTAGGTATTATACAAGTCTGAGGAGGTTGTGCAACAGCTATTGAAGTGATCGGAGTATCTGGTTCATCACCCTAACCTATCCTCAATCTCCTCCCATCACTTCCATGGTATCTATGCCCCCTTATACCTCACTAAATGATTCTTCTCCCTCCTTGGTGTTTGTAGCTTCCAGAACTTGCAGACCATTCTCATGTCTTCTCTCCTTTGTCACTTAGTCCTGATGGGACATTGTGGGTCTGGGGGTGCATGTGAGAATGACAGACACACAAGTAGTTTTCCTTTATAGTCTCTGTTTTGCATTATGGTTCCTTACACTGCCTCATGAAGTGTGACATAATTGCCTCAGAACAGGCTGCCTGCTTGTCATATCTTATTGCTTGGGTAGGAGATCAACAAAATGCAAAAATGCCACAATTTAAAAGCATTCAATGTCTTTTATGTATTCTCCCCCCTGTTAGAAAGGTATTTAATAAAGTTTTGACATGTAGAAGGAGCCTCAGTGAGTAGTGATAAAATTCAGAACGGTAACGACACACTGAAAGGGACACATTAAAGTTAATGAATAAATGGGCTGATTTCCACTAAACCGGCAATAGTAAATAAACAGCATAAGAAATAGAAGGAAAGGCAGGAGCTGTACATTCTCATTCCAGGGAGGAGCAGATATAAAGTGGGCATAAATGGTTGCAATGGGGCCTGATGGATATGAATCAAGATTTATGAAAGCTGCAGATTTTTTTTTAAATGAAGTATGTTGATGCTGTCAAGGTCTGGAGAGAGCAACAAGAGAAATTCCAGCTGGGAAGAAAACTCTGTCCCACAAAAGATACAGCAGAGGGAAGTTGCTGTGTGATCGTCAGGAGTGTTAAATGCAGAGCCTCTCACCCTCTACACTTGAAGTTCAGACATAGAAACTGTAACCACTTATTATTCGTGTTGATTTGTGCTACTGCAGGGGCCTAACTGAGGTCAGGCTTATGGTGCTAGGTGTGTGAAGACATACCCCAGTTGGTGGTGTGATGGCATCCTGAGTAGACAAACCTGAGCTAACACTCTAGTTAGCTCGAGTAACAATAGCAGTGAAGCCACAGCAGCATAGCCTAATAGGCTGAGTGTATATACCCAAAAAGAAAAAGAGTACTTGTGGCACCTTAGAGACTAACAAATTTATTTGAGCATAACGCATCCGATGAAGTGAGCTGTAGCTCACGAAAGCTTAGGCTCAAATAAATTTGTTAGTCTCTAAGGTGCCACAAGTACTCCTTTTCTTTTTGCGAATACAGACTAACACGGCTGCTACTCTGAAACCTGTATATACCCAGGCTCTCAGGTGGGCTTGTACAAGCTCCAGGTTTGTGAAGGGTTGAATTAATCCAGCCCCTCGTGGGATCAGACCCCTTCTAATGAAGTATCAGTCGCTATTCTCTCTCCTGTGTTGAAAGCCTCAACTGAGGGAACTGAATGGACCATGGACACTGAACGATCCTAGGCCACATCTTCAGTGGGCAAAGACACTATGTTAGTTAAAATGTGTTCACTAACAAACATGTTAAACGCGACGGACCCTAGGCTAGAAAGGGACATATTATGCTCAAAAGTGTTAGCAGGTCATGGGTAAGGGGAGGGTCCCCAGCTAACATGCTTTCTGAAACACGAGGGCATGACTGTGTCTAACATCCTGTCCCTCCAGCTCAAAATCAGGTTGCTGTAAGCCGGTCATGAGGCACTTTAGTGACGGGCTGATGCAGGGAACGTTTGCACGTCCTCTGTCTGTGCTGTGCCTAATCTGTGGCGAAGTAGAGGGTGTCTGTTTCTAGGGCACTTTTCATCAGCATTAATTTCACTTTCCCTAAATCACAAACGCCCTTTGTGTGCCTCCCTTTCAGGTTTTCGTGCTCTTTTCTCCCACCACAGTATGCATGTGTTTTGAAGCAAAGATGCTGTATCCTTAGTCTGTTCCCTTCTCTTTTGTGTGGGGTGCGTGTTCAGTGAAGACACCGCTGCAGCTTTGTAATGGCAAATATATTTAAAGATCACAATAGACATTGATTCACTGAGTCTAAGCCCCTGCAGGTTTAGCATGGAATCCTGATATTAAACTGATGTGATATTTAATCCGACAAAAAATCAGGATGCACCAGGATACCTACAAATCAGTGATTTCCATTTGCCTGGAGCTCTGAGTGAAGGGGGTTGGGGGACAACATTAAAGGAAAATAAACTCGTGTTTCTAAATGTCCCTAAAAGCACTGTTTGGTGGCTAGTTATTTAAGGGATTCTGAGTGCTAGTGCACACACTAACACTTTGTGGTTCTGTATTCTTTACTTGCTCTAATTATATGCTTGGCCTTGAAATTCAAGGTCAGAGATTTTCAGTGGCAATACAATGAAAATACCAGTACTACTATCTCTTTCCACTGGAATTGGAAATGCCATGAACACTTTCTCCCCCTCCACCCCTCTCCTTGCAGTATTGTGGCACATCTTCCCTCTGGAAATCGAAAGTGCAGAAGCAAGAAAATGAAAATAACATCAGGTGCAGCTCCCACTAACAGTGTGACTGTCCCCTTTCTAGTGCCCATACAGGGCATGTTTTGTTATGCGTCTGCCACTAACTGTGCATTAGGTCAGGAGACTTGATCCTTCAACATGGATGCATTCTTTTAGATTCCAGGTTTAAATCCCCCCAGATGACCCATTCACAGCTCTATTATACAAGCATTTTCAAACACACAGTTGAAAGGTTCAGCTTTGTTCTTGTTTTAATTAACAGTAGCTAAACCAAGAACATTTTTCCTGAAACTCTGCTTTCCATTATTTAGAGGCTCGGGATAAAACAGTCACCCAATCCAAGCCCACCTTGTTCTGCAAAAACCAAGATCAAGCCAGTAGGCTTTTAAAAGCCCATCTCAAGGCCTGAATCCCATCTTATCGACACAATCATAAATCGGGCATAACTCCATTGATGTCAGTTGGGTGGCACCAGTGTTTACAATGTAAAACTGCTGTAAACAGAATCGGATCCTGTGATTTTTTTTTTAAATCTGAGTTAAATTGCCCCATCCTCAAAAAAACAACCCACAAAAAACCATAAACAAAACTGAATGTCATTAGTCATTCTAAATGAGTGCAGAGATACAGTTGTCCTGTTGTGCTTAATGCTACATGACATTTAATTAACTTTCCAATAACTGCATTGTACTATGTTCCGTGAAGAGCTTGTGCAACAAACTGGCATGGTCTCGCGCTCTGTATTGCGCAGACCCTACAGTATGTTAGGACTCTCTGGTTGAAAGAAATCAAGCCAATGGCCTGAGTTATTATTCAGAGGACCTTTTGCATGAGCCTGGAATAGTGATTCCATGTCTTCCCCAGCTGCCAATACGGTGCTGCATCACTGAACTATATAATTGCATATTTGTTCCTGTTGGGCCTTGAAACGTTAGGGCCTGGTATATAATTCCATGGGCCCGATACTGCTGTGTAACTACAGAATAAAAGATTGTATTATGGGGCCCACTGCTACATAGCTGCTCTTGGAGATTTAAAACAAAGTCTTACCTAGAGCAGAAAGGACTAATGTGTTTTTTCTCATCTCTCTCGGGAAAGTCTTTGATACGTCTACACTGCAAACAAAAACTGTGGCGCTGAGTCAGTCTGGTTCAACTGACTCCGTCTTGCAGAGCTAAAAATAGCCATATAGACGTTCCCGCCCACACTGCAAGTCTCTCTCTCTGCCTGGGTTTCGGAGTCCAGCCTAAGTGGGAATGTCTTAACTGCATTTTTTTTAGCCCTGCAGCTCAAGTCTCATGTGCCCTATTTTCTATATTGCTCTCTTCCCCTTATTAGTGAGTCACGTCCATGGAAATTCAAGAGATGGTCTGAGAGTAGTGGTTGGGTACCATAGTTCCATAGCTAGATGGATTAGGATTAGGTTTAGGGTAGGGGCAATGTGCTTTTGTTTTGGGTGGCAGCTGCTATTGTTTCAGCTACCTGGTTCTATAAGGAGTTTAACTGTTTCTTACACTGATCTCAAATTTAGGGTAGCTGTTATATCCACCAGTTTCAATGAGGTTTAACCCAACCCATGACAATCCATTTTGCAGTTATAAAACACCAAACAGCTTGACTGATCTGAAAAATAAGATGTTTCAGGGGTTATAGCTTTGGAATGCACATATCTACTTAACTAAACCATTAGTTTAAGTGACTGCCCTTTTCTTTCTTTGCAGCAGTAAAGCAGAGAAGAATGCAGACAATATATGACATAAGAGAATTTGTTTCTAACTTGAAGGTTTTTCAAAGTTGTCCGTTCTTCTTATACTCTGAATGTATCTGGCATGGTGTCGGTCATCTCTGTTAAAGAAGTCCTCTTATGAACCTTCCAGAGCTTA
Source organism: Dermochelys coriacea (assembly GCF_009764565.3). Classification (NCBI taxonomy): domain Eukaryota; kingdom Metazoa; phylum Chordata; order Testudines; family Dermochelyidae; genus Dermochelys; species Dermochelys coriacea. The sequence continues at coordinate 4,838,221 of NC_050093.1, forward strand.
CACTTTCCCTCAGGTGTTCTTATGACAATCCCTGCCTTAAATCTGACTGCCATTTCTACCTCACTGAGAAAAAGGAAGGAAAAAGCCCACAACACACCTTTTCCCCACAACATGATTTTTATGCTGGAGAACAGGGTTACCACAGCAGCCCCATGCCATTCTCCATGTCTCCACAGAACAGGCGTACGGTCAGAACATGGGTGTGGGATGGAAGGACCAACCTCCAAAAAGGTGTGTGGTGAGAGAGGCACTGTGATCTAGCATATAGGCCTTTGTAGTGAGACTCCGGGAACCCAGCATCTATTGACCCGACATGTGATCTTGGCCAAGTCACTTAACTTCTCAAGGCCTCTTTCCTTGCCTACCCTTTGTCTATCTTGTCTCCAATTGATTTGTATGCTTTTGGGGGCAGACACTCTTCCCTCACCTAACAGAAGAGGGCCCTGATTTTGTTGGGGGATGCCTAGCACTGCTGCTTTACAGCTAATAAGAGGAAGTATCTTAGTCTGTGTGGCCCATTTATTCTTTTCCCTCCCTGGGGAAACAGGTGAAAGTCAGATCAATTAATATAAAGAAAAGGAGTACTTGTGGCACCTTAGAGACTAACAAATTTATTTGAGCATAAGCTTTCGTGAGCTACAGCTTTATGCTCAAATAAATTTGTTAGTCTGTAAGGTGCCACAAGTACTCCTTTTCTTTCTGCGAATACAGACTAACACGGCTGCTACTCTGAAACCTATCAATTAGTATGACCACTTTTCTAAGGTGGATATTTGTCCCCCAGGAATAGGACGTGCACATCGGTCTAAGCTTCAGAGACAAGCCAACATCTGCCTAATAAGGGTTAGGAGGAAATTTTCCGTGGGCACAATTACCGCATAACTGCCTGCAGAAAGTGGTATAGGAAACCATGCATAAGCCATTGTCATAGGTAGCTACTGAATTTGATGGACCACCAGTCTGATCCAATATGGAAATTCCTATCTGTCTGTCTGGAGTCTTTGATTATGTCAATCCTCAAAGTATCCGTGCATCTTGCACATCTTTGAAAGTGAGCCCAAGGAGAATTCTTGACTACATGAAAGTATTTTACACTGGCCACTGAACAGCGGGGGGGAAATGGCAAACCCTTCTAATCCATGAGAATATCAAACTGAGGTGAAAGGTTCCATAGCCCATTAGCAATATCCTGGCCTGACTGTTTCTGTGACAGTACCATGTTTGCATGTCATACATTCTAAGCAAATTACAGGGCTTAGTGGAATGGGATAGTAAACACCAGACAATCATCCAACTCGCACCCTGGGGGACAAAGAGAAATGAAAAGCAAGCAAAGATCTTAAGTATTCTGCGGTTGACTGGTGAAAGACTTAAAAGAAAATGGTGGTAGTGCATAAATCTATTCCCCAAGGCTGAGAGTTCCACCTTTTTCCGGCTTAATGTAACAGTAGATTTCGTTTGTTCCCCTTTGGCTATTAAGTTATTTATTGATCATGTTCTTCAAAGAAAAGTGGTTTTAAAAAATAAAGCAACCCACAAACAACCCACACTCACAGTGGGAAACATCCCAGCACAGTATTTCACTTTTTATCACCTAGGGCCATGTTGAAACTTTCCTTTTTTGCCATCGGCAGTGTTGTCAAGCTGAAAGACTATCTTACAAGTTACTAAACAAAATCCAATTAAGCCGCTGGGTTAGAAATGTAATTGTTACAAAAGGTGGCATGTCAGATGGTAAGACGTTATTAAAAAAAAAAAAAAGACAAGTCTGAGCTTTTTCTTCCCTAACATGTCATGAATGCTTCAGATTGAAAGTGTGCCATACAGATGTTCTTCCAGCATACAGCCCATCTCTTATAAGGTTTATTCCCTAGGAGGGAAGCAAGTTACAGCAAAACATTTGTTGCAAAAAAGGAATGGATTTCAGTAGAGAGAGTGTGAAATTAACATTACTTCCATCGGTAGAGCAACGTCTAAATAGCTGAGACAAAGGGTGGGAGAAAGTGGGAATTATCCATATTTTACAGAAGAGGAAATAAAACTCTTGTAAATTGTTATAGTTCACTTCACCTTAACCACAAGACCACCCTTTCTGTATAGTTGTGTAGTATTTTTATTATTCTCTTATATGTACTTCACACTATCCTTCACTAAGACCTATGGCCTGGCCTCCATTTCTCAGGCTGTAAAATGCGGATCCTATTATTGTCACTCCATTTTTATCTCAGGGGGGTCCTAGTCCTAGCCTCTCACTTGTTGGTAAAGTGTTTTCAGATTTTTCCTTGGAAAGTGCCTTTGAAGTGCAAATATTATGGCTTGTATTTCTTTACTCAAAACAGCCCCTTTTTGACAAAGCGTTAAGCCAACTATGTCTTGAACAAACCCTTGAGGTTGTGTCCAGCACTGGGTTTTTTGGTATTACTGTATGAGCATAACCATCAGAGCTGCTTCTTGTTTATCTTGTATTTTGTGTGAAGTAGGTCTATTAACAGAATTAAGCATTATTCCAGCATATGAATGGATGAAATACTATGGCCTGTGTTATGCATAAGGTCATACAAGGTGATCACAATGGTCTTTTCTGCCCTTAAATGAGTCTGACTCTCTATAAATTAGTGTAAACGCTAGAGGTGGACAAAGCTTTTTAGCTGGAGCTTTTTTAGCTGGAAAATGAAAAATTTCAGACACCCTGAATCTGCAAGAAATTTACTGATGAATTTGCCAAATTTGTCTAAACCCCAACAAACTAAAATTCTGAAAAAATCTAAAGCTGACATTTTCTAAATTTTTCGATATTTTGATTTGAAATTATTTTATTTCAAAATTTACTTCAATTTTATTTTAAAAACTTTTAAAAGCTCAAAAGCTAAACAAAATATGTTTTCCCATGCAAAATGATGATGTAAAAAACCAAACAACAACAAAAAAAAACCCCAACTCCTTGCAGGATGATCTGCAATTTTTTTTTTTTTTTTTTTTTTAGAATGGCTATTAAACCAAAAAATCAGTTATTCACACAACTCTACTAACCAGCTTGACTAGTTCTGTATTCACAAATTCCATTTCACCACTTTTATTCTCGGTCCCTTGTGACCCTTTGTTAGGAGATGCAGAAAATGTTTTTGGTCCCTGATTCAGGTAACACTTAAGCACATGAGCAATCCCTCTAAGCAAATGCCTATTTCCCTTGCCACAATGGTTGAGTAACACTCCTCAAGGAAGAAGATGCAGCTGACTCCTAATGTATTTGCATTTTTTGGTTTTTGGTTTTTTGTTTTTATTTAGAGCTGAAATGATTTTGAATCACTTTCATCTGGCACTCAGTATAACTAAGCAACTGATGAATAACTTGGATGATACCTTTTTCCTAGCAAAAAGAAAAGGAGTACTTGTGGCACCTTAGAGACTAACAAATTTATTAGAGCATAAGCTTTCGTGAGCTACAGCTCACTTCATCGGATGCATTTGGTGGAAAAAACAGAGGAGAGATTTATATACACACACACAGAGAACATGAAACAATGGGTTTATCATACACACTGTAAGGAGAGTGATGATAAACCCATTGTTTCATGTTCTCTGTGTGTGTGTATATAAATCTCTCCTCTGTTTTTTCCACCAAATGCATCCGATGAAGTGAGCTGTAGCTCACGAAAGCTTATGCTCTAATAAATTTGTTAGTCTCTAAGGTGCCACAAGTACTCCTTTTCTTTTTGCGAATACAGACTAACACGGCTGCTACTCTGAAACCTTTTTCCTAGCACAATACAAGAGACAAACATGGGTAATAGCATGGAGATTATCAGTTAGCTAGAACTTCACACTGAACTAATGAAATTCTAATTGGACTTCAGCTTTTTGGGCCTTAATACAATTTTCAGACTGACCTTGGCTTGTTGCTATCAAGAATGGCTGGCTGTATGGTCTGCCAATCACTGTGCTAAGTATCCTGGACAGAGCCCAATAAGCGGAAGGGAATTGAACTCTGGATCTTCCCCGGCTCCCCCTCTTCAGTTGGCTTCAGAGAACAAGACTGCTTATGATTTGCTGGTGAGGTCGTTGGGGACATCCCTTGCCTCTCATTCACTTGGTCTCTGACCCAGTGGAAAAAATTATGCCTCTGAGTTTTAGACCTCCCACTTTGCCAGTATCAACTGCCCAAGTAAGGTGTGTTTTTAAACGTGATCAGATCCAACTGTCTGGAACCAGATATTAGACCATATCCTCAGCTGGTGTAAATCCATTGACTTCAGTGATCCTGAATCAAGTTACACCAGCTAGGGATCTGGGCTAGTATATCCAAAGCAATACTTGGGGGAAATGGCCATTTTCCTTGCTTCAGTGCCTATCTGAGGATACTAATGCAGGATTGGCAAGTGTAGGAGTTCTAATTATTCCCTCCCATGAGTACTGTTGAGCATTTGTCAACATTGAATTTATCTGCCATGATGCTGCCCATTCACCTAATTCAGCTAAATTTCTTTGAAGTTCCTCGGTCTTCTCTCCTATTGATCCACCTAAATAATGTAGTGTCAGCTGCCCATTTTTGCCCTCTGAACCCTGGGATCTTGGGCCTTTAACTGTTAACCTTTGACCATATTGAAAATTGACGGTTTATCCCTTTTCTTTGCTTGCTGCCCCTTTCAAAATGAGGTAATAACAGAGAGAGACTGAGAAATTCAGAGGCAAGGAAGTTGGAAGCCAGAGCCAAACTTTCCCATAGTCCAGACGTGTTTGGATGTGGGATTTCAGATTAGTGGTATCAGTCACTTATGAAGTTTTTGCTTCAGAAATTAAGGATTTCACACCCCCAGCTATGAAACTTTTTGTGGTAGGGCTGAGAAGAGGCCTCTGATACCTAAGTCGCATCAAACTTCTTGAAATGATTGTTAGACAAAACCCAGGCCCATTTGGCTACCATCCAGCAGAAGGTGCTTATGGCCATGTTTTTGTTCAGAATCCTCCACTGGAATTATTTTTTGTTTGAATCTCTTCTTTCTCTCTTGCCACCCAATGGATAAAGTCATCCAGTAATTGAAAGGGCCAAGCAGCAAGAAGAACAGCCAAAGTGACAACTTCAGGACTTTGATAGGACAGAGAGATGCCCTTTCATTGCTACTTGCTTTTAAAGCTGTGCCCTATGGGGAGCAACTAAACTCTAATCATACAGAAAGAAAAGGTTCTCTGTTGCACCACTGTTTTGCCAAGAGCTGTGGAAAGCACTTGGCCCTATGCTATTCATCTTCTGGACTAAATATGAAGCTGCTGGAACCAGAGCTACCCCATCTCTCTCACCTCTTTGTAAAAGTGTCAAACCTAGTTTCTTTTTAAGCTCTCCCGTTGGCTTTGTTCCAAAGTTGAGAGATTAGCTAGAGGGGATTATTTCATGCAGTTTGGCAGCTGTACAGGAAAGACCAAGCCCCCAGATTTGAGTGGTGGTGGTTTTCTTGTGCACACGTGTGTGATTTACATGCATGCATTCTCTCATCTATGCATGTGTGCACACATGTCCACACACCCATATGCACTTACATGTGCAAGCACATACATCCACCCCCACATGCTCTCCTACTCTGTGTGCACACACGCACATACCTCCCCACCTCATCTCCTACATATGTGTTATACCTGGAAGGGATGGCAAATAGAGGGCCCTAAGACTCCCATTCACTTCAGTGGCTTTCGATCTAGCTCCAAAAGAGGGCCTCCGTTATCAGGCATTGCAGTCATAAACATATAAACTCATCTCCAAAGCCAGGTGCCACCCACCCCACCAGGAAATCTGCCTTTAGAGGAAGGCACCTCTGCCACAACAGGGAAGCAGCATTTCTATTGCTAGGATGCCCATTCCGGTGCATGATGGCAGAGGCAGTGTCTCGTCAGAAGCAGATTATTCAATTCTCTGATGGTGGGTTGGCTGGTATAAGCTAGGCCTACCTATGCTAGTACACATAGCCCTTTTCTCTCACTGCTGTGTTCCTATGGATAAATAAACAATGTTTTGAGGAAGCTGTCCTGAGTCATTCTGGTTTCTTACTGATCACAGCTCCTGAAGGGAAGTCCTTTGCAGGTTATAAAACCAATTGGCCCTGCTAAGGACACAGGGATGCTGTTGCCTGGAGACCCAGCCTAAAAGTGGGGCAAATCACAGGATTCCGCCCTAAGAAGTGCAGATGCTGGGCCTGTCACTGGAAAGGGGTGCCCATGGAGAGAATGAGAGAGAGATCCAGCTATCCCTGAACTGTGACATGCATATAGGAGAAGAGATCCAGCTGTTGCAGGCAGGGTTATGAGCATACCCATGTCAGCAGATGAGGAGGGGAGGATGCTGGATTTTTAAAGGAGGATCCAGAAGAGTAATATAGGAATGGCAATACCTTCTACTTTACCACTCCCAAGGCAAATAACTCAGTCTTTAATGAATGAATTCTCACAATATCCTGGTGAAATGGTATTATGCCCATTTCAAAGATGAATAAACGGAGGCACCGCAAAGGGACATGCGTGATCTGAGGCAAGTCACTTCCATGACAAAGCCAGAAGTAGGACCCAGGATTCCTGATGCCCAATCAGTATGCACGTTTGCTTTATCAGATGTCTTAGAAGCTCTTGACTGCAGTCTCTACCTACCTACCTACCTCACACACACTTTTCTCAGTCTCCCACTCTGTCTATCTCTGTCTAACTTATATCAATCTCCATAGTGTCTAGGCTTCTACTTCCTCCCCGACTCCCTCCATCCTCCGATTGTTGGACCCTGGGGGCAGCTTAGCAGCCTCAGGTTGGTTTTTTTGCCTTCATTCCTAATCTAATTTATGCATAGCTTTCCTCATATTTGCAAAACATTAAAAAAAAAAAACCCTTTAAAATGAAGAGGCTGCTTTCCATTCTAGAGGTGGGTTATGTTCTCCACCATGCACATTCACACATTTTTGAACAAGTTTGATTCAATGTAGCTGACACAAAAACCACTTAGTTGTTTCCCCTACATCATCCTAAATTAATACTCCTGACAGGCTGCAAGAGGTTTTTCAGCAATTTTTCTATTTCAGCTTCCCCCGCACCTCTCCTCTTTCTTTCTTTTCTTGCTCTCTCTCCTCTCCTGTAAAATTTCCTTTAGTCTAAAAAGTTGACCAAACCCCTACACTTTGTATCTGTTGCATTTGAAACAAAATTTGAAAGGGCATTTATGGATGCAAGATCTGACGGTTTGAATCACTTGGATTTTATTTGTATGTGTTTCAGTTTTCAGGGGATACATTTAACCGTTCATGAGCAGCAAGAGACCAGAGTCTTCAGGCTCTTTTCAGAGTAGCAGCCATGTTAGTCTGTATTCGCAAAAAGAAAAGGAGTACTTGTGGCACCTCAGAGACTAACAAATTTATTAGAGCATAAGCTTTCGTGAGCTACAGCTCACTTCATCGGATGCATCCGATGAAGTGAGCTTTAGCTCACGAAAGCTTATGCTCTAATAAATTTGTTAGTCTCTGAGGTGCCACAAGTACTCCTTTTCTTTTTCAGGCTCTTTGTAGTCATAAGACAGGGCTAGGTTTTGGACTTGCCAGCGTTTCTGAATGGCAGGGCTTCAGTGTTGTGAGCTACTATGAACTCGGCTCCATTCCATTACTAGCTTCTTTTTTTCCTCTCTCTTTTTGGGTGGGCTTGAATTAGTGCTTCTGAAATCGAGAAGTTGCTGCAGGCCTGCATAGCATGTTGTGTAGTCTGCACAATATTTCCAAAGCCCTCCCTTCTCGGCTCCGCCGATCTTTCTGTCCTTTGCTCTGCCAGTTCTGGTTCCCTAATGCAACTTGGCTAATGCGCCTCCATCCTGACCGGCAGCACTTCTGCTACTGCAGTCTTGTGCTTCCCTTAGCAGCAGTGCTATGCCCCTGACCGGCACCCCCCGGCTATTCCATCCCAGGACCTCTCCCAACCCAGTTCTACTGATGCACCTAAATTCTGACCTGCAGCATCTCTGCTTTTCCAGTCTTGTGCTTCGTGTTCCAACAGCAGTACTGTGCCTCTCAATCTTGACCTCCAGTACCGCCTGCGATTCCAGTCCCAATCCTAACACAACTCTGCTGGACACCACAACCCTGACCTTTTTTCCATTTTATTCCCACTCACTCTTCCCTGTCTTATCCTTTCAGACACTCTCTTGCTTTGCTACTTGCAGTCATAGCTCCATTTCCATGTTCACGCTACCCACAGGGAGCAAGTGCTCTGTTTTAACCACAAATGGTAGGGGGTTGCATTTCCAATACAAACTTACGTTGCTCACCTTAAAGAGTTTGTTAGAACTTCTGTGTATTCTATTTCTGTAGACAAGTGTAAGGCAAACCAAGAGAAAAGAGCTGATCATGCTTATGAATTCTTAAAGGAGAAGAGCACAATTAAGATTACAGAATAGCTCTTTAGCAATCTCACTCCTCCAGCGATGTCTGCTGAGTTATTGGAATGCAGGCATGACCTAGGAGCAGTTTGCATCCAAAGGGCACTTGGCCCCTTGTTGTGCGTGCATTTGTGAATGGACATTTTGCACCTAGGATATTTGGGCAAGTGTTCTGCATGCATAGGCAATGGGTTTTCCATATCCAGGATCACCAGAGCCAGTACAGTGTGTGCGTGCGTGCGTGCACGTGCACGTGTGTTCTGAGGTTAATTCCATCAGTCGTCATGGATTGTTGCCACACTTCGTCATGCCAACCAGTGACGCAGGCAGAGAATGCATTGTTGAGTTGAGATGTTCAAACGATAAAACAAATCTAAATCTGGAATTTACCTTGGCTGGAAATGGATTCCCCAGGCTTTTGGGTTCTAGCTAACTAGGTTATTTGTACCATTATTTGTTATAGTAGCACTTAAAGCCTGTCCCCGCCCCCACCCCCATCCCCCTGCCAAACTGAGATCAGGGCCCTGTTGTGCTAGGCACTATACAAAACATGTAGAGAGTCTCTGCCCCACAGAGCTTGCAGGGTAAATAAACAAGACAGATAAGGTCTGGGAGAACAGAATTATAATGCACTTAGTTACTGACCTGCAGCACGCTCTGCTATTCCAGTCCTAGTTCCCTCATTTTACAAATGATGAACTGAATCGGTGACTAGCCAAAGGTCACTCAGTCTGTGGACTATCCTTAGTCTCTAAGCTCTTCTACTGGTGTCCATCATGAAAGCTGGATCTGAGAAGGGAAGATGCAGTTGTCCGAAGCCATGTCTTGATTCTCGTAAAGCTTGCAGGTCTATCTGACTACTTGATCCTAAAGAATAAAACTTTGGTAACAATAGCTCAGAGCATAGTAACCTTGCTAAGGAAATCAATATTTTGTGACTGATAAGGTAATTGTTTTACTTTTTCTTGTAGTTCAGTCATTGTTCAAATGTTTTCTTTGTTACGGTTTAGTAATTACTTTTGAAAGGCTGACTCCTTATCTTTTTTCCCCTTTTGTTTTGTCTGCAAATTTTGCTAGGCTTGTAAATAAATCCATCTACCATTGTTCATGGCTGGTGGTTGTTTTTTTTGTTTTGTTTTTTTTTTACCATTAAGCTTCCAAGCAGTAATTGGGAAAAGAGGAGAACACTAAGTTAGGACTGGTCGAGAAATGAATGAAACAGTCATGAAAATGTTCGTAAATATTTCATCCCACTTTTTTTCAGTGGAATCTCAACAAAAGATTGTCTTCCAAATTTTTCAACTGGCTTTAGGCTAAGGAATGTTGGCACTGCAGCTGGGGCGGGGGATGATTTGCAACTCATGTACCGTTAGCCTAGCCAAGCCAGCTCGCTAAATATATCAGAATACACAGGGACACAAGCTTCAGTACAGGCTGCATAAGCAAGTATGTACCCCTGGAGGGGAAGGCAGAACTGTGCAGCTCCTGCTGAAGCCTGCACCAGATGTTCTTGCTGCATAAGTCTGCAAGATTAGGGTCCTCCTTTGTATTAAACCTTCAGAGGAATCCAATTGATCCTCTGAGTTAATGGCATCACTGGATGCCAGGACACATGTGAATTGATCATTTGCATTACAGTAGTCGGTTGCTGCAACATATGGAGATGGTTACAGAAGACTAGAGCCTATATGCATCCAGATCTGGGTCAGATGATTTTTAGTTCCTGAATTTGTATCTTTCTTTTGTGTATGTGTGCGTGTGCACGCGCTGGTGAAAAGGCCTGGATTGACAGGTCTAGTGAATAAATGGCTTTCTTTCTACACATGAAAGGCACAGCATGAACAATGGCAGTGGAAAACTTGAAGCCTGAATTTTGCAAATGGTCTCTGTTATCATGGACCAAACCAAAAACCTAGAGCCAAAGGTATTCAGGTAGTGTGGTGATAAGGATAGAGAGTAAGATATCTGGGGGGGGAGAGAAAATCCCAGATGCAAATATCAGCCCATTTCTAATTGTTAATGTCTTTATTTTATTCCAGTTAGTTTTGTCAGGCTGGTCTATACGCATCCCTGCTGGCCGGGAAAGGACTCCACTCCATGTGTCTATCAAGCCAGAGCAGCACAAAATGATTGCTTTATAATGAAGGTGTTTATAAACGCAATTAGGTTCCATTTATTGCAAATGAGTTAGAAGTCCCACCATGCTGTCCCCGGCTCCTCTCACGTAATTAACACATTGTCTTCATCTGGCAACATGGGGGTTGCAGCAGAAGACCCAATTAGTGGGACTAATAAAGTTTATGGCACGTTGCATCACTGCAAAGGTGGCTTTAGCCACTGACAGATGAAAGGAAAGAGGTGTGTGGAATACCTGGAGCACCTCATTAAGTGCTGCAGCTCATGTTAGCAGCAGCCATGTCAAGAAGCCCAGGGGAAATTCCAGGGACATCTTGCTGCCATGTGGGGTACTCAAAGTTCAGCAGCCTGTCCCTCCATCCAGGTGCAGCAGAGCCCACTAGAGCAAGAGTTTTGTGTCGTGTTCTCTGCTGATTTCACTCTCTCACCAGGATTTGTAGCAGCAATTTACAGGCAACAGTGTTAAGGGGCAATGCCCAGGTGGTGATGTAAATAGGAAGGCAAAGTGGGTGGTAGGAGAGAGACAAGAATAGTAAGAGGGAGATAAGAAGGACCTGCACAGGAGTTTTGCACTAAAACTATTAGACATACTCTTTCCTGCTGCAGGCTACAGTTTGGAATGCATACTTTATCCCTGGTGTGATCTCTAGTGTACTTTAATCTTTATGAGGCCCAGTCCCGTGTGGTGACTTTATTTGAAGAGCACCTAGCACAATCCTTTGTGCCCACTCCAGCTGCAGAGAGCAATGCATGCTCTTTGGGATGTCCTTTGCCTCCAGTACTCCTGGCATTTCCTGCTCAGCGTGCCTTGGTTCTAGCATTAGTCATGGTTCCCGCTGCATGCTCTGTGCTGTGTTGCTTTGATTCACTTGTTGGTTTAATTCCCCGCATTTCTCATATTCCCGGCACTCGTCTCATTTCAACAAGCTTCTCATTTCCCGGTGTGTGTTTAGTTTCAGCACTGGACCCTGTTCAATATTTACCATCTCGTCCTCACTATTTGCTCTTATTTCCATGTGTTTAACATATATATTTGTTGCCATCTGTCTCATAAGCGCAGCTGCTCTCTTCGCCACTGCAGCCCTTCCTCACGGCCGCGGTCTCTGCTTGCAGCAGCTTGACTCGAGGAAGAGTCAGAGATGGGCCAGATCACGGGTGAATCACTGTCAGTGTGCGAGAGGTCATAGTGAATGTGTGACTATGGTTCAGGGAAGGGAGGCTTAAGGGTAAGATTGGATGTTGCTGAAATTCACTGTCAAGGAAACTATTAGCAATACTAACAATATAGACAAACGTTACCTATTGTTTCAATGAGTGTGACATTCCCTTCTAATGGCTTGTCCACATGAGGATAAAAGTCTACTACTTCCAGCATACATTGGAACAATTCCTTTAGCACAAGTGGGAGAGGCCCACTCCTAAGTTCCCAGGTTCAGCTGTTGATCCATGGTGGGGTTGTTACAAAAGTTTCACGGTTGTTTTGATTTTTCCCTGTGACTGAGGGAGATTCCTTGATGGAATGTAATTTGTTAAAGGAGGCTGAAGGAGCCATAGTTTGCTGAATGCATCGATTTATAGATTCCAAGATCAGAAGCAACCATTGTGACCATATAGACTGACCTGTGTAACACAGGCCACAGCTCTTCCCCAAATAATTCTTAGAGCAGATCTTTTAGAAAAACATCCAATCTTGATTTTAGAATTGTCCATGATTGCAAATCCACCAGGTCCCCTGGGAAGTTGTTCTCATGGTTTAATTACTCTTTGTTAAAAATGTGTGCTTTATTTCCCATCTGTATTTGTCTAGCCTCAGCTTCCAGGCCTTGGATCTTGTTAGACTTTTGCCTAGACTGAAGAGCCCATTACCAAATATTTTGTTCCCTGGGTTATCTGGGCTGCATCCACACACTATATAGACTGCCTGTATGGCCCTGAAGATATCCCATGGGCTGCAGTTGTGTGCTGATTGGACTGCAGGTTGAGAACCACTGGTGTAGGTGCTTCCTGCATTGGTGGAAGGGGATTTTCCATGGATGTAGTTAATCTAACTTCTCAGATCGACAGAAGAATTCTTCCAGTGACCTAGCCACATCTAGTCTGGGAGTTAAGTCAATCTAACTATGGTGCTCAAGGCAAAAAAAAGTCTCAGCCCTGAGTGACATCTAATTTTTAAGTCTCTATACCAGGCCTTAGCTCTTTCCTGGATCAATTCATGGAGGTTAAGTCCATTAATGGCTATTAGCCAAGATGGGTAAGGAATGGTGTCCCTAGCCTCTGTTTGTCAGAGGTTGGAGATGGATGGCAGGACAGAGATCACTTGATTACCTGTTAGATTCATTCCCTCTGGGGTACCTGGCATTGGCCACTGTCGGTAGACAGGATACTGGGCTGGATGGACCTTTGGTCTGACTCAGTATGGCCATTCTTATTTTCTCATTGTATGCTAAGGTTTGACTTGAATTGCTTGCCTGATTATTATCTCCTTAGGTGGAGACTGATACGTCCTTACAGGATTTCTAATGTAGTGTGCAGGGGGTGCACTTGGAAAATGGAAATCAATATGAAAAGGGGGGAAAAATAAAGAGACACTGAGTGAGACAGAATTAGAATACAGCAGTTTATTGCTCCCAAAAACCAGCCTATTGTTTCTTATCAGATTTCCTCTTGAGCAAGCAATTGTGAAGCCAACCTGTCCGGAGAAATGAGCTGTCATTCCACACAATGAACAAACACCATTGATTTTAGCGTGTGGGGGGGAACAAACAACACATAGTGCGGGTTGTTGGAACCTATCTCTGGCACGAGTCATTCAGCAGGAAATAAATGCTCCATTTTGTTAAGTCTTCAGGAGAAAACATTAGCAGGCAGTGAAAAGCCAGTGGAGGTGGGAGAAAGGGGGGCAGAAAGCTGAGTCAAGGAAGGATCTAGAGCTAGCTGAATTCTGTGCTAAATGGATCAGATCCCATTCAGCAGTCCTTACTCAACTTGGCTGAAATTCACCCCAGTCTTGAGTGGCCAGCCCGGAGCTAAAGTCTCAGGATTTAAGCAGGACTTAACTGGAGCACTGGCCTTTGACATTCTGGTGAATTTCACCTAGGCTATTCCAGGGGCTCGGCTCACTAAAGTTACTGAGAGCAGAGATCGAAGAATCCTGTATCTGCTATCCTGTGCCCTGGAAGGCCAGATTCTATGGAGTTTAACCCATCTCTCCAGTGAAGAGAGAGGTTATTTCTGCCATGAGTCCCTGGTGCTAGGCTATTAGTTTTCCCATTGCTGGTCACCCAGAGCTGTCATTCCATCAGTGCCTTGTTGAAATTGCTGGGGTGGAAAATGAATGAGTGGCATTTGGAAGCTGGCTATGCCTGGAATATTTGGCAGCATCCAAAGGCCAATATACTTGGCCTGAATTTCTGAGCTAGGGTGCAGGAAGGAGTGACAGTGCATGTGCAAAGGGCCTGTTGTATGCATATCCGATCTGTCCCTTGATTCAAGATTGGCCCTTGAGAGTAAGCCCCCTTACCCAGCCAATGGAATGGAATCCTGCTCTGGGCTGGATTCCTCTTCTGGTTACAAGGTTTGGATTTTTTTTTTTCCTTATGAGCACAGAGGGTAAATTTTTGGTCTTTGTGACTGCGGTGAAGCATAGTTCAACAACTATTGAAATGAACCATCCACCCATGCTCTCTACTGATCACCTCTTCAGCATTCATCCATCAGGATGGTTAAGGAAAACATTTTTGGAAGAATACATTAGTTGGCCTGCAGAGTTGCAGCATGTGAACCTTTGACTTGTATGGCAGGAATGTCCTGGGGACTTGAGGGCATTCATTCCTTTACCTTTCCAATGATCCTTCAGAAGAGTAATGCCAAAGCACTGTCACCAGTGAAGACCACAGCAGGACCTTGTGGCAAACCATGGGAGATGTTCAGATATTCAGATACTATGGTGAGGGGTGAATCTTTATCAATACACCCTGTGTTTGCAACTGTACCTCCCATATTGCTCTGGATGAAATCCCTTGAGCATCTTGCATAGGGTGGGGATGGGGATGGAGTCAAGACTCAGTCACATACACACAGACTGTTTTGAGCTTGTCCCAGGATAGCTATGGGATGTGGCAACTGAGAAATGAACAAGCATAGGAAAGAGCTGCCCTGGCTCTGTGGACAGATACAATGGGTGTGGAAGGACAAAGAACTGTGCTGTGTTGGAGGGGGACAGAGAGAGGAGCCTTTCCTAAGAGATAATCAACAGCTTCCTCCAGCATTCTCTCAGATTCTCCCCCCCAGCAAAGGAATGGGGCCACAGAGGTCAAGTCTGAAGGGTGCAGTTGAGGAAATTGATCACGTTAAGTTGCAGCAATTGTCTTTCCTTCCGCCGCAAGGATCCCATTCTCCACTCTTGTAATTTCCATGGTCTCCTCTTAATGGCCGTGGCACAGAAGAAACTCTTAAACCTTAATGGAAGCTATACATCTTCAACCAGGGACAGCCTGGCCCTGAGAAGCGCACCCTTTCCCACAGCTCGGGGTAGGCTCTGATTCATGTGGCAGCACGAGCTCAGACGAGTCCTGAAAGGGTCGTGACGGGGCCCCAACAGCCAGGTTTAGTTTGTGACCATCAATAGCCTTGGGAAAGGTCTTTGAGCCACAGACAGTAGAGCTGCTCCCAGAGCTGTGCTTCTAACATAACATAACTTGTCCATCTAGGTCAGTTTGAGTCCTGATTTGTTTTGCTGGAAGGAAAAGGGATCCATCGGAAGATAGTCCCTTACCCGTTTGAAGAAAAGGAGTACTTGTGGCACCTTAGAGACTAACAAATTTATTTGAGCATAAGCTTTCGTGAGCTACAGCTCACTTCATCAGATACATTTGGTGGAAAAAACAGAGGGGAGATTTATATACACACACAGAGAACATGAAACAATGGGTTTTATCATACACACTGTAAGGAGAGTGTTCACTTAAGATGAGCCATCACCAGCAGCGGGGGCGGGAAAGGAGGAAAACCTTTCATGGTGACAAGCAAGGTAGGCTAATTCCAGCAGTTAACAAGAATATCTGAGGAACAGTGGGGGATGGGGTGGGGAGGAGAAATAACATGGGGAAATAGTTTTACTTTGTGTAATGACTCATCCATTCCCAGTCTCTATTCAAGCCTAAGTTAATTGTATCCAGTTTGCAAATTAATTCCAATTCAGCAGTCTCTCGCTGGAGTCTGTTTTTGAAGTTTTTTTGTTAAAGGATAGCCACCTCAGGTCTGTAATCGAGTGACCGGAGAGATTGAAGTGTTCTCTGACTGGTTTTTGAATGTTATAATTCTTGACGTCTGATTTGTGTCCATTCATTCTTTTACGTAGAGACTGTCCAGTTTGACCAATGTACATGGCAAAGGGGCATTGCTGGCACATGATGGCATATATCACATTGGTAGATGCGCAGGTGAACGAGCCTCTGATAGTGTGGCTGATGTGATTAGGCCCTATGATGGTATCCCCTGAATAGATATGTGGACAGAGTTGGCAACTGGCTTTGTTGCAAGGGTAGGTTCCTGGGTTAGTGGTTCTGTTGTGTGGTGTGTGGTTGCTGGTGAGTATTTGCTTCAGATTGGGGGGCTGTCTGTAAGCAAGGACTGTGTGTCTCCCAAGATCTGTGAGAGTGATGGGTCGTCCTTCAGGATAGGTTGTAGATCCTTGATGATGCGTTGGAGAGGTTTTAGTTGGGGGCTGAAGGTGATGGCTAGTGGCGTTCTGTTATTTTCTTTGTTGGGCCTGTCCTGTAGTAGGTGACTTCTGGGAACTCCTCTGGCTCTGTCAATCTGTTTCTTCACTTCAGCAGGTGGGTATTGTAGTTTGCCCATCTATCCGTTTAAGCAGCATAGTTCCAGGCAGTTCCCCATCGAGGGAGCAGCAGACATAAGCCAGCAACAAACCTTTTACTATTCATCAGAGAGTCAAATCAATGTGGATCAGAGAGAGGGGAGGTTGTCAAGTAGCAAGCACTGTCTCCTGAGGCACAAAAACGTGTGCGTGTCAACGTCTGCTGCACTCCTCTTTGTTGCTGCTTGCTTCACTTGCCCCCTCAGACTGTTAGCCTTCTGCGTCAACACAAGCCTAAACCAATTATTTAATCTGGCCACTCAGTTTTACAAAGATTCTCCTTCCCTCTCTCTACCCTCTGCTATGACCCCTTTCCCACACCCTGGGCATCTCTTTCACCTGCATTTCTATAGCAACAATAAGCAGGGTGCTGATGGGGTAGGTCCGCAAAGTAACCACAACTACTCAAGGGTTTTTAGGACACATTTTTAGCATTTTGCATCCAAAGTCGGTAGCATTGCAAGAAGCAGCTGCCGTACCTCTTGAACAGTATCACCACCCAGAGGGTTATTCAGCAAATAAAACACCCTGTAGCTACAGAGAACCTGTTCCCACAGATTTCTTGGCAATTACACCACACACACAAAATAGATTTCAGAGTAGCAGCCGTGTTAGTCTGTATTCGCAAAAAGAAAAGGAGTACTTGTGGCACCTTAGAGACTAACAAATTTATTAGAGCCGATGAAGTGAGCTGTAGCTCACGAAAGCTTATGCTCTAATAAATTTGTTAGTCTCTAAGGTGCCACAAGTACTCCTTTTCTTTTTACAAAATAGATTGGCACTTAGTAGACCCAAATGTATTGACCATAATAATCCTTCACATTTATATACTACCTTTCCTCCCGAAGGATCCCAAAGTCTTTTACTGGCTGTATATACAGGGATCACTTCACCCACCACTGAATTGCAGCCCAGCTCCTGCTGGGATGGAACACAGTAGCTGTTTAATATGAGCTTCTGCCAACACTAAGCTGCAGGTTAGGACAGGAAACGAATCCTGTATCCACATCCAAAGCAGCAGGGGAAGTGGAGGAAGGAAGAAAATATTCCATGTTAGACTTTGGACATAACTCAGAAGATCCGATTCAGTTCTCGGTTCTGCCCACAGACTTTCTGGGTGATCTTTGGAAAGTCCCATGGAGAAAATCTGGCACTTAGTGTCTGTGTGTCAGTTCCCCATTTGTAAAGTGGAGTTATCACATGTTCCTCTCCATCTGGTTAGACTATGAACTCTTTGGGACAAAGATTGTGTCTTAATCTCTCTAAGTACAATACACAGTTATATAGGGCTCTTATCTCAGTTGGGATCTCTAGGTGCTAGAGTAATACAAATATATTCGTAGTATTACTCATAATGCTTGCCAGTATTGCTACAAGATCTTTAATGAGCACAAGTGGCCAGGAGCTCAATTTGATGTCACACCCAACAATGGCATTCCCCAGTATTGAATGGTGGCACCACCAGTTTAGAGCAAAAAGTGCCAACTGCACCAATACTATTTTCTGCAGCACCTGGGTTTTCATTGCAAGGTGTCCCTGGGTCTTCTAAATAGGAGTGAGGTGCATCCCTGAATGGCCCATGAGATCTGAAGAGATCACAACCCAAGATGGAGTGGCTTGAAGGCAGAAGTGAAAGTAAGCCAGTACGGCATACCGGCAAGAGCCAGTGCACCGTACTGGGGCAGCCAGGCTTCCCCGGGGGCAATTTAAAGGGCTTGGGGCTCCCAGCAGTGGCTGGAGCCCCAGGCCCTTTAAATTGCCTCCAGAGGCCTGCTTCTGGAGCTCTGGGGTAGCGGCTGTGGGGCTCCGGCGGCTATATAAAAGGCTCGGGGCTCCCCTGCTTCTACCATCCTGGCCCTTTAAATAGCCACTGGAGCCCCGCCGCTTCCCCAGGGCTCTGGCGGCTAATTAATGGACCAAGGCAGTAGAAGCAGGGAAGCCCTGGGCTGCTGCTGCTACCCCAGTGAGGGAGGGGGGAGGAAGAAGAAAAGGGGGAGGGCTGGCTCTGACCCCCTCAGCCCCTCCCCTTCTGGGGGCCAGAGCTGGCCCCAGCATATTGGTAAATCACTTGATTTACTTTCACCCCTGCTTTAAGGCCACATTAATTAATGGATCCAGAAAGAGCCAGGTGATTTGCTTTGTAACTAATACCTCGGTGTACAGGTGATTTTAACTTACATTGCTGGTATATGATAAATAACTTCTCATCATCCTTGCCCCCTAAAAGTGCTTTGAGAAATAGTGCAGAAAGATGAATTTCTTCCTATCAAGCCATTTAATCTCTTCCATCCACAGCTGCTCATTATGAAGAGCTTAAGATATGCCATCACTTCCTTTGTGTGTTCATTGCTCATCCATTAGCTATGTCCAAAATGCAGTAGTGAACATTTAATATCACATTCTCATCCCCACTCATCCCATTCCATAACCTCCAGCTTATCCAAACATGTCTAACATCTCCCTGGTGAGTGAAAGCCCTAGATGGTGTCATGTCTCTCTTGTCATCAAAGACTTGATTCAAATCTCAGTAGGCCACTGGCAGCCTGAATTGATCAACCCTTAATGTGATTAGACAGGTTATACAATACCAAGCTGGCAGTATTACCATTAACACATTCACATCCCCAGTGAGTGCTGCAATTCAGCTAGACAGCTAATGAGCCTCGCGCTAGCATTCTCTGATTTAATTGGCTCAATATTAATTTGAAATATCTATTAGCATTAATATTCTCCACCTCTGCACGCTGTGGTCAAGACACTTTCCCTTGCCTTTTGTGTTCCCTGGCTTTGATTCTGAAGTAGTCTGAGCCTTTAATAGGATGTCCAGCACTAGCCAGAGAGCAGTGTCATGGGGTGTTTACCCCAGACCATCTCTGAAGGGGTGAAGGTGACTAGAATGGGCCAATTTAACCTTATAATATGCATTTGGATGGGGGGAATCAGGCTCGATAAAGCAAACTGATGATGAAGTCCAACTGGAAGGGGCAGGCTGAATTTGTATAAAACAAGGAAGTTGAGAGCTGAAAAGGGGTGAGGCAGGCTGACTTTGTGGGCTGGGAGAGGCTGAGAGCTAGGGCTTGGAACTCTGGGCCGGCAGCTGGCTGGCTGAAGAGAGCTGGAAGTACAGGCTAAGAGGGAAAGGCTGGAAGTTTGAGTTGGAAAATGAGGATATGGGCGAGAACCAAGTGCTGGTTAAGCAGCTAATTAGCAGGTTAAGTGGGAAGAACACACAGCAACCAGAGCTATCCAAGTAACATTTAAATGTGCAACGCTACCTGATAGGGTTAATATAGGATATCAACTCTTCTGGGTTAAAACCTACATCCCAGCCCCTCTGAGATGTTAAAAATGTCAAAGGTTTGGGCACGTGGCAGCTGTCTGCCAGGGGGAAAATCAGGTTTGGTAAATGTGGAGGTGAACACTCATCTGAGAACTGCATGGAAGGAACAGAACTGAGATGCAGCAAGTGTGCAGAGAAGCACAGCCCAGTATGCAAAGGGCGTGTGGCAGCAGAACGCACTAGAGTTATAGAAAATTAAAACTATCCATAAAATATCCTATGCAGAAGCTCCCAAAAGATATTCACAGCAGAATGTGGAGGAGGAGAAAGAGCCACTGGTACAACACGCAGTTCAGCGCAGGAAAGATAATATAAGGGGAATTGATGAAGATATACTACTTGTGGGCAAAGATAAATGTATATAATTGCTGATAGTCATTAATTGTACTTTACAGATACGGTAGAAATCTGAAAGAACAAAAACTGTAACAAAAGTGGCAGAAAAGTAGTTGCTTATAGGCAATCTTTTGACAGACCGCACTCATGCAATTTTAAATGAAGTTAATAATGCAGTTTAATGAACATGGTTCTAATGGTTTTTTGTGGGCATGCACATAGTTGAATAACACATGGTCAGGAATTAAAGAAAGCTGTCTTTGAAATAGAAGACAAACCTGATGTGATGTGTACAAGAAACCGAATTAGTGAGAACTTATATTTACACTTCCAGGATATGATGTAGTCAGATGTGACAGAGAAATAACGGGAGGAGGGGGAAGGGTCTATATATTTATAAAGAAAGGTCCTAGTTGTGTTGCCATATAGAACTTAAGTTCCGAGTACACTAGTGGTGAGATTCCTCTGCAGAGTAATCGAACCTTTATACAAATCTAAATGTTTACAACCTATATATATATTTTTTAAAAAAAGACGATTTAGAATTGGAAGAGTTAGTTAAAGGTGTCAAAGGCTCATATATTATTTGTGGAGACTTTAATAGCCAGAATAAATTATGGGGAAGCAGAAAAAACGGATTATAATGACAAATGCCTGGAACAGTTTATTGATATGCACAACTTGGTATTGCTCAGTTATGGAGCACCTATTACGTTTAATTTGGTGGATGGAACCTTTTCATGTTTAGATCAGGGAACTGCAGCAAGCAATATAGCAAGTAAATGCAGCTGGGAAATCTATAAAGAAGATGGAATAGGAAGTGATAACTTCCCTATGCTAGTTGCATATCCAGGCCAAGGTAATGTTGAAAGTACTGAAGGAATTCCTATCTTGAGCCTTAGAAAAACCAACTGGGGACTCTTTAAGAGTAAGTGTGCTAAGTGTCTAAGTACCAATTGTATAAGTGATAATCTAGAGGAATTTCATGATGATATAGCAAAGGGAGTTGTAGCAGCAGCCAACCTAGCTATATGTAAGACACTGAATTTCCACAAACTCAGAAATCCCGTTCCCTGGTGGAATGAAGATTCTAAAGCAGTAATTAAAGAAAGAAATAAGGTATATAAACACTCAAAAAGTACAATGAATAGGACTTAGTGAGCTATAAAAGATGTAAAGCATTGGCACATAGAATTTTAAAAAAGACAGTTGGAAAAAGTATTGTGGGAACATGAACAAGACTCCAAGTTTCAGAGTGGTAGCTGTGTTAGTCTGTATCAGCAAAAACAAGGTTTCAGAGAGAGAAACCAAGTTAAAAGAATGAATGGGATATGGAGTAAAATCAGATTTATACTGGATCTTATAGTAAGTTATAAAGTTGAAAGTTCTAATTGAGGGGGGGAAATAGACATTTTAGCAAAAGAGTTCCAAAAAGTTGGTAGTGATACAAATCAAAGTAGAGTTTTATGAACAAAAAGGTATGTTTGCTGAAGCTCTTCCATGGCCGGGTAGAATATAAAGATGACGTACTGAATGAAAAATTCAGCATACAGAATCTCAAAAAAGCTATAGACAAAAGTAAAAATACAGCCCTAGGTAAAGATTGCATATGTAATGCAATGCTTAAGCACCTACCAGAAAGGAGGTTAAGAATTTTATTGGAATTGTATAATATATGGGAAGAAGGGATACTACCAGTAAAATGGAAGCAAGCCATGGTTATACTGATAAGAAAACCTGGCAAATTACTCACAAGACCTGATGCATATAGACTCCTTGCCCTCACATCATGTGTGGGCAAAATCATGGAAAGAATAATAAACGAGAGATTAGTAGCATATGTGGAAAAATGAAATTATAAACTGTGCACAAAGTGATTTCAGGAAAGGAAGATGCCCAGTTGATCATGTTGTAAGATTAGAAACAGAAATTAAAAAAAAAATACCCTGTGAGGACCTGGGAGTTTTATGATTGCTGCCTTTCTGGACACTGAAAAAGCATCTGGCATGCTGTGCAGGGAAGGGCTTGCTGTATAAACTAGCCACAACTGGAATATATGTGTGTGTGAGAGAGAGAGAGAGAGAATATCTTCTGGTGGATAAGAGACTTGTTAAGTGATAGAACCGTACAAGTCAGAGTTGTGGCAGCTTTCTCGAATATTTATAAACTTACTAATGGCACTCCAGTGGGGAACGTTATCAGCCCAACCCTGTTTAACATTATGATTGATGATTTCCTGGCAAGTATACAGACAGGAATAGGTATTATTCTATTTGCGGACTACTATGTTATATGGGCCAAACATAGATGTAAGAGAGCTGTGGAGAGCACCAATGAGGCGCTCAGGGGGATTTCAAAATAGGGAGATATTTAGGAATTTAAGGTCTCGCTTGCTAAAACAAAGGAAATGAGCTTCACCAAAAGGAAGATTGAGGAGGAACCTATATCTCTGTACAGAAAAAATACAAGTAGTTCAAATTTTTACATTCTTCGGAGTTACGTTCAATAACTAATGTGGAAGGGTCATATAGATAATATCAAGACTAAATGTAAAGAGTCTGAATCTAATTAAAAGTATTTCTGGGAACAGTTGTAGTGCAGATAAGAACACGTTGATGATGATATATAGGGCATTCAGAAGACATGTTACAGATTATGGATGCCAAGCCTTTAATTCAGCTTCTAAATCAACACTATAAAATTAGAGCTGTCCAAGGCCAAACTCTGCGAATCTCACGTGGGTATTTCGACTCTGGGGTGTGAGTGTGTGTGTGGCAGGAGAAAGGCCGATAAATTAAGGATGAAATGGTTAGCTTTAACCTTTTGGGCTAAGGCTAATGGAAATAGTGAAGGTAAAAGTACTAAACAGTTACAGGAGGACTGTTGGGAATTAAGTAGACAAGAAGAAACTAGGCATCACGGACCCCACATGCTAACAGGGTCAAAAGGTGGTAAAAGATTTGGGTGAAAAGGAATGTCTACAAGAAATTAAAATCTTTTATTCATGGGAAATCAAACTACAGCTGGATGGTTGTCTCCAGTTGTGGATTTAGAATTATGTGAGAAAACAAAGGGAAAAGCAGGACCATCAAATGTGATGATTAGGATTTCTGAGTTTATACTTGGCAAATGAGGTCAGCATTACCAAATCTATACTGGTACCTCTAGAGATGACAATGTGGGTAGAGCAGAAAGGCCTTTTGTATCCTTGAATTTGGAATTAAGATATCAATGAGACGATCTAATTTTGTGACCATCGTAACAGCTGTATTGATAGGCATACTGTTGGCACTGATCTGGATAAGGGAGGTATGTCCGACCTAGGAGTGCTATCCTATATATCTCTTTATTGGGTACAATGGAATTAGAAAGGGACCCTCAGAAAGCTGCAATGACTTAAGAACAATATTTTATTGATTAACTACAGAGATAATAGAAATGAGTAAACATAATAAAAATGTGGATTCCAGTGCATGTTGGCACATCAGGCAAATGGCAAATCAGCAAAAAATGACTTAAAAATGAGGAGGCTGATCTAAAGATCTCTCTGAATAAAAACAGGATTTCAAAAGGTTGGTCAAGAGAGAACATGAGGAGGAGTGGCAAGAACTATGGACCAAAGAGGGGGGGGGGAAAGGACAAAGATTCTAGGAAATATATCCTAAACTTGAGGATAATGGGATACTTAATAGCTATGATAGAAGTGAAGGGACTATATTTAGAGTGCTAACAGGTGACACTGATCTGCATGGTAATTTATTAAACCACCACCAAGACTGGTTGTGCGACATGTGCAAAGTCCAAGAAACAGTTGAGAATCTGCTGGGGCAATGCAGGGAGAATTATACAGAAAGAAAGAAAGATTCTTTATGAAGAACTGGTGAAAGAATACAGTCTGAAAGGTTTGGTGAGAGTATTGGGGAAGTGGGGTAGCATTTAAAAAGCATTACGTCGCTTTCTTACAGATATAGGACTGGGTGAGAGGATATCGATATTTTGCTTATGCGAAAACTGCAGTATGTGGCAATCAGAGCCTCACCTGCTGAGGCTGCTGTGCCATAGGATGACAAGAAGAGAAAAGGGCTGCAGGGAAAGAGTCAGCAGTCACTCTCTGGACACACAGGTAGGTAGGAGGAAAAACACAGGGGAGCAAAAACCGTAGAATCCTGCACCTGATGGAAGGGGTTTACCCAGAGGAGTTCCAGGGAAGAAAGCCGGTGTGCGGCAGAGTTGGAAGAAGCCCAGAGAAATAGCAGCAAGGGGTGAGACTGTGTAGATCTTGGCTGCTGCTGATCTGGTCCCTGGGCTGGAAACCAGAGTAGCAGGCAGGGAATTGGCACAGAGGACTGCCTGGGATGGTGTATGGACAGTTGGCCAGGAGGGACTTCGATACCCTAGAAGGGGAAAATGACATAGTGATGCAGCTGGAGGGCTGAGTCAAGAAGAGCCAGCGCAAGACTCCCGTGGTGCAGGTGACCAAAGGAAGGGGGCAACAGACTGGGCAGAGCTAATCCCCAGGTCCTGCCACAAGGGGGTTCCCCAGCAGTGGGTAGTAAAACCACATAAGGAGAAACCACTGCAGAGATAGGTGTTGCCACAAAGCAGGAGCTGTGAGCTGTGGGACACATTTAGGAGCAGTGTATTCAATATGCAGATCCAGTGTATGCAGGCTTGGGAGCAGTGTATACTTAACTGTACCTGATTGGGGGCAGTATATACTCGTAGAGAGATCCCTTTAACTTTCAGATCCCCGATGACTATGATGCTTTGCCTGATGAATCCTATCCCAAGGATTGTAGTATGGCATTTGACTGTGACAGAGTAATGAACCCAGCAGCAAGTGGAGTTACTCCCCTCCCCATATCAAGGGCGTAGAGCGGCACCTGGGCTATATATTGCTTCTGTTGTGGACATGGAGAGATAATTTTGTTTGGCTTTATTCTTAAAGATTTGGAGTGAATTTTAGTGAGCAAAACAAAAGGGAGGAATGGAAGAAAGGCACAATTTGTATCTGGTCTCAGGGAAGCAGTGTGAACCCGCTGATTGAGCACTGCACTAAGAATCAGGAGACCTGGTTTCTCTTCCTGCCCTGGCCCACTGAATGATGTTGGCCAAGTCGTTTCCCCCTCTATAAAATAATGATGATACTGATCTCCTTTGTAAAGAGCTTAGAGATCTACTGATGAAAAGTGCTACAGGAAAACTATTATTCTTTGTATGCAAGCTACTAAAGGAAGCAGATGTTTCTGTTTTTCTTTTGAAGCAAAGTTAAATATTAAAAAGGATCCTTTTGCTAAGTAAAATTTAGTACTGTGGAAAAGTTTCTTCACGAAGCTCATATCCTTTTCATCCAGAGATCTCAATGCATTTTACACAGGAGGATAAGCATCATTTATCCTCATTTTACCAACAGGGAAACTAAAATGGGTTAAATTCTCCAAGCTGCAAGTACAGATCAGAGCACATGGTATAAGCCTAAGGAGTTAAGATATTACCGTGTTGAAAACCATATAAGAACATAATATAAATAAAAGGATGATGGGTATACATGGTGATTGATTGATGGATAGATGATAGGTATGTATGGCAATACACGGATGGGTGATGGGTATGTATGCCAATAAATAGATATAGCTCTAGAAAGAGTTTATGAATTTTTTTTATCCAGCCTGGGCCAAATTTGTACCAAATCCATTTTAATTTCTAGTTTCAATCACCCAAAATTCAGTGGTTTCAACCTCTAACACTACTCAAAATGTGATGTTCTGGGCTGAGTTTCCTTTCTGGAGTTCAAATCCAGTGGAGTGCAAGACTCAGAAGAACAAAAACAAAGAAGATTCACATTAAACTGCTGAGTGTTTGTGCAGCTGTAATAAAAACGTAAAGGAGCTCAGTTACCAGAGTGACGGCTGCCGTATGAAAACTAGAATAGAATACACTCTTATTCTTTTTTTTCTTAAGGCATTATCAGAAACTTTTAGACCATACCTTGTTTGGGATTCTTTGGGGACTAAGCAGAAGCACAGCAGAGACCACTTCAAATATCTATCCTTCATGCTCATCGTAATGTACTGAAAGGGAGTAGCTGAGAAGTTGCAATCTGGCATTATTCTCCTATTATTGACTGTCGCTAGCAAGATCATGAGCAAATGGCACGAACTGCCATCCATTAGCAATTTCAATAGTGCTGCAATTTATCCCTGTCATTTAGGGCTCGTGTGCTATTATTTAGCCTATCTCAAAAATCTTATTACATTTTTTATTCATAGGGAGGTTAGATTTATATATTGAAGATCAATAAAAACCTCTATCATGGCTACATTATTAATAAGGAATACATTATATGTAGACAGACAGCCCGCTCTATTGGATTTAATTAGTGGATATGCTTTTTTGGGCAATTCTGAAAATTTACTACCTATTCAGTCTTTCCTCCTTTCCCTGAGTCTCCATGGGCACCCATCTGAAGCTCATTTTGCACAGAGATATTAGTAGCTTTATTTAATATCCTAGCTGTGATCATCTGGGATAGATCTGTTAATAGTCCCTAAACTGGAAGTCTATGGAAGTAAAGGAAGGGCTCAGTGGAAGCCAGCTGTGGAATTCATTTCTCCTGTTGGTCTGACAGTGCCTGACTTTGCTGACCTTCCGAGCAAGACATAAAACTTTGTATTTTTCAGGCACACCGATATTACAGGCTCCTTTTCTCCTTCACTTTGTCTTGTCTGTTTAGACTCTCTGCTCTTTGAAGCAGGGACTGTTACGTAATGTGTGTGCATGCAGCACCTGGCACAATGGGGTCCCAACCGTAGTTGGGATGCCTAGGCATTGTCTTGTAAATATTAAGAAAAATGTAGACTGAGTCCCAGAGCAGCCTAAGGCTGAGTGTCCAGAACACACTGTTTTCATAGTTCCCTCTGGGATACAGAAATTCACTCCAGCTGAGCGCTGCTGTCAGATTGCACCAAGCTGTGGTGCATCAGTGCTCAGGGAGTGAGTTGTGCAACAAGCAGTGTGGTTCTTTTGCTGTGAACTCCGTGAAATCCAGTAGGCACATTACTGGCACTCCTGATCTTACATGGAAGGTGATCAGATATTACAATGATAGACAGCAGTCTTAAACTTTAGAGAGGCAGATAGTCTGAATCCAGGTGGTTCATTGCTGTCAACTCTGTATGTGAAGCAGAGGTAAGTGCAGTTACTATAGCATAATCAATAATCTCGTTTAGGGTTGCCTACTCCAGCTTAGGTCTTAGAGTCGCACCAGCCAGCCTGTGGCCTACAACAGCCAGAGTGACCACTGACACTGTCTGGGTCCAGCAGCCGCCACAGAGAATCTTCTTTGTAGTCATCACAGCCAAGTCCTTTCTCTTCTCTGCCAGAAGGGACAATGCAATTGCGATGCTACTGCCGGGGGGTGAGCAAGAGGAAGCATTGGCTGGACTTGGTAGGGAAGCAGAAACTTTAATGAAAACACAAGCACCTTCCAAAGTAAGAGAGGAAAATTCAAAGTTACCAGTAAGATTTTTTTTTTTTGCTTTGCAAGCACATTGTCCCGCCCACTCCTCCCACCATCGTCAAGTTTGCTCCAGTCTGAAAATCCCTCTTTAAGAGCAGCAGCATTGTACAGTTTGGGAGCAGGGTTCTGAGTCCCATTCACATAGTCCTGGATTCTGTCACTGCCTCTCCTTGCTCAGGTCATGTATCACAGGAGTGCTCTGTGTATAATTATCTGTAACCAGTTAATAGAGAGGGTGCCGGCATATTGCCCTCAAAAATATGGAGCTTGGTTCATGGGTTTTGTAGGATCAATAAAACATGTTGCATGCTGCAAATTGTGCACAGCTCTTTACATTACAAAACCTCTCTGTGCTTCAGTTCTCCTTCCTCTGTAAAATGGAGCTAAGAATAGCTGCTTTCTATAGATGTTGCAAATCTCAATCGATTATTCTTGAGATCCTTTCATGAAATGTGCTATCTAATATTTCTAAATATTTAAAAAGGAAATAATTAGTGTAATATTCCTAAAAGGAAAGAAAAAGAATAAAATACTATATTAGCATTATCATAGCACTCGGAAACCCCAGTTGAGGATTATTAGGCTTGGCTCTATAGATAAGAGAGTCCATGCAACCGTGTCCCAAAGAACAGCAATCTTAAAATATGGTGAGAGACGGCAGTTCAGATGAAGAAATACACAGGGAGTGAACAAGGAAGCATGGAAAAGATCACATGCTGTAACAGACCAGTATTAGCAGCATTACCATGGCTTTTACCCAGATGGCAAAAAGTTTGCCACCCAACTCTTCTAAATATTCTGCGGCCCTGCCAGTTCCAGATGTGACTGCAATCACAGAGTTGGGAGGGCTGCAAAATCAGCTGAGTGGCTCCTGGCACATCTGGGAGAACTGTCTGGTCATAGCACATTCCAGAGCCTCAGAGAATTTTTACATTTCTGAATGGAGGCGGAGGGACTGAATCACTGAAACAGTTTCATCTGTAGGCAGCCTGGGGAAATAGATGAATATATTGGTGGGATGAATACAGCACTCTTCAGTAAGGCGCACAGTTCAGGATCCTCCCCTTTCATGCCACTGTCTCTCACTCCTTTAATTTCTCCAAAAGCAAATTCCTCTCAGTTTGCAGCCAGCAGTAGCAGCAGTGCATTGGCCAGATTGATGTCATACGGTGCGTTATGGGCACCTGTTGCAAGACAATGGCTGGAAAAGAATATTTTCCACCCTGCATAAGGGAAAAACGCCTTGTGGCATTGCTCTGAGTCATCTGAAGCTTTCAAACCGGTTCCACATCTGGGGTCAGCTCTGTCCATTCTAGTTGTCTTAGCCTCAGAAGGAAAAAGTAACCAACACATTCTCTCCCTGATCTTTCTCTTATGGTAAATTCATATTTATCTACACTCACAGAACCCCAGCTGCTCTGTAATAATCTGCAGCAGCTAGTAGCCTTGCAAAGTGTTAAATCGTCTATTTCTTCTGCTTGAAATATATTGTGTCCCTGATCAGAATGTAATAAGGTATCTAGTGGTATTAAATACTTTTAACTCCACTATTTATTATGTTCTGGATTGGCGTTTACCAGGATTCCTGAGCCATTATTTGATTTTTTTGGAGGTTCCCCCCCCCCCCCGCACCCTTGCCACATCTTGCAGTACTTACATTTTGGATGTAGACTATTTAGTATAATCCTCTAAATTAAATGCATCTCAGCCACATGATATTTTATGTTCATTCTATTGTGCGGTGGCACACGTGTAAGAAAGCTGCAGATTGGCCGAGTGGCTGAGAACATTCACAGGGCCTGATTCTGCTCTCACTTGTACTGGTGTAACTCCAGTGACTGCACTGGCACTAAGCTGGGGTGAACCGACTGTAAATGAAAAAAGAATCGGGTCTATTGGCTTACTTGACTTCAGATCAATGCTGGTGAATTCTTAGCAGTGGTTGCTCTATAGGTGACTGCTATTTAAATTGTTTGGGAGGTGGAAAGGCACTGGCGTCATATCTGCTTCACACCGGGATGGCTCAATATCAAGCCCTAGAAGTCTTCAAGTGAGCCTAGCCAGGCCTTCAAATTTTCCACTGTCTTCATTCCTTTATAAGACACCTTTCTCCTAAGGTGCCAGCTTGATAGGTTAAGTTCTGTACCTTCAGCTACAAACCCAGAGGGATGGCTTGATAGACTGTGCATTAAGGGGAGAGATCCTCGGTGGTGTAAATTCGAGCAGCTCCATTGAAGTCAATAGAGCAATGCTGATTTATACCATCTGATCCAAGGTATATAATTGCTCGTTCCTTTGGTACCTAGTTCTCCCTTACCTTTGTGCATGGATAACGACCTGTGCTGATAGAGCAAGCAAAGGTTTTCAGGAGGTGGGTGTTGTGACGTGGTGCCCTGGGATTGATTTGTGAATCAAAACCCTATGAAACTAGCACCATCTTTATCTCTGTCATTTGCACGGCTGGCATATTCACACAGCGCTGGTTAAAATTCCCATGGCCTGCGCCAGCATGCATTCTTTGAGGTTGGTGTCTGCTTGAGTGGTTCCCAAGCCTATCCTGCTGCGCCTTGTGCACTCACTGACGCCAGGGCCAAGTGGGTGCAGAAGGCAACCCTTTCAATTCGGTAGGACTTCACCCCCACTTTTGCACTGACAGAGCAGAGGGGTTAACAACGGGTTGGAAAGAAATTGGTATGCAACATACAGCCGAGGCAGCCTCTTATATCAGAGTCTCTCAAAGGCAATTCTCTGCAGTTGATATAAAAAGGTGTCAGTTCTGGTTTAAGTACTGTATTACTAGCTAAGATTTATTGGCTTCAAAGGCAGCCTCACGCCACCAAGGGAATAAACAGCTCTTCTGCTTATCTATTTCACATAGCGCAATATTTTCTCGGTTGACTTTGGCTGGAAAAATACTTTTTGTTTTGTTTGTCTGTTTTTTGTTCTGCCATTCACATATTCTAATTTAAAATGACCCCCAAAATCTCACCCTTAAAATAATCAATGATTGGTGCCACTGAGACCGCCCCCAACAATAGCCCCAATCCAATCCCCTTGCTTGCCCCCAGAAAGCTGTGAACAATGTATTTGGAACATGGGGCTGACAGGTATTTTAAGCACTTTGTCTCCTAACACTGTTTGGAGTATCTAAGATTTTCAAAGAACCTAAGGGCTAGATTTTTTTTCAAAGGGATCTGAGTGCCTAAAGATGCATATAGCCCCTTTTGAAAATCCCACAGGGCAACTCGGACATCTAACGTGCGCCGAAATCAAGGGAATCTGCTTAGACAAGGCATTCGCTTACTCTCCACAGCAGTACTGAGTGCCGTTCTGTTCCATCTATGCCAACAAAATGTTGCGGGCGCTAGCTGACGGCATCCACTGCTGACCATCAGTCAGCAATGGGTAATTTTTGCTACTGTAGTTCTGTAGGTCATCTCTACCTCTGGCACAGATGTGGTCCCCATTCACGTAGTGTGTGAACGCCTCACAATCTTTAATGCATTGAACCTCACAACTCCCCTGTGCAGTAGGGCAGTGCTATTATCCCCATTTTACAGATGGAGAACTGAGGCCTGGAGAGGCTAAGGCCCAGATTTTTAATGGTATTTGGGCATTGCTGTGTTCAGCGTTGCAGCACCTAAGTCTCACTTTCCCTTTTGAAAATGAGATTTGGGCTCCTAAATCAGTTTGGTGCTGCAACTCTGAAAACAGCAATGCCTAAATACCTTTATAAATCTGAGCCTAAATGAGTTCTCCAAGGGGACCCAGAAAGCCTTTGGCAGAGCAAGGAATACAACCCAACTATCCCAAAACCCCAGCAAGCACCCTGCCAATTGAACCATCTGTGCTGTCCAGAGCTAGCCTTAGACACTGTAGTAGGTAGGCAGTGTAGGGTGCTCCCTTTTATGTATATATTGATTTAAATTTTGATTATTAGTGGATTGTTTTTTCGGGGGTAACAATAAAATAGTGAGGCAGAAATAGTCAAGCTTGATTGCCTTTATTTAAGAATAGGTATACAATACTCAATCCTTATGGAAGCAACACTTGTAGCCGATGACAGACTGATCCCATCCTGGTTGGTCTGACCAATAACTCAGCTTTGCAGTCATTGGCAAGCTGTACTTTCCTTTCCTACTTTCCCTGGCTTTTACGCATGATGCATGCTGCCAATGTCCAAGCACATATTGCAATATCCAGATTGGCCATACTAATGCAATTAGTACATTTTGCAGTTAGAAACACTTGTTCTGATAAACAGGATATTATCCTAGATCTTAAGCAACTAAACTTTCCACTCTACTAAACTAAATTTAGAATCCTAGGACTGGAAGGGATCTCTAGAGATCATCTAGTCCAGTCCCCTGCACTCGTGGCAGGACTAAGTGTTATCTAGACCAGTGCTTCTCAAGTGATCTGATGTGGGGGACTGGCAATTTTCTTTTTTCCAATGTGCCGACGGACCGGCACTGGTCCACGGACCACCACTTTGAGTAGCACTGGTCTAGACCATCCCTGACTACCACGTTATCCTCTACTTAATTATTCTTAAACTTGCCAGGGGTTTGGTTCACTTAACAATAGGCCTTAATGGTTAACAGGGGGAAGCTAGTACTCATATTTACCCTGCTTGACTTCCTTTCTCCAGGACTCTCGCCACCAACACTAAATTCACTCCAAAAAATAAACAACTCTCCCCAAGCATGCAGTCTTTGGAGACTCCACTAGGTGATGAAGTAGAGATTTGGCTGTTAAAGATTGAGTAGCACTGTAGATCAATAGACAACCGCTTTTACTGGCTCATTTGCCCAGCCGTCCATGTTGGTGCAGCGCTCGGAGTTTGTGGAAACGAATGAGCCCTGGCCTTCATGTTTTGCAGAGCATACAGAGGGGGAATAGGTGGAGAACTAACATGGCTAGTGCTGCATGCAGAGTTGAAGGCTGGGCTGCCATGTTCAGGATATGGATCATTGATTTCAGGGCAGAGAAAGAGACAGGGGAAAATCCCACTGACCTGGAGGACTTGTAAAAGATCAACCGGTTTAAAAGTAAACACTTGCTACCTAATTGACAGCTGGAGCTTATAGTATCCCCAGCAACAGACCTGGAGAGAGATGCTTTCTTGTTCTCGGAGGATTAACCCCTTAAAGAGTCACTGACACTTCGTGGAAAACACATTTCATGTAGAGACTTGTCTCTACTTATAGCATATAATGTCTGGTCTACCATGTTCTTTCTGCATTGGAGATGGTTTAGTAATGTGGAGGTGGGGGTTGACTTTCAAAGACACAAGGTGTATTCTTGGTCCTATATATATAATGTCCTCAAAATACACAAGGGACAGTTAAGCAACCAATTCCCATTGAAAGTCAATGGGATTTAAGCACCTAACTCTTACCTGTGCTTTTGAAAATCTTTGCCTAGGGAGCGTATCAACGTTTGGAATATCTAAACTTCTTAGAAGCAAAGATTCAGATCCAGGTAAAGTAGTTCTTTGCAAGTGAATAATGATGGAACAATACTTGGTATTATGTAGCTTCTATTTTATTTCCAGTTCTTCTATTACATCCATCACCATGCTATCTGTGTACCTTCCAGAAGTGTACCTATGATCCAAAGTATTTTATAAAAGTGGATAAATATATCCCATTCTACAGATGGTGAAACTGAGGCACAGAAGAAAAGGACCATTAAAAAAATTAGGGTCTAAATTACATGTGCAAAATATGCCTGTGTGCAAAGTAAGTAATGTCACACATAAATGCCCATGTGCAACCACACACTGTGGGCCTGCAGTTAGTTTACCTATGCGTAGCTAGTCAGGTGTGGTGTGTTGGTTCAAGGTCTGGAAATTTTGGCCCTAATTAACTTAACCAAGGACGCTGTGCAAAATCACTGACAAAGTCATGAATAGGATCCAGGAGACCAGACTCCCAATCAGCTGCTCTAGCTACTAGATAAGACTCCCCAGGAGTTCTATGCCATATACTCTGTGGAGGCCATTTGGACAAGATTAGATTCAGGATGCTGTCTGCTCTGGGTGGAATCAGTGAGACCTTCAGTACAAGTGGGGATTTTCACCACTATCCTTCACCAAAATGTTCCTGCCTCTCTGACTGTTTGTACAAATTTGGCCGATACCTAGGCAGAAGTGACAGAATTTCAGTGCTAGTTGCATGACCCTTGACCCTGTTTGAATATATGGTGGTTGATGATACTAATCCTAGAAAGTGCATACAACCCTTTTTCCTCTAAAGATCTTAGACCACTTTAAAGAGGTGGGGGAGCCTCATCATCCAAGTTCTCACAGAATTGGAGGGACGTCAACCAAGTAGCTTAAGTTCTCAGGGTGGGTCAGTAGCCGAGTCAGGAACAGAGCTCACGTGTCCTGTGTCCTACCCAGCATGGCACTGCAAGACCAAGTTTACATAAGAGGATAGGAATGGCCACATTAGGTCAGATCAAAGGTCCATCCGGCCCAGTATCCTGTCTTCTGACAGTGGTCAGAGCCAGGTGCCCCAGAGGGAATGAACAGAGCAGGTAATTACCAAGTGATCCATTCCCTGTCGCTTATTCCCAGCTTCCGGCAAACAGAGGCTAGGGATACCATCCCTGCCCATTCTGGCTAATAGCCATTGATGGACCTACCCTCCATGAACTTATCTAGCAAAAGAGGTTGCATAGATGCTAAGCAACATCGCTACAGCAATTTTGTGCCAAATACTCTTTTTGAAACAGAGACCAACAGGTTGTTTCTAAAATTCTGCCTTTAAACATATTTATATGTGGCCACATATATTTTACATGTCTGCACAATGCACTTTATGAAGCATATAAAAAAACGGATAGAAATTATCTATTTCTCCTGTACAGCCTGTCTCTTTTTGGGGGAGCGATAACAAGGAGCTATTTCATTTTGCTGTGCACTGCCGGATGCAATGCTATAAATTGAGAAACAAAGCTCTTTTTGAAAAAATGCTTCCCCCCCCAACCCGCTTTTTTAATGCCATTGTAAACTGGGAAGACCCAGCAAACAGAAGACATCATTTGCAGGCTGTCTGCCCAAAGTCCCTTCTGCTCCATTCTCTTGTTTGCTCAGTGTAATGAATGGGTTCTTTCAGCAGGAGGGATCATAACATTAATCGGGACTAAGCACTGCTTTGTTTGTCAAGAATCAGGAGCTTCCCCTCTGCAAACTTTGCGAAAGGGCCGCTCTGATATTCAGGAATGACTAGATCAAATTGGTGTCAATGTGCACTTGTTATAAATGAGACTGGCCGATCAGCAGCTCTCCATATCATCAAATATGCAGCATGGATATTTCATTATCAGCCTAATTCATAGTCTGGGACCACGGCTGGATGATTTTAGAAATTAAACTGTACTTTCACCTCTAAAAAAATGCAGCCCTGGCTAGTCGGTGAAGTGGAGAGGTTGCTGTGCGGCTGGGTTGAGTGAGTGATTGGGAACAGAGAAGGGGAGGGAGACATGAGGCGAGCAGGTTTGCTACTGGCTTCACCTTTCATAAGCAAAAAATTAATCCCATCCAAAGTGATCTAGTGAATGAGGCTGGCAAGCTGTGCAATTACTGGAATGTTCAGGAGTTAATTAGTCGATTTGCCTTTGCCTCACAGAGAACCTACAGAGCACCAGCTTAAGCCACGTGGGGTTAGAATTCCAACGTGCTTGCCAGCGTAGTGGCACAAATTGCAACCGTCACTTTTTTCCACCCATCGGCAGGGTGCGTTAATGCACTGGGCTTCCAGATCTGGAGACTGGGGCTGAAATAAACCAGGGGAGACTATTCTACCTTCAATTCTGCCACATGCTGGTTCGGTTCCTGGGCACAGGTCTGAGCAGCCTATGGGACTGCCCTAACTTTTGCTTATGGTAATGGCTCCTATGGGCTGTTCTGGTAGCTGGGTCACAGGAATACACCAGCCATAACTCTTCTCACCCCGCCATGCCTCACTGCACTGTGAGCTCCTGGTGGGAGTGATGTTGAGTTGGCAACAGCTGCTCTGCATATGTCCAGGACTCACTACAAGAGGATTTATTTCCTGTAGGAGCCTTCTGGCAGATTTGCAGCCAGTGGAGCTGGCATAAAGTGACTGCAGAGCAGAGATGAATCCCCTCTATGGAGCCTAGTTCCTCTCTCATCAGTTTTGCAAAGACATAGTAGTTCCACAGTGCAGCCATTCCTGACGGACACCCAGGGGAATGGCAGGAGGGCTGTGGGATTACACTGGATGGACCAGTTAAGCCCATGCTGCTGCAACCCATTCGGGGCCCCGTCCATGCTGAAAGGGTTTGAACTGAACTAACGTGGGTGGAGACGGGATCAGAACTGGTATGACTGCAGTGTTTGGTAGGACCCTCATGGGATGAAGTGAGCTGTAGCTCACGAAAGCTTATGCTCTAATAAATTTGTTAGTCTCTAAGGTGCCACAAGTCCTCCTTTTCTTTTTGCGAATACAAACTAACACGGCTGCTACTCTGAAACCTGTCATGGGATGTTAGCACTTTTCTGCACACACAAGCCCCCTGACTACACTTGGAAGTGTAATTTACAAGCAAATTCCCCCGGGTGCCATCAAATGAAATAACCTTTTCACCAGGGGAAGCCCTAGTGCAAAGAAGGGGCAAGTGCCTATATCCTGGGTCCAATGGAATGCAATGGAAACTGCTTTGTCAGAGATCAGGATCTAGTCCACAGTCCATAACTGGACAGGAAGTGGAGGGTATGGTGTTGCTTATCATTGTCATGGCGATTCAGTGGAGATGGCCAAAAGCTGTGTCAAGAAGCCAGTATCCTTCCCCACATCCCCGTGACAGTGGTTTTGATTTGGATCCAGATCCCAAAATTCAGTGGTTACATATTTCTAGTTTAAGTGGTATGTGCTCAGAGCTGCTCCGACAAATAATAGTTATAGGGTGAAGTCCTGGCTCATTGAAGTCAGTGGAGTTTTGCCATAGACTTCGAAGGGTCCAGGATTTTACTTCCAGTTCCTGCCTTCAGGACTTTATTACCTAAGGGATGATACTAAAAAAACTTGCTACTGTGCATCATATTTGCCCCTGCTTAGAAAAGAATGCTAGTCTGTGATGAAGGCACTTGACTGGGACTCAGGAAACCAGGGTTCGATCGCTGTTGCAAAATTCCTGTGTGACCTTGTGCAAGTTGTTTAAGGCTTGATTCTCTCTCTCACACTCAAACACACACCCTCCCCTTCGAAGGTAGTCCTGTTCAAATCACTAGGACTACTCTTGGGAGTAAGTGGTAGTCAATGGGAGTAAAGGTAGCATAACCAGTCTTTTCATCAACCTGTGTTAGTTCCCCATCTGTGATATTAGTGCCCTACCACTCAAGTGTGTCATCCATTATTTGTTAGATACTCATCATGGTGTCTGGGTATCCCAGAAAGACCCATCGATAAATTTTGTCCATATTTCCACACACTTTTTCATGGCACGGCTCATGGGAGGAAGCTCTGGGCTTGGTAGCTAGAACCAACAGGTAGAGCCAGAAGTAGGCTCAAAAATGCAGACCTTCTACAAGAGATGTAGAAATGGAGAGAATTGGGAATAAGAGGGAGACAGCTAGAGCTAGGGCACTATGATTCTGATCCAAAGGCAATGGAAAGACTTAAAGGGCAGTGAATTACGCCTTTTGCTATCACACAAATGCATGTATTGGTTCTGGTTCTGACCCGTCTCTAAGAACTGCTGTGGTTCATGTGTATGGAGTGTGGGTTCATTTGTTGGATTTTGTTGGTCACTGTGATTTGGCATTTTCTGTGCATCATTGCTGGGAATACACTTAGCACAGGTTGACTGGCACTTCTCTGGGCAGTGGTAAAGGCAGATAGTCAAGCCGCAGTGGACAATACAAGATGTTATGCCATACACCTGAATGCAGATAAGGTCTGGAATTGGAACCTAGTAGCCCAAGACCGCAAAGCACAGCAGGTTGACACCATGA
Source organism: Dermochelys coriacea (assembly GCF_009764565.3). Lineage (NCBI taxonomy): Eukaryota > Metazoa > Chordata > Testudines > Dermochelyidae > Dermochelys > Dermochelys coriacea. Next base: position 4,875,807 of record NC_050093.1, read on the forward strand.
GGTGCTACCTTCTCCACCAGAAAAGCATTCTGCTAAGACAATGGCTGTCCAGGCAGCACCAGGAGCACTGATGTCAGTACCTACTTCAGCAATTTTAATGGTTCTAAAGAAAAATAAATTGCCAACAGCATTGTTCCAGTGCTACCAACATGTTTATGGCTAGGAACCCACGTCTGCCTTTCTCTTCTTCATTGGACTCTGTTGGCCAGATAACTAGAGCTGCTCCTACTTAGCCGTATGTGGAATACGTGATCTGCTACAAGACTGTAGGGAAAACCCAGTGCTTTCTACTAGTGAATGGCAATTTTTGTCTACCACGTTGTCTTTTCTCTCTCAGCGATTAAAGATCATGGTAGGTAGAGGTTTTTCTACCCTGCCAAAGAATTTGGCCACTGGCTACCGGAGGCAGGAAAACTTTTGGGTTTATTCATGGCCACCTGTCATGCCCCCAGCTGAACGATAGTCTGAAGTTTGCTATTCCATAAATCAGTTCCTCTTGGACATCATAACTCTTCTTTATAGGTTCCTTCCCTCTCATAAATAAACTTCATTCCATATGTATATACTGCAAGGGGAAGGTTGATTTGCAGCCCTGTTCAGGCTGAGGTGGCATTTCTTTGCCACTTGACAAAATGCTCAAGGATTCTTTCCAGCTTCTGGGTGTGCCAGGAAGAAAACTTGCTCCTGTGCTCCCCTGCCTCATCCATACCACACTGGGACGTAACCCACCAGACCTCAAGTTTTGCAAGGGTGGGATGGGTCAGGGAGCTTCAAGGAAGACTTTGAGCAGGGAGTGGTGGGGGAGTTTCAGTGGGTGGCACTCTTTCTTCTGAATCAGGATAGACTTATGTGGGGCTAGGGTGCACTGGAGATGCTGTCCTTTGGGATGAGACTTAAACCCAACATCCTGGACATTTATGGTTATTAAAGATCTCATGGCCAAATTATACACTCAGGTAATTATGTCCTACCCTTCAGTTTCAGTTAGATATGAGATTCTTCTTCACTTTCCAGCCTAACTGGTTGTGTATGTTATATGTTAAACCACTGCTACATTTCCCCCCAGAGGTGGATGCCTTTTAGCGGTGGAAGACTGTATAATGACCATACATTGAGATAGCGTGCCTATTAAAGGGGTAGAAGCCTGCAATTCTTGATCTCTAATCCTGGTTTGGACAATGAATTACAGCATGCCTTTGGGCAAACCACTTCACTTCTCTGAGCATCAGATTCTGATCTCGCTTACACCAGTGTGACTCAAAAGTAACTCCAGGGACTTCAATGGAGATGCCTTGGCACAAAATCATTGTAAGGGACAGCAGAATCGAAATATCGTCTAATTCAGTCTATATATGGCACCCATCACTGTCATATTCTATCACTTGAGAAAGTAAAATTACCTACATTTTTACACACGAGGAGCTGAGGCCCAGAGAGATTAAATGACTTGCCCAAGGTGAATCCAGTGTTTTAACTGCACCATCCTTCCCCACTTGCAAATTCCTAAATGCATTTGCTGAAATCAGCATGAATTGAGAACCATTAATGAGCAAAACAAAAAATCAACAATTCAGACCACACCAAGGCTTATTTTGCCCCTTCCCTTCTTCCCCTCTCCTTGTGGTGTATGTGTTTGCAGAGAGCAAGGAATTGGAACAACTTGGCCACTTGTCCATTAATACCAAGGACCCTGGGAGGTGAAGGAGGAATTCCTTCTAAGCTTTTGACGGGACTAAGGAAGGATCAGAGGTCGGCTGCCAGAGTTAGACAAAACTCTTGTTTCAGCTGAAACAGTGGAGCAATTTAGGTCCCTTGCTATCCAAATGAAGAATGGAGCCCTCTATTTTTGCCCTTTGGCTGGTATTTTAATAGCAGATTGGTAGGAAATAGGTTTAAAGATGCAGCCTGCTTTTTTTAAAAAATTTATTTATTTAAGAGGTTGTAAAACTGAAAATTAGCAGCGGCAGCAGCTGAATCCATGGGACTCTGCTGAAATCAACCTCTACCACCAGCCCTGGACCCACGACCTCTGTCACTTGAGCTAAAACAACTAACTCCATTGTCTGGTAGCAGAAGTAGGCAACCTTTCTGTATCGGGGCTTAGCCACAGCAAGGAGAGGAGAGGGCAGATGGAACACACATTTCACAGGGGCTTGTGCTACCTTCCCCTATAGTCCAACACCCTTTCAAAACTAGCTACTCTGTCTGCTCATGCAGATTTTAAGTGGGATGTTATGTTTAGAGCCCTGAAGCCAAGTAACCCAATGAACAGGGTCTTAGCAACTTCTCCCAACCCAGCTTTATTCCTTACTTTCCCTTAACACATTCAGAATTTGATTAGTTGTTGTGCAATACAAATAAATAACCAAGGAGTCCCAGTCCTGGAGCAGAACCCTATAGTGTTAGGTGTAGTACAAATATAGAGGAAAAAGACTGTCTGTGCCCCCAAAGAATTTGCCATCTAAATATAAGACAAAAGGAGACAGGTAGACACAGATTGACAGATGGGGAAGCACAAGGACACAATATTCGGCTGCATGATAGGCTGGGGTCTCAGCACCCCGACTACCTAACTGGAGTCAAGTTTTTTGCAGACATCCTGGCAAAAGCAAGGTTTTAGGAGGTACTTGAAGGAGGACAGTGAGATGCCTTTGTGGAGGTTTTCAGGGAGTTCCTCCTATACGTGAGGGGCAGCATAGGAGACTGCCTCAAGATGCTTATTTTGAAAACACTCCCTGCAGATGCTCCCTCCCTCAACACGTAACAAGTCACGCCACCAGGGTCTTAGAGGACATTCACAGCACACAGAGCCTTGCCCAGTGGAAAATCTCCCAGCAATGTCTTCAGGTTGGGCAAGGGCTTGCCAAATACAAAGCACACTCTAATTAGCATTCATGCACCCAAATCGGGTAAAATAATGGAACAACACCATCTGTCTGCAAAGAACCAGTTCACCAAAAGTTGGGAAAGGACTGTCAAAAAAACTGACTTGTGTACCTTGGTCTTCACCAACCTCAGTTGAGTACTACAGTAGCACCTACAGGCCCTGAACAAGCTTAATGCTGTGCTAGGTGCTAGGAAAAAAAATAAACAAGGAGAGAAAAAGTAGGGAAGTGACTTGTTTAAAGCCACTCAGCCTGGACAATAACTGGTTCCCCTGGTTGCTAGTCCGGTAGATCCACAAGGTTTCTCTTTGCTGCATGTGCTCCCCACTAGTGACAACTGTGCTGCACCATCTCTCTGAAAATCTTTCTCCTTTCTTTCCCCGGACACTGAGAACTGAATTCAGCCCTGTTGTATGTAGATGCAACTCGCACTGAAGTTGGTGCTTCCGATTCACCACTATTACTCCTGCTTTCTGTCCGCATAGCACCATTGATTTCACTGCAGTTACAACAGCTCGTAGCTGGAGCAAAGCCATGGTGAGCCAGGCCCAGGGTCTTTAAATCTCCTCTCCAAATCGGAACTTGCATGGCAGCTTGAGGGTGGAGCATTTGGGGAGGCTGTGGCTGGCGGATGCCGCTGTAGAAATAAAATGTGTTGCACGAGCATCTGTGAGTTGGTATCTGCTTTGCAAAGCTGCCCGAGCCCCATGGAGTGAATGATTTGTTTTCGGGCTGAATTACTGCTGCTGCCCAAATTATCATTTTGAATGGTTTAACTTGGCGACTTCCTCCGTGGAGAGCGCGGGGAGAAGATTAATCCAGAGCCAGGCACTTTAATAATGCCAACAAAGTTCCCTGTGAGGCATTTAGGCCACGGGGACAGAGGTCATCCCGGTATAGCCGTGATATCTTCCCCAAAATCAGACTGGTAGCGCCACATGGGAGGGGTATGCCAAGCAGCAGTCTCGGTCCCAATATCACCCCACCCTTACCCCAAAAGTTATGCAACTGTGCTTCATCCCACAGTGAAGAACTGAATGTGTGCCTGAGGGGGTAGGACTCCGCACACCTGCGTTCTGTTCCTGGGTCTATCACTTACCTGCTCTGTGACCTTAGGCAAACCACTTCCTGTACCGTCTCCTGCTATAAAGAAAGCACATCTCCACTGGTTCTGTGGAAGGTCAAGGTGGCTGAGAACCCTTCAGGACTGGGTTCTTAGTAGAAAACCATGTGGTTTCTCCATTGAATTGGAGAGGCTGGAAAAAAAAATAACCTCGGTGAGTGGTGAATCAATAGGAAAACAAATACTATAGTGAATTAGTGTGCAACCAAAATGATGAGAAACTCGGAGATCCAGAAAACAAATCTCAGAGCAAGCACATGTGGCTGGCTGGCTGGACAGATAAATGGACAGACATCTGGCTCTCCCACAATATTTTGGCCATGTAGACAATGCTTGCTGTATATGAAAGTCAAATTAACCACCCACATGCACTGTACTTGCATCCTGCATAGGACATTAACCTAGCTGTGCAAAGGCTTGTACAACCTGTCGCATTACCAAGCAACCAAGGTAAAAAAAAAATCTGTAACCACAATGCTGAATAGCAACCTGACACTTGTATTTATTTATGTATATTTCTAAGCTCAGACCTTGTTCAGCAATCTCTCCCATCTTTATTAGAAGTCAGTGTTAGAACAGATGTTGTTTCCCTGCATCCCTGACTTTATCTTGATAAATAATCCAACATATTTAGCAGGAATCATGGTGTCTTTATTTAGAGATTAGAGTTTGAGATGTATTTAAACAGCATCAGGTGAGTTCATAACCCTAAAAGTTTTCAAGCAATATTGATATTACAGAGAAGCCAAAATAATTAATCTCATTTTTTTCCTATTGTATCTAATTGTGTCACTAATCACCATATCATTTGAACAGTATTCAGGGTATTTTATTATTATTTATTATTCCTAGAGGTGCCAATCAAGGATCAGGGCCACATTGTGCTAGGGGCCGTGCTCACATATAACACAAAAACAGTCTCTGCTCTGAAGAGTTGACAATACAAGTATAAAACAGGAGACCTGTATGAAAATATGATTTCTTGAGTATACTTCCTTGCCTAACTCTGAGCGGAGTCCTCAGTAAAGACCAATTATACACACACACGTTTGGTACCAGAACTGGAAAATGATGAAGTGTGAATAGTATCCTGATAATTTTCTGATGTGGTGCTCGCAGACAGCTCCAGTCTTTTGGCTGCTGTCCCTAGTTTATCTAGATCATAGAATTATTTGCCTCCTGACTTTTAACACAGCTGTCTTCCTTTGCTGCCAAGAATTACTTTGAAATCATAACCGAGCCAAATCAATGCAGCTTTCACCTGCACAGCAAGCCATTGGGGTGGGGAGGCAGAGTACTGAGCAACATGTACATTCAATGCATCTTACTGGGCTCCCAAAACACGGCCAGACATTATTCCACCTTCTGCAGATTTCGAATTTTTGTTTCCCTGCCCCTCAACTCATTTGAGTGTCTTGAAAGTCCAGGGCAGACCTGCAATAAAATGAGCTTGGAACATCTCCATGGCAGTCATAGCATCTCGTCAGGCAGGTGATTTGCTGACTGAAAGGCTATGGACCCAATCAGCAAAGGGATAGCTGGTGCTGTCCAAAAGGCATGAATGAGCCTTTGGTGGCCCACTGAAGCATTAAGACAGAGCTAGGGAATTCAAAGGGAGTGCGCCTGTGGGATGAGTGAAATAAGACATTGGTTATGGTCAGTTGCTCACAAAGAAAAAAATGTGCATCTCCTGATTTGCACTAGTGATCTTAGTTACACTGGTGTAATGCCATGGCAGTCAATAGTTATTTCTGATTTTGACTAGTGATCTGATTTACACCAGTGCAATGTCACTGAAGTCTCTGTCAGTAGTGATTTATACCAATGTAGTAGAGAGAGGCATCAGGCCCTTGGATTACCTTTAAGCTATCTTGATTTAAAAAAAAAAAGCCTTCTCCAGGCTAGCCTGTGCCCTTGTCACTCTCAGAAATACAGAACATAAAGCCCCCTCTAGCTTTTATGCTCACCCTTCCTTCCCCTTAGAGCCAAGTCTGGTGCAGAATGAAACCTCTGGAAATGCCACACCGTGAGCACATGGATGGTGCCTTGCCTCCATCTACTCCCACTTGTGGCCGGACAAGCTACTGTTAAGAGCTTGTACAGAAGGGTATTCTTGTGGTTAAGACACAGAACTGAGACTCAAGTGATCTGGGTTTAACTCCTGCCTTTGCTATAGACACCCTCTGTACTCTTGGGCAAGTTGCTTAACTTCTCTGAGCTTCAGTTTCCCACTTTTAATATGGGGATAATAATGTTTCAGTTTCCTACTGTTTATCTATTTAAAATATAAACTCTTCAGGGCAGGGACTCTCTCTCACTGCGTGTTTGCATAGTGCCTAGCACAACAGAAGCCTGATCTTGCTTGAGACCAATAGGTTCCACTGTAATACTATTATGCCCATTTCATAGATGGGGAAACTGAGAGACAGAATGGGGCAGTGACTTGCTCAAGGTCACAGAGTGAGTCAGTGGCAGAGCCAGCAATAGAAGCCAAGAGATGTGGGAAGACAGCCAGCTTGTTCAGGTCTCAGTGAAGCCAATGGAACGACACCTATGTGGAGATCGGTGGGTTTTGAATTGTGTCCTACGTGAACTTCTGGAAATCTCAGTGGCTGCGGTTTATCCCAAGCCATTCCTGGTGGTGGTCCCTGTTCCATTGCAGCTGCCGGCATGTGTAATTAATTATCACCATGCCAGTGGGTTTTATTGGTGCACTTACTCCCCCCTTTATTGGCAGTAGGAGTGTACTTTGCTAGCATTGGGTGCAGGTCTGGCACAGATCGCGCATCAACCCCCCCTGCTTTTTGTGAGTATGCACGCGTGTATCTGCTTTCCTCATTTCACTTGTTTGCAATGAATTTACAAATCCTTTCAGCATGGAAAACTGAACCGTCCCCCGGGAGAGACAATGGAGGCAGAGGCATTATAAAGGCATTCAAAGCCACTTTTTTGGTTAATATCTCTATATGTACGTCTACAGATGACTCGTTAGTTTGTTTGACATTCCTACCCTTCTCCTCTCTGTGCCTTTGCAGACATAGTGTGCTTCAGAGCTCCACTCGGAGGAAGTGCTTTTAAGGCAAAAGTGAGACCAACACGGGCAAACTGTTAACACAGCCCCTAGATGCAATCCCTGCCTTCAGTGGAATGTCTATTTCCTTCTCTTGTGAGGTTTCATTTTAACACTGGATCTGGAACTGGAGAATAAACTCGTACAAGGGCCCGATTGTGATCCCCTTGCTCGCAATCAAGAATTTTTTGATGAAAAAAATGCTGATTTGTTGAAACCCAAACTGTTCACAAACCAGTATCTGGTTCAACACAACATCTGACTCAACATTTTTGATCAGCGTTTCCAGATTTTTCCAGAAGTTCCATTTTGACACTGCCAGACCAGAAAGTTTTTTAATTTTTGAGTTGAAACAACTTTTCATTGGTAAATTTACACTAAAAAAAATTTAAGTCAAAATAAAAATTAAACATTTTGACCCAAACCAATGTGGTTTTTGGGGGGAAGAGTGTTCAGTTCAGGAAAATTAAGATTTTTTTTTGACTTTTCATCTCAATTTGGAACAAAAAATGTCAGATTCTGACGGGAGAGGAGAAATGTTTCCCACTCAGCCCTACTGCTGGTGAACCATATCTTACACCACCAGTGATCCCACTGATTCATCGGTTCCTAGATTATAAAGCCAGAAGGATAATGGTGATAATCTAGCCTTACCTCCTGTGAAAACGGACCATGGAACTTCCCTGAATAATTCCTGTTGAACTAGACCAGATCTTTTAGAAAAACAATCTGTATCCAAACAATTAAAGCCAGTGGCTAAAATTCTGGTGCAGCCTGGAGGATGGGCTTTAAGGCACCTATATCAGAAGAGTGTTGTCTCTCTCTTTAAATAGCCTGTGAACACTCTAGTGGAGCTTATCGTGTTCTGTGTTTTAGAAACCAACCGGAGCAGCAGTGTGCATGTGTAGTTGTGCCTTATATGTTTGTGTTTATTTGGTAAGCGTGGTTATCGGAACCCAACTGTGCCCCTATCATTATCATATCAGACCCTATTCTTCCTCTTATTGTGCAGAGAGCAAAAGAGACAACACTGCCTTGGAGTCCTCCTAAATCTGGGCTGATGTGGGGCCCAAGTGTAATGCAGGGCATCCCGGGGGAGAGGGGCTGCACTAAATTATGCCAGCCTCCTCAGGACTACCGATGGCTTACAGCACACCCCAGAATGTGTGTAGCCATGCCTCCTGCCGGGTTTGCAGGAGTGCCCCCGTACGCAATGAATTCTTCTCTAGTCCCTTGTGGGCTGTTTTGGGCTGGAGCAGGAAGGAGATCCCAATGGGATTACTCATGGAGTTATGTTCTGGTCAATAGCATTGAAGGCAACGTGCAAAAAAAAAAAAAAAAAAGAATAGTAGCAACACTTTTCTAATTCTCAGCATCATGAGTCACTCTGTTTCTTTTGCAAATAACGTACAAGCAAGGGGGCTCCGGGTCTGCATGGGACCGGATTTATATTGAAGGACAGCTTGCCTGCTGTTTAGCTATGTTACAGGAATAAATGTCTACTCTGCATCAGCTTCTTGCAAAGCCCCACTAAGTCCTTCCGGCCCCAGCTCCAAGGCTCACTTTCTGCCTCGAATTTAATAAATATGTACACAGCCAGAAATTGATTTTCTAAAAATGTAATATGCACACAAAACCCAACATGTATAAAATACGCTAGCGTCCAGGGGAACAATTGAATTTCTTTCCTGCCCAAAAAATCAATTGTAAAAGTGTATGTAAAAATACAATGACACTAAACTCCAAATAATTAGGTGATTGTGCTAAGCGAACATCTTATTTAAAAATGGCTCAGCAGTATGCGTCTAAGACACAATCTAATCAGAAAGAAACAGGAAATGTAGCAGTTTCCAGGTGAGCAAGCAGAAATGCAGAAGTCATTGTATGTAGGCAAAAATATATATAGATATATATATATATATCTATCAGGGTTGGAAATGACAAGGGGAGGAAAGGAATCAACTACACAGACAGGAATAATAATAACCCATTGCCATCATTATTCCTCCGTGGAAAGCACAGCAAAAAGAATAAGGGGAAACATGAAATTAAATCAAATATGATTACCAAATAAATAGAAAAGGACTGGCTGTTTTCACAAAGCATGTTTTGGCACCAGCACTTGGCTGGAGGAGCAGCAGAGAAATAAGAAAGCCTGGAAGGAACTGGACAGGAGTTCAGTTCCTGCAAACCAGCCTGGTAAATGGAGAACAGCATTTGCCACCCCCCAAGTGGAGGAAGAATAGTCCTGTGGTTCAGGCACTTGAGCGGGATTCAGGAGGTCTGAGTTCAATTTAGGGCTCTGCCACAGATTGCCTGTGTGACCTTGAGCAAATCACTTAATCTCTCTATGCCTCAGTTTCCCATGTGTAGAATGGGGATAATAATCTGTCTTGTCTGTCTATAGCTAGTTCTTTAGGATAGGGACTATGTCTGTGTACAGTACGTAGCACAGGGGAGCCCTTATCTCAGAAGGGGCCTATTGGTGCTACGGCAATAATGTTATAAAGAACAGGCCACTGGTCCATCTGATCCAATATACTATCTACTGCCATAGAGGCACAGACCACATGTACCACATACCTAAGGACCTGGTGGCTCCTCCATCACCTGCAGGCTTTAAGACAGGACTGGGTGTCTTTTTAAAAGAGATCCGCTAGCTCAGCCAGAAGCTGTGGGTTTGATGCAGAAATTACTGGGTGAGGTTCTCTGGTCTGTGCTAGACAGAGGGGACTTCCAGCTGAATTTAAGCCTAGAGCTCTGCTCAGGTAAATATTTTCAAACCCACAGGAGTCCCAGCGCTTTCCGTGGGGCTGAAACCCCGAGTCTCGGCACGACCTGTGGGGCAGAAGCCCTGAGCCCCAGGAAATACTCAGTGAGAATTTAAGCCCTGGTTACACAGGAGGTCAGGCTAGATCCGTGGTTCTCGGCCCGCAGCCCTCTTTTGGCCCAGTCTACATGCAGCTGCAGCCCATGTGACATCCTCAGGGCCATACAGGTAGTATATATCTTGTGTGGATGTGGCCCACACAACACAGAGAGCTGCACCTGTGGCCCAAAGAGGTAAATAAATTGAGAACCACTGAGCTAGATGATCATAGGGGTCCCTTCTGGCCTTAAATTTTGTGAATCTATCCCAGAAGGCCGCCCACAGACACTGACCTACCTAGACCAATGGTCAAACATTTGCAGCCAGCTAAGGAGCCGGAATTAATAGCCCCCCTGGTTTCCATAGGAGAGGGCAGGAGGCAGAGCTTGACCAGTAAAAGACCCTTGACTCAGGAGCTGACTCCTCTCTCTGGGTTTCATGGCTTTCAGGATTCTCTGCAAGGTCTCTCTCTTTGCTTAAGTGTCCCCTGAGGAGGTCGATAGGGAGGGGATGTGCTTGGGAAGCTGCCTTGCGGGTGGGAATCCATCAGGATCTTTTGCGTGTGGCTTTGTAAATAAACAACATGAATTATTAACAACAAAACAATAATGATAGTTCATCAATAATACATATCCCCAGTGATCGGCATCCCAAGTGCCAAAAGGTGCTTTTAATCAAATTAAAGATTAAAATAAGAAAATAATAAATAAATCTCATCTAATATCTCCCCTCCTGCCAAACCAGAGCAACCAAATGGTCTGTCTACGCTGGCATCCTACCATTTTAGACAAGTAGCCCATATAAACCAGTAACCCCCTGAAGGAATATCTACTCTGCAAGCCGAAGTGAGCCTGCAGCATTTGGAGACCCAGCTGAGCTAGCTTTGATAGAGGTAGCAGTGAAACTGTGGCGGCAGCATGGGCTAGCTACTCAAGTGCTGTCCAGGGTCCCGGGTGGAGTTGACCAGACTTGGTTGTTTTGTTGTTTGTGGGAACAGGTGGGAATCTTTTTTTTTAATTAAAAAAATCCTATTTTCATGCAAATGTCCTTAGCAATAAAGACTGAGGAAGTGAAATGCAATTATACCAAGATACCTGCATCTAAATAAGTTGCTTTTTAAAAAAATAAATAAATAACACACAAAATCCACACTGCACCAGCTGCTCTTTTAAACTTCTCTGGCTTCCAGTCCCGAGCTGCTCCCATCACAAAGTTTAACAGTTCTCATAATCAATGAGCACAGGAGCCCGTGGTAGGTTAGTCATTCATCTTTCCCAGTGGATCATTTATCACGTGTGGCTAGTGTGTTTGGGAAGCGGGGGCGGGGGGGGGGGGGAGAATCATGATTGAGCCTTTTCTCCTTGTTAGGTTGCAGCTTGGCAGTGAAATACCCAGCCACCCAGTCTTCGCCCTTAACTTCTGCAATGCATCTCCAGAGCAATGGGCCTGATCTGTAGCTCACTGAGCTCAGTGCATTCCTGTAAGTAGCTGGGAGGCTTTCCACTGACTCCAGTGGGTTTTGGATCAGGCCATAGGAACTGCTGTATTTGTACATTTGATATGAATTCCTCTGCCCCCTCCCTATCCCTCTAGACACCATTGCGTTAGTTTGCTGAAGGAGAACCCGATCCTGCTGTTCCTGAATTCAATGGCAACATTCACACGGGGAGAAATTCTGAAAAACAAACAAAAACCACACTATTGAAATCCAATGGCAAAACTCTTGCCAAATTCAGTGGGGCCATTGGTTTTGGTGGGCACAGGTTCAGAGCCCAATGCGCTGGGTGTCCTCAATCACCGCAGATTTCTCTGGCCATTAGGGTGCTGGGCCCTATGCCAGACTTGCCTCTAATGACCGTGTCACTCTTTTGTCTTTGCTCAGTTATTGCTCTTGTTGTTTACTCTGTGTTGGCAGGGAGTGATTAAAGCACCAAACACAGTAACGTTCATAGTGCAGGGAGTGTGGTCTGGACGGTGCCGGGGACTGCGGTTTGCAGAATAAATGTAGCCAAAAGAGCAGCAGCACCACCCTGCCACTGTGTTCTATGCCATTGTGCCTTGATTTCTGAGCTGGAGGTACCACCTGTAAGACCTAGCAGGAGGATTCGGTTTCTCTTCCACCCTTGCCTTATCCACTGTGACTCAGGGTGCTGCTCTGGGTTCTAGGGCTTTGACCTTTGAGACCACGAGTGTGACTCTGGCCCAGCATGCTGAGTGACTATGGGCTTGTCTAGAGCTGTGCCTCTGTATCGCTTCAGTGTCGACGCCACTTACACTGCTGGGAAGGGTTCTCCCAGAAGCATAGGTAATCCACCTCCCTGAGTGGCGGTAGCTTTTCGTCCATCGACCTTGTGCTGTCTAAACTGGGGGTTAGGTTAAGTCAGCTGAGCGACGTCCGTCACTCATGGGTATGGACTTTTTCCCCACCCCTGCATGACAAAGTTGCGTCGACCTAGCTTTTCAGCATCCCATCAGCCAGTTTGTGAGGGAGCGTGAGTAGCCTTAGGCTGGCTCCTCACACTGCACTTGGCAAGTATCCCTACATGAGCCAAACTGAGGAGAGAATTGGTTAAGTACCAGGTGATAAATCAATTAAGAAGGTGAGTCAGCTCACCCAATAAGAACAGTTAAAAGAGAAACAAGGAGGAGAAGGGAAGGCTAGAAAGAAGGGCCATAGAAGCATAGACTCGCAGGGAAACGTGATCTTCCCTTGGGAGAAGGTAAAAGCCTTATGTTGTAGGGGAACGAGAACTTTACAGCACACTGTAAATAAAACACTTGGTGCTTAGCTTGCATGAAGACTATTTGCAACCAGGAATCCAGGGTGAGGGAACCCCACCCTGTGACATGGCTGTGTGGTAGAACAGGTTCTGGGGAGCCTCTAGGTATGTCTACACCGCAGTTAAACAACTGTGGCTGGCCTGTGTCAGCTGACTGGACTCAGGGGCTCAGGCTTTGAGGCTGTTTAATTGCAGTGTAGATGTTCGGGGACGTATTAAAACCACAATTAAACAGCACTGAGCCGGAGTCAGCTGCTGCAGGCCAGCCGCAGATGTTTAGTTGAATTGTAGCAGGGTCTGTCCCAAAAAAACCACTGCTGCAAATGGTTCTAAGTGACCTCACAGCTGACAGCTCTAGGGGCACAGGTGGATTAACTGCAGATTTCCACTGTCAGGGTGGAAGACTTGGGCCCTGCATTTTATTCTGTTTCCTGAACTTGATTGTCCTCTGCATCATGTTTCCTGCTATAAACTGAAAACGAGAGAGAGCAGCTGAAGGTGAGAGAAGAGGGAGGGAAAAAATCACCTGCAAACACAAGCAACACCCATGTCCGGCTCTCTGGCACCTCATGCCTGGCTTTCATTCCTCCCTGCCCAGGTGCTAAAATTCAGAGCCTGGTTCCATTTATTTCTGACAGTTGCTAGAAAAGTGAAAACACTCTGAAGCCAAACAGCTTCCCCCCTAAACATCTCAGACCAGCCGTGTTCCATCCCCTAGTGAAGAGAATTAGAAATGCGGGGTGGGAAATAAGATGGAAGGGGGCATTTGGCCAGGAGTGTAATGTGAGTTGACAGGTTAGTTTAAAAAAAAAAGAAAAATGAAATGCAATTCTTATTGGCTCAGAAAATGAGGAGAAAAAAAATCAGTAGAGGTGGATGGACTGAGTGAGGTGAGTTGTTTTATTCCCCCTGCCCCCCTTCTCTCCTGCATATAAAAGAGGTCAGCACTCATAGCACCCAGCCAGGGGTGGGGAAAGAAATAATAAATGGCAAAGAGGAAAGAAATAGAAAGGATCAGGCTATGCGATCCCTGTGTATTGCTATGAATCAAATGCGTTCAGGACCACTGGAAAAGTCACAAGTAGGTTTAGAGGTTGGTTTTTTATTTCCTTTCGCCTTTTTTACAATTTCCAAGGTTCGTGGTTTTTACAAAATCCCCTTCCCCTGTGCCCCTCTTTTGATCCTTTTTGGTGCACTGCAGCTGTTAAAAAAAAAATACATCATGTTGGAGACAAAGTGAGTGTGTATGTGTGAGTGCACGATCCCTCTTCCAGAAAGGAATCTTGAAGAGAAAAACGAATGATCTGAATAAAGAGAGAGAGACAGGGAGAGAGGGAGAAAAAGCAATGAGGGAGAGCTTTGATCCCACTATCCATGACTCTGCCTTTCCGGGGTTGGATTGTTCTAATACAAAGGGGTGTTGGGAGGAGGTATTGTCTCCTGACTCATCATCCCTACCCCCTTCCATCTCCACTGACCTGGTGACACAGTGCCTGATTCTCCTCTGGCTTACATACCGGTTTTACAACTGTGCAGCGCCATTGTGTCATTATTTACACCAGAGTGCAGAGCAGGGGAGTTAAATGCCACTCTTTTTGATTTGCTCGATTCCTCCACTGTTGAGTCTGGGTTACACAACCTGCTCTGTGCCCAGTCCACAGAGGAGATGGGGGGTCTCAAGCTGTATTGACTCTTGCTTTATGCTTTGGATCAGTCCCCAGCATTGGCTGAGAGGGCAGCTACCACACAAGTAGGATTTGAACTGCTCAGAGCCCCTTATGGGATGGCTACCATCTTGGCCAACACTAGGAATTAAACCTAGCAACCACTGGTGCTGGATGCGTATGAATCCCTACAGGTTGAGCTGAAAAGCTAGGTTCTCAGCCTGATAGCTCTGATGGGCCCATAGGGTATGTCTGCATTTGAGCTGGCAGATGGGATTCCCAACATGCTCGAGTTAGCCCCTAAAAATAGCAGCGCATCTGCGGCGGCATGGACGGGGGCTTGGGCTAGCTGCCCTGAATACACTCCTGCCCAAACCCCTGGGTCAGAAGTGGCAGAAGGTCCCTAAATGTGGAGGGCCAGTGGCACACAAACTGTGGCCCCACCACCGTGCCACCCCTTCCCCAAGGCCTTGCCACCCTTTTCCCCTAGGCACCACCCTCACACCACCCTTTCTCCCCAAGCCTCTGCCCTCGCATCACCCCTTCCCCACCAAAACCCTGCACCCCATGCATTCCTTTCACACTGCCCCCCCTCCCCCAGTGCTTGCCATTATGGATGGTAAACGTGATGGGGCTATGGTCTCCTGCCTCGCCCTCCACCCCCGCTCCCAGTTCCAGCACCCTTGCCCTGGGTACATACTCGACAGGCCATGCCACTGTGGAGACACTGCTATTTTTAGGCACTAGCAAATATTTGGAGCTAGTCTAAATACGTCAGCACAAACTAGGAATCACATCTCCCAGTTCAAAGGTAGACATACCTGTATTCTCTGTGGATTAGGTGATGTGGGGGGCTTCGAACATGCTGAGCAGTTGGTTACACTTATACAATACCTGAAGTTCGGAACTGGTGGTGCATCCTAGATAAGACGTCCCACTAAGCAGAACAAGTGGTTCGTTTCTTGGGCAGGGAGGTGAGCTGTCCAGTTACTTCATGAATCCACCTGGAATGCAGCAGCTTTGCAATTGCCCCGTGCCTTGCAGAGTAAGCCAGTGAAAGGTGGGTGCAAACCACTGCCCTTCTGCATCAGGAGTGACTTCACACCCGGCCCACAGTGGAATAAATGGCCACGCTGGGCAATGGGGACCCTGGCCGCACACATTCCGATGCTGGGTGTCTTTCCTGCCCCTGGAGCAAGACTGTAGGTAACTCAGCCAAAGTGATTTTGATGGGGTTTACAGCTCCATTCTCCCTGACACTGAAACTATTATTGATGGGAACTAACTACCTGCCCCCAGTCAAGCTCAGCAGAGGCCAGCAGCTGAATGGACCGTAGAAACGGAACTGCCACTCAGCCAGAGGTGGTCCGTTGGGGTCAGGGTTGGAGCAGTTCTGTTAGAGTTAACAGACGAGGAAAGCTTGCCCTACCCCTGCCTCTGTTCTACCTGCTCAGTAATAACCAGAGGCCTTCACGCTCTCAGGCTTCCCCCCTCCATCAGCACTGAATTCAAGAGGGAAAGATTCCCACAGCAGAAATTATATAGATTTTTTTAAAAAATGGGTTTAGTTGTGACAGGATGGGGGTAGCTGAGATTAGCTTTATAATAACTGTCCCTGTTGCTCTGGTGCCTGCCTGTTCCTGGAAACAAACACTTGTGTTTTCCTCCCAGGGCTGATTATGTGAAGGTCGGTTTTGCCCCTTACTCTCCAAACACATGCGGAGTCTAGCTGGGCTCCCCACCTGATTTCCTATGCATTGAACTTCACAACCCTGGAAGACTCTCTGACGAGAAGACATGAGGCTTTGGCCATTATTTCTCTCTCTCGCTTCTCCCCTTCCAAAAGAGGATTATGGGTTGCACCTATTAATTCTAGTCCTGAAGCACTGAATGGAACCTTTCCTGCTTGCAAAGTGTTTTACAACCTGCTTCCTCCCAAATCCCCTTTCTGTCTGGAAGTGTGCGTGTGTGTCCTTTCTTGGCTCAAGGAGAAACTGTTGGCAACAGAGTGAGGGTAGCAAGCCGCACAATTCAGGCTCTTCATGGCCGGGAAAATCCTTCACCCCCTGCCCCCCATTAAATAACACTTAGTTCCCATATGTCACCCAGGGATCTCAAAGCACTTTAGAAATGCAGGTATTTGTTTGTATCTATGGTATAGATGGGCAGACCGAGCCACGGAGAAGTGAAAGTACTTGCCTATAGTCATGCAGATTAAATCAGTGGCAAAGCGAAGACTCCCAGGCTCTTGTATCGGCTGCTAGACAATGCTCTCTCCTGGGTTCTGTGCTATTTTGAGAGAGATCGTGGTTCTGCATTGCCATTAGAGTAACGCAGAGACTAGCAATTTAAGAGGAAGGAGGCCCTTTTGGCCAAGACCCTGGGCTAGGCCAAGAAACCTGGGATGCAATTCTTGGGTCTGCCATTGACTGCCAGCATGACCTTGTGCAAATCTCTGTGCCTCAGGTCCCTAGCTGTAGAACTGAGATGATCATATTCCCTTTGTTTCTTCTGTCAGCACTGTGCCAAAGGGACTGTCTTACAGTACAGCACCGTGCACATCTCAGCTCTGATCTAGTCCTACCACAATATGAATAACTAATTCTGAATACAGCTTCTGAGGGGAGAAGTATCTGTACTGGGCTCCTATGCCAACACTGAGCAAAGTCTGGCTACATCCCTGCAAAGTTAATTTGGCAGCATTGAAGCTCAACTAGAGGGACTTGCATCCAATCCAGCAGCACATGAAAAACATAGGTCTGATCTTATGTGCATATTGGTAACCAAATGCCTCAAAGTTTCCATGTCCCAGGTTGTTCTGACCTCCCCTGTCACTTGTTCACTGCGTTGGTTTGCTTCTTCCATGTAGTGTTCTGTCTCAAAGCTGCCTGCAGGCAAAGCAAGCAGAGAGGCGCACTTGGCATTGTAAATGTCAGCAGCATGCTTTATCTAAGCATGCCCATGTAAACTCTCCTGACCAAGGAGTTGACTGGATTCAGATGGGAGAGAGGTGAGAAGGGGATGCAGGTAATTAGCAATCCTATCGCTTCACTGCTATGGTTTCCTTTTTATCTCTGGCTCCTTCAAGGGGCTTGTCAAACAAGGCTGTGAAATGCAGTCCAGCTCCCACAACTATTTCACTACTCCTGCCCCACCCCAGCAGATGGTTATTGTTCAGAGGTGCCTGTTATGGGGACCACGGCTCCCCCAGTGTGAAATGGAAGCCAGCAGAACCCTCTTTCTTCCTAAGCAGGTCCCTGCCAGGTCAACACCATGGACTTCTATGTGGCAACATTAGAAAAAAATGAACTATGTTGGACTAATTGAGTGGAAAGTAAAGATCTTTTTGTGAATGTTTCCCCTGAGCAGAAATTGATACCTGGTCATTACACCATGACTTATTACTAATGAGGCTGAAACTGGGCAAAATATTTATACAGGATTAGGTGTTGTGAAAAGACTGGAGATAAAGGAAGCCCCTTCTATGCACTAGGGAATGAAGCGCTTTTCAGAGGTGCGTTTGATAGAAGACACTGATCTCCAGGGCTATCTGCAGTGCCGTAGAACAGCTACGGGCAAGGGCAGTGCCTCGGGTGGGAAGGAGCATGTTCTGGGAGCCTGGATTCTACTCCTGGCTCTGTTAGTGTGTGATGGCTGCCATCTTCTCTGACAGGGACTGCCAAAGCTGAAAGCATGACTTGTGATAACATGGGCTAGAGTGCCAGGGTTCCTGAGAGCCTCTGTAGATTGGGCACAAAGGGGGACCAGTAACGCACACTGACTTGTGGGTTACATTCGCAACTGGCTATGTGACCATGGGCAAGTCACATAGGGCCAGACTTTCAGAAGAGTTCACCAAGCAGGCCCCTTGGTGACGCTTAATGACAGATTTTTCAAAAGATCTCAGTCCCCACGGTGCTGAGCTGTCTCGAAAATCTGGCCCTTAATCCTTATGTACCTCAGTGTCCCCACTGGTAAAAAGGGGAACATCATACTTCCCTTCTTCCAAAGGGGCGCTGTCCTGTTGAATTCCTTCATGTCTGTAGAATGATTTGAGCTTCACAGCTGGGAGGCCGTAGAGAAATGCAAAGTGGAACTACACTGTATAAAAGGCCTCTCTGACTGGAATGCCAGCTAGAGTCAGTGAAGAGGAGTCCAGTTTCCATAACCCATTCATTCCTTAGCCTCTCAACCGAGAGGAGGTCAGTTAGAACCAGTTTTGATGCTGGTTTCTGTGATGGGGACAGTAGTCCCAGGATCTCAGAGGCCACTGGGTCAGGAGTGACTTTCAGTTGTATAGCTTCTTGCCCCCTCTCCATATCTGTTTGTAATCTGTGTCTGTATAGCACGCGCATACACACACACGCGCGCTCTCTCTCTCCTCCTTTGTTATTCCATTCATCTGCCTCTGTCAACCACTCTCTTCTGCTCCAGACTGCCCGTGATGTCGCTGCTCAGTTTGGAGCTCGGCTTTTTGTCCTTTGCATTTTGTTTGTCCCTTGGCCCTGCCTTGTGCTGTTGCCTTCAGCCTTATCTAGTGTAATATTGATTTTCTTTCTTTTTTAAACAGAGTGCACAGCAAAATCAATGATTGATGAGACAGAGCGAAGCAGCAGCATCCAAAGGACTGGGTTTGGAAGCCAACTGAATCAACATCCTAGAACATAGCCAGTTGGGGAGGTAGGTAACAACCTGTGCAAAAATCTGCTGTTCCTGATATAGCACATGGAATGGAGAATCTGGTATGGGCAGACATAGATCAATTATTGTAGGGTCATGTGCAGAGTGGGAGAGAGAGGGATGGAGAGAGAAAGGGAGAAAAATAATATAAGACCACCTAGATTCATAGTGCTTAAGGCCAGAAGGGACCATTAGATCATCTACTCTGACCCCTGTATTACATTTCACCCTGTTACCCCTGTGTTTGACTAAAGCCTATCTTCCAGAAAGGCATCCAGTCTGAATATGGAGACTCCACCGTTCCAGTGGCAGTTTGTTCCAGAAGGTAATCACCCTCTCGGTTAAAACATCTCTCTCTTCTTTCCAGTTGGAATTTGTTTGGCTTCAGCTTCCAGCCATTGGTGGTTCTTGTATCTTTCTCCACTAGATTATCCCGTTAGTACCCATGAAGGTACGGATGCACCATTTTCAAGTCATGGTTCAATCTCCTTTTATGATAAGCTAAACTGAGCTCTCTACATTTCTCACTTGCGTTACTGTTTATTGGGTAGCACAGAGATGCTCTAATCAAGGATAAAGTCCCCATTGGGGTAGGTGCTATAGAGGGATAGACTTTCACAGGGATTTGAGGTCCTAAGTGCCCTTTAAAGTTAATGGCAGGTGGGTGCCTAACTCCCATTTGTACCTTTGAATCTCTTTTAATGAAAAGGTAGTGCCTGTGGAGCAAACCCACTGCTGAGCCACGGCTTCTCACTTGCTACAGTGCCTCAGCCCTCCAGCAGAGCTTGCGGTGACGCAGCTCTCAGGCAGCGTGCAGCAATTCGGCTGCACTAACTCGTTGCTCCAGCAAAGCCTGCAGTGTTCCACCTCTCGGGCATGCTGCAGCAGCCTGTCCAGGAGCAGGGGCTGGGTCAGATGCCCCCAGGCACAGGTATTTCACCCTCACTGCCAGAGCCGCAAGTTAGTCTGTGAGGCAGCACTGCTCAGCTAGGAAACCTCCAACTACCTCGTGGTGCTGCAAACTCCCTAGTTTTCCAGCCTGCCCTTGATCCTGTCCCTGCCTGAACCTTGTCCCAGACTGCTTCAGTGTGTCCTACTCTGACCCTGCTCCAGCCCTGCACCCATCTCCTGTTGCTCAGACCCTTAGAATGACTCCAACCTGGCTTCAACCTTCAGCCTGTGTCCAGACTCTGACTATGATCCTGGTTTGTCTTGCCTACAGACTCTGTTCCAGGTTCTGACTCACGGCCTGTCCCTGGATCCTGGTTTCAGTGCTGCTCTCAGCCTGGTGCCGACTCTGCGTTCAGCATCAAACCTTGGTACCTGTTCTTGACCACTGCTCCAACCACCAGCCCGGACTGCCTAGAACCCAGAGCCTGACAGTTCCTGCCCCAAAGAACTTAGTCTAAGAGGAGCTGAACCTAGATCTCCTAAATGGTAAGCCAAGAGCACACCCGCTCCACTACATGATAGAGAGGAAGGATTTCCTAGTGATTTCCTTGGGAGACCTGGGTTCAAGTTCCTGTTTTGACACAGACTTCCCCTATGGCCTTGAGCAAGTCACTTAGACCCAGAGCCTGAAAGATATTTAAGCTCCATTTACATCAGTAGAAGATACCCTCAATACCTTTAGAACATAAGAACAGCCAGACTGGGTCAGACTAAAGCTCCATCTAGCCCAGTATCCTGTTCATTCCCTCTGAAACACCTGGCATTGGCCACCATCAGAAGACAAAACAGGGAATCATCAAGTGAGCCATCACCCATTCACAGCTTCTGGCAAACAGAGGCTAGGGACACCATCCCTCTCCAGGATGTGGAGTGTGAAAAAGTGTGAAAAATCAGGATGCTTTTTTTTTTTGGTGCTGGTGGTGGTGGGAGTGGGAATAGTTGCGCATATAAGACAAAGTCCCTAATATCAGGATGGTCCCAATAATATTGAGACATCTGGTCACCCTAAATACCTTTGAGGATCTATGCCTCAATTTCCCCATCTGTAAAATGCAGATAATAGTACTGCCCTACCTCATCAGGGGTTCTCGGGATAAATATAGTGTTGTGAGCCTGGGTGAAACCTTGTTACGGGTTGAATTCAAACCTCCTTCAAACTGATGTGGACAGCCCCATCACTTAAAATAGTTGTAAGAAACACATAAGGGCCACACCTTAAAAAAAAAGCCTAATAGAATCTGCCCAGACACTAGCACCACTTGGATGGTGGGTTTCACTAGGATTTTGTGATCCTGGGTGTGTGAGAGAGAGACACACACAGAAAGAAAGCCAAGCAGGAGCCTGTGAGCACACTGTGTGTGACCCTGGGGAAAGCTAGAGAGAGCGAGCTCTTGGGTCTGGTATTGGCTAAAGAGGCTTGGGGGCTAAGAAACTGCTCCTTTTATTTTTGGCTCCTCCTGTGTTTGGAGAGGCAGGACTTTGATACAACGTTTTTTATTTACAATGACTGTACAAAGAAAATACCAGACTTATCAATTTCTACTCCAGACCATAACATCCCTAAGGCACTGAAATTTGACCAGCTGCTCAGGTCAAAACGGGGCAACAATATTAAAGTGAGTCAGATGCTTGGATACTATGGGGGCCAGGTAAGTACCTTAAATGGATAGAAAAAGCAGACAGAGCCTAAAGCTGCACTGTCTGTGGTTTTGGTTGGTCTTTTCTATGTTTTAAAGGAGTTTTGATATGGTTCTGCACTGATTAAAATGTAGCATGCTTGTTGGGCTTTCACACACAGAGAGCTATATAAATCCCATCATGATTGATTGATTGATTTTCCATTCCCTAACTTTTACATCCCCGGTTCTGCAGCTTGACAATGGTGAACGCAGGCTGGGCAGTGAAGGTTTTATGGAGCATTTTACTCCTTACACTGGAGCATAAAAGTGAGTGAAATAAGAGAGAGGAGCCATGGGAGATAAAAAGCAGACCCTGCACAAAGAGGTACTGTGTGTGTGTGTGTGTGTGTGTGACGCATTGATTCAACAAGAATTTATTCACACTTACAGGCAAGCTGGGGTGAGCGGAAACTGTCTGAGTACAACATTCAGATGACTGTGATCGCAGCTAAGCCACACTCCATAAAAGATGTGCTTCTCTGGAAAGTGTTTCTTGGGCTCTGGTTCTGATGCTGTGGGATTCAGGTGAGATCAATCTGAGGGAAAATGTGGAGCCTGGAAGCTAGATCTCCTCCATACTATCATGGCACCCTTGGGAAAGTCTTGAGCCATCCTAATTTAAGGTTTCAGAGTAGCAGCTGTGTTAGTCTGTATTTGCAAAAAGAAAAGGAGGACTTGTGGCACCTTAGAGACTAACAAATTTATTTGAGCATAAGCTTTCATGAGCTACAGCTCACTTTATCGGATGCACTCAGTGGGGAGATTTATATACACACACACTCAGAACATGAAATGATGGATTTTATCATACACACTGTAAGGAGAATAATCACTTAAGGTGAGCTATTACCAGTGTGTGTGGGGGGGGGGGGGGGGAGGAAGAAAACCTTTTGTGGTGATAATCAAGGTGGGCTATTTCCAGCAGTTGACAAGAACATCTGAGGAACGGTGGGGGGAGAGGGGGAAATAGTTTTACTTTGTGTAATGACCCATCCACTCTCAGTCTCTATTCAAGCCTAAGTTAATTGTATCCAGTTTGCAAATTAATTCCAATTCAGTAGTCTCTCATTGGAGTCTGTTTTTGAAGCTTTTTTTGTTGAAGGATAGCCACTCTCAGGTCTGTGATCAAGTGACCGGAGAGATTGAAGTGTTCTTTGACTGGTTTCTGAATGTTATTCTTGATGTCTGATTTGTGTCCATTTATTCTTTTATGTAGAGACTGTCCAGTTTGACCAATGTACATGGCAGAGGGGCATTGCTGGCACATGATGGCATATATCACATTGGTAGATGCACAGGTGAACGAGCCTCTGATAGTGTGGCTGATGTGATTAGGCCCTATGATGGTATCCCCTGAATAGATATGTGGACAGAGTTGGCAACGGGCTTTGTTGCAAGGATAGTGGTTCTGTTGTGTGGTTGCTGGTGAGTATTTGCTTCAGGTTGTGGGGCTATCTGTAAGCAAGGACTAGCCTGTCTCCCAAGATCTGTGAGAGTGATGGGTCATCCTTCAGGATAGGCTGTAGATCCTTGATGATGCATTGGAGAGGTTTTAGTTGGGGGCTGAAGGTGATGGCTAGTGGCATTCTGTTATTTTCTTTGACAGAGCCCGAAGTCACCTACTACAGGACAGGCCAAACAATCTGTTTCTTCACTTCAGCAGATTATTCCAAATCTTCCTTAACAGGTAGAGGCAGGAACTCCAAGGATCTCCCACCTCTTCCACAAGCATCCAGACCGCTGGACTGTGGCGTGGGCTGCCCCAGTTAATAAAGTGGAACAGCTCCACCAGGAAAGACTGAGGAAGCTTTCTGTTTAAATGAAATCCCTTGGCTGGCAGAGAGGGAATTGAACCAAGTTCTTCTCCAACAGTCCAGGTGAGTGCTGTAACCACTGCCCTAGAGAGGGTTTTTCACACCTGTGTCTTGCTTTGTTCCAATTAATAGTTAGTTAAAATGGAACAGCTTCAAGAGGCAAGGTTGAGGGTGCTCCCTCTTCAACTCCCTTTGCCTGAGTAGGGCATTCAAGTAAGGTTTTCATGCTCTCAGCTGAGCACCCTCACCACAGTGCTATAAAGGGCTTCTCCTGCTTGTGTTGTGCTTTGCCCCAATTACTAGTTAAACTGGAACAGCTTCAACCAGAGAAACCCACATCAGAATACCCCTTACTTCCATTGTTAGGCAGTAGCACCTCACTTGGGATTTTAGTATGGAACTGCTGTCTCTTTTCCCCAGGAGGCAGTGAAGATAATTAAACCAACATCTACCACATCCCTGCTAAGGCCTCTAATCACTGGTCTATAGATTGGGAGGGAGAGCTGTTCCTCTTATCACAGAGAGAAGGCTCTCTCTTCTTCTAGGTGGGTGTCTCAGCCTCTCTGATGTTTAGCTCAATGGTTGTCTCCCCACAACTGCCTTGTGTGGCAGCCACTGAGCATACCTCTCAGCGCAAGTCCCTTAGGGAAGACATGCAGGTTTGGGGCTGATGCATGAGCTAGACTTCTGGTGCCTAGGGTGAGAGTAGTACACATGTGCAGAGGCATCTGATGCCAGGTGCCAAGGAGCAGTTTTTGTGGAGTGCAGTGGTGCCTAACCCTGGGACTTAGGCACACAAAACTAGAGCCACAAAGGTATGTAGGTGCCTGGGGTGCAGAGTGTGCCCATCCTTAGCTCCCTGAAATTGTGTTGTGCACCCGTGACATGTACTGAGCACACTCATTGCAGTTCACACCCCAGCTTAGAACTGCATACCTGCTGCATCAACATTGTCTGTATCTCCATTTCCAGTACTGCTGGAGTTCCCTGGGTGGTTTGTCCCATTGTAAAAACAGATCAGAGGAAAGGGGCTCTGTTCACCCAGTGAGCCCAAAATTTTACCCCAGATGCAATTCTGGGTCTTCAGGCTGGCTCTGCATTATAGAGCACTTCAAAATTAAATACAGGTTCTTGACCCCAAATTTGCACAACAAATGGTAGCCCCAAGGCCTTCTCTAAGCACACCAGTTTCCAAGCCAGCCTGACTGAACTTTAGAGAACATTGAAAGTTTACTTCTAAATGCTAGTGGCGCCTTTGTATGTCTTTTGTACCTGTTGGCATCCCATGTCTTGCTCCAACAGCCCTACATTATAGAACCAAAGTGAACATTTATTCATGCTGGGACTAATAGGTTTTGGGCAGCTCAGGAGATGACTAGTGAGATGCATTCTGAGTGAATATGCTCACTTTCCCCCCTAGCTTTGATTTTTCCTCAGCCCAAAGAAAAAAGGGTGAAAAATCAGCTGTGGTAGGTCAGTACCCTAATTGCATGCCATCATTTATAGGCCTGCTCCAATTACCTACACTGTGAGCAGTTTTAAGGGCAAAGAGCAGAAACACTCAGACATGGTCACACATCAAAGATGATATGACAGTCCAGGAGGTAGCTACATCTCTACCTGTTGATGGCTTAATAACTTTGTCCATGCCATGAGTTCAAAGTAATGGTCCTGAGTTGACCTAACCAGAATGATAATGAATTAGCCCCAATGGACAAATAGAGTTTGATTATAGAAGTCTTAAATTTCAAAAGGTAATTTTAGATTGGTTGCTGAACCTTGTAAATAACTAATTTCCTTTTCCATAAATCTTCAAATAGTTTACTATAGGATTGGCTCCCAGCATTGTCTTTGGGGTGAGACCTAAAGCACAATAGGTCTGGGGTAAGTGACTGGGAGTAACCAACCATTTATTGCTGGTGAAGATAGGTCAGTATCCACTGCGCCTCCATGTTAAGGCTGTTAGGATGCCTGAGGAGAGTTTACACTTGATAATGGGTTGGTTGTGAGTTCTACACTGAGGAAACAGGGCACAAACCCCACAATGGTGAAATCTAACTCTTTGCCCTGAGGGCTCTACTCTTGTCAATGCAGGCAGCATAACAACTGACTAGTTTTGTGAATAAACATAGCTCTAAGCATTAGACATTCATAGTTATACCCATGTACAACTCCTACATATACCTTTGTTATTCATACAAGACATTCTGCAGCCCTTCTACTAAGTGTCATTACTGTTAGAGAAGTTGTTTCCATGTACTGTGATTGGAAGAAGGAATTATACTTTAGACTTATGGCTGTGGCCAAGCTGATAATATCAAAAATAGATGTTTTATAATTAGGGGGTAGAGGTTTTATTATCTGTGTAACTTCATAAAAATAGCACAGAAAAACATTTTCCAAATTAATCCATTCTACAAATGACATATTGACGTATTACATGGTACAAAAACTTCTGTTACATGACTACAGACTTGCTTTAACCAAAACAATACAGGGAAATATTTAGCCCCAGATGACCTATCTTTCCAAAACACTACTCCTTGAGTACATAGTTGCATTATCAATTGTATTTAGAAGTTTTCTGCCAATTTTGGTCACAAATAAACTATGTTTCTATGAGTTATGGCCTTTGTTGTGATTTTTTTCAGATTGGATGCTCAACAATATTTTAACATTGAGCGATATAGAAAAAACACACCACTTCCAAACATGTACACCCACCCTAGTGATGACCACCTGCCTAACATGTGATGGTAATGAATTTTGTCTAGCTGATGGGTTACCCCAGAGTGCCCCAAAATGGATCTGGGCTAGTAGTTTAATCTGTGATTCTAAGTGTGTCCAAATTTGGATTTGCGTGGGTGTTCATGTCTGCATTTGTGTCCCTTGTTTAGAGAAGTTAAATGGAACATACACAAAGAAAAAAAATCAGGAGGACTGGCTGATGCCAATAGAATAAATAAAAACCAAACTTTGCCTTGCTGTAGCACCTTCCATCAGAGGATCTCAAAGCACATCACAAACATTAATTGCTTAAGGCTCAGAACACCCACATGTGTGGTGGAGGCAAACACTTATCCCCATTTTACAGACCCACAAATTGAGACACAAAGAAAAGTGACTTGCCCAAATCAATAGCTGAGATCAGGACCCAGGAGTCCTAACTTCCAGCCCCAGGTGTGTACCCCATGGGCTCTCAAGCCTGGATTGGATCACCTGTAGGCCCAAGGAGGTTCTATTTCCTCAACCACCTATTTGGGCAGAATGAGGAGAGGGAAGAAAACAGCCCACTTTTAGCATATTGATTAAAATATTCTCAATTGATAAGCAGTTGTAATTATTTCTGTTGGGTTTTCATTGAGCATGTGAATTGCTCATGTAGATGTTAGGCCTGACCCAATTTTGTAGTTGTATTAAAATAACTAGACCCAGCTCCTGGCCTGCAGCTCTCCCTGCAATTCCATTGCATGGATTCTCTCAATCCTGAGCAGTAACACCCCTTACTATTTCAGTCTTAGGACCTCCCCCCGATACCCACATGTAACCAGAAGCACCATTTCTATTCCAGTCCTGAACATGCATTGTCCAGTGGAATATAGAAAGAAGGATGTTCAATTTACTTTTTAGTTCTCCACTCCCTCAACTTCTAGGCCGCCAACCTAATAGTCAAAAGCTTTGGTCTCGTTTCCAATTTAAATAGGTAAGCCATAATATTGATGGTTTGCAACAGATGCATGATAAACTGAACTCCTCCATCAGCTAGCAGAACCTCTTAACAGGGAATGTAGTACAGTGATAGATTCCCACAGACAGGATTGCTATGCAATAGCATAATATATCTTCTATTCCATCTTTTATACATTATGTTTTGTCCTGCATTTCAGTGGAGATATTTATGGACTGGGAGATTTCCTTTGAAGAAAAATCAGCCCCAGCATGCGTCTCTCACAGTTTCATGGCCTTGAAATCCATAGACCATTCCTTTAAAGAACCCAAGCCTACCTTCTGAATGGAACAGCTGCTGTTATTGGAGGGCATAGGCTGTAGCTGAAGAGTTCAAATAGTCCCTCATGACATAGCACAACAAGTCTCCAGAAGCTCAGCAGAACAGAGAACTGCCTAGTGCAGACACGAGCCAGTTGTGGTTGGTGTGCTGTTAGAGGGATGCAAAGTTAAATAAATGAATTCTTGAGTTCTTAACACAAGGTTACCTTGCACTAGTGTGAAGGCCACCACATGCACAGATCTGGTTCAGTTCCTGGTCCAGTCACAAACTCCCTATGTGACCTCAGGCAAGTCACATCATTGTTCCATGCCTCTGTTTTCCCACCTGCCAAATGGGGAGAGTAATCATCTTGCTGGCAGGGGAGTACTAAGAACCAGTGCATTACTACTCATGAGGATACACAAATTCCTGCCTCTGTGCTAGCACAGACATAATACAGACTCATTTTCCTCATCTCTTGCACTTTATCCTGAAGGCAAAAGCACAAAGAAAACACTCTTTCAATAGGCAAACAAGAAGAGGAACTCTCCTGAATCGTAATTTTCTTTCATGTGTATCTGCCTCAAGGCATCTCATTGGTACAATTAAACCAGAGCTGGCTCCCAGGTGCCCCTACACAATGTGAAGGAAGAATGTGACCTGTGCATGCAACTGGCTTGATACTTAAAAGCAGTTGGGCACATTCCCACTTAGCTTTTTAATTTAAATTTCCTTCCACATTCTGGTCTGTGACCAAAAGTTGTTCCCATCTGCTGTTACTCTCAGCTCAATTCCTACTAAACATGCAGCATCCTAAAATCATCACCAATGACCCTCTTGTTGGCAGCCTCAGTGGAGGCTGATGCTACACGAATGCAGGCTAGGAATATGGTGATGGTAATTAATCACTGGAACAGCTTACCTAGAGAGGTGCTGGATTCTCCACCTCTCAAAGTCTTTACATCAAGGTTGTGTGCACCTTTCTAAAAGAAATGCTGTAACACAGACAGAAGTTATGGGCTCAATGCAGGAATGACAGGAATTGAGCCCATAACTTGGAATCGAATTCTCCAGCCTGCATTAAGTGGGTCAGACTTGATGATCAGCAGAGCTAAGGAAAATTGAAATTTCCATCTCATGGAAAAAATTCTGATTTCAACATTTGCTTTCATCTCCAAAAATTGAAATAACTTTTTGCAGAACAAGAAATTTAAAAAAATTCTGTTTAGAAGTGACAATGTTTCATTTCAGCATTTTCAATCAAAAGGAAATATTTTGATATTCCCAAATCTAAAGGTTTTGTTTCACATCAGTTCAACTTTAAATGGTATTTCCCTGAGGTGTTGCATTTCCTCATGGGGATTGTAGTTTGGATTTTTAATACTCCTATTCTCCTCCATGGACCAGACTCCATCTCCCATGATGCATCTACAGCCATTTAACTCCCACGATGAAAATAATATATTTTCAACCCTTGTCATTTTATTTTTGTATATTATGGTGTTGTTCAGGTGGGGGGTTGATTTAAAAGGTGAAACTGATTTTGGGAGAAGGGGTAATCTTGTGTTTTTAATTGATGTATTTTTTTAAACTGTGTGCATTTTATTGAGCTATGCTGATTTTAAATCATATATTTATCTAATTATGCTTTATGCCCCAGGGCTAAGATACTCAATTAATTTGATTTGACTCCCATGATGTACGACACCAAATGCTCAGATGACATACTGCATTGCATCATGGAAAATGTAGTCTGGCCAAGCAAAAATAACCACAGCGATGCTCTACCAATCATTGCCGCTGTCAAGAATTGGTTGTCCACATGGTTTTATTGCTGATTAGGCAAATTCTCTCTTCCTACTGTAACATGTGGGCCAATTATGTCTGTCCCCCTCTAGTGGCTGTACCATGTGCGTTTATGAGCCCAGTGCTGAGGCTCCTCCTTGAGTTCAAGTTGTAGAGGCCCCTGGTGTAAGACCCAGAGGTCTTTGTCTGATCCCTGCACAAGAACCCCTCCAGGTCGTCACCACATGACATGATGATTGACATTTTCTGGCATTCCAACCAGCAATTCGATAGTTTCCAGTAATGAATCAGAACTGCACGGCCAGAATGCCAGCACTGAGAAGAGAAGAAGGGGGAGGGAAGAAGGGAAGGCACCATAGCCTGATTTCAGCAGTTATCATCAACAGTGTCTGATGGACCACAAGACAATATGGTGGCTGTTATCACCATGTACAACCAAGCTCCATTGTGCGAGGGGATATACAACTAGGAAACAAAGGACAGTCCTCACCCCCAAACAGTTGACAAAATCTGCACCCTGGTGTAAATCAGGAGCAACTCTATGGAAGTCAAAAAACTTACACCTCTGTAAGTGAGATCAGAATTAGGCCCCAGCCCTCTAGAACTAAGCAAAGGGAACTGCCAAAAGAATCATTTGATTGTTGGGTTCTCTGCAAGGCAATGCATTAGGAATGAATTCAGCAGCTGCTGTTTCCTAACTTTGTAAAGAAGCTGTTGCATATTCATTTCCAGGTAAAAGGAAAGTGATCAAAGAGCAGGAGAATGCTCACTTGCAAAAGCAGGAGTGCTAATACTTTCTACTTCTCTTCTATTGCACCTTGCACTACTAGAGGAAATCAAACAAAGAGGAAAAGCATCACAACCTGTGCAAGCATCATTATCCCTGTTTAACGGACGGGGAAACAGACATGGAGGATCAATCAAAATTACGCAGCAGGACACCTGAAAAGCCAGGGAGGGAACCCAAGAGTCCTGACTCCCAGTTGCTGGCAGTAACCACAAGACTAAGAGCCTAGTTTTCTCTTGATTTCATATGCGAGTCCTTTCATGGCCCTCTCTAAACTTTTCTTTAATCACTGGCCTTGATTCTTATTTTTTCTTCATCAGAAACTGTTGAAAGTGACATCCACAAGCAAAAGGGAGAAAGAGCCACGTCCTCAAGGAGACCTTCTAGTGTATTATATCTATGCACATGCAGCAGGGAAGGGGGAAGAGAGTCGTACATCTTGGCTTGCCAGGGCTCCCTCAGCAGTCACCAAATAAATCAAAGCGCAGTCAGAGCTGCACAGGCAGACAGGAATGAGAAAGTTAGAGGAAGGCAAAGAGCTTTGGAGAACGTATCCCTGACTTCTGGAGAGGGTTTTATCTCATTAAAACAAATGAACAGATGCCTGTTGCCTGCGTCGACAGGGGAACCGCGATTCATGATTACACTTTATAAACCCCAAGCTGTTTACTGCCTCGGCAGATAAGTTTAGCCTTTAAGAGGAGATACAGTCTGGGGTTTATACATTTAATGGACTTTTTTGTGTGCGCACGCGATAACATATCTCACTGAAAAATTGATTCGGAGACCAGCCCAAACCAAACTCTGCATGCAACTGCCATCTCTGGGTAGCTGAAAAGGGGGAACTTGCACTCTGCCCAGAGCCCTGATTGTAACAAGCGGGGGCTCTCAGAAGCTGCAAGGCAGAGGGGGTCTAGCTGGGGAAGAGGAACTCATGCTGGTTACTCAGGGTCATGAAAGGGATTTTGCTCCTGCTCAGCATCCTCCTGAAGGCAGTGGGAAGAAGCTATAGCACAGATCAAGCCATGATAAGTTTAGAAGTGTGTGCAACAAGAGTGATGTCATGGTGGGAGTCTGCTATAGACCACCGGACCAGGGGGATGAGGTGGATGAGGCTTTCTTCCGGCAACTCACGGAAGCTACTAGATCGCATGCCCTGATTCTCATGGGTGACTTTAATTTTCCTGATATCTGCTGGGAGAGCAATACAGCGGTGCATAGACAATCCAGGAAGTTTTTGGAAAGCGTAGGGGACAATTTCCTGGTGCAAGTGCTAGGGGAGCCAACTAGGGGGAGCGCTTTTCTTGACCTGCTGCTCACAAACCGGGTAGAATTAGTGGGGGAAGCAAAAGTGGATGGGAATTTGGGAGGCAGTGACCATGAGTTGGTTGAGTTCAGGATCCTGACGCAGGGAAGAAAGGTAAGCAGCAGGATACGGACCCTGGACTTCAGGAAAGCAGACTTTGACTCCCTCAGGGAACAGATGGCCAGGATCCCCTGGGGGACTAACATGAAAGGGAAGGGAGTCCAGGAGAGCTGGCTGTATTTCAAGGAATCCCTGTTGAGGTTACAGGGACAAACCATCCCGATGAGTCGAAAGAATAGTAAATATGGCAGGCGACCAGCTTGGCTTAATGGTGAAATCCTAGCGGATCTTAAACATAAAAAAGAAGCTTACAAGAAGTGGAAGGTTGGACATATGACCAGGGAAGAGTATAAAAATATTGCTCGGGCATGTAGGAAAGATATCAGGAGGGCCAAATCGCACCTGGAGCTGCAGCTAGCAAGAGATGTCAAGAGTAACAAGAAGGGTTTCTTCAGGTATGTTGGCAACAAGAAGAAAGCCAAGGAAAGTGTGGGCCCCTTACTGAATGAGGGAGGCAAGCTAGTGACAGAGGATGTGGAAAAAGCTAATGTACTCAATGCTTTTTTTGCCTCTGTTTTCACTAACAAGGTCAGCTCCCAGACTGCTGTGCTGGGCATCACAAAATGGGGAAGAGATGGCCAGCCCTCTGTAGAGATAGAGGTGGTTAGGGACTATTTAGAAAAGCTGGACGTGCACAAGTCCGTGGGGCCGGACGAATTGCATCCGAGAGTGCTGAGGGAATTGGCGGCTGTGATTGCAGAGCCCTTGGCCATTATCTTTGAAAACTCGTGGCGAACGGGGGAAGTCCCGGATGACTGGAAAAAGGCTAATGTAGTGCCCATCTTTAAAAAAGGGAAGAAGGAGGATCCTGGGAACTACAGGCCAGTCAGCCTCACCTCAGTCTCTGGAAAAATCATGGAGCAGGTCCTCAAAGAATCAATCCTGAAGCACTTAGAGGAGAGGAAAGTGATCAGGAACAGTCAGCATGGATTCACCAAGGGAAGGTCATGCCTGACTAATCTAATCGCCTTTTATGATGAGATTACTGGTTCTGTGGATGAAGGGAAAGCAGTGGATGTATTGTTTCTTGACTTTAGCAAAGCTTTTGACACGGTCTCCCACAGCATTCTTGTCAGCAAGTTAAGGAAGTATGGGCTGGATGAATGCACTATAAGGTGGGTAGAAAGCTGGCTAGATTGTCGGGCTCAACGGGTAGTGATCAATGGCTCCATGTCTAGTTGGCAGCCGGTGTCAAGTGGAGTGCCCCAGGGGTCGGTCCTGGGGCCCGTTTTGTTCAATATCTTCATAAATGATCTGGAGGATGGTGTGGATTGCACTCTCAGCAAATTTGCGGATGATACTAAACTGGGAGGAGTGGTAGATACGCTGGAGGGGAGGGATAGGATACAGAAGGACCTAGACAAATTGGAAGATTGGGCCAAAAGAAATCTAATGAGGTTCAATAAGGATAAGTGCAGGGTCCTGCACTTAGGATGGAAGAATCCAATGCACCGCTACAGACTAGGGACCGAATGGCTCGGCAGCAGTTCTGCGGAAAAGGACCTAGGGGTGACAGTGGACGAGAAGCTGGATATGAGTCAGCAGTGTGCCCTTGTTGCCAAGAAGGCCAATGGCATTTTGGGATGTATAAGTAGGGGCATAGCGAGCAGATCGAGGGACGTGATCGTTCCCCTCTATTCGACACTGGTGAGGCCTCATCTGGAGTACTGTGTCCAGTTTTGGGCCCCACACTACAAGAAGGATGTGGATAAATTGGAAAGAGTACAGCGAAGGGCAACAAAAATGATTAGGGGTCTAGAGCACATGACTTATGAGGAGAGGCTGAGGGAGCTGGGATTGTTTAGTCTGCAGAAGAGAAGAATGAGGGGGGATTTGATAGCTGCTTTCAACTACCTGAAAGGGGGTTTCAAAGAGGATGGCTCTAGACTGTTCTCAATGGTAGCAGATGACAGAACGAGGAGTAATGGTCTCAAGTTGCAATGGGGGAGGTTTAGATTGGATATTAGGAAAAGCTTTTTCACTAAGAGGGTGGTGAAACACTGGAATGCGTTACCTAGGGAGGTGGTAGAATCTCCTTCCTTAGAGGTTTTTAAGGTCAGGCTTGACAAAGCCCTGGCTAGGATGATTTAACTGGGACTTGGTCCTGCTTTGAGCAGGGGGTTGGACTAGATGACCTTCTGGGGTCCCTTCCAACCCTGATATTCTATGATTCTATGATCATCTCTCATGCAGATGACAGAAAGCTATGGGGTGTTGCCAGCGCTTTGGAGGATAGCACTAAAATTCAGTGGGCTCTTGATAAGTTGGAGGACTGGGCTATAGACAACAAAATGAAATTCAACAAAGACAAATGTCAGGTGCTCCATTTAGGGAAGAAAAACCAAACACAAATATGGACTGGGGAAAAATTGGCTGGTCAGCAGCACATCTGGGAGTTGTGGTGAACCACAACCTCAACATGAGTCAGCAATGTGATTTTGTTGCAATAAATAAATAATTTTTAAAAATGCAATCTAAAATAGCATTTGCTTAACAGAGGCATTGCATGCAAGTCATGGGAGGTGACAGTAACTGCTCTACTTGGCACTCAGACCTCAGCTGGAGTACTGTGTCCAATTTTGGTCACTAATGTATAGAAAGGATGTAAAGAACTGGAAAGGATCCAGAGGCAAGCGACAGGGATGGAATGCAAGCCCTATGAGCAAAGGCTGAAGGAACTGGGTCTGTTTAGTTTGGGAAAGAGGAGATTAAGGGGGGATACGATAGTGGTCTTCAGATACTCGAAATATGGAGAAAAGTTGTTCTCTGGCCACAGAGGGCAGGACAAGGGGCAATGGGTTCAAACTACAGCACAGCAGATTTAGATTAAATATTAGGGAAAATGTCCTCCCTAGGGAGGTTATGGAAGCTCTTTCACTGGATAATGACAGGTTTCAGAGTAGCAGCTGTGTTAGTCTGTATTCGCAAAAAGAAAAGGAGTACTTGTGGCACCTTAGAGACTAACAAATTTATTAGAGCATAAGCTTTCGTGAGCTACAGCTCACTTCATCGGATGTATCCGATGAAGTGAGCTGTAGCTCACGAAAGCTTATGCTCTAATAAATTTGTTAGTCTCTAAGGTGCCACAAGTACTCCTTTTCTTCTTTCACTGGAGGTTTTCAAAAGGAGCTGGATAGCCCTGTGTCTTGGATGGTTTAGATACAAGAAATCCTGCATCTTGGCATCCTTGTGGTCCCTCCTAACCCTATGGTTTTATGATTCTAAGGGAGTCTGAGCTACCGCAGGGTCAGAGAGAGTGTGTCAATGAGGCACAGGAGGGCAGATGGCCACCATGTTTCTCTCATTCCTTCAAAGCTCTGCAGCATCACAGCAGAGCAAAGAGGTATTTAGAGGGTGCCTGTACCATTACCCACAATGCTCTCTGCTGTGATGCCAAGGCACCTTAAATGAGCAGACAGGCTCCCATGCCAAGTTACTCTGAACTATCCAACCCACTGGGGTCTGCAGTGCTGGGACGGAGGTTATCTATCTGTCATTATTATTCGTACACAGCCCCTCAGCTGAGATCAAGGCCCCATGATGCTAGGCATGGTTCAGAAACAAAATGAAAGAGAATCTCTGCTCCAAAGAGCTCACTATCCAAATAGACAACAGAACTGGTGGGAGGGGAAACGACTTACTTGAGATCACACAGCAAATTCAGGGTAGAGCTGGGAGTAGAATCTAGGCATCCTGACTTTCCTGCTTGGGCCCTGTCAGATTGAGCACACCACCTGGAAACCCCCCTAGTGCCTAGGAAACCAGATCAAAGGATCAGAGCCCCATGGGTGGTAGGTACCATCCAATCCAATTACATTCACAGAGGCTTTCTGGCATGACAAGCTACACAAGTGTTGGCAAAGAAAAAGCCAGGCCCCCCACATATCTGTCCGAGGCAGTTATGTCCCACGCAGCATCGGGCACTGTTTACAGCCAAGTAACAAAGACTGCAGTCTATGCCATTGACAGCTTATGATCTATAGGTCAGACAGGACAGAGAAGATATAATGGTCGGGGGGGGGGGGGAGGTTGAATTTATAATACAACAAACAGGTTAGCAGAAAAACATCTATCATTCTGGAGTCTTAAATATTCACCTATTCTGTTAGAGAGAGGCATGCCTGTTTCTAGAGCAACTAAATGTTCTGGTTAACCCCTGGGACAGGGGGAAAATTTAAGTTTTCAGGAGTCATTCACCTCACTCATCTGTCTGTTTATCCTCCTACATAACCCTCTGCAAACCCCATCTATCTGTAGATCTGTATGGTGATTAATCTAGCCAGCCAGTTACTACGGTGCCCATCACTGTATCCAAGTGCTGGCTCTCTCATGAGATTTCTCTTGTGGGCACAATGAGGGGGGCCAGAAATACTGCTAGAAAAACCTTCCCTAAGGTTTTTCTGCATGTTGACTCCTCTCTGCAAAGCAGAAGTTGGAGGTTGGGTGGGATGGGGT
Source organism: Dermochelys coriacea (assembly GCF_009764565.3). Lineage (NCBI taxonomy): Eukaryota > Metazoa > Chordata > Testudines > Dermochelyidae > Dermochelys > Dermochelys coriacea. The sequence goes on from NC_050093.1 coordinate 4,911,784, forward strand.
GGGAAGAGGAGAATATAAGTAAACAAATATTTGGGGATCTCTTAAAGGTTCTAGAGGCTTCTTATTTTTTCCACAACCCATTTGCCCACCCCTAGCCATTCCCCCATGCCCTTTCATTTGGTAAAAAGCCACTTTCAGGTATATTTCCCCACAGCCAGATATTACAGATATACACTCCACTCCATCAATGTGAGAGATTCTGCTTAAAACCCAGTGATTCTGATCTGGAGCCCGACAACGTGGTAATTTATATTCCGTGCCGCATAACCAAAGAGCTTGTTATGCAAACACAGGCCACTGATTTGACAAATCTCCTGGAAACAGAATTAATGTCTGTGTTCTGAAAAAAAATGTAATTTATTTTAATATTTTAGAGAGGAAATATCATATGTATACATGTGTCTGCAAATACATCCAACTATAGATACACATACACTTCTATCTATTGACTTCCAAAGGCCTGTGCTGATTTACCAAGGCTAAGGGAGCAACTCTAGATAGATAAATATTTAAACTGGTGTAAACTGCCATAGTTCCAGGGATGTCAAAGGAGCTATGCTGATTTACACCAGCTAAGGATCTGGCCCACTATACAAAACCATCCCAGGAGGTATCTCTGTATTCAATAGCAAGATGTTACAATGGATATGAACCCACACACACACACACCTTACTGTCAGCAGCATCTTTCATTGTTTATGATCTGTGATTTTATTAGCATAATAGTAATGTCCATTTGCTAACTATGTTTTATTGAGGATGCTGAGGAGGGAAGTGCACTCTGCATAATTGAGGTTTGGATGGAATTAAGAGTTTGGCATCACTCAGATTCATGTGTGAGAGATTTCTTAATTTGATTTGAGACAGGGAGAGTGTTCTCTCTTGAATCTCCTCCCTCCCCTCATATGTACACATCCATCTATTTATCAATCTCAGGTTTCCATTACACACACCTCCATGTGATTTAAGTGCTGGTGTTTATGGAAGAGGGAGTGTAGCAGGCAAGAAGGCAGGGGGAGTGGGGTGTTGAAAGATGCCTCGATAGGGAAGTCTAAACAAGCTAATAGAAAGGATGGGGGTGCAGGGTGGAAGGGAGAATAGAAAAGCATATCTCTAGGTTTCAGAGTAGCAGCCGTGTTAGTCTGTATTCGCAAAAAGAAAAGGAGTACTTGTGGCACCTTAGAGACTAACAAATTTATTAGAGCATAAGCTTTCGTGAGCTACAGCTCACTTCATATCTCTAGGGAAAAGGGAACAGAGAAGATGAATGGTCCAGTGGCCGGGGCACTCGTCTGGGACTTGGGAGAACTAGAGCCAATTCCCTGCTTTGCCAGAGACAAGTTCTGTGACTTAATTCCTCTATACCCCAGTTCTCCATCTGTAAAAGGAGGGAAAAAGCATGGCCTCCTAGGGGTACTATAAAGAAATGCACTAAAGAAAGTGAGGTGTTTGATGGTCTGATACTGGGGGGCCATGTAAGTGCCTCAGCTTGGTAAATTTGGAGCCTTCCATGTGATCTGCCTTTCACTGGGGGACTCTGTGGTGAGGTATTTACCATGCGCTGGGAAGGAAGTGAAAAGATGACTGACTGACAGCTCTCAATTTGAGAGACACACAGGGCTTGAACCAATGTGCACTAAATCACTGGAAGCATCTGCATTGAGTTGAATGGGTATTGGATAGAGAGTAATTCATTTCCACCTGTCCACCCTACAGAAAATGTCCTGCCCTACAAGGTGAATTCCATTGAGTTCCTGAATAAAAATACACTTTTTCTCCTTCAAGACAGGGGATTTTTAACTTTCGCACAGGTGTCAGACAGAGCTTTTATGGTAACTCCTCCCTTTTTTCAGGCCGTTATTCTATGCCGAGTATCCCACCCATCTGACAGTTCCTTATTCTCACTTGCGAGTTGCTGTGTTTCCCAGAGCATTACTAGATTCCTCCCACTCCCTGCCACCAGCTACATTAATACTTCTGTCCTTTTAATGCCGCTGCAGCATCAAGGCCATTCATATTCCACATTATTTGATCTGGGGGCTGCAAGACCCTTTTGTCTCTATGGGTAGTTTATGGATCACTAACCTCTGAGCCAAAGGTCCTTCTCACGCAAAACTCCCAGTTAAGTCAAGGGGAGTTTTGACACTCTACAAGCTGCAAGATGAAGCTCTCTATATACCAGTATATCCTATATCACAGGAGGGGATGGTGGGGCAGGTATTCACCTGGCATTTTGAAGACATGGATTCCATTCCTCTCTGTGCCACAGGCTCATGGTGTGACCTTGGGCAAGTTGTGTGGATCTCTGTGCTTCAGTTCCCAGTTGGTAAAATGGGGTTGCCAGTTCTTCTATTTAAATTTTAAAGGGTGTTGGGGCTGAAGCTGTCTCGTAGGGCGGGATGCACAGAAGGAGTGAGACACTGTGATGTTGAGTATCACAGCAGCTAACTCTTAGGCACTTAGAAAATCATTGCAATCCACAAAGTCTGAGTTGGAAGCCTAGGCTCCCTGCACAAGGAATGGGGAGAAAGAGGCACCTTAGACAGTGACCCACAAAAGCCAGCATGCTAGGCAAGGAGCTGCCACCTAAGCTAGCCAATGGGAGATGCCAACAAGAGGAGCGCGTCCTATTCCTCACCCCTCTCACTGAGATGGCACCTGCATCAAAGCTGCAGGAGGCACCTATTGCTGCTTGGGGTTCTCAGCTGTGAGCCTTCTCCTAGAATTAAAATAATTGAAGGTGGGGGCAAGGGATCTTGGGGTTTCCCACCTCTCAGGGGGGTGCCCTAACCACGGAACTACAGAGTCATTCTGTCACACTCTCCTGCTCTGGCACAATGACCATTTCATTATTTATCCCCATAGGAACAGTCATTTGACAGCAGTTTTATACATCACAGTGGTCCTCAAACCATGGCACCTAAATCATGGACTTCGACACCCAACTCATTTTGTGCATCCGCCATTACTGCCCAGCATGATGGGACTTGTGGGTGTGCCTATATATCATAAACAAACAAACATGTGGTCTACGATGAAAATGGCCCAACTGATTTCATTCTCATGTATTACAAATGATCACTCCAGAACATAAGAACAGCCATACTGGGTCAGACCAAAAGTCCATCTAGCCCAGTATCCTGTCTTCAAACAGTGGCCAATGCTAGGTGCCCCAGAGGAAGTGAGGAGAACAGGTAATAACCAAGTTATCCATCCCCTGTCACCCATTCTCAGCTTCTGGCAAACAGAGGCTAGGGACACCATCCCTGTCCATTCTTGCTAATAGCCATTGATGGACCTATCCTCCATGAAAGCACTGGACAAGTTCAGAGTTAGCTGCTGGGAAATTGCTTTTAACTAAACCACTCTGTAAGATAACCTTCTGACAGTCCAGTGTAGTGTATTCTCACTATTCGTGTTACAGTTACAACACGAGGCCCCAACCAAGATCAGGGCCCCATGGTATTGCATGTTGCTTGTACCATAGAAAGACTGTCCCTGCCCCCAAAGAGATTACAATCTAAAGCTACAAGATAGACTAAGGGAGGTTTATTAACCTTCTTTTACAGATGGGGAATTGAGACCCAGAGAGACTTAGAGACAAATTTTTAAAGAGGTATATGGGAGCTTAATTCCCACCCATTTCAAAAACCAGTCTTTACAAATCTGACCCGAAGTGACTTGTCCAGGGTCTGACAGAGACTCTGGGGCAGAGCTGGGGATTAAGTGCAGTTGTCCTGTGTCCAAGTCCAGGGCTTTTACCACATGGCCATTCTTCTGATCCAAGCAGGCACATTGGCTAGTGTATTGGCTCAACACCTGTGGCCATGCCAAAGTGATTCCCCTGAACTAACTGGTTCCCATCTGCAGCTGTGTTTCTGAAGTTCCCCGCTGTGCTGAGAGGCCCAGCACAAGACCTAATTCTGAGGCCTTGGGAGTGGTGCATAAACCTCGCGCTGGCTCTCTGCACAGGGGAGACTCTCGCACTTTACACAGACATCCCCCTGATTTGCTAGGGCACAGGAAGCTCAGCGACAAGAATCAGTGTTTGATGGGCCTTGTTTTCAGCAAAGCCTGCTCATGTAATGGCTGCCATCTTGGCCGACACATCAGAGACTGAACTGCAGAGGTAAAAGTATAAACTGCTACAGCTTGAGCAAAAGACAGGTCTTCCTAGCTAGAGCTGTAACTGCTAATATTCTCTGTGGCTTAGGGAGTAGGTTGCAAGGATCTCCCTCAACTCTTCCCTATTATCTCACTCTGAATGCTGCACCTCATCTTCTTTCACTTCCCCCTTCTTCACCCCCAGCCATGTACAGCTAATAGCCTCACACAAATGCTCATTAGGTGACTACACCGGTCCCCAAATCCTCCACTGACGCCTTCTTTCCATATTCTCCAAGCAAGATTGGCAGTGACCTTTAAATGTCATTTCCAAATGCCAGCCTGAGCTAACTGGCTACAAAGCGCAGTATTTATGCTAGATTATGGGGAGAGATGGGGCCTGAACCACTCACCTTCCTGATGGGGAGTGAAAGGAAAGACACAGGACTTTGCAGAAAGGCAAAGGGTCTCGTGCCAGCAGACAGCTAGGAGGCTGGAGGAGGGGAAAGGAGGTTATTACAGCAATACAGATCAACTCTCTTGATGGCTTGTGTCTCCTCTAACCAGGGCTCTCTCAAATACTTCTCCCAGGGGTCTAGTTCCCACACAGAGAACTAGGTCTGCGCCCAACAGAAGTGTGCATGCGATTTGTTTTGTTTCATTTGCTCTCACATATGGCAAATTAGCAAACATTCAATCAACATGCTAATGAGGTTCCGTATAGGAGATCAAGTGTGGATAAGGAGGGCCAGGGTTCACGGCAAAGTCACCAGTCAGACAGGCCACATTAGCACTGTAATAATAGACTGAGTTTGCAATGCTGTGCTGGCACTAGCATGACTGCTACAGCGGTCTGTGGCCGAGCAGAGGGTTCCAGCCTTTTGGACTCTGCCTGCTGGAGTCGAACTTGAGAATAGTTGGGATCTCGGCCTGGATACAAAAATCATTTCCACTAGTCTAGGGCAGTCATGGACTTGACTGGCTGAGGAGTCCTTCTGAAATATCTTCTGTAGCTCAACTAGAAATGATGGACCTGACCCAGAGATCACTGGATGGAATTCTCTGGACTGCCTGATGCAGGGGGTCACATTAGATTATCACAGTGGTCCCCTACTTGTTTTTTAAATTAATTTTAAATCAAATAGTCTAAAAAAAAAAAAAACCACCAAATTTCTCCAATAGATGCTTGGACCATATTTGTTAAATTATTAGCTCAGCTCTAGAGCAGGCCAAATAATCTGAAATAAAAATCAAATTGTTTATTTTAAAATTATACTCAAAATTCAAATCAATTATAGAACAAATATTATTTGATCCTTCCCACCATTGGCCTGCCCCAAAGGGGCATACATGTATGTGGGTGGGGTGACACAAGGGTCAGCTGTTTAATCTTTATAAATGGTTTTGAGATTCTTGAATGAAAGTTGCTGTATACATACAAATGATTATTTACAGATCAGCCCTGACTGACTTCCCCAGATTGTACTGTGAATTTGTCTCAGGTGGGGAACAGAACCCCAGAACCTTGCCTTGTTCTCTTCTCCCTTAGAGCCTGATCCAAAGCCCATAAAATTCACAGGTGTCTTCACACAGTCTTCAATGGCTTCTGGATCAGATCGTTACACTGGTGTGAATCAGGAATAAACCATTGAAGTCAATGGGGTTACCATAGTGTAAAGGAGTGGAGAATCAAGGCCTTTGATCAATTAATTGAAGTTATAGTAGCATCTCAGCACCTCAGGTGAGATCAGGACTCCATTGCGCTAAGCAATGTACAGCAGGCACACAGTGAGAGAGAAAGCCTGCCACAATGAGCTTAATAGAGAAATGGTTGGAGGAGAAACAGAGGCAAAAGTGATTTGCCCAAGATCATACAATAGATCAGTAGGTGATCTGGATATAGAACTCAAGACTCTTGACCCCCTGTACATTCTGCTGCTCCAACCCTGGCTACCAATTGCTCTTTGTTCATTTGAAATTGACTTCACTCCTCAGATTGCAGCCAGGACTCGAATTTTACAAATCCTCAGAGAGAAGAGGTTTATTATGGAAACTCAGTTGTCATTATATCAAAGCGTGACCCTGGCTGGTCAGTGCAATGAGAAGGGGGAAAAAAACAAAAAGCAAAAAAACAAAAACCCCACAACTTGACATATGTTACCTTTATGATCAAATAAAATAAAGCGACAAGAGTCGCAGCTATAATCACTACCAAGCTGGAAACATCAAAATTAACCGGCGCAAGATAGCTATCCAGAAGAAGGCAAGAGTGTCTTTGGCTACACAAATAGTATTTCCCTAGGCATCGGATTAATTAAAACCATCAGTGTTCCCAGCTTTTTGAAATTAACTTTGAAAGCGTTTGGTGTGAAGGGATAGATTAAAAAAATAGAACAAACAAACGAATGAATGAAAGAAAGCCTGAATGGTTTTGCTCATTTTTTTCCTCCCTTAAATGCAGGGAAGGAGAAGAAGAAAAGATTCAGAAATTTTCCTAGGGTGTTTTTAGCCCAGGAGGCAAACAAATGCCCTAAGGAATCATTTCCTAATTGAGTATGCTAAATTGCTGTTTCTCCCTAGGGCTTGGGCCAAACTTCCCATGCACTGAATTTCTGGACGGTTGGGTTGTTGTTGTTTCTTAAAAGAAGATTCCTATGTTTTTCTTCCTTGCCCCTCTTCTCAGGCACATGAGAACGTGCCTCCTTGCTCCTCTCTGTGGGTAAACTGACCCACACAACAGCCTGGGGAGGTAAGGAAGGGTTATTATCCCGAACTGAGGCACGAAGAGAAGTGATTTGTTTAAGATTACACACGTCAGGTAACCTTAAGCAGAGGCAGAAACTGACAGCAGATCTCTGGAGTCCCAGACCCACATCTTAACCACAAGGCCATCCGTCCTCCAACTCAATACCACTCTGACCAATACATGCATCGTCTCAAAGGGTGGGAGGCACTAAGCAGACCTCAAAATCCTAGCTGTAGACCACCGCCCCCGCTCTTGGAGTCATGCAGTCATGACCATAAGTCGGATTAGCTGAAGGAACAATGGAGACTTGCCTCACACACATGGTGTCAAAACAGATGGCTGGACAAGACAAAGCAAACAAATAGAATTTCAGAACAAGTCTCCCGGTCTCTCTCTCAGCCTGGGTGAGCTCTGCATTAGCAAGCAGCCAGAGTGGCAGCTTTGGGACATGGCTCTCTGGGTGACATTTTGAGTGCTTTTCCTAATTAAGGATGAAACATCAGCTAATCAGCTATTGGAAGTCCTAGTCAAATGTGGCAGGTACCAGTTAACTCAGCCGCTCCCTTTGGGGGTGTCAATGCTGGTAGCGTGCAAGGAGAAAACATTAAGATGGAGAGGGTTAGAATTAAAAGGACACTCGTAAGATAAATATAATCCATTTACAAATATCTGTGCTGCTAGTAGGAAGGAATGTCTTGCTGTTAGGGTGCTAGCTTGGGGGGCTCAGGGCACCTGTGTTCAATTCCCTGTGTGACCTTGGGCAAGTAATTTAGTCTGTGCCTCATTTTCCCATCTGTACAATGGGGATAGTAGCACTGCCCTACCTCACAGGGTTGCTGTGAGGATAAATACTTTGAAGATTGTGAGGTGCTCAGATACATCAGTAAGAGGGGACATACAAGTACCTAATTAGAGCACAGGCCTGGACTTGTAATGAATAAACAGCCCCACAAATATGTTTGCAATGAAGAGGCCAACTTAGCTCTGCTGCTGGTGCTACATTATTCATGACTGAGGACTCAGATGCATGCCAAATGAGTGTGGAACACAGTCACACATGCTGAAGGATTCACAAATTCAAAGACAAAGGGTCACTGGTCTGAAAATTCACCCGGGAGCACACATCATTCACTGCTCATCCTTCACCAGTTGCTATTTTCTGTTCTCCTGTTCTAAAAATTTCTGTCATGCAATCGAGGAGCATGAAGCAATAACATGTGACTTAGGAGTCCAATCACATACCATAAATCATGAAACAGAGACCCTGGATGGGGTAGACTGGTGCTCTGATGTGGTACAGAGAATTCTTTCTAGATGCCTGGCTCACATGCTCAGGTTCAAACTGATCACCAGATTTGGGGCTGGGAAACGATTGGCCGGGACCCGGTGAGCACGTGTGTGCATACACACACGCTCGGGCACAGGGGGAGGGAATCACTTTCAGCTGTATCATGGGTCATTGATCACCACTTAAAGCACTATTGGAAGGCACAGAGCACCACAGTCACGGGCTCGGTATGAGAACCTGAACGAAATAGAATTAAGTGAGGTGCTGTCCGTGTGGGGGCCTGCTGCCCAAGCGAGAATTTCACCCACAAAACCAATGATATACCCGAGATACATTGATGATATTTTCATCCTCTGGCCAGACGACCTAAACTCCCTCACAAATTTCCACCACAACTTCAACCCATCCGTCCAACTCTCTCTAGAACACTCCACACCAACATCAACTTCCTGGACAACACAATTTTCTCAACAGCAGAGCCCCACAGACAACTATATATGAGAGAAACCCACAGATCCCCACCCTTACCTCCCTACAGTGATAGCTGTGTTCTCCCATTGGCATAGTCAATCCACTTCCCTGAGATACAGTAAGTAGGTGACTGGAAGAATTATTCTGTCGACCTAGCACTGTCTATGCCAGGAGTTAGCCCAGTTTGACTAGGACATTCAGGGGTGTGGGTTTTTCACTCCCTTGAGTGATGTAGCTGGGTCAATCTAACTTTGAGTGTAGTCCAGGCCTTAGCAACTGGCAACAGCCTCTATAATACAAGAGGGTGGAACAGCATGCAGGTGCCATAGAGACGTTTAAGGTAGCTCTTTCCTACCTGACAGCTAGGGAGGAAAAAAAAAATATTACCATGTGTCACAACCTGTCAAGTATCAATTTGATGTTCCTACTTCAGCATTAGGGAGCTGTGCTGATGTGACGCCAGGAGTGAACTACCTACAGTGCATGAAAACCTCTAGCAGAAGCACAAGCTAATGCTCAAGGAGAGGAGGCAGCATTAGCTCTATCTTCTGCATCTGTCAGAAGCTCCAGAAGGTCAAGAGGTCCAGGTAGAAACAGATCAGGAAAAGCAGTGGGGTTAACTTCAACAAAAAACATAAAACACAACCAGCTTCTAGAAGTGCAGCCACCAAAAGGCAGAAGCAACAGGCGGCACTATGACAGCTCTGCTCAAGCGCACCTCGAGTTTAGAGCGAGGTGACTCTGTTAACGTACAAAGCTCAGATGGCAAATGGAAACCTGAAGCACCTATCAAATACACAGCATTCATACATAATTGAAACACCTGGGGGAGAAACACTCAGATGCAACAGACAAAGCCCGATATAAACAAGAGGAGAAGGAGAAATAAAAAGGAAAAACAAAACAAAACCCAACCAGCATACAAGATGATGCAGGCTATCATGAAGAATTCTGCTCAGCACAAGATGAAGAGACTGCACTAAGCATACCTGAGTTAGCTGCCTGAAGGGATGGCTTAGTGATCGAAGACATGATTTTGAAAATGCAGTACCTAGTCTCCCTGGGGGAAAAAAGTTCACTTCTCAGCAGGTTCAGCCCTGCAGTAGGTAGGTTTAACACTTCGCTGTTTACTGCCTTTCAGGTCAGAGCTAAGAATAAACATCTCCTTCATATCCCATGGCACTTTTCAAAGAGCAGGTGGTTCAGCCCAAGTTTTCCTGACCAAAACATCTTTCTTCCTTGTCATAATAGATGCACTTTCAGAATATTATTCAGCCACTAAATGTCTCTATGTGGTATGGAGTTCTAAAATAGTCCCTGGTAAACAAGAGAAACCAAGGTGGAACTCGCGCTTGGGGGAAGCTTGTTGACCTGAAGCTGCATTTGTTTTCTTTACTAAAAGCTTCCTTCTTAAGAAAGACTTATTCCATACAGTATAATGATATCTGCCACTGCAACACTGGGCTAGTTGCCAGCCTTCATCTTAGTATTGCTGCATATGTAGTGTGGGAAGCACTTTTGTATGGAGGACGATATATAAATATTCGAGTTAGTCGAAAATGTTCTGACAATGTTTTTTATGGGAAATTATCCAAACATTTTGAGATAGTGGAAACATTTCAACTTTTTCATTTTGATTAATATAACATAAATCATTCAGGAAAAACATAAGAAAAGCAGCATCACTTGCCCCATAACCACAGCTGTGCAGAACATAATGCCATCCACAGCCTCAGAAACAACTCTGACATCATAATCAAAAAGGCTGACAAAGGAGGTGCTGTCGTCATCATGAATAGGTCAGAATATGAACAAGAGGCTACTAGGCAGCTCTCCAACACCACTTTCTACAAGCTGTTACCCTCTGATCCCACTGAGAGTTACCAAAAGAAACTACAGCATTTGCTCAAGAAACTCCCTGAAAAAGCACAAGAACAAATCCATACAAACACCCCCCTGGAACCCCGACCTGGGGTATTCTATGTGCTACCCAAGATCCATAAACCTGGAAATCCTGGACGCCCCATCATCTCAGGCATTGGCACCCTGACAGCAGGATTGTCTGGCTATGTAGACTCCCTCCTCAGGCCCTACGCTACCAGCACTCCCAGCTATCTTCGAGACACCACTGACTTCCTGAGGAAACTACAATCCATCAGTGATCTTCCTAAAAACACCATCCTGGCCACTATGGATGTAGAAGCCTCTACACCGACATTCCACGCAAAGATGGACTACAAGCTGTCAAGAACAGTATCCCCGATAATGTCACGGCTAACCTGGTGGCTGAACTTTGTGACTTTGTCCTCACCCACAACTATTTCACATTTGTGGACAATGTATACCTTCAAATCAGCGGCACTGCAGTGGGTACCCGCATGGCCCCACAGTATGCCAACATTTTTATGGCTGACTTAGAACAACGCTTCCTCAGCTCTCGACCCCTAATGCCCCTACTCTACTTGCGCTACAATGATGACATCTTCATCATCTGGACCCATGGAAAAGAAGCCCTTGAGGAATTCCACCAAGATTTCAACAATTTCCATCCCACCATCAACCTCAGCCTGGACCAGTCCACACAAGAGATCCGCTTCCTCGACACTACGGTGCTAATAAGCGATGGTCACATAACCACCACCCTATATCGGAAACCTACTGACTGCTATTCCTACCTACATGCCTCCAGCTTTCATCCAGATCACACCACACGATCCATTGTCTACGGCCAAGCTCTACGATACAACCGCATTTGCTCCAACCCCTCAGACAGAGACAAACACCTACAAGATCTCTATCATGCATTCCTACAACTACAATACCCACCTGCTGAAGTGAAGAAACAGATTGACAGAGCCAGAAGAGTACCCAGAAGTCACCTACCACAGGACAGGCCCAAGAAAGAAAACAACAGAACGCCACTAGCCATCACCTTCAGCCTCCAACTAAAACCTCTCCAACGCATCATCAAGGATCTACAACCTATCCTGAAGGACGACCCATCACTCTCGCACAACTTGGGAGACAGGCCAGTCCTTGCTTACAGACAGCCCCCCCAACCTGAAGCAAATACTCACCAGCAGCCACACACCACACAACAAAAACACTAACCCAGGAACCTATCCTTGTAACAAAGCCCGTTGCCAACTCTGTCCACATATCTATTCAGGGGATGCCATCATAGGGCCTAATCACATCAGCCACACTATCAGAGGCTCGTTCACCTGCGCATCTACCAATGTGATATATGCCATCATGTGTCAGCAATGCCCCTCTGCCATGTACATTGGTCAAACTGGACAGTCTCTATGTAAAAGAATAAATGGACACAAATCAGACGTCAAGAATTATAACATTCAAAAACCAGACGGAAAACACTTCAATCTCTCTGGTCACTTCATTACAGACTTAAGAGTGGCTATACTTCAACAAAGCAGCTTCAAAAACAGACTCCAAGGAGAGACTGCTGAATTGGAATTAATTTGCAAACTGGATACAATTAACTTAGGCTTGAATAGAGACTGGGAGTGGATGGGTCATTACACAAAGTAAAACTATTTCCCCATGTTATTTCTCCCCCCACCCACTGTTCCTCAGACGTTCTTGTTAACTGCTAGAAATGGCCCACCTTGATCACCACCACAAAAGGTTTTCCTCCTGCCCCCTCCTTCCTGCTGGTAATAGCTCCTCTTAAGTGATCACTCTCCTTACAGTGTGTATGATAAAACCCATTGTTTCATGTTCTCTCTCTCTCTCTCTCTCTCTCTCTCTCTCTCTCTCTCTCTCTCTCTGTGTGTGTGTATATATAAGTCTCCCCACTGTATTTTCCACCGAATGCATCCGATGAAGTGAGCTGTAGCTCACGAAAGCTTATGCTCAAATCAATTTGTTAGTCTCTAAGGTGCCACAAGTACTCCTTTTCTTTTTTATAAGAAGAAATGAAGCTCCTTTATGGAGCAAGATAGATGGAAACAATAGAAAACACTGCCCAAAGGACTAGATCACATGCAAGGGCTTCATGAGCAGAGGTGTTTCTCTGGGGGCTGATTGCAAATGCAAGGGCTGTGCGTTTCTGTGTATCAGAAGCAGGCAGGACTGGAAAAAGCCAGAGAAGCACTGATAGCATAGCCCTAGAGGAAGCCAAGAGATAGAGCTTCTTTGGGGCAGAGTGCTGATTGAAAGCGAGTTTGGATTCCTGAACCAGGAATGTGCCTCCTGTTCTTTGTCCTTGCTGTGCTTAGGGACAGAGGACTTTGTATACATTCTCTGTACATAAACGGGACAGCAGCCTAGAAATACCTGGCTCTATCATCAATTTCTCCTTCTAATGGAAACAACCCTCAAGGCTCTAAAGATTGGCTAGCCGCTCATGCCAAAAGGGGCAACAGGACTGTGGGGAGGGAAGTTGGCCCTGCTGCTGGGGATAAATAGAGGCTTCCTTCCGTATGAGGAGAGAATAATAAGACTGGGACTTTTCAGCTTGGAAAAGAGGTGACTAAGGGGGGATATGATAAAGGTCTATAAAATCATGAGGGGTATAGAGAAAGTAAATAAGGAAGTGTTATTTACTCCTTCTCATAATACAAGAACAAGGGGATACCAAATGAAATTAATAGATAGCAGGTTTAAAACAAACACAGGACAGTTTTTTTTCATGCAATGCACTCTCAACCTCTGGAACTCCTTGCCAGATGGTGTTGTGAAGGCCAATACTATAACAGGGTTCAAAAGGGAGCTAGATAGCTATTGATGGACATATCTTCCATGAATCTATTAGCCAGGATGGGCAGAAATGGCATCCCTAGCCTCCGTTTGCCAGAAGCTGGGATTAGATGACAGGGCATGGATCACTTGATGATAACCTGTCTGTTCATTCCCTTTGGGGCACCTGCCATTGGCCACTGTCAGAGGACAGGAGGATACTGGGCTTGATGGACCTTTGGTCTGACCCAGTATGGCTGTTCTTCTGTTCTATGTTCAGGGTGGTCAATGCAGCACCTTACAACCAGGCTGTGTTTAGCCATGCTAAGCTACCTGTTACTACAAAAGCCTAGTTATGACTGTGCTGTTTGTCTTCCACAGGAGTTTGTCAGAGACATGAGTGAAGGAGACTCATCTAGAAGGGATGGGAGTGACATGACCAAAAGGCATAAACATATTCTGCTTAGCCCCCATTAATATATATATAGTGGGTTCCAATCAAGTGTCCATCTTAGATCCCTGGTGCAAGGATCAGCTCTCCCTAGGCACCAGTTTCCTCATCAGAGAGGAGAGGGGTGGAGGGGGCTAGGAAATGCCAGTCCAACCAGGCAGAACTGGTGGGCTTTATGATTTTGGAACACCTTTTTAGAAATGAAGCCAGGGGGCTGAAATAAAACACCCTGGGCCAAGCGGAGCTCTCATTTATGCCAATGTAAATCTGGAGTAGCATGACTGGCTTCAGGGGAGGTTCTCTGGATTTAATCAGACTTCTGCATTTTCTCCCATGCCCTATTGCACCCCATGACATCAAGTCAAGGAAGCGACAAGAGCCCATGGCAATGCCCCTCAAAAACCGTTGGGCAGAGCAGGGGATGGGGCACCTCTGTTAATATTGATGCAACAGGCCTCATGACCATGCACACCAATCCTTCTGCTCTGCGTGCGGAGGAAAACAGCCAGGTTGGGAGGGGCTGGAGATGGTATTTTGTGTTTGCAAGTGCTGCGTGAACTCCCACTCCAAGGTATCACAATGCCAGCTTTGCCTCTTCACAGCTCTGCTGGGGCACATCAGTCCAGACTTACACCAGCCCCTGCTATTCCAGTCCTGGGCCCCATGCCACGCTGGCAATGCACCTCAGTCTTGGTCTGCAGCAGCCCTGCTATTCCATTCATGCCTTGCCCCACAGTCAGCTCTACCAGTGCCCCTCAGTCCTAGCCTACAGCACCCTGCTGCTCTTCAGCCCAGGCAGCTCCACCCCAGATACAGATACACCCATCAGAGTTTTGCCAACAGGGTCGAGCAACATTTGAAAATAGAACCAAAATACCCTCAGAGCAAACTGAGCAGACCTAGGATTCCAGAAGGCTCCTGGATCAAATCTAATTACTCTTAAAATGACTTATAATCATCTCTCCCTCTCCCTGCCCTGTAGGATCTAATGCTTTTACAGCCATGACATGGAAAGGAACAAACAAATGCAAAACAAATCATTAGGAAAAAACAAACAACAAAACACTACTAAGGGTTTCTGCGCAACGGCTTGTCCCATCTTGTGCATTTCTGGCAGCCCTTGGCAGCCAAGAGAGGTTTCCTTTTCCCTTCCTTCCTTATCGTCAGACTCAGGCTAGCTGCTTTGGCTGTGAAGTGTGTGGTGCCTCTAATCCCATCTCATACAGGGACCCTGAAACGAGTCGAGCTGGAAGGATGGAGGCAGCAGGTTTCATACTGAAGCCTCCTTACTCCTCCCCCATCCAAGCCTTAGAATTCACACTACAGTGAGGAGACTGAAAGCCGCAGGGAGCCTGTGGCAAGTAACCGGGGCAGTGGGCAACTGATTGACAGCTTCAGGGTGGAGCAGATGAGCTGGAGTGCTTTGGTGCCTGGGGAATCCACTCCAGAGGTGAGAAATCCAGTCCTGATTTGCCTCCCTCTTCCTTAAAGGCATAGATGAGTTCCTTTCTAGCCCAATCCCCGCGGCCCTTGCTGAATGGTAAATCCCAGACTGCATCCATGGTGCACCCATTGAACAATCAGAGGAGTTGGGAGAAGTTTAGGCTGACTAGATAGCAAGTGTCAAAAATCGGGACAGGAGGTGGGGGAGGGGGAGTAATAGGTGCCTATGTGAGAAAAAGACCCAAAAATCGGGACTGTCCCTGTAAAATCAGTACATCTGGTCACCCTACAGAAGTTTGACCCCCTCATTTCTGCCCAATGTTCATGGCGTTGGCGTGCCAAGTGGCATTGCCATCCCTGGAGCTGGTGGGTTCACACCATTGGGTTGGTGACATTTTGACCACATTATGACATTTAATAGGTGTCATTTCTAAGTTACTAGAGTAACAGAGGGGGAAAAGTTAGCTGCAAGCTAGCCAGTGACATG
Source organism: Dermochelys coriacea (assembly GCF_009764565.3). Classification (NCBI taxonomy): domain Eukaryota; kingdom Metazoa; phylum Chordata; order Testudines; family Dermochelyidae; genus Dermochelys; species Dermochelys coriacea. The sequence continues at coordinate 4,927,475 of NC_050093.1, forward strand.
ACATGCCTGATTTAGCAATTTCTCCCCCTCCTCTTGTGTCCAGCTCTCACATAATCCAGTTAATGGGGTTATTTTTAAAATGGGCAAAGTGCTGCTGAAAGGTGTCAGCCAGAGAGCTGTGGAGACGGAAATCCTCTGTATAGCCACAGAGGATGGGCAACGGCAGGGAAACTTCCCCCACATTTCCTCCCACCACAGAGGAAAGCAATCGTATCACCACACAGTTCACAAAGCATTCCAAAGCAACGTACAAGCTCTCCCTATAGAGAGCTTTTCAGCCATCAGTGAAATGCAGCCACCTCTGGGGTGGAACGTGGCAGCTGTTCAACAGTACACAAAAACACTGCATTGTAGTTCAGGAGAGAAGCCCAATTAGAACCCTTCAGTGTATTTAGCAGTCCATTCCAACACTGCATCATCTAGGTCAGGATGTGGACAGAAGATCTGCATTCAAACTGTCCAGCACAATCCGTTTCTCTTAGCCAGCTACAGAGCTAGAGCAAGCTACAGGGTTAGCCTGTGTCCGGCAGCCTGAATCAAGAATCCCTTTGCAAGCGCTAAATCATGACTTTTCTCTGCTACAGGAGACCGTACAAATCGCTCTTTGAAATCACAGGGGGAGAATTATCACAGGGGGGATTTAGCCAGGATTAGCTGGACTGCTGCAAAATCTTCCCAACCACTTGGGCTTTATGTCTCCTCTGAAGAGCAGCATCTCCTTAGTACAGCACACCATGATGCCACAGAAGATCACTGGGTTCCATGCTGACTCAGAGCCATGGGAAGGAGGCTTACCCCTTGAGTCACTTTCTACAGCATCTGGGTTTTTCTAGGTGGTCTCCTGACCAACTATGAAACCCTACCCCAGCTTGTACAAGCTGACAAGTGAACAATCCAAGGAGGGAAAGTCAATCTGCTTTACTCCCTACAAAGGAATGCAGGCTATCTGCATTGCCAGTGACAAGCAATCCAGAATCATGAGTCTAACCACCAAAATCATGAGATTATTTTAAAGGCATAAGATTTTGAAAACAATCAATTGATTTGGGATTTTTTCTTTAAATTTACCTTCTTTTGTCTGATCCTTTATAGCTCACATTTTCAAGCTTTTCTCTGCAGCCACAAAGACAAAACACTTACTTTCTTTAAAAAAAAACACAACGAACAAAAATAGAGTTGATGTTCTCAGGTCATCACATAACTCCAAGACCAGGGACTTTAAGAGAAAACACCAAAAGACAATCAGCAATGGTGGGGTATCTCCGCCACTGGGCAGTTGCCTCTCTCTCTTTCTCTCCTTATGAGTGGGATCCCTAACCTTGCCAAGAAGAGGAACGATGATCAATATCATTGCAGGGGCGCAAACCCCAGTCACCACGCAGCTCAAAAAGCTTATTTACACAAACCCACACCGCGAAGACGAGAGACCAGCCACAAATGCATCTCACTTAGTAGCACTCTTCTTCCATTAGTAAAAAACTATCAGGAGTTTTTTATTTGCTATTTTTCCCCCCAGTTGCAGTGAGTCTGCCAAGTTTAGTTTAAACAGCTTGTGCTGGCTATTGCTATGCACGTGGGGGCTGTCCCCTCTGTCACAATCTCCCATGAGATGAGTAGCCCTCCTCTCCACTTCTGGCTTCCTCGACAGAGGTCAAGGATGCCCTAGAGTCAGTTATTTCTTAGTGTGGTTCCTCTATCCCAGTACAAGCATAAAACATCTTGGCCTCTCCCCTCTCTTTCCGTAGAGGCCACATATGTCTTAAACTTCTCCCCTGCACCCCGGTAGAGGCAGCAGCTGTCTTGGTGTAGCCCCACTACCTTGGTACAGGCTGCAGACACTAACAATTCTGCTCTTCATTTGTTCGAGAGACAATAAATGCACTCCGAGTGGTGTAGGAAGGGAGATGGAGACAAGGCGGTGAGGGAGCATTCTGATTAATGCCACGATGTGATATGTAAAACACAACATTAGCACAAAACCTGGCCAAGCGCATTCTCTCGATTACCTCGGAATTATAATTACACTGGCCCTTAATATCCCCACATCCAAGTAATTACAGCCGGCTTACTGCTTCCAGCCGTGATCTGATATTAACTTTTAATCACCTCGCCTTTGTTCTGGGGAAGGGATGACCAGGCTCCTGGGAAACTGGGGCCTTGTCCAAGTCCCATAAATCTGTCAGCTCTTTGCTTCTCCTGCACTTTAATAGGCTTTTGATTCTTTTCACTCTTGGAGGCTGGGCAGTGTAATGCATTCACTTTCCACAGCACCCAGCGTTAGCACCTAGGTTAACAAAAGGGGAAGAGAGAACTTTTGACACTGCCCCTTTCCCTGGAAAAAAAGACTGTAGACAGTGAGTACATGGTGATCACAGATAGATAGATAGATAGATAGATATTCCCCATATGTTTATTTTTTTTCCCCACCAGGCTGTTCAGATCCCACCCACTGCTAGTACAGAGCTTGGAGAGAAACTTTCTCCAGGACAATCTGTAACAGGTACCTGCCACCAGCATTACCAGAGACTCCATCCACAGGTAGAATGTGGAAGGACCCACCTTGAACGACCTTCCCCATTCTTAATTAATAAATAAATAAATAAATAAATAATAATAATTAAATGCTACATCATATTACAGTAATAGCCTTGGACATTTTAGCATCACCATTGTATGCTATTTGGAACCAATAACCTAGTACATGTTTTTACAGCAATTGAGACAAAGACCGCTGAAGAGTGAGTCACTGGAACCAGATCAACTTTGGGACATTATGTAGCAAGAAACCCTTTTGCCCAGCTTTCAAGAAACCTACACACTGGTGGTGGAGGGGGCTGTTCTCTTGTGTAAAGTTTCATATTCTGCATTTCTCTTTACACGCACTGGTTGCTGAAATTCATCCCTGTGCAGAGGGGCAGGGTGAAGTCCCCACACTACCTAAATCCAAATTAAACCCTAGGGTTTAAATGGGATTGAAATGATGTATACCCCCTGGGTTGTGCCACAGCACAGGGCGCAAATTGGACTTTCTTGTGCATATTCTGAATTTCTATGCGGCGTTCCATGCTTGACATGCATTAGTTAGACTTCAGGATCCCCTGTACGGCAGGTATTTATTATCCCCATGTCACAGAGAGGAAAAGTGAGGATGAGAAGAATAATAATAATATCAGTGATTTGCCCAAGATCACACAATAAGCCAATGGCAGTATCAGAACCAGAAACCAAGAATCCTGGCACCCAGGCCTCAGCACTAACCACTAGAGAAAATTCCTTCCACTGATATATGCACACACACAGGACCTAATTTTCCTCAGACAAATGCTATATTTAGCAGCAGCACAAATCACACCAAGGCGCAAATATTGTATTTACATATCTCTGTGCTACACCTAGACAAAAGAGCAATTAACCGAGTAGGCACTGTAACTGGGAGGCAGTGTAGGCTAATGGCTAGGGGGCAGGGTTTAAAAGGTATTTAGGCATTGCTGCGATCAGCATTGCAACACCAAATAGATTTAGGAACCGCAGACTCATTTTTTAAAGGGATTTCGGTACTTAGGAGTCAAAATCCCTTTTGAAAGTGTGACTTAGATGTAGCAAGGCTGACTGCAGTAATGCCTACATACCTGTAAAAATCTGGGCCTAGGCCCCTAACCTAAGGGTCCTGGTGTCTACTCCATGTTCTGCTGTGTGACCAAGAACATGTCATTTTCCATCCAAGCCACTGTCTGCCCTGTCCGACTGAAAGCTCTTTGGGGCATGGATTCTTTCATTCTGTGTTTTATCAGTGCCAACTTCAATGCCCCCCCCACCCATCTTGGTTGTAGCCTCTAGGCCCTACCGCAATATGAATAAAACAATACTCGTCTCAATTAAATTACTTATAAAAACATCCTGGGTGAAACCCTGGCCCCCTTGAAGTCAATGGCAAAACTCGCCTCCTGTACCTGCTAGAACAAAGCATCCTCTGCCAAGCTGCATTATTATTGGTATCAGTATGGAAATTATAACCCCAGAGGATGGAAGAAAAATTTAACACCTGAAATTAACAGTAGGGACAGATGAGGAAAAGAAGAGAAAGAAAGTCAGCTAATATAAAAGATTTTCCCCAGAGGACTGATTTCAAAACATGGTTTTAATTAACTGTGCCTTTCACTGAAGCTTAGCATCAGAGTTATTGTATATTAAATAAATACCAGTTGATTATTAAGAGCATATTTACTGAGCCTTAACTACAGTAGGTCATAGAGGGACACACTCCTCTACTGCACATGTGTTTCTGAGTAATCAGTTATTTACTTAGCATATAATAATTGCCTCGCTGAATCTGAACAAAACTCCTCTAATGGTGATTTAGATCAAACAAAGCTTAACTGTTAATTACAGGGGCACTTTGGTCATTCCCAGGGGCAGTTATGGAATTAGTGCCTATGGTGGGGACCTCACACATCCTTTGCAAAATATGCACATTTTTTTTTTTGCATCCTTTCTGAGGCATACAAATTATGGAGTTAAAGCACTCCCTGACGCACAGCCTCTATTTCTTTCCATAGTGGAGCAGGGTGTAAAAGAGAAGAAACTTTGGTATTACTTATTTGTATTGTGGTAAGAGCCTGAGTCATAAGCTAGGACCCTATTGTGCTAGATGCTGTACAAACACAGAGGAAAGAGGCAATTCTTGCTCCAAAGAGCTTTACATCCTTGCTATCACTTCGGAATGATTCATTCCAAGGGCTCTGATCCAAAGCCCGTTGAAATCAATGGGAGTCATTCCACTGACTTCAGTTGCTCTGGATCAGGTCCCTAATGGCTCAATTTGATTTAGCAGCTGAGGGTTCTTCTGGCAGAGAGATACAAATTCATCTCCGGAGGTGCAAAGCAACAGTGCCACTCAGTGGCTGGTTAGCTGACTGACTGGTACCTAGCCCACCACCTGGAGAAGTCCTAGCGATATAAATATAGCCCATCCTTTCTTCCTCCTAGTCCTGTTCTCTTTAACAATAGCAGGCGCTTTGTAATACCCCCTGGCCTGGTTTGTTACCAGACTAACGAGGAAGAGCTAAAATAGGAGGGAGAAAGTGATTAAAACAAATAGACCAAGGTAAAACAAAAGGTTTTCCTTCCCCACCCATTCCGCCTTAAGGAAAAGTTGTCTTTGCATATTTATTGGCACAATAATAAATGAGGGTCCAGGCTTTTACCCCTGACGATTGATCGACACAGGGATTAGTCTCTCCTTGTGCTTGCACTAAGTGGTCTGGCTCGGACCACAGCACATTCATCAATTCAACAGGCAGAGCATGGAACTCATTTCCTCCTTCGCAGGAGATTTTTTTTAAAGAAAAATGTGAATTTTTTATTAGAGCAAATATATAGAGTGTCAGTGCTGTTCTTTATCCAAATTAAGGGCAACTCTGGCAACCAGTTAAATAGACTGACTCAGTAGTTGGCTTTGAACCTATCATTAAGATGTCATGGATGCAATTCAATGGTTAACAATGCTTCAGGATTCCAGGACATTCTCTTATCCCACGCCTCAGATCCTCGTAAGTCTGTCCATCCATCCATCTGGCATCACAGCATCTAGTTAAATAACCAGGCCAAAGAGCAAGTGCCATATCTGAACTGGTCCATCTTGTCTAATATCCTGTCCCCAAGAGCAGCCTATGCCAGAGATTGCAGAGGTTTCAACTCAATTATGCAATACCAAAGGGAGGAGTTGCTTCCAGGGTCTGTTAAGTTTTTCGCCCCTAATTCCTGCAAGGCTAGAGAAGGGACAATGCGCATTGCCACTGCCATCCTACATAAGTCCCATCCCTATCCCATCCACACCTAGTTTCCAAACCGTCCCCCATCACAGACTCCATAAATCACAGAGAGGCCTCCCTAGGCTCCAGTCACAGATGAAGTTGAGCCCTTTCTTCCTCACAGAACCAGGGATTCTTAGTCATGGAGGTTCCCCATCCATCACGTGCATGGACATAGGGAGGAGCAGGATCCATCCCTGGGTGGGAGACTCAGGATCCAGTCCAAGCAGGCACCATGGCTTCACTCAGAATCCCAGATCCCAAGCACTAAAGAGAGGGATGTCAGAAAACAAGATCCAGATTTTGTGGCTCTCAGCCATGTCCTCTTAAAAGTGAATTCATGGCTCCTGGCTGCCTGGGCCATCATTTCACAAGGTTTATACACAAACCACATGCAACTATACTGGAAACATGAAATTATACAGGGCAGTTAATTGAAGAAGTGCTGCGCTGCATGCAGTAATTAAGTGTTGTTTGGAGCAGGAAATCCCTGGATGGTCAACAGGCACAATGGTACCATATCGGTGCTAAATGGCTTGGTGCCTGATCCAAAGACCATGGAAACTAATGGGAGTCACTCCATTGGCTTCCATGGAATCTGGATAGGGCTCTTGGTGCATGGAAAATAGAGTTTCCATTAAGCAGGATTTGCCATTAAATCTGTTGAGATTAATCAGGCAGCACTGTGTATCATGGATGGACCGATCAGGCTGTCCTGATAATCAGGAAGAGATTCACAGACTTGAGGTGTTGTTCCAAACAGCACAAGAAAGCCAGCTAAGAGGAGGAAAAATCCATTGTACAAGATTTTTCTTACAGGGAAGAGTTCTATCCCATCCCCATATTCTCTCCTTTGGCTCGGGGTGCTGGAGAGGCTCCATTAATCCAGCTCCATGCACCCCCCCCCCCAATAAATTAGCCCATTGATTGCTCCAGTTCTATTATTTATCTTCCAGCAACATCTTGAGACCCCCCCCAGCCAAGATCAGAGCTCCATTGTGCTAGGTGCTGTACATATACAGAGTAAAAGACAATCCCTGCCCAAAGGAGCCTACCATCTAAGTAGGTGAGGTGGACAAAGAGTGGGAGGGAAAACTGAGGCACAGAGAGGGAAGAGACTTGCCAAAGGACATATAGTAGGTCAGTAGCAGAGCCAAGAATGGAACCTAGGTCTCCTGACTCCCACTCCAAAGCCCTCTATCCATCACCATAGTATCTGATGCGGAGATCCTGAAAGGTATTTAGGCACCTAATTCCCAAGGGAAATTAGACTCCTAAATACCTTTGAGGATCTGGGACCAAGTTCCTAGATGGAGGCCCAGCCCATGCAGGGTTCTGTGGGTGAGGAATTGCCTTTTAGCTCAGGAGGGACAGAAATGGCCCTGTGGAAACAAAGAAGGGCAGCTAAAAATCACCAGCTGGTTGCAACATAACAGAGATGGTCTCAGCCTATGTTCTGTGGAAGGGTTCCTGCTGCTCTGGAGATCTATCTGCCAGGCTTCCGGTAGTGATGCATGTTATGGGCCTGTCTAGGACTCTAGAGAAGGTTCCAAGTGGCTTTTTTGATCTACTAATCTCCAAAAGAGACAGGCTGAAATATTCAAAGCCAATTAGGGGACTTAGTCACACAGCTCCCATTCATTTTAAAACTGAAAATCTCGTCCAAAGACCTCTCTGCACCCTGCCTGCATGCTTTATACCATCCTTTGTTGGATGGTTGTTTAGCGCGAGATCCACTTTAATCAGACTTTCCAAGGAAAAGCGTAAGGGGGTTTCTGACATTGCACGGAACGTGTACAAGACAAATGGAAGTATCAGCTGTGCGATGTTGGTATCTTGTGTGTGTCTAAGTCATAAAGCTGGTCAGACTTTATGAATACACCCTCTTTATCCTGCTCCTACCATTAGACCAAACGCACACTCAAAGTTCAGAATAGAACCCAGGAGTTCTGACTCCCCACTCCCTCGTCTTATGACTAGACAACATTTCTTCTTGGATTCTATTGTCAGTTCCTATAAGCTTGTGAAAGTCACAATCTCTGGAGCCAAGCTTTTAACGTGCCGATTACATCAACCATAATCTTATTAGGAACATCAAGCAACTGTAATTTGTAGATGCTCTTCTAAGGAGACCTGTCAATATATTTATTTTCCTTCTGATATATAGCTGAGTCGTGCATGAAGTTTATTATGCCTGGACAATCTTCTATCAGAATCTATAGATTTTCCCCATATAGATATTTGGCTCCACCTCAAAACAGAAAATCATTTTTTAAGACACAAAAAGCATTTTAGTCCCGTAAGTATAAGATGGAAGTTCTTGTTGTCTGTATGTGACAGCAAGATTTCTACAGTCAATCAGCCAGGGGTAACAAGTCATTTAAACATGGTCACACTGGAGAAAGTATTACCTTTAATACCTATAACATTGGATTTTATTTAATATTGCTTAGCACTTTCAAAGGGTGGGTATTATTATTGCCATTTTTCAAAGGGGAAATGGAAGCAAGGGGAAGTCAAGTGACCTCCCAGGGCCACAGAACAGGTCAATGGAAGAGCTGGGAAAAATATGACCCATGAGTCCCCTTACTCCTAAGCCCACTGCTTTAACTACTAGACCACACTACCTACTAGAGGTGGGAATAAAACCTAGGAGAAGTCCTGACTGCCAGTTCCTGGTCCTAACTTTCAGACAACACTGCTTTCCAGAGCTAGGTACAAAGCCCAGGAGTCCTGGCTCTCAGTCCCCACTTCTCTAGGCGCTAGACCCCACTCAAGTCCAGAAGTAGAACCCTGGGCTGCTGGCTCCCTCTGCTATGCCCATTGGATCACATTGCCTCCTTAGAGTTAATCACTTTGCAGGGTGCGGTGTGGCATGCCCTTCAGATCTACACAGACAGACACTCTGCAAACAGAGCTCCCCATCCTACATACAAAGGGGGTCTCTGGCAGCAGCATCCCTCTCTCCAGGTGCCATTGCAGGCTGCCTGCAGGTCAACGATGGAGAGGAGCGAGCTGTCCAGAGGGATGGCTGGGCAGACACATCTCTCTCGACTCAGCAAAAGAGCTTTATTGCCTGCTCCACTGAGCCCTCTCAGCACAGGGCACCCTGAGGCAGCATCAGCCACTGGCACCCCTGGGAAAGTGGATCCAATCAAGCCATGCTGCTGGAGAATGGCCAGGGCCATAGAGAAGCGTCTTGGAGCTCAGGGTTCTGCATATCTCCCACTGATCTGCCAGGAAGCATGGAGATCCTTGTGGAACCAGGACATTTGAGGAGGAGGGTACTGCTGCTGCCGCCTATTCTGGTGGGGTGGCAACCCCTGCACTGACAGGATCCTGAGTGACCGAGTCCCCTCCCATGCACGTAACCACAGAAAGGAGCATGGTAGGGCCATCCCCTTACGAGGAAGGCCGAGGAAACTGGCGTTATTTAGTCTGCAGAAGAGAAGAGTGGGCCAGGGGGGAGGGGTGGATTTGGTTGCAGCCTTCAATTACCTGAAGGGGGGTTCCAAAGAGGATGGTAGCTCAGCTATTCTTAGTGGTGTCAGATGACAGAACTGGGAGCAATGGTCTCAAGTTGCAGTGGGGGAGGCCTTGGTTAGATATTAGGAAACACTATTTCACTAGGAGGGTGAAGCACTGGAATGGGTTACCTAGGGAGGTAGTGGAATCTCTATCCTTAGACATTTTTAAGGCCCGGCTTGACAAAGCCCTGGCTAGGATGATTTAGTTGGGGTTGGTCCCTGAGGTCTCTTCCAACCCTAATATTCTATGAATCCATGGAAAGCAATGAGCGCACACACCCTAGCCAACTATACGGCCCATTGAAACCAATAGGAGTCTTTCCACTAGCTTTGTATCAAGCCCAGAGGGAGAGATTGTCACTGTCTGGCACAGCCTCTGTGCCAAGAGCAGCCATAAAAGGAGCCGTACGGCGGAGCCTCATTGATTCTCCCTGACGGGGCTGCTGAGCGATTTTGCGAATGAGGAAGTGAACAAATAAAGAGCCAGTCTAATGCCTCCCAAAATGTACTCTGCTCGTTTATTTTGACAGTGGTAGTTTAGCTTTAAATATTTATAATGCTTCCTAATATACTAGTAAATGTACTGTAGTATATTCCACAAAGATGATGAAGTCTCAAAGACATTGCTGCAAACAGTCTCGGCCCTGCTAAATCTTTGATGAGATGTAGGGGTGCGTGCGTTCATGCACTGGAAAATGGTCAGAGTGCTGTGTTTCTGCTAGAAGAAAATGCATGCATGATTTCCCCATATGGGGGGAATTTTTCAAGAGCTCCTGTGGGATTGGGAGCCACAAGTCCTTCAAACACAAAGCTTGCAGATATCCCCTCTAGAGACCGATTCTGCTTTCACACCCCACTGTAAATCAGGAGTAATTCCATCCAGCTGATGTAACTGGTGTGGTGTGAAACTGATGTCAGCGTGAGGATAGTCAGTCTTGGAGAGAGACTGAGCAATGAATGCAAGACAGCTTGCAGTAATAGTCAGGGAAATACACATGGTGTTCCTTTCAACCCCCACTGCTCACCTCCTTCAATCCTGGGAAATGAAGCAAAGTTTTCCTCACATGCAATAGCTACACGGGCATTCCCCATAATTTCCAGGCACTACATTGTGCACCTCAAATCGGAATCTGAAACCCATCCATTATTTCAGTTCTGGGTCCACATCCAGCTGAGCCAATGCGCCTCATTCCTGACCTGCAGCACTTCCCACTACTGCAGTCCTGGGATCCCAGACAGCTCAGTCAATGGCCTTCAGCACTCTGATTCCAGACTTTGGCTCCCCACACATAGCTCTGCTACTGTACCTTTACACCTACCTGTGGCACCCCCTGTCCTATTCTTTTTGTTCTGGGGACCCACCCTTACCGCCTCGCCAACACACCTTTATCCTGACTTGCAGCCCCCCCACCTGCTGTCTCAGTCCAGATCCCAGGCTGCTAATTGTGCAGAAACTTCCACTATTACTTTGTTTGATGCGACTGGAACCCCCACCAGGATCCACCCAAATGAGACTCAACCCACTCATTCCACTGGTGACCTAAGGCCAGGATTCAAACCCAGGTCTGCAGGCAGGCCCCCTGGAGCCACTGCCCCCAGGGCTGTGTGTTCAGCTGTGCTTCTACCATCCAACTACCCGTAGTATAGGAAGGACATCCTTATCCGCTCTCAGCAGGCAGCCCAAGGGAGGTGGAGAGATTATTTAATCAAGGACTATTTAAACTGCAGGGCGGACTTCATTTACTATTATGGCGTGACATAAAAATTTAAAGACTTTAACAGAAAAAAAAAATCTGTGATCCAGTTTTACGCCCCTTCAAGTTCTTCTAATAAATCTGCAAAAGGGAATTTATCTTCTCTCGGTAAATGTGTCACTTCCCCATTGGCTCCTGAAAAGCCTGGGAGGGCCAGGCATAAATCCTGTGCTCCCGCTCCCACTCCATCCTCCCCGTCCGTCTCTCTGAGAGCTGACATACCCCACCTGAGGAGCTGCCTAGAAGACTCATTGCCAGCCTTGTTCAGGCCTGGGGTGAAAAGGGAGCTTGTTCCAGATTCCCGTATAGGCTCACCCGGAATACACCCCTGCTGAAACCAGCAGCATGACTCCGAGCCCATGGAGAGCGGGATGGGGTCTGTCTGTCTGTCTTTGCAAGCCCATTATCATGGTATCTGAGGGCAGGAACTGCTCCTGGAAGGGCCGAGACCAGACACACAAAGGAAGTCCTGGGAATGCATGGCCTGCATGCACCCCTCTATCCCTGATGGCTTCATCTTTTATGCTCCAATTGCGACAGCGCAATGGCAGAGCATTGACTGCGTTCCTGAGGTCAGAAGAGCAGCATCGAGTGACAGCCACTGACCTAGCTGAGGGTGTCCTATGGCACCCATGACAATCCCCACCTGCAGGTATACAGTGGGGGCTGGATACAAGATTAGGTAGTTCACTAGCTCCAGTTTGACATAGCTTTCCTATACATCCCATTGCAATCCTACAGGGCTTTCCTAAAGACCACTCCTCAGTGGGAATAATCTTCCTCTGACCTGCTGTCCTGTGTTTAACACACATTTTTTGGAGCAGGGGAATGCGTCTCCTCTGTTGAGCCTGACTCATAGCTCACCGAAGTCAATGGAATGACTCCTGTTGTCTTTGCATTAGATCCCAAGCACAGAGAACCATGCAAACCTCCAGCTCTACCTAAATGATTGTTAATAGAAAATCAATAGTGATAATTGCACAGGGTAGTTTTGCTATCAGAGGAATCGGATTAGACACCTAACAATGCTGCTCTGACATGCTAGGACCAGAGGGTGCTCTGAAGTGCAGAGTGCTCCGCAAACTTTAGCTAAGGAAGTTTCTCAACACCCAAGCCCCACTCCTCTCTGAGGCACATGCAGGGTGACTTCAAAGTCAGGACTCATGGGTTCTACTGCTGGCTCTGGAACAGACTTGCCTGGTGACAACACCTTTCATCTCTCTCTTCCTCAAGTTGCCTCTCTGTAAAACAGCAAGGATGCTGCTTAGGGATCAAGGGGTGCTGTGAATAGTAGTGACTGATGTTTATAATGGATGAAACAAGACCGAGAAGGGCAAGGTCTCGCCTGTTTTATAAGGAGGCACGAGGAAACTGAGGCCCAGAACGATGAAATGATTTGCACACAATTATACAACATGAGTGTAAGCACCTTGAGAATGGCACTGCTCTGTCTGTGGTGCTTATCTAGTCCACATTGGGTACTCAGCAAGCTGGGGGACGGAGGGCTTGACCGCCCCCATTTCCATGTTAGTCAGTCAAGCAGCAGGTGCTTTGAGCAAGCCAGATTTCATGGGTGCTGTAGAAGCTTGCCCGCCAGTTGCTTAGAGGATCTGGAAATAGAAGCCAGGAGTCCTGACTCCCACCCCTTTGACTCAAGCCACTCAATGCAGTGCCTTACATCAAGCTCATTTGACTGATGGCACCATACAGCTGTGGCTTAAGGAATTAGTGGAGGTCAGCGGAACAGCTGGCACCAACTGCACCAATTAAATGCCCATGTTAGAAATGGCAAAGGGAGAAAGCCAGCTCTTTTCCTTCCTCTTTACCCTCATCATTCCTGTTGCACACAAGCAACAGCCTTCTAATATTTAAGCTTTTGCATATGAAGCCCCTTGTTTCAGGCTGGCGTGCTCCACTCATCCGAGGAGGCTTGTGGACCAGAGCGTTTCCCTTCCCTTTCCCATTGTTCGGCGCCTTACATGGTTGCAAAATCACTGAGCGGGGACACAGGCTAGTTTGCAGGGGAAATTAAAAAAAAATTATCTATAATTCATGATCCTCCAAGAGCACACGGCCTCTTATTAATGCAGCAATTTAGTGAAACAGTTTATGAGATGCTGAACTTAATCACCAGCAAGATCCCAAGTCAGATGCTGGGGGAAGAGAGAGCCTGCTCCAATTGCACATCCAAAGGATGCTTGTAACATGCAAAACTTTTGGCAGAAATTAACCCCCCCCAAACTATGACTGGAGATAACCCAGGGGGCTGGGGCTGATTTACAGGAAAGGCCTGTGAAGGGAATAAAAACGGTCAGGCAATCTATTTATAGCACACGTCCCTCCCATAGATGTGGCTATGCTAATTACTTCGCAGGCTTAGGGCCCCAGAGAGCCAGGTCTTGGGATCTGAGATCAGGCAGTATTGAGCAGGATCTGATTTTTAGAAGTAGCTGCCAATCCCATTGATGTCATTTGAAATTGTGATTTTTTTTTGCCTAAGAAACAGAAAAATGGCCTTTTCCCACAAACTAAATTTTATTACACACACACAGAAATGTTTATCATTGCCACTTAAGAATCCCCCCCCAGTAAATGAAAACATATCTGATCAAAAATCTGGTTTTTTGGTTAATGAAAGATTTCTAACACACTAGTAAAAATAGTGAATAATTTAATGGGGGGGTGGGGGGGATGAAGTCTGGCTGAAAGTTTTCCAATCACCAATATTTTTTTAAAGTGGAAAATGGCTTGTTTGTCAAAATGATTATTTCCATGGGAAATGTTCATTTCCACTAAAAATTGAAAAAAAAATTCTGAGTTACTGAAAACTGAAAAAGTGTTTGTTTGTTTTGTTTTTACTACTGAAAATTTTCAGCTGATTTGGTTTTAATTGAACATTTTGCCCAAATTTTTTTTTGTCGTCAACTGAAAATGTTCAGATTTCAGTTCCAGGGGCGGGGGGGGAGGGAAACCCAAAATAATTTCATTTTTTTCCAATTGTAAGCCAAAAGTTTATTTTCAGGCTTTTGGCCTTTCACTGAAAGCCATTTGCCATTTTTTGGTAAAAATGTATGCAAAAAATGAAAAAAAGTTCTTTCAATCTAAATTTTTCATGGATTAAAAAAGTTCCGCAACCAATTCTAAAAACTGGCCATTTCAAACTCTGAAGTGGAAACAATTTTGAAGTGTCAATATTGTTTTTAAAATCACTTTCCGTTTCTTTACGGACTTTTTTTGGAAGTGCTGAGCACCTACCACTAAACAAAACAACCACACACACACCAACCAACCAGGCTCAAGGTGGGATGCAGTGCATGTGTGAGAACTGTTATTTGGATTACCATAACTAGCCTTAGTCACGGACCAGGACCACATTTTGTTCTGTATTTGTACAGCATCTAGCCCAAAGATAGTCACAAAGAGCTTACAAGTATAAATGGTCAAAGCTATTTTTGCGTACGTGGATAACGGATATATAGTTTACACATGTGAACTGCACAACAATTAAATAAACTCTGCTTCATTGTTATTTATATGGCAGTAGTCGCTAGGTCTCTCAATCAGCAACCAGGACCCCACTGCACTAGTTCCTGGCTTTAGCGTAGTGTTTTCTGCATTCAGATTGTATAGCGCACTTAGACGTTTGATGGGGATACATTTCTTTTATGACAGCCCCCAGTGTATTTGGTGTCTGACCATTTTGTCATTTACAGGCACTCTTGCCTGTGCATTGTCACCATATTCTTTAATAAAATTCACACCCAAAGGAACTTCTCTGCCACTCCCCCTTGTACAGGACAGCGTGACATACTGATCATAACAGGAGAATGCCACAATGGGCTGACTAGTATGCATGTATGACAGCTGCCATCTTGTCGATAGAATCGGAACTGCCCAACTGTGGGTCACAAGCCCTATACAGCAGAGATTCTCCTTTAAGAACATAAGAATGGCCATACTGGGTCAGACCAAAGGTCCATCAAGCCCAGCATCCTCTTGTCCTCTGACAGCGGCCAATGGCAGGTGCCCCAAAGGGAATGAACGGACAGGTTATCATTAAGGGATCCATCCCCTGTCACCCAATCTCAGCTTCTGGCAAACAGAGGCTAGGGACACTATTCCTGCCCATCCTGGCTAATAGCCATTGATGGACCTATCTAGCTCCCTTTTGAATCCCGTTATAGCATAGTTTAGCTCAATTGGTAGGAGTATTTGGGTTTGAAGGAGGCAAATCGGAGATCTACCCCTGCCCTAAAATTTTAAGTGGGCAGTCTGGCTAGCCTTGCCCTTGTCCCACACCTTTGTCTGAGGATTTCAGAACATTCTGCACATGTGAAGTAGTGGAAGCTGGCAGTGCACCAGTTGGCGACATGAGCAAGATTACCTCCAGTTTATCCAGAGGAGCAATCCAAGGTTTCCACTCCCCTCCATTCCCTGCTGATATTACATCCCAGGAAAGAGTGTTTAAGTGGGTGGAAAGCCTGCCCACCAACTCTCTTCCCCGCATAGAGATGCGCCCGCCACCCTCACAATCAGCCAATATCCCCGCAGGCACCCAGCTCAATGCTGCTTTAAATCATGTTATGCTCCGATAAGCATTTGTGAGACTTTAAAATGATAATTGCACAGTATGGGGCATAGCATAGCGGTGGCCGCATGAATATGCGGGAGCTGGGGACCCAGCAATGTTACTACTTCCAAAGGGAAGCCAGGGGTGCATCTCTGGTCGCAGCCTCAGCAGGAACCAAAGGGCTCCTCCCCAAGGATATGTGGGAAAATAGTATTGTACAGTCATTGTGTTTCTGATCTCCATCTTCCCCTTAGTGCTGCCTGATCTCCTCAATAGCCTGGTTACTCCCAGAGCCCGAGGCGCAGAGAGGCAAAGTCCCAACAAAGCAGTATCAGCCGAAGTTCATCCATAGAGGATGCAAAGATGTACTGAATGAATGCGAAGGGATAGACTGCTGTGCTCTATGACCTGCCAAATGCAACCTAAACCCACTCCTGCAACAGCTACAGTGGGCAGGGTGTTATAGTTATGCATCTGATGAAGTGGGCTGTAGCTCACGAAAGCTTATGCTCAAATAAATGTGTTAGTCTAAGGTGCCACAAGTCCTCCTTTTTTTTTTTTGAGAGCACAGACTAACACGGCTGCTACTCTGAAACCTGTAGTTAAAATCTTAACTGGCTGCCTGGCCTCCTGGATTCTATTAGAAGGAATTCTGGGCTTACAAGCCTCTTAGCAACTCTGCCGGATTCAGGGGAGCAGATCCAGGTTTACACTAGTGCAAACAAAAATCAGAACGTGCGACTCGGCTGAGATGGGCAGCAATGTCAGGAAAGGAACCCAAGACCGTCAGTCCTACACAAACATCTGCCCTTTATGGGTAGCAGGGAAAACTCAATGGGAGAGAACAGAGAAAGCCACCCAGAAAGCACTGAGTGCAGTGTGTTCAGCATGGGGCAGCTGTTCCCACTGCTGCTGCTAACCTTGCCAAGGCTATTTTCAAGGGCTACACAGCTCTGACATCTACCAAGAAAAGGTGCCATGAAATCAATTTTCCTAATCTCTGCAAGGAAAGCCCTTGGGGAGGCTGTAGTCAAGCAGCAGGATTACTGAGGGGGCATTCAGATGCCACGGCTGGCCTGGATGGTTGGAAAATATATTTTAAAGATGGTTTAATTAGCATGATATATGTCACCTCCCATTGATCGGGACCCCAGCGCTGCAGAAATCTATCACAGGGAAAATGGACAGTATCGATTGCTTTGAACCCCTTGCTGGAACAACATTGACTTGTGCCATGTTTAATAAGCAAATAGCTTTGCTGTAAATATAACCAGAGGAGATGCTGGGACAGGGCAGCGTGGCTTGGGGGCCTTGCTGTGCAAAAGGCATGCTGTTCTGAGAGGTTTCAGAGTAGCAGCTGTGTTAGTCTGTATTCGCAAAAAGAAAAGGAGTACTTGTGGCACCTTAGAGACTAACAAATTTATTAGAGCATAAGCTTTCGTGAGCTACAGCTCACTTCATTGGATGCATTTGGTGGGGGGGGGGGGGGAAGGAACACTTTTTTTTTTTTTTTACACTCCTTTTCTTTTTGCTGTTCTGAAAGACTCTTATTTTGAGGCCGAACTAGTGGCTACAGAAGGGAGTTAGGCCAGGGGGACAAATTGGTTTTGCCAGGCCTAAGTGAAAACTGGGTCCCTGAAGTTCAGGCTAACACTGCAAATGCCAGCAGCAGAAGGGCCAGGAAGCCTGCTGCTGTGGACAGCGTGACCTGAAATGTCATCTGACACACTGGCTGGGCCCTAGTCCCAGTGATGTCTCGGACAAATGCGCTGCCACGGATATGATTTAGTCAGGCTGCTCTGTGCTGAGTGACTTTTACAGGGACATTCTCAAGATAAAAACCAGGGGTGTGTGATGGGGAGAATTTCAATGACTCAAAGGGTAGTTAAGTGTCAAACTGCCACTGAAAGTCAATGTCAGTTGGGTGCCCAGTTGCCTTTACTTTCAATGGAAGTTGGGTGCCTAACTGCCCTTTGTGCATCTCCGCCTGGATCATTTTTGTTTAAACATCCCTGAGCTAACTAACCTCTGTCTAATAAAAAAAAAAGAAGACTTACTTCTCACCCCGTGTGCAGCCTGCCTGCTTTTTTACAGGTCATTGGACTGCAACAACAAAACTTGCCTGCCCAGCTTCATTGCTCTGTTTCTAGCCCCTTTCATGGTCTGGTTCTCCAGAACTAAAGCAATATTGCTGTGCTTGGACTTCTGGCAATGCAAGGAAGTGTATACATTCCATCACTGGCATTTTCTCACATCAAAGTGTCACTCAGGTCACTACAAAGAAATAGAGAGATACATATATTTATATGTACTACTGTTGCAGAATCCAGTTCTCTGTTGTCTGGCCTGAACCTCCTGTGAGCATTTACACCAATGCAAAAGTTGTTCAGAGGGGGTGTAATGTGCCACTGTTATGCCTTCCTGAGACACACTGGATCCAGAGATAGAGCATGAAACCTTGATCTTTAGGGAGCAGGATTCTATTCTTAACTTGCTTTGTGACTTTGTTTCCTCTTTATTTCTCTTTGGTATTTGGAGCAGGAATGGTCTCTAACCAGTTTGTACAGGCCCTGGCACCATAGGTTCCTGATGCCAGTAGGGCCTCCAATACAAATAATCATTTTACATCTATTTTACACATATGTGAATGACAAAGGGCAAGGCAGTAGAAAATCAGAACCCCCAGTAAATTTAGTAGAGAATGAGAGTTATCACCTCCCTGGAAGAATCCAGCACCTTGCAGGATCAGGCCATCAGGGTAATTACCTGCTGAGTTTCTGAATCCATCCCACTCCCTGTAAGTTGACCAGACCCCAATGGTTAAAGGTTTGATGCTGTGAATGTGACCACATTTGAGGAGATAAGAAAGTGACCAAGGATGAAGGTTTCCTGCCCTACAGAAGATGCAGCCTGTGTTCAATCTTCACAGGACTGTTCCCCCCCCCCCCCGGGTTCTAATACAAGTTAGTGAAACAAATGAAAGCAAAAAGCTTTACAGGGAAAAGATGGAGCAGGCAATTAGCTTGAACTCTCAAAACATTATTCACTAATTGTGCAAAGAGTTGTCTACAAAAATTGGACTAATCAAATAGATTTAATTTGATGCTGGGAAAGGAGCGAGTGGCCAAAGAGGAGGCAGAATGCATTTGAAGTGCTCATAAGCTCCTCATGTACCTCAACTCTTCCCTGTAATAAATATGTCTCGACAAATATGGAATTGTATCTGTTGACATCAGGGGCTGCACTCCACATGAATTACCCATGATGTACATGTACCCAAAGCCAATTGTTATAGCCAGAATGCCATGGATGTACAGACGGCTTCACATGTAAAAGACAAGGTCTCTGGCTTGAGACTAGGGGCACATAAATGCTCTGGTCTCTTCTCCTAGAGTGCATCAGCTCTAGCAAAATCAGTACCCATAGTTCAGCAGTGGTATAGCTGCAGTACATCTAAGCCACTTGTGCAACGAGCCCAGGTGTTTCTGTGGCTGTGATTTACAGTAGCTGCACACCAGGACTGAAACCTTGTTCAGCCTCCTCCTCCCACAGGAGGTCCCAAAAAACCATTGTAGTTGAGCTCTAACCTCTGCTATGCCTGTGTATGATCCAGATGAGCAAAGGAAACTGAGCTAGCTGTTAGTCACAGTGCTTAATGCAATACTGGAGGATGCTCAGATGTTATCATAGAATCACAGAAGATTAGGGTTGGAAGAGATCTCAGGAGGTCATCTAGTCCAAGCCTCTGCCCAAAGCAGGACCAACCCCAACTAAATCATCCCAGCCAGGGCTATGATGAGAGCAGTACAAGAACCTGAATAAATAAATAAAATACCTGCCTCTCATTAGCCACAATCACAGGAAAAAAAGTTTGTTTGGGGCCAGAAGGGACTGAGATAACAGTCCCATCCCTAATTCACAAACACTTTTGCTTAGACTGTAAGCAGCTCTATGTGTGGACCATCTCTTTGTTGGGCCTTTGTAGAGCCCAGCACAGTAGTGACTGTGTGAAACCCAGCATGGATTCTGTCAAGGGAAGCTGTCTCTTTAGGTTGTTTCAGAGGCCTTGTCAAGAAGTGGAAGGGGACATATCTAGGATTTTACAAGCCCTGGCTGGTGTTCCCAGTTTGTGGTGGCCCAAGCTCATCCCACCATACAGCCACCAACTCTCAGTCTCCACCAGCCTCCATTGGGTACAGGCATTTATCCATTAAGGGCCTGATCCAAAGCCAGTTAAAAAACCAATGGAAAGTCTTCCATTGACTTCAGTGAGCTCCAGAGGAGACCATGAGAAAATGGAGGACTACTGCAGTAACTGGACCTTATCCGTCAGGCTCTCCAGCTTCTCTCTTTCATTCTAAATACTCAAGAGTCTGTGGCTGTCTGGATTTAAGGGACAGCATCCCACGTGTTAGAAGGAAGCTCAGACTCTATGCTCTCTGACCTACTCCATTAGCAGCGAAAGATCAGGGTTGTGTATTCTTCCAAAAGCCACCCCCACCTCCCTTCAGCCAGCCAAACTCAGCCTTGGTATCCACCGCATCAGTGCTTTTAGCCACAAATTAGCTGTCTGCTGCATCGGAGACCACATCAATATTTCTCCTCTGTTTGTAGTAATCATCCCTAAGCTTTGACATAACTGCTCCCGCTATTGCCGAGGAAACAGATCAATCCCAGCTACAGCAAAAACAAAGTGGTGAAAGCAGTAGAGAGATCACTGGAAAGTGTGCACACTTGTGCAATACCCACAGCAACATCAGACTGGTCTGCACTCGGGCTCTCACACTTGCTCTCACCTGTTTGCACTCAGATGCGCAAGGCTCACACATCTGAACTCTCTCCCATTGACATGATTGCATGGGCAGCCATTAGAAAATCCACACAAGAATCTCTGTAGCAAGTACACTAAGCAAGCCTGGTCCACACTAAAAAGTTTAGTAGCTTAGCTGTGTCTGTTAGGAGCATGGGGAGAGAACAGAGAATACCTGCCTAACTGACAGCTATGCCAGCAGAGACCTTTTATTGGCATAGCTTATTCTAGGAACTGGTATAGGCCTTGTTTGCTGGTGTAAGTCACCTCTCCACTGGAAGGGGAGGGTGTTGTTCTGGTACAGCTATACTGGCAAACCCTTTTAAGTATAGGCAAGGGGTAAAACCTCCTTGCTTGGCAATGATACCCCACCCAATGAATTCACATTCCAGCCTGGCCTCATTCCTGTGGCAGCCCCAGGACTTTCTTCTTTTTCCAGGGGAAGGGAGTACTGTTTCTTTTATCAATTAAGTCTCCCTTACCACCTTGCTCCTTGGATTGAATTAATCTGCTACAATGGATAAAGTGTTTGAAGTGCCCGCCTCTTTAACCCGGTACACACATACCCTTTCATCACCCCTCTATTGCAGATAGCCTGGCAAATTAAACAGGCACCTGTTATGTACTGGGTTCCAGGCAGCTTCTTAACATTGAGACACCAAGACTCAGTAGTGGCTTATACAAGTATGACATTGATTAATCATGTGTCCATTGCACGCATGAATTCCCATGCAAACCTGAGGATTTGTTCAACTGTGCGAGAATTGCACCCTAAACTCCCAAAATCCTGTCCCAGCAAGCACTGGGCTCCGTGTAAAACCTGGAATAGACTCTCCAGGCCAGTCTTTTCTTGGGTTGTTCTGAAGTCTTAGTAAGGTATTTAAGAGGCAATGTCCCATTATATCCAAGCAGCCCCAGTTCATCCTCATTAAAGGGCATGCTATATTAACAGAACAGAATCCCCACTAAGTCTGAGCAACAGAGCTGTAGCCAAGACAATGAAAGCTGTCCATTACTGGTACTTCACCTGCTTTAACATGATCCCCATTCGTTCCCGATTGAAGTCCCCAGTGACATTAAAAAGGGATGAGTGTTAGACAGTACAGGAATCCACCCCTCTAATAAGAAAGATACAAGCGTTACTTGCTGGATGCGTCTCTCTGCCAGCAAATAGCAGCATTGCTGACACAGTAACAAAAAAAAAAAAAAAAAAAAAACCACACGCAGTTCCAGAAACTGGGCTGGAGACTTAGCTAATGCTGCTAGTTGGGACAGAATTCAGAGGGGAACTCCTGAACTTCCCAATCCTTGGCTTGCTGCTGCAACAAGAATAAGAACTGCTTGGATTCTGGCTGCTGTCAGGTAGGCAAAAATGAAATCCCATGGTACCTTCAGGATGTACATGCAGAGATTGGATGCAAGAGCTCCCCAAACTCCATGGAGAGCCAGAGTATATGGGGGCAAAGGAAACATCAGCCTGTGCCAATTGGACACCATCTGTGAAGTGCTGCTAACCTGCAATAAAGATGGTTTAGAAGTCACGTGTACAGCATAGAGCAGTGGCTCTCAACCAGGGGTCTGTGTACCCCTGGGGGTACTCAGAGGTCTTCCAGGGGGTACATCAACTCTAGATATTTGCAGTTTTACAACACAAAAAGCTTTAGCGAAGTCAGTACAAACTAAACTCTGACAGACAATTTGTTTGTACTGCTCTGTATACAGAAATGCAAGTATAATATTTACATTCCAATCAACTTATTTTACAATTATATGGTAAAAATGAGACAGTATGCAATATTTCAGTACTAGTGTGCTTGGATACGTTTGCATTTTTATGTCTGATTTTGTAAGCAAGTAGTTTAAGGGAGGTGAAACTTGGGGGTACACAAGACAAATCAGACTCGTGAAAGGGGTACAGAAGCCTGGAAAGCTTGAGAGCAACTGGCATGGGGAGAAAGCATAGGTAGGGGGTAAAGTGTCTCCACCAGGGGTTCCCTCTCAGTACTGACTGGCAATCTGACTTGTTTGCCACTTTGAGTTGTAAGGAAACTTTCTTCCTCCTTTGTGCAGGTCATGCTGGTGAGAGGGGCCACACTGCCTGCTCTGGAGACTAGTCCTCTGCAGAGAGCAAGCCTAACCACAGCAACAATACAGAAAGCTTCTGCAATTTGGGAGCTAAACCCTGCTCCAGGGAGACCACACCTAGGGGGTAGGGAAGAACTTAGTCAATGTGGCCAGACTCCTCAACAGCACCAATCATAATGGATGGGTTTGAGATATGGTTACCTGCCCCCTAAATAACAGACCCTACCACGCTCTTTTCACCTAGGCCACTAGACAGGTACCATGTGGTTGCTACAGACCTATACTGGATTTGCATTGACAGCCTTATTATTGTTCCAAGATTGTGATGGGTACTTGCCAATATAAGCGAGAAGTCATGGGGTAAAAATCCCAAGCATTAAGAGCCTAAATCCCATTCTTACAAGTGACTTGGGCACATAGGGACAGATTTTCAGAGGTATTCAGGCACTTAGAGATTCAGATAAGTGCCTAGTGGGATTCTCAAAAGTACCTAAATCACATTTATTTCAGAAAGGAAGAGAGAAATTTACTAAAAAAAAAAAAAAAGTGAACGAACCAAACATTCCATTCCAATGCAGATTTGGCATTGCTTTTATCTGAAAGGCTAAAACTTTGTAATTACATTGTAACTTTAGTCTGTTGTTCAGGGTAAATCAGAGAGCAATTCTTGTGCCATTTCAGCCTAAATTGGAGCGTTATGGGAAAGTTAGAAACCCCAGCTTACATGGTGTTTAATCTTTAACCCAGTTGACAGCTTCAAATCTAGTTAACAGGTGACCTACAGGGATGTGTAAAAATGGTGAAAAGAAAAGGAGTACTTGTGGCACCTTAGAGACTAACAAATTTATTAGAGCATAAGCTTTCGTGAGCTACAGCTCACTTCATCGGATGCATTTGGTGGAACAAACAGAGGAGAGATTTATATACACACACACACACAGAGAACATGAAACAATGGGTTTATCATACACACTGTAAGGAGAGTGATCACTTAAGATAAGCCATCACCAGCAGCAGGAGGGGGAAAGGAGGAAAACCTTTCATGGTGACAAGAAAGGTAGGCTAATTCCAGCAGTTAACAAGAATATCAGAGGAACAGTGGGGGGTGGGGTGGGGGGGAGAAATACCATGGGGAAATAGTTTTACTTTGTGTAATGGACTCATCCATTCCCAGTCTCTATTCAAGCCTAAGTTAATTGTATCCAGTTTGCAAATTAATTCCAATTCAGCAGTCTCTCCTTGGAGTCTGTTTTTGAAGCTTTTTTGTTGAAGGATAGCCACTCTTAGGTCTGTGATCGAGTGACCAGAGAGATTGAAGTGTTCTCCAACTGGTTTTTGAATGTTAGAATTCTTGATGTCTGATTTGTGTCCATTCATTCTTTTACGTAGAGACTGTCCAGTTTGGCCAATGTACATGGCAGAGGGGCATTGCTGGCACATATCACATTGGTAGATGCGCAGGTGAACGAGCCTCTGATAGTGTGGCTGATGTGATTAGGCCCTATGATGGTGTCCCCTAAATAGATATGTGGACAGAGTTGGCAACGGGCTTTGTTGCAAGGATAGGTTCCTGGGTTGGTGGTTCTGTTGTGTGGTGTGTGGTTGCTGTTGAGTATTTGCTTCAGATTGGGGGGCTGTCTGTAAGCAAGGACTGGTCTGTCTCCCAAGATCTGTGAGAGTGATGGCTTGTCCTTCAGGATAGGTTGTAGATCCTTGACGATGCGTTGGAGAGGTTTTAGTTGGGGGCTGAAGGTGATGGCTAGTGGCGTTCTGTTATTTTCTTTGTTGGGCCTGTCCTGTAGTAGGTGACTTCTGGGTACTCTTCTGGCTCTGTCAATCTGTTTCTTCACTTCAGCAGGTGGGTATTGTAGTTGTAAGAATGCTTGATAGAGATCTTGTAGATGTTTGTCTCTATCTGAGGGGTTGGAGCAAATGTGATTATATCGTAGAGCTTGGCTGTAGACAATGGATCGTGTGGTGTGATCTGGGTGAAAGCTGGAGGCATGTAGGTAGGAATAGAGGTCAGTAGGTTTACGGGTATAGGGTGGTGTTTGTGTGCCATCGCTTATTAGCACCGTAGTGTCCAGGAAGTGGATCTCTTGTGTGGACTGGTCCAGGCTGAGGTTGATGGTGGGATGGAAATTGTTGAAATCATGGTGGAATTCCTCAAGAGCTTCTTTTCCATGGGTCCAGATGATGAAGATGTCATCAATGTAGCGCAAGTAGAGTAGGGGCATTAGGGGTCGAGAGCTGAGGAAGCGTTGTTCTAAGTCAGCCATAAAAATGTTGGCATACTGTGGGGCCATGCGGGTACCCATCGCAGTGCTGCTGATTTGAAGGTATACATTGTCACCAAATGTGAAATAGTTATGGGTCAGGACAAAGTCAAAGTTTTTTCCACCAAATGCATCCGATGAAGTGAGCTGTAGCTCACAAAAGCTTATGCTCTAATAAATTTGTTAGTCTCTAAGGTGCCACAAGTACTCCTTTTCTTTTTGCGAATACAGACTAACACGGCTGCTACTCTGAAACCTGTAAAAATGGTGGTGTATTTAGAGAGCAATTACATTTAACTCCAGGGTAGTTAGTTACAGGATTATTAGACCTGGTTTATACAATAATTCTGTGCACTTTACATTTCCTTTAAAATGAACCCGTCCAGGAATCCATGTAGAAATTTAAGCTGCTCAGGTGCAGCTCGGTGGTCAAACATCTTCATGATGTTTAAAAAAAAATTAATTATGTTCTCTGAAAGCCATGTCTTCACTTTTCAGTTCTGCCCATTGGAAAACAGACAAAGCAAAGCAGCTGACCAGACTTGGTTGCTTTTAACCTCCAGGACCAAAGTCACCCAGAAGGAAATTTGAGTTGTTGGGTAACAGGCAAGAAGAAAAAAAAATCCTACCCTTGAATTTCACATCTGCAGTCTCGTCTTTGATACAGATCACCCACTAGCATACATCCGTGTAGCTCCATGGATCTTGCCTGTTATCTGTCACTATATTGTTATTTGTATTACAGTAACACCTACGTGCCCCACCCAAGGAGAACAGCCCCATTGTGCTAGGTGCTGTACAAACCCAGAGTAAGAGGCCCAGTCTTGAAAAGTCTACGAGACAAAGGGTGAGAAAAACAAAGTATCATCCCCAGTTTACAGAGGGGCAACTGAGGCAGAGAGATTAGGCATCAGATGCTCAACCAGCCACTTCTGGCGAGACCATGGAAGGCAACGAGTGTCCGATATCTTTTAAAGCCTAAGTCACTTGACCAGGGTTTACATAGCAAATCTGTGGCAGAGCTGAAGAAAACCCAGGCTTTGTACATACGCAAACCCACATAAAGCACCTGTAAAAGCAAAGATCTTTCCAAGTTTGTGCAGCCCCTGTGCAAGTCTCTGGTTGTGTTTAGCCCTGTTATTTTCTCCTCTGTCTTTTTGACAGGACTGATTACATTTACATTTCCTGAAAGCGTCAATAAAAGCCACTTTTGCTGAAGTCACCTCAATCTAATTTCCAGTCAAATGTTAAAAAAAAAATAATAAAGATAGACCCCAGATTAAAATGAAGGCCTGGCTGTCTAACAGCCTGTCAGACACATGGCCCTGTCCAATGGTACCTTTGTTTTAGAATCAAAGGACAAAAAAGTATGCTCAATGGTTTGAAAGTGACAAAGTGGCCGAAAAACAGTCAGATTGTTAGTAGTCCAGCATTGGTAGCAATGGTCCAGGAATGGCATAGACAGATATTATAACCTATGCCTATGAATGAGGCGTGTGAGTCCCATCTGTGTACACATACACACGACAGCTAGTGTGAGCACAAGATAGCAGCGTAGTTGAGACAATACCCAACTGAAGACAGTGAGTGTTTACCCTGGACAGCAGCAGCAGAGCTGAGCCATGCAGAGTAAACATGGTTACACTATTTCTATTCATGCTAGCACAAGTATGTTGTAAATGAGCACAGGAATCCCATCCAGCCTTTGATGGCTGGCTATAGCCCTGGCTTCAGGATTAAGGTACAGGAGTGGAACAGTCTGGATTCGTTTCCCAGCTCTGCACAAATGGTGAGAGACCTTGGGCAAATATTTAATCTGGGACTCTGTTTCCTAACTGTAAAACGGTGATAAATATTTTACCAACCCTTGGTGGGCTTCTCTATTTAGATAGCAAGCTCTCCGGGACAGGGACTGGCTCTTGCTAGTTGTGTGGACATCACCTAGCACAATGCTGCCTGACAGTTGAGGCCTCTGGGTGCTACTGTAATAGAAAGATTCAGGATCAGGAAGGAATTTCCCCCAGGTCAGAAGGGAAGGGGACTTGTTTTGTTTTGGGGTGAGGGGTGAGCGGGGGGGGTTGCCTTCCTTGGAAGTCTGGGGTAAAGGCCACTTTTTATGATCACCTGGGTATAGTTCACAAAAGCAAGCCTTCCATAGTGAGTTGCTTTGTATCAGCTTGCTACCTTTCACTCTCATGCTCATTTTCCTCCCTACTTTCCACGGTGCCTTTAAATTCAATTAGTTTCCAGAAAACAAGAGCTACTATAGGGAGCTCTCTGCTTTTGAAAGCCAACTCCCACTTGGTTCAGAATTATTCCTTAACAGCAGCTGGACAGTGGACGTCGTCATTTTCCCTCGTGCCTGGGGGTGGCCAGACACCTGTTTCCCCATCTTAAAATAATGCTGATCATTTAAAAATAGGGGAAAGGAGGAAGCTCTTTTTAGAATGTGAGAGGGAGAAATGGAACAGGGATTGGTGACCCAGGCAAGTAGAACTAGCTAGCTAGAAACAACTGAAGGATCTGCTCCGGTCATCTGAACTTCCTGGTCTGCAACATCAGAAAGAGATACTCTTGCTCATTGGGAAGCCAGCCACTCACCACCTGCAGTTTAGGTCAAGACTGGATGTCTGTCTAAAATAGGTAGTTTAGTTCAGCCAGAAGATTTTGCACTCCATGATGTGCACTTACATATCAGGGAAGAATAATTCTGTTCTTAGAGGAGTAACTGGGTGATATTCTACAGCCTGTGTTACACACAAGGTCAAAGTTAGAAGATCAGAAGGTCCCTTCTGGTCTTAAGGCCATAGATTTATGAACCCACCTGGTCAAACTCCAAGGACCTAGAGGAATGAAGCTAAGGCCACAAGTTCATTTCCTAAATCATTACCCTAGAGTGGTCTGTTGGTAACAAGGTCTGGTGACTAAATTTTTGGTACACATTGAACCTACCATCCAGGGATCTCAAAGCACTTCACAAGTGTCATTGAATCAGCTTTGCAGCTCTGATGCAGGTCAAACCCAGTGGGTCTTCTCATTTACATCAAGGCCACTTTTATACCACCCTGACTGTAGGCCCCCTTAAAGGCCCCTTTGCACTTTCACACTTAGAGGCTCCATTACATGGTCAGAATGTTACAAAATGGCCTTGGCACAAATGACAATGAATCAATGGGATAAGGATACCGAGCTTCCCATTGTCCAGATGGCAAAATGAAGGAACAGAGTTAGCTCAAGGCAACTCAGCAAAACAGTGGCAGAGCTGGGAGCAAAACCAGCACTCCTAGCTCCCAGACTGGTTTAGATGCAGATTTAGATGAAGGGAAAATGTGGCCTCATCTCCATCTTCCCACTACTTTCAGCTGGTAGTATCCAAACAAGCCCAACTAGAAGAAAATGGCTCCCACAAGCCCTCCTGTTCCTTCCTTTCCACATGGATGTATTATTTATATTTACTAGTCAGTTTTTTCCAAATTCCTATAAAACAGATTCCGCTGTTTTAATTTATGCAATCTTCTACTGTCTGTGGGGTTCCCTCACTTGAGTGCTTCATCCAATTTACTCCTCCCCTTCCCCTTGGTTGGATTGTACAGCTGCTCTGCTGCCCCAGCTTTCACACTCTGGAGTTTGATTTGTGTTGGTTTTGTCATAAGTTATATTCTAGGTGGCAACTCATGCACTCCCAGTTAGGAGAAGAGCCTTCAAAACCAGATATCCCAGTGTATGTGGAGGTGCATGGAAGTAGCTAAGGAAGCAGGGAGAGAAGGTGTTTACAGCTGTGAAGATACCCCTTCCGTATTTCTGCCTGCAGGGCAAACTTTTTGGCAATTCCAGGCAACAGTGAGTGAATTGAAGCAGAAGTGGAGTGGTATCTCTCTTCCACCTCCTGCAGTGCATCACTAGTCTTGGACACAGAAAGGAGACAGACTGGGACTCCAGCAAAGTAGAGCTGCTCACTGTCATGACCAGCTGTCAGTGCATCTCCGCACAAGATTCGTCCATTTTTAAATATACTTTTACAAATCAACTCCTCCTCCCTGTGCCCCCAGGAGCTCTCACTTGCATCTCTGCTCATCCCCCTGAACCAAAACTGCACTGCTATGGAACCCAAGGACAACTGAGCAGTCCAGGTATAATTGCCTTTTAGTACTACCGCTATTATCGGACAGTCTGGTCCACTGTTACAAGTCAGTGTAGTTCAACAGTGCTGCTAAGGTACACCAGCTGGGGACTGGGCCCATTGATGCCAGCAGGATGGCACCAATTTACACAAGTTGGGGCTACAGACACCAATTTCCTGGCTGAGGACTGTCACCTGCAGTGGGTCAGCCACATCCACAAGCATCCCACTCCATTCCCGAGTCAGATTCCAACAACAGGTCTTTGGCTTTAACTCCCTTGATGGACATTACTTTCCCCGAGAGGGAACTACCATGGGGGGAGGGGGGAGTAAGAGGGTAAAGGAGAACACATGAATGTTTGACCCTGAACAGGGATTCTGGCACCACTTTGTCCAAGTGGATTTAATGAGTGAAACATGCAGCTGGAGAGGGGAAAAAAATTGCCATGCGGCTTCCTCAAATTTTCCAATAGAAGCACATCACTTTGAGAACCTCACTAGAGTGAGCTGGGCTGAATATAGAAAGCAGTCAAACACTACCGTGTGAGAGCACCAGCGAGCTGCAGAGGACAGCTGTGGAAACAGGTCTGCTCACTGTACATCCATAGGAGCTGCGTGCCACCACAATAAGCTGCTTCATCCCCTGGAGTGCAAATAGCTAGACCTGACTGAAGATATTGAGGGTCTATTCACACAGCAACCTGGGGAAATTGCTAGGTAGACATACCCATGCTAGCATAGCACAGATAAAGATAGCAGTGCAGACACTGTGGCACAGGCAAGTAAATACCTAAGGTCCCCAGGAGGTCTGTACAACATAGCTTGTTCCACTGCACCCATGCTGCTGTTTTTAACATGGGTGTGTCTACCCAAGCTGCAATCACACCACAGATTGCAGTGTAGACATATCCTGAATGCTGGATTGGGCACTGTACCTTTAAAGGACTGATGAAGTCCAGACAGTGCCCTGAGAAGACCTTGCTATACTCCACTAGCTGGAGCTGGACACAGGTAAAGCAGAGCTCTTGCCAATACTGTAAGCGCTGAGTGATCACAGACCACTACACTAGGTACCCAGCAGTTCTCTGTGGGTCCGACTCTCCTGCACAGAATGCAGCATTTCCATTGCACTGGCAAATGACAACGCAGATGCAACATGCTACCAGGCCAGAATGGTGACGCTTCATACTCACTTGGCATGGATATGAACGACGGCACGAAGTGGAGCTGCAGGCCCTGGGACTCCCAGGGCAGCATTGCGTGCGTGACTGCCATCCAAAACTCAATAAGCCACTGTCATGGGATTCATTTATATTTCATGTCATTTGGAGTCCTTATGCAGGAAGATTCCTCAATGGGCTAACCCTAAGCTAGGTTCTTACCTCATTCCACTCACTGTAGTGGTTCAGGTCCTTATTTAATGTTTTACTCCAATGGTACACAGTCTTAATTGGGCAAATTGCTAGCACTTGGAAAGCAAGAGTTTATTAAATAGTCACCCATAAATGCTGACTTTTTTTCTTCAAGACACACTCAAACAATGATGCCCTGCAGCCTCAACTGCAGAATATTACTGAAGCCAGATCCTTAGCATCTTCCTTATTGGCTACAATTCTATGGATTGGAGAGCACCCCAAAAGGCTGAAATTGCAGTGCTGGTTTAGCAGTAAAAGCTCTTGCCATCTGCTCGAGTGTGCAATAGCTGCCTCGAAGAGCTGTGCATTAGAAGAAAACAGCAGCACACCTGGGTACCTGGTATCCTGCTGTAGATGAAACACAGCAACACACAATATTTCTACTAAGGAATCAAAGTGGTGATTGAAAATCTAGGGCATGCACAAACAGCTCTGTGGTGTTTGTTAGGGAAGGCACAATGGACTATGCAAGAATCCTGCTGAATTTGAATGCAAGATGTACCACATGTTCTATTTCAAGCTCCTTTCAGTTCACAAAATGCTCATGCCCCAGTGATTTTCTCTATGCAAAGCAAAGCTGTGCACAGATCGGAGCAAGCCCACAAGGATGTGTTCATGCAGGGAGTAAGGAAGAGATCGGGAGCAGAGGCCTTCCCTCAAGGGTTGCATGGCCCAAAAACTAAGGGGAGCAAAGAGAGCAGATCTGTCCAAGAGACAGGTTATAAAGAACCTGTAGCACTTTGGCTTGTGTAGCTGAAAAGGGTACAAGAAGCATTTAATTGTAAACAATTCACCCCACCCCATCATCCTGAATGATTTAACCCTTTTGGTCTCTGGAAGAGGCTGAGTCCCTAGTGCTTTGACATCTTCAAGACACTGGCTAGGAGGCTTTTCTTGATGCCTTTTTCAAATTCTGTGGAGAGCTGACCTGACCCCCATGACGCTGTACTGGGTAAAGAGACAGATCCCAAAAAACGTCCGGAGAAACTCAGCCAGGTCAGCTTGTCACCGCTCCTATCCTGGCTCACCTCTTGGGTTCCTGTACTTGGAAGTCACGGGTAAATTTTAAGTTTTGTCAAAGAGGTGATGTCAGGCACCTCAGGCTCAGCCATCAAACCCTACTGGCCATTCTGATTCCAGGCTCCCCGCACAGCTCTGCCAATGTACAACAATCCCAGTTGGCAGAAGCCCCAGCCAGCTTTGCTGGTGCACCTTGCTATGGTCCTGCAGCCCCCCGCCCCCACTTCTAGGCCAGCCTGCCACCTTCCCCCACATCTGCTGATACACATTTAGCTAGATACTTATGGTCCTATTATATCTACCATCATATCTATCCATGGGTGTAGTTTGAGGGGGAAGCAGGGAGGGACAGTCCCCCAAACTGCAAGCATCAGGCAGGCATGGAATTTGCCCTCCCCACACACAGCGTGACTGGAGCTGCTCTGCCCCCCAGATATAGATGTCAAACTATGTCTATGCCCTCACAAGACCTCTGCAAGGCGGGGGGGGGCCCCGCAGGGTGCTATTATCCTCCTTGTACAGATGGGAACGGAGGTACAGAGAAACTAAATGGCTTGACTAAGGGCACACAGAAAAAGTCAGCGACAGAACAGAGTTAAAGGTAGGTATCCCATATTCCAGGCTAGCATCTCGGCCACTGGACCAGCCTTCCTACCCTGCTACACCCTTTGCTATTCTATTTAGGGGTGTGGTTTTTTTAAACTGCAGTAGTTATACTAGTACAAACACTTACAGTGGATGCAGCTATACCAGTATAAAGGTGCATTATACTTGTATCACTTATTCCCCTTCCTATACTGGTCTAAGTTTATTCCCATTAAGAACCTTCATACTGGTATAGCTGCATCCATGCAAGGTGTGTTGTCCGGTTTAATTGTGTTAAGACAAGGCCTAAGCATGTGGCTTAGCTGAAATGGGGTCAGCATGAGCAGCAGTAGGGCAAGTTTCTGCCATGCGTTGCTCTGCCAACATGCTGCCACCAAGTGGGTCCCTCTCACTGGCCCATTCATTTCTTGGCATCCCTGCAGAAACTCTCCACAAAGAAAGATAATTGTTATGGGGGAGGTGCTTGTGTGATGTGGACAGCTGTTCAAGGTATTGCATTGAAACCATCAATTATGTGGACCACCAAAAGGGAATGAAGGTCACTATTCCCCAGCTGGGGCTGGATTTAAGCTGCACATGTCGAGTATCTCTAGATTGCAATCTAAGACATGACTGCAATTTGCATAGATGTGCCCAGGCTAGCTTTGCCTGAAGTAGCATGTCTAAAATTAGCAGGGTGGCTATGGTGGCACTACCTTTAGCAACAGGGGTAGGTATGCAGTGTCTGTGGCATGCTTGTATAGCTCAGGCTGAAGCCCATACTGCCATGTGTATGTTGCTACTGTTAGCCATGCTAGCACAGGTACGTCTACCCAAGCTGCAATCACACCATAGTTTGCAGCGTAAACGTACCCAGAGTGGCAGCAAAGAGTTTGTCATCTGCTCCCAA
This sequence comes from Dermochelys coriacea, assembly GCF_009764565.3. Classification (NCBI taxonomy): domain Eukaryota; kingdom Metazoa; phylum Chordata; order Testudines; family Dermochelyidae; genus Dermochelys; species Dermochelys coriacea. The sequence continues at coordinate 4,960,357 of NC_050093.1, forward strand.
GTCCCTGAGCTCTGTCTCACAACTGCACATTAAATACCCTTTCTGAAAAGCCACTGGAAGCAGCTAGAACAAATCCAAGATTAGTATATAGGCAATTCTTTTAAAAGTATTAAATTGAGCTAACTAAATACAGAGATGTATTTTATCATTAATCTGCCATTGCTCATCTCTCCTCCTCTTTTAAAAGCTTCCTTTCAATCCCTTTTCTTTCTTCCAAACACATTGTCAAAGTGTCAGGCGAGAAGGAGGGACCTGGGAGATAAAGTGGAATTGGTATGCTTTGCAGAGACCCAGGACACCAGGGATTTATTTTAATCCAGTCCATTAATCAATTTCTCTGTAGAAATTGAATTAACTGTCTTTCATCAGCATCACATCCTGGGACTTGAAAACAGTAAGTGCTACACAGGAATGCAAATGAAGGGAGAGCTCTGCACGCTCTTTGTAGCGCATGCAGAGCAAGAGAGAGCACGAGTGAGCAAGCATACATCTTTAATGAAAGAATAGTGTGTTTTGCCCATTTTCTAAGAGCATTGGGCCCTGTCCATTCCTCCCTTTAACACTAGATTCTCAAGCCATAAGCAGTCCCTAACTGGAAAGCAGAAGATACAATGTCCCATCTCAATTTGAGTAAGATTTTCACCCTCCCTTAAACTAAACAATTTCTTGCTCTATTTACATCAAATAAAATTGAAAAAGCAGACATAGTTCCTTGTTTCAAAGGCAAAACACCTTGTTCCCTTCCTTTCATTTGCCACTGGGATTTCTAACACTATAGAAGTTCAAAAGAGCCAGAAAGGATTCCTTGCAACTCTGCCTTGAAAAATCCATCTCTATGCCCCTTCTCAAGCTCTCCTCCCACTGTTTATTGAAGGGGCTCCACAGAACAGGGAGAATTGTGCAGGAGACAGCTTTGTCTCAGGCTGCTCCAAGACCATGGAATAAACTCCCTCAGAAACTAAGGATCATCACAGATCTCACCACCTTTGGCTCCAATTGCATGGCCTAGTGCTGACTTGGCTTTCTCCAACGCATGCACATAGTGGTGTGCACACACAAAAGTCCACACAAAAAAAACCCAAAAAACACCCAGCTATACACATGGTTCTCCCATGACAGATGTCACATTGCTTAACGCACATCTGGGAGATGCTCATGTATGATGTGATAAGGGCAGGATAAGTACCTGCCTAGAACATAAGAACAGCCATACTGGGTCAGACCAAAGATCCATCTAGTCCAGTAACCTGTCTTCCGACAGTAGCCAATGCCAGGTGCCCCAAGAGGGAACTAACAGAATCCAACAATTTTTGCTGGAGTTTTACAGGAAATCGCTTCAGCTGCAGTTTCAGAACCCTAACCGGGTCTAAGTCTTAACAGGACAGATCTTCAGGTGATCCCAGGGGAGTTAGGCACCAAGGGTGAGGATTTTCAAAAGTTCCTAATCCCCCATGGTTACTTAGGTGCTTTTGACTCTCCCACCCTAATATCCAATTGACTTTCAAAGAGTCAGGTGTGTAATTCCCATAGGCACTTTTGACAATCCCAGCCAGTATTAACGATAGGCAGGGATCAGAGGTCATTGCCTAGATTTTAGTTTCCTCACTCTTGCCTACTCTCATACAGTCTCAGCTCTTCCAGAGGTCAGCACTAGCAGGACCGTGGTTTTACATTTCCCTTCAGACAAAGGACTCCTGGCATCAGATTGTCCTGCTGCTTTCAAGACTCTCAGCCAGGAGTTAACTCTGCTAAAGCCAGTGGAGTCACAATGGCGTAAGCAAGAGAACACAAGTGTCATGGAGCCAAATCCTGCTCCACTGAAGTCAGTGGAAGATTTGCCACTAACCTCAAAGGGGCCAGGATTTGCCCTGAGTTTGTTGGGAAATGAGCCCCCCAAATACTCAATTACACAGCAAGGGTAGTGGGAGTGGTACCATTGACTTCAACGGGGCACTGGATCAGACCCTAAGTATGGGTTCTAATAGTTGCCCAATTAACTAGTCTTAAGCACCACTGCTGGTAAGTCATTCTTAACTACCTTGGAGCAAGACCTGGTAGGTGAAGTAATACCTTTTAGTGGAACAATTTCTGTTAATGAAAGAAGCTTTCAAGCTGGAAGAAGAGGTGAGCTCTGTATGTGTGGGACCAGGACAGCTGCAACACCGCAGTTAATTTGGAGCAAGACACAAGACAGATTTACTTTCCCTCCCCTGTGCATGTTATTTTCCATCCCCAGCCCAAGAAGCAAGAAATGAAAGTGGAATTTGCAAGAGAACATTGCTGCATTATTTAAAAAAATGCTGCTGAATAATTTAGTCAAATGAGTCTGTGAACCTTAGACAATATTGCATTACAAAATAAATCTATTACAATACACAAAGAAATTCCTACACTCATTGAAAAACATTGCAAAAGAGAGCCATATTCTCTTATTTAAAGAAGGGAGGGATTTAAATAAGAATCTGTTACAACAGCCAAGGCGCCATTTCTAGCATTATCTTTATAGAACCATAAAAGAAACAAATCCTCTCTAACAGCTGGACTTTTTCCAGTTCTCCTGTTTTTACCAGGTTAACTTTGAACCCGCAAGGTATCCTGGCTTATAGGAGCTGTGGAGTTAGTTATTCATAAGTATAGCTAAATTAGCATCTATCCAGTCCACCCTGGCCTTCTTAAAAGGCACATTGTTCAAATAGATTCATAGATACTAAGGTCAGAAGGGACCATTCTGATCATTTAGTCTGACCTCCTGCACAGTGCAGGCCACAGAATCTCACCCACCTACTCCTACGAAAAACCTCACCTATGTCTGAGCTATTGAAGTCCTCAAATTGTGGTTTAAAGACTTCAAGGAGCAGAGAAGCCTCCCTCAAGTGACCCATGCCCCATGCTACAGAGGAAGGCGAAAAACCTCCAGGGCCTCTCCAATCTGCCCTGGAGGAAAATTCCTTCCCGACCCCAAATACGGCGATCAGCTAAACCCTGAGCATATGGGCAAGATTCACCAGCCAGATACTACAGAAAATTCTTTCCTGGGTAACTCAGATCCCATCATCTAATATCCCATCTCAGGGGATTAGGCCTATTTACCCTGAATATTTAAAGATCAATTACTTACCAGAATCCCATTATCCCATCATACCATCTCCTCCATAAACTTATCGAGTAGAATCTTAAAACCAGATAGATCTTTTGCCCCCACTGCTTCCCTTGGAAGGCTATTCCAAAACTTCACTCCTCTGATGGTTAGAAACCTTCGTCTGATTTCAAGTCTAAACTTCCTGGTGGCCAGTTTATACCCATTTGTTCTTGTGTCCACATTGGTGCTGAGCTGAAATAATTCCTCTCCCTCTCCTGTATTTATCCCTCTGATATATTTATAGAGAGCAATCAGATCTCCCCTCAACCTTCTTTTAGTTAGGCTAAACAAGCCAAGCTCCTTAAGTCTCCTTTCATAAGACAAGTTTTCCATTTCTTGGATCATCCTAGTAGCCTGTCTCTGTACCTGCTCTAGTTTGAATAAATCCTTTTTAAACATGGGAGACCAGAACTGCACACAGTATTCTAGGTGAGGTCTCACCAGTGCCTTGTATAATGGTACTAAAGCCTCCTTATCCCTACTGGAAATGCCTCTCCTGATGCATCCCAAAACAGCATTAGCTTTTTTCACAGCCATATCACATTGGCAGCTCATAGTCATCCTATGATCAACCAATACTCCAAGGTCCTTCTCTTCTGTTACCTCTAATTGATGCGTCCCCCAACTTATAACTAAAATTCTTGTTATTAATCCCTAAATGCATAACCTTACACTTCTTGTAAACTGGAGTAATAGTAATAGGATGAAATGTAATAGATCATCCAGATCCTCCTGTATAATATCCCGATCCTTCTCTGAATTGGCAATACCTCCCAGCTTTGTATCATCTGCAAACTTTATTAGCACACTCCCACTTTTTGTGCCAAGGTCAGTAATAAAAAGATTAAATAAGATTGGTCCCAAAACTGATCCCTGAGGAACTCCACTGGTAACCTCCCTCCAACCTGACAGTTCACAGTAGGACCCGCTGCAGTCTCCCCTTTAACCAATTCCTTATCCACCTTTTGATGTTCATATTGATCCCCATCTTCTCCAATTTAACTAATAATTCCCCATGTGGCACGGTATCAAACGCCTTAGTGAAATCTAGGTAAATTAGATCCACTGCGTTTCCTTTATCTAAAAAAATCTGTTACTTTTTCAAAAGAGGAGATGGTCGGTTTGGCACGATCTACCTTTTGTAAAACCATGTTGTATTTTGTCCCATTTACTATTGACTTCAATGTCCTTAACTAATTTCTCCTTCAAAATTTTTTCCAGGACCTTGCATACTACAGATGTCAAACTAACTGGCCTGTAGTTACCTGGATCACTTTTTTTTTCCTTTCTTAAAAATAGGAACTATATTAGCAATTCTCCAATCATTCGGTACTATTCCTGAGTTTACAGATTCATTAAAAATTCTTGCTAATGGGCTTGCAATTTCAGGTGCCAATTCCTTTAATATTCTTGGATGAAGATTATCTGGGCCCCCCGATTTAGTCCCATTAAGCTGTTTCAGTTTCACTTCTACCTCAGATATGGTAATATCTACCTCCATATCCTCATTCCCATTTGTCATGCTACCATTATCCCCAAGATCCTCTTTAGCCTTATTAAAGGCTGAGGCAAAGTATTTGTTTAGATATTGGGCCATGCCTAGATTATCTTTAACCTCCACTCCATCCTCAGTATTTAGTGGCCCCACTTTCTTCTTATTTATATGGCTATAGAACCTTTTACTATTGGTTTTCATTCCCTTTGCAAGGTCCAACTCCACTCAACTTTTAGCCTGTCTCACTTTATCTCTACATGTTCTGACCTCAATAAGGTAGCTTTCCTTGCTGATCCCTCCCATCTTCCACTCCCTGTATGCTTTCTGCTTCTTCATAATCACCTCTCTAAGATGCTTGCTCATCCAGCTTGGTCTACAACTCCTGCCTATGAATTTTTTCCCCTTTCTTGGGATACAGGCTTCCGATAGCTTCTGCAGTTTTGATTTAAAGTAATCCCAGGCCTCCTCGACCTTTAAATCCACAAGTTCTTCAGTCCAATCCACTTCCCTAACTAATTTCCTTCATTTTTGAAAGTCAGCCCTTTTGAAATCGAAAACCCTAGTTGCACATTTATTTTTGTTAATCCTTCCATTTAGTTTGAACTGAATTAGCTCGTGAGCACTTGAGCCAAGATTATCCCCCACAACCATTTCTTCTATGAGGTCCTCGCTACTCACCAAAATTACATCTAAAATGGCATCCCCTCTAGTCGGTTCAGCAACTACTTGATGAAGGAATCCATCAGCTATCGCATCTAGGAAAATCTGAGCTCTATCATTATTACTAGCACTGGTCCTCCAGTCTATATCTGGGAAGTTAAAGTCTCCCATGATCACGCAGTTTCCATTCGTATTTACTTTATTAAAAACATTAAAAAGGGCTCTATCCATATCCAAATTAGATCTCTGAGGTCTATAGCACACCCCAAGCACTATCATAGGAGAGGCTCTACTAGTTATCTTACCCAATGTAATTTTTGCCCAGATGGACTCCGTCTTATCCATTGCATCGCTTCTTATTTCTTTACATTCTAGCTCATCATTGATATACAATGCTACTCCACCACCTTTACTTCTGTCTTTCCTAAACAGCACACATCCTTCAATACCTGTAGTCCAGTCATGACTACTATTCCACCATGTTTCTGTTATCCCTATAATATCTGGTTTCACTTCCTGCACCGGTAGCTCTAGTTCCTCCATTTTGTTACCTAGGCTCTTCACATTGGTGTACAAACATCTTAATTTTTGCTGTTTGGCCTCGCTCACATTTTGTACTCTATTAGAGACAGTCATTCTACAGCCAGTATAACCTATTAGACTAGTATCCACACTGCCCTCACTCCCTATATACACATTCTCCTACCCACGGCTGTATCCTTTCTTACTTCATCTTCTTCTGTCTCAATGCTAAAATCTGGCTTGGAGTTTACCTGGACATCTCCCAACCATCTCCTCCAAATTCCTAGTTTAAAGCTCCCTTTAAATGCTCCTGGTAACCTCAAGGATCTTATAGCACTACAGTCAAGGGAATTAAATACATTTCCAAAAGGTCCAATCAGCCCGTAGTAGCTTTTGGCTTAGAGAAGAAGGATGGGCTTGTAATTAATGCACTTGTCTAGTACACAGGTGATCTTGGCTCAAGTCCTAGCTCATCAACAGACTTCATGTGACATCAGCCAAGTTGCTTCCTCTCTGTGCCTCAGTTCCTCCTTTGTAATGCAGGGGTCACAATACAGTATTGACTTCATCCATCTTGACTACTAAATTGCAAACTCCCCAGGGCAGGGACGGTCTTACTCTGTGGACACACAGCATCTAGTGTAATGGGGCCAGTCTCAGTGAGGCCTCTAGTTGTTACCAGTAACAGAGGCTGCAGTGCTGAGATCCACCCCTAAAAGGAATTAAATACTTTGTACTTACATAATGATTGCAGATTTACAAACAAACTTTGAAAAGTGGATATCATTTTCATCCTTGTTTTAGAGATGAGGAAATTGAGCCCAAGAGTAGCCAACTGATTGGCCCAAGGAGCTTCTATGGCCCCCTGTTAGCATGGTATCTGAGCTTCACAATCTGTACCCCTGGGAGGCAGGGAAGCACTATTATCCCCATTTTACAGATAGGAAACCAAGGCATAGAGAGGCTAAGTGACATGCGGAAGGTCACACAACTTGATGCGAGAGCAAGGAATTTAATCCAAGTCCAAGGCTAGCCACCTAACCCCTACCCCACCCTTCATCTACTGACTGTGAGAGAGATAGAATCTAGGTTTCCTGATTCCCAGCTCTGTGCACTGATCCATAACTGCCTTCCTGGAGTAGGCAAGTTCAAACAGGGAGCCAGTCATGGGGTCCCAGAGTGTGGGCTCAAGCCCGAGCCTGCACATCTACACTACAATTTTATAGTCTGCAGCCAAAACCCCAGTCACCTGCAGGTGTTTTGTTGCAGTGTAGACATACCCTAAGAGCCAATCCCTTTAAAAATCCCTTGAAACTGTCAGCTATGAGAAAATGATAAAGTTTCATCAATACAGGAAATGGTAAGAAGCTGGACTGCCCTTGAGTACAAAAGGAATTTCAGTTTCTTCTTGCCAGCACAGAAGTTAAGCTACAGTTTATTGCTTTATTTTGGATTTGAAGGGTTTAGGTGAGAGAATTCAGACTGTTCAGAAGTGAGTTCCAGGCCCCAGCACCTGCATACTTAATTGAATCCTGAAAAGAAGTTAAAATGTTAAACCTATTCCTGTCTGTGATAATTGGTTATTAGCATGACAGAGAAGACCTCTGCACTCAGTTGGTACATGCATGCATTCACTTGGCATCCAAGTGGGAGAGCTAATGAAATGAAGGAGCTGAGGACCAGGGCCAACAGTTATGAATCCAGGACAAGCTACAGGACTGGCTACCCCAGGGGTGGAGGAAATCTGTGCTGTACTTGCTTCTCTCTTCTAAAGTGCATGGAAATTATAACAATCCCAAGCATTCAAACATCATGTGTTATGCCCCCAAATCATGATTTTAAAACTAGTGTTTTGGAGTGTTGTGGGTTTATTTGTTTTTTTTTGTTTTGTTTTGTTTTTTTTTTTTAAAAAAAAAAAAAAGAGCCTTGAGGGGTTACATTTTCAAGCTTTTCTCCAAAGCCAGGAAGAGTAGAAACTTGGGAGAAAATCCTCAGCTGGTATAAATTGTCATAGGATTTACACCCAGGATCTGCCCCTTGCTTTTCTTTACGTGAAAGCTGCAATTCAAATAGTCCATGACTCCAGGAGCTGGGGCTTTAAGAACCCCCCTCCCCCAACTGTTGAAAGATTCAATAAAAATTGCGAGAGTTGGCAACAATCCCAGCCCTCCTCTTCCCTTTATCAATAGCTTATTTGCTTTTAAAAACACCCTCGGTATTAAAAAGAAAGGCACCCTTCTGCCTCCAAGGGTGAGCTGATGCTTTGGTAAGGTGGCCGCTCGTACACTACGTTTGGATGCTTTGAAAGCACAGCACCAGAAGGCTGCTGGCATGAGGCCAGAGCTACCTGGTTGCTTTCTGTTTAACTGCAAAAGGGCTAATTCTGTTCTGTACAGGGGCTTTGTTCTGAAGCTTTTTATTTAAGGATAAATGAGAAGGGAAAATGCTTTATTTCCAGCTCTTTGCTTCCTCCAGTCTATTCTGCTCAAAGATTCGCCCCTCTCCCCCCCCCCCCACCTTTGTTACAGGATTATAACCAAAGCTTTGGTGAGATTTCCCTTTGATTCAGCCCCTTTTCCTTTCAAGACCCCTTCACTGCCTAAGGCTCCTACGCGGAGCTATTGGGTGATTAGACTGGTACCACAGTGCTGCAACCCCTCACCTTGCTCTCACAGCAGGGAAACAGAAAGGCCAGCCAGGGGAAAGGTGTTTTTTCCTCATATGAGCCACAGAAGTGCAGATGAAAGTGTCAGTCCTGGCATGCATGTAAAGTTAAAAACAAAAAGGAACCGATGGAGGAGCAAATCCAGACACTTTAAATTAAAAAGATAGGATTGTTAAAGAGGTAATCAGGAGAGGGGGGAAGATAGTGATTTGCAGATAATGCAAAGACCTGGAAATAAGCTCAGTGAGGCAAAGCTTAATTCTCAAGGCCCTAAAACCAGCACAGCTGTTGCGATGAGGATGTTGAGAACACTTGACCAGCAAGAAATGAATGCCACAGAGGACAGTCTGTTGGCAAAGCAGCAGTGCAATACCCACCACAATAGGATACAACTGTAGGTTCTGCTTATGCTCCAACTACCCAGTTGGAGGCTCTCTTGTAATCAGTTTGGGGTCAGTGTTGCAACACAGATAAAAATAGCAGCACAGCATAGAGAGAACAAATGGTCATATGGTTAAGGCACTGCATGGGGGCTCAGGAGATCTGGGTTCACTTCCCTACACTGCCACTAGCTCCTTGTGACCTTGGGAAACTCACCTAGACCCAGACCCATCAATTGGATTTAGGCTCCTAACTCAGTTAGGCAGGGCAATGCTGAGCACAGCAGCCCATAAATACCTTTACAAGTCTGGGCTTAAGTCTGCATGCTGAAGTTCTCACTTATGAAAGGTGGATAAAAGCACTGCCCTGCCAGCCAGGAGCGTTGTGAGGGATAAAAACATTAGAGACTGCAATGTGCTCAAGTACTACAGTAATGAGGCTATATAGCTAGATTTACACCAGTGAGATTATATCTACACTCCAACTGAAAGCACAGTTGCAGTTTAGGTAGACAGACCCACGCTAGCTGTAATCTAGCTAGCATAGTTTAAAAAAAATAGATGATGTTTCAGCATTCAGTTTATCATCATCTACACCCAAAGTCTTTAGTCCCATTTCCCCATAAATTGCCTCTCAGGCAAATCCAAAGTTGCCTAGAAAGGCAGCCTCCATGCCCACCTCTCCCCAAACTCAGTACCTTTTTCCCGAGGTGATTCTCTCTCCTCCTGTCCCCTCCAGTGTTTCTGCCTTAACCCTAGCCCTTCAGCAAACAGGCTTCTTGGGTCTTGCCTTTCCTTTTCCTCTGAGGAATGAGCTGGGTTTGGTTATAAAGACTCCAGACCCCTCTCGTTCCCAGCAGCTTCAGAGAGGATTGATTAATTGGAGGCAGCTGCTTGAGAGTGTTTTTTTCTCCCCAGGTGGCAGTTCACTCTGTCACTAGCCTGTTACTGTGGAGGGCACTCTGCAGAGTGACACACCCACTCCTCTGATAACCATGACTGAGCATGATGCCTCTGTAGCCCTCTGGAATTCCAGCCCTGACCCAAGATGATGACACATTGTGCTACTAAAGAACACTAGGTGATTGTCTGCCTTGAACTCACCTGTGTGGGAGAGGCAAGGATGGAAGAAGTGACCCGAGATGGTGTGAAGGAGCATACAGCTCTAAATCCTAGCAATACAGCGTTAAGTCCATGCAATGGAGCTATTTATACTGGTCCCTTACTTTGTTTTGTTTAGTACAAACCACCTAGCCATTTAATTCAGTTTTATCTGCCAAGCTCCCAAGACTCTCTTTGGTCTTTTTGTGATTATGTCTCTTCATTTCAAGAAGAGTCAAGACCAATGCCAGGACACAGCGGAGTCTGCATCTCTGTCTGACCTTCTCAAAGTCCTGTCTTGAGAGGAGTCCAGAGAACAATCACTGGAGAGGTTGGGACCCACTAGTCAGCTGGAGGGAAAGCTTTCCCTGAGGTACCCATGAACAAGAGGCTCCCACAGTCTGTCTTCCCCCCTCAACCTTAGTCCCAACACAGTCTTGGAGTTCCTCAGCCCATTGTATATTTAGAGGGATGTTCCAGCCCCGAGTTCCCCACACAGCTCTGCCAACTCTGACCCACATCCCCTTTATTATTCCAGCCAACACCCTCAATCCTGACCTGCTGCATCCCCTGCTATTTCTACCCTGAGGTCCTGCAGACACAGCTTTGCCACAGCGGCTATACTCCCCTTTGCTTCTTCTTACCACACCCCTTCCAAGGAACACATAACTATCTGCCTGGGGGCCTTCCCCATTGCCATAATGACAGAGCACCACACAATCTGTCATGTATGTTCTCTCCTCACCCTGCTGTAAGACAGGAAATTGCTCTTTGCCCCATTGTACAGATGGGGAATGGAGGAACAGAGCTTGCCCAAGGTCACAGAGGAAGCCTGTGGCAGAGAAGAACCTTGAACCCTGGTCTCCCAAGTTTTAGGCGAGTGCACAAACCCCAGGACAATCATGCCCCTCGTTGGTCACCCATAGGCCTCCTGTAACTCCAGTCACCTTACCCCTCCAGAGCACCGACCTTCTATCGTGCTAGATAACACAGTGGCTCTGTGATGAGGATGAGCAATTGCAAAACCATAACTTCCACCTGCCATCAACTCAGCACCTTCCAACTTCCTTTCAGCTCCCAGAGAGGAGGATACAGCTTTCACGCTGCCTGGCACCCTGCCTGAATACTGAGACTCGGGGTGGAAGATTTCCCTGTGGCTAGTCAGCACTTTCTCAGCCTACACTTGGTGGGAAGTTGAGCATTGCAAAAAAACTTCTCCACACATCTCCCTCCCATCCCTGTATTCCTCTTTGGTAGTGACAGGCTATTCAGCTGAAATTTAATTAAAAGCATCTACTCACAGGGTTTGCAGCCATCCATAACCCGACCCACATGCTGATGTGTGTGCTCCAGCCCTGGGGAAGTCAGTGATCAATTACCTTCTTCTGACCACTGCAAAAAAGCCCTGCAGCTTGGGAGTGTGCACTGAAACACTTTGGAAAGACTTAAGTGTCTTTTCACAGCCCAAGGCAGGTCGGTTTTCTTTCTACTTTTAATCTGTAGGGAGTTTTAAAGGGCCGGAGGAGTACTCTCCAAAGAGAGAGGGTGCAGGAGGGAGATGATGTGATGTCACAGTGATGGGCATCATATAGGAACCCTGACAGAGAGAGGGAGGGTCTCTGCCTGAAGTTTGCTGACAAAAATCTCCCACCATTCCTAGGAGCGATATAACCCCAGCAATGGGAGCCCTAATACCTACAGAGTTCTAGGCACCCACCAGCCCCTAGCCCCTGTGTTGTCTAACCCTGCTCAGCAGGTCGGCAAAATATGCTGCTTAAAACACAGTGGAGTGCTGGCATTTTGTCTTCACTAGCCCTCCCAGGGGTGGAGCTGCAGCTGTAGTGGCCATGGTGGAAAATATAGATGCAAAAATGTTTAGTCCAGCCATAACCCACTGTTCAGTGCATGCCTTCCCTCCTTCTGTGGCTGAGCCACGAAGAACAGCTGCCTGCTGCTACTCTTTAGCTGATGGACTCAGCTGGTTCACTCAAGCGGTGTAGGCCAGTGCAGAAGGATCGAGGGCAGCGTTTCTCAAACTTAATTGTGCCACGAGCCGTTTGGACAACAAAAATTACTACAAAGACCTCAGGAGAGGGGACCGAAGCCTGAGCCCACCTGCTGTGGGCGGGGCAGGGTGGCCAAAGCCAAAGCCTGAGTCCCGCTGCCCTGGGTGGGGGGGCTAAAGCCCAAGTGCTACAGCTCTGGGCAGAGGGCCTGTAACCTGAGCCTCGCTGCCCAGGTCTGAAGCCCTGGGACTTCGGCCCCGGGTTGTAGGGCTCGGGCTCAGGCTCTGGCTTTGGCCCTGGGCCCCAGCAAGTCTAATGCCAGCCCACGACCTACTTTGGGGTGCTGATCAACAGTTTGAGAACCACTGATCTAGGTTCAACCAAGCCTCCCCCCCCCCACACCGTTCCCCTGGGCCCTATGTGCTGTGTTCGAGGCAGAGAAGGGGCTGCATTCCCCCAGCAGGAGTGGAATGGATTACATGAAGGGTCAGGGGTGGGCACCCTAAGGGAATCAGTAACTGCCTTAGAGTCAGACCCTGGGGGTAGCAGGATAAGGAAGCCCGCTGAAGGAGGGCGAGGGTTGCAGTGGCTGTGCACGCCAAAGCACTGCTTTCCCAGGCAGCTGCCATCCCCCACACACTGAAGCTTCGGCTGCAGCAGAGACAGAAGCCCTCACCAGGAGAGGCATGGAGCAGTGATCCCACTGCTGCCTGTAGGACAGCAGAGCATGCCTGTGCAGCTGGGGAGCACACCCGCAGTGTCATATTAGTTCCTTTTCTGTCTCTCTCCTTTAAACTGTCCTGACACGTTAAAAGTTTCCGAAGACCAACCATCGCCTGTAACCAATTGAGGGGGCTGGAGCAACACTGTGTCACCGCTTGACGCACATGCCTGTGATGCTGTCACTTTGTAACCATAGCAAATCTGTCCAAGCAATTCTGCTGGGCACGGCAGGGCTGGATAAATCTAGAAAATTTCTAAAAAAAATCTAAAAAAAATTCTCCAATCTAGCAGCATTAGGGCGTCATCCGTCAGGCTGTCAGCCCCGGCCTGTTGACGGAAATGGCTGGGAGTCAATGCACATGGCGCAGAGCCTCTCAGAGTCTCATGGGAGCAACAGGAGACAGTGAAGGAAAGACCATGGTGGAAGGAGAGAGGCTTTGATTGTCTTTTCAGATCAGATGCCAGGTTGAGAAAGGGTTTGGCTCTTTCTCCGAAACAAATGGGCACAGCATAACTTAGCACCTGTATCCACTGGTACAAGTATGCACACACACAGAGATACTCATCTATAGACAGCCATTAGCTCTCACACACACACGTGCCCACATGAACACACCTACAGGCACCTATGCGCACATGGATGTATACACATACATGCAGAGACGTGTTCACATGAACACCCAGACAAATGCATGCACACATGCGTGTGCACACACACACACACACACACAAAGCTGCCCAGACTCCTATCTAGAAAGTCTGCTGATGCCATCTATCTACTGCAGGTGTGAAAACACCACCACACTCCATCCTGTTGCTGGAACTAATCAGACATCCAGAGCCGTATCACCTTAGGTACTAGTTTCATTAGCTAAGACGTGTTGAGTCTGGTCAATGCTTGGATAGGAGACTTCCAAGGTAAACTGAGGGTGTTTCAAGAAGTGATGTTAGTGAGTTAATAAGGGGCACTCTGGGGTCAGTGTTGTACCCAATTAGATTTCCCCTGTAGTTTCAACTGCACACAGTGTTTTTCTTCACTTCCCATTCTAAACTCTTAGGAATGTTGCTGTGAGACATTGCAGCTGTCCAGAGGCAGATGCACTTTAGTTGTGGGGGAAATGGAAAAGACTGCGGCTGGTTATCCCCAGAACAGGCCCGGTGCAGACAACAGCAGTGCAAGGCATTCCCATGTGGCCCAGCTGGTATAATTTGACCCTGCCCCTTCTTCTAGGAGGAAGAGGAGCCAGTCTCTATGGGCCTGTTCAGTCCTTCATCACTGGGAGGGTTAGTTAGGGCCAGCTCTGGTGGTGAGGTAAGCAGGGTGTGGACTCAGACCCTGTAAACTCATTTCATGAAGGCCACTGGACAGTTGTCGGATGGGAATAAGGCCAACTCGTAGCCATTACTGACCCAGGGCCAGCTTGGAGCTAGTGATCTAGAGACACGAGGTTCATTTTTTCCACCAAATGCATTCGATGAAGTGAGCTGTAGCTCACGAAAGCTTATGCTCTAATAAATTTGTTAGTCTCTAAGGTGCCACAAGTACTCCTTTTCTTTTTTGCGAATACAGACTAACTTGGCTGCTACTCTGAAAAGAGGTTCATTACTAGTTCCTCTGAAAGCCCCTTCTTCAAATGAGACCCGGGCACAACAGGCTGTCTGATGGCATTTAACCCATAATGCACGGAACCTGAACGGATGCTATCACCATTTATTTTTCAATAAAAGGGCCCCCCTCCCCATGGAAGGCATTTCATTTTCCATTAAAGTGGGTGGGTTTTCCTAGAAAAAGAAATGTAACCAAAACCAAAGTATCTGCATGCTTGGGGTGGTTGTAGGGTTTCCAACCCTCCAGGATTGTCCTGGAGTCTTCAGGCATTTAAGATTAAAGATTATGTCATGTGAGGAAACCTCACAACCAAAATTGGCAACCCTAGGTGGTTGGTTTCTTTGTTTTTTTTTCATTACGATGATGATGAAATCCTGATTTGGGGGGGGTGAACATTTTCAACAGAAAATTTGATTTTTTTTTGTTGCATTATCAACAAAATGTTTCATTGGGGGGAGGCAGAAATAAGTCTTTTCCTGATCAGCTGTAACAATCACATCTGAGTGAATAACTCTGTATAAAAACTAAGGGTGGGCAGAATCCCATTTTACAAAAAATGTTGAGGCTACACTTGGTTTTGTTTCCCATTGGAATGAAACAGAGACCCTTAAATTTTTTGTAAAAAAAAAAAATAAAAATGCAAGAGCGAGAGCGACATACCCAGGAAACGTCTGACTAAGCCAGTTACCTAATATGTGGGAGACTGGGTGCTTGCACTGCCTTATTATAGCAGGAACTGAAAGCTGGATCTCCCACCCCGGAGATAAAATGTCCTAACCACTCCTGAATATTCTAGAATCTCTGTCTCTCTCTGACCAGAAATCTATCCTCGACCTGAGAAAACTTCCTTGTGAAAGTTGTGTCAGTACTGATGTGTTTCCTCAAAAAGTTTCCGTTTTGATAATTCAGCACTTTTGGAGGGGAAAAAAAAAGTATGTATTAAAAAAAATTCCCAACCAACTCGACTAAATGTAACACCGACAGACCTCGGTCATCGGCAGGCAGGATCAAACCTGGGAACCTCTGGAGCCAAATGCATGAACTGCTACTGCATGAGCTAAAAGCCATATGGCCCTTAGCTAAGGCTTTAGCAGACTCATTAATCTCTAAGTGGTCTTGGTGCCAAGAGAGGGGACAGAACACCACACCCAGGAAGCGTGTGGGTTACATAAACACCTCCGCAGAATGGTTAGAAAACATAAGTAAATTAATCAAACAGAGCAGCTGGATTAATAGGATTCAAGAAGCTCCACCCCTATGCCCCTAAAGCAAATGGAACTGGGCTATCACAACTGCCACTGCAACACAGAGCCTACGCATGCAGTGAAAGCACTCAGCTTTCTCAATCACCCTCTGATTAATGTGCCCACAAACTTGGTGCCCCTAAATCAGTAGACAGAGTGCCAGGGGGATAGAGGAGGGGGCGGAGCTGGATGAAAAGGAACCACTTTTATATTTTTCATAAAGTAGAGCTGTAAATCTCAAAAATCATATGAGCTTTTAAAATTGCCTTCTGCTGGCTGGACACAACTCAATAAAACTCGGAGATCTATTACCGATTCCTAGTGTATATACAGGAGTGAGGAGGGGGGCTGCTGCAAGGTTTAAAAAAATGGATGGTCCCTAGTTGATTTGATCAAATGGATACCCTAAGAGGAAGAGAGGGACATCAGTTGGTCAGACGGACTCCAGTCTAAATCAGACATGACGCCACTGAGATCAACGGCGCTGCATTGCTGTGACTCAGGGCCTGGGGGCTAGAGTCGGATTTCAGGGACGCTAGTACGAATAGGAAATAACTCCAGTAGCTCAGTGGTGTTCATCCAGATTTACACTGGTGTCAGTGAGACAAGAATCTGGTCTTGGTACTCACTTTAATTTTCTTGGTTCATGCAATACAGAATCCTGCACTAAGGAAGGGTATGGGTTGTGTGTGTCTATCAGTGTGGGCCAGATTTTGAACAGAGGTCAGGGACAGATTTTCCAGGGCTCACCCCCTAATTTAGGCACTTAAATAATACACAGATTTTTCCTGCTCAGCACCCTGTGGCTCCTACTGCAACATTTGGGGCTGGATCTTCAACAGAGCTTCAACACGCTGAGCTCTTCTGAAAAATCAGTTCTCTCGTGCTTGTGAATCCCTCTCATAACTTCACAGGGGTTATGCCAGGTTGACAGGGAATTGTGCGTCAGGGCCTGATTTGCTCTCAGTTATACTGGTGCAATTCAGGAGAGGCAGAACTAAAATCAATGAGGATAGTGGTAGCTGAGCCCAGCCACTGCCTCTGTCAGCGCTGGTTTGGTTTTGGCAGCTGTCTTGGTACAGACATATTAGGATGGAAGAACAGCAAATTACAAAGCATATTTGCCAAGGAATGCCACGCACAGCTGGCAATCATGTGGTCACCAAAAGCTTCAGGGGCACGATCAGACCGCCCATGAGGAGTTTAACTGAATATCCTGCCAGACCATCCTAAGGCCCTCGCTAGAAATTGAGCTGAGTGGCACTCGCTCTGCCAGGCGGCTGTGTCTATTCAGGATGTGCCTCGAGGATGATGATGAATTCAAGAGCGACTCCAGCAAACCCAGTGCGGTGTAAACAAGAAGAGCGTCAGCTCCACATTGCGTGGCGTGAAGGGCTCTCCAAGCCGCTAGCTTTGACTCTTGGAAACATCAAGCAGCACAACCAGGATATGCTCTCCTCTTGGGGCCATTTGATACAGGGAGGGCAGCTCCTTCTCGGGTGCTGGTCCAAGGGGTTGTTTCTTCCTCCTTTTCTGCTTATATGTTATACCCCAGTCCCTTAGCCTTCATCAGTTTTGAGTCTGTTAGTGTGTAAACCTCCAGGGCAAGGACTACCTGTTGTCTATGTACAGCACCCAGCACCAGGAGGCCCTGATCCTAATTCAGGCCTTTGGGGGTACTATAATAATCCCAATTATTCATTGCTCCTTCCTAGTAGCGGGCAAATAGGTGGCACTGGTGCACTGGCTGCTAGCAGGCTGCTCAGCACAAGTCTATACTGAATAGAAGATCCCAGCCTGACACATCTGTTAATAACAGCCTTGAGGTTTAAAGAGTTGGGCACCCACACCAACTTCTGAGATATGCAGATGGCTTTGTAATATTCAGTTCTGCATTGGAAGGGACAGTCTCCCTGATACGTCAGGGGAAAGAGATTTAGTGTGCAAAACTGCAGGGATGAATAACTGAAGGCAACGCCCAGCTCAGGAAATTCAGCATGTGTCTTAAGTGAACTTGTTAGACTTCCCAGAGAAGCACAAGTGGAGGATACGCTTGGCTTGCGTTAATGAAATCGTAAGAAAAAATGATGGAGTGGATGAAAGAAAAAGTGCGGAGTGCTTGAAAGCCACTAAGAATCTGCTAATGACGGCTGATTCCATATTAGCATGACTGTCTTTGGTGAGCAGACCAAATGTGCTGAAGCAGAGGCTTTTGTCGAGCAGGGCCAAAACACATCTGTGAATAATTGGACAATATTCATGTTGGTGGAGTCAGCAATTTATCACGGGCTCTCACTGTGCTCTCCGACAAAGGGGAATAACTTCTGGAGAGAGAGAAGAAAATGAAACAGATCCAGCTCTGCTTGTTAAGGGAGCATCAGACTGAGGAGGGTACTAAGGGTGGTGATATTGCTTGAAACACAAGTTCTCTCACTCTCTCTCATCTCACGGTCACAGGCTCCCACCCACAATCACAGATGCACACACAGAATCACACATGGTCCCACATCTGCACACAACACACACACAGTCTCATGCTCCCCCACAAACACATACATGCAGCCACATACATGTTCTCACAACCTCACATAGTTGCTTCCTGTACATGTGCATTCACACACACACACACACACACACACACAAGCATCCATAAAGATCATACACTGACCTGGAAGGACTCCACCTCTAGCTCCATGGGCAATCAGCCCTTTGTCACTTTTGCTGGCAGGCTCAGCTGAAAGGCTATGAGAGGAGAGTGGATACCTGTCCCAGCTAGAGGGCCAAAACCCCAGACTTACACACAGCATACCCTCTGTGGCACCTCCCACTTCAGGAGCTGCACCCCACTATAAGCAGACACACCTCTTGTGCAATGCTCAAGTGCAAGGAGTTGGCTCACTTGGGCCAGAAAGAAATGTACGTGGGGGAAGAAGTGGGAGAAGAGGCGTTTGTTGTGATAGCAGCTTTGGATGTCGTGTCATGTATTTTCCCCCTGTAAGGTCAGAGACAACTGGCCCCATTAACACAGATCTTTAGTGGATAAAATTGCCTGGCAAGAGGGTGATTTTCAAGTATCATTACATTGGACTAGAGAAACAAGGTGGGTGAGGTAATATTTTTGACTGGACCACCTTCTGTTGGTGAGAGAGAAAAGCTTTCCTGCCTACCCAGAGCTCTTCTTCAAATTGTCTGTGTAAGCTTGACTTTTTCACCAACCAAAGTTGGTCCAATAAAAGATATGACCTTGCCCTCCATGTTTTTCTAATATCCTGGGACTGGCATGGCTACAACACCACCACACTGACTGTTCCACTACTGTCGTTTAGGGACTGTCTGGTCAGCTGCTACCAGTCATTTAGCCTACGTCACACTGAGCGTGCCCACCATGTTTGACCTAGTGGGCTGCCCAGCACAAGTCTATTCCTTAACAGGAATTAACAGGTCTATTCCTTGTGATAGTAGCTCCAACACCCTGTAGTTAGCGTACCACAGCTGCCAGCTCGGATGGGAATGACAACCTGATGGAAGAAAGGACAGAAGCCAGATGGAACAAGGCTTTAAATTGATGGGATTAAATAGGTATGGCCATGGTTTTTGTCCAAAGTGAATTTTGTGCTAGAGAAAGGTGCCCAGTTTGACGGCTCCAATGAAGTGAGACCTCTGCCTGTCTACAGAGCAGGGCGAGCGGCAGAGGGAGTTTTCTCTTTACTGCTCACCAACTAACCTGGAAGGACTCCACTTCTATAGGAGAGAGGAGTTCTGGCTCCATGGGCAAACAGTCCTTGACCTTTCAGCTGAGCCTGCCAGCAAAGGCAGCAATGAGGAGAGAATGGCTACCTGTCCCAGCTAAAGGCCCAAAAGCCCAGATTTACACACCCCTGATGTGGAAAGGCATTTGGATTGGAACCGACAGCTGGTCTGTGACTGGACTGACCAAAACCCCAGAACTAGACTATCCAGCTTACCAAGCCTAGATCCAAATATTGCTAGAGCTCACTGGGAAATTAGAATTATATTTTTGTGAGACATATTAAAATCAAAACATTTTTATCCTGAAATTTGTTTAAAATGAAGAACTGAAAAATTGGAGATTTTTGAAAGCTGTTTTCAGTAAAAATGATTGGTTTCCAAAAATGAAAAAAACTTTTACCATTTTTTTTTTAACCAGAAGCAAAATGTTTCATTTTTTGGTGTGTTTTTTTTTTAATTACAAAAATGGAAAATGTCAACCAAAATGAATTTTTTGCTGATCAAACCCTCCTCTGCACACACAAGTCTCCTGCGGAAAGGATGAGCGAGAGAACAATCCACACCTGACAGATGTCAGTCCATCACTTAACGCATGACTGGAAGGCACTCAAACACGATGGGAATCGGAGCAGTGTAAGAAGTTGTAGAGAATATAATAGTAGCAACATTTATTCAGCCCCTATTGAAATGAGCTACATACAAACCAGAAACCCATTTAGCCACCTAAATAAGGACCTGATTCTCAGAACTGTTCTTCACCAGGCAACTCAATGTAGCACTTAAGGGTGGATTTTCCCAAGAGCTCAGCTCACATTTATGTGCCTGAATAAGTGGCTGCATTTTCAGAAGAGCCCACTTTCAGGCTGAGTGCACATTGTACAACACTAACAGACCCCAGTCGTCAGAGTCAGCGGGCGGGATCAAACCTGGGACCTCTGGAGCTAAATGCATGAGCCTCTAGTAAATGAGCTAAAAACCAAATAGCCCTTAGCTAAGGCTGTAGCAGAAGCTCCTTAATCTCTCTCTAAGTGGTCTTGGTGCCACTAGATGGGACAGAGCACCACACCCAGGAGGTGTGTGGGTTACAATTGCATACTGGGCTCTTTTTAAATCTGGCCCCTTGGGCTGACAGGCTTTGTAGGCCATCCCCTACTGCCCCACTCCCCACCCCCAAGCCTTCCAGTCCCCCTAGCCATCTTACACAGCACACTAGAGCATGCATCTCACTGGTGCTTTGCCTTTGTAAAACTGCAATAATAATAGAATAGTAAATCTTACTTGAATGTTCTAGGCTGACACTTCCCCTGCAAATCTGAATTTCTTTTTTCTTCTGAACATTATAGTTTGAACATAACGTCTTTTTTCTCCCTCTCTCTGTCTTTGCACTGGGTGCCATGACAGTTGAAGAAAGCGGAGAGAAACTAAGCGATTCTGTAAAAGCTGAGAGTCAGGCAGGATTCTACACGACTGCACCACACAGGAGAGGTCACTATGAGGCACCATCACCAAGCTACCCCTATCTTTCCAGTAGCAGCAAGGAGCACCATTCATGTTGCTGAAGCAGGGAGGTAACACATGGCCAGACTTTCACCAGCCGCTGCAAGCAGCTGCTAAAAGTCCCAGCTGTTGCAATTATTTCTTTCCTTCCCTTCCAGAGAGCCAGTGGAGGGAACATTTTCTCAATGGCAACCCACTGCAGGTTTCCCCAAATTTCATTTACGGGTGTCATGAGTCAAGTTTTAAACTCAGAACTAATTGAACATACTATTAAAAATAAATGTGTGATTTTCCCTCCTCATTTTCAGGAGGACCAGGGTTGGGGTTGCTAATCTGTTCCTGATACCCAAGGTCTCTAGCACCACTCTGCTGTGAGATGTGTCATTTTATTTATCAGCTGTATTTCATTCCAAAACCAAACACTTGAATTGATTTCTTCTTTAGCCTGGTACAGGGCAATCCTAAAGTAAGGGAATAAACCAACAACATAGGAATTTCAATAGTTTGAAATCAGCTCTGGATCAGACCCGGGTTCCATCTAGCCCAGTATCCTGTCTCTAACAGTAGTCCACACCAGATGAGCCAGAGGATGATGTAAGAACCCTGCACTAGCAGATGTAGGATAACAGGCCCCCATCACAGGTCTCATCCTGATCTCTAATATTTACAGACTGGCTTAAGCCATGAAGCACAAGATTTAATATCCCTTCCGAAATGTTTTGTCATCATTAATCGTTAATAACTGTGGATATTCTTGGCAGTCAGAGAAATATCCAATCCCATTTTTAATCTTGTTAAGTTCTTGGCCCCAATAACTTCCTGTGGCAAGGAGTTCCACAGTTTAATCATGAGCGTGTAATGCTAGGCTGTCAGCAAAGGCAATATATATGGCCTAGAATTCAAAGGGAAACGTGAGGCAAGGGAGTTTGTAAGCCTGAGCTGGTGCCAGTTGTTAGAGCATGAACAAGAAGAAAAACGTTGCAAGGATAGTAACTGTGTGAGATGATTGGCTGTTTTGCAGTGCAACACTGTTTCAGTGCATTCACTTTAGCACCTTTTACAATCTGGCCCCGAGTTCCATCGCCAGTCCTGTCACTGACATTCTATGACCTAGGGTAAATTCACTTCCTAGGAGTTTACTCCATCTGTAAAATAGGGACCGTGCTATTTACCCGACTATCCAAAGTGCTTTGAGAGCCTCGGATAAAAATCACCATCTCTTTATCCTCTGCTAAGGACTTCTGAAGCATTGCACCCAGCACTGTTGCCAGGAGTAGGGGCTGCTAGGTAGCCCTTGTGGGATGGAATCAGGAGGCCTGGAAGCTGCAGACTACCTGGCTCCCTGTCACAATTGGGGAAGACCCTCTGACGGTGGCACAGGTTCAACTGGACCCCGCTAGCAGCATCTCCCTAGGGTGCAGTAACCAAAGGCTTGGCAAATGCAGGAGGTGGCTGTTGGCAAAGGGTGCAAGGTGTTGCAAGCTCAAAGGCTTGCAGCCAAGGGTTTGTTGCAATAGGTGTTTGCTTAGTGTGCACAGGGAGGCCGGAGCTCAGGGGCTTTGTGGCCGGATAGCTTTTCCTTGCCATGAAATCCCACCAGAGAGCCTTGGCTCTTTCACCAACAGAAGTTGGTCCAATAAAAGACATAACCTCACTTACCTTGTCTCTCCAAAGATCATGGCATGTCCCACAAGGTGGTCACCTCTCCAGCATAAAGCTGCCCATCATCCCTACTTTGCCTACAGCTGTTTCTGTCCTCAAACCATCACCACCCCTGTATTGAAATGTTTTCCCTGCTTCCACCAATGTGTGTAGTCCAAATAAACCATAGCTCCATCTTTCTACATGCACCCAGCAGCTTGGCTAAGACTGTTTGTGGCTTTTCATTGCCTAGAATGATTTGGGGGATAATCATGGAGTCTGGGGAAATAATAAAACCAGAGTCTTGACGCAAACAGATCAAACAGAAAAGCCAGCTATGCATTCTCACAAACCCTCACAAGCAAAGCCACGCAAGGCTAAGAGTCCCCATAGAGTCTGAGATGTCCCTCAGCTTGAATGGTGATAACACAGCCTTTAGAAAGGGCCGCTTCAATCACAGACAGCAGCAAATCAAACTCATAATCACTGCTTGGCTGTTTCCATTGATTGCATCAACAGAAAAACACAATCCCTGGCAAAGAGGTCAGGTCAACAAGACCTGGGGAGAGCAAAGCACATTTTTATACTAGCTGGAAAAGTTACAAAACTGGAGAGAGAGAAAGTGTCTGGCCTCCGGCTCAAACGTCCTTTTCTGAGCAGTTGGCAAGCCCTGGCACAGGGCGGTACCAGTATTGTGTGCTCAGATGCCAGAGTGGTATAGGAAGGACTGGAATAGCAGGGGGAAGGGATACTCCAGGTCAGGATTCAGGGGCTCCAGTGCAGCTGTGTGGGAAGCCCAGGACAGGTACAGCAAACACAGATCGAAGTGCATCAGCAGAGCTGTGTAAAAAAGCCCAGGATTCAAATAGTAGGGGGTGCTACCTGTCAGGATTGAGGTGCTTCTGCAGAGCTGATGGGGAGGGACAATTGCTCAGCATCTTCTAATATTACTCCAGGTTATCTTCAAAATTCCCCGTCCCTCATTTCCGTGAGTGTGAACAAACTAATCCAAGGGTTAGCTAGCATTATAAAATGCTTTGAAGATGAAAAGCACAATTGAAGTGATAATTATTTAACAAACAATAATCATAAACACTCAGAGGTAGCCAAGAGAGAGAGCTCTGGAGTCTCCATGAGAAAGCAAACCATCTGCATGTCTGCTGGAAAGGTTGTGGAGCTTGGCAAGGTTTTTAGGTGGCCATGCTTGTTAATGGGATCTTAATTAAGGCGGAGTGTCAACAGAAACACACCATGGCATGCACTTGTCAGCTATGAGCTAAGTTCTCCTTTCAGTTGCAGTGGTGCAATCTCCATCCTGAGCTGCAGCCCGGGGCTCCCCACACAGTTCTGCCAATGTGACCCACAGCCTCCCAGCTAATCCAGTCCTCACCTTCCCACACACCGCTCTGCCAAGGCATCTCAGTCCAGACCTATGACCCCCGCTGCTAGTTCAGCCCTGAGCTCCCCACAGCTGTACCATAAACTCACCTCAGCCTTCATAAAGCTGTAATGGTGTCAATGAAGGTAGAATTGGGCCTTATGTATACAAGAAACCATCCATCAACCCATCAAAGTTCTTAGATTCCAGGCTGCCAGCTCTTTGGGGAAGGAGAAGTCTTTCTGTTCTGTGGTTGTACAGCTCTTAACACAATGGGATCCTGGTCTATGACTGCATCTCTTAGCCACTTCTGCAGCACAACTAATAAATAATAATCCTAGTAATATTTGGGCTCGTGGTCACCATGATATCTGAATGCATCCGGAAGTAAGAGTGAAAGAAAAACGATCTGAACTCCGTGGGGTTAACAATGCTTGGGGCAGTACTGTATATTGGGTGAATGAGGATGGGAGCTCACACCAGGTCTCTTTTTACTGCATGATCAATCAACTGTTAAAAAAAAAGAAATCCTTAAAAACAAGCTTATGGAGGAAGGTCTAGAAACATGCAGTTGGGAAACAGATGGTGGAGCCTGCAGGAAATATTATTAACATGACTCTGGTGTTGCAGGAGATATTAATATTAATGGCGATATTAATGCCAACAAACATCAGACTCAATATTTCGAGGCATCGTATCAACTCTCCTAATGAGCAATGACAAGCGGGCGATTTCTGTGCAGAATAGAATTGTTTCTACTTAACATGATAGATAAGTAGAGAATGCTGAGCCACTTCCCAGATCAGTGCACGCACCGTTTCTGCCTCTCACCTTTTAAAAACCTTTTTCCATCTTTAGAACTCTCTCCAGCTTCTCATCCTTCGAACCGGCTGCTCCTAAAGCACTGACCAGAGATGTTAACAATACTTACGAGATGCTATCCAGACAGGTTGCAGCATTCATCACACATCAAGTGTCCATAAATCACAGGCCAGTGCCAAAAAATAATGAGACTGGCTTAAATCAGGATTTTTTTTTTAAATATCAACTTCTGTTTATTTTCTTTCTGGCTTTTGTACCTGTAGGGCAGGGCTTCTGAAACTCAGGGTTGCAAGGTTGTTACATGGGGGTCCCCATTAAATTAAATTACCCCCCCTCCTTTTTAATTTTTAAAGGGGGGGTCACACTCAGAGGCTGGCTGTGTGAAAGGGGTCACCAATACAAAAAGTTTGAAAATCACTGCTGTAGGGCTAACTCTGCTCATGTATTTAAGCTTCCCTCTACCACTGTGAGCTAGAAACTTACATTTTTTAAACTGAGGTATTCATGAAATCACAGGACTCCCAGTGCTGGGACTTGACGGAAAACACCAAATATCATGAGACTTGTAATAAAATCACAAGAGTTGGCAACAATGAAGTAATAAACCACCTCTCAGACTTAATTTGTAGCATGTTATATATTTAGTAATATTAGTTTTGCAAGTAACGCATTTGTAATTTTTTTTTGTAATGTCATTTTACCTGAAAGGGGGAAGAAAATGAAGTGTCTAGGAATGGAGTAGTAGCCCTTTAAACAGTTTGAGAGCCTTTCAGTGGTGCTCACTGTGTTCTATTTTTGGAGAAGCTTTCAGAAAGCAGCCAGATCAGCAGAGCGTATATACCAAGGCCTGGCACGATTGTGCATTTCAAGCCCATGTCAATATGAAGAGCTAGTGCACAACAAGCTGGAGTATGACACTCCAGAGCACTATCGTGCCTTGCACTAACAGCCTGTGCAGACCCGGCTGCTGTGCACTTGTAAACATGATTATTTGGAACCCCTGTGTTGTCTTCATATTATTTTTGTTGTGTGAAGGGCAAAAGACGCAATGAGAAGCATGAGCCACGTTAGGTGGATAAAGGAGAAAGCATCCTGATCAGGAACGTGCAAAGTAAATAACATTGGTTAGCAAACACCAGGCTTTAGGGTCAACGGAGGCCTCCTTTGGTTTTATTTACCTGGAATAATAGAAAACAAGAACCAGGAAGGGGATTCTGTGCCCCCTGGAATGGGCTCTCGCTGCAGCCTGGAAGGAGGAGAGAGATCTCAACTGGATTTCTGTGTCCACTTGAAAATGATCCCAGTTATTCCAAGAAGCAATCAGCGCAAGTGATCTGAGCATGTAGACCCGACAGGCAGATACAGGTCAAGCCACTGGGCTTCATACAGCCTTGACAGGATGCTCATAGATCAGAATTAAGCCAGTTTGCAACTTCGCACCTTTCTCTGATTTCTCTTCTTTGAGTAAATCCCTTAGGTTTGGCAAATGTTCGACACCTTTGAAAGGTCTTAGGCACTGGTGGGTACAATGGCCATGGCCCACCCGCCATAAGAGATGAGCAACTGCTCGCTGCTTTCCTTCTCACTCTGTCACCCTCTCCCTCTACATGGCATTGACAAAGCAAATAGATCAAGCATGAGGATGCAGCTGTGACCTGCTGGGGTGTGACTGAGAGAATGCCAAGCCAGCTGGGGGTCATTTAAGAT
This sequence comes from Dermochelys coriacea, assembly GCF_009764565.3. NCBI lineage: Eukaryota > Metazoa > Chordata > Testudines > Dermochelyidae > Dermochelys > Dermochelys coriacea. The sequence goes on from NC_050093.1 coordinate 4,986,696, forward strand.
GTCCCATAATGCTCCTCTTTGGACTGCCCTGTGGGGCAGCAAGTGGTGCTCTGATGCCTGCCCCAATAACATTAAGTGCAGCTCCTCACTTGGATCATGCCTTATATTTCACAGCCTAAGGGATTCCTCCACCCACCCACTCCATCCAATGGCCCTTTGGAGCCCACCAGTCTCCTTTGCATGTCTCCCAGCACATAACAGAGAACTCTCACATCCACCAGTTGAGATGCTGCCGTAACAGCATCAGCCCCACGTCGCACCATCCCTCGGGCCTCTGGTGAGCTCAGCCACCAGTTAGATTTATTACCACTGAGCTGCAGCACCTCCTCTCATGCTGATGTTTTCCACACTCACTCCCCCTGCCTCATCTCACCACCCTTCTGAGTCCCAAGGGAAAATAGGGAATGGGGTGACGGGTCAGGAATAGGGGGGTAAGAAGGTACTGGCAGAGCCTAGATTTGGATTTCTGCACTGGGGCAGTTAGGTTCGGGCTAATGGCCCCATGATAACCAGGGATGGGAATCTCTATTTTATTACACACAAAGGATTACATTACATCATTACATTACATTACAAAGGATTTCAGCATCACTGATCTAGTTGCCAAGATCATCTTAATAGATACGCTCTCATTAACTCCAAACTACAAAGTCTGGCCAAGATCCACCCAAATTCCTCTCTCTCTTCCTCCAGAGGGCAAGCAGCCAGCTTGCTCTGCATGGTTTCATGGGATGTAATGAAGGCAATGGAAGATGAACACACAAAACCATTGGCGTGTTCCTTCAAATGGTTTCCATATGGAAAGCTGAGAAAGCTTATACGGGGTCTCTGAAGACCTGGGGATTTTATTTGGTCAACAGAGCCTGCGTGATTCAGATCAACCTTCTTCACTTCACTGGCCTGGCTCCTTCTGCTGCCAAATGCATGTACTTGAGCAAGGCCTAGCCTCTCTGACTGCAGTTTGGCTGCAGCACCACATGCTCTGCTGGGGTTCAGGGGTGGCTTGCTGGGCCAGTTCTCAGGAACTCTACTATTTCAAGATAGTAACACTCAGGTGTCAGATGCCCCTGTGACTGTTCTAAGGAGCAGCACCCCCTACTGGCATCCACAACAATATCAGAGCAGAAGAGGTCTCCATCAGAGTGAGATTCCCCTGAGACAGCAATGGTACATTATTCTTATTCTTTAACCCCTAGGGGATTCATAGGCATCACTCTTCCACTGGGCTCGAGTTGTTCCGTTGTTCTGGGCTAATGATACGAGAGTGCTCTATAGCCATCTATAGGTAAACAGGTATTTAACAGAGGAGGTGCCTGAAGATGGTGCTCAAGAATGTGGGGTTCATAGGCATAATAAAGCTTGTTGTGGGCTCCAAACAGATTCCTCTGTGGAGCTCTTAACAGTAGAGGTCAATGCTGAGATGCTGAAGGTCCCCAGTTCAAACCCTACAGCTCACCCTTGTGGGCTGGGGATGAGGTGCTACAGGTCCTATTTCCCCTTTATAGGGAGAGTCCTCTTGGGATCCTGGAAATAATTCAGGTAAAAAAAAAAATCACAATGAAACCAGGACCCTTCACCACCAGGACAAAGATCTGACTCCTTCCCCTAGTGCTGCGGCTTGGCTGTATGGATCTTTTCTTTTCTTGTAGTGTGCTGTATTATAGATCAAAGTGAGTCATCTTCACTGGGGCCCAGCAATAGCGCCTGCTGCACTCCGTCGCCCTCCTCTGCCCCCCCCCACCTCATTTCCCTCTGACCCATCCTGCTTTTTCAGCATGTTTATGGGCATAATTACAGCATGCTATTGATTTCCTGACAACCATCCTGATGTAACTATTTTACAAAATCAAGCTAATTTCATACATTGAGGTTTTTATGGTCCCTGGCAGGCTGATGAACACAGCTGACTTGGTAAGTAATCATGTTTTCTAGCAGAGCTAGGATGCCTACACCCCAGTTGGCCAGGGGGTTGGAAAGAGTCAGGTTTAAATCACATAGCCACTGGCAGCTGTTAAGAGAGTGCCCCCTGCTGATACTTTCCTTTGGATGGTTGGTGTGGGAATAAGTGATGGTGCCAACAAGTGACGTGCATTGTAAAAGGGTCCAGAGGCAGCAGTGGACTGAGACCATAACAAACCTAGGGGTAAACGGATAATGGAAATTTCCATTCGGTGGGGAATTCTGATATTTTGACATGTGTTTTCATCCTGAAACAAGTTGAAAGATCAAAATACTGAACATTTTTACAGAATGAAAAGTTGTGAAAGATTTCAATTTGGAAGAGTTGGAACAAAAAGTTTCAGGGTTCAAGCAGAAGCCTTCCACTTGGAAATGCCAACATTTTCGACAGTTCAAAAAGTCGATTCAAAACAGAGCAAATTTTCCCATTGGAAAAGTCTGAACATTTCATGCAATAATTGTTGATACTGACTAACAAACCCCATATTTAATCAGGAATGGGGGTTTGGTTTTGTTTTTTTGGTCAAAACATTTCAGCCAGACCTGGATCCAGAGGGATTTTGCCCCATCAGCTCATCCTGCCCTGGTCAGCATGTGCTGCATATGCAAGATGCACCAAGTCACAGAACTGTCGGCCATTGCCAGTCCTTGCACATCATGATGGGAGCTGAGGGATTAAGTGGGGGCTTGATGGGGGGCTTGATGGAGCACAGGGCAACAGCAGGATCTACTCGGCTGCAATCAGCTGAGCACCACTCTTCTTGCAGCTGGGACCACTTTGACCAGGGGTTGCATGGACCTTGCCTCCTAAAAGCTCAGATGTTCCCAGTTCAGGATATTTACCCAGGGTAGTCCTGGATCCCAACCATCAGGCAAACTCAGTTCCAAATCTGGATCTGAACTTCTCCAAAGTCTGGGGTTGGTCAAATCTAGGATTGTGATTCAGGCCCAACTGAAAAGCAAAGAACATTTTAGATCTGGACATTTAGACCAGGGTCCTGAGACTCAGTTACTCTGTCCTCGTACCTAAGACAGTTTTGAAGGGGGTTAAGATGCTTTAACTCCCCTTGGAGGTTCCTATATTTGGGGACTGTGCAGGGGACTGTCCAGCCCCAACTGCTGCTCTGGCATACACCCTGCTTCCCATGGCCTTCTTTGTGGCCAGAGAAGCTGAGAATAGCCATAGCATAGTACAAAACAATGCAGCCATGCTGCTGATCTACCCCCCATTCAAGGGGCTGGGATCCTGGCTGGCACAAAGCCGTTACATCGGCCATGCGGCATTTTCAGGGGCCATATATATCCATGTTATGGCCCCTCAATTCAGCCAGAGTGACTTAAAAGGGCTATAGGGAGAAGTGAGAAGCTGATCTAGGGTATCTAAGCACGATATGTGCCCTGACCTTATACAGGGTGGATCTGGAGGGCTGAATGCCAGGCCAGACACTACAGTGATGGGAATGGGATAAAGTCCACGGTCAGACAGGCCTCTCTTAATGAAGAGTTTGTCTAGTTTCTTGACGGTGATGAGGGCAGTTGAACAGCGCTCCTGGGATGCTAGGAACTTGATTTCACTTCAGTGACTTGCTGGTATTTTCTTCCCTGGCAGGTACGGTATTATGTAACCAAACGGCAGCGATGTCTGCTTTGCTCTGTGGGGAGATCTGGAGTAGCGGCAGTGGGCTTAGAAGCCTTACATAAATCAGAACCGTGGCTCGAAGCCACTGAAATAGCAGACTGCACACTCCAGCGCATGCTGGGCAATTAAAATTGATGCTCGGGTTCCCGTTCTGTGGAGCTCTTCTGACCCACTTGTGGGAGGAAAATAGCTCACCGTCAGATTGCCCTGGGTCTCTGCATTCCACCAAACAGTGTTTAACTCTTTCACGCCTGAACCCCGCGCTCCCTTAGCTTGGCCTCTCTGGGCTTTCATGCTGGCTGCATCTTGCTGCACAGACCTGAAGCTGAACAGAGTGACAGATGGAGGGATCTGCAACATGGGCTCCCATACTGCACAGGCCTGGGTGACCTGATCAGTCTTTCCCCATGTATAAATTCAGTGGGCTTCTTTTTTCTCCCAGGGTCACTCCATTGACTTGTGATTTACATCTATGTCAGAGGGGCTATTATTGTCTCCAGGGCCTCTGGGGTTGGCACAAATTATGAAAGCAGAGAGATTTTTCCCCCTTCATTATTGTTTTTTTTAATAATACAAGTTGCTCCCCACACTGCCCCACATGCTTTCCTGTTTTACATCCCATTACAGCTCTTTCCTATGTGTGAAGACCGGAGTGCTCTGTACGTCCACAGAGCGAGTAGATCTGCAGTGCAAACACAACGCCCGTGCACCCTATTGTGTCCTCCACATCCGTGGGTGAGAGAGATTTGCAGCCTTCACGGCCTTTCTGCTAAGACACATGCAAGGGGAAACGGGTGTCCATAGAAATGACTCCAAGGAAAGCCAAATGGCTGTCTAGAGAACACATGATTGTGCTTTCACTGCAGCCTTACGAGACCATTTGGAAACCATACATCCTCAGCATTGTATTCCCCTCTACTTCTCCTGCATCCCCTACCCTCCTCTAAAAATCTGGTTCCAGAAATATATTGCACCTATTAAAACAGGCTTTGGAGCGGCTGTTGATCTCCCCTAGTTGCTTGTGTAGTGGTATGTCATTTCCCTCTCTCCCGCTTGTTCACTCCCTGATGGAATATTTATAGGACAGCAAGATGGAACGATCCCAGCCTTGGTGGATGGATGGATGGATGGATGGATGATATCCAGTGATATTTTCTCCAATCACCACTTCCTCCCATTAGCCCAGGGCCACAGATGGTATCTCCAGACACAGCTGCTATCTGGGGATGCTCCTGGTGCAGCTTCCTGAATGCCCCTCTCATCTAGATTTGATAAGGCAGCTACTTGGTGGTAGATACCAATTCATTATTAAAGCTACTGCCAAGAAGGGTCATTCATTGCAGAGCAAGACTGGCTATCTCCCCTAGAGTGATACAGGTCCCATTAGAGCTGCACAGCCTGATTCTTCCCTCACTAAGGGTCTGTCACAGCATTGGCTTCACTTGAGTCCTTCCTGATTTGCACCAGTGAGAGGAGAACCAAGCCAACTGGGAGCATGAGGACTAAGACTCCATCCTCATAGTTTGGAGATATTTCGGCTCAGATCCCAGTTTGGTGCTGACAGCCCCAGTGAGCTGAACCACAATGCTGAGTCTGAACCTGCTCAGGTTTCGTGGGAGTTCCATTCCAGATCAGAGCTTTCAGCCTGATCCAACTCTCGCTGAGCTCAATGGGAGTCTTTCCACTGGCTTTATGGTAGAGTGGCTTGGATCCTTGAGCCACCCATGTGGGATTCTGGCTGGGCCCTTTGAGGAGCACCTGCAGAAGACCCCCAATGGAGAAGGAGACAATCCCATTTTGTCTCCATTCCATTGGACTGTCTCACGCCTTTCCCTGACCTCCAGGAGATGCAACCCAGGGGGAGAGGGGCCGAAGGCTGCAGTCTGGAACAGCTTTCCAGTGAGCACTACAGAGACTCCCCCTGCAGCTTCCAACACACCACCCTGGACCCACACCTGGCACGTCTCCTGTGATGGGACATCCCTCTGCTGTGCCTGAAGCAGGGAAATTCTGCCCCTACCCCCTTGTAGCACAGTTCTGGCCTCTCCAGGACACCAGGGGGACGTCTAGGGACCTGGAGACACAATCTGTCTCTCACCACTCTACATGCAAACATGTTGTAGCATTTACTAAAACCTGCCTCGCACCCCCATGCAAAGGTAAGGTCCCGCCCCTGCACACACACGCACACACACACATACACACGCACCTCTCATCCCCTAATCTCCACTACAGCTGCATCAGATGCCCAGCACAGGCCCTGCCTGTAGCAATATAGTGGATGCTCTATCCTGGATCCCAGCAGCCCAAGAAAACAATTGTTCAAATCAAAGTACCTCCACGGCAATCAGCGAGAAGAGGCCTGCGGTAATAGACCGACCTAGATACAATTATATATTGATTGGTAGCATTATGGCTGGCCCTGATTGCTCCTTATTGATACAAGCCCTCTGGGTGGCCTGTTCAGTCCCAGTCAAGCGAGAACAAGTGGAGAAAGCAGTTCATTAGAGGGGTGTCAGGAATTCCCGGGGGTCAACCCCAGGTGGCTGGCAAACTACCAGGACTGCTTCGCTCACTGCCAGCCTGGGCACTCCTGCTTTTTACCATGTCCCTCTTCGTTACTTGGTGCACCATAGTTACCAGCCTTGCCCCTGTGGCTGTGATGCATCCAGCATCCGATGAAGTGAGCTGTCGCTCACGGAAGCTTATGCTCAAATAAATTTGTTAGTCTCTAAGGTGCCACAAGTCCTCCTGTTCTTTTTGCAAATACAGACTAACACGGCTGCTACTCTGAAACCAACAAGGAAGCTGGCTCACTAGCTCAGTCAGGTTTCTTGCCTGAGCTCTGAGCCCAGAAGAAGTTGCCAGGCAGTAGTGGACTAACGCTTTAGCCTTTCACCACCAGACACTACAGCAGCCTGGATCTGAGCAAAACCCTGGCCCCACTGAAGCCCCATTGACTTCAGAATTTCACTTTAAACATTTGTACAGCTTTTGTACAAAAATCAGCTTGGGGCAGACAGCCAGCATGGAAACTTTCAGCCCACACGCACAAAGTTTGGCCAAGCTGTAAGCAACTGAATACAGAATATAACGGCAAGCGTCAGGCAATTGTAACAGGCAGTGCTACCAGACCTGCTTGTAATATATCACATGACGGCAACCCAACTTTTCTGACTGCCTCCCTCTGCATTGCGAAGAGATGGGCCACAGCAACAAGGCACAGCGCAACACCTGAAGCGGCATCAGGGGAAACACGTGAGAGAAATGGAAGGGCAAGAAAGCAGCTCGCCGATGCCCCATTTCCATCATGCCATCCACAAACGCACATGCTTACACTCCTCCACGGCCCAGACACATGTGTGCAGCAGTGATAAGAGGATTTCCCATAGGCTTCAATTCATCACTCTGCCCCAGATGAAGATTTATTGAGTTATCTTTAAAGCACCCAGAAAGTTTGCTGTGTTTGGGGGACATAGGCACTGGGGGACTAAGTAGGGGGCAATGGAGATAGGGAGCAATCTAAATCAGAGGTTTTCAACCTGAGGTCCGCAGAAGACGTCTAAGGGGTCTACGAAAGGTTGCCGTTACCACAGAACAGCGATTTTCAACCTGTGATCCGTGGCCCCATAAGGATCCGCAAACTAAGATTTCCAAAGGGGTCCGCACCTGCATTTGAAATTTTTTAGACTCTGCAAACAGTGGTGTTGGACCAATTTTTACTGTGGGGGTGCTGACTGTGGAAACCATGTATTTGGGTTGTTATTACTACTTCAAGCCAGGGGGTGCGGCATCACCACCAGTTCCAGCATCTATGTCCACAAATGAAAAAACTTTGAAAACCATTGACCTAGCTCTTCCTCTGATTCCCTCTGGCTCATTGGAGAGGGAATGATTCCTTGCACAAGCAAAGAAGGAAAAGTAAGGAAGCTAAAGCTGCACACATCTAAGGGAAAGGAACAGATACAGACAGAAGGGTTGAGATAGGAAGGAGTGGGGGAGAAATGAACCTCCATCTCAGCCAGAATCTGAGGTTCTTTTCATGGAATTTTAGGTTCCAATGGACACTGATGATTAAATAATACCTTGCCTTTCCCTGCATTTTTCTTTTTTTGGGCAATCTTAAATTGCTGTGCCAACATTTCACAGCATCCCTGGGAGGGAGAAATCTACTTGTAGCCCCATGTTAGAGCAGGTCAGGAAAATATTTCCCTCTCACCTCACCTCAAAAAAATAACATTTTGACAACACGCAAATATTTCCAAATTTGTCAAAAAAATAGTTTGGGTTTTTTTCTCCCAACAAGAGCCTGAATATTTAAAACAAAAATTGAATCTCCACCACCCCAAAATTCTTTTGGTCCAAAGCCTTTTCTCACTCCCCAAAAAGTTTCACAACATTTTTTTTATTAGCTCTGTATACATTTACAGTAAATCGTATTAAATGCATATTGTTTGCTTGTACCTAGTTTACTAAACAATCCAGATTACTCTGTATCAATAACCTGTCCTCTTCACTGTTGACCACTCATCCAATTTTTGTATCATCTGCAAACTTTCTCACTGATGACTAACATTTTTGTTAACAACCTGGAAGAAAACAAACAGCACAGGTCCAAGAACCAATCCCTGCAGAACCCCCTGCAGGACCCTGCTAGAAAAATGCCCATTTGATGATGATTACCTGATTACAATTACATTTTGAGACATATTGATTAGCCAGCTTTTAATCCACTTAATGTGTGCCATGTTCGTTCATTCTGGTTTTTTAATCAAAATGTCACGTGGTACCAAGTCAAATGCCTTACATCAACACTATTACCTTTGTCAAACCAAGCTTGTAATCTCATAAAAAAATATCAAGGTAGTTTGACTGACTATTTGCCATAAAACTCACATTGATTAGCATTAATTATATTACCCTTCTTTAATTCTTTATAGATTGAGTCCTGTATTAACAACTCCATTATCTTGCTGGGGATCGATGTCAGACCTATAATTACCTGGGTCATCTCATTTACACTTTTTAAATATTGGCACAAACATTAGCTTTCTTTCAGTCCTCTGGAACTGCCCCAGTGCACTAAGACTTATTGAAAATCAGCATTAACTTGCCCAAGGTTGCACAGCAAGCTACTGGTACAGACGGGAAGAAATGGCAAGGGTCCTTATTTTACTTAAGGTACATATATGGCTCCGGTTACCATAGCATCTGAGGACCTCACAGACTTTCATGGATTTATCTTCACACCACATTAGGGTTGCCAATTTTGGTTGGACATATTCCTGGAGGTTTTATCACGTGACAATCTTTAATTCCTGGACACTCCGGGATGGTTGGCAACCTTGCACCACACTTGTGAGATAGGCCCAGATTCTCTAAAGTATTTTGGCACTTAACTCCCATTGATTTAGGCACCAGCATACCTTAAGGATCTGAACCCAAGTGATTTGGCCAAGGTCACACAGAACGTCTATAGCAGCATAAGGATTTGAACCCACATCTCCCAAGTCCTAGGCTAGCATGCTAACTACTACACCATCCTTCCCCTTCTCCAGCCTCCTTGATGATCCATGCCCTATCCACTGGACAATACCACTACTCTAAATGGTGTGACTGGGGCTGGATTTTCAAAGGAGTTAGGCCCCCCTTCCTGTTGAATTTAAGCACCTAGCCTCTTTAGGTTCCTTGGGAAATGACAGTCCTGAATCTCAAGATATCTAGGCTCCTGTCCTCACCAGAACAATTCAAAGAGGCAGCTGGGACTTGAAGAGAAGGGAGGAAATACAGAACATTTAAATGAGCCTTCCAGGGCATTTGTTTTTCTTCTAAAGTGTTTATCCCATGGTAGCTGAGTGTTTCTCTCAAAGAGCCTCCTGCAGACACTTCTCAAAGAGTCTGTCAAAAAGCCTCATGCTGCCAGCTAAGCTAGAACTGCTATGTTGTGTCATTGCTGGGAGCTGCACAGTTATTTCCTGCCTTTATTTGTTGCAATTTGGCTGCCAAACGGTTTTCAAATACACACCATTAATTCTCTGACATGGTACAAGTGTGCTTGGATCTTGAGAGAGAGAGAGAGTCTGAAAGAAAAGCTGGAATTCAGATGGCTCTGGAGCAGAGCTGCCACACACAAAGGATTTTAAGGGGAACAAAACAATGAATTTTAGATGACTTAGTGTATGTGCTACAGTAGCATCTAGAGGCAGCATTGTCTGGTGGTTAGGACAGTGGCCTAGGTGTTAGAGACCAGAAATCTATTCCCAAGTCTGCCACAATTTGCTGCTGTACAGCCATGGGCATAACTTGGATGATGTGATCTGCTGTAAGACATGGGGCATATCATTCTGTACCTGTTTCCTTTCCCACCCTGGGCCACTTTGACTGCTAGTAATTCAAGGCGAGGACTGTATCTTACTATGTGTTTGCACGCTGCCTAGAATGATGGAAGTCCAATCCACACAAATAATAAAGTGCTGCATATATATATATATTTAAACAGAAGCCAGGTCATTGTAAGTAGCAGCCATTAAACGAATTAGCCCCAGTGAAAAGAAGTGGGGAAAAACAGCAAAGGCAGTAATTGAAGCCAAATAATGAATATTTAGCTCTCATAAGTAAAGTTTAATTAAGTTATCCTCTGGCTGAGGCTTTCTGCAATATTGCTAGGGCTTTCAAAGCACATTAAGATGAGTGGAAAATAACCATAACAGAGACACAGGATCCATTCCACCTCCAGTTCCCCTCTCAGAGGAATACTTTGAGGTGTGTCATTGTTTTGCCTGTTGGTTTCATTAACCATGAAGTTGAATTAATTTAAAGAACCGATCCCACTGTCAGGCCCCTACCCCCCAAACAGTTTATTTCCATTGCAATTAATTGTGGGATGGTCTATGCAACATCAGGCTTGTATTAGTGCTACCGCCTCTTCCTTAGCCACTGGTTTCGTTCACTCACCTTGGGCTTTGTCCACCACCAAAGCCCTGATTCTACAAGCACATGCTTCACTGTACAGGAGAGATGACTCCTTTTGGCTTCAGGATCCTGAAGTTAAGTGCTGGGAAGATCGGAGCCCAAATGCTTGTCAGGTCTTTGGTGGGGGGAGGAGGACTGTCTTATTAACTACTTTTGAGAGGTGGGTGAGGTAACATCTTTTATTGGACAGGCTTCTGGTGGTGAGAGACACACACTCTTGAGCTCAGGTCCAGACCTGCAGAAGAGCTGTGTTTCAACTCGAAAGCTTGTCTCTCTCGCCCACAGAAGTTGGTACAATAAAAGATATTAGCCGCACCCACCTTGTCTTTCTAATTATATATCCTGGGACCAACATGGCGACAACAACACTGCATACAATGTTTTTCACTACAGGTCAGTGCAGCTCCTTGCACAACAAGGACATGATACCTGATTCACACTTCTAGATGCTACTGTAACACAAAGACTAATGCTAGAAAAATACATATATACGCCTGTAAAGTCACCCATTTGTAGAATTAAACTTGAAGCAATACTTCTGTAAGGTTCTTTAGTGTTCCAGTGGGATGAGGGGGAGACACAGAGAGAGGTTGGATTTTACTTCCGATTTCTGGCTATTGTTGATATTGTGGGACAGTGAATGGAAGTGGAGGTGGGGCATCAATGGGAAGGAAGGTGGGGCTTGAGCAACAGCCCACAGAAAGGGAGTGGGAATGGGTGATTGATAGTGAAGTGGGGTGGGGGAAAGAAGTGAATGGAGAAAGGGAAGTTAGATGGGACTGGGTGTTTGATAGTGAAGCGGGGTGGGGGAAGAGGTATGGGGTTTAATGAATGGAGAAAGGGAAGTTAGGTGGGACTGGTTGATGTGAATGAAAGAAGGGGTTTATCCATGCCACAATCTCTGTATTAAGAGAAGGTCCATCCTCTGAAAAGTTTGAGACCCCCTGGGGTATTTCATTCAATCACACTTGCTGTATTCACTGAATCTTATGTTTGGCATTAGGATAAACAGCCGAGCTTTAGAGAGCTTATGCAAGACCACAGAGACAAACTCTGAACGAGAGCATCACCCAGCCCAGAAGAAAATGCAGCCTTGGTAAAGTCTTGGGTCCAGCTGCTCAGGAATTTCCTGACAAAACGGATTTTCATCAGAAAATACCAATTTGTCAAAACTGAATGTTTTCATGGGCAAGGGTCGGGTTTCTATGAGCTTTGTGACTTGAAAAAATTGTGGGGGAAAATGGTCTGAAATTACCAAAATGAAAAATTCTGGTTTTGCAGCTCAAAACAACTTTTTATTTCAAAATGTAAGCTAAGTTTTGTTAAAAAAAAATTAAATGGTCAAAGCTCAAACAAAATGTTTAGAAATTATTGAAACAAAACATTTTGATTAACCTAAGCCAACGTTTTTAGGGGGATTTTTTGTTCACAAAATTTTCATGATTTTAATTTTTTTCTTGCTTTGGAAAGAGAGGAAAAGGTAGAAATCTGGAACATTTTTTTCAGGATGGGAAAACGGTTCACCACCCAGCCCTAATCAAGGAAAGCAAACGGGAGCGTAATTAACAATTTGAAGCCTACCCTTTTCTCCTCGCCCTACAGTTTGCTTTAACTTTTCTTGCAATCAGCTATTACGAGAAATTGATAGCAATTGTTGCCATCAAAATTAGTTTAATTGAAAATTAATGTGGCTGTTTCCTCTTTTGAGCAAGTGCATGGCAAATTGCTTTAACTTTCCTTTTAAATCTAACCCTCCAATTTATTCAATATTAAGATGTTTTCTAAATTTGTTTATTTGTGGCTGTTAGGCTGTTAGTGGCTTTACCAGCCTCCAATATTCTGCTCCCTTGTAAACATCAAGAGCTGCTTTCTCCACCTCCCAAATCCAATGAATGTGGGGAAGATTCAGGGACGGCCCAAGGTGCACTTGCAAAAGCAGGACTGACTGTGTGAACAGTCAAAGGGAGGAGGGGGAACCCAAGCAGTTGAATCCAATTAATCAGTCCTCTCAGAGCTGCTGGGAGCGGAAGGGGCGCAGGGGCTGTATACAAACCAGACCCAGCGCATTGCACAGAGAGGTAACATCCAAGAAGACTGCAATACTGAAGAGTGCTGAGGCAAAAACAGTCCCATAAGGGGGAGAGGCAATTGTCTTGCAGGAAAAGGTACAGAATTTGTGGTGATTTGGGCATGGGGGTGGGAGCTGCCTCCCTAGGAAACTTTGGACTTGCCTGAGAGGTAGGAGAACTTATGGGGAAACGGGACTGAAGACTCTGGATGTACATGACAGACTAAATACTGACACTCTTTTATAAGTAGTGCTACGTTCTCTCTTGTTTCCTTCTGTGTGCCCCTTTCTTTCTCATCCTGACCCACCAGGAAACTGCTAGGTTACATTTGGAGCTGTGGGTTTTGTAGCTTGGGCCAGAGGGCCAAGTAACCATAGTGCTCGTCTGCCAAACTGACATCCTTTGGTGGGCTGTAGCCAGCAATGCTTGCTCCCAAAGTTGACCCAGAATCCATTGCGCCAGATGCTGTGGTGTTTTGAGGGAGTTGACGTGACAGCCTATCGGATTTTGGAGGGCGCCTGGCCTGATAGCCAAAGAAAGTGGACCACATGGGCAGAAACAGAGCAAGTGGAGCAGAGCCCTGCAGGACTGGCCTGCTGATGGGAAACCACTCTGGACCTAGCACTCTTAGGGCATCACTTCCTTCACAGTAGTGCCCTAGGCAGGCTCCTGCACTTAGCCTACACCTCAGGCCATTCCTGGAAAGCTCAGAAACTTGTGGGTGATTGCTCTTTTAACTAAAACCAAATTCATTAGTGCACTCTGTTCTCTCTTGGGCTTGCCCAGTAGAACTCTCAAAGATTTTTGCATAAACTTCACCTCCAATGATGCAGGGAATATATCCGACTATCGATCTTGCTGTCACACTGTTAATTGTGGAGCCTTCCTTCTAAAACCTCTTCAAGAGCTTCTAATGCGCTATTAGCACCTGGATGGGAGTGTGCAGTTTACGTGCTTTGCTCGCAAGAGGGTGGGGTGAGGTGGAGGGGAAAGCAGCTCAGCAGTCTCTGTAGGGCCAGGACTCTGAGCTTCCCCCCAAATCTGCATCTGCTTATCCACTCTAAACAAAAATCACTTATCCTAAATGGCAATCAGCCACCGATGACCTCTTTCCCAAATGCCTGGTATGACAATGAGTGATTTGTAACAACATCCAATCAGGTGCACCTAACCTTCTTGTAATTGCTTGTCCTTTCCAGGGCTCTTAAAAGCTTTCCAGTGGAAGAGAACAGAGGCTCCTTGTCAGAAACAGGCTATTACACAGATGAAAAGCACCTTCTTTCCATCCTCCTTCTGTTGGGCAGGGGGGTTTTTTCTCTCCATTTTCACCTCTCTCTCTAGCTATAATGGGAGAGGGTGAGTTGAAGGCATTTTTAAAAGGGCAACAGTTTGAGTCTAGTGTCCAAATGATCACAGAGGAAGGTGGCTCTGGTAGGGCAATCTGGGAACTGCCCCTCCTTCTAGATGCAGCTTCTAGATGCAGCTTCTCTAACCATCTAGCTCCAACACATTTCATCCTACTTCCTACAAGTTGTTCCATTAGCAGAGTGAGGTTCTGGTCCACCAAGTGAGCTAAAGCTGCAGGGGGAGCTCAGCCTCCCCATACTTGGGGAGGATTCTGCATCTCTCTTCTGGAGGTATGATACAGTAGGTTGGTAGCAGCACAAGCAATACAGAAGTTCATGGAACAGGTGGGATGATCAGGTGAGATTTGTCGGGATCTGGTGTGAAGTGCAGTGTGGTCTGTTGGTTAGGGCAGGGGAGTGGGAGCCAGGGCTGAAGGGGTTTGTTTCCAGCTTGGAGAGGGAGATGGTGTCTACTGGTTACAGTGGGGGAACTTGCCACCAGGACTCCTGGGTTCTATTTCTGTTTTTGAGGGACCAACCTCACAGGAAGGCAAGGGCTGTGGGGATTCCACACAATTTGTCAAGTGCTATGTAAATACAGAGCTTGATGATTTTTTTATTTTTATTTTTCTTAGCCTCCAAGAAAAAGTAGGGCTCTGGCTGACCAGACACTCATCTCCCCTGGAAAGGACAGATGACATCAGAGGTTCAAACTTCCTAGGAAATGAAGGATTGTACTAGATATTCCAACAAGCTGGGAGGTGTGTTACACCAGATCCTGGGTAAGAGACTCACCCAAGCTGCAAAGTTCAAATCCAGATCTTGCCCTAAATTTGGATCCAAGATTTTGGTAAGTGGACACCCTTCATAACTCCTTGTCCAATGCCTAGTGCAGTGGTGTGTCTTATTCCTAGGCACTACCACAATGCAACCAACAATGGTAATGGTAATAGCAGTAGCAGAATACCCTGCTCAGTTACTTCCACAAAGCAGGCCAGATAAGCACATACAGTGGGATTTTCAAAAGCACCTAAGTGACTTAGGCACTGAGGAGTAAATGTGAATTAGGCTCCTTAGGCCCAGATTCTCAAAGGTATTTGGGCACCAAAATCCCATTGAAATCAGTGGGAGTTAGAAACCTAAATACCTTTGAGAATCTGAGCCTTGAATCTGGGCTTAAGTGCTTGTCACTTGAAAATGGGACTTAGGCTCCTAAGTCACCTAGAGCCAGATTTTCAAAGGGAGTTAGGAGCCTAACCTCCTTAGGCCCATTTGTAAATCCCACTAGGCACCCATCTGCATCTTTAGACACCTAAATACCTTTGTAATCTGCCCCCTAGATATATCACAACAGTCCATCTTCTTTCCATCTCATCACTTGTACGAGTGTTTTATTTCTCTGTGTCCCATTACTGCAGTGATGCTGGGCAGAGCATGGAACCCCCCAGGTATCATTTTCAAAAGCACTTTGCGGCACTTTGATAGTCCTTGAAAGCAAATACATCATCTGGAATATGGAGGGGAGGGGAAAGCAGCCCCTTTCACTGCCACCGCTTTCAGAACCCACCAAGCAGCCCAAAAGCTCTGGTCTCCTATGGGAGTTTAATTTGCAAGAGCTTCCCCTCCCTATCAGCCTGGGATAGCAGTGATTGAAACAACCTCAAAACAAACCCATTGAAGGGATTTCAAACAGCTCCCTGCTGGTCTCCTGGAGATCAAATTGCCCAACGAGAGCAGCGCTGCTGACTTGCATCACTTCATTAGTGATTCACCCACAATTAATTGATCTCATGGCAACGTCCTGTCACTTTTGTACACAGGGAACCTGATTGTCTGATCTCAGAAATGCTAATTTTATGCAAACATAGCCTCACTGACTTGACTAGAGTTAGTCCTGATTCACAGACGTTTAGGAGGAGAATCGGTAACCTCTGCACAGAGGTTCTCAACTCTGCTTGGACCATTGGTGGTCTGCAGAGAGATTGCAGATCAGACATTACTGCAGAAACCCAGGCTCTTCCATGCAAAGAAAAGCCTCGGATACCTGTAAAAGCAGCTCAGAAAAAGACAGAGAGGTCTCCATTAGTAGGTGGTGCCATGTGTGTTCTTCTTCTCTTGTTTAAATGAACAAGACACAAAGCAGCACAGCTGCAGAATCACAGCACACACCACTGTGCCCCCTGGAGGTTTCCTATTTAAGTACTGTATTAACTAGTTCCAACTCTGCATACTTTGTGAGTCCCAACATGAACACAGCTGCAAGGAGGCATATGACAATCCTCCCTTAAAAGTCTCAGGTGACCCATAAGCTATTGCAAAGGAGCCATCAATTCCCCAAAATCATGGCCGTCTCTTAAAAATGTCCCCATGTCCCTGAAAGATCCGCAAAAGATAGTGCGGAGATGGGAGTGGCTCAGCACAGGTTCCCTGGAAGGTCTGCAATAAAGCACAAAGCATTTGTACTCATTGATTCAGGAACTGAAAGAAAGATGTTTCCACTCTCTGGTTTAGTTCACATTAGTGTCTGGGCACCAGATGGCCATGGCCACAGAAAGAAGACACCTCAGCTAAGATCGGGGCCTACTCACGATGAGCTACTATATAAACCACTCGCTCCTCTTAAGTGAAACTTCTGATCTTAGCAGACAAAAGAGACACAAACAGGTGAAATGGCTTCAACAAGGCCACACAGCAGGTCAGGGCTGGGAGTAGAACTGCAGGATTCCTGAGTCCCAGTCTATCCCTCAATCCACTGAACTAAACTGTCTCTAATAGAGCATCTTGGAAAGTGGGATTTGTATGCCATGGGGAATGCTGACATTTCAGGGGGGAAAGTCAGTTAGAATTGGTATGAAAAGTTGAAATTTTCCACCAACCAAGAATTCTGAAATGTTTTTTTGATTCAGGAACATCAGTGTTTGTCTCAATAATGTAAAAACAATATAATATAAAATATATAGTATGATTGTATTAAAATTAAGTAGAATAGAAAAGTCAGAACAAAATGATAAAAGTCTAAATAAACTGAATTTACCTTCTCAAAATGAAACAAGAAAGTTAAAATGCCTTTTTCACACAGAAAACATGGAAACCAACCTGTTCCCATGAAACATTTAGATCTCAACAAAACTGCATTTGCTGACCGAAAACCGTTCAGTCAAAAAAAAAAATGTTCACCTGTTCTAGTTTCTTCTGATGATCTCTTTCTGGTTTCTTGCATCTTCCTCTAAAGCAGCTGGCTCTAGCTAGCTACAGTCAGAGACAGGACACTGGACTAGAAGGGCCACCGTCAGATCCGGTCTGACAATGCCTGTGATATCTGTGCTAAAGACTATGAGAAATAAGAAATTGGAATTTTCCTTTTGAGTTACTACTTAAATGGTGCGCAAGGAGTTTTCAGGGTCAGGGAAGGGGAAACTATTTCATTCTACTTAGAAATAGGCCATTACCGAGCAGCCGAGCTCTGAGAGTGGAGGCTACAGCTGCACAAAAAGCTGATAAACATCTCCTCATTTACCCATACTTCCCCCCCTTTTCTTTTAAACTGGACTCTTAATCTAAGAAAGACTCTGCCTTAAAGTAAGTTTAATAAGCTCCTGCAGACATTGTGCAGGAAAGCTGCCCAATTCCATCTGGCGGGCAGATAAAGCAACAGAAGTGGCTGCAACAGGGGATAAGACTTACATATATACAAAGGGAGGAACTTGTGAGGTGAAAATCCCAGGCCTGTTGAAGGCAATGAGAGTTCTGCCATTGATTGCAATGGAGTCAGGATTTCATCCTTGCCTGTGTTGTTAGCTACACCTTATCTTATGAAGGGCCCAGTCCTGAGAAGTGATGCACATCCTCAATTTCCCCTGAAGTCAAACAACATTTATGTTAGTCTGAAGCCTTCTCTGCACTACTGAACTGAACTGGCTGTTATAGAACCAGGCTATGCACAAATGATCCAATGCATGGGGCCCCATAGGAAGCAGGAAAATACCCAGAATGCAATGAATGCACTCTGGCCCCATTCCTTGCCCCCCTTTGCTGGGAGTTTGGCCATCGTTAGACTGCTAGGGCAGCCATCAGTAAGCAAGGGTTCCCCTCTATGTAGGTGGTGTTTCCCCAGGAACCTGCTTCCACTCCCTTCAAGGCCCCGTGCATGCAATGGAGAATCACCTACATAGTCCAGTTAGTAGGGCCTATGTAAACTATGTGGAACGCTTTTATGTATGGATACAAAGTGTGTTACAAGCAGCTGAAACCATTCTTAGCAAGGCAAATATCTTTAGGGAGATCAGGCCTGATTCTGTTCTCACCATCAATGCAGCTTGTTTACTTTTTCGCACTTCATTCCGTTTGGATGGTGGGATTAGACTGATCTGCTTCACTTTTTTCATTTTCCCATCCTCATTCTTGTGCACTAACCCTAGCACGATTGTAGCTAGGATTTTCTTCCTGGTTTAACAAGGCCACGAAGGACCACTGTGATCATCTAGTCTAACCTCCTATATAACACCAGCCATAGAACTCCCCCGCCTTCCCCCAAATAATTGCTAGAGCAGATCATTAGAAAAAACATCCAATCGTGAATTTAAAATGGTCAGTGATGGAAAATCCACCACAACCCTTGGTAAAGTGTTCCGATGGTTAATTACACTCACCATTAAAATTATATGCCTTATTTCCCATCTGAATGTCTAGCTTCAACTTCCAGGAATTCACAATTCCTATTTATATTAGAGGTTTCAGAGTAGCAGCCGTGTTAGTCTGTATTCGCAAAAAGAAAAGGAGTACTTGTGGCACCTTAGAGACTAACAAATTTATTAGAGCATAAGCTTTCGTGAGCTACAGCTCTAAGGTGCCACAAGTACTCCTTTTCTTTTTATTTATATTAGAGTAGCACCCAGAGGGCCAACTGAAAAAGGTACCCCATTGTGCTAGGTGCTGTACATATACTTATTAAGAGACAGTTCCATCCCAAAGAGTTTACAATCTGAACATACAAAGGGTGGTGAGATAGGAAGGAGGATTATCCCCTCATTACAGAGGGGGATAGGGCTTATTACAGAGCAATTTGCCCAGTTTCAGAGAGAGAGCCTGTGGCAGACCTGGGAATTAAACACAGGTTCATGGCCCACTGCCCTAACCCCAAGACCATCCTTTCTACCTGCAGAGAAGATTTAAATATACATTTTAAAAGCCTAACTCATTTAAAGATTTATCCTCTCACCAGTGGCACTAATGTTGCCACTATCCTCACTCGGGCATAGCCCCTGTTCCATGCCACTGGGAATTCTGCCTATGTGAGAAGTATGTGCTGCAATAACTGGCCCATTATGTTCTGTAAAACCCTTCTTATCAAAGCCAAATTTCAGGCTTAGATCAACTTGATAATGTCCCTTTACTCACTGTACTTTCCCCCAGTGAATTTGATACTGAATATATGTCAGCTTTGATTCAGGGAAGGGATTTTTCTCTCTCTCTATAATTGTCTTCAGTTTGCCGATTATTGCTTTCAGAGCTTGTGTTCCATATTTAACAGTGCCATGATGTAGGGCAGGCAGAGGGAGGCTTAGCAGGAAGTAAAGAGGCTGAGAAGCAGGTTTGCAGGTGAGGAAAGAATCCCCCCTCTGAAGCAGGCAGAATGAGGCTTACTATTGCTTTGTTTCAAAGCCAGAAACATTTGAAGGCCAGATCCTCAGCCAGTGCAAAACCACATAGCACCACTGACTTTGGAATGAGGCCAATTTACACCAGCTCAGGATCTGGCCTTGAGCCTTTGGCTGTTTTTAAAAATACTTTATCGATTATTTTTCCTGTAACAGAAATCCATGTTGTGCTCTCTGCACATGGGTGGGAACCAGGAATTGCTGAGTTCTAATCCCACCTCTGCCACTACAGCTGCGGGCAAATTGCAAGCTCTCTGTGCCTCAGTTTCCCACACTTGTGAAATGATCCACCCCGCTGGGATGCTGTGTGGATTATGGACTGTGTTTAGCCTGATTCTCTCTTACCTTGTGGCATTGTAAACCACTGGTCAGTGTGCTCATTATAGGTCCCCCTCTGTGCCCAATCTGCAGAGGCTATGATTCCATAACAACCCCCAGCTACAGAGGCTTGGCTTTAACTTAAGCTGGAGCAGTTTATGCTTTTGGCTCTGCAGGTGCCCAGTTCAGTCCCTGGTGCATCGGCAGCATCACAGATGGTCATTTCCTCATGTGCAAAATGCTGGTTTAGTAACATTTTAAACCGATTTGCATTTGTGTGAATGGCACAGAAAATTCAAGGCAGGGGAGTACGAAGGTCTGGAGATGCTGAACAGGGTTATCTGACAGGAACCTTGCAACGAGAGCTGGTCAGAAAATATTTTTCAAAATGCGGAAAATATATCATGAGAGAAAAAAATCAAAATTGTCACTGCTTATAGCCAACTCCACTTGGGACCCGTGAGGCATTTGCCATCACCGGTTACAATTCAGATCCAGAGGGAGCCTCCTTATTCTTCTGAGATGCCTGGCAGGAATTTTCACCATGACCAAGCCTTCTGTTCATTGCATCAGCTCCAGGCCCTATTGAAGTCAAGGGGAGTTTTGCCATTCACTTCACGGGGCCAGGATTTTTAGAGCCTGAAAGGACAATTATGATTATCTTGTCTGACCTCCTGTAGAACAAGCCAGAGAATCACACCCCATGAGCATGTCTACGAGGCAGTGTAAGCCCAGGGTTGTAGAACTCGAGTTAGTCAAACCCTGGATTTGTTAACCTAGGGCTTAAGCATTTACATTCATCTGTAACCCCAGGTTAGGAATTGTAGAAGCCTGGAACTCCAGCATCAATATTGCATTACACAGGCCTAAGTCCAACTACCCATATCCCAGACTTCCTAGGGCCCTCCCAAAATGTTGCCACTCTAGCCCTTTGTTCATGGTGCAGGGGCGGGGGGAAACTTGACTATCCACCAAACTTGACATCCAAAAGACAAAGAAAGTCAGCCCATGGGGTTGTGGGATACTTTTGGTGGGCTCCCAGAATATGAGTCCAGTGGGGCTGTATCTAGACAGCAAAGCAATAGAGATGGTTTCCAGCTTGAGTCAGTCTCAGATCATCCACCATCCACCCATCATAGGGTCCTGGGACCCTGGATCTGACCCCTGGGTTAGCTTGATTTGTGTGTGGACAGAAGGTATGTTAGGATTGATCCTGAGCTTAAATCCCAGACTTACACAGCAGTGTCAACATACCCAGTAACCCTGCATCTAGCACAACAACTTGTTAAACTGTAGCATCTCTTTTAGAAAGGCATCTAGTCTTGATTTGAAGACTCCAAATGATGCCAAACTTCTAATGTTCCTAGATAATTTTTCTACTGTTAAAAATGTGAGTCTTATTTCTAGCGCTGGTCTTATTCTACTCAAAACTAATTTTTTTTAAATGAAAAAGGGCTCTTTTTGGAGAAATTAAATTTGTTGTTTCCCCCAAAATTTTCTCAATGAAAAAAATCCAGCCCACGATAACTCTCCCTTCCTATTTTCTTTCCCCCACTTTCAACCTTTTTCATGTTTCCATTTCGCTACTGCAAAAAGGCGGGAACAAAAAAAAGGTTTGAGTTTTTTTATTTGTTTAAAAAAAATCAGAAAATTTCAATAAAAAAAATCAAAACTTTTAAAAAAAAATGAAATTTCCAAAAAATTTTGGTAACATATTTTTCAGCCAGCTCTGCTTATTTCAGTATAAACTTCGCCGACTTCAACTTTCCCTATAACCTCCAGACTTTTCTCCTACTTCTCTGCATGAGCCATCAAGGCACCAGAAGGATACCAAATTCATTCTGGTTCTGCTGTGCTGTTCATGATTTGCAGCTGAGGTTGTTGAGTTCCCCCCCAAATGTAAAACCTATTCATCACCTGAGCTCCTCCAGCCTTGTTCTTTTATTTCTTTTTCTTTGTCCGTCCCCCCCCCCCCGCTCCATTTATTTGAAGCTCCTGGTTTTCCCCCACCCCCTCCTTTCTTTTCCTCCCAACGCAGCATTTGAACAACTCCAGTCCGCGAGATTTGTAAGAAATTGTACAGAAAAGGGTGACATTTAGATGCTGAGTCCCAGAATAAATAGCACGAATTTGCTTTGGCTGGAACACTAAATTTAACCAGCCAAGAGTCCCTGAGATTGAAAGAGATTTCTGTCTCAGGAGACGGGCACATGCAGAGCACCGGGAGATGGGATATACACATACGCACACCTCATTGGGAATTAACAGCGTCTCAATCAGCCCCCCATTCATCCTTCCTGCCATGCGCTGTTGTTCCTCTGAAAGCCTCTAATCATTTCTCTTATATTCAGGATGAAAAAGCTTCTTGTTAGTCTCTAAGGTGCCACAAGTACTCCTTTTCTTCTGGTTAAAGAATGGTGTCATCCCCTGTGCCTGCCTCTGTGGAGACGCATGCAAGGAGGCGGGGAGCAGCTCTGTTCTAACCCAAGAGTGGTGGGGGGATGAAGCAGTTCGGTGTCTCCCAAAGAACTCCTACAGTCAGTGGCACCTATTTGGGGGCTGTTGCCCTTGGCAGCCTGGAGAAGGGGAAGACTGATGTGACATAACTCCACAGGGCACTGGCAGGCCAAAGCTAACAAGCTGCTTGATCTGGCCTGAATTTTGATTCTGTCCAGTAGGGGTAGGGGTACACTCACTCCAGCCAGTTCATTACAATGATCAGGGCATTGTAGACTAAGATAGATGGTGCTAAGATAGATGATGCAGGTGGCTACCTGCACCACTGCTTGGGACCAGGGATCCAATTCAGTCTCCTTGGCCCATTCATTCTCTGGCCTCTCCACTGAGACTGCCAACAAGGGAGCAAATTAAAACACCGCTGTAGATACCTGCCCAATGGAAACTGGGTGGAGAGGCACCCGCCTATTGTCAGGGCATTGACACTGATCTCCGCAGTCACTAGAAAGCGGGGGCAGGTCATTCCAGTTGGGAGCAGGGCAGTGTGTGTACGTGGGAGGGGATAAATTGTCTGACACTGTCCATGCTGTGCCTCTAGAGTGGATCAGCAGCAGTCAGGCCAGCATCTCTCTCTTTCACCGTGCTCTTGTCCATTCATACAGCTTCCTTTTGCCTCTCCTCAGACCTGCGAGCGTTGCCCTGCACTGACACTTCTGCACGGTGCCTCTGACTGCACTCCCTGCCCTGCTCATGGCCCTTTTTAGTTGACCTTCATTTCTTTTTGGGACCCTCCCCTGCTTGTCAGCTGAATAGGGGCCCTCCCACCAAGTGAGATCAAATGGAGCAGCAGCTTTCACCACCATCAAATTCAGTTTTAAAATGGGGGAGGACGAGGGCTGGGTGCCCAGTGGGAAGTAAACAAGGGGAAGGGATCTAATACAGCTAGTCCTGTCCCTCTACCCATTCCCTCTGTGTTCCTACTCCCCCAGCTCTGACTTCCCGGGTCAACTTCTATAGCAGTTCAGCATATTTTCAGTGTGAAATAAATGTTATTTTCTCACAGGCCTAAGCCCAATTTATCTTCCTGTCAGGGAGAATCAGAGAGAGAGCCTGAGCAGAAGAAGGCTGCTTATTGCCTACATATGGCAAGAGGGATAATGTTACCACGCGCACACACAAATCCCCTCTTCCTTGTTTAATCAAGTCAAAACATGGATTATATGAGGTTGAAAAAGAGTTACCTTGTTCTCCTCACCGGGCCCTTTGTTCCGTCCAGAGCTATAAAACCCTTTGTGATTTTTATCTTTTCATAAACTTTTATTGAATCTGATGGTGCGAGGGCCACGGAATACCATCCAATTAAATTTTCCCGTAATCCCGCTCTTAACTCCACCATGTCGCACCGATGGGAGACTAAGAACTAATAAAGATGACAAATGAGAGGAGATAAACCAAACAGAGTTGGAAAGGAATATGGGGGCAAGAGGGCACAGGCAAGGGGCTTTAATAGTGTAAACTGTAACCCCAGTAACTCACTAGAAATATGGCTTTCATATACTGCTGGGCAATCAAAGGCTCTTGAAACTGGTATTAAATATTGCAGTGCTCTTTCCCCAACCGTGCAGCTTTTGGGAGGCTCCCCAGAGACCTCACTCCAAGCTGTGGCAAGGCAACAGGCAAAGGGCTAACTGTCGCCCTGTTCCTCAACCTTATCAAGAGAGCCACCTGGAATATTTTTGACATGGTCAAGAGACAAAGACTCTGTAGCTTCACGGTTACAGCACTAGCCTGGGACGTGGGAGATTCAGCTTCAAGTCCCTGCTCTGCTTGAATACAATTGCTCGGGGATGAAATCTCTGCTCAAAAGTCCCTGTCCCACACCTGCCTAAATCCACACCGCTTCTCTTTCACAGAAGCATTTAAAAGGTTTGAATTTTGTTCCCACGCAGAACAAAACAAACATTCAAAAGTTGCCAGGCAGTAGAACTGTCATCCTCAGGTCACCCCTACTTTAATACCTGTTGGGTTCCCCTGCAGGCCTGACTCACCCCAGCAAGTGTCTTCATTGGGCAGAACTCACCCCTTTGCTGACTCACCCCTGCACCACTTACGCTCTATGGTAACTGTGTGTGTGTATATATGAGAGACAACTGCCATCTAATCTGATGCACCTGGGATTGAACCAGGGAGCTTCAGAGCTGGAAAGCTCTCCAGGGGTGGGCTTTAGAAACACAGCCTCTGTGGAGCAGCACAGAGGGGGGCCTCTAACATCCACTCTCACCAGTGGATTCCTGCTGCAATGGTTCCTGTAAAAGGCTTGGGGGCATTGTGCTGCCCTCTGCCCTGAGGCGTTTCACCCAGCACGATGAATGAATTGGCCATGAATTGTTTCATCCAAAATAAAAAACTTTTTTTAAAACCAAAAACACGTTTTTGCAAACAGAAAGGGCAGGGGGCTAGTTGAAAGCCATTTTTTTTAAAATCCCCATTGTAAAATAATTGGTGTTTTCCAAGAAGCTCTATTCCGAAGCAGCTCCCCCATCCCTTGGAGAGAGGGCCCATGCCAAAAAATCACAGACAAACACATGGCTGTTTGAAATATGAATTGGTATGCAAATGTCCTAGGTCATACCCATCTGGAGTCTCTAGCTAGCTGATTCATAAGCCACTTCCTCAGTCCCTGCAGTGTCCACAGATGGGGCTTTCTGAGGGACTTCTGTGTTCTGCAATTGTTTTCTACCAGACATACAGAAAAGACACACACACAAAGCCTTAATCCCAACTATTTTGCAAAGCTTTGCTGGAGGGATTGTTGCACACAATGCACAGAGCAAGCCGCAGACATGAGAGGCCTGAGCTGAAAAGGGAGGAGAGGAAACAGGTGCCTGGAAGCAGCCCTTCTCCGGTGAAATAAAAACACAGAACAACATTTTCCAGTTGTTTCTGCATTAAGAAGGGAGGAAGGGACAATAGGGACCTGAAGACAGGGCTCTCTGTGTTTGTGCCCCATTGCTGGGCAGAGCTGCCTTGACTCATTGTAGAGATTTGGGGGTAGAGATTGGAACTGGAGTAGCTGGGAGCTCCCCCACACCATTCTCTGAGGCACTGCCTGCTGGGAAAGGAGTAGTTATGAGGAGAGCCCCAGGAAATTCATTTTTATTTTTTAGAATTTTATTGGTTTATTTTTCGGGAATTTCATTTTACTGGGAGGACCTAGGACGTAGGTGGAGGGGATCAGGTCCTGCCCCAGAGGGGCAGGAGACCCTGGGGGATGGAGGTTTGCGGTGTGAGCCTATCCTACACTCGCCCTGTAGCAGTGGCTCCTGTCTTCCAGGGGCTGGGCCCTGCTCTGGGCACTATGAGCTGCTGGCCCCTGGGGTTGCAGAATCACTCACTCAAATATATTTGAATGAGTGATTCTGCATCCCTGGGCACCAGTCACAACATCCAGAGTAGAGTGCCAGGGTCCACCCCGCAGGACAGGACCCGCCCCTGTGAGGTAAGTTTTGTGTGTTACAGGTTGTGCTTTGCTTTATTTCATGTTACTTCGCATTTTCAAAAAACCTGGGGCTCCGGATTAGGCATTTCCAACAGCCAGTGTTATGGCCTTCTCTGCACTACTGAACTGAACTGGCTGTTATAGAACTAGGCTATGCACAAATGATCCAATGCATGGGGCCCCATAGGAAGCAGGAAGACACTGGGCCAGGACTAGCTATGGTGGTCCACCCTTCAGCATGTGGCCAGTGCACCACCCTCTCTAACTAAATGCCTATAGCTTTGCAGACTAGAAGAGTGGCCAGACCAAAGGTCCATCCAGCCCAGCATCCTGTCTTCTGACAGTGGCCAATGCCAGGAGCCCCAGAGGGAATGAACAGAGCAGGTCATCATCAAGACCACTCTTTTGCCTCCTATCTGTGCACCCCAGACAAGTGAATTCCAAACATCAACCCCTCCCAGAGGAAGTACCACCCCTTTCCATCACTGACAGATGAAATCCCAATAGCTCTGGAAATGTTTCCCATCTCAGTCATATTTCACTCTCCATAGCCAGAGCTCCTGCATCATCAGTGCCCAGTTTTTGGACAACACAATTAATTGCTTCACCATCGCTTCTCTTGCCCGGCAAAGGGGCAAAGGCTATTTAATCCGGGGCAATGCTGTTTCATTTCCAAGCACCGAGCCCGCAGGGGTGGAGAACTGTGTAGCGCGCAACAACCCAGCAGCCCCGTGCTCTCCCTGTGAAACTTTCACAGTGCTTCTACTCTCCAACTCCAGTGCTCAAAACACATTGAACAGTTATTTCATTGCTTTTAATTAACACGCAGAGACACTGGTTGCTGTGGCAGCAAAGAGGAGATACCTGATCCTGCAGTCTAATCAAAGAACTGTCTTGAGCAATTAGCTGCCTTCCTCCTGAAACCAAAGCTTCACACCCATAAATACCCTCCGATTTTATTTTTTTTTACTGATTTGCATAATTAAAACTTCCGACTATGCCATGCTTTGCCGAGCAACACCAAGTGCTCCTGTCCTAAGGAGTGGAAGACAGTAACTTGTACAGGAATGTACAGCCCGGGTATAAGGCCATTATTCAGCCAAGCTTTGATGTAACTAGCTCAAGCACCCAAAGCCGTGATGCCACGGCAGCATGGACTGGTCACCTGAGTACGTACCCATGCTCCCTTGGGCTGCTAGCCTGTGCTCCCACAGCTTCACTGATATTGGTTCCCACGCTAGCGAGATCCAAGCTAGCTCAGCTATGGCTACGCATGCAGCCATCACCCCTCCACCTGCAGTGTAGACACACTCCTGTTTAAATGCCTGGGAAAAGAACTAAGCCTCAAGCAAACTCAGGCTCCCTCCACCAAGGATGCTGATTTTCCAGCTCTCCTTAATATCTAAAATAGAGGGACTGTTCCATAAAGTAGCCCAGCTGACCTCGATAGAGCCTGGGGAGAAAGGTAGTGAGCTGAACCAATTCATGGTCATCACCTTGAGTTGCTCCCCAAAGTTCTGGGGACTGAAGAAGACTGACCCATCAGCAGAGATGTGAATGTCTCTGGGTACGTCGTCACTGCAGAGTTAGCTCCAGTTACTCCTGTCGAGTTAGCCCGGGTGTCGAGTGAGAGCAGCCACAGTGCAAAACAACATTTGAGTGGCTGCTTCCACACTGGCGCTACACTGAGTCTGGGGTAGCACTATCAGGGTCAGTGCTGGGGCACATCCCCGGGTTCTTAGTGTTTCACCAGTCTAAGCCACGCAAAACGTTTTTTCCAAGTTTATTGTGGGAGAACTTGGCTTTTGTTTCCGGGCACATGGAGGGAATTGTGGGAAGACATTAGTGGACTCATTGCACTTGAGTGGGGCTATCCTTGTTCCACACAACACAGTGGCTGTGTTAGCAACTGATGGATTGGGCTAACTTGGACTTTAGCCTGAACCTCCTGACAGGCCAGCCAACTCGAGTTAAAAGCACCACCGGGCCCACATTAGGGTTTGTTGTGTGCAAATGGGACTTGAAGTAGGGGCAACACTTGAGTTATAAATGGAGTTAACTTTGCCGTGAAAACGAGGCCTAAAGCATGGACGGAATATATCCAGAAGGGTGCACAGAACAACTTCCTCTGACTTTTTGAAGGGGGGAAAGAACCAGGAAGGAGAGAGGTGACGGACAATAGGCAGGATGGGATGAAACAGACCATGGAAATGTCTGCTGAGGGGCAGGCCCTGTTTCCTAATGGTGAGATGGTTGACTCATTACCCCAAGCGAAGTGAGCATCATATAGTGTTGGAGAATAAACTGCTGTACTGATGCACCTGCGCCACTGCAGTGCGTGCGGTGAAGACACCTGATGCTGACGGGAGAGCGCACTCCCGTCGACATGATACAACCACCTCCGCGAGCGGCAGAAGCTACGTCAGCGGGAAAAGCTCTCCCGATGACAGAGCACTGTGCCCGCAAGCGCTTACGTCGGTGTCATTTACATCGCTCAGCGGGGTGGTTTATTCACACCCAAGCATTAACCCGGAAAGCAAGCGGCTTCCATCTGAAGAGCATTTGCATAACTCCCTGCGAGGCTGCCAATTGCAACAGGCAGCTTCTTCATCAAAGTGGGTATAGACGTCAGCTCTAAATCCCAGCAGGCCAGCTCCATGTCAGCAGAGAGAACGAACATGCACGCAGGGCATGCTGGTATGTGTGCCTGCCTGGCTCTGCGCTCCCTGATGGGAAAACTCTCTGTAAGCTTTCCAAGGCTAACGGGCATGGGAGGGGGATGGAAGTGGAGAGGAGGAGCGGGGTAAGGAGGGGATCCTGCAGCATCGTGCCCACTCTCTGCTTGCACATACGAGCGTAGGGAATGACAGTAGCATTGCCAGACCATGCTTCCAGGAGCACGTGATTCAGACACACACACACAGCCACCCCTGTCCCTCCTTCCAGGGCCCTACAACTCTGCATGGGACCTTTCAGGCATTTTATTTTGAAATATTGCTGCCTCCATTTCGAGCATTTCCCCTATCACTGTCCCCTCCTGATCTCTTAATAGGCACATTTGCATGGGAGCCAGGGCTCTGCTGCTTAAGGGCACAGCTGCTCTTGCTTCTTATCCCCAGAGCTGTGTGAGCCATTTGCAAACTTGGTGCAGAGCTCTCCAGGTTTCCTGATTGGTTACAAACTCCAGACTCAAACCAGCTTCACTGAAGAAGTCTGCATACTTGGGTCCCTTCCTGACTGAACATGGGACAGGTCCAGCATTAATTCAGGCAAGACAAAGAGGGGAGGAGAAAGAGGGGAAATGACTTGCCCAAGGTCACTCAGAAGAACAGTAGCAGAGTGAGGAATAGAACCCAATATCCTGGCACCTAGGCCAGCACCCTACCCACTAGACTACAAGGATATGGCTACACAGCAATTAAACACCGGCACGCAGCCCAGGTCACCTGACTCAGGCCCATGGGGCTCAGGCTGCGTGCTAGAAAACTGCAGTGAAGATGTTCTGACTGGAGCCTGGGTTCCGGGATCCTCCCCTCTCGCAGGGTCCCAGAGCCCAGGCTCCAGCTCAAACCTGGACGTCTACACTTCAGTTTTATAGCCCTGCAGCCCAAGCCTGAGTCAGCAGACACGGGCCCTATGCAGTGCAGGCATACCCTGATACTCCTGGACCTACAGCACGTCCCTCTCTTTTCTGAATCTTGCACCAGGATTTGGCTCCCATGAGCTCCTGCTCACCGAATACTGGGCTGGAGCTCAGCTGCTTGGATCTCTTCCTCCCCGTGAGCCCCACACTAGGACTTGTTTCCTGGAAGCGTCTTTCCCCCTATGAACTTTGTGCCAGGACTCTGCTCCCTCTGGGAGCTCCTACTCCTCTGAGCTCCCTGGGTCTGTGTTCCCAAGAGCTTCTGCCCCTCGGGCTCAGCTCTTTGGAGTCAGTCCTGTGAAATTAATTTTCCTCCAGATCCAGGGCATTTTCATTGCGAGCATCTGCCTTTGTATGAACCCAAACCACAGGGGACATGAAGCAAAGCCACGCAGAAAAGATCCACCCCATATCTGCGATAGGAAGCCTTCTAATCTCACTCGGTTGGCTCTCTGTTTTAGGGATTTATACTGCTGCCCATCATTCTGGTGTCCTAGCCCCTGCCACATAAAATCAATAGCAAAGTCCCTACTGTTCTTCCTGGAATCTCTGACATCACCCTTCTCAGGGTCAACACCACTCTGGTTTGAGTAAGTCTCTGTGGGGGGAGATGTTGGTAAGGGTTTGGGAATAGAAGGGTGGCCTAGCCCCACCTAGGGCAATGCTTTTCTCCCCCAGCTCCTGTATTTCACCAGCCTGGCGACTGCTTCTCTGTAGTCATTTCTAAGACCCATGTACTGGCCTTTGATTGGGAGCAGCTGCTTTTAGCTCCTGCACCACTGACTCATACATCCCAATCGCCAGCTCCCTCTTCCCAACTGCGCACGGAATGGCGTGCCGGCTCAGCAAGGCTGGTTTGATACACCAGGTAACTATCAATGGATTGCTTTTTAACACAAACACATCTTTGAGAGACTCCGCGAGTATCACATAGCTGCAGGGTTGTGGCTCAGTATCTGTCTGAGTCTTTGTTTTTGAAACCCTCCATGACCTTGTGTTTATTAATTGGTGTGGATTTTATCTATTCCATGTGCAACAGCCCTCTTCGAAGCAACTTTAATGAGTCTCTTATTCAGAAATTTTTAGCTTCAAGAATCACAACTTGTGGTGTCCCTGAGCTCCCATGAGGAAAGGGCTACCATGAGGCTTTGGAAGGGGCAGATGCACAGATTTCCCAGCAGCTGGGATAAAGGAATTTGCCTGGATTGGCCCAGCTACTGTGACCCAAGCCAAGTTTTTGCTCCATTCCCTTTTAATAAATGGAATGTGCTGGCTAAGCGTGTTGTGCGCCACAGAGGTTAGCAGGAGAGCTGGCTGGAAAATGAGGCAAGAAGGGATTCTACTGAAAACTTTAACCAAAATGAAAGGAAGGGAGAATTTTTGTTGAAATTTTCAGCTGAACGTTGTGTCTTTTTCTCAAAACCTGATTTCCCCCTCCCCCCCCATTTTTGGCTGAAATTTTTCAGTTTTCATTTTTCTGACCAAAAAAAATTTCATTTGGTCAAAACCCCAAATTTTTTCGTCAAAAAAAAAAAGTTTTGATGGAAACATTTCAAGCCGTTCTAGATAACCTGCTACTGCTGCCAGCTCAGAGGAGTTATACCTTTAGCTCAGGCAGAAGGGGCTTATGCTTTCTGGGCCTAATCCGAACCCCTTCAAAGTCAATGAGAGTCTTTCCCTTGACTTTCACGGGCAGGGAATCATGCGTGTAATTCTGAGGTCCCGCGTTTGGTCCTTTCGGGCAAGCTAGAGTGGAACGGAGATGGTTCCATGGGCAAGCCCTACATGTGAATAAATGTGAGGAGCTCATTGTCTGGTTACCCGGAAGAAAATGAGTTTTAAGGCCTAGCTGAGCGATTGCAGCTAAAGTAGCCCAGCACCATTAAAAAAAATGCCAATCCACACCAAATTCGCCCATCTGATTCCAAGTCCTGGGAGCTGCTGGCAGAGAGCCTGCCATGGTTCTGATGACCCATTTGAAGAGCTAATGGATGCCAAACCCAGTTAGTGGTCTGAGGTCTCCAAAATGTCACTGGTACGGGTTTTGTTTCATCATCATGGCAAATCCCAAAGGGCTGTAGCCTCCTTGAAAATCATGTACCACCCAGATCAATCTCTAACTAAGTCCTTGAGACAATCTCAGAGAGAATATTTTAAAGTACAGCGAAGTCAGAGGCTGTATTCTTTCAAGCAAGGGGCAGGAAAGAGCTTTTAGTTTGTCTGTCTTCCCTGCCCCATTCACCCTCTATAGCTATGAAATGTCTTTCTGATGTCTTAATAGAGATTAGGAATAAATGTCCTCTAAGGTCAGGTTATTCCATTACTTCATATTTCATAGGAGAATTGGGTTGGGGAAAATGTCTCACAAGAACTTTCAAGATTTCTAAAATTTCTCCTGTCCCCAAAATCAGCACCAGAAGTTAAAATCTCAAAACTTTTTAGGAACTGTGAACGTTTTTTGGATGGGGTCAATTCAAACCTTTTGTTTAGATAATTTCAACATGTTTTGTGTCCATTTCAACCGTTTATTTCTCTTTAATTCCATCCCTACTATACATTCACTTTAATTTCTAAATGAAAAAAATCATTTTGACCCCCAAAATGGAAATTGTTCATACAGGAAAAGGCAAAACAGGACATTGACCATTTTCCAAACTTCCCTCCTCCCCAATTTTTTTTTTTTTTTTTCCAAAATCATGAAACCTGATCCTTTCCCAGGAACAGTTTCTTTTTCGACAAATCTGCATTTTCTGACCAAAAAAAAAAAGAGAGAAATACTGGGCTAGACGGTTCACTGGTTTGATCCAGTCTAGCAATTCCTACCTAACAAGGAAGTGCCTCAAAACTGCCATGCTATTGCCAGGCCCACAACTTGCCAAGACGCCTGCGGGATTCTCTGAACAGGGCAAGGAAAGGATCCTGCAAGGGAATGAGCCCTACAAGCTCCGGACAAAATTGAGCTGAGGGCAGGCAGGTACGTGCATGCTGGGCGGGGAAGCGAAGAACTTGCAATTCCAACTTGGTGCCAGGCCTATTCCAGCCTGCTGAGAGCCCTTCCAGGGTTTCTTTGATTCCTCCTAATTGCCCCATAGCCAGCAATATGTGACACTTCTTTTCTCTCCACCCTCATTTTCCCTGCTGGCTCCCTCTCCCTCAGTACAGTTGGTCTATTTAGAAGGCACATTTGAAAGGGCCTTTTGAGTCAGCAGCAGATGCCATTCAGCCTGGCATTTTCCAGCCATTAATATCAATTTATGGAGCTCCATGACCTCTTCCGCCTTTCCACTGCTTTAACCTGTGAACCCTTCAATCGCTGGCTTATCTAACCACCACCAGAGCTGCTTTTCTGCTTGAGTCACAGCCTCAGTCAGAAGCCAGCAATGTTCAAATCCCTCCAGACAAGAGGCATTTGAGTGGGCTCTTCACCGCTCCTTCCCCATGAACTTCATAGTGTGACTTTTCTTTCATTCCCACTTCCCACCCATGGGGGATGCTAGGGGTTCACAGACTCACATTGACAGCAGTGAGCTTTGGATCAGGCCATAGGTGCTGTTGAGGTGCTAAGAACCTGTGACTTTCTGCCTATCAGTGACCTCCGGGTAGGTACACCACCATCTGAGATACCCCTAAGAACACCCCTCTGCTTCACTGATACCCTTAGCACTGAGCTGCTGCGTGCCTGGTGCTTGGAAGACCATGCACGGCCCTGCAGAAAGCTAGTGGGCTCGGTGTCCAGGAGCCCCATTCTTTGCTTGAGCTGGAAGGGCAGGTGAACTCCAGCACCACAGGATTCTGCTTACCTAAACTCTCTGTGGGACTGAAGGACTGGCATAGATCTTGGTAACATTTATTACGTGACAAGAGTGAGCGAACAGGAAGCTTACAACTGCCATTAGTGTGCAATGAAGCACACCCAAGGTTGATGTGTTTTGTCAATTTAGTATCTACAAAACTCGCCGCCTCAGGGCGGCCATAATCCTGTGCGTGTGTGTGTGTTTTTCTCATCAGGCTCCCGCTGTGGATTAGATGCCAAAAACGTTGGCATGCTTCTACAGAGCCATTCGGTTCCCAGCGGCACTCTTACCTCAGAGACCCACACTAGAACTGCTCTCCTGTAGCACCATGCCCAGACTCCTCCACTCACGCCCTCTGCCCTGCTCCCTCCCATGCTGGGACTCAGTTCCCCACAGCTTCTTTCCCCTCTGAGCCTGGGAATCTCTTAACTCCCTCCAAACTGTGGGTGGTATGTATGGTAGGCTAAGGGAGGCTGTGCCTCCCCAAACACCCCAGCGTGGCCCCACCCATGGTCCTCCTTGAGAGGCCCCCTCCAGCTTGCTCTTTCTGCTGCGGTGGGGGGCCTGGAGGCACTGGAGCTGCTGCCTGCCCTATGCTGGGGCGGAGGGCCACCCACCCACAGCTCAGGGGAGCCTACATGCCACTCACCACGTGCTCCAGGGCTGGGGCAGGAGGGGCTGGCGGCCACGGGAAGGGGGTGTTCTGGGCTCCAGTGGGAGCAGGGGAAAGGAGGGGTGCGGTCAGCGGGAGGCTAGCCTCCCCGAGCTGGTGGTTCGTTATTCACCTATACTCCAACCTCCCTGCGGGAATTGGGTTCCTGGGTGCTACTGTCCCCTTTGGAATTCCATGTCGGAACTCCGCTCCTCTGTAACATTATGGTTCCACAACTTACCCCAGCCTTGGCCCTGAACTCTTCAGCATCTGCCCATGGGAGCTGCTGGGTGCTAAGGACTGCTGGAAATTATACCCGCAACTGCCTCTAGGAGTGCCCATTCCAGGAACCCTATCCCTACTTATTACACAAAACACTGCCTTCTTTTTCTGCGTGTAGCACAAGTAAAAAGGCATAACTGAAGTCTTATAAAGAAGCCCAGTCCCGCCGAATGACTTAATTTAGTAAATCATTTTGACTCTGGTAATCATTTTCTTTAAAACTACAATTAGCTGATAAATCTCCACTTTTTTTCCTTCTTTTCTTGCTAGCGCCGCATAATGAAGTAATTGCGTCATGAACGCTCAATCCCTGGCAGCAATGAAAGACACACACTCACCCCACATCAGCAGAAAGAAAAGACTTGCCCTACTGACTCAGTGTGACCTTTGCCATTGGCTGTCAACAAGACTCCATGCAGGCAGGGAAGGTGGGAACTGTGCCATGTAGTTGGAGGGAGTTGTGTGTTCTAGGTTGTAGTAGAAAGACAGCCTGAAGCATGCGCCTGAAACAAGAAGTGTGGGGGGGTTTTTTTCCTTAAAGATAGCCAAACAGTGAAATGTGTTTACTGTTCAGCATTGGGAAACTAATGAGAAATAGATATTCCGCTGCAAGATACTAACTGCCTTTGATACCAGTGACGGCCTTTTGGTTGGAACAAATTCACTCAGTGCCTAAAACAGATTATTGTGTGTGTGTGTGTGTGTGTGTGTGTGTGTGTGTGTGTGTGTGTGTGTGTTGGTTTGACAGCACCAACTTTGCAAATATTCTAATGGCCAAACTGCCTTAGTTTTTATCTAGGTATCTACAGTACTTCGCTGAGTGTAAGCGGCCGTAAAGAAAATCAGTGGGTAAGCTGTTTGGGGCAGGGACTCTTCCTTGCCATGCGTGTATACAACATAAGGCTCTCCTTCTGATTGTATTATAGTAACACCCAGGGCCCAATGTAACAACAAGAACCACCACCCTTTATCAATTCCGAAGTCAAACTTCCAAATGGCAGTTCAATTTGGAGATGTGCCCAATAGTTCTGATGTTGCTGGTCCAAGTGGGTCAGGTCAGCAAATCTGGGATGGAGATTTCATGAAAATGGGTTTTTGAGTGAAATTTAGTATTTCAGACTTTCACATTGGCTGAAAATACTGCAGGAAAAACCCTTTACTCTTAACTTTCAGGATCTCCTGCTATTCTAATCTGGAATAGCTCTCTTGATGAGCCTTAATTTTGACCTGCAGCAACCCCGTTCTTTTCCAGTCCTGCATCTCCTACACATCTCTTCTAATGCATCTCACTCCTGACCTGCTCTTCCTTCCACTATATCCGTCAATGGGCAAATTAAGACTAATTGATTATTTTAGTGATAGGTGAAACTGTCCGTCAGGAATAGATGTTTGCAGTGTCGTCATAACAAAGTTGGTCCCAAGAATATTAGAGAGACAAGGTAGATGAGGCAATATCTTTTGTTGGATCAAGTTCTGTTGATGAAAGACGAGCTTTTGAGCTCTGTGCAAATTACTCACCTTGTCTTTCTAGCATCAAGAATTGAGATAAGGCAATCAAACTCATTCTCCTTGGGACTGAGCTTTCAGCACATCTCAGACCTATATTTAATTGTCAATAATTAAGTCTAAAGGCAGAGCAGCTCTGCAGCAGGATGGCACAACCTTAGAAGAGCGATAGCCAAGTGACTTTAAGGCCTCCAAGAAGCGCAATAACCCTGTGGACGAGCACTGTCTCATCTCATTGGTATCATAAGATATGGAAAACAGGAAGACATGGAGACAATGGAGTAGATATGATGACAAAGTTTTCAGTGAAAGCACCCCATCACTGGCAAGCAGCCCAGCTCCCTTTGAGGATCTGAGTCCAGCATTCAGCTCCAAGCTCTGCCCTAACACTTGTGTACACACAGCTTGGTATTTTCCAAGACTGATTGGTTTGGAGAGCAATTCCTGCTGGGTGGGTGATAGATCCAGATAGGAACAGCAGAGGGTTCTGTCGCACTGCGTGGCAGGGTTTATTTGCAAAGGCTCCGCTTGAGGTAGGTGTGCGCCATGAGGATTCGGATGGTGCGTGCCAGCAGTAGAGCTCATAGAAAAACTTCTTTAAAGAAGTTTTTGGCTCAAGAAAAAAAATCTTTGTAAAAATTAAATAGTCTTTTCATCAACCCCCACCCCCCCTTTTTTTCCTTCCAATTTTCAGCCAAACTTGAAAAAAAACCTGATTCTGCATTTCTGATGAAAAAATCAGAAATGGGCATAAAAATTGTTTTTGTTTGCTTTGAAATGTCACTGACCAGTTCTATCCAGCAGCTCTAACTTATGCAGCGGAGGCTCTTTTAGCCCCTAGCAGCCACCCACAATCTGGACAGGATCTGGGCAGAGTAAAGCTTCCCCCATCCTGAACTGGGCCTGCTGCTCAGAAAGCCTAGCAGACGATCTGCCCCAGTGTATTTACCTCTGCAATGGCATTGATTAGACCTTGCCTGCTATGCAATGGTGGTGAAAAATCTCCTTTTTTGTTCTGCATTATTGAGATGTTGGAACACATGGGAAGACTAACCTCCTCCTTGCCAGGGCAAGGGAAGGGCAGAAAAAACTTTGTACTTCTTGGATTTCATACCTGGGAGGTTAGAGAAGCATCACTGGGACAGGAACGATAACATGAGACAGAATTTACAGGAAATCAGTAGAAAAAAACCTCAACCCTTATGGAATCAGTTCATTTCTTTATCACTTACTGACTTGGCTGTGTTTCCACTTCCTTGTTTCTTTTACTAGTGTTAAAGGTAATCATGTGGGCATTCAAAGGAAACAGCCTGAGGGGATAGAATAGCATAGCAGACCAGGGAAGTGCAATGACACTTCCTGGGTCTGGAAAGGATTGGGATGGATGTTTTTAGTGGCTAGAGCATTGGACAGAGTCAGGACCCCTGCGTTCTTGCGACCTCACATGCACTGTATGCTCAGGATTGCTGTGATCCCATCCACTAATGAAGCAGCCCCACTTGGGGTTGTGAACTATAGCTTGGGAACTGCTGATCTAGCCCCTAACTTGTGTGCCTCAATTTCACTGACTGTAAAATGAAATTAATATGGACTCCTAGCCCCTTTTTCAAAATACCAGCCCTCACTTCTAGTTTGCAAGGACAGAACTTTGTTTTGCAAGCAACAAAGCCAATATGGGCACCACCAGCTCACCAAATTGACTTTAAATGAGAGAGACAGCAGTTTCCTTTTCTCCTCCTTCAGAGCAGATAAGGTTATCTGTTCACGAGCCAATGCCAAAGGATGGGAATATGATGCAAGAATCCAGCCCTGCATAACGCAAGTAGCCCTTACTTATTCTGTACATCATTTCACACCTGTAGACAGATACAATCACTGCATAAATCCTATACACATGGGGATCTTTCATTGGGACGCTGGCCTTATTACTCAAGTTGTGTACCTCCTTTGATTGTTCATACGAGTATGGGTGCAGGATGGAGGTCGTCCTCTGTGGGAGACGAGTACTGAAACACAGCCAGGGTCCGATTTTCAGAGGTACTGAGCACCTGTAGCCTCCATTGACTTTCACTGGTACTGTGGCCTCCTGAAACCCAGTCCATATCTTCGAGACTTTTGAAGAACTCCTCATGCGTCTCCCTGTTATCAGTTGTATTACAGTACAACCTGGAGGACCTCACTTTACCAGGTGCTGTACCATACCCATGGTAAGAGACAATCCCTGCCCCAAAGAGCTTGATCTAAACAGACACAGGGTGGGAGAGGAAACAGAGAAACCAAGTGGATTGTTCAAAGTCAGAAAGCAGGTCAGTGGCAAAATCAGATCTCCTAATTCTCAGTCCGACCACAAACACAAGGTGCATTTTTGCAGATCTGCCAAATGAACTAAGTGGCAAGCAGACCTCAGGCATGAGAGAGGCTGTTGCTGCTGCATGTACAGAGAGAAACACAAACGTGCAGCAATTTGCCCAAGCGCATGCAGTCATATCATGAATGTTACTTTATCTCTCTGGCAAATTATAAGTAACAGAGACATAGTCTCATTGACAATATAGTGCATAAATCCATGTATAAAAGCTTAATACATTCGTCTCACTCCACTCACTGACATGCTGTAATATTTGTAATGGGCCTTCACAGACAACACAAAGTCAGTCAGATGTGACTGAGTCTGACACAATGACATTTCCCACAGAGCAATTGGCGGGGGGGGGAGGGAAGAGAGGCTTGTTTGTTCCCCCCCCCCCCCCCGATTTGTTTTTGTTTGCAGTGTCGTCAAACTTTCCCGGAAAATCATTCATTGTTAGCACAGCTGGGTGAAAGTCAGAACTTCCATTCCACGGGAAACTCAACATTTCAAAATTTGTTTCTGTTCTGAATTGGGAGAAAAACCCCTCAACATTTCCCATGCACAGATTTTTTTTTTCAAATAAATAAAGTACTAATTTTAAAATAGTTTCCAGTCAATCAAAATGTATTATTCAGATTTTGATTTTACGTTTATACTTCTATCAAAATAAAATACATTTCAAAGTAAAAAAGTTACATAAAATTTGAAATTCTCTTTTGACCTTATAAAAACATCTTTTTTCCAATTTGTTTAAGTTGACATGTCCCTGCAGCAAGTTATGACTGGGACAAAATGGCATTTTCTGATGGAAATAATGTTGTTGGAAAAGTTTCCAACTGGCTCCAATGCGTAAACCTGATCTAATGCCCACTGACACCAACAGAAATGGACTTTAACGAGCTGTGGATTGGGTCCTTTATGGGGGGGAAAAATGAATTCAACTCTTTGTGAAGAGACGGCACCAGGGCTATGCATCAGTTCAGTCCTCCTTTTCAGAAGCAGGACAAGAATTCAGGAGTTCTGACCCCCAGCTCCTGTTAGCCAGCAATCCCTCTCTAAATAGAGTGGCCCCCATTCTCTCTACTATCTCACCTAGACTGAAAAGCCAGAACTTTATTTCTCATCCAACAAAGCCAAAAATACACCCCAAAAAGCAAGGATTTCAGGACTTGGTCCCATTGACTTCTAAGAGATTTGCCTGAGTAAGCAGCTAGCAGGGACAGAGTAAAAGCTGGATTTGGCTCCCAGGGAACAAACTCCATGCCCTGGGCCTTACTGCCTATTGCTCCTTGACACAAAAATTGTCACGCAGTAACTCAAGGGCTTTTTTCCCCTCCCACACTTTTCAGGAGTGCAGAAAGCTGAAGCAAAGCTATAAATTGTTCATCTAAAGGACACCATGTCACCAAAGGAGCTATTACCGTCTTAGAAGCCAAACAGCATAGATTAGAATGGAAATTATTTGGGATCTTCATCAGGTCGGGCAGAGATTGTTCAAGGCTCAGCGATTCACTTGGGTTTATCGCAGAGTCACTGATTTACCTGCTTTTTTGCCATTTATACACCATGCTGAGCTAAAAAATAAAAAAGTACTGCTGTGAGTGCAGAGGTTGCTGTTGAGAGTAGTGAGGGATATTCCAAGATGCTCTAGGGGAATGTGGCATTTTGACTCAGCTGGGTAGGGTCTAGCAGGAAATTTGGGACCCAGGGGGGAAAAACCTCATCAGTACGAGAAAGGAAACAAAACGTGTTAGAAAGAGTAATCAGAAGGCAGAGGGTGGGAAAATAAGAACGGTGAGACCCAAATAAGAAAGGGATTGTATGTTCTGTGCCCAATGCAGAACACGTTGCACACGTCTCCTAAATAGTCAGCCAAGTACTAGCTTCTATTCGGGAATCCAAACTCGGGATCCTCATAGGGAATGATCCCCTGGACATCACCAGCATGCAAGCACAGCTGCATTGCCATTCAATAGGATCTGCTTATTCGGAAGGACTAGCCCCATTAATGATGGTCCTGAACCAAAATCTCAGATCCCAGATCTGAGCACTCCACAATTTTGGGAAATTTGCATCTGTATTTAGACTGGGATCCAAATTTTGGAATGGTGACTTATAATGGGATGCAGGTGCCCTGTCCCAGCATGCCTTCCTGCCCAAGTCAGAGCTGGACTGAGGACTCTCCTTAAAGGGACTACACACTCAATTTCATGAGATTGGTTGAAAAATAATAAATCTGGGGTTCTTGTTATTGGCCTTCTAGTTACTGAGCCTGGGGGAGGGGGGGTGACATTTGCCAACTTCTCTACAACCATGAGGGCTGACTCTCTCTCACAATCACATGACGGGGCTTTACGGGGGGGGGGGGGGAAGACCTCATATTGAGAGTCTCCCAATAAAATTGCAAGAACTGGCAACACTGCCATTACAGCACTCGGCTTTCAATTCCACAGGAAACAAGAATATCTCACGGGTTGAGATATTCAAAGCTGACTTGAGGTTTTAAACCCAACCAGCCCCTGTGAATCCTTTGTTGCTAATCAGAATCATTTGAGTTTCAGAATGACAGTCAGTGATCTCAACAGAGCAGCTGAACTCAGGAAACAGCTCTGCTCAAACTCAGGGAGAGCCCCTGGCATGCCAGGGTGCAGATCCCCTTCCTTACCCAGCCTTAACCTTTTGAGCCACCCATTAAATAGTACATAAGGTCCTATGATATCAAGAGAGAATACATAGTTGTGATTAGTGCAAGTGCTCCTTGTGCCAACTTTAAATTGGTTATACCCACAGGGATGTTTATGGGGGGGAAGGGGAGCACTCAGTTTCAATTAACTGAAACAGCCACTGCACTGCAGTGAGACAGGAAACACACCCTCGTGCTGCCCCCAGGGAATGTTTGCCAGACATTAACCACTTGAGTGAGGCTGGAGGTCCCAGGTATCTCCTCACCTATTCCATTGATTTTAAAAATGGAACAGACTACATCTGACATTATCCATCAGCATAGGCACTATGGAAAGCCAACAGTGAAATGGTTAATGCGTATGTTCCCCAGTAAGTCCGTTTCTGGGATCTCCCTGGCAAAGGAACATCCCTGGATTATCTAGTCTCTTCAATGTCACGCATGCTTATCCCCAGGGGTCTGACAGCTCTTTGGAGCTGATTAGTGAGCTCTCTTGCTTTCATGAAGTAAAAGAAGCTATGCTGATTAATATTGCACAGGGACTCTGTTATGCTGCATGTTAGCTGGAGCCTGTGCTTTCTTGGTCACCATGAGCCAAAGTTTCAAAAAGATCAGCTCAGTGGGTGCAGCTGGAGGGACAAAAAAAGAAAAGCCAAGGAGAACTTGAGACTTTTCTGAGGTGCGGTGACAGCATGGGAGAATGTTGGATGCTGAGCTGTTTGGAAAAATCCATCCTCCAAGCATTACAATGGAAGTGCTGGGTGCTGAACATTTTCCAAGACCTGCCCCAGAGTCCTTCTGAAAATTTCACATGGGGCCATCTTTGCTATAGAATCAGGTTACTCGTATATGTGCTATTAAGCCAGGAGTTGATTTAACTGTGCAATGATCATTGTCCCTTTACTAAAGCACTTTGCAAGCTCCATCCTGGACAATCTATAAAGCTATTCTGCAGACTTCAGTTACTTCCTAAAATGCTGCAGAAGGTCATTAAGAAGGCACAAGATGTGCAAATCTCATTTCTTTTAAAGGTCCAATTCTATTCCCAGTTAAAGTGGCCCTTAACTTTTAAGATATTGCAGCAGTTACCCGGGTCTTGCTGAATTGTGTTGCAGCTGATGAGACAGCATAAAGTGTCCTCCTCTCAACGAGCTGTGGCAACACACCTTCTAAACTGACCAGTGACTCCCGCCACGTGATGAGAAGCTATGACTTCAGATACTGATTGGTAAGGCCAGCCAAACACTCTCTGCCACAAGGTTTTTGTTGTTGGGACCAAAATCTTTTTTGGCAAAACTCATTTTTGAAGAAAGTGATTTTTTTTTTTTTTTTTTTTTTTTACTAATTTTAAAGGTGGGGGGTGTGACTGAGATTTTCAAATTTGCCACTGAAAATGGTCAACAAAAGCTGAATTTTTTAATGAAAATTTGAAATGAAAATGAATTTTTTTGGGTGCCTAATTCTGTTCCTGGTGTGGGGGAGGAGGAAATGTAGTTTCCCCGATCAGCTCCACTCATTGGCTTGAGAGACCATTGGATGGTATTGGGTGAGCTGGTACTGACAGGTGTTGGAGGTGGCAAAATGAGGTGCTGGATAACAATGGATTCAGGGCCATGAGGTTAGATGCAATGGCACAGCCAGGATGCATTGGTACACATGGGATTGATTGGGACAGGAGGCTAGTGTAGAATACAGTATAAGGAAGGACTGATCTGTGTTATTGTATAGGATGAGATGAAAGGGTATTGGATGGGATGGGATTTGTTACTAACAGAGCAATGAACAAGTGTGGCATGTTGGTTAATGCATTGCTTGAGCACAGGAGACTGTTCTGGAGCAAGACTGCTGTGAATGCAGAAGGACTGGTCCAAAAGCAGCCTGAAGTCAGTCTTTGGCT
The DNA here is from genome assembly GCF_009764565.3 of Dermochelys coriacea. NCBI lineage: Eukaryota > Metazoa > Chordata > Testudines > Dermochelyidae > Dermochelys > Dermochelys coriacea. The sequence continues at coordinate 5,029,419 of NC_050093.1, forward strand.
TTCACTAGCTGATTCTGCATTGCATTTTTATGACCTTTCATGATAAAGTCTTTCACTTTTCCATTCTCTCTCCTTTTCCCTTTCCTTCTCACTGCTCTGGCACATTAGAACAAGGAAGCATGTGTTGCTGAAACCCTCATTTTTAGTACTGGCTGTACAGTACATTACGCCAAACAACTGGAGCTGAAAGACCAACCATCTGCTAGTATAAACACAGCCTTCAGAATACACAGCAAGACTTTACTAGGCTAGGGCGGTTGGTATAGGACATCCATTCAGTGCTGGTTGTAGCTCATGGTTGTGCTGGTTGTAGCTAATATTAGCCAATTAGCAAACTGCCTTCAATCATTCCTCTCCTGTTTCTTCTGGGTTCACAATGGAGTCTCTTACATATTCATCTTGGATTCAATGAGAAGTGCAACCATTTGGAGCGAAGCAGCTATCACCTAGCCTTTTGTCCTTTGAGTTCATTATTGGCCTGTCCTTTGTATGCAGTTCTAGTACTGGAACATGTCTGGAGCCAGACAGCAATCATGCTCTCTGGACATCTTTTAGAAGGAAAATAGGAAGAAAGCATTGATGTTAAGAGTCATTTCCAAACAAGAGAGTAATGGGACATGTTGGAAAGAATTGGCTAGCCATTCAAGCTGAAATCCACCTAGAAACTTGATTTCTTTAGTTTTGTTTTCCTGGAGAAAAAGAAATGATGGTCTCAGGGCAAACATACAGGAAACGGGGATAATACTTATCTTCTCCCCCTTATGTCTGTCTTGCCTATTAAGATTGCAACCTCTTTGGGGCAGGGACTGTCTCTTGCTATATGTAATACAAGGAGCCCTTCAGGCGCTACCATTATACACATAAGAAGAAACAGAAAACAGTGCAACATATCATCCCACTTTCTAACTGCTTAAATTCTCTGCCAAAAATATCTTGATTCCTAAAACCCATAACCCATATAGAGACAGAAAGCCAGCCTGAGCAGTGTATGGAACACACTTTTCTCTGTATATTACCCAAAGGAATGAGCTGCTATTATGAAATCATTAAATTAATAACTTAGTAATAGAAGCAGATATATAAAACAATCTGTTCATAGAACAAAAGAAATTACTATATTCCGAACATTCATAATTTAATTTAACAGTGAATTAAAGCAGCATACATAATTTTAGCCTCAAAATGTCAATAGAATTATGTAAATACAGCACAACATGCTAACACTGTGTGCATGCACGTGCTTGCACTTGAAACACGTATGTTTATTGGTTTGAAATTCCCCATGTGGGGGCACCTACTCTAACACCAAGAGCCAGCTGACAGAAATAGATTAGATGCTTGGATTTTAATTAAAAATTTATTAAACATTCAAAGCATTCTACAGACACAAGAAAAAAAGGAGACAGGAATTATTCTGTTTGTAGCAGCTGGGACAGAACAAACAAGGGAACTCATGGTGCATGTGCTCAGAGATTTGATGTTTGAAATGGGTCCCATGGGTGTATCAGAGCTGTGCAAATAGGGGAGAAATCCACCCATGTGCAGAAAGCAAACCTAGAGCTTGTACATAAGTATCAGTCTCAAAATAGGGGTTGGGTGGTGCACAAGTTCTCTGCATCTTTTTCTCCTATGTAGCCATCACAGCTCAATGTCCAGATTCCATAACCAGAGAATAGCCTCTGTATCAAGGGAGGCGAGGCGTTGTTAACCACCCTCCAGGTGTCATATGAATTATCGTGTGCAGTGCTGCCCCAGTCACACAATGGAGAGGAAACCAGGCCAATCCAGTGCACAGTTACGGCAACTCTGGATGAGCTGGTGAGTAGCCACAATCAAATGGACCAGGAGACAGGTGCCACAACGGTCTCCTGAAATGACTGACTGTTCCACGGCCTGTCTCACTCATCCACTCTAGAATGTAGTTGTCAGCTCCCTGGCGGTGCTGATCATCTGTGCCTGGTGAAGGGCGAGCAGCACTCTTGTCCAGGAGCGTCTGAGCTGCTGTTAGCAAAGGTGTGTTGAGAGATCAGCTGTGGTGCCTCTCCTGAACATGAGCAGACCTTTTTGTTGGGACGGTTGTTTCCTGTCTAAAAACAGGGCATCAGTCAACTGGATACGTAATAGATTGTAGAGCTGTGATAGAGGAAGCCATTTAACGATTTAACAGTAATGGCCGACTGAGCTATGTGAGCTAGTGTAATGCCAACAGACCCTGGGCATCAGCGGGTGGGATCGAACCTGGGACCTCTGGAGCTTAGTGCACGAGCCTCTACCGCATGAGCTGAAAGCCATCTGGCCGTTAGTTAAGACTGTAGAACAGACTCATTAATTGCTCTCTACGTGGTCTCAGTGCCACTAGATGGGACAGGCCACACCACACCCAGAAAGTGTGTGGGTGACATTAGCACATACAAACTGGAGGCTGTTGTATAATTCAGGCAGCCACTAATAAGAGCTCCGTGTCCAAAAGCTGAATGTGGTGACTGTACCCCCTAAAAGCAGAGCATTATTCAGCAGGAGCAAACATGAGGGCCAGTACAGATGTACAGAGGACCCAGGGGTCTTCTCCCCATCCCCAGGAGGTTCCCAATAGTTTTTGTACCAGTGCAGTATAGGAAGAGCCCTTTGTTTTCAGGTGCCCCTGCTGAGGCCAGTATGACAGGGTACAGTTGAGTTTTACTCCCAAGTATCTGGCAGGTTGGAACGGCAGTAACCATCCTAGTACATAGATGGAGATGGTAAATTGGCAAGACAATTGTTTAGATGGAAAGTAGTTGCCACTGTCTTGGTTTCACTAAGAATTAGTCTCCATTGCTGGAAGTGAGCGGTCAAAGTATCCAGGTCTTGGCTGAAATTCCCTTCAATCCTACAGAAATCATGTCTAGTGCCAGCAATACAGATGCCATTAGCACATGCATACTTTTCAGCTTGCATATATATTGAACAAAAGGGGTGCTGAAACTAACCCTGCTGGAAAATCATTAAGGTGATTGATTTCCTCCCCAAACTTTCAGGATGAAGCTTTGGTTACTAATCATTTTCTTAGATGAACTGCACCATCAGCCTACACGGAATAACTTCCAACAGCTTGGCAGCCAACCAAGCATGCCACATAGCACTGTAGGTTGTGGTCAAGTCAATACAGACTAATGCCAACTTTCTTTCCAGACTCAAAAGCCCTCTGCACAGAGGTGAGTCTCACCCACGGTGAGCATATGGGCACTTCACAAAGACAGTTATAGCAACTGGCATACGTCTTCTAGCAGCAGTTCTGACTCTAGCCTGGGACTCAAAAGATACAGATTCAATTCCTAGTTTTCCTGGGTGACCAAGTCACCCAGCCTCTGTGCCTCAGATCCCTATCTGTAAAATGGGATCAGCAGCACTGCGCTACCACACAGGGGTGCTGTGGGGATATGTACGATAACATTGTGAGGTGCTTTGATACTATAGCAATGGAGGCCACAAGAGTACCGTAGATGGTCTCAGATAGAGCGGGTGATAACATTATAATAAGTCCTAGAAGCCTGAACTAAGATTGGGATATATTGAGCAAATACACAGAGAGAGTCAGTCCTGACCCCATGGAACTGGTCTATTTAGATTGCAAGGAGCAGAGAAAGGAGCCAAGGTGAAGTGACATGTCAGAGATCTCACAATTAGAACACAGGTCTCCAGAGTCCCAGTGCCATATTATTTATAATTTGTAGTGTGGTAGCACTTAGGAGCCCCAAACGTGGACCAGGGCGCCGTTGTGCTGTACAGACCCACAACAACAAAAGCTTACAATCTAAGTGCCATCCCCACGGGACAACATTGGCTCCCCACAAAAAGGCACCTCTGTTACTCCTGCATGAGGCTTGCTGTTGGGGCAACATGTTGCTGGGCCAGCACCGCTCCTACCTGTGCTGTAACTGTTCTGTTAATAACTTGTCTCCAGGGCTGCTAACTTTCACCAGCACTAAAATGCAATACAATTGTACAGCTGCAGCTTTGAGTCTAACAATCATTCTAGCTAGCATATCTCCTGGGTTTCTGTCTCCTATCCAAGCTAGTCTCCGCATATGGAAATGGAAACCCTCAATGCCTCTAAGAAATTTGGATTCCCTTCTCTGAACTTTTACTGTTTCTGACCTGACCTGTCTCTTCAGGGACAAACTGAATGCAATATTCAAATCCAGATCAAAACGTTCCTCCGTTTGTTTTTTTATTATTGTTTCCATTTGTGCTACCTAATATTTTCCTCTGTTTAAAATTAATTTGCTATAATTTATGGGAGCACATTTTGATTGCTTTTGATTAAGTTTAAAAAGCTGACGAAAGTCTGCTGCATTAGACATCAAAGTAAACAAATCCGTCTTCTAGGCCCTCTTGTGTATAATTCAGTCATTCCTTGTACAGTAAATATATCTATTATGGTACAATAAAATGTGTTGTAGTAATTAACACATGTAACCAAAATGTGTTTTGGGTACATTCACACAAAATCTAGGAGTACAAGTTGATTTGCATAATTTCCAGAAAGCAATACAGTTGGCAAGATTTTGGACAACTTCATTGATGAAAAGAATGGTATTTTTACAGATATTTTAAATTGTTTTACGTTGAGCATGGAGCATGCTGGAAATAAAAGCAAAATCCCACTTCAAAGGCAGCCATGGTGAACCTGGGTATTCTGAAGTGCATGTGGGTTTTGCCTATGCAACACTGTTCTGAGTGCAATCAATGCAAAATTAATAGCATCCACTTCATTCCACTCTGATCCATACAAAAAACAACTAATAAGGTCATCTTCCTGGCACATTGTTCAGAACATATTACCCTGCTCTTTGAATGGCTCCTCCCCATCCACCCTATCAAGTTGAAGCTCATTCTCCTAACCTGCAAGGCTCTTCACTACTGCCCTTCCTTCCCTATCTGCAACAGCTGGTTGGGGGGGGGGGGGGAAGATGTTTTTGGTTCTCCCTCATCATTTTTGCCACTGAAAACAGGAGAGAAAACTGAACTTCCATTTTGGTTTGGGTTTTTTTGACAAAAATCAAAACATTGCAAAATTTCAAAAACTGAGAAGCTTTTTTTGAAAAAAAGGCCATTCTTTCAATGAAAAACTTTCAGCCAGCTCCATTACGGACTTGTTTCTCATCACATCATCTCCCTATCTGCTCTGCTAGGGGGTCTTAACTGCCTGTTTTGTACTCCCTTCTGTGACGCCTTTTATGCTTGGAACAATTTCCTTGAACTCATCCCTTAAAACTCTACCTTCTTCAAATGTCTTTTCTGCTGTAATGCCTCCAAGAAACCAACCAATGGCTGATGTCTCAGCTAAGAGCTGGCTGGGAAACATTTATATTTATGTATTTAAAAACCTTTGTGCATATTAAATGTATCTATTTAGTTATTTGTATTACAGTCTCACTGAGGGCCCCACACTGGACAGTACTAGGAGCTGTACATCCACAGAATAGGATATGTTAACCCTAAAAAAAGTTTGTTTGCAATGGACTATTGTTACTGCATCTGGATTTGTTTTAATACCTTAGAATAAGTCTTAGTGATTAAATAAACAAAAAGAGTATTTCTATCTAGAGCGAGTTTCTTAACCTGATGGATAATGCTATTCAGAATTTCAAATTTAATCTGGTTTTCACCACTAGCTCATATGATTACCAACATAAGAATGGCTGTACTGCATCAGACCAAATGTCCATCCAGCCCAGGATCCTGTCTTCTGACAGCAGCCAATGCCAGGTGCCCCAAAGGGAATGAACAGAACAGGTCATCATCCAGTGATCCATCCCCTGTCACCTTGTCACAGAGTCACCGGGCGATGCTCTGGAACTACTCCACAGAAGCCAGTCAGGACTCTGGGGGAGCCTCCTCTCTGTGAGCATACGGTCTCCAGGGCAAGAAGCTCACAGCTTCGATCTTCCTGAGTCTGACCTCGGAGCATTCAGCATCCCCTTCCACACCATGTCCTTCCCACAGCGAGTCCACACAGGCGAGGCTCCTAGGGAAGCCAAAGGGCCCTGCACCCCAATTTCTCAGTCAGACGTGAAATCAGACTCTCAGCCAGCCAGCAAAACAAAAGATTTATTAGACGACAGGAACATGGTCTAAAACAGAGCTTGTAGGTACAGGAAACAGGAGCCCTCAGTCAGGTCCATCTTGGGGGCCAGGGAGCCCAGAGCCCCATCTGGGCCTCCCTCCATTTCCCCAGCCAGGTCCAAACAAACTCTTCCGCCCCTCCTCTGGCCTTTGTCTCTTTCCCGGGCCAGGAGGCCACCTGATCTCTTTGCTCTCCAACACCTTCAGCTGGCACCTTTGCAGAGGAGAGGCTCAGACCATCAGTTGCCAAAAGACAGGATGTCGGCCATTCTCTGTGCAGTCACCATCACACTGGCCCTCTAGGGCTCTGCAACAATCACACAGCTTATCCCACCACCTAGATACTTAAGAACTGCATAGGAAAAACTGAGGCACCCACACAGTATTCAGAGAAAACATTAAGAACATTCCCACTTAGTCACAGACCTATTCACAGCTTCTGGGAAACAGAGGCTAGGGACACCATCCCTGCCCATCCTGGCTAATAGCCATTGATGGACCTATCCTCGAACTTATCTCATTCTTTTTTGAACCCTGTTATAATCTTGGCCTTCACAACATCCTCTGGCAAGGAGTTCCACAGGTTGACTGTGTTGTGTGAAAAAAATAATTCCTTTTGTTTGTTTTAAACCTGCTGCCTATTAAACCAAGAGCTGTGACTAGAACCCAGGAGTCATTACTCCAAATGCCCTGCTCCTCCTATAGGAAAAATATATATCTATATCAACATTATAAAATAGAGAGAGTTTAAGGCCCTGATTCTAGTTTAATTACACTTGTGAAAGTCTGGAGCAGCTCTATAGAAGTCAATTGAGTTATGCTGGAATATAATCATAGTAGTGAGAGAAGAATTAAGCCCTAAGGATGAGGCCCAGTAAATGTTCTTTGCACCACTCTGCCTCAGTCACATTGCCTTCTTCTCCATGCAAACTGGAGGAGGAGGAGGCAGAGTTGGATCTGAGAGAATTTGGATCTAGGGGAAAATGAAGGCAACTCCTAGAAAATGAAGAAACCTGGAGTTGGTGCAACTTCTACAAGCATTAAATATGTATGGGCCCTGGCTCACGGCTTCAAACAAGTGAATGGAGGTTATCTGGAGGTAATTTTTTTAAAAAAAAAAAAGGGTGATGGAAAGGACTATTTATGGGAAGCCATAAACCTGTGGCAACTAGGCACCCCGGTGCTGCTCCTGAGAGGCTGACATGTGATGCAGGAGAAACAGCGGAATAGCATGAGGAACAGTGGCTTTATGAAGCTCTGGGATACCTCAGAGCTGAGCGGGGGGGAAGGGGAAGGTTTGAACTGAATGGCCTGGCTTCAGATCATGGCTGCTTGAGATCACTGCCTGACAGGCAGGGACAGGCTGTCCCCAGTTGGCCTCACCATCCTGGTTCCTTTTGTGTGTGTCTGGAATGATTAAAGGAAACCAAACTATAAACATGTCAGGCTAATTATGACTTTGTTTAGACAACGGCAGACAAGAAAACAGAGGCACCCATGTCCTGAGAGCTCGCTGCAAAGCAGTGGAATAATGGGGCAAGTCGAGACAGCTGGAAGGTGGCCTCACAGAGGAGCAGGACCATGGCTGGGGGGCTACCACTTGCAGAATCCATTGCCAGTAGGGTTGCCAACTTTGGTTGGATGAATTCCTGGAGGTTTCATCACATGACAATCTTTAATTAAAGATTTATTTTTAATTCCTGGAAACTCCAGGACAATCTTGGAGGGTTGGCAACCCTAATTTCCAGGAAGGACTAGAAGCTAAGGCCTATTGCCTCTGGGTGGGAACTTCAGCAAGCCTAGAGATGAGGTCCACAATATATATATAGAGAACCCAGCTAGAGTCAGTCTTTACCCACCTCTAGTGGTTGGGCTACTTGAGAGGTATACAAGTTTCTACTGCCCCAAAAGTTAACAAGCCTAGTACGTTAGTTCAGTACATGCTCCTGCTTTGAGATCCAGGGTTCAGTCCACACAGACGACCAGGGTTGTTGTCAAAAACAGAAGCCCCATACGAGAATAGGAGTACCTGTGGCACCTTAGAGATTAACATTTATTAGAGCATAAGCTTTTGTGAGCTACAGCTCACTTCATCGGATGCATACAGTGGAAAATATTTTAGATGGAAGGCATGAGCAGGCCTGATGGCTAAAGCAGGTGAATAAGGAGTCACGACTCCTGGGTTCTGGTTTGCCAAAAACAGCAATTTTGTAGAAAGGCCAGGTGACTCCCGGGACAAGACTAACCAAGCAGGATATGGAATTGGGGCTTTTAGGAAGAGTGCAATAGGGCCAGAGACATAAATCCTTCTAGAGAAAGTCCCTAGCTACAAGATTTGGATCTGGATCCACCTCTTGGACCTTTCCAGGTATTTTATCCCAGGGCTTTGATTCATGTCAGATCACGTTCCAGGCTCAACATTTAGAGCCAGATCCATGTTCAAGTTCTGGAATCACCTCCACTCACCCAGAGCTTGGGATCTTGGCTGGAAGGCACCCACCTCTTAGATAGTTCACTATGTTTCCAGGGTTCACCAAAGTCAACTGCCCACCAATCACTTTCAGTAACAATCCCCTTCCATCCCTGCACAGAATCATTAACATCCAGCTCTTCCACCAGGCTCTAACCCAGCCTATTATTAATGTTAGTTCTGCTGGAAAGCTATTCCTGTGCAAATTAATCCTTCAGGGAGCAGGAGCCACCCAGGCTGTGGACTGTGAGACACGTGCAAAAGGTCCATCATTCACAAACAGAGCTGCCTTTCATTCCCAGCTAACACTCTTTGGTTCTGCAAAACCTATGGCATGGCTGAGAGTGTAGGTATCTAGGCAGAGAACAGGAGCAGAATCCTGGGCTGGGTGAGTGACAGGCCATGAGCGCAGTGGAAATTATTTGGACATGTCGACATGAGATCTCTCTTGATGACCCTGCACATAGGTGCAATCGTTTGCACCAGAGCAGACCACTATTCCAAGGACTGCCAGTGCAAATCAACAGCCTTTTGCCCTGGTGCAAATGACTGCACGGGGTGCAAGGCGATGGAGAATGAGGTCCCATGTCTGAGAAAGCAATGGACGGAGTGAGCGCTAAAAGCACCCCAGGCTAGATCCTCAGCTGGTGTAAGCCAGTGTGTCTGCAAGGGAGTCAGTGATTCACAACAGCTGAGGATTCTCTCAGCTTTCTGTTCCTCTCTTTTTTCCATTTTCTGCTGCTTTCTCACTGCCTCTCTTGCTCTTTCTTCCCCTTCACTCTTCAGTCTCTACACAACCCTCCCCATGTCAGTTCAGTTTCAGCATCAATTGGAGTCAATAGAGATGCATTTATTTTTCAGTTTGTGGGTGAAGTCCCTGCACTGCGGTGCATGCCCATCCCAGAGTTTGGCCTCTGTCTCACTGCATGATGGGACCCATGCTTTGGCCAATATTATGCTTTTCATTGTTTTGTTCCAATGTTTAACCACAAAGTGTGCCCCTTCTATACCTATCCCATGCTGAAGGATCTCAAAACATTGTAGAAATTCAAACAGGTTATTGGACTCGCATTACAGGAGTAACAAGATGAAAGTATCTGGCCACAGGATGTCAGACTAGGTCCCTTCTGGCCTTAATGATTAAATCTATGAATCTATTAAATCACCTAGTCTGATCTCCTGGGGCCAGAGAATTGCACCTAGTTAGTATGAGCCCAACAACCTGTGCTGGAATTTCTAAAGTGCTTTGAGACCCTCCAGGATGAGAGGGGTCGCTTAAAGAGAAGGTCAAGGGGTGACTTGATTACAGTCTGTAAATAACTACATGGGGAACAAATATTTAATAATGGGTCTTTGATCTAGCAGGGAAAGGTCTAACAAGATGCACAAATTCAGACTAGAAATAAGGCCATGTTTTTGACAGTGAGGGTAATTAGCCATTGAAACAATTTACCAAGGGTCATAGTGGATTCTCCATCACTGAGCTTTTAAATCTAGATTGGATGTTTTTTCTAGAAAATCTGCTCTAGGAATTATTTCAGGGAAGTTTATGGCCTGTGTTCTACAGGAGGTCAGACAACATGATCACATTGGTCCCTTCTGGCCTTGGACTCTATGAATATATTAAATCAATCACCCATCCCCGTGGCCTTTACTCATGCAAATATCCCCCTGGGCTGGAATGGGCCTGCTCATGTGAGTGAAGGCTACAGAATCAAGTCTTCACAGCCTCCCCAGGGGGTGGAGAAGTATCCTCATCATTTTACAGGTAGGGAAACTGAGCCGCCGGACAGGGAAGTGACTCATTCAAAACCCCGCACACAGCAAGGCAGTGGCAGAGTAGGGAACAGAATCAGCAACACCAGGTACCCTGCTCTAACCCTAGACATTACTGCCAAAGCAAGCCTGAACTGAAAAAGTGTCCAATTACTTGCGTTTGCAGGAGAGCCTATTTCTGCTGCAATCACAGCTAATGGCCCCGAACCTGTAGTAAGATCTCTGTGGGCACAGGGTCCACCTACATGCATCTCATTCCAGGACTGAGGTCTCTGCAAGCAGGAGCTAGGGCCTTGGCCCAGCATAGTGCATCCCACATTCCTACTGGTCCTAGTATGTTCTGAAGGCAGACTGATGGGCCCTTTCATACTCACTCACTCTCTGGCTTCAGCCAAAGCCTGAACTATAGCAGTCATTTGCCCAGCTGCGTCCACCAGACCAGTTGGGGGATCAATAGCAGATCCATGCTTTTCCCATCAGCTGCCTGCCCCTTATTAGGCTGGAGCTCTGAACGTGCACAGAATATTAGAGGCACGCCAGAGGGCCCCCAAGAACTTAGCTTTTCCTTGGTGCAGTCAAACAGTGAATGAACAATAAAGTTAAACAAGATGATTGATTTTTATATTATTCCACAGTGCTTCATGCTGTATTGCTTTGGAGAGGGGAGCCGGCCCTGGCTACTCAGTCAAGAGTAATTTAACCACACCTTGCCTGTAAACTTCTAGGCGAAAAGCAAGGAACTCTTCGGGGTCATGGAAAGAAAAAAAAAGACATGGTGCCAGCTGGAGCGGTGCAATGTATGAGCTGGTGCTTTGAAAGATTATTCTACAGAGCTCTGGTAATTTCTCCTCTGCAGAACCCCCGGTACCCCTGTGCTGGACTCCCCACCAATACCTCTACCAATGCTCCCCAAGCCTAACCTCACACTCTTGCTATTCCAGCGCTGGGCTTCCCAGCGATGCACCCCAATCCTGGCTGGATGCACTCCCTACTATGGCTGTACTGGGCTCCCCCCACCCATGGCTCTGCTGTTCCCCTATTCTAGTGCGGGTGTCCCCACCAGCAGCTCTGGTGATGCATGGTGGTCTTGACCTACCTCCTCCCCAGCTATTCCAGGACTGGGATCATCACATGCAACAGCTTTGCCGTGCAATGGCGGGTGAGCCCCAGACTTGAATAGCAGAGGACTTTGTTGAAAGACCCAGTGCTAACCCAGTCCAGAATGCTCCTATACCATGTTACTAATGCACCCCAAACCTTTGACCGACAGCACCCCCTGCTATTCCAATCCACAGTTCTACAAGGCACCTCCATTTCAGCCCTTCTGCACTCCTGTCTTCGCGGTACAGAGAAGGAATCGGGATACATCCTGCAGCAGCAAGCTCTGCTCTGCAAAGCCGATAGCCATCCTGCTTCTCGCTCAAGCAAGTTTTCTGTCTCCCTGCCCCCATCCCTGGGGGATGCTAGTGGAAGACAATGCAGCTTCAGGATGATTGTGTGACCTTTCCCTGCTTATGCACACACGCTCTCCCCCAGTGCATTAATATTTATTTATTTAATAATCCAGCAGATGGCAAACCTCTTTCAAACAAACCAAACACCACCTCGGGGGCCCTGACACCATTATCTTTCCTTTCAAGAGGTTGGCACCTGCAACAGGTGTTTGCACCGAATCTTCCTATATGGAAAGTGGCATTTTCATAGAAACTGCCAAATTGAATCAGATCAGGGATCCATCTAGCCCAGTGCCCAGCCCTGCTGTAAAGAACCCTGCAGTGAGGTAGTTAGGGGATAACTTTGCCCATCATTCATTTGCAGATGAGAGCAGGTTCCTTTGCCTTTAAGAGCTATAGTTTTGATGACCGGATTTGCATTTTGGCCCTGATCTCACTCAGCCAGTAATGGTCTCGCAGTTGAAATTCACAGTTTTCAGTCCCAGTGATTACAGGGATGGGGTAGGATCAGAAGATGGGCAGGGGAGGGAGAGACTTTAATATTTTGTCAGCAGAATTAGCAAGACAGTAATTTTGAAAGACAATGACTTTGCCCTTGGCAATGAGGACCACTGCATACAAATTGCCTGGGATAAATTATTCTGCCGCTGCGCCTGCTCGTTAGCGTACAAAATGCAGCATGGAGGAGTGCCGCTTCCCCTGGCTTTGGTACATTAGACAGAGAAGCAGCTATGACAGGTCAGCTCGCTGCAGGGCATCTGTCTGAGACCCTCAAGCACCAGAGACCCTATTGTGGCCATCAGGAAGGGGTCGGTACCGGATTGCCGGTTCTGGCGATGTTGCCATGCTGGTGTAAGTGCAAGGGACAAATGAGAACCAATGGGAGCAGGGGCTTGCTCCCCACTCACAGCTCTGCCAGTCCCCCTCAGTCCCCACAGGCACCCTCTTCTGTTATTAAAGTCTTGACCTCCCCACAAATGCCACTGAACCTCAATCCCAGCCCGGTGTTAGTCCCTGGCACCCAGCTCTTCCACTGCATCTCCATTCCACCTGCAGCTAAAGGCGGCTGCTGCCCTGTTACTCCATTGAAATTCAGGTGGGACATGGTGGTGCAGGCTGGGCTGGGGGTGTATTTTACTTGGCACACCTGGCCCATCATGCAGCAGCAGAGCGGCCAGTGTCTATGGTGCTCCCCTCTCAAGTGCTAGTGGGCTGCCAGACACAGCATGCATGGCATTGAGTTTGTCGTGACTGTGGTCTCCCAAGAGTTTCCAACACCCCTTTGGGTCTGCAGTGACTAGAGACAAGGATACAGGTCTTGTCACATTAGACTACCTGTGACTTTAAGGGCTCTCCTGTGGAACAAGTAAATACCCCCTCTACAGTCCAGCTTGAATGGCCTCAGATGCCCTTCTCCAAGATGCCTGGACACTGATGCTCAGCACTCAGGATCAGGGTGTTTTCAGCCATTCAGCTAGGCTGAAAAGGCTGTTGAGGGAAATTCACTTTCAGCTCCAAGGCAGGGTAGTAAATTGGGGACCTGGGCAGGGGCTGGGGGGGCTGCAAGTGGCTTATTCCCCAGGGGGAAGGGCTCTTGGAGACAGAGCGCAGGCCTTCTGGGTGCAGATGTTATAAAGCTGCTAAATATTGCAGAGGTGGGGTTGGGGAGGGAGAGAAAGGGAAGGCAAGTGGATGGGGGAATGGGAGAGAGGGAGAACGGGAGGAGCAAGATTAACAAAAAAATCCATCAGTGCAGGCTACAAAACAAATTAAAGTTGTTATGGCAACTGGCGTGTGTGGGCAGCAACACACGTCTCCTGAACATACAGAATTAAAGCACTTGTCGTGTTCAGCAGCTAATTAAATGTTGCCTTTCAAATCCATTTAGTCCTCTAGCTAGCGCTCATCTCTTTGGCAGGATGGCTTGGGTTTGGGCAGGACTCCTCCACTGATCTGCTCTTGCAGGAGTAAGGTGATTAAGGTACAAATTCTGTTCCCCAGTCCCATGAAAAGTAAGAAGGGAGAGATCTGGGTTTCCTGTTGTCTGTAATTATTTCTTACTATTATGTTTGTGTTAGTGGGGTGGGGTGGAGTTCTTTTGCCCAAGGGCCTGATTTTCTGAAGTGCTGGGGAACAATAGCAGCCAAGATTTTCAAGAGTCACTGATCATTTTTGGGTGCTTTAAAGGAACCTAATTTTCAGAGGGCAGTTGCTCAGAACCTTTGTGAAAACTCACCCACCCCCCTTTCAGGTTTCAAGTTGGGCACCCAAAATCACTACACTTCTTGGCAAAGCTTGGCCCAAAGACAGACAAAGAAGAAGATGAAGAATCAGGATTCCTTTTCTTCACCCTTTATCGGTCTCATCTACATGGATTGCAAACTCTTCGGGGCAGGGACTATTTTTCACTGTGTGTCTATACAGCACCTAGCACAATGGGGCCCTGATCTCAGCTCTGAGCTCTTGGTACAATAAATAGTTCTTATAATACAACCTGGGATGCGTTGGCCCCTTTATGGATGTGTATTTAAATCCAAATAAATGTTACTCTAATTATCACTGATATTTACTTGTTGCATTACATCAGCACCTAGGAGCCCCAATGACTTATGTTGTGCAAGGAGCTGTACAGCCAGCAAGTGGGGTTTTTTCTTCTGTGCCCATGGCAGAGGTCGATATTGGAAGGTGGCAGCAGGCAGTTCTAGTCCCAGCTCTCCAGAAGCATGCACTTTGTTCAAGGGACTGAATCTATCGTGTGTAGCATTTAGATTTGCTATGCCCAACCCCACCACTGACTCACTGCCTGACCACAAGTGAGTTAGAGGCACCAGGAGGTTGGGTGTCAGTGCAGCCAGGTATACAAAACTAAAGCAAGGAACTTCAAAAGAAATTGGATGAGGCATGTTAGCCACACTTCCCTGGGGAAATAAACTACACAATGCTGCACACAAAACAAGATGCCGGCTACACTGGAGCTGAGTTTTCTCCAGGGAAATAAATTTATATATGAGCGTGTATGTATGTATGTTTGTTTAAAGGTTAAGCTGAAAAGAATGCAGTAAGCCAAGTTTCTTTGATTGTTCCCATCTCTTTAAATTAAAGAGAGATAGTTTAGGTGCATGCGGCAGAGGGCAAAAGGGGAAAGGTGAAAGGAATTAGGCATAAAGCAATAAAATGTGAGCTCCATAAACTGGAGCTCACAACCCTAGCTGGAAAAACCTATAGCGTGTGCAAATGATGCAGATGTATCAGATGGAGGCCAGGAAAATATGAATGAGGATAGTTATTCTGCAAGTCATGGGGATTTGAGATAGGAGCATCCATTGTAGGCATGCCAAATAATGCAATTCAAGGTTGGACAGGGATGGTCCAATGCCTGCTTGGGACTGACTATAGGGTACAGAAGAATTTGAGCTGGATTTCTGTGCACACCTGAAATGAGTCCTGGCTCTCCCATGAAAAGATTAGGTCAGATCATCTGCTTTTAACATTTTGGAAGGAATTCTCAACAATGGGAGAATCAAGGCTCGATTCCATTCTGATGAAGTGCCCCAAATAGAACAGATGCTTCTCCAGACACCGAGTCTGGGAAATGAGTCTGGGAAACTGATGGGAACAGGATGCTTGGCTGGTTTTAGGTGCCAGGAAGAGCAAAAATCAGAACAGAAAGGAAGAGAGTGGAGGAAGAAGGTTCAGGACTCTGCTTGCATTGGTTTTAGATGATCTGGCTTCCTACCCTTTGGGAATTACCAAGCCACTGGGTGGATGTGGGGGACAGGGAGGGAGAAATCCTGGAACCCAGAATATCCTGCCCAGCTCGAACCAAACCAAAAAAGATTCAGTCACCCCATTGAGAAGGATCCGGCTACCATTCACTTAACCACTCCCCAGCCTTCCTTGGGGGCATAGAGCAGAGTTATCCTAGCAGAGACTGTTACACAATACTTTGTTCATCTCTAACACCTTTCACCATAACATCCCCAAGCCTCTCACTCTGATACTGGACCTATCGCACATATGGGGCAGATGAACCCAGG
Source organism: Dermochelys coriacea (assembly GCF_009764565.3). NCBI lineage: Eukaryota > Metazoa > Chordata > Testudines > Dermochelyidae > Dermochelys > Dermochelys coriacea. Next base: position 5,045,261 of record NC_050093.1, read on the forward strand.
AGTGCTCGAGCCAGTAAGCCACACTCACCGTGAGCAACTGGGAATCCTGACTCCCAGTGCCCTGTTCTTTATTCAGTATGGTCTGTATGACTGCAATGCCTAGGAGCCCTACTCATAGGCCAGGATCCACCTAGGAACAAAACTGAGGAGTCCCAAGTCCCACCCCTTGCTTAAAATACTGCAAATCATCACTAACTACCCGAGATAAGACATGTGCCAAGTATTTTCCCAGTCCCACAGATAGACCCAAGGAGATCTTGGAAACCTATTTCAGGCTTCCAACTGGGCTGACAAACAGCTGCCTTCCCCCCAATCGACTTCAGCTGCTCTCCTTTTACAAAAAAAAGCACCTCACCTCAGAAAGAACATACCCCCGTCGCTCTGCCACCTCACAGGCATTCCCAGCCCATAAGAGGAACTGACATATCCATCACGAGTCCCTGGGTGCTGGTGCTTTGAATATTAACCACGAGGGATTTGTTCGATTCCCACCAGTCCATAGGAGCCCCACTGGAACTCAGCATGAATTAATGGCCGCTTGTTACCAAGAGTTTCTATGACACATCCATAGGCTAATCTAGATGAATCATTGCTTGTAAAAGCATGAACCATTCCCAGCGATCACAGACCTCACCACCTTCTGCTCTAGGTGGATGGCACACCCTTTCCTGACCAGGGCTTCTGTAAAACAACACAGCCATATGGACATTTACAACAAAACAAAGCCCTACCAAAACCACCCCCATTGCACACACACAATGCTTTTTAAAGCATCCGACTACAATCTAAAGCACCTCCTCGTAGCCAGTCAGGGCACCACTCACCCAGCTGAAGGTCTCTGCTGGTAGGGTGCTTTCTCCTGTGAAGTCCAAAGTAGCAGTGTTTTAGCTCTCTGGCCCAAGAAAACAACAGTCCTACCCCTACCAGGGTGTTCAGGTCCAGAAGAAATCAGGAACAAAACTCCCACAAATCACAGAGCGTCATCCAAGCAATCTCCAACCTTCAAGTAGAGACTCTTCTTCAAACAGTCCATGCATCAGCCAGTCCACCAAGCTCAGGTTGTTCCTTTTCAGCAAGGGGCTTAGCCTGCTGCTGAGTTACAGCTAGATTTCTCTACTCTTCTACCCAGGCAACCCTGGGCTAGGCTAGGTCTCCTCCTTGTAAGGTCCCATTCCACACCTGATATCTCCTGCAGCTGTAGCAGGGCATTGCCAATTAGGTCCACAGGCTCTCGTTAACCATGTCATTGCCAGTGTGGGGCCTCTCTGCCCCAATGCAGGGAGTCACAGGTGGAGCAGTAGACCCAAATGTTGCCTGATCACAGACTGGGAGCATAGCACCAGTGTCACAGCCCTGGTCTGCTAGGGATGGAAAATTATGACTGACAGAATATTGAAGACACACCACTTTAGGACAAGAAGACCCGCAACTGGATTTCTGTGCTCACTTGGAATGGACTCTGGGTGCAGCCCCTGAGAGGCCGAGGGAAGTAAATAACTTGGACTGCATCTGTGTAGGCAGGTATGGGAGTTCTGCATGTGTAACGCCGATGGGTGGGATTGAACCTGGGACCTCTGGAGCTAAATGCATGAGCTAAAAGCCAACTGACTATGGAGCAGACTCATTTTCTTTTTCCTCTGTAAGTAGTCTCGGTGCCACTAGATGGGACAAAACACCACACCCAGAAGGTGTATGGGTTAGTCTTGCAGACTCTGGGAGGAAGAAAACCAGGAATGGATTCCTGTGTTGATCTAGAATGGGCTCTGCATGGAACCACCTTGGAGGAGAAGAACTAGAACTGGGTTTTTGTGCCCACCTGGATTGGGGTCTGGATACAGGCCCTGGAAGTGGCCAGGGTGACCGTGAATTTGCATCTTGTGTGTATTTGTGAGGGGCAGAGGACAGACATGCCATGTGTGTGGGCGGTGTGTGGTCCTTGGGAAGGATGCAGGAGAGGCATCAGGAACCTCCCACTGTCAGCGCGCAAAGATGCCGCTGGCACAGTCTCCACCAGCTGGCATGCACTGCAAAAGGAGGGATGATGGAGCCAGGGCCGACGCCCAGCCTTTGCCCGCTTTATTCTCATATACATTAGCTTTGTGTCATCAAAAGATGATTGTGCAAGGTCAGGAAAAGAAGCCCGAGGCCATGAGGCCGGAATGGAACATTAAGCCCCTTGTTCCTTCCCAGTACTGTAAATAGAGGGCCCTGGCCTCTCCAGGGGGGAAGAATTGGCCCCATTGTGCTGTGGAACAGGCTGGGGTCAGCTTCCTTGCAAAACACCCTCTTTATAAAAGGAGCCCTGGGAACTAAGCTGTCCTGGGCTGGAGGAATCCCATCCCACCATACGCCAAGCAAAACAAGCGCTGGAGTGGAGACCTTCCCTGAAACTTTAACCCCTTTATGGCTGCACAGAAGTTTGCATGGCACCAGCCACACCAAACCCAGGGAGTGTCAGGAAAGCCTTCAGAGCACATTAGCAAGAACGGCACCGTGTCTAACAATGTCGGCCAGAGGGATTGGCTGGATTCATCTGGAATGTGCTGCTCTGTCCATGACAGTGATGTGAATGGGGCAAAGCACTCCCCGCTCTGTGTCACAGTTTTCCCCAGCAGCAGAATGGGAAGGACGACACGCACCTACCACCAGCTAGTGTAAGACATAACGTCTGCACTTAGTCTCTAAGGTGCCCCAAGTCCTCCTTTTCTTTTTGCGGATACAGACTAACACGGCTGCTATTCTGAAACCTAGCCCCTACTAGTCGTGGCCACAGAGATTAATGAGTCCGGTGCAGCCATCACTGAAAGAGCTGGGCCTTTAACTCAGGCAATAGCAGCTCATGCACTAAAAGCCAGAGGTTCAAGCCCTTCTGCTGGCAACCCAGGGTTGGCCTTACAAAGCACAGGCTAGTTTTGTGTGTGTGTAACCCACACAACTCCTGGGTGTGGTGTTCTGGCACCAAGACCACTTAGAGAGAGAGAGAAAAAATGAGTTTTCTCTACAGCCTTAGCTAACAGCCAGTTGGCTTTTAGCTCATGCACTAAGCTCCAGAGGTCCCCGGTTCAATCATGCCTGTTGACAACTGGGCTCTGTCAGCGTTACATGCGCTTTTCAAGAAGGTGACTGAGCCTTTGAAGGGTAAGAGTGTGTGGGGAGTAGAACATTCTTTGCTTTCAATTAAAATACAATTTTCAATGCCACATGCACCCCCCCACACACATTTTTTTTAGCAGAGAAGACTGACTGGGGGAACCTGGGCTTTATTCTTGTCTCTGCCACTGTCCTACTGTACAGCCTTGGCCAAGTCACTTCCTCTCTTCTCCGTGGCTGCTCTGGTTTCTCCTCCCAGTCTTTGTCTGCCTTGTCTCATTAAATCATAAACTCTCTGGAGCAGGGACTGGTTCTGACTAGATACCTAGCTGGCATTCACAAACTCCTGTCTGAAGAGGACTATGTTCACACAAAGTACATCCCTGTTAGTTCACATCAGCAGTGTCCACATGGGGTAGTTACAGCATAGCATGCTAGTGCAAGCTGCCGTTCACACCACGCTGCAGGGCCATGGAGAGGCCCTTAGTCTGAACAGCACCTAGCACAAAAAGGCCCTGGTTTTGGTTAGGGCCTCTAGGTGCTACAGTAATATAAATAATAGTAAAAGCCAAGGGAGAGGGATGGGTGAGAACACAATAATTCTTCTTCATCTCTATATTCGCTGGCCAGACTCAGCACTGATTTACACCCCATGCAACCTTTTAAAGTCCAGGAGTTGCTGCATGAGATGATAGTGCCGAATCTGACCCCACGTTGGCAGCATCCTATCCCGCTCTAGCACCCAATAGCAGCAAACTCAAGAACAGCAGCCCCAGACCAATTCCCGGCATTCAGCACCAGCCAATTAATCACACAGAATTGCAATGCAGATTCTCGAGCTGCCACAATGCCTTGCACACAGCAGCAGCTCCGAGCACTGGAGGGGTTGGGAGAGGGGAACAGGGGAACCTTCATCTTGCACCAAAGCTAAAAAGGAAGCATTCACACCACCAGTGTAACCTTGTGGTGAGCGACGGCCACCCCAGTAGCTGAAGAGGAGCTGCCTGCACAGCTAAGCCTCATGCCCCATCCCCCTTTCCCAATACTCAGAGCTGTATGAGCCAGCAGAACAAGTGGCTGTGTCCTTCTGAATTATTCTTCAGTGCCTGCGCAAGTGCCACATTTTGCATACTTTAATTAGACTCGGTGGGTAAAATAAAACAGAATGAAGACTCTTTTAATTCCCTGTCTGCGTATTCATTACAGAAGCAGCAGCAACTGAGATGTCAAGGAGGATTAAACAGAGGTGGAAAAGTTACAGGTTGTTGTTATGGTAGGAAATGCAAAATTCTCTCTCTCTGACACACACACACCTACCTGTTTGACAAGCAACGCTCTGGCACTGGCGCTTGGGATCAGCTTTATACATTTCCAACACAATCACCAAATGGTTCAATGGATTAATATTCACAGCTGTTCTCCATTCCGAGTTTTTTAAGACCAGCCAAGACCATTGTAGCCATCTACTCTGACCTCCGGCACAGCACACGCTGGAGGATTCCAGCCGGGGATAGAATTATTCTTGCCGACTGTGTAGGAGAATGCTATCAAGCCCAATAACTTGTAGCTGAATTGGAGTGTATTTTTTTGAAACCCATCCAGTCTTAAAGACTCCAAGTGATTAACTGAATGATGGAGATACGCCCATCCCTTTAAATACAGAGTCCCCTTAAAATTCCCGGTGCAATCTATAGGAACCCGTCTGCTGGAGAGGGGATTGGATTGTTGGGGCCAGAGAGTGAGGCAGGACTGTATTACAGTGAGACACCTACGGGGAACCAGAGCCCCAAATGCAGTGCTGGCTGGGGTAGACTGGAGAGCCAGCACATCAGGCAGCATTGTATGGCACAGCTGATTTCTGATGGGGCCATGGGTGGGTGGAAGTGAAATGCCCATCAGACCCCATGGGGTCTGAGAGGGACAGTGTCTTTCTGGGTGGCTTCAATTTGGGTGACTCTAAGGACTTTTTCCTACATTGAAAACTTTCTGAAGGTCACACACGCTGGGCCTCGCTGCTTGTCTGGGCTAGCAAGAGGAGGAGTGCTGGCATAGCCCAGTTTTACTCCTGGGTCAGCTAGAGCTGTTCTGAGCGGGTTACGATGACACACCAGCCAAAATATGAGCAGTCATTCTACCCTTCCTTCCCACCCTTGCTAGCACAGATGATGCTGCACCAGTGCTGAGCCAACAGCAGGAGAATTTCAGAAAAGCTTCAGAGGAGGCCTGGATTGTGTCTGCACAAAGCGACTCTCCAGCACTCAGGACCTTAATGAATGCAGGCCAGAAAGCTCTGACCAAGGGCTAAGCAGCCTAGCCGAGCACAAAGGAACACTTGTCACTGTGGAGCACAGAGCAGCTGCCATCTGAAAGGAAACCTGGAGGGCTACACCCTCCTCTCCTTGACACTGGTATAAATCCAGAGCAATTCTACCCCCTTTTCAGGAGCTAGTCTGGGCAAGAAGCAGCCTATGCAGGTGAGCTGTGGGTGGAATCCGTGTGGCGCAGACACAACTGGGGCTTGCCCCTTCCTTGAGGAAGGCTGCTCCTCCATAGGCTAGGACCATCACCTGAGATGTGGGTTCAATTCCTGTCTCTTGCACAGGAGCCCTGTGTTTGGGGCAAGTCATTTAATGTCTGTGCCTCAATTCCCATCTGTACAATGGGGATAATGGCACTTCCCTGCCTCCTGGGGCAGTTGTGAGGAGAAATACATTAATGCTTATGAGGCACTCAGATACTGTGATGATGGGGGACGGTGTAAGTATAGACAAATCCTGCTTTATACCTTTACGGCTGTGGAAAGTAAATGTAAAATGCAACAAAGTCAAAACTCGTCACTGGTAGCAGAGGTACTTTCTTGGATGACAAACCAGGAACCTCCAGACTATCCTCCTAACCTCCAAACTCAGACTATCTGAGTCTCTGTCGCTTGAGCCAAAGAGCCAGACTCTGTAATCTGGAACAGACTTCTTGGAATTCCCCAGAATAGCACACGGAACCGCAGCCCAAACGCTCCACCTTTACTCCATTGAGGCCCTGCACAATGCCACGTCTGCTGCTGCTCTCATTTGCACCTGATGCTACTGCAAGAGATACCATTGCCTCTTTTTCTGGGGCGGGGGCGGGTGGGCTGGGAAATATTTACAATGCCGGTATGGCCTTTGGCAGAAATTGCAAGTAGGGCCGTGAGCCCTTTGCAGCCATGGAGAAAGGTCAGCATGTCATTTGTTGCGATTGGTGGAGGATGGGTTAATGCTTTGCAGAAATCAGTGGGACATCAGTAATTGGCAGAAGGTTGGTGATCCAGTCTTCTCTCTCATAACAGCTGTTATAGATCAGTCGTTAGGAGGTCTCCCTGTGCATCTCTCCTTCCCTCTGGGTGTTGAGATGCCGGCGGTTGGGGAATCCCATGGAATTGCTCACACAGGAAGTGGTGTGATAACACATTTACTCAAATTGTAACTTTAACTGTAAAAAGTGAGTAAGTTCCTAAGATGTCCCAAATGAGCTAGAACAACACATGCTGATGGGAAAAGGCGCCAAAAAGAGATAAATGCAGTCCAAACCAAAAGAGCTCCTGATACAACTCAAGAACTGTGTGTAGATCATGCCTGGTAAAAGACAGAAATGTGGAATCAGAAATCAGTGAACCAAAATTGGTGGGTTGGAAACTAGGCCTAAACTGGTGGACAAAATAATGAGGGGATGGGTTATTCTGCCCATCGCTGCCTTTTGGGGTCCTTATAGAAAGAGACTTTGAGGGGAAAAATTGGCTACTGACGTGAGATTCATCATCATGGCTGGCACCCCCATCTCGTGGGAACTTGATTCTTCCTCACACTGATCCTTAGTGATGCCCTGACCAGACCAGGGCGGGAAGAGAAACCCAGAGGAGATCACCACCTCCACCAGCTCCAGCTGAATCCCAAACAGGATCAGACTTTAACAAACAGCCACAGCTACTCCAGCCCATCTCAACTAACTTCTTCTCTTTTCCCCAAACAGACAGTTATTGCCCTCTTTGATACCATCTAACAGTCTGCCAAACACATTTATTCCTTCTAAAAACTGACTCTAACTAAAAGGAGAGGGAACAAAGGGTCTTGTTAAAATGAAAGCCCTAAGACTTCACATTTCTAATGCTTTAACTTTTTCCCTTCTTTTTTTTTAAATAAAAGGCTAAAAGGATTTTGAATGATGGGTTTGCCAAGGTATGAAGCAGGCTGAGGTTTCTGTATGCCTAACCCTGAATCTTCTTTAATACTGGTTGATGCTGGGCAGTGCGTGGGTTATGTTAACATGCTTAGTCCACATGTTCCATGTAAATAAATACAACAGAAGGGCTCCCATGGAATAAACCTCTACCTGAAAGGGGGTTTCAAAGAGGATGGATCTAGACTGTTCTCAATGGTAGCAGATGACAGAACGAGGAGTAATGGTCTCAAGTTGCAATGGGGGAGGTTTAGATTGGATATTAGGAAAAACTTTTTCACTAAGAGGGTGGTGAAACACTGGAATGCGTTACCTAGGGAGGTGGTAGAATCTCCTTCCTTAGAGGTTTTTAAGGTCAGGCTTGACAAAGCCCTGGCTAGGATGATTTAACTGGGACTTGGTCCTGCTTTGAGCAGGGGGTTTGGACTAGATGACCTTCTGGGGTCCCTTCCAACCCTGATATTCTATGATTCTATGATTCTATGATTCTAAACACAGCAGGGGTGTGCAGCGCCATAAAGGAGCTGACCATGCACTGGCATTGATTTAGGACCAGGTACCACCTCTCTGTCCACTGTCCCTTATGGCTTCTCTAAAAGGAGACTATCCGCTGCCCCTTGAGAAAATCTGTCTCGTGTAACCGGGTAGGGAACAGCTGTGGCTCCCTCCTGGGCACCAGGGAGGGTTAAATCCCACCCCTTCCCACCCGTTATGTGTTAGCACTGCTAGCGTGTATTTTGAGCAGGAACAAAATCCTCCCCTGGCTCCTGTGGCCATCTCAGAATTATCTGTCTCCCGTGAGTGGCAGGCTCTTTCCACTTCACTTAACCCACCTATTACAAACTAATGACATTTTAAATCTGTGTTACCTGCAAATGAAGTGAAAATCTAAGGAACTCTGGGTATTAAGCTTGATTAACTGGATGGACCTCTCTCTCTCACTGTAGTAGAGTATTATGGCTAGCATCCCATCCTCCTTCCTGACATCCAGCTCCCCTTGACTTGGCGGTTGCTCAGCTCTTCTGGAAATCAGGCCTATAACCCCCTGAGGGCTTGTGCACTCCATGAAGGGGTCTTTGCCAGGTCCTGACCCTGGATCGCTTGTCCTCTCACTGGACCAGCTGGACCTATATTCATTTTAACTCTCCTACACATAGGCTGCAAACCATCCCATCCCTTTGCCCCCATTTCCATGAGCAAGTGAAGTGAATGGGAGTTTTGCCCATAGGACTTGATCCTGCACCCATTGACATCTTTCGGGGTCTTTCCACTGATAACAATGGGAATGGGATCAGGACCTCCCTCATGACATGAAGGATGGTCTTGTGGTTAAGACACTGCACTGGGACTGTAAATTCATTTCTCTGCTCTGCTGCAGACTTCCTGTGTGACCTTGAGCAAGTCTCTTAGTCTGTCTGTGCCTCAGTTCCCCCATCTGGACAAGGAGAGTAATCTTTTCTTTCTGTTTCATCTACTTTGATTGCCAGCTCTTTTGACAGGGGCTGTCTCGTACAATGTGTATGTGCAGCACCTAGCACAATAGAGCCTTCGTCTCTATTGGGCAGGCACTGCTGTAACAACATCAAGCCAGCTGACCAACTGGGATGTGTCTGCTCCCTGCACTCCACATGGCTCTCCGGTGTCCATGTGGTTTTAATGGAGTAATGGGCACAGAGCAGGAGATGTAGAAACACAGGGCTGACTCCAACATGTCAGATGCAAAGTAGCACTCAGCGCTGTCTGGAACGGGAGTTCTTGCAGCTGTAGACTAATGACAGGAGCTCCCCAGTGGGCCAGCCAGTCGTTTTTGGATTCAGTCAGTTTTAATCCCTCAAGGAACAAAATATAGCCTGCAATAGACTTTGACTAATTGGTGTGATTTATCGCTTCTCATCCAACAGGAAAGTGAAAGGAACCCAAACTAACAGGCCTTCAGAGACACCCAGGAAGTCAGCTTGGAAGCATTCCTGTTCTGGCTTGCCTATGGCTCCTGGCGAGGAGCAGCCCAGCCACATCTCAGGAAGGAATTGGGAGGCTCATCTTAGAAGAGACCCAATCTGTGCTACAAGCCCAAATTCCAGAGATGAAGACCTCAGTCTCACCCTTATGTGAGGGGTGATGTGATGGGCACTGACAGCCCCATAGTGTGTGGCAATCAGGAGGGAGAACAACAAAAGTGGGATGAAGGCCAGACCCACATGAACATTGTCAACTGGCGAAGGCAAGAGAAGGGCTGCTCACATTCATTCTTATTAGACGCACTCCTAAAGACTCAGCAGGGGAGGACACCATGGGGATCTGGCCTCTGTCCCTCTTTACCTGCTCAGAGAGAGCTGGCGGCCAAGACAGATGCCATGAAACTGCTGATGGCCACAGTGCTGTTGGGCGGGTCACTGTTGGTGCTGCTGCTGCCGGCCACCTCACAGGCCAAGGAGAGCAAGAAGGGGCCCAAGGTCACCGCCCCCACCCCCCATCTTTCAAATTGGCTTTATCCTCCCGGGGTTCATAAATTCAACTTCCGTAGCAGTGGGCCTGAGCTAGAGGCTTGGAAAGATGGCCCCATACTTAGAGTGCTACCCTGGGATTGGAGAGACTGGGGTTGCTTCCCTTCTCCATCACAAGCTTCCTGTATGACCTTGTGCAAGTCTCTTACTTTCTCTGTGCCTCAGTTCCCCATCTGAACAATGGTGTAATAACACTGCCCCATCTCATAGGGCTGTAGGGAGAATAAATACATTGAAGTCTGCGATATGCTCCAACATTATGGTGATGGGCACCGTATAAGCACTTAAGATAGGAAGGGGCAGGGCTAGGCCTAAAGGTCTTTGATTATTACCTACCATATCTTACAGGGGCTTTTTGGTATGGGAAGAAGGCTGGTTCAAAGTGGTTTCTGAATCCCTGCAGTCATGACATCCTCAGCGGATTAGCTTGCTAGGCGTACATTATGGAGATGTCTACACAGCATGCTAAGCCTGGGCTTTGACTCAGGCTGGAGCCGACCTCGCTTCCATCCACACAGAAATCAGTCTGACTCAGGTCAGCTAGGATTTCGGACCCAGGTCCTAGGACCCAGCTAGGGGAGTGGGTCAGAGTCTGTGTCCTGCAGTGACTCAGGTCCATTCCCTGTCATTCTGCAGTGTGGACACAGCTCAAACCACACAATACCAGCATAGTGTAGCATGGACACGTTTGCATGGGTCCAGCAACTATAAACCCTGGTTTACAATGCAGTGTGGACGCTCAAGTGCAGGCTTGGAAACACAACCTCTGGTCCCACAGAGCCAGGTTTAGTGAGCATTGTAGATACAAAGGTTTCAATCCAGGGAGGAGCTGAACAGCACTTGCTGGGTGTTGGCTGGTCAACCGGTGAGAGTTAAGCATTACCAACGCCTTGTAAGGGATGGGTCCAATACTGGTCTAATTTCCTATACAAAATGGCTTTTCACCCAAAATGCATATTTTTGTTTCACTCAAATTTTTCCATGTTTTCTGATGAAAATGTTCAGTTTATCAAAAAATGATTTTTTGAACACCCTCTACCCCGTACCACCCTACACTCACCCACACACACACACACACACAAAGGGAAAATTTGGAATTAAACAATTTTTTAAAAAATCCCATGAAAAACAATTGCCACTTTTCATAGCTCTCATCAGGCCCCAAGTTACCCTGAGAACATTTGAATATAAGATGGCGGGGGGGGGGGGGGGAAATAACCAAGAACTGCACAGAATGAAATTAAACAAGAACACTTAACTTGCTGAGCACTGGTCACTTTCTTTAAAAGAATAAAAAGGCCTATTGCAGAGACAGTGAGAGGAGAAGCAGCTAGGCAGAGCCTAGGAGCATAGCTCTATAGACAAGCTAAGTTTGAGCAGACAGAACCTTGCAGGGACTGGCTAGCAGAGGTTATATAAGAATTCTCGAGCAAGTGTCAAATACAGAACCTGGGGAGCATGAACTCCAATGCAGGAAAGGGCAGTCCCTGCAGGAATTTTAAACCAAATATCTTTATGACAGAAGTCACTTTATGAAATAGAAGGAAGGGGGGAAAAAGGAGCAATTAATGAAAATAGTTTAAACATAAAGGAGACAGGCAAGTACTTGGGGAGAAAGATACCATTGCTGATTAGAACAGACTGGAAGGTCTCAGAGGTAGATGAGCAGCCTCCTGCCTGGATCATTCCTTATGTTCGTATCAGCATCTGGAAAAGATCTTTCATTTCCCAGCTGGTCCACCTCCCCCTGGGCCAATGTAGAACCGATCCCTATTGTACCATTATTACTTGTATTCTGGTCGCGCATAGCAGCTCCTTCTGCAATGGCAACCTCCTTTTGCTAGCACAGTGAAACACAGACCCCGCCCTGAAGAGATGACAGTCTAAATAGGTAACGCAGACAAAGAGGGGATGTTTCCCCCATTTTACCGGTTAGGAGTCTAAGGCACAGAGAGATGAAGGGACATCTTGAAGCCACACAGGGAGCCTGGGGTGGGCTGGGAACTGAACTCAGAGTTCTTGAACCCTGAGCTTTAATCACATGACTAGCTTTCCTCTCATCTCCTGAATCCCAGCCCAATGCTGTACCCACCAGACCTCCTTTCCTTCCTGAAGTATATTCTCCTGCCAAGGTTTAAATGATTCAGGTTTGCACTGAAATCTATTCCATATCTATCCCCCTACTCCCCGTCATACCCCAACGTATTACACAACATTCTTCTTCCTTGCTTTGGGCATGCTTGAAAGCCATGCCCACGCTATTTTTAGACTGCTTGCTGGCTCCCCATTACTTGTCATTTAGCCAAGCTATTGAGGGCTTGGGTTTCTAAATTTTTCTTCATATGTTGATTCCCTCCAGGCCATTCCTCCTTTTAATTGCCCTTCTCCCAATTCCTCCCAGTTTGTTTCCATTTCCTCCTGGCACGGAGATGCCCAGAACTGAACTCAGCGATCCCTATGAGCCTCCACCCCATCCTCAAATGCAGCAATGCTGCTTGCTGAGCTGGACTTTAACCTGTGAGGCTGAACGGTGGCACTAATGGAATGAGTGGATTGTGGTTACCCACGTAGATGGCTATCAAGCAGTGCCATGGGCCCTCCGACTCCTCTTACCACCTACAAGGCCTGCTGTGTATCTTTTGGCTTAGTGCATTCAGCTCATATCACTACTGGCATCAGATTGCCCTCTCATCACATCCTGGTGGGCATAAATGAAGTGTCAGGCCAAGTTGAATACCAGCAGCTCACCTCATGCGCCACTTACCTGTGGGAAATGTCATTCTCTGTCCCTTGCTATTTGCCAAGGCTGAAGGCTTGGTTTGAATCTCCCCTGCCACAGCTGGAGAACTCACAGGTAGCCATTAAGAAGGAGGCAGGTGCATTGCTGCGTTTCTTTATAGTCCCTCGGCCGATCAGACACATCAGCATTTACTCTGCATCGAGCTTTCACATGCCACCTCTTCAACAGAATGACAGAGGTCAGAGATAAGACAACATACCCGTTAACTGGTCCATGACAGTAGCCAGAATGCATGGATGGGTAGGAAGAGCATTAGAAAGACATATGCCCCTTCTGCCCACTGGGAATGGCTGGATGGACAGGAGGTCTTTGCCTAACGGTACCGTTGAGAAGAGATAAGGGCTGGTGATGCTTCTGCTTGCAGTGAGCTGGGATACATTATATCTTATATGGGTTACATGAGCAAGAAGAATATCTTGAAACCCATGATTCATCTAGTCCAGTATCCTGTCTCTGCTAGTAGCCAGCACCAACTGCTTGAGAAGAAGGTGGAAGAAACCCTGCAGTAGGCATTGCAAAATAATCTGCCCTTAGGGAAACTTTCCTCCTAAATCACATTAGTTAGAGTTTGGCTTATGCCCTGAAGCATGAGGGTTTATATCCCGGACATAATTCTTGGCTTGTTTTTTAAAATCTTTGCTATTGTAACAGGATGTTCTTGTTATCCATAGAAATATGCAATCCTTTTTTGGATCCTACTTCTCACATTCAATATTGTATTGTGGCAATGAGTTCCACTGGCTAACTATGGGTGAATGAGAAAATTATTTCCTTTCCTCGTGTTTAAATAGTCAGCCTGTCATTTTCATTGAATGGCTTCTTGATTTCATAATTCTGGGACTGGAAGTCAGAACCTAGGTTCTATTCTCGGCTTTGCCATAGGCCAGGTGGGTGACCTTGGGCAAGTCACTTCACCTCTGTTTGCCCTCGCACCCTTTGTCTGTCTTACCTATTTACTCTTTGAGGCAAGGACTGTGTCTGTTTTTGTACAGCATGTAGCACAATAGAGCTCTGACCTGATTAAAGTGTCTAGGATGCTGGTGTAATAGAGATAATTAGAGCTGGTCTAAAACACGGGAGAATTGTTTGTAAACATATTCATAAAAATATTGTCCCTTTCTTTTATCCAACAAAATTCAAAATTTGAATTGTTGTACCAGTAAATAATCAACAATATTCTGTAGAGCTGGTCCAAAAAAAATTGAAAAGTTATTTTGATGAAAAATATCTTGGTCAAAAACTAATTTTTCTATGAAAATCTTCATCTCAATGGCATTTCCTGGATTTTTTAAATAAAAAAGATGACATTTTTTGAGCAAAAAGCAAGCAAAAATGACCAAAGAGTTTTGAAAACCATTTTTTTAAAAAAAGGGTCTTCAAAAATGTACTTATAAAAATTGTGTAAGTTTCTATAAAACCAAAAGAAACATTCTTAACATTTCCCATGGATAATATGTGGCATTTTTCAACCAGCTCTAATAATCTTGCTGGAGTAAACAGTCCCAAATAAAGAGGCTTCTTCTCAGCATTGGTGCTGAGCACAGCTAATCTTAACTTGATTGCCCTAAAAACAGCATAACATTTCTCCTCACAAGGGAATAGAAAAAGAAGAAATGATTGTTTGACTTTGAAAATCTTTGCTCATTAGAACAAGCTCCTTTTCTAGCTCTGTCCCCTATCCCATCCCACTGCTGCCTCCTTGCTTTTCAGGTTTCTTCTTAGGGTATCAAACTGTTGGCTGCTCCTTTGATGGCTGGGAGCAAAGAGCTTGGAAATTTATGCACAACATTAAGTGAGATGCCTTGCTCTCCAACTAGGTTAAATTGCTTTCTATATTTAAATTGCCTGCTAGCTGGTTAGATGTGAGCAGCACAGCTGTGAAATGGATAGTTCCATCCAGTAAACAGAAGAATATAAATCATAATGGATTAATCTGTTATAATTAGACGATTTGCCATGACTTTGACACACATTCCACAAGCCTGTTTGGTAGGGGCAGCAGAACTGTAGTCCGAGGAGCCGCAAGGTGGTAGCTGAGGGGGTGCTGAGATGCCTGGTGCTGGCTCTGAATGTTAAATTGCTTTGGAAAAGCAGCAGCATCCCTCAGAGTTAGGATCTCACGCACACAAACAAAATTCTCAAATTAAAGATAAGAAAGAAAGAAATTGCTGGAAACAATGAACTTGTTTTTTGTCAGCATTAGCTGGAGATTTCTGCTTGATATCATTCCTGAAGCACTTTGTTGGAATCCTATTAGCTTCCGTTCAGTCCTTTTTATCTAAAGGGCATTACCCTTGATAGCTGCAACACCTTGGAATGATGAGAACTTCCAAATAAAACTTTGTATGTTTGCCTTTCGTATTCCCCTTGCTCCAAGCCCCCCTTTCCTTTCTTCATGCCGTTCAGATCCAGTTCAACGACTCCTTGTCTCCAACGTAATGCAGAAGACATGATGGAAATATCTGGGAGGATGTTGAGAATGAAACCAGAGTGTCTTCCATAGTAGGCATACCATTGGGTAGCCTGGGTCAACATGCAGAAGGGGGTGACCAGAAGAATCCCTCCGCTGAATACTATTAGGAGAGGACAGGCACAGAGTGGCTCAGGATAGACTGGGATAGCAGTGGAGATCACTGCATGCTCGGTCAAGAATTATATGGTGCCCAATGCCGATCTCTCTTTGAAACACAGAGCAGTTTGTGGGCAGTTTAGGCTAGACCTACCCTACTAGACTTTGTGGCCCTTTGCCTACAGCCCAATAGTCTAATAACCCTGATGCATCCCCAAAATTCATTTCCCCTGGTACACAGCTGGATCTTTCCACTGATTGGAAAGCCCTTAGGGTAGGACACAGATCAGGGGAATGGCCAGAGTGCACTGTACATGGCTTTTCTCTACTTTCCAGGGTCCATAGGAGATCCTGGGAAGCAGAGCAGCCTTGGGACTGCTCTACCTTTACATGGGGGCCAGGCAGGACCCCAAAAGGCTCCAGCACGCAAGGGGGCTTATCACCACACCTACCCCATGCATGAGAACACAGTACCTGAGACACAGAGAACCGAGTGCCTGTGTCTTCCTAGCACAGTGTGGGTGCTACTGTAATGCATGTAATAAGAAACCACTCTCCCCTTACAGTAATTGCCCGTTGCTAAACCTGCTGCTAAATTAGAAAAGCTGGTTGAGTAAACTGAAGCCAAAGCCTTGCTCTTTTCACAGCATGAGCAGTGCATTGTATCCCCTACTCCTGCTCCCAGGGGCAGTACTCCTGCTTGACACAAAGGGCACCAGCAGTGCTACATTGCCTCTCTGCTTGGAGCGCTGGGCACTGTATAGTCTGCACGTGCCCTGTTATTGACCCCATTGTATACATCTAACTACCTAACAATTGCAATCCAATTACATTCCCCTTCTGAGCTAGCTACAGAGCCATTCCCAGGGAATTACACACTACTTTGGGGTGGAGGTGGGGGGTTAATGCTGCTAATAGAAAGCTGTGGCTGAGCGTAAACTGTGCCAAGACCCTCGCTTTCTCACTTTAATTCATTGCAAACCTCTGTTTATTGAGTTGACTCACATATTTGAACACTGACTCAAGAGAGGCCTTCTCCCAGACACTGTATATCTGAAAATAATTCCCCTTACACTAAGGTATGCATGAAATTCAGGGCAGGCAAGTCCCTGCCCCCCTTAAAGTTATCTACAAAGCTAGGGGAAAGATATAAAATATTCTATGGTTAGTTCACATGTGTGCAGACATGCGCATGTGCACACAGAGTATATCACCTCACCAGATACACCCCACAGGATCCCAAAAGGTAGGCAGGGGGGTTATGTGTGCGCAAACACACACAAGTACACAGAGAACCAGAATCAGACCCGGTGTAAGCAGTTGCAATTCCACTCTTCTTAGCAGGGATGCATGCCCTTAGGTCTGACTCCATTGACCTGAATGGAGAAACACCCATTGAGTTCAGTGGACTTTGGATCAAGCTCGCATCCTCACTCATTACGACCGCTGAGCACCTACAGTCTCATGTAGCACTTGCAGGCTGTCACATACAAACCTGCAGATTGATGTGCAGTCACACCCCACCACATTCCCACCGCAGCCTAGATACCACGGTGATGGGTGCCCCATGAGCAGCCCAGATAGCATGCGGATACCTATGCTCACCCACAGCCTCTGAATTCAGACGTGTCAAATAATTGCAAGGAAGGCTATGCTGAGTATATTTCTAACCCAGTCAGAGTAGAGGAGTCTCTTCTCATGGGAACTGCAGCCAAAGGAAGTCTTAGAAAGATTCTGGGAAGTGTCTGAACTTTCAGGTCCAAAGCTCCTGAGGTTTCCCCCATCATCTATTAGCTGCTGACACCCAGACAGGCTGGGATGTTCAGCAGCACCTTAATGGGCTGGGTCTTGTCACCACCCCAAAATGGCGCCAATTTAATTAAACCAGTTTAGAGACCAGTTCAGTGAAATGGGTGCAACCCCTCAGTATAGATACTGCAGTTTAACTTGTTATAGCAGTTTAGCTCGTGCCTAGAAGTGCACAAGCTAAATCAAGATAAAGCTCTCAGAAACTGATTTATACCTGTCTACACAAGGGGTTGTGCCCATTTCAATAACTTGCTTTAGTTAAATCGGTGCAAAACTTGGGCATAGGCCAGGCCTTAGGCATCCAACATTTATTGAATTTCAGTGGGAGTTAGGTACCTAACTCCCTTCATCTCCTTTAAAATCCCAACCTCAAACCTGGCACCCTCTGTACCAGCCCAGTCCTCCCCACTGATACTCTGGGGAGACATCAGTGGGGGGAAAGAGCAGCTGTCTTACTATTTGCTGGGGTTTAAAAACTGAAGAGCCTGTGCTCAAATTAGGAGCAAGAGTCAAACAAGCAAGGTTCTTAATGAATGCCAAGGAGGAGAGGCATTCACATGCCTTTCAGAATTCAAAGTGGTTTTATTAATCTGAAGGATCCTCCAAGAACTCATCCGTGTGAGAAGCACAACAACTTGGGTCTTACAGTCAGATCTCATGAATCCCCTTCCCAATGTGGGGTTTGGGCATGACGATTAAAACAGGGCTCTGAGCTGTTGAGAAAGAGGAGGTTTTTTTCTCTGATGGTGGCATGAGGGAATCAAGGCAAAAGGCATTCCACTGAGGCAGAAATTGAAGGTTTTGTGTGAGCCCCAAGGAAGGAACAGCCTATGAAGAAGAGAAAGTGGTAACAAAAAACGAGACTCGGAAGAGCTGGGTTCAATACCAAGCCCTGCATTACACTCCGTGTGCAACCTTAGAAGAAAGTGTATGTCTTTTCTCCTCTAAAGCTAGAACTCAGCTTTCTAAAAATTACCATAATACATAAAGCCAGTGATGCCATGACGGGCAGACTGTGCATATATAAAATTTCCCCCATATGGATTTAATTATGTACAGTAATAAGCATTGGAAAGCTTTAATGCATTGTGTGATATACTCTGTGTGTATGTGTACACGACTGGACATACAGGCAGCTACAGCACTTGAAAGTGTTCTCTGGCACCCTAGGGTCCTCCTGTGTTTCATAACAGCATAAAGCTTTTTCGAACCACACAGGTAGAATATTCTCTACCAAGCTGGATGGGTGTGTGTCCCTCATCACAATGGTATCTGTTCATTAAGAGAACTTAGGTTTAGACCCCTGCATGGGGCTAGTGTAGAGCCCTGAATCAGGACAGGGATCCCACGGGTCCTGCTACCACCATAATCTATCTATCAGACTGCCATGCCAGAGCTAAATTCATGACGTCACCCCCATTGGAGTCACTAGAAAATCTCTGCCAGGATTCTTGGGCTGTCTCAATGCATTTTGGCCTTTCCCCTCAGCCTTTTATTCCAAGCTGATTTCATAACCTTTCCCCTTGGCATCGTCCCTTTCCCATATTTGAATGGGAAGGAAAGGAGCCCTGAACTAGCTGTGAGAAATACCTCCCACCAGACACTCATGGTCCTGACCTTTTGCCGTTGTACACAATTTTACCCCCCCTTCCCCTTGATTTAATTCATTGTTAATTGGCTGTGGTAATTATATTAGGAAGCTGTAACGCAGGACACGGTAGTCCTGTGAACACCGCTAACTGTTACTGGAACGACGCCAGCCAAGGAGTTAATTGAGAGAAATGCAGCAGCTTCTACACACCAGAGGAGAAAGAGGGGCCTTCTGGGGAAAAGACTGACACTGAGAAAAGTTTTTGAAATTACCTACACAACAACCTGCACTGTGCCAGCTACAGCCCAGAACTCATTAGCTGCTTCCCTAATTGGATGCAGAGATTTAGGGGTACAGTTCAGATTCCCTGAGTAAATCCTGGATTTGGGAGTTAGTTAAGATTAGGCAAATGGTCACAATTACAAAGATGCAGTGTTGCCCAATCTCGATTTCTGGAGTTTCTTTTAATTCCCCAGTTCCTGTAGTCGTGTCATAACAGGACAATCTCAGGTCACTTTGAAACACAAAGAATGTTTCTCAGAGAGCTGGTCAAAGAAAATTTGACAACAGTCTGCCATTAAGTAACGCAGTTCCATCAGAACTGAAAATGCTTCAGGGGAACGTTGATTTCCATGAAGTTTTCAAGGGGAAAAAACTGAAAAAAATCATTTCACTTTTCTTCTTTCATGTTGAGAATGTTAAAACATTTTGTGTCAATAAGATAAAGATGTTTCATTTTGACTTGATTGTTTCAAAATATTTCATTTTGACTTTTAAACTAAAATATTTATTTTATATTATATTACAAATCAGATAGAAATGTACACCTTTAATATAGCAATGCGATGGAAAGATGGTCATGAGAAGTGTGAAAAGCAAAGATCTGGAGCTCCAAGATGTACAAACACCCGCTATGGAACCTCTGACCCCATCTCAATGAGAAAAGGAGTCAATAAATGAAATGAGGTGATATTGCCATTTATATTTTAATATATATGAAATATGATAAAGAAAGTAAAATTAACTGAAATGCTAGTCAAAACATTTTGACTTTTAGAAATGAAATGTTTTGACGTCATCAAATAAAATTATTCTATATGATCAAAACAAAGCATTTTGATGAGGTCCTGAATCAAAACTTTTGGAATTTTTGTTTTGTGAAAGAATTTGAAACATTCAGCTTGTTCCAGTTCAGAACCAAAACAACAACAACAACAACAGCTAGTCAATTTCCTCAGAAACTGAAATGCTGATGTCCGACCAGCTCTGGTTTCTAGCCAGAGTTGCAAAGAAAAAGTGGAAAAGTGACGAGAAGGCACATTGAAATATATATTTGTAAGTCTCATTATTTGGGGGAAGGGGGAGGCTGATTCATGGTTTTTGAACATTTGGGGTTGGCCATACTGAAGACACAATGAATATTGCACCAAAGGGCACAGTTAGAATCACAGAACTGGAAGGGACCTCGAGCGGTCATCTAGTTCAGTTCCCTGCACCCATGGCAGGACTAAGTATTATGCCCAGTTGGGCTGGGGGCGCAGATAGGATGGCTCCTATCCTAAGCTTTATATATGTGATTGGGTAATATCTGTGACTTGTATTACAGTAGTGTCAGCTGAGATGAGGGTACCGTTGTGTTAGGGAATCTAAGAGGCTGAACACAAGTGCTCTACAAGCCACATATAAGGTGTGTCCACACTACAAGCAGAGAGTATAAATGCAGCACATATAGACATACCTGAGTTAGCTTTAATCTAGCTAGCTTGTGCACTGATGCTACACTAACATGGGCTTCAGCAGCATGGATTGCAGCATGGGCTAGGCCCCTCAGTAATTATTCAGGCTTACACAGCCCGTGCTGCCATGGCTTCACTGCTATTGGTACTTGCACTAGCTCGATTAAAGCTAGTTCTGGGAAGTCGGCACCCCCTGCAGTCACACACCACAATTGCAGTGTGCATATATCCACAGAGAGACAGGTCCTCCCCCGTGAGCTTATAGTCTAAAAATACAAAGGGTAGGAAGGGAAACAAACACAGGGAGAGAAGTGGCTTCACCAAGGTCACACATCAGAGCCAGGAATTGTTCCGATTCCAAGCCCAGTGCACCATCCATTGGGCCACTCCTTATTCTCAGGTGCACCTGCTAAAGTGAGCGAGTTAACACCACTGCTTGGAGCTGGGAATGGAGAGGACAAGCCCTCTGCTAGCATCTTGCATACACATCTTATTCACTGCCAGAGCTGCTGCGGTGATGGCTCACCCAACCCTGTGCTTTGCTCCAGCCTGTGCTACCATCTCAATAAAAAAACCTAATTCAACCCACCTTTCAAAACTCAAGCTAATAACACCAGAACTGCACACTCAGCTCTCCCCAAATCCTTTAAATCCCTGGGCCTCCAGAGTCCTTGGGACCTTTACTAGTCCTCTGAGCTCCATTCCTAATATTAAAGATAAGCAAAGAAATCGATTCCACCTCCCCCGAGACCTCATCAGACAAATGATGGCTTCGCCCAGGCATTATCCCCTGGGATTATCCAGACTAGACTCCAGTTAACCTGGCATTAGAGAGACTCCTGCCCCCTAATAAAGTGCCTGCTACATGCCACCACGCTTAATTCCACAGACCCTGCTCTGAGCTATAAGCGGCTGCTCTTCCTTTTCGTGACCTGTTTGCTGCATAAAGGCCCCGTTCCCATTGTGGAACTGACTAAATCCACCCAGCTTCCCTCAATTACATTAAGCAGTGGCCATTATGTCTGTGGAGCTGTATGTGCCCTATTCCTTCCTCTGGTTACAGCTGATTTATGGGTACAAAGCAATTGTAGAACGGGGCGGGGGGGTGGACTTTCCCTTAATAAGACAATGAGATGGAGCCTCTTGTTATTTCCTTCCTCCTCTCCCAGAGTTTACTTTCCCATTGACCTTTCATCCCATTCAATGGCTCCTGCTTCATGCATCTCCAGACGGGCATGCAGAACAGCCCGTTTCCTGGTGAAATCTTGGCTGGGTTACTTTGCTCCCAGGGCCTGAAAAAAAATATCAAGCAGGTAGAGAAGAGGCAGGACTCGGCTGTGATGACTAGAGAGAGGATGCTGTTGGATTCAGACACACCATATGGTTCCTCCTGGCTTTCTAGTTCCCAGCCTGACTCATGCACCCCATGCCACAAAGGGCTAATTATCAGTGCTAGCCAAGCTCCATTCCAGTACAGGAAATGTGGCATGCAGAAATGGCACATTTGTGCCTTCCCACATCCTGGAAGTGGCTGGGGGGGTCTCACCACCACCTGACTTAAGTTAGAGCATCCTCACAGCAGCTGTAGCTTACACTGAACTGACCACCATAATAAGGCATCATTCCAGCAGACAAAAATAGCCAGAGCATCCTCACAGCAGCTGTAGCTTACACTGAACTGACCACCATGATAAGGCATCATTCCAGCAGACAAAAATAGCCAGAGCACAAAGGAGTTGCTGTCCTGTGCCCATTTTTCAGCCATGCCTCTTACATCGGGGACTGTGAGGGACACCACACAGGTGCTATGATTCAAAGGAGACTCCTCCCTGCTGGGGGCATTCCTTAGTGACTGATCCACCAACTTGCAGGCTGCTAGCATAGCACCCAGGAGCCATAGGTCAGTGGTGAATCGGGTCCAGGTTCTCCATTAGAGCTGGTCTACACAAAGCAATAGTCTATGCTGCTGCTGTTCCCCCTGCGGCATGAACATCCAGACACTCCGTCGCGCACAGCCAGCCAAGTCCCGCAGGTGACACCGACTCCGCAAATTCCTGGGAGCTCTCTGACCCCAATTCTGCTCCCCACCTAACGTGCTGCACCCGATTGCTGAAGGGGTGCGTGGAGCCCAGCTGGTGTCTCTGCACTATGCCTTTAACCTTTCGCTGCCTCACGTGGGAGTATGTTCACATGGCCGGAGGGCACAGCCTGTACAACCTCCCAAGGGGTGTAGCGCTGGCTGGCACAGGCCCAAGAAGTGCAACCCAAATAAGGTGATTGGGGACTTAGGAGCTGCAGCACAGCGGTCTCTTTGTGGGAATGCAAGTTGGACTGTGCCAAGCAGGGCTGGCCATCAGATGCAGGCAGATCCTGGAAAAGAAGTTATCAGTTGATATCTAAGCTAGCCTCGGCTGGAGACGTGTACAAGAGATCCAGGAAAAAAGGGAATGGGCTTGCTGTGGACATCAGTTGTCCAGGTGCAGCCGTGATGTAAAATATTGTTCATACCAGCCCCAGGAGATGGAGCTGCTCTTCCACCTTGTAACTAAAAGATCTCAGGGAAGCACTGCAGATCACTGAAGTGTGGGTTACATTGGAGGGAGGTTGGCCTGGGAGTTCAGGTACACGGCTGGAACTCGGGAGATCTGAGTCCAGTTCCCAGCTCTGCCACAGCTTCCCTGTGACACCTTGGGCAAGTCATTTAATCTCTCCCTTCCCCCCTCTCTGTAAAATGGGGATAACAATTCTTCCCTTCTCTCACCCTTTGCCTCATCTATTTAAATTATAAAGCTCTTTGGGGCAGGGCCTGCCTTTTACTGTGTCTCCATGCAGCACCAAGCACAACGGGGCCCTGTTGCTGGTTGAAGTCTCTGGGTGCTATTATAACAAATAATAGCATAAGTAAGAGTGACAGAATTTGCCCCTATGTAAGTTCTACTTATTCTATATGCCATACCCATCATCATGGCATCTGCGTGGAGCTGCTGTTTGCAAGTAGCCACGAGTCTTGCTTTCTCTTTAAATCTCTTCAAGGTTTGCCATCTCTCCCTTCCTTTCCCCCTGCTTCCGCTCCTGCCCACAGATGGTAGAGGCTGAGAGACAATTACCATAAGGGAAGCAGTTTGGCGCAATAAGCTATTTTATGAAGTTCTGTTTGTTCTCTGCGCACGTTAGAATCTTTCAGTTTCATCGTCCTCCTGAGATTGGATCTATTTCCTTCCTCATTTGGAGAGGCAGCTGTTGAGCTCACGTATAATGGGCATGGTGATTTCTAACAAGCACTGCAGCCTGGCCTGTGAAACCCTTTCACAATTACCTACCTAAAGAAGTGAGCACTGTTGTTTTTTTTTTTAATTTTCCTCTTAAACAAAATGATCTACTTCTTCCATTTGGTCTCTTTAACCTTGCTGCTGCTGGATTTACACAGGGAAGATAAAGTAAGCTGGAAGCATGAGACCAAGGATGGTTTTGTAATTGAGGAGCTGAACTGGGACTCAGGAGAGCTGTGTTCTGCTCCCAGATCTGCCATCAGTTCCCTGCACTAGTGTGGCCAGATCAAGTGGAGCCATGTTCCCTCTTCCCCCTGCCAAAAAGAGCTCAGCTGTAGGACTGATGGAAACACCTCCCTCACAAATTCTTCAATGGATTTTTTTTTTTTTTGGACAAATGACCAGTTCCAGGGAAAGGGCCTGTTTGCCTGAAAGTTTCTGATTATTCACTGTAAAACCAAAACAGGACAAGAATGTGCAGGGTGGTGTTTTCAGTCAAAAAGATATTGGATTTATTTTATTTTATTTTATTTTATTTTTGGTGGGGGGAAAGAGGTGATGAAAAGTTAGAAATTGTGGGTGAAATTTTCTGTGGGGGAAAAACCCCATTTCCTGACCAGCTCTGCTCAGTTCCCAGTGTGCGGAACAACTGGAAATCAGGCTCTTGGGGGGGGGGTGTTCTTATTCCTGGGAGGTTAACCAGCACTTCGCAGAATCAAGCCCACAATTCTGTGCCTCAGTTTCTTGTGCATAAAAATGGGGAGAACAGTCTGTCCTCCCCACCCCCTTGTCTCTTCTCTATATAGACAACGAGTTTCCCAGGGCAAGGACTGTCTCTTACTGCAGCACTTGGCCGAACAGGTCTCTGATCTTGGCTGAGGCCTCCAGCTACCATTGCAAGGCAAGCAATGCCAGCGGCGTGTGTCCCAGCCCCCTTTTGAAGGGCTGGGCCCAACTAGGCTCAGCTCTGCCTAGTCACTTCAGCTCAGGTTGCCTCCCAGGAACTCCCTCTGAAAGCCCATTCAACACCCTGAAATCCCCATGTCCATCCCCGGGCTCTCCAGCGGGCACCAGAATCCTGTGTCAGCCGAAGAAATAGATATGACATATGCTCATTGGGCATCACCCTCAAAGGCCTTTGGGAATTCCATCTCTGCGGTACCTGGCACTAGCCCGTGCCACCCTGCTGAGACCTGTGAGTTAGAATTCATGGCTTAGAGCCCCAGCTCTATCATTGGCTTGCTGCACAGCTTGGGCCAGTTACTTCCCCTTCTCTAGGCCTCAGTTTCTCCCCTTCTGGAACGTTAGTGGTATTTCTTTCTGCAAAGAAGTCTGAGGCCTGGGGCTGGAAAAACATCATGCCCAGGCAAAAGGCTATTATTGTGTCTTTAAAACTAAACACAGCACAATGGAAACCAGTTCCTGTGAAGTGAAGCAGCTTGGAATTGTTAATGAGGCAAAAGTATCTGCTCACAGGAACTCTGGAAGTGTCAAGAGAGCCCCGAGGTGATAACTTATTTAATAGAGAATTAAGAACAGGGGGGAAAGAGGGCATTTGCCTCAGCATGCTGGCTCTGGGGTGCTTATTAAAGTCTAAATGATAACATCAAGTTAATTAGAAGGGGGCAAAGGAGCCATTCCATCTATTTTAAGTACCTCTGCATGTTGCAAAGGTCGTCGGCTGTCACCGGCATTGCCCTCACTGTTTGAGTCAGGCCAACACTAAGCGCTCTCCGTGGTGGATGAAATAATCACTGGTTGGATTTTGTTTATTTGACCAAAGGAGCTGCCTTCGTTTGCAGGATGCAGATGCAAGAGCAGCTGCATCCAGGGCAGCCATAAAAAAGGGATAGCAGAGACCATAGAAAAGAAGGGGTGTTGGCCCCTGGTACTACAGCGATCGGTGTGATATGGCCACTGAAAGAGACAACAGACTGTTCAGTGTGTCAGGCTTTTCATGGGCAATCAAGAAACCTGGGCACAGGCAAGTCACATGCGTGAGATTTTGAAGAACTCAAGGTCCAAATGTCAAAGGCTCAGAACCCACATTTGGAGCTGTGTTTTCAGAGGAGCACAGTTCCCATTTAGGTACCTAAATAAGGGCCAGATTTTTAGAAACATTCAGCACCTGGCAGCTCCCATGGTAACCTTTATGGCCAGATTCTCCATAAAGCCCAGCACCTGA
This sequence comes from Dermochelys coriacea, assembly GCF_009764565.3. NCBI lineage: Eukaryota > Metazoa > Chordata > Testudines > Dermochelyidae > Dermochelys > Dermochelys coriacea. The sequence goes on from NC_050093.1 coordinate 5,071,026, forward strand.
TGGGTACATACGTCAAACCTTTTGGAAGGGCTGGCCACCTTTTTCAAGTGACAAAGTGATATGTGATCTCTCCCCGTGGCCTCAGTTCTCCAGCTGTGAAATGGGGCTAATAATGCTTCCTCCCATCCTTTGTCTTGTCTATTTTGATTGTAAACTGTTCAGAGCAGGGACTATGTCTTCTAATGTTTCTGTGCAGCATCCAGCACAATGGGGCCCGGATCTCAGTTGTGGTGTATAGGTGCGACTGGAATACAAATGCATAACGATAAGCATTGGGGTGGAAATGCATGATGTGCTCATAAAGAAGACTGGAAGAGAAGACTTCTGTTCTCTCCCTTTTCCCTGCCTTTTAAGAGTTGTATCCAAACATGAATGGTGAAGGAAGGTTTCTGTTCTTCTAGCTGAGCTGAAGCCGAACCCGGCTGAAAAACATCAGACCATTTTCCCTTCCCTTTGAGGATTTCTCAGAACTGCAGGGCCTGGCTCAAGCTGTGACAATTTGAATATGAGAGAGTGAGAGAAATTATGAGGGAGATTCTCAGTGCATCATCACCAGAGGGAGAGATTTTAAAAGCTGCCTAAACATTAGCCCAAGATGTGGGAGTCTTATCATAGAATCATAGGGTCAGAAGGGACCTCCAAGTGTCACCTAATCTAACCCCCATTTAGTCTTCTTCCAGTTCCCTAGGAGATGAGACTTGGCCGTGGCTCAGGTGGAAGGGAAAGCTGCTCCACACAGCTTGAATTCCTTCCAACAGAAAGGACTGTTCCAGAAAATTTTATGCAAATAAAATTATTTTGTCCATCAGATAAGGCGTCTTCAGTGTAGCTGGAGTACCTGTGATTTACAGAAGTGTTGGTTATTCAGAACAATTTCCCACCTTCTTTTTCCTTCCTGCGACACGTCAACTTCCCATCCTTTCATTTGACATACAGTCCAACCTCATTCTTCCTTGCAGCATCACTTCCCTTCTTAATATGCTGGCTGATATCACTGCCTTTCCTGTAACATCGCTTGTCTTCCTGTGACATGGGAGCAGACATCCCTTCCCCTCACATCACATGCTCTTTGTCCGATCAATCTAATGAAATCAATGCTGCCAATTAAAATAAAATAATCTAACTCTGATAAGATCCATGCTCTGTAAAACCTTGTAACCTTCACGTCACCAAAGGAAGGGGCTGTGGTGGCACCTACCAATCACCAAAACATACATCAGGAATTTATTGTAAGAGTTTGGCTTAAGAGTCACCATCTTTGCTAGGATGGCGTCAGTGTTCCATGAATAGCTGAAATACAGCCACTAGAGTGTTCTTCTAAAGGGACTGAAAAGCATATGTCCCTTGCCCAGACTCCACTTTACTGCCTCCATATGATCTGATGTCTTTGTCATTGAGATAAAGCAGTGTTGAAGTCCCCATGGCAGCATGACAGCCACACAGTAAAAAAATCACTTACTTTGTCTCCTGCTGCATCAGGGATGGCGAAGGACAGAGGAGGGGGTGTTATATTTCCTCCCTTCTTTTAACAAAAGGGAAGTTGCAAAGTTTCACAAAGGGGGTTATGATGGGCAATTTGGCACCAGGCTCATTACACAAGACAAGGGGTCACTGAATGAAATTAAAAGGTGGCACACCGAAAACAGATTAAAAAACCACACTTTTTCCACACAGTGCATTAAACTGTGGAACTCACTGCCACAAGAAGTCACTGAAGCCAAGAACTTAAGAGTCAAAGAGGAATTGGACATTTCTGTGGAAAAGAATATCCAGAGTTATCATGATTGATAACGAAAATGTCAACAAGGATATTAAAACTCATGCTTCACAGCTGAAGCCAACTTCTAACTATGAGAGATCACTATGAGACCTTTGTGGGGGGCAGATTACCCCACATCTGCTTTGTTTCTTGTATGTGGCTGCTGTCAGAGACAGGACACTGGACTAGATGGGCCAGTGGTCTGACCCTATGTTCCAATGCTTCCCTAGCAGCTAGAATGGGTGCCTTCCAACTCTGCTCTTTGTGACATCAGTGGGGCACTCCCTTCCTTCGGTTTATCTCAGCTGCATCAGGCAGTCAGCACTTTGTTCCTCATGCCGACTCCTTACTTTGACAAAAAGCAGTTTAAGAAGAGAGGCTTAGCAAGGCTTTGGGGGATATTGCCAGGATTTTTCATCCTAAACTTGCTGCCATCAGCCACGCAACAAATATGTTTCGCCTAGAAGCTACAATGCATTCAGGAACACAGTAGGTGTGAGCTACCTGAGTGGAACCAGCACATTCATCAGTACAGCAGATACAGTCTTATCTTGGATATAAATATTTAGCAGCGCCTGTACAACCTGCGTGGCTGGAACTGACTCAGAGAAGGTATAATTACACCTACACGCATTGGGGGCATTCAGATGCACAACAGACACATTCAACCTGGCTGAATGGGGAATGCTTGGCAGCACTGCTGGTGGATAGTATCTAGTGGTACCTGGAATAGCCAGGAGCACAGAGGGGGTGCATGACTAGAAGGTTTGACATCACAGAGGTGTCTCCCAACTGGAGCATTTAGACAGCACAGTGGGTACAAGCCACTTGGTGTTGGAACTATTAATATTAGAAAATATTAATATGGGAGGCCAGACACTAATGTAACCATAAATTCCTTTAAGTCCAAAGGCTTTTTATACAACAGCTCTAAACACACCTAACGGCTTAAAATAAGCAGTCACTGCACCCAAAACAGGGATACAGTGTTCCTAAGCGTGTGAGCAGTATACTTACAAATAGGCCAGACCTGGGGAAAAAACGGTCACCCTGGTGTGTGGCAGTATGATCAGATAGGGTTTGAAGAAGCACCCTCAAATTCATAACTCGTTATGGCCTTTAACAAATGAATGATGTCATTGCTAATTACTGGCTTCAGCTGCAAACCAATTTAAGACAATTCACACCTAGTTTCCATCTTAATCCAGATAAAAACCACAGCCTCCTTCCTTCATAAGGCCTTTCCTCCCCTCCTTGTTGCTGTCCAAAAAGGTTTCCATTGCGCTTGGGTTCACATAGGCTTTACTTTTAAGAGAACGTTGGTAGGCGGGGTGGAAAGGTCCATGTTGGCTCCTTTTGTCTTACTTAAAAAGACCTAAAGACACCTCAGAGACCTTCTTTTTCAAAACTTCCCCTTATCTCAATTCTGTGAGCCAGGCATCCTCCCTACTCCATCCCTTCTGGCTTGATCACTCATTATTTTCAAGGCCTTCCTTCACTTGCTAATCAGGGTCTTTATTTACAACACATAGCACCAAACTTAAGCTAATCAATTCTTTAATGCCATATTTCTCCTGCACTCGGGCACATGGAATGTTTGCAGCAGCCGGTCAGTCAAGACTAAAAACCCAGGGACATTGGCTTCCTTCGCCTCGTGTCTTTCTTTTGGAACAATGAAGATTTTAGCATCTTGCCTGGCGCTTTGAAAGGACAGGGTGGTATCTAATGTTATGAGAGTTGCAGGGATATCTGAAGGGGGCACATCCTTTTTTGTTCAGAAAGCTGCATAAAACCATCGACATTCATCTGGCAGGACGAAAGGGAAGGGGAAAGCCTCACCATGGCTCAGTCGGGCATCCCCTTGAGAGAGGAGCTTGCATTGAACAGCTGTATGGATGGTCCATAACGTCAACACCAGTTTACTTCCTCGGCTTCCCTTCCAAATTAGCTGCAAGTACTGTCTTTGATGTGCTACACAAAAACCCCAGCACATTGTGCCTTTGAGTTACAAGCACGTTCCAACATGGCACCTACCAACCCCTGCCAGGAAGCTACTTCCATGCTGCCAGAGTAATTGAAATAGTGCAGCTTAGAGAGTTGCTAACGGGGGGCAGTAGGAGTCACTATGTTGAGGAGGAATCTGCCAAGTACAGATTTGCCAGATCTCAGGGGCTGCACGCTGAGCTGGGCTCTAACACAGGGACGGCAGCACCGCTCAAACAATTAGCACCCTGGCTTGATATCTTTTTCAGCAACCTGAGGCCGTGCTCTCTGTTTAGAAAAAAACTCGGTGAGTTTGCAATCTCCTGTACTACTTTGAAGTGAGAAATACAACCCTGTGGGAACAAGCCTCTCTCTGCATCAATGCTATCTCAGGAGCAAACAAACCCAAGATCACTTTATCCCTGGGTGCATGAGAAAGGAGAGGAGCCGAGTACTGGAGTGTCCATTGACCTCACTGAAAATCAAGGGTGTTCATCGCCTGTTGGAAGTGGGGTCAGAGTTCCCAGGAACGCTGCCTCAGCCCAAGTGATTACAATCTCTTGGGGCAGGGACCATCCCTTTGCTCTGAGGTTGTACAGCACCTGGTTCATGTCTGGGGCTCCTAGGTTCTACCACCGTCTATACAATAAGATTCCAGGATGTCTCTCTGAAGCCTAGACAAGCTGTTGAATCAGTGTGAGGCATAATTGGGAGCTTTTTATTGTTTAAAATATGACTAGGCTCAATCATCACTGGGCCCTGGAAGAACTAGATGGAACAGAGACTAGAGGTTCTGGGGTGGTTGGAACGTGACCGCTGAGCAGAGGAAGTGGGGTCCGGAGAAGTCATGATTTGTGCCTTTTGTACTTCTTCATGTTGGATGGAGAAGGCCACAAAAAGTCAGGGATGGGTCTGGGTTTTTTCTATTAGAAAACAAGACTCTATGGAGGACCAAATTCGACAGGGTTATAACATCAGAGAAGCCATGCAAATGAAATTCAAATAACCGAGAGAGGGAATGATTTTTGACTCCGGGTCCTTTAAACCTTGTGTTTCCTGGTAATTATCTCTTTAACGCTAATGCCTGAGAGACTCATAGGGGAAAGATATCCTTGTTAAAGATGTGGATGGGGTTGAGAGAGCTCTCAGTCCATATTTCCATGTTTTCAGCTAAGACCCCCCGCAAAAGATAGCATAGGAGAGTGCCCTCGCCGCTGGCATGCTACCTTGTGGCGGGGCATTGGTGTAGTAGGGTTTTCTCCATCTGGCTCCCTCTGCTGACAATCTCTCCTGACCTGCAGTGGTCTCTCTTCCCGTAACTCAGCCCTCTGGCAGAGTCACGATTCAGTCCCACCCCAAGACTCACAATGAAAAGTCCAAATGTTCCTTTTAAAATGGGCTTCAGCCCTGATTCTGGGCCCTATGGCCATCACACCCTCCTCTCAGGGCTCTGAGTCATCTTTCCCCCCCTCCCAGGGCCCCACACCACCAGCTAATAGGGGAACCCAGCCCCTCCACTGGGCTCCAATCCAAGGACCCCAAGACAGGCAGCCAAGGTTCATGCCACCAGACTTCTTCCTACCAGGCTTTTCTCAAGCCCTCTCCTCCACAACCGCTCTAGGTTCACCCAACTGTCAGCATTGGGACTCACAGAGTCATCCCCTGGAACCTCCCAATAAAATCACAAAACAACAGGTGTATTTAAATTGACTGCCACCCTCCTTGCGCTTGACCTTGCATCCCTCTCCAGCTTCCCTCCTCTATTCCCCAGTTAAACACCTCCTGGGATTCTACCTAGCAGTTCCGCTCCTGCTCTCTTTTCAGGAAAAAATCACCAGAGCCTGTTCCATCCTAGCATCATTTCAGAAAAATTCGGGTGGTGTGGCCACAGGGGCAGGACATAGCTCAAAGTTGCATTAGTATAGAGAATATTATATTGTATCCTGCAAGTTCAGGAGGGGGACACCCAAAATATGGAAGACATAATGGAGTAGATAGCCCTATGAAAAGTCTGGGTTGGGCAATTGCCCCCCTTGTTCCATCGTAAATGACACCACTACACCCTGGCTGCTTGCCCGCCTTCTCTACTCCAGCAAGGAACCCGTGACTAGCTAGCTCTCCGTCTGTCTCCCAGTGTTTCTCCTTGACCCACTCTAATCCCCAACAGTGCTTGCAAGATTCCTCTCTCCTTCCCTCCAACCCCATTTCTGGGCCGCTTTTTCTCTCAGCCCCTTCCCAGCTGGGCTTCATCTTCAATTAAACAGCTGTGTGTTAGTCAGCCTCTCAGGCTCACTTTAACCCTTTTATCACCTGGATAGGGAATACACCCCACCACAGATCGTGATTACCATACTGGCTCAGATGAAGAAGGTGCAAGCAGCTCTGCAGTAGGCAGATATGGCATATCGGGGGGAGGGATAGCTCAGTGGTTTGAGCATTGGCCTGCTAAACCCAGGGTTGTTACCTCAATCCTTGAGGGGGCCATTTAGGGATCTGGGGCAAAAATTGGGGTTTGGTCTTGCTTTGAGCAAGGGGTTGGACTAGATGACCTTCTGAGGTCCCTTCCAACCCTGATATTCTATGAACTTGCCTCTAAGAGAAGTTTCTTCCTGACCCTCACCCCTGTTAGGGGTGACAGGTTTCAGAGGGTAGCCATGTTAGTCTGTATCAGCAAAAACAACAAGGAGTCTTTGTGGCACCTTAGAGATTAATAAATTCATGTCCGGAAGCAGTAGGGTTGATATTCCCTTCCAAAACTTGGGTATTATTTTGAACAAGGTTTGACATTCCTGATATTTCTAGGGTTAAAAAAAAACAAGCAGGGAAAAAATGCAGAACACCCCCCCGCCCAAAAGAAGACCCAGTCCAAATTGTTTTTCCTTTTGAAAATCAGCTTTAGGGGAAAAATCCTTCAGTCCTTTCTGAGGCCCGAGTCATGCTGATTTATTTGGCATTTAGCCAGCATAAGGCACACAAACTTTGGCCCTAAATACCCCACATGCCAGGCATCCAATTACTCCCTCTGCCCCGTCCTCTGGAGTCCCAGATAGCTGTTAATATTTTTCAGCACCAAACCGCTTTGCACATCTGGCTTTCTGTTTACAGTGTCTGTCATTCCCTTAGCTGTTACAGGAGTGAATATATTAAAGAGCAGTCTGGGTTTGCAAAGTGACTCCTGCAAGAGACGTGACATATTTATCTTCCCCTTGGCAACTTCCACATCAAATCTGTTTAGTTTTACAGATTTCAACGGGGACATTTATTTCTCCCCACTAAATTTTCTGGCTCCATCTCATTCCTGGAAAACTGAGCTGTGCTTTTCTTGCTCTGCTCTCTGCATCATCCCTGACCATGAAGATGAGGGTGGGGGAAGAGAATCAGAATTTAGCAGGTAACTGGATTAATGCAATTGAATCTTGCTTGCTCTGCTGGGCTGAGAGTGGTAGCTACTGGTTTTGTCAGTAAACGAAGCATATGTGACACATACGTCTCAAACAGCAAGAGGGTGTAGTCCAAACAGTTGGGCACTGGTCGGAGAGTCAGAAATAAAGAGCTGTTTCTGGCTCCGCCACTGGCTTGTTGCGTGACCTTGGCTGAGTCATTTTATCCCCCCCACACTTTGTTTTGTTTATTTAGACTGTAAGTGCTTTGGGGGCAGGCACTGCTTTCTCTTACTATGGGTGCATCTATGCTGCAGCTGGAGGTGTAATTGCTAGTTTGGGTAGATGCACACGCTTTAGCTCTGCTCAGGTTAGCATGCTAACAATAGCAACCTGGCAGTGGCTGCTCAGGCCATCTACTGGAGTATGTACCTAGGATTTCAGATGGGCTTTTACTCTGGCAGCTTGCTTGAGCTGCCATCTGTGCCAATGTGGCCAGGCGGCTGAGTTGGCATGTCACCATGTACCCGAGCTGGGAATTACACCTCCCCGCTGTAGTGCAAGGATACCATGTGTATGTGCAGCTCTCAGCACAGGGGAGCCCTGATCTGTAACATTTGTACTGGCACCCAAGAAATGAACAGTTTCACTTTTTGTTTCTTGAAGGAGGGGCTGTGCAGTGCTTGCTGGTTACTGTTGACAAGAGGATCCTGCCACCTGGCTTCATTCCATGCAGAGCATCAAACTCAGCATTCAGTGCTGAGGAACTGATGCTAAGCAGCTGCAACGTCCCTTGAGATCAACTTGCAATGCAGGTGCTCAAGGCATTGTAAGGGGTGAAATTCACCCTGTGTGGAGTGCCAGTGCAAAGCCCGGGCATCAGCGAAGTTCCACTTCGTAGCGTGATGCTAGTCCTAAACCCCGGAATGAATTTCACCCTCCCACTCCTGCAATGGGAGCTCTGAGCACAGAGCTGAGAGCAGCCATTTGCTCCTTGTCACAGAGTCCTAGGGTTAAGGCCAGACGGACCAATGGATCATCTACTCTGACTGTCTATCAGGCCACTAAACACCATCGCTACACCAAGCCCAACAGCCAGAATTAGACGAAGTATTACAGTCCTTAAAAGAATAAACTGTAGTGTGCCACAGGCAGAGAACTAGAGGGACCAAGGTGAATGCCTCTGCAATGGCAGGGAATTGCTTTAGTGAGCTATACCCAGATGATCCCTGCAGGCGAACATCAGCCCACGCTGCAGAGCAAGGCAAAAAAACCTCCAAGGTCACCGACAAGCTGACCTGGGGGAAAATTCCCTTCTGACCCTGAATCTGGTGATCAGTTGGACTCTGAGTCTGTGAGCTAGAATCAGCCAGCAAAGCACCTGAGAAAGAAAATTTCAGTACCACCTCAGAGCAACAGTTCACCCCATCCATCCAGTGTCCAGTCCCATCTATGTGTACAAGAGATCCCCTGTCTTAACAGCAACTTTGCTTATGAGAAAGCTTGATCAGTTGAGCCTCCCTTGGCCCATAAGGAGTTATGGAAAGCAGGAGTGCCGCCCAAATTGTTCTCAGAGGATCCACACCATGGTGATGAAAAGAAGACTGTGGAATTCTGATTGTACAGGATTACATTACTGCAGGAGGCTGGGGACTTGTGGCTAAACAACAGGGCATCTGGTGTTCAGTGCAGGCTCTGAGAGGGCTTATCTCACCGCTCTTCACAAAACCCCTCCCCTGGCAAATTTCAAGTAGCCTTGGGGACAACATGATTCTCCTCTTTGAGGGCCTTTGTTGAATGTGTCCATGCCGAGGGTGGGGGCTTGCATGTGTGTGGCAGGATTCGGGGAAGATTTCTGTGATTTTCTGCCCCACTTCATTGAATCGCACAGTTCTGTGTTTCATAAGGAAGGAGCTGTTTCCCCTCTGGTGAAGGGGGCCCACTTCTGCAGAGTAAAGATGGCCATAGCAGGGCTCTTCCTCCCATAATGCAACTCTCTCATTCTGCAGGGAGCCTTCTCTCTCAGAGCTGTAAGGTAGCAGGGGGAGGCCCAAAGCAGAAGGAGGTTCAGTCTCGCCTCACCCTGCAAACTCCAAGGAAATCTGATAAACAAGACACAGATCTGGCTTTGCAAAAAAACCCTCAAATCTGATCAACTGTGTTATGCAAGCCCCAAACCATGCTTCATTCTGCTGAATCTGTATCACACAGCTCCACCGAGTCAAGCCCAGCAGTTGAAGAGAGCAGGCACTGCTGAGGGTAATGTTAATGCCATTAGTAAAACGTGTCGTTTCCAGAGTGCGCTAGGGATCCTTCATGTACAGCAAATAAGTAGGCAGGTGTGCGAGTAGCTCATCATCCCCAGTGGGAAATACCTGAAGCTACTCACACAGGCATTGAGAAGCATCTCTAAACAGTAAACACCAGGAGATGCAGGGAGAGGAGCTTGACGGATATACAAACCAACAGTGCAGGAGTAGTTCTACAGGGGAGGTCCACAGGAAAAGCCCAGACCCCTCCAAACAACGAATCCTGATGTGGAACCTTGAGGAGTGGGATGGGATTCCAAAGTGGATGGGCCAGTATAGCTGAAGGTTATAGGAAAGGATGGGGCAGCATTTAGGTGACAGGACTCAGGAGACCTGTATTCACTTCCCTGCTCTGTCACAGACAACCTGAGGAAGTCGCTAGGGGCCAGATTTTTAAAGGTGTTTAGGTGCCTATGGATGCAGCTAGCACCTACTCAGTGGGAGTTTAGCACTTTTGAAAATCCCATGAGGTGCCTAGCTGCTTCATTCAAGGCCTAGATCTCTTTAAAAATCTGGCCCTAGGTACCTAACAGACTTAGGAGCCCATGTCTCATTTGGAAGGGACTCGGGCACTTTGGAGCCTAACTACATTGAAAGCCAATAGAACTTAGGCTCTCGGTACCTCAGTCAGGTTTGAACATGAGACATAGACTCCTGAATCACTTAGATGCATTTGAAAATCTCCCCCTTAGCCTCTCTAGGCCTCAGTTCCCAGGGATAACAGCAGTGTCCGGCCTTATAGGGGTGTGGTGAGAATAAATGCATGGAGACTGTGAGGTGCACAGACACTGTGGTAATGGGGCCATATAAGTACCTAAAATAGAGAGATTACCTGATCTCACATGGAACGTAAGATACCCGACTACCCAGTGTGGACAAATGACTTCTCCCAGCCCAGTCATCCCTTTGCTTCCAGTTTCCATGGACTGGGTCAAAAATTACCGTTTAGAAGCCACGCTCTTTGACTGCTGCTGCACTTGGCGGGGGCACTGTCCACAGCCAGCACAAGGACATCAACAGAGCAGCAGGGGCCAGGCGCTTTGAACTAAACAGGACGCCATTTGCTTCCTATGATGTTTATTTTAGCCATTGGTTAAACTTATTGGTCGCTCTCCTGTTCCCAAAGCCCCATCAGCGGCTGGGAGAATTAATGTTATGTTTTTGTTCTTGGTTTTATTTTATTTTTTTCCATTATAGACATTATTAAAAAAAATAAATTTTACAATAATACATTTTTGTTGTCGTTGGTTGATCATTTTAAAAAAAGGAAAGAAAGGAATTACAAAAAAAAGCCACACAGTATATGTATATGGTTATGTATATACATACATATATGTTGATAATAGGTGGTCTCTATATACATACACTACATATGTATATATAAAACAAAAGAAAACGGAAAGAGAGTAACATACAGAGGCCCCCCCATCCATGGATGGCCTCTCCCGTCCAACCCAAACCCATCAGGATAAAAGAAAAGATCCCCATCGAAAGAGCAATTTGGAAACATCGAGACAACCTTTTAACGGTGGAGGTTTTTGTCTTTGATTTTAAAATTTTCACCAATCCCAGGAAAGGAAAAGATTTAAAGAGACACCCACCCCACCTTGGAACCGGCAAAAGAATCCCCTGGGTTCCGAGCTGCCTGCATTCTGATCCAGTGTTTGCCCATCCAGTCAGAGATGCAGCCTCAAAGGGGAGATTGGGGTCCGCATGTGAAACGTTCATTGTTCCCCCACACCCACACCTTCCCCACCGTGGTTTGAGTGGGGGACATAAAACACTAGCATGTGGATTTCCCAGGATACAGAATACCAGACTTCATCTCGGGTGGGAATTTAACATATAGAATTCTCAAGCAGCAAAGAGAAACTAAACATTGAAAGGAAAAAAAGGTCTCTGTCCTTCGCTCCATCCTTCCACCAGCCTTCTGCAAACAGCTATAGTGTTCCTGGCACTGCCAGAGTCCATCCAGGAAGTGGCAGGTCATTCTCTGTCCCTTGGCCTTCACCAAAGCTTCAGTAGGTCACTGCCTGTTCCCCCTAGTTCTGTTCACAGCTTTGGATCCGTTGTTTGTGTGTGCACACATTTATGTGTGTGTATGTTTGTTCTGAGTCTCAGGCTCTTGCTTCAGAAAGGAAAAAAACATAAGTACCTATAAAAGAAAATGATCAACGTTCATCCTCTGGGATGCATGTCCACGCAGAGGTCGGTGCTCTCAGGGCCGACGTTAACACTATTCTTGCACATTAAGTGTCTGACACAAGGATTCTCTTTCATTTAATTTCTCAAAAGCAGAAACCCTGGGAGAAAACAACTTGAGAGAGAGAATTCTTGCAAGAGTTTTTGGGGGTGTGTGTGTACGAGTGTGGGTTTCGTTGGCATTTCCTTCACAATGCGGTTCCTCTCTCCTTTATAACGCCAGTTTTACAAGAAGGAATGGGAGACCAGAGAGGATACCCCTGGCTGAATGTCGGCTGCCAGATGCATTCTGGTCCACAAAAGTCTTCTGGTCTGGCATAATGTCTGTGGTCAGCAGTGTCTGTGAGCAGAGGAATGGAAAACAGGAGTTTAGTTCAGTGGCAGAGCTCTGTTTGCATAAGGAAAAGCATCTGATCTTATCTTGGAATAATGTATCTGCTGTAATAAACACTGTTTCTAACTGCTCATAGATTTTAAGACCAGGAGGGACCAATACATCTTCTAGTTTGACTCCTGCGTAACTCAGGCCAGAGAATAACAGCCAGTTATCTCTGAACTGTGCCCAGTAATTTGTGTCTGTCTATAGCATATCTTCCAGAAAGGGATCCAATATTGACTTGAAGACATCAAGAGATGGATAATCTACCACTTCCCTTGGAAGCTTGTTTCAGTGGCTTTTTCCCTCATCGTTGAAAAATCGTGCTACCAACTGTAGCTAGATCTGGTTGGCTACTGAGGTAGGATGCGGCTCTTTGGGAAATAGCTTTTAATTTCCTTCTGAATTTGGGAGGGGATTTAAAGAAATCAAAGAGCTTGCATTTTTCTCAGATATAGGAATTTTTTTCCACATTTTTTATTATTTTCAAAACTGAATTTTTCATTTCAAAATTTTGATTTTTTTTCAAAATTTTTAGGGGTTTTTCCCCAAAATTTTTTGAAAATGTCAACTCTGCCCTGTCATTTGTTAAAAAAAATAGGTGAATTTTTTTTGTGTGAAAATTTCATCCAAAATCTCCCCTTTTTTGGTATTTAAAAATGTCATCAACATTTCAAGAGCTGAAAAAAAAAATGTCAACCAGCTCCTCACAAAGCTGCCGGGTCACAGCTGTACCAAGCCAACTCTGCTACAGCAGATCTAAACAGAACACTTTGAGTTTCAGTCGTTATGGTGCCAGTATGGACACGTCGAGCTGAACAGTAATGCTATACCTCCAATTGCTATCCTACGGTGCACCAGAGGCCTTGTGAAATCTCCCAGAAAGCACTGCATATAGAAGCTGAGCTGAGTACTGTGGGAGAAATACCCAGAGGGCATTGCAACTGAATTGCTTTAGTGCAGATGAGAAGCAAACCTTCAAGGGGTCCTTAAACCGATTCAGCCTGGCTAATGTGGACACACTAAACAGTTTGTGCTTAATCCAGCTGAATAGAAATGGTTCCGTTCTCTTGTGGAGACAAGGCCTAAGATGCTAAGCACTCTCTGGCAAGATGATTGGCCCCTTCAACTTCCCATTGCTTCATTGCCTGGACAATGCCTAGATTCCAAGGTGATAGGGGCTATGAATAGGTCTACACAGCAATTAAACATCAGTGGCTGGCCCGAGTCAGCTGACTTGGGCTCGCAGGCTGTAAAATTGCAGCGTAGACACTCAGGCTCAGGCTGGAGCCCTATAGGAACACTTAAGATTGAACATATAGAACATTGCAGAATCGGGCTGTAATTAGGGTCAGCACATATTCTAGAGCCAGCAAAACACAACAGGGGTGAGTAGGTGTTAGGGATACACACATACAGTACCACTGAGATGTGGAAACGGAGTAGGAACAGGCTTTTGATTTGATTTGATTTTAAACATTTGATTTTAAAAGACTTGCTGTTTTCTTTAATTCCTTAAAGGGTAGCCCTGTAGATACAGCCACTGAAAACCAGCTCAGCTTAGAGAAATCTTACAGTCCCAGTAGATATGCTGAGCCTCATTTGTAACAGAATCTGGCTACATCTCTTGCATCTATTGGAATGTATGCATGGCACAAAGCACCCCCATGCTCACACTTCCATGCTCTCCAGCCTGCCCCTTTCTCTCTTCCCAGGAGATGCCCCTGACACATACCTCTGAGAAGCAGAGACTGTGCTCTTTGGATTTGTTTAGCTTCGGTCCATGTTCCTGTGGAGGAGAGAGAACAAACCAGGAGGTCTTGCCAAAGGTCTTAGGGTTTCTTGCAACCTGAAATCAGACCTGGTAGCCAACTATCATTACCCCCATTTTATAGATGGGAAACAGAGGCAGAAAGAGCTAAAGTGACTTGCCCAGGATCACACATGAAGTTTGTGGCAGAGGGGAACAGAGCCCAGGAGCCCTAACTCCCAGCCACCTTCTCTAGCCACTATATTACATTCCTTCACAGAGCTGGGAACAGAACCCAGGAGTCCTGACTCCCAGGCACTTGCTTTAAGTAACAGGCCATCCATGCTGCATCATGGACAGACCGTGCTTGGTCAGAGATTAACACCTGTAACGGCCATGGAACATCACTGGTCACTCCTCAGTCTGCGACAGACTAAAGGGGGTGCAAGGAAGCATCTTTGTCGGGCAATTCCAGACCAGGCTTCCTCCTTCCTGTCACTTCTCTTTAATCTCCAAAAAAAGCAGTAAGATCTACCTCCAGTGTTATGTTGCAGATGAGACAAATCATTCCCTTTAGCTGGTAAGAAAGGAATGTGCTGGCTGTTCCATGCCCTCGGTTCTAAAGGCCTGATTCATTCCACCAGCCCTGCTCAAACACGCTGTCCCTCCGGAGCACACTAATCCCAATTTCATGGGAGCTGAACTTTTGTCGCTTTCCACTGTCCTTGCAGAGCCGGCCTGCAAGGGCATCCCAAACTGTTTTTATTCTGATCACAGGCCTGCAATTACCAGGCTTCCACATTTGCATGGGACATTTGAAGGCAGTTCAGAGTGTGTGTCTGGTGTTGAAACATTAAGTCTCTCGGTGTACTCTGCGTACGCTGGGGCTGCCAGAAAATCTTTGAGAAGGAGAGAAGAAAGAAAATTCTCATCCCTCACTCCCTGGGCTGCTTAGCTTCTCTGCTGGATTCCTGCCTAGATCTGCGTAGATAGTGCAAACAAAATAAATCTGAAAATATCCATTCAACTTCTGCAAACTCTGATTGACTACATTCACATCTCTCGTGTTCCTTACCTGAAAGTTTTCCAACAAATGAATCCAGATATCATTATTATTTTTTATATGGCAATACTGCTAGCAGGCCCCACCCAGGTTGGTGGCCCCACTGCATTCAGTGCCATACAAACATATAGCAAGAGACAGTCCCTGCTCTGAGGACTCACGGCACAAACACTCACAATGTAAAATTTCACACAAAAACATCCACACTGCAATTAAAAACCTGCAGCTGGCAAGTGCCAGCTGACAGGTTTGCAAGATTCGGTCTATGGGTCTGTTTAATTGCAGTATAGAGGCTCGGGCTGAGGCTCGGGCTCCAGGACCCTGCAAGGTGGGAGGGTCACAGAGCTCAGCTGCAGCCCACGCTGAATTGTCTACACCTCAATTAAACAGACCTGCACACCAAGCCCTGCAAGCCCGAGTCAGCTGGCACAGGCCAGCCATGGGTCTAATTGCAGTGTAGACACACCCTTTGAGAGGAAATTCTGAATCCGCATCAGGATGGGCTTGTTATCTAAGGGCCTGTCTTCCAAGCAGTGTTACCTTGAGATATAACTCAAGTGTTGCCCCTAAACCAATTTCCATTCACACACGCATCTCTAGCTTAACATAAGTGGTGCTTTCAACTGAGGCTAGCTGGCTTGTTGTGTGGGGGCTGGAGTTCAAGCACTACAGATGCTGGAGCTAGTCATGCAGTGGGGATACAGCTACTCTGTGCAACTCGAGCGTTGTTTGCTGTGTGGCCACTCGCACCCGAGAGGTGTTAACTCAAGTGCCAATAACTCAAGCTAATCCTGCAGTGAAGACAAACCTGGAAAGCTTGCCTTCACTGGAATGTTAGAACACATCCTTGATGAGTTATGTTAACTGACATGCTGTCAAACACGACTTTGCTGGCACTGTTGCTTTGAGCATTGTGTTGTAGGCAAACCCTTCTGGATCTATATATAGACTCAACCCCTGGCATGGTATTAAACACTGAGGCCCCTGTGGACCCTGACACAAGATGTGATTTTTAACATTGTGTTGGTTAACGGGACTCCTGATGGCTGTGTTCTAACATCACCTACATTTCTAGGGAAGACAAGCCCCACATCAGAATCCAGCCTGGGAGCAGAAGCAGTTCAATGTAGCTTAGGCAGCAAATGGCGCTTGTTGCGTGCTGCAGCGGAGGGACTGTGGGGATGGGGAAACAGCCCTGAGAAGAGTTCAGATTCTGTATCAGGTGGGTTGCCCCTACAGACAATTTTGTGACTTGTCTCCCACCAGTAACGGCCATATGGGCCAGCACAAGCATAGACAAGGGCAAGCGGGGGTTTGCATGAACTGAGCTAACTGGAGGTGATTCCACTTACAAGTTTCCACGGCTTCTGAGGGCTGAGCTAAAAACTGGAGCATAAGTGCCTAGAGGCCACTGCCACTGCTTGTGCTGCTCTTGGGTTTGGCAGCGGGGCAGCTACTCCGACTTTGGGCCATCAGGGCTACTCCGGAGTGTACACAAGCCTAAATATCCTTCCAGTTTGTGTCAGTCTGAAAGGGGCCGGTGGATTTTGCCCCATTCCAGCCACTGGTTCTAAGCCAGCGGACTGGCCAATCATACCCAAGCCATGCTCTCCCATGAAACCCTTGTGAGAGAGAGCTGAGAAGGGTAAGCTGAGGGAGGGGAATAAGCCTCTGAAAGGAGAAGGTACAGTTCAAGAACAAAAGCACTAACAAGAGGCTCTCCCAGTCTCGGCTGCAATAGGCCTTTTAGTGCCGGAGATGGCCATAAAAGCACTGAAGTCTCTCTCTGTGAAGTGAGATGGGGCCATTAGACTCATCTCTTCCTTCATCCATCTGCGGTTCAAACAGAGTTAAAGGGGAAATGGGCAGACTCAGGAAAGTGGGATTTACACTGTCTGAGTGAATTGCTGGGGCATGGGATTTTCATTCACACTTCAGAGCCCACAGTGAGCCCAGGGAGGCCACCGCTGCACAATGGTCAAGTGCACGCACACACACAAATACACACCGTGGACACACACATGGGGCTATTGCTGCCCTTCCAAGAAAAACATTTACGGAAGTTCAAAAAATACAGGCTAACTTTTTCTTTTCATTTTCTTGCCCAACGTCAGACAGTGAATCAGAAGCAGACCGAGACGTGAATCCCAGGAGTGTTTCCTAGTCCCCTAGCTCTCACCGACAGAGCACACCCTTAATTCTTGACAAAGTGTTACAAACTGAAAAGCTAAGTGCATAGTTCTCTTCTCAGCAGCCCTGGTGTAAATGTGAGTAACCCCACTAAGGTCAATGTTGGTGTCACTGCACTGGGCTTAGTTCTTCTCTCACTTGCATTAGTGTAAATCTGCAAAAAGAAAAGGAGTACTTGTGGCACCTTAGAGACTAACAAATTTATTAGAGCATAAGCTTTCGTGAGCTACAGCTCACTTCATCGGATACTCACGAAAGCTTATGCTCTAATAAATTTGTTAGTCTCTAAGGTGCCACAAGTACTCCTTTTCTTTTTGCGAATACAGACTAACACGGCTGCTACTCTGAAACCTGTAAATCTGCAGTAACTCTGGTGAAGTCAATGGAGTCACACCATTATAGGAGACCGGGCTGGCTCCAGGCCCCAGCGTTCCAAGCAGGTGCGTGGGGCGGTGGTTAGAAAGGAGCGGCAGTGTTTCCGCCAGCCGCAGCGGCAAATCGGTGGCAGTCTTTTGCTGTCTTTGGCAGCAGTTTTTTTCACTGCTTGTGGCGGCAAAAACTAGCTGGCCCTGATAGGAGAATTAGGCCTAATGACGTTAATGGAGATATTCCTGATTTACACTATTCCTGATTTACCCAGTGGGTCAGTGCTCACTCAGGGTCAGATTCTGATCTCACACAAGTGTACATCAGGAGCAACTCCACTGACTTTCATGGAGTTATTCCTGATTTACAAAGGAGCGACTGAGCCTGATTTTGGAGTAAATCCAGTGTCACACCACTGAAGTCAGTGGAATAACACAGGCCAAGTCTTCTGTTGGTATATTTGGGGCAGCCCGGCTAAAGCCAATGGAGCTGTGCCTGTTTTCACAAGTAGGGAACACGACCCTCCTCACCGTATAGAGGATCAGAATCAGGCCCTGTGTATTACTCAGGTATCACTCCTATTAGAGTTGTGCTAATAATGGATGTTTTGGTTCTCTGGCAATTCTGAAAAAATCAGGGTAAAATTGTTCCAGGGCAAACCGAAAATGATTTTTTAAAAAAAAAAATGTCAGCATGTTGAAAAACAAAAAGAAAGAAAGAAATGTCAGGTTTAATGAAATGTTTTGTTTTGACAAAAATCACAATGTTTGGGTTCTGGACCATTTTAAAATATCTGGAGGTTTTTTTCCAATAAAATTACAGGACATTTCGAAGCTGATCTGATCAAAGTTGATCTGAACCGCCCCCCCAAAAAATCAAAACATTTTGTTTCATAAAATGTCAAAATGAAACGTTTTGATTTTTTTTGATTTTTAAGGTGTTTTTCAACCAAAACTTGGTTGGATCTGACTCCAAGTCCCAACCAAATCTGCATTCCTCACTGAACAAGAGTTACTGTGAAAACATTTTACCCAGCTCTCTTCCCACAGAGTTCTCCCTGAGTAGCACTGAGCTCAGGGTCTGACCTAGTGGAGTTCACTGGGTTTACTACAAGCAAAACTAGTCCCCTAGTAATTGACTCCAGCAATATACCACCACAGCACCACCACCAGCACTTCCGTCATCAGGTGGCAAATGGAGCAGAAGATGCAGTAACGCTGATAACAGCGTTGTTTTCCCTTTCTTCCTACTTAGAAGGAGAACAATTCTGCCAAGCGTGTCTCACAATGAAAACTGAGCCAAGTGCCCACCAAGGCAGCGGCGGGGGCTCTGATGTGCTGCAATTCTAGCATGAAATTGAGCTGCTGATTGTCTCACGGAGTGGTAACTAGAAAACATAAGATGTAACTACTCAAGCATGCCGGATCTAATTAGAGGCTGCCCAAGGGTGACATTGCTGCCTTCACATGTGCTCGACAGCCTGAAGGAGAAGAAGAGACTTACTTTGTTTCTGCAGAGGTGGATGGAGAATCATCCTCTGGTTGGGACTGTGAGTAGGAGATGCCTGTCTATCTAGCTAGCTCTTCGGGGCAGGGACTGTGTCTTTCTATGTGTTTGTACAGTGCCTAGAGCAGCTCAGGGCCTCTGGGCATTACCATCTGATAAAATTAAAAGACGGGGGACTGCAGAGCGGTTCCATTATCTCTCTGTACACCACCTCGATAAGTGTGATAGCTTGATGCTTCCCCTGCCTTCAGCAATGCAGCTTCAGGTGCAGGGATGAGGGGAGCAGTAATTTCCATACGGGTCTGAGGCTTCATCTAGACTAGGATTGAAGGTTATTGGACTGAGTTAGCTATCTCAATTCCAACACCTTCTAAAACTCTAGACCAGATGAGGTAAATTGTACTACAGCACGTGTTAAACTAGTTGAGTTAAAGCCTTGATATCCAGATATCCAGCCCAAGCAACTTGCCTTTTCTTCACTAGAGTTTTAGAAAGCATTGTATCGAGCTAGCTAACAACACATCTTTCAGTCCTAGGTATAGCTATACTGCAATCATTGGGTAGAGTAGACGTACTCGAGCTGGCTTTAAACTATCGAGCTCAAGTACCTGAATAGTGCAGTTGCAGCAGCACACAAGTTGGACAAGTCCACCTGGGAGGGTAGCCCCTGCTGAAGCACATGCTGCTGCCATTTCACTGCTCTCAGTATCCGAGACAGCTAAATTAAAGCTAGCCCAGGTATGTCTCCACAAGCTGCAATCACACCCCGTGACATATCACTCATCACTCACACACACCGTGTAGACATATCACTCATCTAGGCAAAGCTGTGAAGGAGAATGCCAAATGGGTGTGGCCAGCTCCTGCTGCAGGATGAGAATAACTCCAAACACTGGAAGTCTGCAGGGCCAAAGGAATTTGAGGAGGCCAAGGATGGAGCCGTGAACTGTGGTTTGAGGTTTAAATTCTAAGACCCTTACCAGTCCATGTGGGTTTGTTTTTGTTTCTGGATTCGATTCAAAAGCAGAAGGGACCTTATTTTCCAGTTCTGGTTCCTGTTTGATTATGGCTGAAATCTCAGGAGGGAAGCTCAGAAGATTTCAATCCAAGGTGGGGGTAAATCCCACAAAATCAGCTATAGTCCTAAGAGATTAGCTATTTGGGGTCAACATCTTACCAGAACCACTTGCCAAGGTTTCAGTGCCCTGGAACCTGAGCACTGGCCCTGCTTCAGCCTCTGACATAACCTTAATCTTGATCCAGATCCAACCACCTCCTCCCCAGCCCATCACCAACAGGATTACATAACAGTGTATGCACATAGGAGTATATGTGCGTGCCATAAATCCACAGACTGTATCTGGATACTGAGGGGCATTTTCAGCTCCCAGTGCTCAAGGCTAGCCTGTGTGTAAAGCCAATCTGGGCAAAAATTGGTAGCCAGTGGGGCACTGCATGGGAAAGCATTAGCCTATGAGATATCCAGCCCAAGCAAGAGAAGGCTAAAAGAATCAACCATCTTATACACATAACAGTGAGCACAGTACTGGGGCTGTTCAGGAGCCCTGGGGGATTCTGGGTAATAGAGATGTATCAGGGATGGGCAGAGCCCAGGGAGATTCTGGGTAACAGAGAATACAGTACTGGGCAGGGGTCAAGAGGATTGTGGGTAACAGAGAATACAGTACTGGGCAGGGGTCAAGAGGATTCTGGGTAACAGAGAACTTGGCGCTGTAATAACCCAAGAGGTACACTTGCAAACAGCAGCCTTCAATAGACAACCCTCACTTTCCAAAGCTGTAGGCTAAGCCCCGGCAGGCACATCAATGTGTGGTAGGCTTTGGCCAAGGTAGGTTCCATGCATCCAATTAACATGCGTCTTCTGTAAAGAGGGAGCAGGAGCTGGAGCTGAGGTCCTACCTGAACAGAGGTGCAAGTTGTGATCACACTTGTGTCATAGATGGTGTTGCTGTCATTGATGTCATCAGGCAAAGCAGGGCTCTTTTCTGTCTCAGGCGGCAGGGTGACAGGCAGTGAGGGGTTTTTGGGGGACAGGTTGACATCTGTACCATTGCCGAAGGCCTGAATGGCATTTCCTGTGAGTAGGAAGAGAGACAGTGAAACCACATCCCCAAAGCCCTATCAGCTTCTATGCAGACAACTCACAGGGCACACAACAATAAATACTGAACATGCTGTGCTTCCCCAAGGATCTGAAAACACTTTACAAACATAGGAATGGATTAGCACTCACAAACTCCCCCTCCTCATGAGACAGGTCAGCATAATCCCCATTTTATAGATGGGGAAACTGAGGCACACAGAGGGGATGCAACTTGCCCGAGGCCACACAGCAAGTGGGTGGTAGAGCCCAGATCAGAGGCCATGGTGAACGTGACATCCAATCACTACACAGCATTACTTCCTTAGACTGGGAATGGAACCCAGGAGTCCTGACTCCCAGGCCATTGTGCTAATCACTAGACCACAATCCCTTCCCAAGGCAAGGAGTAGAACCCAGGAGTCCGGACGGCTAATTCCCTGCTCTAACCACTAGAAATATTGCTTGCTGTGTTTTAGGGTTGCTCCCAGCTGGTTGTATCAAGCTTCATGGTCATCAAGGATCGGGGCCAGAAACTGACTTAGATAATGACTGAGAGGCAGCCACTGCCACCTCACACCCAGACTCTCACACCAGCAGACCGTAAGAGGAGATAGTTGCTGGGGCTTTGTTGGACCAGCTGGACAGCCTGTTCCCCGGGAAAGGGTCTGCTTGCTTCCAGGCAGCTGCAGAAGCAAAAGCCCTCAAGCTTTAGTTGCACACATCCCACTTTGAGAAGCATGCCATGGCAGAGAAAGCCAGGAGCCACTAGCTGGCAGTGGGATGCCAGGGCCGGGGTGGGAGTGAGCTGGCATCAAGCAATGTGGGCAAGTTATTTCTCTTCCTGTCAGGCTGTCATCACTCATTCGTACGCTTCTTTCTTCCTGGCCTCACACCTTCTCTCTCACACACACGCTCTCTATCCACCTATTCTTCCAATTCCCTGCTCCTCTCTCCCACTTCTAATTCCAGCCCTCCTTCCTGCCCAGACCTCATTGCTCTGGGGCCTGTTGCCTTGACGTTCTGCTTCATTAGCTCTGACACAGCCCCGCAGATCAAAGTGTTTACCTCTCCTTAACCCCTCCTCCCCCCCAGCCCGTTTCTCAAATATCACTAAATCCCACCACAGAGGGATATGTCTTACAAACTCTCATCTCTAGCAGGGACCCCTCCCTCTCCCTGAGCCCACGGAAGGGGGTTGAGGGCAGCAGTGCTGGAACTAGGGGTGCTGCCACACCCCCTGGCTTGAAGTAGTAATAACAAACACCAAATGCATGGTTTCCATCATCAGCACCACCACCCCTGATCAAGGGACTCTGTGTTGAGCATTTACACTTCCCACGGATCCCCTGGGACAGTACTGGAGTCCTCCCCACTCCAGCCCATTGCTGTGCAGAGGTTGTCAAGTGGCTCTCTCATGCAGAAGATTGGGGCTGGCAGCAGTTCTGCTGCTCCAATAGTAGCTCCTCCTTCCCCGTCTCTCTGTCTCACACACACATGCACACAAGGGCCTAGCCTGTTTCAAGGTGGCAGCTTGGGGCAATTCTACCCAACGGTACGAGAAAAGCTTCCAAAGGGGGCCAGCGGGGGAAGGGGCAACTAGGCACCGTGTGCTGACCCGCTGCTCTGGCTGTATGGGCTCCGTGCCCAGCGCAGAGATAAATGCTCAGGTGCACTGCCTCCAGCCCCGCTCCCCACTGCGGCAGCGTCACAGAGCATATGGCAAATGCTGATGGAAGTGGCACAAATTACGTCTTTTCCATTGAGCCCCCGATTCCTCTCCAGCTGTGCATGCAGGAGAGGCATCTCGGGGCTGCGGTGGCAGTGTTTAGGGAAGGCAGAGAAAAGGAGAGAGCGATGGGATGGGAGGGACTGGAAAGCAAAACTAAAAATACCGTCTGGTAGAGGATCTTCAACCTCCACCTCCATCCTCTCCCTATCTTCCTTCCCCATCACCTCCCATCCTCCTCTACCTCCTTCTCATCCTTCATCCCTCTCTGCCCCTTGCTACATGCACCCTCATCCCCCAATTTCAGCATCCCTGCTCCCTTCACCAGGCTTCTCTTCCTGCCCATAGGCATTCTCATCAGCCTAGATGCACAAGGGCAAAGCACACCAGAGGCAGAGTTTCCAGCTCCCCCAGAGAGGGACAATGCACAGGAGCCAGAAAGCTGGAAGAGATCAGCTGCCAACCACATGGTTCAAAGCCACTGAGTTCAAGGTGCTGCCCTTCCCCCGACACACCTTTAGCTTTCCTCTCTCCACCTTCTGCGCCATGAGACCCTTATGCTCATTGCAAAGGAAAAAGAATACCAAATGAGCAGGGGGGTAGAAGAGTTAGGTAGCATTGCCAGGGTATATGGTTTGATTGTGAGTTTCATGATAGTCGGTGTTTTACTTAGAAACTAGTATCTAATGTAAGTGACTGCATGAAAATCTCAGTTCTTTTGAAACAAAAGCTAAGATTCCAACCTTCCTGGTGTAACAATCACTAGTCAGCCCATCAAGATACATAGAACATTTATAAGTCAGTGTAGTAGTCTTTGAATATTCCATGTATCTACAGCATCTGTCACACCTGGTTACAGAGAAAAGCTTAAAAACATGACCCAAGTGTTTCTTAAAAGGCTCAGAAACTAGAAGGCAAAGAAAAAAAAGCCCCAAAGTTGTGGGAGTATGGGGGTTAATCTTATGTGTATTAATCTTATTTCATTATATTGCGTCCCCTGACTCGGGAGTTGGGGGGTTGGCAGTACTGGTAATAGGAGAAATTGAGAAGAGCTGTGGAACTCGGAGTTCACAAACCTGGAAGGAATTATACTTGGAGGTGGAGATGGATTGGGGCTTAAGGACATGGTACAGGAAGGCTAGCAAGTTAAAGAACTATGGATTGGATGAATGGACTATAAAGTGAATAGAAAGCTGCTAGATCATCGGGCTCAATGGGTAATGATCAATGGCTTGATGTCTAGCTGGCAGCCGATATCAAGCGGAATGCCACAGGGGTCAGTCCTGGGGCCCATTTTGTTCAACATCTTCATTAATGATTTGGATAATGGGATGGATTGCACCCTCAGTAAGTTTGTGGATGACACTAAGATGCGGGGAGAGGTAGATATCCTGGAGGGTAGGGATAGAGTCCAGAGTGATCTAGACAAATTGGAAGATTGGGCCAAAAGAAATCTGATGAGGTTCAACAAGGACAAGTGCAGAGTCCTGCACTTAGGATGGAAGAATCCCATGCACCGCTACAGGCTGGGGACCGACTGGCTAAGCGGCAGTTCTACAGAAAAGGACCTGGGGATTACAGTGGATGAGAAGCTGGATATGAGTCAACAGTGTGTCCTTGTAGCCAAGAAGGCTAACGGAATATTGGGCTGTATTAGCAGGAGCACTGCCAGCAGATTGAGGGAAGTGATTATTCCCCTCTATTCGGCACTGGTGATGCCACATCTGGAGTATTGTGTCCAGCTTTGGGCCCCCCCACCATAGAAAGGATGTGGACAAATTGGAAAGAGTCCAGTGGAGGGCAACAAAAATGATCAGGGGGCTGGGGCACATGACTTACGAGAAGAGGCTGAGCGAACTGGGCTTATTTAGTCTGCAGAAGAGAAAGTGAGGGGGGGATTTGATAGCAGCCTTCAACTACCTGAATGGGGGGTTCCAAAGAGGATGGAGCTCGGCTTTTCTCAGTGGTGGCAGATGACAAAACAAGGAGCAATGGTCTCGAGTTGCAATGGGGGAGGTCTAGGTTGGATATTAGGAAAAACTATTTCCCTAGTCGGGTGGTGAAGTACTGGAATGGGTTACCTAGGGAGGTGGTGGCATCTCCATCCTTAGATGTTTTTAAGGCACGGCTTGACAAAGCCCTGACTGGGATGATTTAGTTGGGGTTGATCCTGCTTTGAGCAAGGGGTTGGACTAGATGACCTCCTGAGGTCTCTTCAAACCCTAATCTTCTATGATTGTATGTAGGTGGAAATAGACCTGAGTCTATCTAGCGTATCAATGGGTTGTGTTGCAACTGCAGTGGCTTAACTGAGCTACATGATGAGGTGGGGAACGGGTGTTGGTGGGACAAGGCAATAAAACATTTGTTATCTACCTCTGGACTCCAACATCTCTAGCACTCACAAGTGAAATGAGCTTTGGCAGATCTCAGTCTAAACCCTGGCAGCCATTGAGCTGTACAACAAAACAGACACACACTTTTTGACGGGACTGGTAAGCTCTCCGAGAACCTGGAGTCTGGAACAGTGGAGGATGAAGCCAGTCCAAAAGCCCTGTGCGTCACGCATCTCACACAATGAGATTTGGCAGCTCTGTTGTGCCTGCCTCCATAGCTTGTAAAATGCCATGCCACTCTAAAACGTGACATAGCAAGTGTCATTCACTTTGTGGGTTGGCTGTGGTGTCACCGACCACTAAGCC
This sequence comes from Dermochelys coriacea, assembly GCF_009764565.3. Taxonomy (NCBI): domain Eukaryota; kingdom Metazoa; phylum Chordata; order Testudines; family Dermochelyidae; genus Dermochelys; species Dermochelys coriacea. The sequence goes on from NC_050093.1 coordinate 5,096,442, forward strand.
ACACTCTGCTCCCGGGGCTAGGAAGCCTGACATCCAGCATTCCAGTGCTGCCTCACAAAAAGTACTATAACCCACTGATGAAGTGTGGTTTCCCTCTATGGGCTAGTCCATGTATAGAATAACAGCCTACTTAGAGCAACAGCTCTTCTTAGATGGCTGAGGTGTATGTTGTGACACTAAAGGCCCTGGGTTCAAATCCTGATAACTCATGTGGGGAAAAACAGCATGTAGTGGTATAATTAAACACTGGGTCCTAATGAACATGCATAAGGGGGCTGTATAGGTAACCTTATCTGCCCAATGCCTTTCATCAGCATGAAATCCTCATGATATTTTAAAGGAGAAGTTAAAGAGTAATGCAAAATATCGGTGAATATGCAATTAGTCCATTTGCACAATATGTCCTACATGGGGCTGTACAAAGTGTGGCAAACTCTGCAAATCTGGATTGAGGTGCACTGGTACAGTTGCATAGGGTGAGCAGGCAGGAATAGCAGAGGGTGGGGTCTGCAGGCCAGGATTATGGGGCAGTGGAAACATTGGGGTGGGGAATGGGGGCCTATGACTGGAATAACAGCTGGTGCTAAAGGTCAAGAGTGAGGGAAATTGGCAGAGCTGCACTTGGGGAATACAGAACTGGAAAAACAGGGGTGCTGCTGGTCAGGACTGAGGTGCATTATTAATAATAATTATTATATTATTTCTTTATTTACTATTACATAGTACCAAGGGAGCCAAGGCTCCTACTTCCTTCTCTACAGTGCCTCCTGGTGTGAAAGTGTGCTTGGTAACAGTGCCTTTTGTTTCATGAGTGTGGCTAGGCTAATCCTGCAGGGCAGGACTAAATTGCAATGGCAGAATAATCCAGGCCTGCTTGTACCCTGTTGTTATCCCCAAAACAGATGAAATTACCTTGGCCATTAAGCAGGGATGGGAATGCTGTTAGCACTAAGGCGAGAGAGCTTGACGGTAACATTTTCAGATGATTAAATTGAATAACAATTGATTAAATGGATACCATTATAATAAGTAACGGAGAGAATGACGCTCCCGGAGCTCAGCACACCAGAGCCTCCTTCATCAAAGGGACCTTGTCAATAGCCATCTGCAAGGTTGTAAGATTTCCCAAAACTCCACAGAAAGCAAGCCCAAGCCAGAAGGAATGTCCCACCTCTCCTTCCTGTTCAGAGACATGGAGCAGGAGCTCTGACAAGGTCTGGTGGAGAGGCCAGAATAGCTAGGAGGTTACAGACACCTGGAGCACCACTGCTGAAAGAAGCTTGCAATACAGACGTTGTCAGCTCCCACCAACACAAAAACGAGTGCTTCTGCAGCATAGCATACAGCACTCCCTGGAGTCCTTTGCATCAGTACTCTTAGACTGCTTCCCACAGCTTTTCCTGCTGGGAGAGGCTGGGACTGGAATAGCTGGGAGCTCCCCCACAGCCAGAGCTTCTGCCCTGCTCTCTGGGCGAGGCCAAAGCCACTTCAGACAAACAAAGAGTGAAGAGCGGTGCCTTACGGAGACATGGATTTTCCGTGAAGTCTCTCAGGAACTTCTCACACTCCTCCTCCATGTTGCCGCTCCCTCTGCAGGAGCACCAGGGTGACACCGTGATGCTGGCGATGCTCGAGTCAATGTAGTTGGGCGTCATATCAAACCCTGCTCAGGAGGAAGGAAAGGGAAAGGGAATCAGGGGCCAGCAGAGCAAAGTCTGATGGAAAGAAACAGCTCTGCGCTCCCTCCTGCCCCGACAACCTCCCCTCGCAGCAGGGTGGGCTTTGCACCAGCTTGGCTCTCGTCTTCCATGCCCAGTGGATTTCCCATGATCCAGGCAGATCTAAAGGGAACTGAAGATGGCCCATTCTGGCTCCCAGCTCTCCCCAACCCAAATGGCTCTGAGAGACCCCCACTACCAGGGACTCTCCCTCCAGCTACTCACTCAGGAACCAGCTCAGGGTGGGATCCACAGCACAAAAGGGGAAGCAGGTAACTCAGTGGGAGATGGAGGGAGGGTAACAATTTGGTGGTGGGCGAAAGGCTCCGTGTCCCATAACTAGCCTCTGGTATTGTCCTGTCTAAGCAGACACATGGCTCTTGGTCCCTCTGAGCTGGCCTGTTCCCCTTCTCCTTCCTTCTCTCTGTAGGAATCTCGTCTGACTCAGACATGCTGCTTGCCTGCTGAACTTGCCCCTGTGTCTCTCTTCAGGCCCAATGAGCAAAGCTGCCCTGACAGTTTCACACAGAGACCGGGCCCACCCATCATCCCCTCTCCATTCCTGGTGTCAGGATGCCTTTGAGTCCTGGTGTCAGGATCATAACAACACTTCCCGGTTGCCCTCTGCGGCCCCTGAGACATTGCGCGTTAATTGTGGGACGAGAGAGGAGCTCCGGGTCAGAGAGAAGCCGAGTGAAGTGAAACCCTGGACTGAAGAGTGAAACTGAGTTGTAGTGACAAGGCGGCCAGATTTGCTATCCTTGAAACTCACAGCTCTCTCTCCTGCAACCTGCACCCTAGGATCTAACCTACTGCCAAAGACCGAGGGAGCACCCCTCTGGGGAAAGGCCACTTGGCATGGGCTGACCATGGCAAACACCTCTGCCACCTTCAGTTGTTTTCTCCCAGTTGCGCCTCTAGAACCAGAGTTGTCTCCAGTAATAATACATCCTCCTTTAACAACAGAACTTACTGTACATAGCAAGGCCAGCATCATTGTCCCCCTTTAACAGGGGAGGGGAGACTTACCCAAGGTCACGCAGCAGGTAGAGCTAGGAATAGAGCCCAGCTCTCCAACCTGGGCCCTATCCACTGTGCCACAGCATCTCCATAACCCCACCCCACAGCCAATGCACAAACGGGTTTGGCGCCTTTGCTCTTGTGAGCAAAGTGGAAGGTTTCTGCAGATACAAGTGGTTGTTCTTGCTGGCTGCAGCAGCCTTGCTAAACGTCCAACATCTGCATCCACTACCACCCCTCCAATACGCCCCAGCACTAAGTTATTCTGTCTCTAAAGTGTCAAGTCCCCGAAGCTACGATCCATAAACCAGTCCCCCCAAACCCAGACACTGATTGAGAAAGGCAACCCCACTGTGCTCTACATGATGAACAAGACAGACTCACCTATCATCCCTGCGTAGGCACCTAGACACGCCTGGTAATTATCCCCGGGGCAGCTGGTAAGTGACTGGAAAGAGACTTGACAATTTGTGTGAAAATCTGCCAGTCTCGACCTGGTTACAAAACACAAGAGAGAGACAGGGTTTGGTTGGTCTGTTTTTTTTTCTCCCTAAGAACTAGTAAATTCAGTGATTTTAAAGCAGAGAGAAAAAGAAGTGAAGAGAAAGTATTAGAGAGGAGAGCTACAGGAGAATAATGGCTAGGATCTGGCAGCAATATTTTCATGTATATGATCTCATTCTGTCATCGATCACACTCATGCAGCATCTACCACTGTATATCAACCATGGCTCAACACCGTTCAGGGAGATGGTGTTACTGCATCACTGTAACAGGGCATTTATGTGATTGGGAGACAGATTTGAGTGCAAACACACACACAAATAAGTTGACACATAGTGACTTACATCAACCTAACTTTGTAGCGTAGACCAGGGTAGGTTTTGAACATAGCTCACACCCAGAATATGAGGATGCTCTGAAGATCAATTGCCCCCCCGGTCCCCCTCAGACGGGCCAACTTGTGTGAAAAGCACCAGCAGACTCAAGTGAAAGGTTTCTGTGCATGGATGGGACTCTGGTTAGGGGCAACACTTGAGTAGAACTCGAGTTAACTTTGCACTAAAGACACAAAGCCTCAGAAGCAAGAATCAGAATACACAGAAACCACAAAGGGGACAGGGTGGGCTGAGGTCCCAGGCCTGCCCCTAAAGAACAAGCAGGTTCCCAGATCTCTTTGCTGATTATGGCCATGCTGATCACCGCAACCTTACAAAATTCCACTCCTCACGGGGAGTGAGATTTCCTGATGGGCGAATGAGCTATTTATAGGGGTTGGGTTGTTTTGGGGGGTGGGAAGTGTTGTTTTTCAGGATCATGCCAAAGGTTGGGTGAGTAGATTCAAAGCCTGGGCTAGTAGATTTCCATTGGGCTTTTGTAAGGCTGGATTTACAGTGAGGAAATGATATGGCTATACATATATGGAGAGAAAATCAGAGTGCCTAACCCAAGCAGACCCATGCAAATTTCATATGGCTTCTCATAGGAACATAACAATTGCCATAGCAGACCTGGCTCTGACAGTGGCCAGCATCAGCTGTTTCAGAGGAAGCCCCAGTGGACAATTAAGGAATAATCTGCGCACAGGGGAAGATTCTTCCTGATCCTCATCAGTTAGTAGCTGGTTTGTGCCCTGAAGCAGGAGGATTTATGTCCCTCAGCTACTCAGCAGCTCACTGGGGACAGAATGAGACAAAGCCCATCTTTTTACACACACACATTGGGAAACCAAAAGGGAAATATTTCACCTTGTTTCCCCATCGTTGTTTTAAACAAGTTCTCACACACCCAGGGAAATCCAGGCACAAAGGCCACCACTTCCCCTGCCAGTAAGAGATGCTGGTTTGGAGCAGAAAGGTCTGGGGAATAGATTCTATGAAACATCAGTGACCCATTCTCTCCTGCCCGGCACCCAGCCACTGCACTATGCACTGCGCACACAGCAAAAACCAGGAGAATTCACATCAGGCCTCTTGCAACTGTGCTCGCAAGAAGAGACACAGATCAAAGCTCTCCTTCATGGCCTACTTTTTCTGCAGCTCACTTGGCAGCTGTCCTTGGGGTCTCCCTTCCTTGCTGCTCCTAGGGATGGATGACACACTGCCCTAAGGCCCACTGAAGTCAGCGAGAGCCTGGCACGCTTTTCCTGATAATTGATGGGGTAGGGATTTCTGAGCTGTTTACAGTTTGTTCCTAAGCCAGGATGGGAACAGGCACTAAGGGACTAATTCTGAGAGGTGCAGAGTGCAGTCAGCACACCCCGGCTCTAGTGGGAGCAGAAAGTGCCCAGCACCTCACAGGATCAAGCCTTAACGCTTTCAAAGCCTGAAGGGCTGGACAACCATTGAGGGGGTTGGGTGACAGGTACATCAGAGCCCCTTCCCACTCCTCTGAGTGCAAACGCTCCCTGCCTGAGCGGCTCGTGCTTGCTCGATCTCAGAGAGATGTGGCTTCTGAGCACAGCCGAGGCTGATGTGCCCATCCGGCTCGTTCCGAGTGGGTGTGTCCTACCATCCCTCAGCCCCCCGGAGGTGACAGAAACAGAAGGCTTCAGAGCCTCGCCTGCCAGAACAGCAGGAAAAACTCCCTCTCTTCACTTCAAACCTCTCTCAACAGCCTAACCTGCAAGCTCCTCTCTGACCCACTCAGGGGATGGTGAGAGCAGCCCTGTTGCAAGGCGTGGGGCCGACTCTCCCCGTTGCAAGAGCAATCGCTGTGCTCTCACATTGCCACAAGTTTCATGCGATTAGTGTCTGGGTCCACGTACATTGCGAGGTGTTAGCATTATGGATGGGCCAAAGCAATAGCTCCTTCTGGGAACATCCCTGCCCCAGCAGTCACAACTAATAGCTGCAGCCAAAACAGGGCTCCCATTGTGCCAGGTGTTGTGACCCCATAGAGCGAGAGAAAGTCTCTGTCCTGGAGAGCTTACAAACCGAAGCAAATTAGACAAACGAGGGCAGTGCCGTCCCCCTGTTTGACAGAGATGCAGAGAGACTAAGGGTCACCCAAGGAAGTTTTCAGAAGCACCAAGAACTGAACTCAGATCTCCTACATCCCTGGCCAATGCCCAAATCACAAATCTACCCTTTCTTGTGTTTGACTCTTTGGATTCAATAAAACTGGATCTAAATTACCCTTTGCTGGTTTACACCACACTGCTACAGTCAGCCAGTTACATGGCTAGCTGTGTATGTTACCCTGGGCCATAGTAGCTACACTGGAAATACTAGGAATAGCAAAGCCATAGCTACACCATTATACAGTTACATTGGTATTCATGCGTGTTGCATTATTATTTACATTGCATGTACTGTGAGTAACCCTATACATTGCATGTACTGTGAGTAACCCTATATCATTGGTCCTTTGTTACTCAGGGCTCTTCCACTGAGGAAGGAGCGGGGAGCTGGGGCCATCACTCATGTTGGTGTCCATGTACTGCACACAGATTCCTAGTTATCCTGTAAATACTATAAGGATGGCATACAAGATACTGCCCTAATATGCTTAGCTAGTTACCAGCAGCAGCTGGTGTGCTGGGGCATTGCTCACTTTTTAAGTGCTGCCTAAATTCAGAGTGCTCTGTAAATTTCATATCCTTGTTTGGCCACGCTGCTGCCAGCATCGTTACAGGATTGTATCATTTCATTGCTGGATCTTATCGGCCCCTGGAATGTTAGAGGTTGGCGTGCAGTTGATGTGCCTGGAATTGGGTTGTTTTTGTGATTTGCCAGTGACACTGAAATACAAAGTTGCAGGTTTACAAAGGGAATAAGAAACCAGAGGCTCCGCTTGCCCATATTAGCTCCCCTCTAGGCTCTCATGCTCACCCCAATGCACCACTGGCAGTAGCTCTAAACTACAGGGTGAGCAGAATGAAGGTGAAAAACAGGCCATAAGAAAGGGAAAGGAACAGTAGTGTCAGGGACTAGGGGCAGTGGGGGAACGCACCAGAATATCCTGCTTCTGAGCATCACATAAAGATGCAAATAAAGCCTCTTCCCTTTCTTCCGTGCCTTTGCTTGGGCTAGTGGCTAAGTCAGTGGATTGAAAGCCAGGCAACTTCAGTTCTATTCCTGGCCCTGCCTCAGACTGCTGGAGAAGTCACTTTGCCTCTGTTTTCCCTCACACCCCTTGTTGTCTTCTCTTGCTTCTCAGTGGCAGGGGAGAGAGAGAGACAACAACCAGAATATTTGTTACGTAATGGGAGGCTCTCGGACACCAAGGTGCTGATGGCCATGTGGGAGCACGGCTATTATTATTATGTATGCTATGGTAGCACCCTGGGACCCCATCTGAGATCATTGCATGAGGTGCTGTAAAAACACAGAATGAGACAGTCCATGCCCTGTAGATCTTACAAAGACAGAACCAAGGGCTGGGGGGAAGGATGGCACATACAAGCAGAGCGAACATAATGATGGTCTGCAAATGCCATGTTAGTGCCACCATTTCGAATGATGTCTTCCTTCCTTTGGAGGATGGGGTTTTCTTAGGGTTGGCTAAACAGAGAGAGAAAGGGAGGAAGAGGGGACTCTGAAGAGAGGGAGGTTAGAGGAACGAGGATAGATAGAGAGATAGATAGATAGATAGATAGACCAATAACCAGGAGTTCCATATGGAGCTAAGGAGTTTGCTTACATTACAGCCTTACAGCTGTAAGGCTTGCTGCTGCCAATCGGGATTTTCTTCTCAGATACATCAAAGCTGCCTTGCAAATCGTATCATTTCAATCTAAAATTGAACTGGCAGCGCTGGGCAGGGAATTTTCTACAGTTGGGAATGCTGGCCAAGAAAGAAATGGGGTTCCCTCCCAGGAACAGAAGTAATAATTGAACAAGAGATGAGTCAACAGAAAAAACCACAAATCCAAACACAGAACAGCTTTGGCATCTCTAAATGAATACTCTTCTCGATTCAGTCTAGCCAGTTCCAATCATCTAACCCATGGTGCCTTATCATTATATATATTGCAGTAGACCTGCATACCCCACTGTGCATACACCTAGTGAGAGACAGTTCCTGCCCCAAAGAGCTTACAGTCTAAACAGACAAGACAGGCAGAGAAAGCAGTCTACGTGACAGACCCACAGTCACAGGCAGAACATGAAATAGAACCTAAATCTCCTGAGTCCCAGTCCAGTGCCCTAATACCTAGATTATACGGCCTCACCATAATACCTGGAATAGGTGCCCCATATGCACTGTAAAAAACACCACATTGTGGAACTCAGAAACAATAACAGAATCTCCCTCATCAGGGTTTGCAACATATTGAGGACTGAATTGTGACTCAGCCAAACCGGGTCAATGTAGCCAGGTCCCCTGAAATCATATTGCTCTGTGTAGAGAAGTTCTTGGCTTTCACAGGGGAGTCTCCCTTGAGCGATTTTTTCTTGCCTCTTTCCCATTTTTTTCTTTTTGCTTCCTTGTTAATTAAATGTCAGCTCTCTACAACCAGTGATTGAATTATCCAATACTACCTGCCTACAGCCATCCAAATGGATCAAAATAAAGGGCAGAAATTGTGTTATTTTTTAAATACGAATGATTTGGTTCCAGAGGTTTTTGATCACATTAAATGGAACAACAAACAAAGCCATGATTGAATGAAGTGGAAGGATCTGCAGTAATACCCTCCATTTATACAATGCTTTTCATCACAACAGATATCAAAGCACTCTACAGAATGAATGACAGATCCTGCCGAAATGCAGCCGGTCCTGGGGTGGAACACAGCAGTTGCTTACGAGCACGAAGCAATAACAATTGAGGGCAGGATGCAAGTGTTTGGAAAACAAGGGTAAGAGGGAAAGCGGTGTAATTTGTGCCAGTCTGGCATTCCGTGTGTGTCCAAAACTGAGTGTGGTTGGCTTTGTTGTACATGCCAAAGGATTAGAAGTGAAACATGCAATAGCCGCCAGGAAACTGGAAGATAAACAGTTGTCCCATGCGCTGTATCTTATACCCTTCTCCTGCTGCTTATTAAGCCCTTCTGTGTAAGTTACACTCATTTTGCTCTAAATTAGCACTTACACCAGTTTGCTGACCCACTTACTGCCAATCTACAGACTACATTTTCCAGGGCCATGTTAATGGGATGTGCCAATCTGAATGGGATTGGGGCCTTTAAACTCTAGGGTAATATAAATAATTAACAGTAATAAATAATAAAATAATAACAACAGTAATAAAATAATAATAATGCAGATGACACCACCACCATTTAGTCCACTGATAAATCTGACCCAAAGACCTGCAGTGGAGCTGCATCTACTTTAGACTGAAAAGAAAGCTGGTCTTGTGGTTAAGATACTGGGACTTGAGAGAAGGGGGTTCAATTGCTGGCTCTGCCACAGACTCCCTGTATGGCCCTGGGTAAGTCACTTAGGGAATGTCTTCGCTGCAACTGGGAGCATGCCTCCCAGCTTGGCTAGGCAGGGTTGTGCTAGGGCCAGCCTGAGCTAGTGCCCTAAACACAACAGTGTGGATGCTGTGGCACTAGTGAAGGCTTGGGTTAGCCACCCCAGCTCAGATCCACCTGAATCCCTAACTCTGAGCTCTGATGGCTTGGCCAAATCTCCACCAGTGCAGCAATATACACACAGCTATTTGTAGCACAGTTCTGTCTACCCGGCCTGGGAAGCATGCTGCCAGCTGCAGGGCAGACATACCTTTAATCTCTCTGTGCCTCAGTTCCCCACTGTTACATGGGGTTACTCATCTTCCTCCTTCCCACTGCTCATCTATTTAGACTGTCACATCTTCAGGGCAGAGATAGTCTCTCACTGTGTCTGTACTGCACCTAGCTCTGGGCTTCCTACTGTAATTACATAACCTGTGCCCAATTTGCCACGTCTCCCATAAACTCATGAACATCTCTACCTGCAGAACACAGGAGACTACAGGACAGGGTATCCTGAACCCACTCTTGTGGCTTCCAATGTGCCTGGCACAGACATTCTATACTGAGAGTAGAGAAGTCCTGACTTCAGCATTAGGGTTAACGATATGCACTACTATTCAGTTGGATCATGAATTATGGAGTTGCTAAAGCTAAAAGGTCCCAGGGGATTCCTGGATTTGCAGAGCAGCCCTGGTAAAGGGCAATGAAGAAATTTTTCTCCTCCTCTGGATACAACATTCTCTCGCTGGAGTTAGGCAGCGTAAAAACAATAGTTTTCCTCGATTCATTACCAGCCCGGAAACAAACAGCAAGGTATGATACAGCTCACCAGAATTAATGAGCTCAGATATTACTTCCTCCTGAATGTCTCACCCCTGGTGTTTTCAATTCTCCTAAGCAGGCGAGGCGACGCTAAAGGATACAAGTGCTCAGGCAGGAACTTAAAAATGCATCAGGCCTGATTCTCAGTGACTCTAAGGCCCGTTCTATGATGCTCGGGAGTGGAAAGGAGACTTAATGTGGGAATAACTGGCCCCATGAGAATAACCTCTGTGCAGAATGTCTTCCCCGGCTGTTGAATAACTGGTTTTATCAGGTCCATACATGGAGCCGGCTTCCAGCCCACTTGGGTAGGGACGTGTCCCCAAAGAGCAGTGTATTACAGCTGTTCTCTGCTTCCCAGGGCCTACAGGGGGCCAGCAAGCATGGTAAAGAGTGCAGGACGCAAAATTTCAGTTTTGCTTTATTCTGAGACTCAATTGTCCTATGCCCTCTGTCTAGCTAGGTGCCTATATGGCCTTTGCCACCAGAGGAACTGAGTGCCTCTCTCCTCTTTAAAGGGATTGCCCAAGAGAAGTATTCTGAATAACCAGCAGCATAAAAACTTGTCTTTAATGACCAAGGGGGAATGGGCAGCACAGAGGACAGCAGAGGAGAGAGAGAAATAGCTAAGGGAAAGGAGACTCTCTATTGCACCTTAGCCACCAATTCCCTGGCTTCCATCTCCTGGCTAACGCTTTCCGACACACTGCAAGCAGAGACACCAGCCAAAGGTATGTCTACACTGCAACTGGGGGTTCAATTGCAGCTTGGGTGGGTATGGGTAGCATAACTAAAACTAGCAGTGGAGATGTGGCAGCATGGGCTTTGCTATGCGAATAAGTACCCAGCATTCCAGGTGGGCTTGTGCAGCCCACACGGCAGTCTGCGCCGCTGCATCTACGTTGCTGTTTTAAGCCATGCTACCGAGGGTAGAGCTAGTGCAGGGATGTCTACCCAAGCAGCAGTCACACTTCAGATTGCAGTGTGGACAGACTCTGAGAGAAAGGCGTGCTTGCTGCTGGCATGTCAGGAGTGTTCCATTCAGGAGCCACCGATGTAGGTTTTAATTCCCCCTTCTCTTGTGGAAAATGTGAGAACAAAAGCAAATCGGAACGTCCTGGCCCCTGATCCAACTCCCCCACCCTTCAGAACGCAAACTGTACATGTTGTCAGCCCTCAGGAGGGAAGGACGTCAATGCATACATCCGCCCCCCCTCTCCTCACCCCCAGTTCAGAGCCAGCTCCCACTCCTTGATGGAAACAAACCTCTCTTTTGACATGCTCAGCTCTTTTGTTTTAGTGCCACTCGTAAATCCAACGCAAAATTACCCTGATAGCACTCCACTCCTCCTCACAATGCAGCAGATTAGGCTTCAGTAAACCTGCTTGTTTATTTCCCTGGTCTGTGATATTATGCTCCCAAAGGGAAAGACACTTTTCCACAGCCTGCGGCAGAATCAACACAGTGACAGGCGCCCTGGGCTCCAGCCTACAAGGCTCTGAGCACTCCATCCCATACCCAGTAAAGCACCTACACACCTGTAGAGTCTCAATGAAGTCAACTCATGTGTTTAAAGTCAAGCATGTGTTGAAGTGCTTTACTGGATTGGCTTTGGAGCGCTCAGAACCTTGCAGGATTGAGTACCCCCAGGGTCTTCACTGAGGAGTTAATCCGGGCTCTTACCAGTGTTTTAGACTAACTCTCCCTCCCATCCGCACCCAAAAACCGTTTACCCAGGTCTGGAGGTGCTTCAAGCCTGGGCTACCTGGCCCAGCTGAGGGGTGCAGGGTAGAACCCAGGCTACACTTTCACTTGGGCTAGAACCCACCTGCTTTGCAATGAGGTCGCAGGCTAAATCACTCGAGTGCTGATAGACCTGTAATGTTTTCCCATAATTCCCTCGGTAAGACAGACAAGTTCTCCCACAATTGACAATTGGCTGGGAAAGAATCAGACTATCTCTGCTCAAAGAACCATCGGTGGGTGCAGAAACACTGAGGTCACAGTAACTCAGATATGGCTTTGCGCAGCATGGGTACTCACACCCGAGCGAGGCTAACACATGTTCAGACAGCCATGCAAATCAACTGGGCTAACTCTGCAGTGAAGACACAACCTAAAAGGGAAAGGAAAGTTGTGCCACCCTTCTGCAAATTTCCTAGCAGGAAGGTACTTTCAAGGAAATGCCAAATTTAGAAGAATATTCATAGGAAGCAAATGTGGAGGGACAGATGCTCCCCAAAGTAAACCACTGTAGCTCCATTGATTACACCAGTTCGCCCCAGATGAGGATAAAGCAAACTGAATTTGCAAACACAGCCATTCATGCTGGAAATCTGATTGTAAGGGTGACACTCCTCCCACCAGGGAATGGAGTTAACACCATGTGACATAGGGGCGCACAACACTATCTCCGGCTATGGCTACGCTGCGACTGCAGGTGTCATTTCCAGGTTGGGTGGATGCACATCTACTAACGGTGTGGACAGAGGTATGGACTAACCACCCAAGTAGACACCGAGTGTCTTGGATGGGATTGTACTTGAGCGGCCAGCTGCTGCTTCTGCTGCCTAGCACCCTTCCAGCCACACTGCTGTTTTTAGCATGCTAGCTTGATCAACGCTAGTGTGTGTGCATCTACCCGAGGTGGAAGTTACCCCTTCAGCTGCAGTGTGGACACACCCTCAGTGTTTGAATACGGAATGGTCATGAAGAGCTGCTCACCAACAACCCACAGACCAAGAATTGTTCTGCAAATAATGTTGAACAAGGGTCTGTTCACAAACACACAAAAAAGTAAGAGGGAAACTCACAAGAAAGACACAGGGACTGCCAGACTGGATCAGAACTGTGGTCGACCTAGCCCAGTACCCCATTTCTCTCAGTGGCCAAGACCAGCTGCTTCTGAGGCACAGGCAAGAAACCCTGCAGCAGGCAAATATGGGATAATTCTCCCGACAAGAAGTTTCTTCCTGACCCCCATTAATTAGAGGTTGGTGAATGCCATGAAGCATGGGGGTTTCTATCCCTCACTGAATACATATTTTGGTACAAATCAATCTGAAAAGGCAGCATCTGTGGAGAAACAGGAGGAAAGGTTTGCTCTTGCTAGTGGTACAACCGGAGATACAAGAGCAAGCAGGCTGCAAACAGAAACAGCTCCTGATGAGAAGTGGTACGTGAAAGGAGAAGGGATGCCAGGATAGATGCTGAAGGGAAAGTTAAGCAACAAAGCCAGTACCAATGGAATGGAAACCTGTGGATACAGCACCCCAGGGGAAATGAGAACACCAGTTTGCATCATTCTGATGTGGCTGAGCCACCTTACTGAGCATCTGGTCAACCCCACAGAGTCGAAGACATTGAATGCAACCAGCTGTGAGCTTTGTCAGCTCTGGGTGTGAAGAGCCCTGCCTGGCTTCCCCGGAGAAAGAGCATCGGCAAGGGTGAGGAAAGAATACGGTGCTGCTCAGGAAGCCACTGCTGCTGGCACCTGAGAAGGCTGGGTGCCACTCACCGCTTACATCTGGGACTTACATTTCGCAGCTGGAGTGTGTGTTCTGCTAAGGGGGTGCTGTCTAATAGATAGAGCAGGGGGACTGTGACTCAGAGGACTTGTGCTCTATTCCCTACCCTATGCCACTGATCTGCTGAGTGACGTTGGGCGAGTCATTTCACCTCTCTGCACCTCAATCTGCCCATCTGCAAAATGGAGATACTACTACCTCCTGGGTGGGATGGGAGGCATTTGTGAGGGTCAATTCATTAATGTGGAGCTTAGGTACTATGGTGATGGGCACCAATGCAAAAGCACAGATAGCATGCTTGCAAAGTGCCTAGAGATCCAGAGAGGGCAGGGACTAGAGAAGGGCAAAGAATTATTATTAGAGATGATCCTGGAAGAGAAATCTAGATCCAAACCAGCCCTACGGGGGTTGTGCAAAATCTGCACCCAGATCTGGATTTCCCAAATGGCCCCTAGCTTCATAATGGGCCAGACTAAATCCCTGAATCCCAGTTGCCACCCAGCTCTGGGCCATTCAGCATCCAGGCAGCTTGAGCCCATCTTTGATGATACAACATGAGTCGCAGACCATGTGAATTCAGAGCAGGGGAGACCTGGCTCCCATCTGCCACCTCTCTTCTAGCACCCATTGCCCTTGGTGTTGCTATTACCACCTCCAGACTGACCTCCATGGATGTCCAGCCTGTGCCTCTTCTACTTCTGCCTGACTCTTTTCCTTGGTGCCCATCCTAAAGATTCCTGTCCTGCTGCAAAGGAATAAACCACCCTGCAGGAGATAGCCAAAGCTGCAGCTAGACTGCAGGGGACAGAGGGCTGCAGAGTCCTGACTCTGGTGGATGGGCAAAGGGGTGGTGTAAGAAGCTCTAACCCCATTGCCCCATTGTCTGATCCTCTTTGCAGATGTGCTGGTGTAAATCAGGAGTGATACCACTGAAGTGGTGCTGCATTGGTGTGGACCCAGTGCAAGCAAGCTTAGAATCAGACTGCATGAATTCAAGCAGCAGGGAGAGTGTTAGTGCAGCCAGGGGTGTGAGATGCTCCAAAGTAGGTGTGCCTCCCCCCTTCTTTTTCACACCAGCTGGCACAGCTGCACTATGCACGGAAAGCATGCTGTTCCCATGAGCAGGAGGCCACTTCTGAGATGCTCCTCCTAGGGCATTCATACCCACTGCAGGTTGTATGTCTCTAGGGGCTGCAGCAATGCCTCCCCATGCACAAGGCAGAGAGAAGGGAAGGAGACTAAGAACGTAGAGTCTAGTCTACCCTAGGAGTCTGGAGTCCCGGCTAAGGACCTGATCCAGCTCCCACTGAAGTTAATGGGACCCTTTCCACTGACACCAGCGAGATTAGATCTGGCCTTAAAAGCCCCCATAACCTCTTGCCAATCTGCAGGCAAGGGGGGATTTGCACCACTGCAGAAAAACTCTGATGCTTTCTAAACATCCTTGTGCTAAAAAGGTACTTGAGGTCCTTCCTTCTTTCTTTCCCCCACCCCGTCCCCCCCCGCCCTTCCTCAGGAGATAAAGTTCATGATAGCATCTCCCTCTCCCAGAATTAGAGACAAAGTTATGTCAATTCCCTTAAAGAACTGTGGCAAGTTCATCACCGAGCGTGATGGAAATTTCAGCCCACTCCCTGGGGCCCTGCTCCTGGCTTGTAGCATCCTCTAAGGCAAATGTTATTCTTTTCATAATACATGACAAGCCAGCTGGTAATCTTTCCATAATATCCAAGCCAGATGTCACTCTTTCCATTATATACAATGAGTTCACAGTCATTGGATGAGATCCTAACTGCCAGGAATAAACCTTATTGGAACAGTTCCATGGCTTCTCAGATTT
The DNA here is from genome assembly GCF_009764565.3 of Dermochelys coriacea. NCBI lineage: Eukaryota > Metazoa > Chordata > Testudines > Dermochelyidae > Dermochelys > Dermochelys coriacea. Next base: position 5,111,779 of record NC_050093.1, read on the forward strand.
CTGCCCTTAAGTGCCTCAATGAATAGAGACAGAGCCAAGTCCATTTTAGCAGCAATGCGGGGAACTCGTGCCAAATTGCTGCTCACAACTCCAGGCAGCAGGTGGGCCCGGCCAGTCTTTGCCTAGAAATCTGAGATCTACTTTGGAGTCAGCTTCCCTGGCAGCTGAGGTCAAATCCCATGAAAGAGAGAGGAGAGAAGAGAGAGAGAGTGTGCACCAAAAATCTTGGCTGTCAAGTTATTTTCCTGAAATCCATCCAAGAAAAAAGGAACAAGAAGGATTAAAAGAAAAGAACAAACGAGCCCAACCCAAATGCTGAATTTCAAAGTTAAAATTCTCCGGCTTGTTTCCCCTTTGATGAGTTTATCTCGGAAATGTGTTTTCCTTCTGGACGAAAAGGCCAGGACAATTCATTTTGGCCGGGATTCCCTGGCTAAGATTTCCTTGTTCCCTTTAAAGGAAAACAGGCAGAGCGCTGTTGAATTTGACCACATTAAGTTAGCTCAAGTCACCTGCAGCTGTTCCAGTCATGGGAGGTGGGAAGGGTGTAGTGCCAAGATTTTCCAAGTAACTAGTCATTTGGAATGCCTCCATTGTATTATGACTAACATGGGATAGCTTGAAGGGGCTTGATTGTCAAAGTATGGAGCACTCAGGTCCCTTTAAGACATCTGAACCTGGACACCCAAAATCATTGGTCACTTTGGAAAATCTTGGCCTGCGGTCACTGATATCAGAGACAAGGTGGTAACAACAAACCACTGCCAATCAGACCTGGGAGAAAATTCCCTCCCGATCCCAAATATGGTGATCAATTAGAACCTGAGCATGTGGGCAAGACCCATCAGCCAGACACCTGGGATCATCTACATCAAAGGAATGGGGAATCTACCTTAAGAGAGAAGACTTAAGGAGCTAGGCTTGTTTAACCTAACAAAACAAAGGCTGCGGGGAGATATGTTTGTTCTCTATAAATACATCAGAGGGATAAATACCAAGGAGAGGGAAGAGTTATTTAAGATAAGGGTCAATTCTGACACAAGAACAAATCAATATAACTGGCCATCACAAGTTTAGGCTTGATATTAGAGGAAGGTTTCTAACCATCATGTGTTGGTAATCCATCACTGACCATAATGTGGAACAGTATTAAATGCTTTACTGAAATCCAGGTAGATTCTATCTACTTCATTTCCTTTGTCTAGAAAATCAATTACCTTCTGAAAGAAAGAGATCAGATTGGTCTGGCATGATCTACCTTTAGCAAACCATGTTGTACTTTATCCCAATTACCATTTACCTCTATGTCTATAATTACTCTCTTTCAAAATTTGTTCTAAGACCTTGCATACAATTGAGGTCAAATTAACAGATCTGTAATTTTCACTCTTTCCCCTTTTCTTAAATTAGGTACTTTGTTTGCAATTCTCCAGTCACAGGGTACGACCCCTGAGTTTACAGATTCATTAAAATTCTTTGCTCTTGGGCTTGCAATTTCATGAGACAGTTCCTTTAAGATTCTTGGATGAAGATTATCTCCCTACCCTGTTTGGTCCCGTTAAGTTGTTTGAATTTGGCTTCCAGCTCGGATATGGTAATTTCTACTTCCATATCCTGTTCCCATTGGCCACCCTGCTGCACCTCCAAGCTCCTAATTACCCCTATTAAAAACTAAGGTCCCTCACAATCTTGTAACATATTTACCTCACAGCACCCCATGAGGCAAGGCAGTGCTATTATCCCTATTGTATAGATGGGGAACTGAGACCTGAGACTAAGGCCCAGAACCTCAAAGGTATTTAGGCACCTAAATCCCATTGATTCCACTTATATACTTATGAGAATCTGGGCCTCAGAGACTTTCCCAAAGTCACACAATGCCCCCTGCCCCATCACGTGTGGAGGCAATTCTGGTTTTTATATGAATGAACGTTCTTCGAACCTATGATTAGGCCACAACTGAGATCATAGCCCCAGTTGCTCATTGCAGTATAGACCCAGAGTGAGAGACAGTCCTTGTTCTAAAGAGCTAAACGACAAGACAGACAAATGGTAGGAGGGGAAACAGAGGCACATGAAAGGGAATCAGCTTGCCAAGAGCCCACAGCGGTATAACCATGAATAGAACCCACATCTCCTGAACACTAGGCAAGGACCCTAACCATTGGGCCACACTGCTAATGCATACAATGCCTAGTTACCCTTGTACAATGCTCCCTAATTTCATGTAAGCATTTCAGATGCCATTTGTCAGTGCCAGCAAGACACCCACACACCAGCATTAAAAGTCTCTTCTAGAGCATTTCTTAGCCAGCAAGGACTCCTGAGGGCTGTAACACTTTGGTCTTGTTTCTGTGGTTGGATTTAGCATGGGGGTGCGGTGGATGGCCTGTGCTAGACATGTCAGTAGATAATCTGGTTGCTCTTCGGGCCTTAAACACCATGACTCCATGAGAATGGATGCCAAGGTGCCTAAGTGGCCCTAACTGTGCTCTTTCCTGAGCGCCTGGCAGGGTCTCCACACAGCACCAGAAACATTTCGAGGAATTCGCTGCCCCATGAACCATATCACGCACTTGAGTATTTCACGCAGAATATATCCACAACGTGGAAATTACTCAATGCGTTTTCACGGGTCCTTTACAAGGACCGAGGCAAAATGGCTTTAATAGACAAGCGTCCACATACCAGCCCCTCCCTCAGCAGTTCGGCGCCTGTCTGAGTAGCTGCGATGCGCCATGAAACTCTCAAGAGCGCAACCGTGGCAGAAGATTTCAGACACCCATCAGGTGGGCAGGACGAAAGTGCTAGAAAGAGCAATACCCCCATTGCTGCCAGAGAGCTTCTGGACTCGGCTCAGCCTCCGGCGCCGCATCCCCCTGCCTTTGTTTGGTTAGGGGGAGGGTAGGCTATGTCAGAGCATCCCGGGAGCGTGCACTCACCAGACAAGCCCCTGCTCACAAGAGCTGTACAAACTCAACGGGGCACACAGCAAACTCGCAGCCAGTAGGCCGGGTTGAGATTTCAAGAGGGATCTGTGGCGGGAAGAGCAGGATTGCAAGGGGAGGCCAAGAGTATTGGGGCCCTGGGATTCTGCAGCAGCACTTAACGGGCTCCTCAAACACTGCCCCCTCTGAGCCCTGGGGCCCAATCAGCCATGCCAGGGGAAGCCTTCCCATGCAGTATCTATGCAGACACTTGCCTTCCCCAGCTCAGCAGCGACCCTCTCATTCACTAGCCTGTTCCTTCAGCATAGCCTCCTCAAATTGCCACTCAACCCTCTTCCCTTATGTTCATTCTGCCTGCTCCTCAAGCAACCCTGCTCACCCCTCTCCAAGGTCTCCAGGACACATGCCCATGATGCTCAGTTTGCACCCTGGGTTCACCAGGGTGTGTGCGCAGAGCACAAGTGTGTGAGTGAAAGGAAGGATGACAGATTGGGTAGGGCCCAAGCCGGGACTTAGAAGACTGGATAAGTAACCATGGATACAGTCACCTAGCCCCTCTATGCCTCAGGTCCCCCTCTCTAAAACAGGGATAACAGTACTGCCCTGCCTCACAGAGGTGTGTTGAGGATAAAGAGTGCAAGGCCCTCAGATACCACTGTAATAGGGTGAGTATAAGTCCCTAGACAGATAGGAACAGAGCTGGGTGGATAACTTACACAAAATGAAATTTGTAGGGCAAAAAATGTGTTTTCCATTGAAAATAGAAGCCACTAGATGGATGATGCAGTTCCATCAGATGACCCTGGCAAAACATGACCAATAAGGAGAATGATTCTTTTTGCATTTAATTGTTCAAGTTCAGAAGTGATTTATGTCGGAGATGTTGTTAAGAATGCATGCCCATGAAAACATGTGTGTGACACAGAAGAGTTTGGTGTTTGTGAGGATTGTGGTTTGTTGCTAAAGAAGTCCAAAGGAAAAGAGAGGGAAGCAGGGGAAAAATCCACAAGAGGAGCATTTATACATGTTTCCTCATCAATATGTTACTGAAAAAAGTAATATGGAAATTTCACTTGGCCCATGAAGAGCTATTGGCCCAGATTTGGAGACTACAGTCAATCATTAAGGTTTCAGAGTGTGACACAGAGGAATCTTAGTCATGCTTTAAGTGCAAATCTCAACTGAACCTTAGCTCTTGAGTCTGTACCAGGGAATATCTTGTAACAAATGTACATATACCTGCCATTTCATAAAAACATTCCTGCCATAATGGAAGCCGATGATGAATAAGGAAAGATGGGGAGGGGAAAGAAACACTACAAAAAGAAGGATTCTGGGTGGACTCCTCCTGAAGGTCGAAACACAGACTGAAATTCTACATAGAGTGCTTCCACCAATGTGCACAGGCTGAAATTGTGGAAAAGCAGCATCGCTTGCCCATAACCACAGCCGTGCAGAACACAATGCCATCCACAGCCTCAGAAACAACTCTGACATCATAATCAAAAAGGCTGACAAAGGAGGTGCTGTCGTCATCATGAATAGGTCGGAATATGAACAAGAGGCTACTAGGCAGCTCTCCAACACCACTTTCTACAAGCCGTTACCCTCTGATCCCACTGAGGGTTACCAAAAGAAACTACAGCATTTGCTCAAGAAACTCCCTGAAAAAGCACAAGAACAAATCCACACAGACACACTCCTGGAACCCCGACCTGGGGTATTCTATCTGCTACCCAAGATCCATAAACCTGGAAATCCTGGACGCCCCATCATCTCAGGCATTGGCACCCTGACAGCAGGATTGTCTGGCTATGTAGACTCCCTCCTCAGGCCCTACGCTACCAGCACTCCCAGCTATCATCGAAACACCATTGACTTCCTGAGGAAACTACAGTCCATTGGTGATCTTCCTGAAAACACCATCCTGGCCACTATGGATGTAGAAGCCTCTACACCAACATTCCACACAAAGATGGGCTACAAGCCGTCAGGAACAGTATCCCCGATAATGTCACGGCTAACCTGGTGGCTGAACTTTGTGACTTTGTCCTCACCCACAACTATTTCACATTTGTGGACAATGTATACCTTCAAATCAGCGCACTGCATGGCCCCACAGTATGCCAACATTTTTATGGCTGACTTAGAACAACGCTTCCTCAGCTCTCGTCCCCTAATGCCCCTACTCTACTTGCGCTACATTGATGACATCTTCATCATCTGGACCCATGGAAAAGAAGCCCTTGAGGAATTCCACCAGGATTTCAACAATTTCCATCCCACCATCAACTTCAGCCTGGACCAGTCCACACAAGAGATCCACTTCCTGGACACTATGGTGCTAATAAGCGATGGCACACAAACACCACCCTATACCCGTAAACCTACTGACCTCTATTCCTACCTACATGCCTCCAGCTTTCACCCAGATCACACCACACGATCCATTGTCTACAGCCAAGCTCTACGATATAATCACATTTGCTCCAACCCCTCAGATAGAGACAAACATCTACAAGATCTCTATCAAGCATTCTTACAACTACAATACCCACCTGCTGAAGTGAAGAAACAGATTGGCAGAGCCAGAAGAGTACCCAGAAGTCACCTACTACAGGACAGGCCCAACAAAGAAAAGAACAGAACGCCACTAGCCATCACCTTCAGCCCCCAACTAAAACCTCTCCAACGCATCATTAAGGATCTACAACCTATCCTGAAGGACGACCCATCACTCTCACAGAACTTGGGAGACAGGCCAGTCCTTGCTTACAGACAGCCCTCCAACCTGAAGCAAATACTCACCAGCAGCCACACACCACACAACAGAACCACTCACCCAGGAACCTATCCTTGCAACAAAGCCCATTGCCAACTCTGTCCATATATCTATTCAGGGGACACGATCATAGGGCCTAATCACATCAGTCACATTGAGAGAGAGGCTCGTTCACCTGCGCATCTACCAATGTGATATGCCATCATGTACCAGCAATGCCCCTCTGCCATGTACATTGGTCAAACTTGACAGTCTCTACGTAAAAGAATAAATGGACACAAATCAGACGTCAAGAATTATAACATTCAAAAACCAGTTGGAGAACACTTCAATCTCTCTGGTCACTTCATTACAGACTTAAGAGTGGCTATTCTTCAACAAAAAAACTTCAAAAACAGACTCCAACGAGAGACTGCTGAATTGGAATGAATTTGCAAACTGGATACAATTAACTTAGGCTTGAATAGAGACCGGGAGTGGATGGGTCATTACACAAAGTAAAACTATTTCCCCACACACACACACTGTTCCTCAGACGTTATTGTCAACTGCTGGAAATGGCCCACCTTGATTATCACTACAAAAGGTTTTCTCCCCTCCCCCCCTCCCCTCCCCCCCCCCGCTCTCCTGCTGGTAATAGCTCATCTTAAGTGATCACTCTCCTTACAGTGTGTATGGTAACACCCATTGTTTCATGTTCTCTGTGTATATAAATCTCCCCACTATATTTTCCACTGAATGCATCCAATGAAGTGAGCTGTAGCTCACGAAAGCTTATGCTCAAATAAATTTGTTAGTCTCTAAGGTGCCACAAGTGCTCCTTTTCTTTTTGCGAATACAGATTAACACGGCTGCTACTCTGAAACAAAAAAACTAGACCCTGTAAAAGCAGCTAAACCTAGAGGCAGTGAATAGCTGCGTCTTTGATGATAAACTTAAGGTAAGTTATTATTTAGAGGACTAAGGATTTGGGGTACATTAGATTAGAGAGAGAAATAAATTAGGTCAGATAGACAATAGGTCGGCTGCAAAGATAAGTCCACTTCTTCTTTAAATTAGGAAATAAAGTCACCCATATTTTTAAGGACACTCCATTTTGATTCATCATGGATAAGTGCACTTGAAAGATTTTTTTATCCACTCGCCTATGTTCAAAACCTATTATTACCCAGGAAGAGAAGAAAAGAATTAAATGCACACATCATTTGATTTTAATTGAAGGAATGTTCTATTTCATTGAACTGCTAACTAAGCTGAACAAGAGATTGTGTTTACATAAGCAAACCCTGAGTCAGTATAGACTGGCTGTCACATTAAGTCAATACTTATGAAGGTTCTCTATTTAATTATTCAGTGAGAATTGACTTATTATTGTGTTAAGAGTGTGGTTAGCCTTGAGCAAGGTAGCCACTGAGCTGAAAGATTTCTTTAAAACTTTCTTTGAATGCTGATCTGGTTTTTGCTGAAGATTTGAGGTCTTTTATCATCATCATCTTTCCGACTAGTGCAGCCACCTCTCTTGTGCAAAGGAATGAATTAGCGGGGAGGGGAAGAGGTCTCTGTTATTCCTCTCTTTCACCTCTTCCTTTGGTTCTCTTTATTCCCCTTCAGCATTGCACAGGAGGACAGATCCAACAACCTCCATGCAGAAGTCAGTATGCTGGGTGAAGAAGGGACTTTGCATTTTTCTAAAGCACATTTAGGTAAATCATCAATTATTGTGAGTTGGGAGGAGAATTTTCCCCAGAGGCAGGTCATTCCATCACTGCAGGGTTCCTTGCACCTCCCTCTGAAGCAGCTAGAGCTGACCACCACCAGAGACAGGATATTGGGCTAGATGGAGCCCTGCTCTGCTCTGCTTTGCTCTGGAGATTCCTAGGTTCCTATTGGAGATTTGCATTTAGGAGTGACTGGCTGGCTCAGAGGAGCGTGATGGTCTGTAGAACCATTCACCTCTAGCTCACAAATTCAAACCCAGCCTAGGTCATTACTGGTGCAACTCTGCTGCCATCTGCCAGTTGTACAGAAGTGTGCATGTGGCGGGATGCCGTCCTGCTCCCAAAACACAGGCATCTGCATTGCAAAAGCTCTGCAATCATTAGCAGTCTCTGCTGAGACGCCAAGGACTCAGAGCGCTATGGCAGAGATCCCTCCAGTGAGATTCAAGTCATTCATAGGGGCAAAGCACGAAGGAAGCTTGTCACTTGTGTCTGTTGTGGGGATGAGCAATGGGGTTTTTCCCCCTCTCAAGAGCTGTCAACCCAGTGCCAGATTCACCCTACAAGTTTTTCCACCAAATGCATCCAATGAAGTGAGCTGTAGCTCATGAAAGCTTATGCTCTAATAAATTTGTTAGTCTCTAAGGTGCCACAAGTACTCCTTTTCTTTTTCCTACAAGACTGTAAACTGAAAATATAAATTGAGCAAAATTTTAACTGGTGACTGGATAAATGACCCCTTGGCCTGTCCCATTTGGGACCAGTTACTTTGGCACGGTATGAACAGCAAGGCAAGGAGCAAGGTAATGGAGAATCTGGCCCTCCACGTTTTCCATATACCCATCTGCAGCAGGGAAGGGACAATCCTTGCAGATGGATTGAGTGAGGCCCAAAGGAAGGCTGGAGATTTCAAGCATAGCAAGCATCTCATGGTACCAAACCAGGCTGACTAATCAGGGAGTGATGATGAAGGAAACTACCATCTAGGCCCCCCCTCGCCCCCAGGGATATCTAAACCTCAGTCTGGGGCCTTAATAGGAAAGGGAGGATTCCTTTATCACACACAGATTTTACACGACAGTCGGAGCATTCTTCATTTAAAGCAGTGGAGACGTAAAACAGAACAGGTTGGGTAACAGCCTGAACCCCTTTGGATTCTCTCTTCACAGTCACCCTTTGAGACCTTGATCGAAAGGTACAGCCCACCAGAAAAGCACATTGGTAGTGGCAATTTCAGTGGGCTTGCTGTCAGCTGGTTTCTACTGATCCCTACTGATGAAGCAGAAGGCCAAGGGACCAGTAATCTGACTCAAGTATTCTGAACTCTAGTTGCCAACAGGAAATGGCTAACATTTGGCAACTGGAATTACAGCGACAGTGCAACTAGACACAACTGAGTGCTGACCTGGTGGCATGACAATGAGCAATGGGGAGTTCCCTCCCCTTCACCATGTGGATATGAGCATCCAAAGACACTCAGCCAAATGCAAGCCTACTCAGATGATAACGTTAAACCATGCCATAACCCAGAAAGTCCCCAACAGGCAGTCAGCAGGAATGCCTGCTTCCTGTCTCACTAGATAGAGAGATTTATCTATTCTATTCATTTCTTCATTTATTTTTCAGAACACTAGGTAAGTCCGTGTACATATTTTTCCCCTTCTTCTTCTTTCCGGGGGAATATCTTGACAGCTAAACAGCAGCACTGAGCCACTCTCATTACATGTTGTAATGAAAAAGTTGAGCTGCTCCAATGCTGTTTATCAAGGAAACATCCATTATAAACGTCATTTTGCTTGTACTAGCAAAGGATATGAAGCTGGGGACACAGGTTAACTATATATATAATCAGTGCCAAGATCGAATAATGACCCTCTCCCCACCCCATAAGTCAATTGTTTTAGGGGGAGAGGATTGGGAAAGGGGAAAGAACCTGAAGAAGAATTAAACGCTGCCCTGCCTTTGGATGCTGTGGAAATTCAGCCTGTAGAGGATGGGAAATTCTTAAGTACCAGCATCAGTGAAGCATATAAGACCAGATTATTTGTGGTCTTGACTTGCTGATGCAAGATGAAAAATACAGCAAACTGCAGCTGCTGAAATCAGCTTTTTTTCCCCCCTCTTTCCTTTCTCCTTAGCTGAGGTTAGTGTTTTGCAAAAGGCTTTTTATTCTGGGAGCTAAAACTTGTCCTTTGCAATCAGACACACAGCACAGGGAGTTTGTCAGAATTCTCAGTGGCAGAGGGGAAGGCTTCCTGGCACAAAAAGCTTTGCAAATCATAACGCTCTCTCCTCTCACTCTTCAGCACTTAGAGAACGGAGAGGGTCAGGGCTTGGGAACTGGAAGGTCTCTCAGGGGCTTTTCAAAAGGCATCATAACATAAATGAGGAGGAGTGGTAGGATTTCATGCTAAGGCACCTAGAGATCTGGCCTCTCCAACCTCCCCTCTCCACATCCCAAATCTCTTTGAATCCAACCAACTGGTGAGGAAGAACAGAGTTTCAATAAGACTGAGTAATGAAGAGGCAGTGGCACACTGCATTGAACAGAGTCTATTTACGGAATGGGCTTAGACTGTGCAGCTCACTTCACCTGTACCCTGGCCAGCATTTCAAGCCAAGTATCTGGTGGCAACAGTTAGTGTAGTAACCTGGGGTATTCTATCTGCTACCCAAGATCCATAAACCTGGAAATCCTGGACGCCCCATCATCTCAGGCATTGGCACCCTGACAGCAGGATTGTCTGGCTATGTAGACTCCCTCCTCAGGCCCTTCGTTACCAGCACTCCCAGCTATCTTCGAGACACCACTGACTTCCTGAGGAAACTACAGTCCATTGGTGATCTTCCTAAAAACACCATCCTAGCCACTATGGATGTAGAAGCCCTCTACACCAACATTCCACACAAAGATGGACTACAAGCCGTCAGGAACAGTATCCCCGATACTGTCACGGCTAACCTGGTGGCAGAACTTTGTGACTTTGTCCTCACCCATAACTATTTCACATTTGGTGACAATGTATACCTTCAAATCAGCGGCACTGCGATGGGTACCCGCATGGCCCCAGTATGCCAACATTTTTATGGCTGACTTAGAACAACGCTTCCTCAGCTCTCGTCCCCTAATGCCCCTACTCTACTTGCGCTACATTGATGACATCTTCATCATCTGGACCCATGGAAAAGAAGCTCTTGAGGAATTCCACCATGATTTCAACAATTTCCATCCCACCATCAACCTCAGCCTGGACCAGTCCACACAAGAGATCCACTTCCTGGACACTACGGTGCTAATAAGCGATGGTCACATAAACACCACCCTATATCGGAAACCTACTGACCTCTATTCCTACCTACATGCCTCCAGCTTTCACCCAGATCACACCACACGATCCATTGTCTACAGCCAAGCTCTACGATATAATCACATTTGCTCCAACCCCTCAGATAGAGACAAACATCTACAAGATCTCTATCAAGCATTCTTACAACTACAGTACCCACCTGCTGAAGTGAAGAAACAGATTGACAGAGCCAGAAGAGTACCCAGAAGTCACCTACTACAGGACAGGCCCAACAAAGAAAAGAACAGAACGCCACTAGCCATCACCTTCAGCCCCCAACTAAAACCTCTCCAACGCATCATCAAGGATCTACAACCTATCCTGAAGGACGAGCCATCGCTCTCTCAGATCTTGGGAGACAGACCAGTCCTTGCTTACAGACAGCCCCCCAATCTGAAGCAAATACTCACCAGCAACCACACACCACACAACAGAACCACTACCCAGGAACCTATCCTTGCAACAAAGCCCGTTGCCAACTCTGTCCACATATCTATTCGGGGGATACCATCATAGGGCCTAATCACATCAGCCACACTATCAGAGGCTCGTTCACCTGCGCATCTACCAATGTGATATATGCCATCATGTGCCAGCAATGCCCCTCTGCCATGTACATTGGCCAAACTGGACAGTCTCTACGTAAAAGAATGAATGGACATAAATCAGACGTCAAGAATTATAACATTCAAAAACCAGTTGGAGAACACTTCAATCTCTCTGGTCACTCGATCACAGACCTAAGAGTGGCTATACTTCAACAAAAAAGCTTCAAAAACAGACTCCAACGAGAGACTGCTGAATTGGAATTAATTTGCAAACTGGATACAATTAACTTAGGCTTGAATAGAGACTGGGAATGGATGAGTCATTACACAAAGTAAAAACTATTTCCCCATGGTATTTCTCCCTCCCACCCCACCCCCCACTGTTCCTCTGATATTCTTGTTAACTGCTGGAATTAGCCTACCTGCTTGTCACCATGAAAGGTTTTCCTCCTTCCCCCCCCTGCTGTTGGTGATGGCTTATCTTAAGTGATCACTCTCCTTACAGTGTGTATGATAAACCCATTGTTTCATGTTCTCTGTGTGTGTGTGTGTATATAAATCTCTCCTCTGTTTTTTCCACCAAATGCATCCGATGAAGTGAGCTGTAGCTCACGAAAGCTTATGCTCTAATAAATTTGTTAGTCTCTAAGGTGCCACAAGTACTCCTTTTCTTTTGTAGTAACCCTAGTGCATACCCAGGCATTCCAGCTTTGCACTGCTGGTCTCCACCCTGCAGCGAGGGATCCAGGACTAGACTAGTAAGGAATGCTGCAGTCTAGGACTGATGTGTCTCATTATAAGGGAGAGAGAAGCTCAAGACTGGAGGAGCAGGGGTTAGCTCAGGTTGAAAAAGGTGCATTGGCTGAGCTACTGGGACAGGGCAGGAAGACTAGAAAAATCAATAGATGCTAGAAAATGAGAGTAAGGCACATTGAGAGACTAGGTAAGTTGCATCAGGGCTAGAATAGCCAAGGGGCTGCAGAACCAATTACACAATTACTGGGAAAGTTCGGGTAGAGGCGGCGGTCCCAGATCCGGAATAGCAGCGTGGCTGCAGGTTGGCGTTAATGTACATTAGCAGAGCTGTGGAAGTGCCCACGACTAGACTACCAAGGGTGCTGCAGCTGAGAATCGGTGCAATAGTTTGTGTGCTCAGAACGGGGATTTGGGAGTGTTGGGCCTCAGATAGCACATTGGAGGCAGGTCAGGATTGCATGGCATCAGCAGAACAACAGCCCAGGACAGGTGGCAAATCAAGGCTCTGGCAGAGCCGGAGAAGGAGTGAGGAGCCGAGGCCAAGGATGGTGCTACAAGTCCAGAGAGAAGGGCATCAGAAATGATAGGTGGAGGGCTTGGGCAGGAAGCTTGCCCAGCACTTATCCACATTGGCCCAGGTCCCAGTCTAAAGAAGAGGTGGTGTGTGAATTACAGTAACTTGGAGACCCAGTTAGCAGAAAGTCCTGCTCCTTTAGGATTTGGCTAGGATTGGTCACTGCTGTTCAGAGTCTTTCATTGGAAGCTGCAGCTTGAAACATTCTAGCACCATGGCTTAGGGAGACATGTTTGTCTCATTCTCCCCCCAAATCCTAGGACTTTAGGATTTCTTTTACCGTACAGCAGGCAGGAGAGTCCCTTGCCCAAACCATTCACAACCCTCAGGAATAACCAAACTGAGAGATGTGGCACCAGGTCCTTGCGGCAGAACCAAGGGGTGCCCAAAAATCATGGCACTTGCGCCATCCCATTGCTTCCTCTGCTTGTGTGTTACAGCCCCTTCCCCACCCTGAGCTGTTGCCTGTGTAGTTAGTTTGTCAGCTCTTCAGGGCAGGGGCTGTCTGCTCCTCTGTGTCATGCACACCTGCACAGTGGGGCCCCATTCTGGCTAGTCCGTAGGCACTACTGTAATAAACAGGATTAATGCTAATAATAATGTCGAGGGCATTTTGCAGTTCAGTAGACATCTGTGGGCCTGTAACTAAAAAAATGTAGCACAGAGGCACACAAACCTGCCTGGAACAGAGTCTAATCAGAAATGATGATGGCATGGGCACGGCTCATTGCACTCCAGGAGAAGCAGTACCGCGCAGCCAACACAGGACAGCTGACCTGTTTGTATTGCTCCTGTTACAGTGCAGCAAATAAACATGCTTCAGCTAGTTCCAAAGCCTAGGGCTTGTACCCAGGGGTCCTGGGAGCTTCTCTGCAAACTTCCCTGTCAACATTCACGCAATAGGGTTGATACACAACTAGGACCCCAAGTACCTGAGTTGGTGGAGAGGTCTGGGCCCCCACCAAAGCCCAGTGGAATTCCTGGGAACCTTTCCATTGAGTTCCATGGGCTTTGGATTGGACATGAAGGGGCTGGATTTTTTTTTAACGGGCTGCGGACCTGCAGCTGCCAGTGAAGTCAATGGGAGTTCGAGGTGATTAGCACCTCTGAAAATCATCCTGTACATGCAGAAACAGTGTCAGGTACTTGGGGCATGGTGCAGGATTGCTGCACTCAGGCCGGTCCACAGGTGTTTGGTGTCCAGCAGTAGCATGAACGGAACCGATTCTCCTTGTTGCTCACCGTAGTGTAAACCAGGCATAACGCCACTGAATCCATGGAGTCACATCAGGGTGCAGGCAGCATAGGTGTGGGAGCAGAGTCAGGCCCAGAGAGGCTTCTTTCTTAGATAGAACCCCAGGAAGCTTCAGATCAACCAAACACATTTTCCAGGTCAGCTGTTCTCTGAGGTGCTAAAGCACATGGTCCAGCAGGCCCTATGTCCTAAGCCAAGTCCCATATAAGAATTCCCAGAATGGGATGGGCTTGGAATCCAGGCAGGCTCCGCAGCCTGGGTGCCCTTTCTAAACCCATCACAATTAGGTCATGAGCTGGACCCAGGCAGTGCTCAGTGACGTCAGTGGGGGCTGCAGATGCACTCAGCACCTCTTAAGATCAGGCCACCAGGTTTGCAATTCACCCCAGCACCAAGACCGTGCACCATGTCAGCCTCCCTGGGCAGCACAACTATAAAATGGGGCTGCTGCATTTCCAGGGCCCATTCCAGCTGCAAACTAAATCAGTTCAAAATCTTCTCCTCCCACCAGAGAACTATACCCAGAGCCAATTCCAGATGGGCACAGAGAATCCAGTCCATGTTTCTATTCTCTTCATTCCAGGCGCATGAATCCTCTCTACCTGTAGGAAATGCATGCTCGCCTGAGGCTGCAATGTTTCACTTAGAGACTACCAAATTTGTTAGTCTCTAAGGTGCCAAAGTACTCTTTTTCTTTTTGCGAATACAGACTAACACGGCTGCTACTATGAATGTTTCACTTGCGTCGGTTGCAAGTAAATCCAAGGGTGGATTTAGTGGCCAAGAGAATGGATGCTGGTTACGCCTCTGGCGCTGCATGAGCCTCAGCCAGGAATCTGTGGCTCTTGTAGAGTGTGTGGCTGTGGCAAGACACCAGTGCAGCGTCTGCACACTCACCTGCCCGTGCAGACCTACATCCAGCTGGCTGGTTAGCAGAGCGGTCAAGAGCGCAGCCTACTGCAGCTCTCTGGGGAAGGCAGCTGTGAGGGCAAAGCCATGAGGGGGTTTGCATCAGCTTGCATGGCCTCCGATGGTCTAAGGCAAGGGAATAGCTGATCACGCCATGGGGGAATAGACAGCATCCCTATTGCTCTGCAGCATTTGGCTTTCACCAGTGCAGGGATGAAGCCATTAATGGGTTTGAGTCCCTGTCCCTCTTGGCCCTCTACAGTTTGAACTTTTCTATCCTGCCCTTGTCCAGTCGGGGCAGCTGGGCATCCACAGAACACAGTGGGTGTCTCTGGGTAACAGCAATCCAGCCCACAATGGAGCAATGTTAGTGGAGACTGGAGGTAAAGTGCAAGCAGCACGTTGTTCATTTCACTGCCTCCTCTCATACCACAAGGCCGTTTATATGAGTCTAGCAGCCCTCCAGGCTGCTACACTGCCTGCTAGTTAAAATACCTCCATCTCCAGCATTCAGAAAATAGCTGTCTACAGTATTGCTTTCAGCTGTAATGGAGAACTGATAGCTTTTATATCCCCAACTTTAGGACTATTGATGGGACAGAGGCCAGTATCTGACGACATTTAAAAGCCAGCCCTGTGCAGTCAGAGAGCAGCAGCGAAAAGCAGTGAAATCTCCAGAATGATTGTCTGGCTGAGAATATGGCACCAACACCCAGTAAACAAGGCAACTAAAAAAGAAAGAAAGAAAAACTTTCCATCTGGGTGCAGGAGAGGGGAATCAGAAAAAAAAAATTCCAGTATTGACTTCTGCAAGCGTTACTTCTCCAAGGTTGGTCTCATCCCATGGTGTTAGCCATCCTGTCTGCCAGCTTCATAAGGGGAGGATGGGAGTTTAAGAACGTTGGAATTGCTATACTGAATCAGACCAGTGGCTCACCTAGCTCAGTCTTCAGAGTTGCCCGCTTTTACAGTTTTATTACGAGTCTTGCAGCATTGATGTTTTTCTTAAGCTCCAGCTCCTGGATTCATGTCTTTACATGAAATTTCACTTATGGTTAAAAAACTAAGTTTCAAGCCTTAGCAGTTGGGAGAAAATTGGGAAAATGTGATGTAACCCTAGGGGGTAAGGAAAGCAGACGGCAAAGAAAACGATCCAAAGTATTGCTGGGCATAGGTCGGAGTTCATTTTTCTGCAGGATTTTGATATTTGGACGTTTAGCTGAATCTAAATTGGAGCAAAAATTTCAAAGGAAAGAAAATTCAAACCATTCTTTTTGTTGCTGGTCAATCAAAATGTTTCAATTTTGACATTTTTATTTGTATTACAATATAATGTTTAGACACAATAGATGTAACACAACATTTAAGAAAACCAGCAAATTGCAGAAGACAAGTTTCTGCTGGGAGGCAGCCAGTCAGTGCACTAGACTTATCACCTCTAGAGGTCTCAGTGTGGGTCACAAGAGCTAATCAGTTTACTGATTCTTGACCTGTTCACCCCCACAGCTCTGCACGGGCTTCTCACTCCTGATCTATCCTGCTACTCCATTTCAAGGCTCCTCCCACACAGCTCTACCAATGGGTCTCAATCCTGACCCTCAGAACCCTCTGCCATCCCAATGTGACTCTTCCAAACTCTGCCCTCAGTCCCGAAGGACAGCTCTTCCTGGGGTCTGCAACACAAGTCTGCCAATGCCCTTCCGCCTGCCCAGCAACCACAGTCCTGGGTCTTTCCCGAGCAGAGCCTGTCTCTCTTGCCAGACTGCCTGGTATTTCTGGATAAGGAACTCCTGGCCACGCATGCTGCAGGCATGCATTCACTATTTTGTAGCAATTGGCTCTGAACACACTTCCTCTGCGATTCCATGCAGCTGCTTTCTTGCTGGTGGCGATGGACCAAACCCTCTGAGAATAGGCAGAAACCTTTTGAGCTACAGCGGTGTCCATAGCCAGCTCGCTGTCATCGCTTGTGTCTGTAATCTAATTTTGTACGCTCCTTCTACTAGCACAGAATTTACACATGCTTCATCTCCTAACACAGGCTACGGCATCCGGCACCGCAGCAAACAGCCCCATCTGCCTTTTGCCACCACAACCCCGTTCAGTCTGCAAACGCCCCTCCTTTCAGGGACTGGGGCCACGCATTGCACTAAAACCCAGCCTGTTCCCAAGTGACTAGGGATTGGAGTGAGATTTTCAGAGCTGACTAAGGGATTCAGACGCACAACTTCCATTCATTTCCATGGGCGGGAGTATCTAAATCCCTGTGGCAAACCTCAGAGCTAACTCTTGGCAGCCTGACCTGTGGTGGAAGATGGACTGGAACAGAGACCTGCTGTCTGCAGAGACCTGAGTGGCAGTGAAAGATGAAACTAGAGTTCTGAAGAGAGAGAAGCCACCAGTGCTTCCCAGGCTGCACTGAATAACGGCACTGGGTTCCCAGCTGTTCAGCTCCTGTGTGCCTATTTCTTTGAATGCCCGCTATCCTCTCTCATCAGCTGAGTTGCAGCGCTTTCACCAACTGTTGCCATCAGGGCCTGCTCCAAATACTGGAGCGTGTTTAACTGCACATCCCACTCTCCTGACTTGAGGATGTTTTGAACTGGGCCAGCCTGAAGGTGGGACTCCCTCGCTTGCCATTTTGAATCTCTTATCTCCGAACTCTTATTCTAACTCATCAGAGCTGTAAATTCTGACTGAGCTGCCAACTGGAATCTAGCCCAGGCCAGATGAAATTACTGCTTGACAGCAGTTGAGTTGCCTCTGTGATGAGTTGGGGGGTCTCAGCCAGACCAGTTCCAACTGGACAAGTCACAAAACCAAACATTTTAATGGATGCCTTTGTAGGCAGTCTCAGCAGAGGCCAAAGACTGAATGGATCTTGGAGTGGGAACTCCTCCCTTGGCTCTTACCCTAGAAGAAAGTCCCTCCAAGCCCAGGATGAATCTTGCCCTGCTGTTCCCCATGTTAGATTTGTTCTGTAAAAACATGACATCAGAGCCTGATCTAAAGCCCATTAAAGCCAGTGGGAGACTTTCCACTGATTTCTAGTGGGCTCTTTAGATCAGACCTCCTGGCCAAGATTTTCAAATTTGATTTGGGGGGACCAACTGGAATTGGCTTAAAGAGGCCTGGTTTTCCAAGGCCTGGTGCTCAGCATGAACTGAAAAAATCAGGTGAGCTGGTCATCTTGAAAAATAGAGGTCTCCAAAAGCCCTAGTCACTTTGGAACATCATCTGTCTCCAAGAAGGTGAGAGGCTTCCCCAGCATGAAATTCACCAAAGTCTTCCATGAAAAGCACGTCTCTCTGGGTGGCTCTGCTTTTTTTGGTTTGTTGGCCTTTTTCCTCTTGCACCAACTGCTGTGAGATAACAGCAGAAATCTCTGCTTAAAGGTTCTCCAATTCATGTTGGAACGTGAACATCCAAGTTCATGTTGCCCTGCATTAGCAGTGGAAGTTGGAGGCTTAATTACCTCCCATCCTGGCAGAGAAGCTTTATCTCTTCCTTGTGTCGCTATTAGGTAGCATTGCTGTTTGTTGTTTTGCTTCAGAGTGCAATCAGCACTCTTGGCCCCATGTAAAGATTAACAAGATGAGCATCATGCAACGACTCAGGACTGATAAGTACAGGCACATATCAGATTCTCAGTGGTCCAGTCAATGAACTTACTGTACGTGGCCCAGTTACCCTCCACTTTCAATGGCAGTTGATTGGTTCTAATTCCATTCTGTACAGAAAGTAGTAGTGCACACTACCCTAGCTGGGTCATTTTCACAAGGGGTAAGTGCTCAGTAGCTCCATTTGGACATCTAAATAAAGGTCACGTTCAATAAAGGTCCAGCACCCAGCAGCTCCCACTGTCACATTCATAGACAGATTTTCAACCAAACCCAGCACACAACGTGCTGAGCTCTTGTGAAAATCTGGCCTCAGTTGTGGGTGATGAGCACTTGGAAATCTGACCCTGAGCTCTGGTCCCAAAAGGCAGTGCAACTTTATTTGGTATAACCCAAAGCTTGCACTACTTCCAAAAGGAGATTAGGGAGAGGGACAGAGGCACCTACCTAGACATCACTAGGCCAAGACTGCATCTATTCATAATACTGAAGGAGTATCCACCGTACAGACCTCTTTGTCTATACTCCTTCCCTGACACCTCCTGGCTACGGGTGTAAGAGCCTTCTCCTCTACAGCTCCTGCCATCTGCCTCCCTGAACCCTCTCTGACTGCCCTCCGTCTCTTTTCACCTTCCTTCACTCTAGTCCCATGTATGTGCCTCTTAACTTCTTCCCACATCCTCCAATTTCATTACCTCTTTAAAGCATGTTTTGGAATAGACAGCCCATAGAGAAGATGCTCCACTAAACTAACTTGCACTACTTTACACTGACCTGGCTAGTGTGTAAGCGCACCACTGCCCTCTATTGGATGGAATCTGAATTGCTCAACTGTGTGTCCCAAGCCCTGTACTGCAAACAGCTGGCGGAGGTTCTTTCTGAGCTCAGGAGGGTGGGCTCTGTGCTTCCTCTGAAGCAGAAAGATCTGTGTCAAGTCTTAGGAAGCTCCCAGTTTGTTAGAGTATCCAGAACTGGCACAAATGTCTGGCCACCACAGTGACACCTCTGTGCTACCCACAGAGGATCTAAGAGGAAGCCACGCCAGCTGGTCCTGAGGAACGATGAGGTTGACATCCTCCAAAGGAAGTCAGCAGAGTTTGTTACTGTGGCAGAGATTCTGGAGCCATGACTATTCTACACCACCATCACTGCACTTGGAGGGGTAACCCAGGAGCTGATACAGGCTGCCTGAGGCTGCAGCCCAATTGAGACAGATGCAAAGCGAGCGAGGGCAAAGTTGGCATGCTCTATTTATACACATTTCCAGCATGCTGAGGTTGGAATTACAGCCTTGGCGGTGGCTCACGGCCAATGCCTTGTTATTTATAAACGTACAGCGCCTTGGAGACAAACGAGGGAGAGAAGACGCCTTTCCAGCAACAAACATCAGGCTCTTTCTGATGCTCCCAAGTGAGCGTAGAGCCTGCTTGCCAGCACATCTTGCCTGGAGCCAAAGAAGATGCATCTGATACCAGGGGAAAGGTTACCATGCATGGCATCTCGCTACCCTACCAAACCCACCAGAGTTTGATAAGGCTCTAATCCTCCATGGGTTGCTGGGAAATGGCTGCTAGTGACTGGGGAGGTTCCGTTCAGATAAGATTCTGGCTGCTTAGTCAGCCCCATGAGGTTCCCTTCTGAGCTACCCAGGCTCCAGCACACACTGGAAAAGCAGTTTCTCTCTCTCTGTGTTCCCACTGCCCCATCCATCTCATACTAGTAGGAGCCACGTGAAGCAGATGTTCTCAGATCTCAAAACCAGGATGGGTCCAGCCTTCTGGGGCAAATGATCGGGGCAGATTTTGTGTCTGAACCCCGTCCACCCATTGCTAACAAGAGCCTGATTTGGGTTGGATGCCAACTCATTATGATTGTAAAGGTTGGGCATGGCCTTGCCGAGATGGTCAGGAAAGCCCGGACTGACCTTACAAGTTAGTGCTGATATTTATCAAATGGCTCCACCTACAGTGAGGGCTGTGAACAGTTTCACAGTGGTAGTTAGTGATACTCACAGGCTGGCACAGCTAGGCTAGCGACGTACAATTGCAGTGAGCACTGGTTCATCCATTGCTGGCTACGTCTTGTGCTTGTAGGAATCAACGACAGCCAACACTACACTGGAGCTGCACACACAAGGCCATCACATGGACTGTTCACAACCCTCACACGGAACCTTCTTAATTCAGTGCAAACCCAGGGAAATGTGGACTATATATCTGCACAGCTGACCGTCCCTTAAGGAGCTTGGACTGCGCCCCAGCTCCATAGGGTATTTCTACACTGCAATAAAACACCCATGGCTGGCCTATATCAGCTGACTTGGGCTGCAGGGCTATAAAATTGTAGTGTAGATGTCTGGGCTTGAGCTGCAGACCGGACTCTGGGGGGAACCCACAAGGAGGGAGGGTCCCAAAGCCCAGACGTCTACACTGCAATTTTATAGCCCCGCAGCTCAAGGCACCTGACACGGGCCAGCCACGGGTGTTTAATTGCAATGTTGATGTGCTCTATATGAGCCGAGATTGATTCTGTCCAGATTCAGTGCATTGCATAGAGAAGTAGAAATGGTATCCCCAGGAATGCCGAAATCTGCTCTCCCCAGCTCCAAATTTACTGCACCATCGTGGGAAATGCAAATGACATCCCTAGGCGAGCAGAAACCTCATCTGAGCAGATCCAGTAGATTCCCGGATGCTCAAGACTTAGCTGGCAATGGATAAGCCAGTGCCCACCACAGCCAAAAGGCTAATAGCTTTGGGAACAAACCTGTAGGCAAGTGTACACTTGTCAGCCTTTCCAACAGCTGTGAGAAAGAGAGAGAGAGAGAGAGGGCTGGGTGCAGGTTCCAATGGGAACAGCAGGTTCCTAACCCTTCTGCAGGGACAGCGCTGAAGTTAGATGCCATAGACAGAGAGTCTCAGCAGCTAGATAGACAGACAGACAAAGTCATATAGACAGGGGCAGCGGGAGACTCAGATACACTGAGACAAGTCTATCGCTAATGATGTTTTTCCTTCGCTGGTTCTTCCGTGCATCCTTGTAACATCAGTCAAGATTTTCCTCTCTGATCTCAGATGACACTCTCCTCCAGCCCACAACACAACAAAAGCGCACAGACCAAACCAACTCAGCTCAGCTCCCCACGTGCCATCCTCAATGGTCACATCCCCAAACACCCCCTCCCCAAACTGCCTCTGTCACACAACACTCACATTGTCCCGACCCCCAAATTGCTCACCCCAAGGTGCCCCTTACGACATTCCCGCCAAATCCTCCAACACCCACAAATCATCCCATACACACCAAAGGGCCCCAGCATCCAGATAACCCCAACACAGACCATCCAACCCACACATATGCGCCTAGATTTATCTTAAGACACATGCACCCCAACACACTCACACACACACACACATCCCCCCTGGGAGAGATAGTAAATGCAGGGTTTGCTCTCCTTTTGGTAGTCTGATGCCCACGTCATAGCTGGCCCTGTGCACTCATGGTGCCTGACACCCAGAAGCCTCTTGGCCTCCATCAGGGGATTTTTATTACATTGCCAACTGCTCTGCTCTGCTGTTTGTTCCCAGTGAAATTGGCTGGGTTGCCACCTTCCCACCGTAAGACTGGCGCTCACAAAACTGATGCCCGCTTCTAGCCCCAAGTCCCAAAACACCCCCAAAACAAACAACACTGAAACTAATCAACCTACACTCCCCCGGGCCCAGTACATTAATAATGGTTTGAAACAACCACCCTAATCCCAAGCAGAGGTTGTTGGGATTTTTATCCCAAAAGGGGAGAAGTGCCAGAGACTCCAGGAAACCCACCAGGGACTTCACTATTGCTATTGATTTTAAGTGGAAAGTGCTCAGATCCCACACTGATGGCTGGCACCACAGAACCCACAGAGAGTCTCTCAGCACCATTAATGCTCAGGCTCAGACTGGCCCGAGAAAGGCCCCCAGAGCAAGTATCACCAAATCCCACAGCTTGGCACAAACGCCAGCTTTGTTCCAGGGATAGGAGAGCAAGTTATGAGGCTGGGTGGGGGTGGGGGAGGAGCAGGACCAGACTGAGGGTCACCGGCAGAGCTGTGGAGGGCCCCAGAACTAGAATAACCAGGGGTTCTGCTGATGGGGATTGGGGCACCTGGGCAGTCGAGCGGGTCGGGAATTTTTCATCCACACTTATTGTAATTGAAAAAGGCCAATTTGTCGAAACCGAAACTTTTCACTGAATTGGTGCAGATTCAACAAAACTTTTCCCCGGAAGGTTTCTTGGGCCCAGGATGGAATTCCTGGTCAAAATGAGAGAGCCCCAGTGATCAGGGATGTGGGAACCCAGGTTCAGGTCCTTTGTCTTCCTGATTTGGAGCAGGGACATAACCCTGGGTCTCCACCATCTTAAGTGAGTGCCCTGACCCCCAGGGTATTCTGTGGTGGGGGTCTCTCCTGCTGGAGCTGTTGCATGTTGCACTGGGTCAGGGCCAGAAAGACTGACTCTATAGCCCATTGGTAAGGGCACCAAATCAGAGAGAGCAGGGACTTGAACCTAGATCTCTCGCATCCCAGGTGAGTGCCTGGCCACCTTGCTTTTCTGGGGTGGCACTCTGGCTATGTCTACACAGCTAAAAAACTTCAGCGTCCAGGTCAACTGACTCAGGCTCGCACTGCTAGGATAAAAATAGTAGTATAGACATTCAGGTTCGGGCTGGAGCCCAAGCTCTGAAACCCAGCAAGATGGGAGAGCCTCGGAGCCCAGGCTACAGTCCAAGTGGGAATGCTGACATTGCTAATTTAAGCCTCGTGCATGGGCCCCGTGAGTCCAAGTCAGTTGACCCAGGCTCTGAAATTTGCTCCTGTGGGTACTGCTGTGTAGACAAGTTTCTCTCTCTCTGGTTTTTTTAAAGGTCTCAGTTTTGTCCCAATGTGGAATCAAGCCAAATGCCAAAACCTCAACTTTTTTCACAAAACAAAGTTCTTCTTTTCTAGGGCTGCCAACCCTCCAGAATGGTCCTGGAGTCTCCAGGAATTAAAGATTAATTTTTAATTTAATTAAATTACGTCATGTTCACAGACACAGAGTGGTGCACACAAACACCCACCCACGCACGCACCCCAGCTATAAACTCAGCCAGAGGATCTGCTCGAGCCATTTCCATTTCAAATGCCAGGAACTAAATTTCCTCTCTAGCTCTCAGCCTGACTGTTAAAAAGAAAATTATTCTTTGTTTTTTTCCACCTGCATCCCGCAGGGAAACACAGCTCAGGTGTTGGGCCGCACTTGTCTTCAGACAGGTCTCTGCTTTTAAACAGCTTTACAGCTGCAAACAAAAGCAGGTCAAGTGAACTGCCCAAGCATGTCAGAATCCCATCGCATGTGAACAGGGCTACCAGCTACTTCACACTGGTAGCTAGGGATGCCTTGGATAGATAAACCCTTTGCAAGGCATGACATTGCCGCACAAGACCAGCGCTATCCCTTCCAAAGACCAGACAATAAGAAGTCTAAGTAAGCAGACAAGCATGATGTGCCCTCAGGGCTAGAGCAAGGGACATGGCTTCTACTCTGAAAGGTGCTATGCTAGGATCTGGAAGGCAATGTGGGTCTAGCAGGTAGAGCAGGGGCACCGGAAACCAGAATTCCTGGGTTCTGTACAGGCTGACTTCAACATCTACTTTGTACTTTCCTAGCATGTTCATGTAACATTCTCCAAGTGTTTAATTAATTAATTAATCACAGCTATTGGTGAGGTAGGCCGCTATCACTATCTACATTTTACCAAGAAAACAAACAGGCAGAGAGGATAAGCCCAAACTTTTCAAATTCAGTGGCAAAAGATAGGTACCTAAATAAAAATTTAAGTGCCTGTGTTTAGCTACCCAAGTTTAAAAATTTGGCCCTAAGGGCCACCCAGTTAGCCCATGGCAGAGCCAGGAATGGAACCGCGGAGTCCTGCTTTCACACTCCCTTACTCTAACCACTAGACCCCACTGCACTCCCTGAGGCAGACATAGCATCCTGCAGTCCTGACTCCCCGTCCTCTGCTGTAAGCACTAGACCAGCTCCCCCCATAGAGCAGATTCCGTAAAACCCTCTTTAGCTCTGGGCGCTAAATTCCCCGGCGCTTCCAACAAGCCAATGACATTAGACAGAGACAAATTCCTAAGTACAGTTATAGCCCTTCCCCATGGAAGGTCGGTTGATGATGAGACCTGTGTAAATACCTAGAAAGGTTAGGCCGGGGTAGGCTAAGCAGACAGAGAGACAGATTAAACATGTCAACAGACAGAGGAAGGAATCTGAGCAGCTGTGACAGAACATCACTGCCTAGGCGATGATTGAACCAGCAGAGGGGACACCTCTAAGCATCCAAGTCTATGGATAAGGAATAAAGCTCCTCTCCAGCAGCAGACGGAGACTGGACTACACAATCAAGCCTGAGTTCTTCTAGGTATGATGAGTTCACCAAGGTATAATGGAACACTCAGTTCGCAGGCTGTACCACTGTATACCAGGTGGCTATACCTCAGGACAGGATCCTCCAGACACCAATCAGCAATCAGTGGAAACGCTGCAGCCATCGGGGATTGTTCACAACACCACACACTCATCCAGCAGCAAGGGGGTGACCAAGAAGGATCTGAGTTAATCTCTTAAATCACAGGCTCCTGTGAGTTTAAACCAGCAAAGGGAATCCACAGCAGATGGACTACATAGCAAGGTGCCTACTGTGGAACATGGAAGCACCATGTCGTGACAAGCATGTCAGAGACTAGAGTTGCACCGCCCTGGTCTAAAGGCACGCTGGATCCCTGGAGTCACTGAGTCCATGGAACTGTGCACCAGTTCACACCAGCACACAATCTGACCCAGACCCAGTAATTTAAAAACCTAGAAGAGAGCCAACCAGCCAAATGCAGCAAGGAGCCAGAGAGCACGCAAACAACCAGAACCAGGATAAACCCAGCCGCCAGCGGCTAACCAGCTCTGCCAGAGCATAGTGCAGAAGAGACCACTGCAAACCTGTACAGACCAACCGCACACCCCAGCACTGCAAGGGAGCCAGAGGAGGCCACAAAATCACTGCATCATTGTATTGATGCGGCGCTGTGACTGTTCTGTGCCTCCCTCCACACTCCTGCACAACATCCCCTCTGCCCACTCCTGAGCTTGGCGCGGGCAGGTGGGAGGTGAGAAGAGTTGGGAATGGAAGAGGAGGCTTCTCTTACCCCTCCTCCAATATCCTGGCTCCTTGGAGGGACTGGGAAGGATCCAGGTTTGTTGGGAGACCAGGCAGATGGAAAAGGATTTGCCATCAGGCCTTTGGACCCCACCAGATCTGCAGGGAATGCCCCATGAGGGTCTGTGGGGCATCCCTGTTCTAGTCTCCCATCATGCCATGCAGGTGGAGAACCAAAAACAAAGCGTGCACTTGTGCATGGCAGGGGAGGGAGGACAGTTCTTACCGGCAGAGATGGTCCATCCGGCACATGTTCCGCAGATCCAGGCAGTTGGGCTTCTCCTTGTCTTCGTAGGAGCAGCTGGGGACTATGGTCTGCCGGCGGCGCTCGGCACAAGCCTGGTCCTTGCAGGAGCAGAAGAGCAGCCGGTAGGTGTATTCGCTGGGCACCCGGTCGAAGAACTGGCGCAGGGCCTTGTGGCACTTGCGGCGGTTGCAGTGCTCGGTAGCCGAGATCTCCTTGCTGCAGGTGGAGATGTAGGCTGAGCGCAGCCTCTTGCAGTTGTCATTCAGGTTGCAGGCTTTGGCTGCATCTAGGCAGTGGTTACTTTTGGAGTTGGTGGCAGGATCCATTCCTGTCCAAGCAGAGAGAGGGAGAGGGGATGGGCGTTACTCAGAGGGATGGCAGAGTGACTGATGTTGCTGACATGCCCCAAGAATAGAGGTGAAGAGGAGAGGGTGTATGTAACTAGGGGGTCCAGAATAGGGTGGCTGCAGGGTCCAGGCACACACCGCACTGTGCCTATTACACTATGAATGGGATAGGCATCACCAGAACCCAGCTGAGCCACTCATTCAACGCAGCAGTCATCAGCCATGTTCCTGCCAGCCGGGATGCCACACAGCAGTGTGGCAACCGCATGTGGGGAGGCACTGAACTGGTTATTTGGCAATGCTTCCTTCCATTGAAAATCCATACCTTGAAGAGACACCTCTGCATTGCAGGTACCTGTGGCAAGGACAAGAGGAGGGCAGCTGCTAGAGTGCCATAAGGGGTGAGGGCTGGGGAAGACAATGGTCCAGCTAGGAATTTATGGCCACTTTTAGGTTTCCTGGGTGCTTTGCTCCCCCCTCTCCTGGCATATTCTTTCACTAAATGCCGATGTAATTACAGCTTGGCTCATTCCCAATCAGAGCCTGAACACAGAAGATATTTGCTTTTTAAAAAAGTGTCTGTATATAGACATAGGAGCATAGGCAACAAATTGGTACAATTCCTACAAAAAACATGTGAAAATGCAGCAGCGTCAATGGTTCACTGTGTAGCTACTGGGTAAATAAACCCCCGGGGAGAGTGTGGGATGTTGGCATCACTGCACAGCTAGAGGCACGTGGTGAATGACGTGTGTCACAGTTGGTGCTACTTTACGGTCTCTGTGTAAGCCACTGCAGCCTGACCCAGAGGTGCTGGGCCAACTGCTACTAGCAGGGGGTCACCTCAAGTAACAGGGTGAAATTCTCCCTTTCGGCCAGAAGTGAGATGCAAGGACCTTGCCTGTGTTATTTGCCTAGGGGTGAATTGCGCCGTTCATGCAAAGAACAGGGGATGACAATCTGGTGCCCTGCACTGGGCACAGTCAATCCCACCAGTAAAGCGTGGGTGTAAAGTGCTACCACACTGGTAGCATTTTGCATGGACAGTGCACTGGTGACTGATCACAAGAGGAACCTGGTTCCTATTTACACTAAGGCCTCAGGCTCCTTTACGCTGCCAAAGCCGTGTCAATAAAAGTGCAAAGGCAGGCTCAGCGGAGCATCGGGGTCACGGTGTCTCACACAGAGAATTGATTTCCAAGGATGAATAGATGCTTGGAACCTACTTCTCCAGAGAAGGAAACAAGACGAGCTGCAGGGGTAGCCCTTAGGAGGGTACAAGTCCGCCAACAGGTACAGATTTTACCCTTCATCCACCGGCAAGGTGCCCCAGTTGAGTAAATGGAGCTTTGGGAAGACGAGAGCATGGTCCATCTGATTGGTCACGTACTGTAGCAAACCACCTGCCCCTCACAGACCAATCCACCAAGGCAGCACCCCAGAGGCCTAACCCAGACCCCCCGAGCCAGCCTGTCGCTGGAACTCCAGACTCAGGGCAAAGATACAGGTATACTAGGTACACTATATTCTAAGTTCTGCCCCAGCGCAGAGGGTGACCTCTTGTGGTCCCTTCCAGACCTGTGCTTCTATGATTCTATGAGCAGCTGCAGGGTTCACTGCTGTGGGCGGCTCAAACCGACAGCCATTTCCTGTTCTCTGCTGAGGAAACACCAGGAGGTTGGGACATTTTTTTTAAAAGTGTGTTAATACTTAGGAAAATATATTTGCCAACTTGGCACAGGACCCCCATCTGCTGGCAAACTCTAGCCCTCAGCATCACAAAGTGCCAGACCCAAAGCAACCGCCACTCCCCCAGTGACTTCAGTGAGAGTCACAGGATCTCAGAGCCCCTTAGCCAGGCGCTCTCAGGCATCTGAGTCAGAAAACGTGGGCACTGTCACCCAACTGAGACCTTGGCATATTCACCTCTGCGATTCGCATTACCAATTCCTGTTAAGAGGGTCACAGACAGCTGCCACCAGATCAGTGTGTATACCTGCTGCCAGAACAGGACCTGAATTTACCACAAATT
Organism: Dermochelys coriacea; assembly: GCF_009764565.3. NCBI lineage: Eukaryota > Metazoa > Chordata > Testudines > Dermochelyidae > Dermochelys > Dermochelys coriacea. The sequence continues at coordinate 5,140,105 of NC_050093.1, forward strand.
TCCCTAAGGTCTGCTCAGACTAGAGGTATGCAGCTGGCATGGAAGGGGTTAACCTGAGCCAGGCAAGAAGCAGCAGGGGCATCAGAACTCATCAAATAATATTCAGTGCATAATTTATGCCACGAACTTGCACTATTTTTCCAGTCTATTATTCAATGAATAGGGATTAATTCTTTGCCCAGCTCTAGAACAGAATCACCTCCTGTGATGTGCCCAGTCCCAGCCAGCTAGCACCTTCCCCTCTGGTTGCCCCAGGGGGCCGTGTGACCACTGCCCATAGACCCAGTGTATACCAGGTGCAGCAAAACAGCTGCATAGGTGCAACCCCTCCAGTAGGGATGCCCTGCCCTGGCGCAACACAGGGCTGGCTCTGGTGAGGCATATCTGGAGTAAACCACTCCAGCACCAGCCCTTTCTTTTTTTTTTTTGCCTGCATTAGGAACTTGCACTAGCATTGTCCCATGGACGCGGACAGCTCCTAGTCTAGCCAAGCCAAGAGCACTGAGCTAGAGACCCAGCAGGGCTGCTTGCAGCCCAGCAGGGCCAGGGCCAGGGACAAGGGGAGTGGTTAAGTGAAGAGAGCTGCCGGAGAAGCGGAAATGCCAGCCTGCCAAGTGCACAGCTGGATGTGCAGCATCTGCTCCCGGAATCCCAGCAATCAGCAAAAACAAAAACCAAACACACACATATACAAACACACACGCCCTCGAGAAGGAACATGGGCTGAAATTTTTGTCAAAATGATGAATTGCCCAAGGAGAGCTGGGTGCTATTTTAAAGTCACCTGACTGCATCAGTAATTTCTGCCCTAATTTCCCCTTCCCCGCAAACCAGCCAGGATCCTGAATTCGCCCATTGTTCCCCAGTTTCCACTGGCAGAGATAGATGGCAGCATCAAGGAGGGTTTCCTAACAGAAATATTTGCAGAGCCCTGGTAATTAGCAAATGGCAAGCAGCTACCTAGGTGGGAAACCTTAGCTTTGTTTTTTCCGCTCCCTGCTTTGTTCCATCAGTGCTCACAGGCCCCACCAAGAGCTTCCCCACAGCCAGCCCTCCTAAGCTGTAGCCTACCGAAGCAGCTGTTAAGAGAATCAGACAGCTTCTAAAGCCATCTCTGCAACTGAGACATTTCAGGCCTTCTAACACCTCTTCCTGCAGGACCGCCTGCTGGGAAAGGCCAAAACTGGAATGACTGGGCATTTCCCGACAGCCAGTGCACCTGCACCATTCCCTGCTGTGCCCCCTGCTCGGAGAGGCTAGAACTGGGGTAGCTGTGATCGCACCCGCAGCTGGCTCTGTTGTGCCATGTTGCACACTCTACTTGAAAAGGCAGGGACAGAAGTAGCTAAAATCCCCCCACCCCCAACACATGCACAGCCAGCTATTTATTCCACACCCTTTCCCAGCAGTGGCTTGGGGAGTGTTCTCTGCTGGGACAGTTGCTTGCCAAGCTCTAAACAAGTGCTAAGTACTAACACAGCATATACACTAAAAACCTACCCTGTAAAATACAATACAGAACACAGAGTTTGCCCAGATTCCTGTCTTCCCAAGCTACATACTTTCTACCCTGCAACTTCCCTTTCCCTAGATACCACAGTGAGGAGCAATAGACAGATGATAAGCAGGCAGACATGCCTGGGGGCAGTACGTATGGTGGTAGACACATGGCAGTTGTGTCTCTCCAGCTCCCAGAGCCTTTTTTCACCTTGTCCCACACTCTCTGAGCATTTGATCTGGGATCTGGTTTAGACCAGAAGGAATCAGGCACTGGTGCAGCTGGATCATGCTGACTCTGGTCGACCCTCCTCAGAGCTCTCAGAACACTTAACAGAGCAGAGCGTGCAGCATTCTGATGCACTGGCATACATGTGGGATCGATGCACAGTGCTGGCTTAATGTATAATCCTCGTGAGCATCTGCTTCTGTCCTGCCTGAGACCTGCAGGGACCTGGATGCATTTTAATAGAGCCTGTACTTGGAAAAGCACAGTTTCTGGGGAGCTCATTAATAAGATACAAGCATTAACATTTCATGAGGCAGAAAGGCAATGGGGTCTGTGAAGCTGGGGTTTCTGATGGAGCTCTGGGAGATTGGCAACTCCAGTCCCCTCCAACCCCACGAGCTTATCCCAACCCTCACAACAGATAAAACAGGGCCCAGGGCCCTCCAGGGACAGGAGATGATCCAGAGACTTCCAGGACAGGAAAGGGGAGGTCACCTGCAACCCCTGTGTATGCTGCCCACTGTGCACAGATCAGGGATACAAGAGCCTGAGCCTGCATCCGGGTTTCCAGGACAGAAGTTAGGTGCTTAGCAGCACCCCAGATCCATCTCTCTCCCCATCAGCCCCTGTACAAAGAGGCTTCATAGAATCTCCAGGACAGGTGGGTCCAGGAGAATTTTGAGGCAAAATACTGGGTACAAAGTTCCAGAGTAGCAGCCGTGTTAGGCTGTATTCGCAAAAAGAAAAGGAGTACTTGTGGCACCTTAGAGACTAACAAATTTATTTGAGCATAAGCTTTCGTGAGCTACAACTCACGAATGCATCCGATGAAGTGAGCTGTAACTCACGAAAGCTTATGCGCAAATAAATTTGTTAGTCTCCAAGGTGCCAAAAGTCCTCCTTTTCTTTTTGGGTACAAAGTCTGAGTCTCGCATGAGTCGCTGCTAACGTCCCTTAATGCCATCGGAAGCCATGTCTGCTCTGCCTGGGTCTGCCTTTGGCTCTTGGGACAGATGTGTCATTATTCACACTTTTGCCAAAAATCAGACGCTGCTAGCACACAAAATGAATGAACGTTCACCACCAACTTGCGGCCTGAGCTCAGAGTGCCCCCTTGTCTAGCCTGGGTTCCCTTCACTGCAAATATTGGGCAGAGACAGTACCAGGCAGTAGAACACTGTTTTGGCTTGAGCTAAACCTTGTTATGGGTCAGAGAGGGTCACTGCTTTTCATTCAGAATAAGTGTAAAGAATCCATTGTGATCATGTGACTGAAGCTACAGCAGCAGCACCCGAAACATAGGCACATGGAAAAGCTGAGCAGAAGCTGAATCATGTGGCTCAAGGGGTTTCAAGTGCAGGGCTAGGGCTTTGATTGAGGGAACAGTTTCTCTGGTCTGAGGGCAAATGCAAGAGGCACAACACAAGGAGACAGAAGACAGAAGTAGAGAGAAAAAGCCAAGTAGACATAGCCTGGAAGCACAGTAATGTGGTCCTGAGATAAAGCTAAGAGACAAAGCTCTTTGGGTACAGAGTACTGGAAAGGCAGGCCTGGGACAACCAACAAAGAAAATGTCTGTGGGTTTGTTTTGTTCCTCCTGTGTTTGGGGAAACAATTTCTCCTCCCAACTAGAACAACTGCCAGGGTCCCTAATTTTAACCAGCTGCTCAGGCCAAAAGGGGTACCAATAAAATGTAATGGTGTCTTCTGCAAGGGAGACCTAGCAAGCTTTTAATGGAAGGGGAGGAGAGAAAGAATCTGGGATAGAGAGAGACAGAGGAAGGCTGGTCTTGTGTTTAAAGAATTGGATGGGCACTCAAAAAATTTGGGTGCAATTCCTGGCTCTGCCACAGACTCCCCTATGCGGCCTCAGGCACGTCAGTTCATCTTTCTGGGCCTCAGTTCCCCCACTCCAATCTGTAAAATGGGGAGATAGTCCGCCCTTTGTCCCACCCTGTGTCTGCCTCATCTGTTCAGACTGTGAGCTCTTTCGGACAGGAACTGTCTCTCGCTATGTGCGCTTGCAGAGCTTAATGCAAGGGGCTTCTGAGCCAAGCTGGGACCACTGAGCATTACAGTAAGGATACCAGAGCCAGATGCACAGAAAGCTCTGGAGCCAGCAAGTCTCCAGAAGGGAAGCTGTGTGCAGAAATGGAGGAGAACAGAGCTGAAATTGACCCCATGATGGAAGTGTATTTAGCAGCTTCCCCCACATCGCTGTGCCAACGCCCTCTCACCTGCTCTGCAAGCACCCTGCTGTTCCAGGCCTGCTGGGCTCTCCACAAACAACTCTACTGAGGCCTCTGAGTCCTGCCCTGCAGCGCCCTTGCCCTTCCACTTCAGAGCACAGACTGCTAATTATGCCAACTTGGGCATTAGTTCTATTGATGCAGGAAACAAACACACACAAGGGGCTAGAGGGAGACTCACCACCAAAGCCATTGGTGATGGCATCTCAGGAGTTCCCAATCAGGTCAGCTGCTCTGCAGCCAGCAAGCGTGATGTATGCAGTATCTCCCTCTTTGCTTCCGCAGCCCCTTTTTAAAAGGTTACAGTAATCCCACGGCTATCCCCACAGACAATTAATGCCAGGTTGGCCCAGCCTTGTTATCAACAAACAACAGTAACAACTTGTTTGCTTCAGTTGCTTCGGCTTCAGATCGGGGGGAAGCTCGCACTCCCTTTGCAGCCTCATTACTTCCATGCACGCATGGACACAGCACCAAGGGTGCAAGGCAGAAGGAACAAAGGGAGGGGTTGGGAGAAGCAACGGCACCGAGCCACAGTCTCAGCTGCTCTTAAAAGACACTGGAGAAGAAACATGTAGGAGCGCAGGATAGAGGGAACATCCTGGGCAGGAGGACAGGACAGGAGAGAAGCCCTCAGCAAACGGGCACACAAGGTGGTAGACCAGGGCAGGAATGGGGATGGAGTGGCGTCTGAGGCGCTATTCCTACCTACATGCCTCTAGCTTTCATCCAGATCATACCACACGATCCATTGTCTACAGCCAAGCTCTACGATATAACCGCATTTGCTCCAACCCCTCAGACAGAGACAAACACCTACAAGATCTCTATCATGCATTCCTACAACTACAATACCCACCTGCTGAAGTGAAGAAACAGATTGACAAAGCAGAAGAGTACCCAGAAGTCACCTACTACAGGACAGGCCCAACAAAGAAAATAACAGAACGCCACTTCACCTTCAGCCCCCAACTAAAACCTCTCCAACGCATCATCAAGGATCTACAACCTATCCTGAAGGACGAGCCATCACTCTCACAGATTTTGGGAGACAAGCCAGTCCTTGCTTACAGACAGCCTCCCAATCTGAAGCAAATACTCACCAGCAGCCACACACCACACAACAGAACCACCAACTCAGGAACCTATCCTTGCAACAAAGCCCATTGCCAACTCTGTTCACATATCTATTCAGGGGACACCATCATAGGGCCTAATCACATCAGCCACACTATCAGAGGCTCGTTCACCTGCGCATCTACCAATGTGATATATGCCATCATGTGCCAGCAATGCCCCTCTGCTATGTACATTGGTCAAACTGGACAGTCTCTACGTAAAAGAATGAAGGGACACAAATCAGACGTCAAGAATTATAACATTCAAAAACCAGTTGGAGAACACTTCAATCTCTCTGGTCACTCGATTACAGACCGAAGAGTGGCTATCCTTCAACAAAAAAAGCTTCAAAAACAGACTCCAACGAGAGACTGCTGAATTGGAATTAATTTGCAAACTGGATACAATTAACTTAGGCTTGAATAGAGACTGGGAATGGATGAGTCATTACACAAAGTAAAACTATTTCCCCATGTTATTTCTCCCCCCCACCCCACCCCCCACTGTTCCTCAGATATTCTTGTTAACTGCTGGAAATAGCCTACCTTGCTTGTCACCATGAAAGGTTTTCCTCCTTTCCCCGCCCTGCTGCTGGTGATGGCTTATCTTAAGTGATCACTCTCCTTACAGTGTGTATGATAAAACCCATTGTTTCATGTTCTCTGTGTGTGTATATCAATCTCCCCTCTGTTTTTTCCACCAGATGAATCCGATGAAGTGAGCTGTAGCTCACGAAAGCTTATGCTCTAATAAATTTGTTAGTCTCCAAGGTGCCACAAGTACTCCTTTTCTTTTTGCGAATACAGACTAACACGGCTGCTACTCTGAAAAAAATGAGGCAGGACAGGTGGGGTGGAGTCTAGTCAGGGCAGGAATGGTTGGATCATCTGCAATAACAAAAGAAGAGCACCAGAAGGGTAAGGGATGGAGCTGAACAAGGGGTGGGAAAAGGAAACTGCAGGCAAGAATGTGTGCAGGCAGATGGGTGTAGGACATTCAGGCTTTAGAGATTCAGGCTTTTCAGTTCCTGGTTCAATCCCCACTGGGTTGGCCAAGATGGTGACAGTCACATATGCACCACTTAATCCATCAAGAGAGGACTAAAATGGGACCTGACTGGGACACAGGCCTAGCGCAGGCTCCTCTGCCCAGGGTTGAATCCCACGCTATGCATAAGTGAGGTGCAAAAGACCAACATTCAAATGTCTACCAGCTCCCCGTGTTCCCAAACCTGCACCTCCTGCTCACGTTCCCTGGAGCTAGTGGTGATTCCTCCAGGAGTTTGGAGAGACTCCCAAGCAGCAGCTCTAACCTGCTTTGCGGTGACACTTAGCAGCTCTGACAGCTGTTTGGCGAGGAATTGGATCTTTTTGAAATTTAAATCACATGTTTTCCACATTTGGCTTGGGAGACAACCTAAGGATAATCACATTATGCCCCATGCAGCTGTGAAAGCAACACTCTTCTTTGCTGAGCATTTCCCCATCCTATATCCCAGCCTCCCCCTCAGGCTGGCAGTGCCGCCCCTCGGTATAAGAAGCATCACTCCTCCCCCTCCCCACCAAATTGCCAGAAACATTTCCTGTTAATCAGGGGTTGGATTTTGGAATAGATCAGCCCACGAATTAATAATCCCCGACTCCAGACACTTCACTTTTCATATTTTTCCACCAACTAAATATTTCCTTGATGATAATTTAATCCAAAATGTGGAAGGAGAAATGGTTGTGCTGTCTGGAGCCGAAAGGCTGAGCTCCCTGGAGCATCTTTGCTTCAGAAGTTAAAACCAGGAGTTCGATTCAGCAATAATATGATCCCCCCTTTGAGCCACTTCCCAACTAGACTGAAAATTCTTCAGGGTAGGAATTAGGTCAGCCAAGGCATTTGTACAGCACCCAGCACAATAGGGGTCCTGATCCTGCCTGGGCATTACTTCAGGGAAAACAATCTAGCCGCTGCCTTCAGTTAACCCTTTCAGAGCTGAACAGAGAAGGGCACTGATAGGAGCTCTATGATCCCCTTCATCTGTGACCTGTCTGTTGAGCTCTTCCCCCTGCCCCATTGTGATGCTGGATGTTTTATGAGGTGGATGAAACTAAGAACTGGCAAACTCATTTCACACAGGCCTCTGAGCTGACAGACAATAACAGCTTGATCTCTCTAAGCCTGTGACCAAAGAGCATAAATGGGGCCCTACCAAATTCACAGTCCATTTTGGTCAATTTCACAGTCAGAGGATTTTAAAAATCATAAATGTCATGATTTCAGCTATTTAAATCTGAAATTTCACTGTGTTGTAATTGTAAAGGTCCTGACCCAAATAGGAGTTATGTGGGGGGGGGTCACAAGATTATTGTAGGGGAGGTTGCACTATTGCTATTCTTCTGCGCTGCTGCTGGCAGTGGCGCTGCCTTCAGAGCTGGGCAGCCGGAGACCGGTGGCTGCTGGCCGGGATCCCAGCTCTGAAGGCAGAGCGGCTGCCAGCAGCAGCGCAGAAGAAAGGATGGCCTGGTATGGTATTGCCACCCTTCTTGCACTGCTGCCTGCAGAGCTGGGCCCTCAGTCAGCAGCCGCCACTCTCCAGCTGCTCAGCTCTGAAGGCAGCAGTGCAGAAGTAAGGGTGGCAATATCGCGACCCCCCTAAAATAACCTGGCAACCCCCTGCAACTCCCTTTTGGGTCAGGGCCCCCAATTTGAGAAAAATCTGGTCTCCCCTGTGAAATCTGTATAGTATAGGGTAAAATCAGACAAAAGACCAGATTTCATGGTCCGTGACGCAATTTTCATGGCCGTGAATTTGGTAGGGCCCTAAGCATAAGGCTCTGTGGTCTATTACCAACACCCCAGAGTAACCAGTTTCTTGTTTGTATCTGCCCACTGTTCAGCAGAGTCAAAAGTTTAATGGTGGCAGGCTGCGCTCGCGCCTCCCCTTTCCTTCACCCATGCCCTGAGCTACAGCCCAGGCTATGGCATCTGAGCTCTCTAAGGCAGGAGCATTCAGATGGCCAGCACAGTGTGTAACCATTATAGGCACATGAGCTACTTCACTGCAGTTAAGAGCATTAACCTCTCACCGGAGCAGAGCAATATGTCACTTCACTGCTGACAAAAGCAGCCGCTTGTGCCCTTAACTGGTTTTATTTAGAAGAGTCTGAAGGGACATTTTTCTATTAGCCTACCCCATTCCAGGAGCACACTTTTAAAGAAGCCCTAACCTTCCAGACAGTGCAATGAGCCATGTAATGTACCTCTGAAGAGTAATAAGGTTCCGGCCCTTCCACTCCTCTCCTGCCTCGTATATTACCACAACCGAACTCCGTAGCCATAGTGACACGGCTGCTGGCGAGAAGGCAAATAGTACAGGCTTGGCTTTCATCTCCAGGGTTAAAAGGAGAATGGGTGAAAAGAAGTCAAGGCATTGCAAGTCCCCATTTTAGCTGGCTGGAGATGTAGGGAACTTGAGAAGAGGGAGAAGCCAATGAAAAGGCAGCACCGATGGGTGGTCATGGAAATTGATGGCCAAAAGTTACAAATGGACTGGAATGATGTTCCAAAGGATGCTCAGTGGGTGGCACTGAAGGAAAGACACCTAGACATAGAGAGAAATTGGAGGTTCTCAGATTCCTCCTTGAAAGACAGACCACTGAAATCTGTACAGCCAGTCTGCTCTTACTTGATTTCAGTTGCCAGGGCTAATGAGTGACTTGTGGGTCCCAAACTGAGACTCTTTAAAGGGTTTAAAGATTTTCCAAGGGAGGGCACTCAACCTTATTTGAAAAGTCAGGCCCCTTTAAGTTGTCTTAAACTGCAAACACGCCAAAAAATAAAGATGTAACATCCTTGTTTGGGTTATCGGTAGACATTGAACCTGGGACCTCTGTATCTAAAACCATGAGCTGCTACTGCCTGAACTGGAGGATCAAACTCTAAACCTGAAACAAGTAGCAAATTCAAACCTATTTTTCAAGACAGAAACCTACATTATAATGGAAGTAAGATGACAGTTCCTACCAAAAAGAAAAGGAGTACTTGTGGCACCTTAGAGACTAACAAATTTATTAGAGCATAAGCTTTCATGAGCTACAGCTCACTTCATCGGATGCATTCGAAATGTCCTTTCTCCCAGTATAACAGTTAAGGCTTAGGGTTCATACTGGTACCCTTCTTCAAACCCTACCACTACAAGGTCCTTTCATGTCTATTTTGGGCATCTGGAAATCAAGATCCCTCAGGTTAAAAAAAAAACAAAACAACCAAACCAACCAAAAATCATCTCTGCTTTTTCTCCAGATCTCTTGCTTTGAACCTGCCAGGTGGACCTGCCCCCACCTCTGGACTCTCTCATAAATCACAGCGTGTCCAGACTGACACAAATGCAAGTGACACAAATGGCCATCTGCCCTCTCCACCCAGGCCTGGCACCTAGTCAAACAGCCTCCTGGAACTCCAGCACAGACGCCCCATTACCCAGTCATTCATTCCCATTCCTGTTCCCCTCACCGCTGACCCCCCTGCCCAAAGAATGGGAGTGGCAGCAGGGTGGCAGCCTGCCAGAGAGAGGGGGGAGCTGTGTCTAAGTGTCTCCCTCTGGGAAAATCTTTGCTTAATGGACTTGACACTCTGCTGGGCGAGAGAACACGTTTTGTATGTCTACGAGACAAATGAGCAAATTACAAGATCTCCAGCCCACTTTATCAATTCCTTATTATCTGATGCTTGGAGGCAGCTAGGTCCAAAGGAAAAAAAAAAAGTCAAACACCAAACCACAACAGCTTTGTAAAAGAAAGAAAGAAAGAAAGAAAGAAAGAAAGAAAGAAAGAAAGAAAGAAAGAAAGAAAGAAATCCACTCCAAGGAAGAGCCTGCGCTCCTCACGCTGATAGTCATGCCACAGAAGATGAGAAGGTAGCACATTCCAGCTTCTGTTCCATCTTGCCAATTTCTCCTCATCTGCTTAAAATTTAGATTGAGCATTTAGACACCTAGCTACATCATTCAGGGGTCTAAAATGTTTCACACCCTAGTGCCATAGTTAAGCCAACCTAACCCCTGGTGCCGATGTGGCTAGCTACCACCACTTGGGGAGATGGATTACCTCCATCAGTGGAGAAACCCCTTCCATTGGTGTAGGTAGCATCCACACTACAAGAGCCCAGCAGCACCACCGTATTTGTGCCCCTGGCACCCATAGCTTAGACATGACCCTAGGTAAGTGACTAACAGAGACAGACCAGGAAAATTCTGTGCTGCTGGAAACTGGCACATCTCCCTGAAGTTAATGGAGCCCTGGCGATTTCCACCAGCAGTGAATTTGACCCTGGATTCATTGCACCTTTCTGGCTATTTCCCCAAGCTGTCCTCTCCCAGGATTCCTCAGTATCTGTTAGTCATCCATTGACTTCAGCGGGAGCAGGAACATGTTGCTTTGCTGGATGCATTTGGCAGATGGATTCCAATGTCAGGAAATGGGAGGCACCAGACACAGCTATAGACCCCTGCTCCCACGGACGCCAATGGGAATCTTGAATGTCTGAATGGAATGGAGCTAGATAAGAAAGGGGAGGAGCTGCAAGCGATGCCTCAGTTACTGAGTTCCTAGGAACAGCTGCAGTCTGGAGGCCCTTGGAGGTGCATAAATCAAGGAATGCATTTCAAATAGAGAGGAAGAAATGGTGCGGCATAAAATGCACACGTGCACATGGGTCGTCTGGCTTGGGAAAGGATCCCACAGGCCTCGAGACAATACAGAGGGGGCAGAGAGAGGGAAGAAGAAAGGAGACACAGAGATAGAGGGAGCTCTTGAGGGCCAGGAGAGAAGGCAATGTCGAGCTGCAAAATTAGAACTACCCTGAATACCCAAAGGAAGAGAATAACACCCAGAGGTCCCGTGCTGCTCCCAGACCCCATCTCTGCAAGGTCTCTCAGGACTAGAGCACTCCCCTGAAGATCCAGTTACAAACTCTCCAAGTCTCACCCAACCCTGGGATTTCAGGTGGTGGTGCTACGTAACCAGCTCCAACAACTGCACAAAGCCATTCATCATTTCTAATCCACCTCACCACAACGGTTAGTTACTAAAGCCACTGTGTGGTTGCAAAGATGACTCCTCACAGCTTAGAAAAATTAGCAGAAGGAAGACCCAGGAGACCCAATGTAGGGTTACCCCTGCACTACTCTCTGCATTTGCCTCCTATTGGACTCTGCAGCAAAGTGTTATTAGTTAACTCACGTTGGTCCAGCACTCTGCTCTCAGTTCCACTGTTTTAAACTCCAAGTAACTCCACAAAAATCAGTGCAGTGCCACCAGATTGGCACCAATGTCACTGAGATTAGACTCTGCTGCAACAAGCATTAATTATATAGCTATACACGCTAACCTCAAGAGCCTGCTCCTGGTGCCCTGTATTTCGTGGCATCACCAGCGCACGGTGTGTGTGAACCGCAACTGAATGAGACGAGTAAGGCTCAATTCTGCTCTCAGTCACACCAGCACAATCGAAATCTCCCCTGACCGGAGCTACTCTCGATTTGCACTTTTACTTGCTTGCTGCTTTATATGAAGAGCATCTGCCCTGTAGTGTTTCACGCCTGCTTTGTATGGGTGGAAATAACAGCATGAGGTGCAGGGCAATTCTCAGTAGCAGCGCTAGAGATGTCACTGTTATCCATAGCTCCAGGCTGCAACATCTTAGTCACAGAATTATGATTGCAAGGCAACCAGGGGAAGGGGGGCACAATATGAGATATTATGGGGTGGGAGATAGGCTGGAGAGGAAGGGATTGAGGAATGGGAAAGGGAGCTAATGTTTTATCATTCCCCTGGAGGTTGGCAGAAGGTCTATTCACAGGCGAGAGGAAGAGAATATAAAACAGTGAAAGCATGTTTTGTTTTGCTTTTATTACCTGAGAAAATTGAAGCGAGTCTGAATATATCAGAGAGACGAGAGGTGACCGGCTCGTAAGGGGAAGCTTCATAAAATTCTTCTCCTGGAGTAGGGGAAAAAAATAAAATAAAAGAGATTGAAACCCCGCACTGAATAAAGCCAACAACCACCCATGCTATTACTGAGCTGCCTCCCCCAGCCACTGTGGGGGAAGCCGGTCATAAGACACTAAAGGGATTAGGTGCTAAATCCCACTGAATTTCAGCAGGATCCAGTCACGGAAATGCCTTCGACAAATGCCTATTCATCCTGGAATGGTCTGACGATTCATTTCTGCAGAGCTGGTCAAAAAAATGTGACCATAAAAATTTGCCCATAGGAAAATGTAATTGTCAAAATTGAGACTTTCCCCACAGGAAAATGTCAATTTCACCAAAGCTTTTTGATTTCCTGTTTCAGGAGAATTGAAACAAATATTCATTGCAAATGGACACTTCAAAACTAAATGAATTTTTTTTTCAGTTCAAAACATTTCATTTTGCCATGTCGCTCAAAACTGTTGACGTTTTTCCAGATTCAAAACTTCGGGGGGGTTTTCTCCCCTGCTTTGCAAAAAGTGTCAATAGTTTGACAGTACCTTCCGATTCAGAACAGAAAGTTATTTCAACATGTCAAAATTCTCCTCTCACCCCCGAACAGCTCTAGTTTAGGGCTTAGCTTTTGTTAGAATTATGGCCGATTAGGTGGGGAAGAAAGGGCATTTCCAACCTTGATTCATATTGATAAGCAGCCCCCTACAGTTCCTGGTATCATTGGGTCCCTATCTAAATAAATTTGCAGCCTTCAGCACCATCATATCATAGCTCCTCCCAAACATTAATGAATTTACCTTCAGAGCCCCACTATAAATCTGATGTCATCCTCAGTGTACAGATGCAGAAACTGAGGCACAGTGAGGTTTGTGTGAACTGAACAAAGTCTTGTAGCAGAGCTCAGAACAGAACCCAAGTCTCTTAACTCCAAATCCATCTTCTCACAAACACTTTTGCACATAGCAGAAAGGTGTATATTCGGGGGAAGGGGGGAATTTTAGTATTTTAATTACAAATCCAAATTTTTTGCTTCCAAGACCTTCACTGGGGTTTAATAACCCAAATCTACAGACTCTGAACAGGCTCAGCAGAACGCAACAGCCCCTTGCTAACAACCCCACCCACGGACCATAACTCTGCCAAAGACCATGGCATATTAACCCTTTGAGCACTGGCATGCAGAGAGTTAAAGTGCTTGTGGCTTTTCTCCAGGGTGGCTGCACAACTCTGTGGAACTGAGCAAAGCTGCCAGTATGACCAGTATACATAAAGCACCACACTAGGGGCCAAACCTTGGGACCACTCCCATTGACTTTAATAGGGTCAGAATTTGGAGAATTGCTCTCCAGGGCAATGAGCCCATTACTAAATTGCCTTCAAGCATCTCCAGGAGCGATACTAAAAATTAGCTCCAGATGATGATCTCTCTTGCATGCACACACACAAATTCCTAAACCAAACTGCACCCCAAAGAGCAGCCGTCAGCAAAGATAAGGGTGGGACGACAAGCAGAATAGGCCATGAGAGCATCTGTCCTTCTTAAGGAGAGATTCGTGAAAGACCATTAATATCAGTCGTGGCCCCTGAATGCTCCCATTGTGCAGGGGCTCTTGCTAGAGAGAGAAAAAGAAAAAAAATCAGTGGAAGGCCACTCCAAACTCCCAGCAGAAGACTGACCAACAGCCTTGTGCATCGATTTCCATTGTACCTAGCCATGCTTTCAGTGAGCTTCCAGCACATCTCTGTGGATTGGGAGAGAGCCAGGGCTTGTGGAGAGGGCCCGTCTGAAGACATTTCCTGCCCAGAGGAAGGGTTGGCAGATGCTGAAGTGCCCATCCTGGTGATAAGTGAACTGGGGTTGCAGTGGAGGGATTAGGAGCAGATGAACGGCCACGCCACACATGGACCCATAAACCAAGGAGGACACTGGGTCTAACCACACTGCCCACACCGGCTCCCTGGAGGTGGAGGCTGGGCTGGGGGTGGCTCCTTTCCAAGCTAGCTCTCTGTTGATCAGCAAAGGGGATTCTCCAGGAAAGGGGCAGATGATTAAACCTTTTTCCAAAGCCAGCAGCCAGGCGCAGAGCCTGCTCTGGGTTATATCAGTATAGACCATTGTCTTTGGCGTCAGAGAGGAGAATCTGGTCCTGTCTGCCCAAACCAGTACTAGGAACTGTGGTGCTAGAGTGGGAGGGTGTCTTGTGGATAAAGCATGGTACCAGAACTCTGGGGAGCTGGTTCAGTTCCTGGCTTGGCCATAGACTCCTTGTGTGACCTGGAGAAAGAAACTGAAGACCTGATTCTTAAAGGTATTTAGCTGCCTAACTCCCATTACAGTCAAGGAGAGTTAGGTGCCCAAATACCTTTAAGAATATGAGCCTTAATCTCTCCATGTCTGTAAAGCAGGGATGACCTTTCTTCTTTCGGCTGTTTAGACAGTAAGCTCCTGAGGCGCGACTGTCTCTTGCTATGTGTATGCGCAGCTCCTGCCACAATAGGGCCCTGGTCTCAACTGGGGCCTGTGGGCACTGCTGTAACACAAATTACAGCTAGCTACTTTTCAGCATTGGCTTGCACCCGTCACAACAGACCCCAGAAATAATCATGAGGATCTCCAAGCACTTGGATCAGTGCTGAATTTAGCCTCCCCAGTTCTTGCCAGGAAAGTAGGTATTATTCATCTCTATTCTACATTACTTCCACCACGTGCAGTCAGCAGGGACTGACTCCACCACCTCCAATGGCAAGCACAAGCCTTAACCACTAGAGCTAAAAAGAGTCACTATTAACTAGCAGCAATAACAGGCTCTTATCCTCTAGGTGGGCCAGCCACTATCACGAAAACACAACGTGATTTGGCAGAGCTTACAGAGGGGGAAGTGAAGCATGAAGCGATGGGTATGGATGGGCGACTACAGCAAACCAAGCCGTGGGGTTGGGATGACAAGTGGGTGTCAGGAGTAACAGGGGACCTCCAAATTCCACCTTCCGCCTGGTTTCAGGTCTACAGATGTGAAGAGAACCGATTCTTTTCGGTTCACTGGTGATTCCAAAATGTTTGTTTTGAGCTGAACCAAAACTTTGAGCAAATCAAATAACAGCTTGATTCTGAAACATTTGAGTTTTGACTTTACCATCTTTAAGCTGCTTTGATAATAAAATAAAGAATTTTGAAACAGTCGCTTCAAAGTAAAACACAAACATTGAGATTTTTCACAATTTTTTTTCGCAAAACAAGTCTCGCAATCTGTCAATTTTGGTAGACCATGCAGATGGTGAAAGAGAGGCATGGAGGATTCAAATCAGCCCTGATCTAAGCATCTGCAACTCTTTGAAATCAATGGAAGTTCTATCCTCTTGTGCCAGAGCTGATTTTGCCCAGATAGTTCAAGTGATTTGTCCACTATTCTCAAAGGCAGAGCCAAAATCAGAACCCAGGAGTCCCAATATGGGGTTCCCTGCTTGCTCCCCAACATCAACACACACCCATATCCACACTCTCAGATCTGCTTTTTCTTTCTCTTGCTTCAAATTCAAATTTGCAAGGCTGATCTAAAGTAAGGCGACCTGCAGAAAAAAGGGGGCCCTCTCCTCGTAAGAGAAGTGCTGGGATACAGGCCTTTACCACCAGGTCATGGATTCAAATCCAACCTAGGTCCATAGCGACCAAAAGCAATCACTCCCATGAGGTGTATGTGACATGACTTGAGTGGGATTCAGTTTCATTCCTAGTGTTTTAAATTATTGGTATAACAGTATTTACAATCCCACACCAAGCTCAGGGTTCCATTGCACTAAGTGCTGTACAAATACAAAGGAAAAGATACCTCCTTCCCCAGAGAGCTTACAGTGTCGCTAGGTAAAACAACACAGAATTTATTCCCATCTGTAGGGTGGGGATAAGGCACAGAGAGACGAAGTGACTTGCCCAAGTCACACAAGGAGTCTGTGGCAGAACCGGAAATAGAACCCAAACCTCTGGACTCCTAGTCCAGAGCCTTAACCATCTCTCCAACTGTTGGCTGTTAAACCATCTCTCCAACAGTCAGACCTTGCCGCCACAAGAACACTCATCATGCTAACTGTCCTATCTTAGACTCGGTTGTCCTGGAGGTAGGAGGGTGTCTCTCTCTCAAGTAAGAAAGAAAAGGAGTACTTGTGGCACCTTAGAGACTAACAAATTTATTTGAGCATAAGCTTTCGTGAGCTGTAGCTCACAAAAGCTTATGCTCAAATAAATTTGCTAGTCTCTAAGGTGCCACAAGTACTCCTTTTCTTTTTTGCGAATAGAGACTAGCACGGCTGCTACTCTGAAACCTATCTCTCTCAAGTGAAGGGGAACATGGAGTGAGCTTGCTCTGGCCCACAGCTGATGCACCTACTCTGTGGATGAACAGAGGTCTCACACGATGACCCAGCAGTTAGTTCCCTTGACAGGGAAGATGTTCAGCCAGAACAGGAGGAGACAGGAGGCTTCTGTTTCTAAAAAGATTTACAAGCCTCCTAACAGACTGTGGCCCATGCCCTCTCTTCCAGGCTCTTCTGGATCATTCAGGATATTATTAGCAAGGCTGCTTTTGTCCCCCATAATTAAGAAGCCACTCAAAACCTTTTGCTGGAAAAGAGGCCTATTAATAGGCAGGAAGCAATCAGGCAGGGCCGGCTCCCCTTCCAGCAGATCCTCCACGTACGGTTATAAATACATTTCACTACAGGAAATCCTTCAAAAAGATCATGAGGCAAAACTGGCTGCCGGAGAGCTGCGATTGAGCCACCCTCCTTCCCTGCTGCAGAGCAGAAGCAAGACCTGGATGGGACCTGGATAGTGGGGAGATCAGCAAGAGGACAAAGAGAGAGGCTCCCACCTGGCTCCAATAGCTTCCCCCGCCGTTCGGTGGCCTCTCAGAAATGAATTGGCGGGTCTCAGTCCACTTCCCCCTGGCCAGGTATCCTCATGGCACAAAGGGGCTGGAGGAGTAACTCACGCTGAGAGACCATGAGTGACAACAGCACAGCTATCGTGCCGTGAGCTGAAACACAAGCCTCCAGACGGTGTCGTGGTCGCGCTGGCCACTCCAGACCGCCCCATCTCAACTGAGCCCAGATCACCTCAGCTCAGACACGGTACACTCAGTCTCCCACAGGTTGTCCCATGTTCTCACTCTCTGACAACCTACCTCACCTCCGCGGCCCAGGGACCAACCCGGCTGAAGCCACCAGGAATACACATTACACAGCACAGACACGCCAGCCCCAGTTCCAAGCTGTTCCCACGGCGACCAGCTCCTTTGGGCGACGGACTCCTGCCTTGCCCGCTGAATGGGCCTCGTGAGGAGTCCCGCGATGGGGTACCTAGCAGCAGGGAGGAAGGTGCCAATCGCCTTTTGGGAGGGGCAGCAGCGCTGCAGGCCCACAAGAGAAACCAGAAGGCGTCTGCTGGAATTAGAGACCACAGACTGGCCTCCTGAAGGTGATCAAAGCACACTGAGAGGAGCCTCAGTGATGTGAGAGAACAGAATTCCAGCCTCCAGGCTGGAAAGGAGAAGAGCAGGAGGAACACAGAGAAAAGGCAAACTACAAGGCAGCAGTGTCGTCTAGTGCACAGAGCACTGGACTGGGGAATCAGGAGACCAAAATGCTATTCCTGGCTCTGCCCCAGATCCTGCTTTGTATCCATGGAGGAGCCGCTTCTCTCTGTGCCTTCCCTTCCCATGTCTGCTCGAGCTAGATTGTGAGAGCTTTAGGGCAGAGGCTGTCTCTGACTATCTCAGTTGATGCCTCTGCTACAGTACTACAAATGAATATTGAAAACAACAACAACCCCACCCTCCTCGTGTGTTATTTTGGCCTGTTACCATGGGCTGGTGAAATTGAAAGGCTGTTAAAAGGAAAGGAAACACTTAAGATCATTCTGTAAGAGTCCCTCTTTTAAATCATGCCAACACGTTCGCCATGCTGGGTTTGCTAATGCTCTGATGACAAATGGCACCGTTATTAAAGTGTGTTTAGGAAACACTAACCTCTCGCTATATTGCTTTGCCAATGCAATAAATAATTAAACATCGGCTGAACCTTGCTGCTCACTAGGAAAATTACCCAGTATTAAAAGGGCATCGAACTTCCCCTAAACTGGCTGAGATGCAATTAACCGCTGGGAAAGGCACTGGGGTGAAACCAGCCAGGCTTAATGCAGGGGACTAAGCTGCCATGCACTAGGAGAATGCAAAACTTGCTCACTTGAGAAAGGTGAGCGAAGAGCAGTCTATTGGCCAGATGCATTGTGGGAGAATTAGCCTCTCTGAAGCATCACATATTGGCAGTATCAGAGACAGGATACTGGCTAGATAGACCACTCTGATCCAGTGTGATAGGTTGGGGATCACTGCATTGAGAGATCTAGTTATGGAAGGAAATGGGATACCTGAATAGATTGCCTAAAGGTCTGCTGCACTACAGTGCGTCTACCTGCATAATGAGGTTTCTGAAACAAGATAGGATTTTGTATGATGGCTTTGGATGGTCCTGCAGCAACTCCCTGCTATCCTAGTCCTGGGTTCCCCACATAGCTCTGCCAATGCCCCTCCATGCTGGGCATCAGCACAACCTTCTACAGCTAGTCTGTTACCTCCTGGTTAGACCACAGGAGAGGAGTCAAGAGTCTTCCTGGGTTCTATTCCTGGCTTCCCCATTGACTCTGTGCATGAATTTGGGCCCTTTGGCCTTGTCATCACGATGGGAAAAGGTGTGTTCTTACCCCGTTAGCTAATATGTGGTAAGAAAAGGTAAAATCTGAGTGAAGGCAAAGCCGTGCCGTTCTCGTGTGAGTTAACAAGTTGAGGTAAACCTAGGATCCTGGCTAGAGTCGCCATCTCACCCTGCTAACCTGTGTGAAAGCTACAGCCTTCCTTGTCTTCACTAGGATTTTACCCCATGTTAGCCAACACATGGTAAGAACACACCTTTCTTTTCCCTTCTGTGTCTTAGTTTCTTTCTCAGTTTTCTGCTCTGTGAAATGGGGCTAGTATTCTTCCCTCCCTCCTGAAGTTGTTGTTAGGCTAAATTCATTCATGTGTGTAAAGCCCTTTGAAATTGCTAACTGCATGGTGCTGAGGGGCAAATCACCATTAAGTAGAGATTCCTGCTTCCTGCCTGGCTTTCTTGCCATCCAGCAGCAGAGCTGACCTAGAGGCTAGGGTTTATCTCCACCAGCTGACACATGTTAAAACTATAACTTGCCTCATCTTCGCTTGCAATTTAACATCAGAAAAAAGTGTGTGTTTTAACCAAGCATGGGTGAAGGTCTAAGGGAGTCATCAGGGGCCAAAGGTTTCAGAGGTACTCAGCACTTGCAATCCGGGCCAGATTTTCAGCACGTTGGGTGCTGAGTGCTTTTGGAAACCTGGTCCCAATGTTGACTGCACACAAACTTACAACACTTTAATTAAATAAGCACAAACCTCTGGGCGGACATTCTTATTCCAGTTTAAAAACTGGTTTTATTGGTTGAGCTTACCCCTGTACGTTTACCGACACACTCTAAAACAAAACAAGCCCGGGTTAACCTCACTGAACAGTGTCCACACACAAAGGTTCACTGATTGAACTAAACTAGTTTAAAAATCACACTGATAGTTGAACAAGTGCCACTTTGCATGTAGGCCCCATTCTATTCTATCTCCAGCCTGGAGCCGCCAGGGAGCCACCGATGGAGGAGAGACTCGTGTAAGGAAAAGAGGAGGGTTACAGTTTTGGTTGCGCTGCATGGTTAGAAAGAGGAACTATTCCCCTTTCACTCCCCACCACAATCCTTTGGCTCTTAATTACATGAGAGGAAAAAATGAATTGTTTTCACTTGCAGGATGCACTCCTATGACCCTCTCTCTCCCCACCTCCTTTCATCCTCTCTCTCCTGTTCTACCCTCTCTGCTTTATCCTTCCTTCCCCCAATTTTTCCTCCCTCCACCCCACAATCAGTTCCCACTGAGGCACCTAAATAAGGGCTGAGTTTTTCATGGGACCAGCTGTGTGCTGAATCCACTGGTCGCTCCATTCAGGTGCCCAAGCTGAAGTCTTCGGGTACAGGGCTCTTTGAAAAACCTGGCCCTGAATCTTTTATGAGGCAGCATGGTCCAGCAGCTGATGCATCTGACTAGGAGTCAAGAGACCTGCGGTATAGTCCTAGCTCTGACACTGACTTGCTGTGTAACCCTGGGCAAGTCATGTAATGTTCGCTGATTCCATTTCCCCACCCATCTTTAAATGGGATAGTGAAACTCACCCCACTTTGTAAAACACTTGCAGATCCAACGTCCTTTGTAAGTGGCAATTATTATTTCCCCAGGGCTCTTCTGAGTTCTCTACATGCTACCTGACCCTGGGCACTAGAATGTCATCACTCTCTAGCACCTGCTTTGTGTGTGCAAGACACCCCAGTACACATAACCCACTTTTCACCTTTCTCTTACAAGGAAGCAACATCCACCATTTCATCTGCATGTGCCGGGAGCATTCCCAGGCACCCAATGGTCTGCAATCCGCATTGTGGGCAAACATATTAAGAAAAAGCTACAGAGATCGCTACAGCTAGGGCTGGACGTATCTTGGCTGGCTCATCATTGCGGGACAGCAAGGATGGATGATACACCACTGGCTGGAAAAGATCGTCCAAGGGGCAGCACAGGTGCAAGGGAAATGGGAGGGAGGAAATTTGCTAGCTACAAATAGCAGCCCAGTGGCAGCTGGGATTGAGGCAGAGACTCAGGCTCATTCTAGTCACCAATGATACATTTTCCCATATCACAGAGCAACCCACTGGGGGATAGTCAGAAATAACTAGCGGCCCCTGCACCATGCACACCCAGGACGGAAATGACCAGGGGGGCGGCTACAGACTCAGGATTGAGGGATATGGGCAGAGCTGCGAGAAGGAATCTTGCCAGCACCTGCCCACAATACACCAAATTCCAGCCAGCACTCCCAGCCCCTCAGGTCTGGGGGTTCCCAGTTCCACATCCTAGCATAGCCAGTCAGCTGAGCCACTGATTGTGATATATAGTGCGGGACGGGGAGGGCCCCCGACTTGCTGATGTAGGGAGGGGAGGGATGGGAAGAGATAGCTTCCTCTCCCTTCCCTTTGATGAGGAGGAGAGAGTAGATAATCCTCTCTCCAATAAACAAACCGGCCCAGCGCTGGCAAAATCCAATTTCAATTACCTGCACTGCTCCCCTCTCTGATTTACACCCTCACTGGCCTGCAATCACAGCTGCCTCTGGTGCATCTGAAGCAGTTCATTTGTGGAAACAGCCAGCTCCGAGATCCCCTCGTGCCCTCCCACTGCTCTTGCTCAACCCCCACCCTTGCCAGAGAATGGCCAGTATTAAGAAGGTGCCTGGTTTTCTCCCAGAGAGCAGACTTAGGGCAGCTGACAGACTGCACATGGGGCTTCAGTACAGCCTACAGCCTGTTCCCAGCACATGCCCCTCTATGGCATGCACGTAGCATCAAAGGCCCGTAAAGAGTCAGTGAAGCCTAATGGCCAAAGCAGTAGCTTGGAAGCCAGGAACTCCTTAGTTGTAGTCCCCTTCCTCACTCTTCTTTTGGGGGAAACTGAGGCACAGGGAGCAGACGATCAGTCCCATCCTGAACTCAAGCAAGAGTTCTGCACTCACAGGGGTTGAGGCTGGAATCATATTGTAATAGATACAGGACCACTGAAAGCTTCTTGTCCAGAATGGAGATCGAACCCCAGCCCTCTTGCTCCCTGAGCACAGGCCCCTGCTGCGTAAGCTAAAGGAGAGTCTGCATAAGCTGCAAGCAGCGCAGGGCCTGTGGCACATGGCTGCACAATTCCAACACCACCCACCAGTACTAGCACATAGCACTGTTAGAACAATCCTTTCTGCACTTATATAGACTCTTGTACCCAAGGATCTCAAGACACTTTACAGAGAAGGGGAAGGAACTTGCCCAGGGTCACTCATTGAATCAGTGGCAGAGCCAAGAACAGGAGCCAGGGCCATAGTTTGCTCGCACTGATGCCAGCATAAGTCTGAAGCAACTCCACTAACTCCAGTGCTATTGCCATAATCCAGGCTGGAACAGAGCAGAAGACAACTGGGAGTCTGCTTCACCAGCCACGAGCCCACCCTGCCTGGCAGATGAGAATTCCCAGAGACAGCAAGCAAGGGGATGAGATGCCGTTCCCATCTGGCGAGCCTGGGCTTCCACTGGACACAGACAGGCAGGAGCCAATACAGTGCAGGAGAGGGAAATGCTCTGCAAGCAAGGCCAGGGGGACACTCATATAGATACCCGAGACTAGCCTGACAGTACAGAGCCTGCTCTGAGAGGGGGGCAAGCAAACAGCCCTTACACAGGCACCAGCGGGAGACCTCGCCCTCTGACCCCACTAACGCAAACTGGAAATTAACTCCCTGCTGCCAGCACGTTAGGCTCCCCTCTCCGTGACCTGTCTCGATGCCCCGATGTGTCTTCTCATTACAGCCCAATCTGTTCCACTGGGCGCGGACCCTGCCAGGGTGAGGCTGCCTAGGATCAGCCTGGCATTCGCAGCTTGGATATGGAAAGGCAGCCTCACCAGAGAGGAGCCCAGCCCCACACTCATCTCACTCCCATCAACCCCTGTTCCAGCCCACTGTGGTTCTTGTGAGGATGCTCCTTCCAGGATACTAATCAGCTGTTTAACGTGGAGAGAGAGGCAGTCCCAAAGCCGGTCAGCCTGGGACTGCCCTCTGTGTTGGTGCAGCTCACCGAGCTCTCAGCCCCTGCCATTGGCGATGGAGGTGGGGGGGGTGTAGGCACTAGGAAGCCTCATGGGCTCTCCAAGTCTGGCAAATTCCCAAGGCAGGGGTGGCATATGCCCGAGTCTAGAGGAAGAGAGAGTATGGGAAAAGGGGATGGTGAGAAAGAATCTAGAGGGGGAGAGTGGAGAAAAGGGAGAAGAGTCGGAAGGGGAAGGGGAGAGTTTGGTTCTTTCTTCCTCATCCCCACCCATCGATTTGTCTTCTGTTTGATAATGAACGAGGTGAGAGATCTATCTGGGATCTAAACACTGAAACCTTGGGGGATGAAAGCTGAGACATGCCAGTCCAAGACAGCCCTACTGATACCACTCCAGCTCTACCCAGGCTTACACCAGCCCGTGCTGCAGAATAAATTTGAACGTTCCCCATGTAATTCCACTTATGCCCCATATTCCTGACCTGAAGAACACCCCCTGCTATTCCAGTCCTGGACTCCCCTCACAGCTCTGCAAATGCCCCTCAGTCCTTTCCTGCTGTTCCAGTCCTGGACTCTCCCCACACACACACACTGCTCCACTAATGCTCTTCACTCCAGACCGGCTGGCCCCCCGCCACTCTTGTAGTAAACCCTCCTCCCAAATACACTAATGAAGAATCTGATTCTTTGCTACCTGGCACTTGTGTCACCCATTATCCCACCTGTGCAGAACAGGTGTGAATTGCTTTCAAATCAGGACACCAGAGATAATGTTTTACTTCCACTTTGCACCGGGGTAAATGGCAACAAGAGAGAGAGAGAGAGAGAGTCAGGCTCTGAACACATTTAACTCACACCTGCTTCATCAGCTCCCAGGACTAGCCACCGGGGGTTCCTGGCCTTTCCAGAGTGGATCAGAACAGCTAATGGATCAGAACTGTTCCCTCTCCACCCACCCCCAGCCACACACACCACTACTGAGCTAGTGAATCAGAACCCACCCATCTACCAACAATCCAATGAGCTGAAACCACCCCTCCAGCCATACCAAATGGATCAGAACCAGAACAGCCCCCAGCTACTCCTGAGAAAACAGACTGGAACATCGCATAATGGTGCAGAAGGGCCTCTTTACCACTTGCTCGTGGGATCAGCCCCCACTCTCACATAGCTCTGACGGGAGCTAATCCATCAGAACAGCTGCATATGGGGCACCCCCGCTCCCCATGGACCGGGCCCGCCCCACGCAGGACGCTTACCCTCCGTCAGCCCAAGGTGTATACTCCAGTAGATCTGAAGGCACTGCAGCTCCTTCTTCATGCCCCGCTTGCAGCGGCAGTCGTAGAGTTGGCTCTCCTGCAGCACCTCAAGAGCCGCCTGGCACTCCTTGTTGGCCAGCATGGTATTCCTGTCCCGGCCAGCCAGGCACTGGCGCAGGGTGCGGTAACGGGAGCTACAGCTCGACTCGGCCGCACACAGCTCATTGGCCCGGACACAGTCCACTGTGGTACGCCAGCCATGAGGGTCTTGGCCAGATGCCAGGGAATGGAGGCTCTTGTCTGGACAAGGGGCAGGGGAGGGGAAGAAAAGAAAGGCCAGAGCGTGGTGAGTGATGATAGCCACAGGGCAGGGACCAGAGCCCTGCAGCAAAACAATGCATTGCCCTTTCACAGCCCCTCATACTGACAAATAGCCCCCCGCCCAGCCAGCCTTCCGCTAGACCTGGGTCCCCCTCTCCCAATCCTGCTGATGCAACATGATCCTGACCCACAGTTCCTACTGCTCCACCAGCCAGGTCCGCACCCCCCCCCCCCGAGCTCTGCCTATTCAGCTGGATCCTGACCTGCAACCCCCGCCCCCACTCCTCCTCCATCAGCCCTGGGTTCCCCAACCCCCTCGGTGCTGCTCTGCTGCACCCTCAGCTATTCCAGTCCTGGATCAAGGAATCCATTTTGAAGCACTTGGAGGAAGGAAGGTGATCAGGAACAGTCAACCTGGATTCACCAAGGGCAAGTCATGCTTGACTAACCTGACTGCCTTCTGTGATGAGATAACTGGATGTGTGGATATGGGGAAAGCGGTGGACATGATATATCTTGACTTTAGCAAAGCTTTTGATACGGTCTCCCACAGTATTCTTGCCAGCAAGTTAAAAAGCTGTGGGGAGAGGTAGATACGCTGGAGGATAGGGATAGGGTCCAGAGTGACCTAGACAAATTGGAAAATTGGGCGAAATCTGATGACGTTCAACAAGGACAAGTGCAGAGTCCTGCACTTAGGATAGAAGAATCCCATGCACCACTACAGGCTGGGGACTGACTGGCTAAGCGGTAGTTCTACAGAAAAGAACCCAAGGATTACAGTGGACAAGAAGCTGGATATGAGTCAACAGTGTGCCCTTGTAGCCGGGAAGGCTAATGGCATATTGGGCTGCATTAGTACGAGCATAGCCAGCAAATAGAGGGAAGTGATTATTCCCCTCTATTAGGCACTGGTAAGGCCACATCTGCAGTACTGCATCCAGTTTGGGGACTCCCATTATAGAAAGGATGTGGACAAATTGGAGAGAGTCCAGCGGAGGGCAAAGAAAATGATTCAGGGGATGGGTCACATGATTTACAAGGAGAGGCTGAGGGAACTGGGATTATTTAATCTTCAGAAGAGAAGAGTGAGGGAGGATTTGATAGCAGCCTTCAAATACCTGAAGTGGGGGTTCCAAAGAGATGGAGCTCGGCTGTTCTCAGTGGTGGCAAATGACAGAACAGGGAGCAATGGTCTCAAGTTGCAGTGGGGGAGGTCTAGGTTGGATATTAGGAAACACTATTTCACTAGGAGGGTGGTGAAGCACTGGAATGGGTTACCTAGGGAGGTGGTGGAATCTCCATTCTTAGAGGTTTTTAAGGCCCGACTTGACAAAGCCCTGGCTGGGATGATTTAGTTGGGATTGGTCCTGCTTTGAGCAGGGGGTTGGACTAGATGACCTCCTGAGGACTCTTCCAACCCTAATCTTCTATGATTCTATGACCCCAGTTCAGCTCTGCAGCCCACCTGCTCTTTCAGACCTGGGATTCTCTTGAGCAGAAACTGTCTGTCATGCCTAGCTCATAAGAGACTAAGTGGTGCCACAGCCTCATTTCTCCTGTGGTCAGGTTCCCAGAGTTCACTATCTCTCATAGCATTAGTAGATTGGTCCTTACAACCCTCAGTTATCCACATTTTCCAGGTAGGAAAACTGAGGCACCACACCATGAAGCAACTCAAGCAACATCACATAGCAAATTAGGAGCAGAGAGGGGAATAGAAGCCTGAAATCGTTGCTCTCCATCAACTGCTCTAGCCACTAGAGAACATTGCACTGCACATATAAAGCCGGATATTTGTAGTCAGTGATCTTTTCAGTCTGAAGTATCCTTACAACATAATGAAAATCCTGCATATTAAAAATATGAGAGGCAATGAAAAGTTGTACCATGTAAAAAATCTAGCTTAGCTCTTATGGTGACAGTCACAGAAGGGTTAATTTTTCACTCTCTGAAAGAGCTAGACAACAACCTTCCATGGAGGCCATCAGCAAGGTTTGAACTCCCTGCCTTCAATACCAACCTCTGCCATTTGAGCTAGATGAGTAAGCCAGAAGCTGGCAGCCGTAGTAAATTGTTATCCTCCAGGGGAGCAGCCACTACAGGGGAATGCAGCATGCACTGTGCTAGCATGAGACATTGGGAAGCATTAGCAGGTCCTCAGGATCACTGATCAGCTACAGGTTTCAGAGTAGCAGCCGTGTTAGTCTGTATTCGCAAAAAGAAAAGGAGTACTTGTGGCACCTTAGAGACTAACAAATTTATTAGAGCATAAGCTTTCGTGAGCTACAGCTCACTCCATCGGATGCATTTGGTGGAAAAAAAAACACCAAATGCATCCGATGAAGTGAACTGTAGCTCACGAAAGCTTATGCTCTAATAAATTTGTTAGTCTCTAAGGTGCCACAAGTACTCCTTTTCTTTTTGATCAGCTACAGAGAGCTCATTTCCAGGGCTGCAATGTTTGTCACTGACTAGCCTTATTAGTGCTTAGAGAAGAGGTGGTGCAGGCCTAGTCTCTCCTACTGAAAGAAAAGACCAGCTCACAAACCTGCAGTAAGTCATCCCTCAGTAGACATTAGAGCAGGACTCCCTCGCAAACGTCAAACTCCTACTGGACTCTTCAACGCCCTCCTCCCGGTTATAAGGGTTTTACTCATCCACTTGGGGGGAGGGGGGCGGAAAAATACCATGTGACTTATGCAACCAATCGCAACACAGCTCAAAAAATGAAGGCCGTCTCAGTGGATCATGTGCTGTCAATCCACAGGATAAAACAAAGCCCACTGACTCCATTGTGTCACTCCAGGTGTGTCCCAATGTCAGGTTCACAGAACCCAGAATCTTTCACCTAAAAGGGTCTTCTTCTCAGCTTGCAGCCACCCATTGAAATAAGGGTGGGACGGGGATATTTGTAAATCTGGTCACACTCCACTTCCAGGTCTCTCTGCCCCTCCTGTCCCAGGCTGCACTGATATGTCAAGGAAGGCCCATGTTGTCACCTGATTATGTGTAACCTCTATGCAAGTTAAGGGCCAGATTTTCAACAGAGCTCAGTGTCCATCACGCATCCGCTGGTCCCCAACTCAATGGGTTTGTTGGGGTTTAGTCCCCCACTGGTGACTGCAATGACTTCATTGGGATGACCCCCCTTTCCCACCAGCGTTGCGTTATGGACTAGTGGATGGTGTGCCAGACTGGGACTCAGGAGAGCTTTAGTCTACTCCCAGCTCTACCACTATGCTTATGTGGGACCATGGGCAAGGCACATCACTGCCCTGTCCCTCAGTCTCCCTCCTGCTTTTTGTCTGTCTCTTCTATTTAAATTGCAAGCTCTTAGGAGCAGGG
Source organism: Dermochelys coriacea (assembly GCF_009764565.3). Classification (NCBI taxonomy): domain Eukaryota; kingdom Metazoa; phylum Chordata; order Testudines; family Dermochelyidae; genus Dermochelys; species Dermochelys coriacea. The sequence goes on from NC_050093.1 coordinate 5,167,842, forward strand.
ACTGTCTCTTACTGTATGTATATAAAGCACCTAGCACAATGCGGTCCAAATCTTAACTCAGACTTCTAAGTGCTGCCATAATGCAAATAATAGTAATAAATAATCTATCCTATTGCTGCTTATTACTACATCCCCCAGTATGGAACAGCCTGCAACTAAGGCTGAGTTTAGGCATACTGGGAGGGCAAGATAAGCAAACCCCATGAATACAGTGGGAGTTTATTTCTCATCTTCTAGGTTGGAACCACCAGGCTACTCTCTCCTGTGGCCAGATCTTTAGAGGTGCAATAACTCCCAAAGCCCATACGTGGCCTTTACATAGCTCGTAAACTTGTCCGGGAGATAGACAGGCACATGTAATAGGCCCACCATGACAGAGGAGGAAACTGAGGTTCAGCAAAGTGAAATGACACATTCCAGCCCCTACAGGGAGTCAATGTCAGACAGAACCCAGGATTCCTGACTCCCCAGTCTGAGTTCAACCCATTAGAACACACCTCTTTTCCATTTAAGCTCTGATCCTGTATTCCTTTCTTGCTACAAATCCCGAGTGACTTCAATGCAGTGTGGTGGCTGAGAACTTCCTGTATCTCACTGTTTAATTCCAAAGTCAACAGAGGTCCTGACCGGTTTTTTGTAAACCAGCCCTCGCACAGAGAGAGCCCAACACCCTGTTCTGTGAATCTGGAATGAGTCTGCTGAAGTGACTCTGGATTTGCAGCACTGTATCCTTGAGCAGACGGTGGCCTGGCTGAACCGGACAGGGGCAGGAGGAAGAGGGAAGAGTCCAATTCGCCAAAAGAAATGCCTCAAAAAGTAGCAAATTCCAAAAGAAATAAGTAAAGCTGGAGTATTCTGTGCTCATGGAAGGTCTTGACCTGGCAGTTTTTGTGCAAACAACAGAGAGGGCCCTGAGCAGTCCCCCCTGCTAAGATCTGGACCACAACCCAGAAGGCAGTGCCCCTTTTCCGCTTCCTGCAAACCCAAATTCTGTTTCTAGAGGGAAGCCAATGTCTGGAGCAATCTGCCCCAGGAACTGCTGGCAGATTCCACCTTCCCCAGGGTGCTGGGGCAAGATGGACAGTTAATATGCAGGGCCTGGTTCTCCTCCCACTCACCCCGGAGGGAATCAGGAGCTGCTCGAGTTCCCAGTAGGAATCGGCTGTGGTGGGGAGCTCAGAGTATCAGTGGTACCGAATATAGAATCACTCTTGCTCAAGCTCACTGGTTGTAACTGATGAATCGATTAGGGAGGAAGGAGCAGCTCCTCACCCCACACCCAGAACACACAGGGGCTCTTCTCACCTTCTGGAGCACGGAACACAGCATATCTCACATGACCCATCTCCTTCAAATGCAGGCCACCCAAGGGGCCCTGATGGACATGGCCCTTGCCTTACCTGCCCTGAGCTTTCTCAGCCGCACATCACTAGTGGCTGGAAGCATTCAACACCCTCTAGCTTTGAAGGGGTTCGTAACCTGGCTCTGTTTCCAAATCCTGCAGCTCAGCCCTGTCTCTGCTTTAACCAGAGCCAGGCAAAAGACTGGGTAACCTGCTGGCTAAGCGTGTGTCCAATCACCCTCTAGTGGCTGGTCCACATAGAAGATAAGAGTCTACTCCTGCTGCCAGCTAGTGAGTTGCACCTACTGCTCAAGCAGTAGCAGTCTGTGCTGAACCATTGCAAGTTAAAACCCTGCTGGGAACTTGGGCACTGGGTTATTCTGTTTGGATCAAAGCACAAACATGGAGCTCCCAGCCAAGTTCACTAAGGCTCAGGCAGCCTCTGAGGGTATATGTACACTGCAGCTGGGAGATGTAATTCCCAGCTCCAGTAGACATACCCATGCTAGCTCTGCTTGAGCTAGCATGCTAAAAATAGCAGTTTGGCCATGGCAGCTCAGGCCGTGGCTCGAGCTAGCTGTCAGAGTATGCACCTAGGATTTCAGATGGAGTTATACGCAGGCAGCTAACCCAACCTGCCACCCGTGCTGCCGCAGTCACACTGCTATTTTTTGTGGACTGGCTCGAGCTAGCATATGTACGTCTACTTAACCTGGGAATTATACCTCTCAGCTGCAGTGTAGACATAGCTGAGTGAATGTGCAACTGTTTCACATCAAAATTACATGAAATTCCCCTCTGGTTTCCAAAATAAAAAGTGAACAATACTCGCCTGTTTCAACGAGCAATCCTGAAGCGCCCAGCTGCTTTTATAGTGATTACATTCGCATGAACTTGAAAGATAAGGAGATATGTAATTATCCAATAAGACTAGTGTCTGATACAGCTTATTTGGAGCTCTAATAAAAACCAGTAAAGACTCTGCAAAACTCAAGCAGACAGTGTGAATGGAAACCAAAGGAAATATTTGCACAAAAGGGAATCACTAGGGACATTTCCTCCATCCCTTTCCCCAAGACTGAACACTGTCCAGGGCTCAGCACTACCTTCTTTCCCTGCCCCACCCTCCCCTTCATCCAGCCAGCTCCCAGATGTATTCCCCAGCAGCCCAAGTTCTGGTTTGTTGTGCAAATTGGATTCAAGACAGGCCATCAGTCAGCTGAACCATCTGGTGCTCCCTGCCACAGCTCTCTCCCAAAGTAGTTTCCCCTGTAAGATTCCAGCAGACCTCACTGAAACATTCACACACATGCTTCATCCCTGACCAGTCCTCCTTCCAGACTGTGCAGGCATTAAATACCTCACTCCTCCAGCAGGTTTTTAAATGGGTCTCACAGCTGTATTGCATCTGTTGCTCACTGTACAGCAAGGTCATGCTGGCCAGTTTGACTGCAGGGTTTGCTCTGTTAGGGAAGATTGTGCAGGACATGGCTCCTTCCCTTTGGTGTTCAGGGACATATCTCCTTGGACCAGCATCTCAGCAGTCTTTCTAAGCACAGATCCAAAGATGGGAAACAGTCCATCCCCCATCAAGCCATTCCAGAAATTCAGCAGCTGCAGAGCACCAGCCTTTCACCTGTGCAGAGTTCGGAACCAGTTCTAGTTCAGGTCCCCAGTGCACTGAGTCTGGCAGGTTTCATTCTTAGCCCTGGTGAAAGTTTGTCCCCCTTGTGCCATAAACACGCCACTGGAAATGTCAGCTGCCAGTACTGGAATAGCAGAGCGGGCTGCAGGCCAGGAGTGAGAGGCATCAGCACAGCTGTGGGGGAGCCTAAAGCTGGAATAGTAGCAAGGGGGGGGGGGGAACTATGGGTTGGCAGTGATGGGCACTAGCAGTGTGGGAATAGCAGAGGTGCTGTAAGCCACGGCTGAACCATGTTGAGGGCTCACGGCTGATCAGTGGAATATGCTGGAGGTCTACATTGGGCCACCAAACGAGCTTTGGAGGTATAGGGCCTGATTCTTAGTTCCGCTGTTGGGGCAGCATAAAGGGCCAAGAAACAGCCCCCTAAAGGAGCCCCCTGATTGGTGTAGTGCTGTAGAGCTGCATAAAAGCAATATACTAGCCCAGCTCCCCAGGAAGGTGTTACTGTTACTGAAATGTTACTGAAGTGAGCAAACGAATTTGAGGGGAAGGGAATGTAATTCCTAGCCAATGTGGCCAACTCCTGTGATTTTATCAGGAGTCTCACAATAATTGCTTTATTTTCTTAAAGCCCCAGCTCCTGGAGTCAGGTGAATACAGGAGAATGTCAGCTTCCATGAAAAGAAAAAGCTTGGTGCTAGCCCTACTGGTTGGGAGAAAAAGCTTCAAGATGTGACCTGGAAAGGCTCAAAAACCAAAGGCAAAGAAACAAACCCCAAATGGGATTTTTTTTAACCTCATGAGTTTTGGGGCATCAGACTCAGGATTCTTGAACACTTGGAGTTGGAGATGCTGTAGATTGGATACAGCCATGAAGGGTATACTATATACTCAGCTTATACACAGCTAGCGCTGACCTTCACATGAGCTGGCAGGAGATCTACTAAAAACGGTGTGTCTTTCCCTTCCACTTAGCTCCTGCCCCTGAGCAGAGTCATGCCTGGACTCCCTGCCTCCCCCATCTCCCTCTCTCTTTTCTTCCTTCTCCAAACAGTATAATTGGATCCAGACATAATCATTCCATTTCTAAGCAGGGGTTTCATTGGATTTATTCGAGGGGGAAGGGGATATTTCTTCATACTGAACAATATTCCACCTCATTTAAAACCAGGCCTTTCACCAACAGGTTGGAAATGAAATCCGCGTGGCCCATGGACTGGCAGCGAAGATTCCATATGCTGGAGCCTAACATGCAGGTGACGGTGGAAGAAAAATGACTCTTTAAATGCCCAGCCAGGAAGGCTCCCTTCTTCTCTCTCTGTGCCTGGGGTGTGACAGATTGTACCCCCCACACACACACTTCAGTCCTTGCTAATGCCCATGGGCCTGCTCCCACCCAGCCTTCAAAGGTGAACTCCTGATTTTACAGCCCTGCCTTTTGCGCCACGGAAGTGATTCTTTCCCGCCGTGTGCTCTGATAATGAAAAACACTAGATATAAACAGAAAATGTCAGGCTAGGTCTAGCCTCAGTATACCAATTCCATCTTATCCCACGCCGAGGGTCACTCTGGCCAGGTATGGAAGTGAGACAGTGACACCTAGAGGAAGCTGGGAGGCCCATGCTAGCTTCCTTCTGAGAGCAGATCCGATTCCACCTGCAGCAAGGAGAGCGAGGGTCGCTTGGCTTTGTTGTGAATTGGCTTTAGCCGTGCTCATTGCTTTCCTACTGCCCTGCATAGCGGCTGAGGATGACCTTTTCATTCACTATTATGTCCATGGTTTGCTCTTCTTCTCTGCCACTCTCAGACACGTGCCGTCCTGGGAGCTGAGTGGTGCCCTAGGTTAGGCACCTAACACAAGCTTTTCATGCGTGGACCTGAGATCAAACCTTCACTTACGTTGCAAGTTAGGGATTTAGCCTGCGCGTCCTTTGAGAATATTAGTATACCATTCAGTGCACAGGCAGAGAGAATGAAAAGCTAAGGACTGGAATAACCAGCCTTAAAGGGGAGTTGTGCAGTCCAGGACTGAAATAGGGGAGGGATTGCAGGTCCAGACGGAGGGGCACTGGCAGAGCTAGGAGGTGAGGCAATAGCCAGAACTAGAATAGCAGGGGGCACTGCAGGTCAGGAGCGAGGTGCCATCGCAGAGCTGTACATGGGGAGAGGACTGGACAAGGGGTGGTGGAGGTCAGAACTGAGGGGCACTGGCATAGGTGGGGGAGGGACTCCAGGATTGAAATAGCAGCAGGCGTTCCAGGTCTGAATCGAGATGCCTTTGCAGAGCTGTTCACTGGAAATGTGTCCATCACTTGCCCTCAGGCCAAAGAGCAGAGAGTAGACTTACTTCTCATTTCAGCAGATCTCTAACCTTTTGGGCCATCACTGAATCTTGTTTTGTTTGGGCAGACATGAAAGGTATACCGGTAACTGGCACTGCCGGTGTAAGAGACGTAGCTCAAAACTGCATCCAGCCGAGCCATGAGGAGCAAATTTACCCTTGCCCTGCTGGAAGTTCTTCTCGTCCTACTGATACTATACTCCATGTGGGCTGGAGGAGGGATCCATGAGGCAGAATGGCACTGGAATATTGCTGTCAGACCTCCAGTTCCATGCACGATCTCAGAGCTGAGCGGGCTTGTTCTCCCCATTCCACAACCGCAGCCACTCTGAGCCAGCCCCTCACATATGGAAAGCTAAACGCTTTGCCCAGGCAACCAAAAACTCCAGAAAGGGCTGCTGGAGGGAGGCATCTCCCCATTTCCACAAAGCTGACTCTTCCTCCCAGTCCCCCATCTCTGCACACACTCGGATTTACATCAGGGATGAGGTTGTCCCTTAGTTTCTCAAGGTCTCGCTGCTGAGTTAAGCCCCAGTAGGCCTAGATCCAGACCCAGGTCTCCCCTTTCTCAGGAGACAAAGGGAAATCCACGCTCCAATCTTTCCCAACAAGGTTCCACGGCTCGGTCTGAAGTGCCTTCTCCATCCTGCTCTGCCATCCTCCCTGGATTCCCTTCAGCCATGCTCCTCATACCCCAGATCCCCCTGAAGAGCTCAGCCCAGCCTCCAGCTTGACTCTGCATGACTCCCAAGCTGCACGTGTGAATGCACAGGATTGCTTTACTTCAGGGGCTGAAGGGCAGGCGTGGCAAAGGGGGAGCCAGGTCCGGAGTCCACGCTGCCCCAGAAAATGCTTCCAAGGCAGATGGGAAAGACAAAAAGCCTTGTTCTGATGTAATGGAAAGAGAGCCTGGGATTGCAGAAAGAGCCCATGGGGAGGGAGGTCCAGTGTGCATATGGAAAGGCATTGCTCCTGCACTGACCCTGGCATGAGCAGAGATGCCCACCAGTGGCAATGATGGGAAATGCAACAGCAAATCTACCAGTGGAGACATGGAGAGCTGGACATGGGCATGTCCCGGTGGCCCTATCTCTGCTACCTGGCCTGCCCACTCTCTAGTGCTAGGATCAAAATTTTTCCATCTGGCACAGCCATCCCAAGCCAGATACCACCCCAGCATGGCTTCTTGGCTGGCGTATTTGCTGGGACTGTCCTGGTCCAGTAGCCAGTGGGGCACCATGTTGGGGCCCAATCCAGCAAAGCACCAAGCACCCTAAGCTCCCGTTGTGGGCACCTCTGAAATAGCCCCTACACAGATAATGACCCAGCTCCTGCTTCTTAAATCCCATGGAGCTTATGCATTTAGCTCATTACAAGCAGGGGTCGGAAACAGGAGGGGGAGCTATGGGGGACCACTGTTCCCCAGGCCTGCTAGACAAGGGGGAGCCCCCCTCTGCTTTCAGAAGAAGACTGGAAGCTGGTATCCCTGCATGACCCCCTTGCATCCACCCCAGATATGAGCTCCTTCTTTAGAATGTGCCCTTTGTCATCCCAGTGCCGACCTGAATCTGCATCACAAGCATCAATGGTGCCTGTTTCTCTGCTCTGTGCCCCCAGCACAGATTACGCCCTCCCTGCTCAACCCCATCCTGCCAGGGAGGAAGAAGTCTGGGACAATCACAGACCAAACACATGAGGCCAAGTTCACTCCACTGACTCCAGTGATACATTGGGCCTGCCCTCCACCATCCACAGCCCAGGCCCAGCTGTTGTATCAGGAAGCCTGAAGGTACCTGATGGTGTCTTGCGCTCCTCTCCCATTCATAGCATTGAAATGCTCCTCAGAGCCCCCAGGAGGGAGTTTGCATGGAGGGGCAGGGTTAGTGTTTCCTGCACCCGGCGCATATGCACACACTGAATTTATATCAATAAAACGTCTGCAGAGAATTTACATCTAATCCCCAGCAATCTCCAGTGCATCAGAGCACAGGGAGGATTTGTAGCTGGATGCACAAACCTCAGTCATAGAGCCAGCAAACATTCCAATGGGAGCATGGGCCTCAGTCAGAATACACCTCGCTCCTCCCAGCTTACTCGGTCACATCACCTGTAATATGGGTCTAAGGTCTTGGCAGAGCCCATTGGATATGGGGTGCTTTATAAGCAAATATTCACTGCCCTAACTTAACTCAGCAGTACTGCTCTCTCCTCTTGCTGCACATGCAACCCCCTGCGCTCCATCATGGTGGCATTTGTTTCCCCCCAACAGCAATGGCTTTCTTTGCTCACTGGAATGAGGGGACAGATTATCAAGGGCTCAATACCTGCAGCTGGAGCCAGGCTTTCACAAGAGCTCAGCTCCCTTTTAGGTAGTTAACTAAGGCTCTGCTCAGCACCTAGTGTACATGCAGCACAGCAATTCTGGCCCCACTGTCTAGAACCATGAGTAAGCTTTGCCTGCAATGAGTCTGTTAGTCCTTCAATTTGCACCTCTCCCTGATTCCTCTCCAGGCAATTCTCCTGGCCCAGCCTGAACCACAGAAGATTGGGACCATTACAACGAAATAAGGACCCAAAGGAGGAATACAGGGATACCCAGCTTCCAGTCTCCTGTTTCTAAACAGCCTCCTCATGGGGGTGATATGAAGTGGGCTTGTGGCTGCTCAGTACCACAGCCTGCTGCTTAGCTGGAGTGTCCTGGGTTGGCAGGGCTGGGGGTCGGATTCTAGGGACTGTTCCCTCCATCCCCAGACTCTCATGTTTAGCTTCCCAACCAGCCAAACATGCATGCAAATAAACAAGGGGTTAATGCCTAACAACTAAAATAATTTGGTGGTTGATGATTCCCCCACCCCAGCCTCTCCTGTGAGCAGAGCCTGAGTCCCCATCACACCCCCTGCTCTCAGCACAGAGCCAGTGCAGCAGAAGGGTCTGTGCATTCACTCTATGACCCCTTCCTACCTCCCGCTTTCCCATTCTTGCTGCCCGCAAAGCCCTCCAGCCATTGGGAATGACAACATGCCCTACAAGTGGCAACTCCACCTTCCATCATCCCCAGCCCAGAGCCATGCCATCCCCCCGCCCCTCCCCCCCCACACACACCCTCTTTGGAGTCAGGCACTCCCGCTTGCTGTCAAAAGAGAACCAGGCAGCAAGCTATGTCACCTCATACCCAAGGTTATCCAAAAGACCCTGCTACAGAGACACTTTGATGTGTAAGGTACTGATTGCAAAGGAGACCGTCAGCCCCTGCCCAAGAGAACCATTCAGACCCTCCTACAGCAGATGAGAAAATATCCTTTCATCCACCTGGGTCCAAAATGACATCCTTCCCCGACACCCTTCCCTGGCAATCAACAAAAGTAACCTTTCAGAAGCCATGCTCTTGTCACTGAAGTGTTTGCAAAACTGTGCCCAGCAGCAATAGAGACCAAGAGCAGACGGTTTATTCTCCTACTAGCCAAGGACACAGGGACCTATGTGGAAATATTAAACCTACACATAGATCTCTTGCTGGGGGCTTCCCATGCTGTACCCCCCCGCCTCCCCCAATCAAAACAAAAGTCCGGGGGAAGGCTCCTGATGCAGATTTGCTCTCCTGAACTCCCACTTGTGCCATGGCCAACCTTCAAGTCTCCCTCATCCCTCTTTGCCCCCATGATCCTAACCATCCTTCTGCCCATTGTCTCTCGTCTTCCAACCCTAGTCCACTCCATGCAGGGTTAAATTCCTAAAGCCAAGGGGATTTCAGCAGAGTTCCCCAGGAGTTCAGTGCTGCAGGGTTGTATGTGAGACCCAGAGACAGAGCTGCAGATACTGTCTGTAACTGTATCTCCATGCGCGAGTGGAATTGTAACACAAGGGACATTACCTGCCAGATGAGAATATTGAGAAGAACCCAGATGATAATTTGCCAAGGTGATAACGTGCTTTGGTGGAAAAGGGAGGTTTTTGCTTTTATTTCACCTAAAATACATTGCAACTCCTCCCTTGCCAGGGCTGCACCTTCCCCATCTCTGGATGAGGCTGCTCCAAAAATACAAGCGTTCCACTTGGCAAAATAGCCTGCTAAATAAGTCACACATGATCTAAAACAACAGGCACTTGGATTGTAACAGTGATGGCAATTCTTCTCCCCCCCCCCCACACAATTCACTTTCTAAATCAGTTCTCCATGCACACTTTAAAACCAGCCAGCAAAACCCGTGAGACTTGCCTCACATCAGCTTTGAATCAAAGGGTTTTGGAAAGGGATTGAATCACGGGGGTTCTTTTAAAAATAATCATACAAAAAAGCCGCTACCATAAGGGCTGGTATAGAGGGGAATTAACAAGCAGCCGAGCAGCTATCTGCAACACGCTGCGTACCAATTCCCCAGCAATACTCCTCTTCAGACGGAAGGATCAGAATACCTGACTCAATTCCTCCACAACTTGGAGAGGTGAGGCTGTGCGGAAAGGAGAGGCTTTCGGGGGGAGGAGGGGTCATCGTAAGTCTGATAGTTAAAAAAGTTGCCCCCTAGATAAAAGCCTGATTTCTGCTCACCCCCCTCCCTTCCCTGGACCCCAATTCATTCTCAGTAGGAATCGTTGCTGAGACATTTAGCTGAACTGAAACCTATAAGCGTCTCTCAATCTTTGTATTTCGTTCCGGACTGTAGCCCCCTTTAAAGTGAGGGTCTGTGCCAAGCTTTGTCGTTGTGTTTTGGGTTTGTCTTTTAATATAAAACATGTCCGCTCTTAAACGCTGTCCAAGCACCAGAGCTTCTGGGGATTGACAAAGGACTCACAACCACCAAACAAACCAGAGAGTAATGATTTGCATCCTAATCAGGATTACTCACCTAAAAAGAGGAGGATGCAGAAAACGTTTGCTAAAATCATGTTAGTAAATCCAATAGCTCCCCACGTGTAAATATATATTTATCTCTCTCTCCCAAATCCAGGCAAAAAGAAATCCTGAGATTTCTCTGATGAACTTACAAAAAATGGTTTCTTTCAGCGCCCACCCCCCAAAAAATACACCCCAGCTCTGCAGCCAGCCAGCTAGCCTCTCTCTCTCTCTCTTTAGCTCTTCCAGTGATGAACAATTCTGGTTCTATTCCTCCCAAGCATCTTTCGGGGGCGAAAGGGTAGCCGAGAGGAGGTGGAAATTGGGGGGCGGGGGGAACAGACGAATATCCACAGCGTGCTCTGAGTAGACACAATCCGGCGGGGTCCTTGAGACAGCTGGGAATGAGGGGCGCTCACGACTCCTGCCTTCCCCCCCTTGGCTCGCACAGTTTGCTGATGGAAATTCCTGCGAACTGGGGATGTTTGCGTGTGTGTGTCTCTCTCTCTCTCTCTCTGCCTTCCGGGGGGGTGGAGAGAAGGGGCTGCTCTCTGATATCCCCGGCGGTGGAAAGCAGCAGCAGCCTCAACAGGGGAGCAGCGGCGGCAGCTTCCTCCGGCCCTGCCACTGACCAGCTCGCCTCTGGAACTGAAACTGACCAGAGCCTGGAGCGAAACGCGCCAGCCCGGAACGGCCCCTTCCCTTCAACTTCGCCTCCCTGTCTCAGCTGCTTCTCCGCTCATCACCGCCCTCCCGCCCCGGCAGCAATCCGGAGAGGCCGGGGTCGGAGGGGTGGGGTGGGGAGGCAAAGCCGGGGGATGGGAGAAGACAAAGGGCAGCCCGCGATGACCAGCAGCCTCCTCGCAAAGCGCAGCGGGCGGGTCGAGGCTGTGCCTTTGCTTGGGGAGGCGGGGAGGGGGTGTACAGATAAGGCTGGCTCCCCCCCCACACACACACTATTTAAAGAGGCGGAGGGTCCCCTTGCTCTCCGGCAAGACGCAGCCCTCCCGCTCCAAGGAAGAAGCCCGGAAACTTTGCCACCGCACCAAGACGCGGGCGCTGGCTCGCTCCAACCCTCGCTGGGAGCCGCGTCCCCGTCGGCTGGGCTCTAAAGTACTTTTCTCGCCCTTCCGTGCCACAGCGGGAGAGCCCCCGAGGAGAGCTACATAGTTGCAACGCTGGGCTTTGGGATGGGGCCTCCCCCCCCCCCATGGCAGCGGGGGATGTGGCTGCATCCAACCCGGCACCGGAGAAGCAGCCCTCTCCTGCGCCAACAGGCCCGGCTCGCGGGGATCCTTCCTCGGGCGGCGAGGGCTGGCGCTGCCGGCGCCTGTGCAGGCTCCCGCGGAGCGGCTTGGAAGAAACGAGGGAGCGAGGAAAGGCATGGAGCGGAGGGGTGCAGGGGCGGTTTGCCCCAGGGCAGATGCGCAATTCGCCCTGCAAAGTGCATTGCCTTGCCCCTCTTTTTTTGGGGGGGGGAGGAAGGGTGCGACATGAACTATACATTACCGACTGCATGTAATCGGAATTTTAAACATTCAATAAATTAATTAATTAGGATCCGCTTCCTTGGGGGAGGGGGGAAATGAAGCGAGGTGCCCCCGATCTCAGCCTGTGTGGGTAGGAGGAATGTCACACACGCGTCTGAGCGCCCCCAGACAGTGCGATCGTCCCAAGCTCCAGCCAATGCCAAACTCAGACCTCGCACTGGGCTTTGATTTCTCTTCTCCTTTTACAGACGGAAAAAGGCTTCTTCTTTTTTTAAATGATGCTGCAAAGCAAGCGTGCCTCCCCTCCCTGTCCCCTACCATTCTCCCAAGCCTCCTGAAAGACGCCGAAACGTTTCCAGTGGCACACAGGCGATCAACTTTCCTGCTCTGGATCTGCTGGCTTTACTGCCCTCTTCGCTGCTGTGAGGATCAGACCCTGGGGTACCTCTGCCCTGGAGAGACCCTGCGGCCTAGGTTCCAGTGCCTGTTGGTTCTCCGCTGTGCATTGCTCTCTTGGTGACCAGCCCCCGTTTCTGCACTGGGGGAATGTCCATGAAGAGGGTGCCCTGGACTCTCCCTGCAGCCCAGACATGGGGGCTGGGGAAGGGCCTTGCTCTCTGCGGCAGGGGGCCGAAGGCTGCAGAGGCATACCGAGGCGAAGCCGTTACCAACCTATGTCTGAGTCACACTGAGGTTGTGACCCAAACGGCCAAGAGCTGGGAGATCCCAGGTGAATTGAGCGCTGGTGAAAGCTGCAGGGTGGGAAGTCCTGGAGACTGTCCCCCCGTTTGTGCCAGAGCAGGCAGAGCACAGGAAGGTGCTGCGCCAGCCCCGCTGCATGCCACTCTGCTCACCTGGAGCAGCCCTGCTCTTCTGCTCCTGATCCTCTCTCACAGCTCTGCCAATCCCCTCAGTAGCGGCCTGAAGCCAGCACCCCTTCTCTTGTGTCACTCCTGGGCTCCCCACTCACAGCTCTGCTGCTGCCCTTCAGTCATAAGAATGGCCAGACTGGGTCAGACCAAAGGTCATATCCTGTCCTCTGACAGTGGCCAATGCCAGGTGCCCCAAAGGGAATGAACAGAACAGGTCATCATCAAGTGATTCGTCCCCTGTTGCCCATTCCCAGCTTCTCGCAAACAGAGGCTAGGGCCACCATCCCTGCCCATCCTGGCTAATAGCCATTGATGGATCTATCCTCCATGAACTTATCTAGTTCTTTTTGAACCCTATTATAGTCTGGCCTTCATGACATCCTCTGGCAAGGAGTTCCACAGGTTGACTATGCATTGTGTAAAGAAATGTTTCCTTTGTTTGTTTTAAATCTGCTGCCTATTCATTTCATTGGGTGACCCATAGTTCTTGTGTTGCAAGAAGGAGGGAAAAAGAAAAGGAAAAAAGAAGGAGGAAATAACATTTCCTTATTTACTCTCTCCACACCAGTCATGATTTTATAGATGTCTATCATAACCCCCCTTAGTCGTCTCTTTTCGAAGCTGCCCAGGCTTATTAATCTCTCCTCATTCGGAAGCTGTTCCATACCCCTAATCATTTTGGTTGCCCTTTTCTGAACCTTTTCCAATTCCAATAGATCTTTTTTGAGATGGGCGACCACATCTGCACGCAGTATTCCAGATGTGGGTGTACCATGGCTTTATATAGAGGCAATATGATATTTTCTTATTATCTATTCCTTTCTTAATGATTCCCAACATTGTGTTCACTTTTTTCACTGCTGCTGCACACTGAGTGGATGTTTTCAAAGAACTATCCTCAATGACTCCAAGATCTCTTTCTTGAGTGGTAACAGCTAATTTAGACCCCATCATTTTATACATAGAGTTGGGATTATGTTTTCCAATGCCCAGTACTTGCAGTTATCAACACTGACACGCAGTCCTGACATACAGCACCTCTGGCTGCTGCACACAGCTCTGCCAGTGCCCTTCAGTCCTGACCTGCCACTGCCACCCTCCCCGCTACTCCGTCCTGAGCGGAGACTGCCAATCATGCTGAAATATGCAGTGGGTTTTGAGATGTGGTCCAATATCCAACAGCAACAATAAAGATCCCTCTTCACCAGCCTAACCAAACTCTGACCCAGGGTCTCCAAAGACAGGTGGCCAGTGCATTAACCCACTGCGTTCCAGACTGGGGCAAGGGGAGGTGATTTTCTATCACCACATAATAATGGATATGCAGAAGTCAAGGTGGCATGAGCCCTGGTGCAATCAGAAGGCCTGGGACTCCCAGAGCAGAGATTCAGCCGCTTTGCAGGGGGGTTAGTCTGGCTGTCATTATGAGCTGCCTTCTTAGGAATATTCCAACTTGGCCCTTAAGGAGCAAGCATCCAGCTCACCCGCTGCCCCGCGCAGCAGGCAGTGTTAGCTTCTGTTCTGTACTGGGTGATGATGGAGGCCTAAAAGGTGACACGCATCCAAAATCCAGCAGGACAGATGGTTGGGAGGTCCAGACAGGCCACTCAGGAGCCTTCTTGTAGCGACCACTGAAGGGTGTTTATCTGCATCAGCACCAGCAGGACCCAGGAGCCAAGCCACCTGTGGGTTTAAATCTTGAAGCCCTTCCTTCCGCACTGCTTGCCCAGGAGTGGGCGGCGTGGCTCGGGAGCACACACTTCCTGCTTTTTTGTTTCTTCAGCATGCAGAGCAACTAACATACGCCCCCTAAATGTAGCTGCTGCTTCTCTCAGCAGAGGCAGCTTTGGCTTTGGCACTCGATGACCGATGACCGGGACTGCTGCAGGCTGCCTTGAAAGGTGCATGCTCCCTGGCATGGCCAGGCACTCTCCTGTCACATGTGGAAGGATTTGGAAGGGCTGGCTGCTGGGTCTCATTTCCTTGCTCTTTAATGCCATATGATCTTCTCCATTGGTCAGGAGGGGTGTGGATTAAAAGCCCTGTAGAATGTCATGTTCTACCAGCTGTTCCGATAGCTACACTCGGGCCTCCAGAAGAGCATTTCAGAGAACCTATTAAAATCTGCAGTTACCAGGGCCTGGCTGGAGACCGAGCAAAGTTGGAAACTCTAAACCGCCCTTTAGCCACAGAGAATGAAGTCCTTGGCTAATCATTTCTTGCATTTGTTCAGAGGTGACAGGCTCAGCGTGCTTGCAATCAGATCTATCACAGGTGAAGTGAGCCTTCACAAAGGGCGCCCATCCTGCCAGCTGCTGAGTACTGTTCATTTCTGGGATTGAAAGCACTCAGCGCCCTCCAGGATTGTACACTCATGTGTGGAAGACATCCAAAGAAAAGACACTGTGGTTAAGATCCTGGGGCATTGTACTGTAACTCAGGAGCCCCTACTGCTGACCTAGAACAAGTCTCTTTGCTCCTTAGTCTATTGTGGGCATACATTTTAAAAAACCCAATTACAGTGTTGCAACAAGTGTTCTAGCCAGAGCTGGCAATTTTATCAGTTAAAACTGGAGATTTCAAAGGCAGTTAGATGCCTATGTGTTTTTTCAAATCCCATTAGGCACCCATCTTCATCTTTAGGCATCTAAGTACCTTTACAAATCAGGCCCTAAGCCCTCCTCCTCTGAATTTGGAAAACATAGGGCATATTGTGAGCATTAGTGCAGTGTCAACAGGAGGTCACAACAAGAGGTTGGTTCACAGTCCTGTTAGCTGCAAAGTGCTTTCCCAATGGGATGGTCTTCTGCTAAGGGGGCGCTGTGTGATTTTAGTGCCAAAACACAGCTAGCTTGAACAACAATGACTTTCCCTGTGGGTCATCTGCAGGAATTGAACCTGAGACTTCAGGATCTATATTTTAAAAAATAAGCATCCACTGCCTGAGCTAAAGGACCCAGTCCATTAAGTGACCACCCTGCTGCAGGCACAGCAACCCCTAGGCCAGCTACTAGCTAGCAACACAAAATCCTGGTGAACATGAACTACACTTGCATTACAGAGCACTGATTCTGTTGCATTACAGCCTTCGATTTAACATGGAGCATCCAGCAATCTGCACTTTGATTTGTAATTTACTTCAAAAATAATGTAGTGAGAGCTCCTTAAATCAAGGCACTGAGTCTTGACAGGGAATCCATAAACGAGGCACCACATCTGCACTGCCTGGCTGTCTGCACAGCATTGCCTAATCTCCCAGGGTCCTGACCCAGCACGCAGTAGGGTCAGAGTAAAGGCCAATCTCTTCTAGGATTATTCCAAAATCCTAGCAAGGCGTCAGGAATGGGATGTCCCCAGGTCATCACTGAGATGATGGGTACATCCAAATATGGTCCTGCTGGTTGTGAATCTTGCCTATGCAACTTTAGAAGATGCATTTGCAACTGTGGCCCTAATTGTATACACAAAGCCTAAATCATATGCTGAATTTACAGGCAAGATGAACATTAATAGCACAGCATGACCAGATATGGGCTGACAGTGCAATTGTACTAAGGTATTTGCACCATACAGTGCAAGTAATGTGATTAATTCCAAAAATAACCATTTGCACATCAACAGAGCATCTTCTTTATTAGCAGTGCTCCATAGACTAAAACATGCCTTTCAGACGAGGAACATTTTACAGAGCTAGTGTGTCTGGGTGCCAGCTGACGCCAGCTGCTTTCATCATGTAAAAAGATGGACAGAACCAAAAAGCAGCTCTGACTTCCTGTGAACCTTGGGGCAATTTGTGCAAACAGGGCCCTTTCTTTACTACGGGCTGAACTGAAAACCTATATCTGAGCAATCCTGCTTTTGTGATGCCAGGCAGAGCTGAGAAAGGAGGGATTGGACCAGGAAGGGGTGAAATGGGTCAGGATTGAGAGGCATCCACAGAACTGTGTAGCAATCCCAGGCCTGCAATAGCTGGAGGTTTAAGGGTTCAGGATTGAGGTGCATTGTCAGAGCCGTAAGGAGGGTCCCAGGGCTGGAATAGCTGGGGTGCTGTGGTGCAGACCGGCGAGTGTTGCTGTGCGATGGGACCTCAGATTGTGCCTGCCTGCAGCAGGTGGCATTATCATCTGACATCCTCAAACAATGCATTTCCCCACAAACATTTATACATGTTTGTAACACTATTCTGTAGGTGTGCCGGGCAACTTCAATCCCTTTGTGCAATGACAACACTAATCACACAAGTCGAATTCAGAGTAAACACAGGCTGGCAGGATGCAGGCGTTGCTTTTGGGATATTCCATCTAGTCTCTTCCTGTGCCTCAGAGATACCACTGACGAAGCCCAAAATTCAGGGCAGCACTTGATGCTTGGCCCCATTTGGAAGTTTATATTTAGGATCACAGGATGCAGTTCCTTTTACTCTCTTTGTGTAACCGGTCCAGCCTTCTAATGGTCCTATGGGAAGCCCCCATGCTGGAGTCCATGCTAATTGGAAGGGACTGTTCTTCTTGGGTCTCACTTTATTTCTTGAGTAAATTGATAAATGTGACCAAGAGATTCCCCTCCCTCCCCCATTTTCATTTAAGTCCCTTAATACATGCTGATGCTTACTCTCTCGCCTTTGGAGTCTAATCTCTTAAGGAATTACCACATTAACTGAGTCAAGGTTGTTAAGTGATGGATTACTCATTAACCTGTAATCCTCCGGAGGGTGGGATCAGTCTGAAGCACTGCTGTCCAAACCCCAAAGCTCAGCATGATTCCAGCATCCTTCACCCAGGGTCTGCCTTGGGTTTTTGAGGTATACGCTTCAGGGAAGAAGCTGTGTACATACAGCACCTAGCACAATGATTCCAGATCTGTGCCAGCAGCCCAAGGGCTACTGGAATGCTAAGAACCCTCCAGCAACATTCTGAGAGGCCTGCCGGCCTCGCGTTCCCTCCTAGTCCTTCTTTGTCATCAGTTCTTCAGTGTGTTTGTGTTTCAGACTGTTTGTGCAGCATCTCATCCACAGGGGCTCTGATCTCAGGCGTGGCCTCTAGACACCTCCTCGGCAATACCAACAGCGACCTCCTCGGGAAGGCTGCGGCTGCCGTTCCCAGTGTGATGGACGATGCTCGGGCCCTATATGGCCATGGGACGACCAGCCAACCCCGAAGCACAATGCAAAAGAAACCTCAGTTCCACCCAATGATCTTGCCCCAGGGCAGTGCTGTTGGAGTGGAAAAGCATGAGCTAGTGGAATGACCACTCCAGGCCCAGCTGCCTCCCTAAACGTCTTCCTACCATAGCCTGTCAGCAGGCCTCTCCCCTAACATCTCCAAGGTCACCCTCCTCACAGTGCCTGGGCTGGCCCCTCAAATCCCTAAGCCAAAAATATAAGGGTCTGCCTTTACACAGTGTGTTTAAATTAAACCAACTGCCACCTCCAGGTCCCCTTGGCCTGTTCCTACACTGAACACTTCCCAGCTTCTCACCACTCTGTAGTCCTGGAGAATGACCTCAGAGCTTCTCCCTCCAACCTCTTCTACTCTGAGCTTCCTTCCTTCATAGTCACCAGTGAGTTCTTCCCCCAGTGGGGGCTCATCTTCAAATGGGATGGCCTATGCTCCAGCTGCAGCTAGATGTGTTAATTGGCCTCTCAGATCCCATCAACCTTTTCTGAGCCAGGATGGGCTATACAGCCCCACACAGGGCCATATAGATACCACCAAGGAAATATGGAGTGGACTCCTCCATTCTTTGCTTTGGTTTAAGGAGCTCCCCGAGATGCATGGCTGTCCTCCATCCATTCATCGGCTCTGCTCTGTGGATGGCTGCCATAGTTCTTAGCCTTAGCGGCTGCAGCTGACGCAACTGCCTTCGGAAAACAGATGCTCCCAAGTGGTTATTAACGTCTTCATCTCTCACCAGTCAGAATGCTGGATATGCCTTGCCAGGTTGATCATTTGTTCATTAGCCACCAAATGAATTACTTGTTAATTACAAATCTGATGAACAGCCAGCAATCCCATCTGCCTTGGTGAAGAGAGCTGGAAGTGCAGAGTTTCAGGAGGCCTTCGTTACAGGAGTAAGGAGGCAAAGATGTGACTTAATTTTACTACCACTATGTTTCTTTTGATGTTAGGAGGGCAGTACCTAGTAGTCAGAGCAAAGGGGTGGGGAGCCAGGATTTCTAGGTTCTACTCCCAGCTCTGATGGGAGAATGATCTACTGGTGAAAGCAGGGGAGTGACATTCAGGACACCTGCGTTCCATCTCCTGGCTCTGGGAGGGGAACGTGGCCACGTGATTGGAGCAGGCAACTGCATTCTCATTTCTCCTCTGCAGCGTACCTCTGTGTGGCCTTAGGCAAGTCTCTTCAGTGCTCTGTGGCTCCGTTTCCCTTTCTGTAAAAGGGCTGGAACAATGCCTCTCACCCCGAGGTGTTGTGAGGGTGTGAAGTGATGGAGATGCTCAGATGAAAGGTGCTAGAGAAGGACAATGGACTGTGTTATTTATTATAGTAAAGGAGACACTGCTCCTCTCAGGCTAATGGCAACGCACTCTCTGTCTGTACACCAAGTGCCTGGGAGTTTGCGGTATTCTTGTACCTGCTCTGCACAACAGCAGTAAGGCAGAGCCTTCAGGAGCCAGTATCTGCAGTGAGTGCCGGCTGCTGCCAAGACCTGAACCAGCTGGGTTTCAACATGCGCTGCCACTGAGGTTTGGACTCTGGCCTGTGGAGGGGGCAGAGCCGTTGCTCCTCAGCTGACCATTTAGGATGGGCTTTCCCAGCTGAGGATCTCACTCTCTGAGCAATGAGAGCCAGTCCAAGGAAGGAACAGGGTTTGGCTCTCTTCTCCTGGTTCTTCCCATTCCTACCAGGGGACTGGGCCCAGATTCTCAAAGGTCCTTAGGCTCTGGACTCTCATTCGAGCTAGACTAGGTCACCTCTGGGGCATTCCCCAGCCCTTGATTTCCAGAAAAAGGAGAATGCAGAGTCCGCCTGGCCTCTGGTTGCCCAGAGAGTAAGGCTGCCAACCCTCCAGGACTGACCTGGAATCACCAAGAATTAAAAATGAATCTTTAATTAAAGATTATGTCATGTGATGAAACCTCCAGGAATATGTCCAACCAAAATTGGCAACCTAACTGGAGAGGCATGTTATCTTGGAACTGTGACTATTGATGGTCTTGGTCTAGCTCATTGCTGAGCCAGGGTCAGTGCTCCCAGCCAGGACTTTGCTCCAGTCCCTGACACAAGTGCCTTTTCATCTTGTTAATAAAAGCGCCTGACAGAAGGGAGAACAAATGAACAAAATCCCAAGGCCTAGGAGGTAACAGACCCGAAACAAATGGAATAGACCCTCTGCTAGCATTACTTGCGCAGCTGCCCTGCCATAACTTACTTGCATCTCCTGGCACGGCCCAGGGCCAGCCCCCACATTACTTACAGCCCCTACAGAATAGCCTCAGCGATCAATACATGAGACATTGAAATGGTACGACGGAGTGCCGGGCAGACCCAGGCAGAAGCTGGGGGGAGACACAAGGAGCTCTGAGCAGCAGTGCTCTGTCTCCATCTCTCCCTCCCAGAAGCCTGGCAGTGGCGGGAGCTCTGCATAAAGCCTAGCATTGGCAGGGTGCTGCCTGCACACAGAGCCCCGCGAGGATGGGGATTGCAGCCTAGCAGGCAGGAGATCAGATCCAGCTGGCTCCGACTGGCAAAGGGCGCCGGGCCGTGGGGACAGCCTTCATTCCGCCTGCTGGATGCGGCGCCATTGAGTGTGGCCACTGACTTCATGGGGAGCAGGGCCTTACATCTTTACGTGCCTGCTGGGAAAGCAAGCAGGATTCAGCCAGTTTGGCCTTCAGTTTCCACCCTCCCTGAGTCGGTGGTGCTCTGAGCCAGTCCATTCCCTCTGTGCGTCACTAGGGTCTGCTCGCTCCGTGTCCTGTTGTCCTTCCCACCTCACTGAAGCTCCTGGGCCAGTTCCAGCACTGTAGCATGGATTCCTGGGTGCAAGAGGCTGTGACACCTCTCTATTCCCAAGCAGCCACCAGATGGAGTCTTGGCTTTCCTTGCCAGCTGGAACTCTGAGCCAGGACAAAGCCCACAGGGGACATTGCAATGAGGTGGAGAGAGGTTCATTGTAATTGCTCACAAGTACATCAGATCTACGTCCACATGGGTGTCACTTTGTTAGGCTGGCAACATACATTCCTAGAGCACTGATTGTAGTTGAAGTGTGTTGTGGGGGTGGGAGGAACAATTAATAAGTACGTGCAAAGGGCAGCTGGAAAGAGACCATTTGCTATGCTTTACTTTTAAGTGTTTACATTGCAGCAATACCTAGGAGCCCCCCAGTCATGGGCCAAGTCCCCATTGCATTAGGCCCTGCAGAGGCCACCGCTTGCTAGCCAATGTAATTCTCTCTAGGAAGGTGAGTCTTTGTCCACTTCTAGTGGTTGGTCTGAGGAAAAAAAAAAATCTACTACAGCTGCCAGCCCAGAGAGCTGCTCTTTATCTCAAGGTGAATGATTTTAGTTCTCAAAGCCCATCTTATGGTGGCTTATGGCATAGTTGTTATACAAGCCAACAACCTACTTGTGCAAAGGCCTGTGTGTTGTGACAGGCCAGCTGGAGGGGGTGGGCACACTTCCCTGTGTCAGATAAAATATCCGGGTTGCTCCAGGATGGTGGTTGTCAGCTACTAATAGTTACAGCCTACCAGAGACTCAAGCTCT
Organism: Dermochelys coriacea; assembly: GCF_009764565.3. Lineage (NCBI taxonomy): Eukaryota > Metazoa > Chordata > Testudines > Dermochelyidae > Dermochelys > Dermochelys coriacea. Next base: position 5,189,092 of record NC_050093.1, read on the forward strand.
GTCCTTTAAGCCTAGAGCAGCTAATGGACTTAGACCCAGGTCTACAAAGATATTTAGCCTCCTAACTTCCACTGAATCACCGAGGGTTAGGAGCCTAAATATCTTTGTGGACGTGGGCCTTTCTGCTTCAGGGTGCATGGAAGAGACTGTCCTTGCAGGGCCCGTTCTAGAGTCCATGGGAGTTTTCCATGGATTTCCATGGTTGCTGGATTTGAAGGTTTTGAGCTGTAGCCTCCTTCACAAGCACACAGCCCCTTGAATTTGCAGTCCGCTGACGGTAGTGGAAACCGTGGTGGCCAGCAGGATAGCTTGATCTTGGGAGTGGTTGGCAAGGTGTATTGCTGTACAGGGGCATGTGCTATTTCTACCCCCACTGATGTTTTCCAAGCCAGCTCTCCTCTTCAACTTGCCGTGGGGAATGGCCCCCGTGTTGCTGCCTTCCCTCACACAATTGAGGTCTTTCTACAGATATAATTGTTAGTGTGGAAAAAGATGCTTGATAAGGGCAGTGGCTTTAAAAAAAAAAAACCCACCCACGCAAGCAGAGGAGCCAGGCAAATATAGAATCTCCTGCTTGGTCTGACCCCCTTTAAGTAAACACTCCTCTATTTGTCAAACGTTAAACCTCTGCATATGAAGTTGATGGAACAGTGTCTGCCAGCTTGGTAATGTCCTTGTCTGGAGAGTTTGCTCACAGAGAGACATCTGACCAGGCCAAGTTTCCATTAAGAAAGCCAGCAGCTTTGTATTCTCTCAGAATGATAGTAATTACGGCAAGTAATTCAGCTCTGATGATGCTCGTGAACCTGTCCTTCCCTCACTGTCTATGACACTAGATTCTTTCAAGGTCACTCCTGTCATTTTCCTTTGCTTTCCCTTCTCCTGCTTGCTTTCCAAATCTCCCATGGGTGTGCGCACACACACACAAAACTTGAAACAGTCATGTCAGAATCATAGAAACATGAGTCTGGAAGGAACCTCAAGAAGTCATCCATCCATCTCTTCACACCAAGGCAGGATTGAGTATACTTAGGCTGTAGTGTAGATCTGCCCTAAGTTGATATAACTTACATCCACTCAGGGGTGTGAAAAGCCTCCCCACTGACATAGCTTCCGCTTTTCGCCAAGATGGAGTAATTATGCCAATGGGAGAGCGCTCACCCGTCAGCATAGTGTGTCTGCACCAAATGTGCAGCAGTGGCGCAACTGCACCCATAGACTTGCCCTAAGAGCATCCCATGTCCTTCTCGGACCAAGGCTAGTTTTCAGCCAGCAGCTCTCATTTATTTCAATTGAGGTTAAGCTCAGCACAATCTAGCCCTTTGCCTTCTCTCTCTCTCTCTCTCTCTCTCTCACACACACACACACACTCTCAAGGATACAACCTCTCACCTCTTCTAGAGATAGGGGCATTTGGATGCAGGGTTTGACATCAAACCTGAGTATTACAGGTGTTTGAAATCCAAACCACAGCTGGATCTGAATTTTAGAAATGAGACCAGCATGGTCTAGAAATCAGAGCATGAGTCAGAACACCAGGGTTCAATTCCTGGCCCTGCCACCAAGCTACTGATTGACCTTGTCAAGTCACACATCTGTGCCTCAGTTTCCCCATACAATGTCAGTTATAACCTCGGCCTCCCTCTGAGGAACTTTTGTGAGGAGTGATTAAGTAACACGGTGAAGTGCTTTGAACATCAAGAGCCACAGAAGTGTTACCAATGGACTAAACCCACACACTAGAACTGGGTGTCCAAAACTTAGATGGTGTCCAAAATCCAGATCTGGTTCAAGTTTTGCAGCCCAAACCTACCTCTGTATTAAGGCTTGTAAGTTCAAATAGTTCACTTTAGAAAGTTTCTCAAATATACATTCTTTGTAACAATGTGCTTGACTGGAACCAAGTGCTCGACAACTAACCAGTTATTGACATTATGGCAGCAGCTCAAGGCCCATTGCACTCGGTGCGGTACAGACACACAGTAGTACATGGCCCTTGTCCCAGAGAATTTACTTTCTAAATAGACAAATGCACAGAGAGGAAGAAACTTCCTCACGGTCACAGAGGGGGTCAGTAACAGAGCCAGGAATAGAACCCAGGTGTCCTAAGTCAGTGCCTCATCCACTGGACCACACTGTCTCCCAGTGTTTATAAAAGAATCCCCAAATCACAAGTGGGACAATTTCAGAGTAGCAGCCGTGTTAGTCTGTATTCGCAAAAGAAAAGGAGTACTTGTGGCACCTTAGAGACTAACAAATTTATTAGAGCATAAGCTTCGTGAGCTACAGCTCACTTCATCGGAAATGCATCCGATGAAGTGAGCTGTAGCTCACAAAAGCTTATGCTCTAATAAATTTGTTAGTCTCTAAGGTGCCACAAGTACTCCTTTTCTTTAAGTGGGACAATGTCTCTCCCCAACACACAAAATCCGTTCAACTGTCACTATTGTCTCATCCTTTCCTTGCATTCCCCAGCTGGCTGGCTGGCTCCACCTTTTACCTCTTGACTTATGTGAAGATTGGAAGCTCCTTGGGCAGGGACCATCTGTTTGTTCCTGTTTGTACAGCAACTAGTACATTAGGGCACTGGTCTATGACAGGGCTCCTTGCCACTACCACAACGCAAATAATCATAACAAGTCATTGCTCCCGGAGGGCTATACCGTGACTTGCTCTATAGACCCACACAGTGGAGCACAAATCCCTTACAGAGGCTGCATGGGTCTAGCTGCGCAGGAATAAGTGGGGGGTAGGCATGCATGCTCACCTCAAGGGCACCCCCTTATGCCTGGATGCAGCATTGCAGGGGACTTCACCTCTCGCACCCCCACCCCCCTGTAGCCACCTCCTTGGACACAAGGCCAAACCCAGTCACCATCTTCTCCCAACTCTCTGGGTTTTCCATAGCTTGGCTCCCTCAGCCAAGTCATGCAACAATTCACTCCCCTACCTGGGTAACAAAAGGTCCAACTTAAAGTGCAAACCAAATGCATAAGCTAATAGTTCTGCCCCCTCTGGCAGCCCTGAACTCCTCCGCTTCTGGGCCCCTTCAGAGCTTCTTTTCTTGCTTTCTTCCCCACCAGGCTTCTCCCACTGCTTCCCTTGCCAGGGACTGCAGCACTTTGCCTCTGAGGCCCTACCTCAAGGCTTCCCTCCCCCCACAGGAAGCTATTCTGCTCCCCGTGGATAATTCAGCCTGACTTCCTATGGCTTCTCCCAGAGGGGAGCTCCCCTTGTTCCTCCCACTACCAAGTTCCCAGCTCAATTTAAGTAATGCTGTCCCTCACACTCATAATGTCAGTCACTCACACCCTCCTCAGAGCGGATGGGATTGATGGGACAGGGCACAGCCTGGGCTCCATCCCCTCTACTCAGGGCAGGAGCCCAGGAATCGGAAAGCAGCAGCAAGGGCAAGATACTTCGGGCCCTGTATCCAGCACCTTGCCAACACCAGGGATGAGAGGAAAACGAGAGAGCTAGTTCTTGTACACTTGTTCCTTTCTCATTGTGTGGAGAACTAACAAGGGCTGCTCGGCGGCAGCACACTCAGAGCTATCGATCGGGTTCCCAGATCTGCTCTGCCAGAGAGAAAGTGATAGTTGCATAAGGACATGATTCTCCCGGCTAATTGAACGCTCGGATACTGCGCCTCATCCAAGACACTTAAGAAGATGATCAATGCGTGTGCTGCTATATATACAGAATATCTACATATGCTTCCCCACATAAGAGGGCCCTTTGGAACGAGACGAGGTAAGATCCCGAGGAATCATCAGGCAGAGCATTTGGAACAATTCAGAGGGCCAGACACAGCTGATCTCTGCTCCGCTCCACTTCATTTGTGCCTTGTGGTGTGCTATTGGGAACTCCTGCCCCTCTGACCCAGTGCAGAGAGGGGCAGGCTGGGGGCATGACAGGATAACAATGTGCACTAGCCATTTCCAGATGGCATGTGATCCCTTGGGGACCATTTCCAACTGGCATAGGTTAGAGCAACCTCGTGGTTGCTCTCACCTTCCCCTGGGGCCAGGCAGAGAATCAGGAAACTGGAATCTTGTCTCCAATCCAGTGACAGACTAAATGGCCCATGGGGCACTCTGGATTGGCTGTTCATCAGTTCCTAGGTACACAGAATCAGATATTGCTGTTTCTGAAGCTTCCCGGCTTTGCTCGGAACAAGCTTTATTTATTAATTTTTCAGCGTTTACTTAAAACATGAGCAGGTCTAGGAGATTTCTCCCATGGCCCTCTGCCAGCAAGTGGTCAATTAGCCCAAAGAGCTCAGTATTAGGTAAGTACCGACGAGACCCAGAGCTGAGCTGTCAAGTTTTGTGTTCATACACACATCAGCCTCTGCAGTCCCAAATTATATTTGACATTAATTAAAACCCCAAGGCACCTGAGCAAAAACAAAAAAACCCAAAAAACAAAAAACAAAAACGGGTTGGAAGAATGGTGAATGGGGATTTTCTTCCTAAGGAAGGGATTTGTTTGACTCCAATCTCTGTTCATCGTTTTAATCATTTGCTTGGCTTTAGGAGGTTTGTACAGTGCTGGGAGGGTGTATTTAATGGGCAAGGTGCGTGCACGATTGCACACGTGTGTGTGTGTGTCTGTGTAAGAGGAGAGACAGAGGGTTGTCTGAAGACCAAGGCCCAGCTTTGACATGGAGCGATGATTTCTTTGAATCACCTGGACTGGTGCAATGTGGCTATAGGGCAGCTATAAGCCCACCCCTAGGGAGCAGCCCTTGGCACAGGAGGGCCCTAGGCAAGCTACAGACTTGACACCACCAGCTCTGTGCCACCCCTGCAGCAGCTGGGTGCCAGCTGTGGATCAAGCTACATGCAGAACAGAGGTGGACTGGAGTGGGGCCAGGAAAATGTACCCCAGAAATCCTGCACCCCAAAAAAGCCCCATAAGGCAGGGGTGTAGGCTGCCCTGGAGTGCACTGGGAGTTGCAGTGCCCTCACAGCCAGTGATTAGAGAAACTGCTTCCCTTCTGTTCTTGCACTGGGCCAAGCACTCAGCGAGGCTGCCAGCATATGCTTTAAAGGGGAGAGCGTGAGCACTGGAAGGAGGGTAAGCTGCAAGCAGTTCCTCTGCCTGCCTTCTGCAGCCAGCTCTCCTTGTAAGCACGAAGCTGCTCCTGGGATACATTTTATGGGGGGGTGGCGGCAAAAGCCACCTCCCCTCCTTTCTGCGGGCATGCGAGCAAGGAGCCTTATAAAAGGGCTGGCTGGCTCCAAGGGATAGGGATCGGCTAAACACCCTTCGGCCTCGATACTGAGGGTTTGAATCCATCCCACTAATGATATGGATCCACGTGAACTCAGGCCAGTTCTGAGTAAGTTAAGGCTCCCTGCCAATGCTGTACATCAGCTGAACATGGTCCAACTACGCTCGGTCAGGCGAGGCAAACGGGCTTCCAGAGGTGGATTCTATTACCCAAGTGGTGCTTTAGTGTAAGCCACAGCGACCAGGGTAGACAGCAGCTGATGAATCTGTGGGGGAGGCCTTGAGCGTATTCCTGGACTGCTGCCTACCTAGACATGCAGGTCTCCCCCCCCCCCCCCCGCTCGAGTGCAGCTTCTTGTCTACGGGCAGCAGCCGTCTTTCAGAGCTGCTGCAGAGGGAAACCAAGCGTTCTACCAGCTCGTCCAGCCGCCAAGGAGCTAAAGTGAAGTCACAGGGACACAGGAGACTCCCAGTACCTTGCAGAACGAGGATTCAAGATTCAGTGTGCTGTAGCCAAAGCTTAGCTCAGTCATCAGTTCAAGACATGGGGCAACGTGGCTTTTAGGATAAGCGATTGCTCCAGAAGGTTAGATTGGCATGGACAGAGCTCCCACAGGGCTAGACCCTGAAGACATCAGCTGGGATAGGCCCAGGCCATCTTGCTGGGCCTTGTTTTCCTGGCTGCAGGGCCTCTGGGGTAGTAGATGAAAAGGAGAAGAAAAGGGAACTTGGGGACATTAGAATCCATAGGTGCAAAGACTGTGGGGTTTGCTGGTGCACCACTATGCAGGTCTGTGAAATATACCCCACTGGTCAGAAGGCAGGTCTCAAATGGCGGTGCCACAAAATCAAACTCCCATAGGCAGTCTATGGCAGACCTGGGATCAAACGGATCTCCTGAACCCTTATTCACAGCTTTGAGCACAAGCACATCCTTGTTCTTCAGCTGAGACACCCCACCTTAGGGATCCCATAGGCCTGGCAAGCCCCACTCCTCCCTGCACCCCAGTGGAAAAATCCATAGGATCCTGCAATCACAGAGAGCAGGGAACAGGGCCAGCTGTCAGAGGATACAGATGCTTTTAAAACGCCCTGTCAATGACTTGTGGGGGGGAGGAAGGAGGGAGGAACAAGGTAATGGTAGAGGCGAGGGGCCAGTTCCAGTATCAGCCACTCAGCCTTAATCAGACAATGAAACAAATCAAGTTTCGCTAAAAGCTCCAGAGCCCAGGCTGGGCTCCCCTCAGCACTCAGGGCTGGTCCTAGGGAATGCGATTTCCATCCATTAGCTGGACATTAGAGGAGGGTAATTGAGATGGTTTGCATCGGGGCAGGGAGCACTTGAGTGGAGATGACATAATTGAATGAACGTTCTCATGCCCTCGCTGTTGAGGTGAATTAGCCGAGTCGGGCCTCATGTCAGGAAACAATGTTAAATTCCTATATATCAACATTACTGCCCTGTGCTGAAAGCCTCCGCAGCGTGGGGGGAGGAAGAGGAGGAGAGGCAGCGAGGCACGGGCACGGGCCCTGTTCTAGAAATGGTGACAATGAGGCTTCACAGGGGCCTGAGCAGCAGCATTGCGAGGGTCTGCAGGATTGAAACAGAGCAGAGGTCACCCTTGGAAAGAGATGGTGGGTAAGGGGGGGAAGTCACAGAGCAGTTTGCAACAGCCCGTGATCAGTCACCCACCCTGCACTGGATCAGCCAGAGGGAATTTTTCACAGCAAGGCTGAGGCGCTCAGGAAGGTCTGGGTGTGGCCCCTCACTGTGATAGCAAAGCTCGGGGGTAGATCAGGCTCACGTGCAGAGGCAGGGGCTTGTGAAAATGGCAAGGAAGGCAACAACCGAGATGTATTTGCAGAGCTGAGAGGGAGCAGAGCCAGCTTGACAGGGGATGTAGCACCTCCACCAGCTGCAGGCCAATTACCGCATCTGTATCACGGTGAGGAAGTCAGAGGAGAGACTTTACCCTAGGTCCTCCACCAGCTAAGGCACTTGCTTCCCCCAAGGAGTTACTTCCTCCTGATCCTCCCTGTTTCTCCCCCCTCAGGACTTATTGCCAGAAGGGAGAGGCCATATAGTGTCCCTTTTCAACACCAAGTGCCCAAGGGGCCCAGCATAGAGGCCTGCATGCACCCACCCACGCTCACGTGCTGTTGCATGGAACCAGCCCCCTTTGAGAGCTGCGGAGCCGTGCCACACTGGGAATGTGGTACCCAAAGGCTCCATGGCTTGGGTGAGCAGTTGCCTATTGGTGCCAGCGCTTGGCTCTTTGCCTGTTTCTCCGCTATAAGGCACCAAGGCATTCTCCCTCTTGCTGGCTGCACATCTGTGACCAACTGCACCGAGTATCAAAGATTTGCCCTCTGAGCACCAGCCATCTGGCTCCTCCAGCCAGCACAGAGCCCTGAGGTTTCACTCCGTGACGGTACCTTGCCTACCTAGCAGGTTGGAGTGGCCACGCACCCTTCCCCTTCCCTTGTCCGCTGTGTGGGCAGCAGCTGCATCTCTTGGCTGCTCTTCCAGATGGACAGATGGGCCTGCGTCATCAGAAGCAGAAAGGACAAGCTAGGCACTAAGAGCACAGCCAGTTATGTGCTGGTGCAGCCTGCAGTGGCCATACACGGCTACCCCTCTTCTCCATCGTACCCCCTGCTTCCCAGTCGGGAGACACCCACTGACACCTCTTCCCCCTTCCCCCACCCCCACCCCGAGAAGCTCCAGGAGCAAAGCTGTGCCTAGGTACAATAACCTTCTCCCAGCAGCACGCCCCTCTGATGCTTTTTGTTCCAGCTCTTACTAGGCCAAAGCTTAGAGGGACTTGGGAATTTCTGGTTCACCTTCATGGCCAGTAAATTTCCAGCCTGAAAAAAATAGGTTCTGTGATCTTGTACTCCTGCCAAGAGCCATAATAAGAGGGCTAGTTTTCTAGGCAGGCGCACAATTCATCTGAGCAGGTTCAATTGTGGAAGAATTCCACACTCAGGGAGGGGAAAGGAGAGACGTACAGCCAGGGGACGACAGGGAGCGGAGAAAGAGATGCAAAGAAAAGGCTGGAAGGTTAGAGAGAGGAGCGATGGAAAGAAGGGAGAGATGGAAAAGAGGTAGAGGGAGGGAAACACCCATAAGTGGAGAAAGGAGAGAAAGTTACAGGGAGAGAAAGAAGGAGAGGGGGAAATGCCTCTGCAGCTTCGTCCTCATGCTCAGTGGGCAGCATCCCAACCTCGCTCCCCTGGAGCATCCTGTCGGCCCCTGTCATGGCTCTCTTCTGGCTCCCAAGGGGGGCTGGCAAGCACCTGGCCACTTTCAAAATTAAAAGGCTCTAAAAAGGATGACGTGAGCGTTGCCCGCCCACTGCACAGAGATGCAGAGAACATGTCCCCACTGGGCAGCTGGGCTCCTAGCTGCTCAGCTGGGTGAAAGCAACTCAGAGGGGAGCACGATTTGTCCCAGAGAGGATCGCCTCGTTCTGCTACAGCCGGGACTTATGAACATGGACGTGAGGGACGCACGGAGCCACCTGACCTGCTGACAGCAAAGTGCCAATTGGCTGTGCATTATGATCGGTCTGTAAAGCCAGCAGACCAGTGATCTACTGCAGTGGGGAGTGCTGCAGGGGAGGAAGAAACAACCTTGCTGTTCATTCAACAGCTTCACCGTGAAGCACGGGGGCCCAGCTAGAAGCTGGAGCAGCATGAGACTGGGTTGAGATTTGGGTGGGAGACTGCCTTGGAAAAGTTGGTGTGCTATCAGAACAGCTGCAGCATGCTGGTGATTTGCTCTCCCATCTGAGTCAGTGTTGAGCCTGTCAATCAGCGAAGTGCTATCAAAGTGGTGGGGGGCAACGCTGGTTTATGCCAGCTGAGGATCTGTTTAGCTGGGATGTACAACTGAGGCCGTGAGTGGTAATGTAAGATACCACTGGCACTTGTTCTTTTGCAAAAACGGAGCTGTTAACCCCAATGTCCTGACAACCCAGAATGTAATTATCCAACTTATATCTCCCTGCATCCCCTGTGTATTCACAATTAGGTACAGGATTCTGCTTCACAGTGTCACCACACAGCTGTGGCATTCTGCCTCAAAGGTGACTGCTTTTCAACGGGCCAGTGAAAAGATCCCTGCATACAGTTCATAAACGCTTGCGGGGAGGGAGGGGTAGAACCTTATGGGGAGATGAAAGAAGCTGAAAAAAAAATGTTAAGGGCTAATCAGCCAGGAGCTATTGCCCAAGCCCACATCTGACAGCATGTTCCCAGAGTTTCAAGAGGCAGGCTACAATATTACTTGCCCCATTTTCATTCCGATGCACCAAATCTCAGCACTAGGCACAATGAATAATGCCAAAGAAAGGAGGTGCTTATGAAACACTGTGTTCACTTGTGATAATAGAGGAGGAAAAAGCTTTGTCAGAGTAACTGATTGTCTGGGAACACAAGCGCCATGTGTCAGTTCAAGAGAGGCTGCTGCTGGGAGAACATTCACCCCGGCATTGTTACTCTGCTGCCCCCCCCTTTTTATTTTTTTAAAAAGGATCTGAATGCCAGCATCTGTGTGGGTGGCAAAGCAACTGCCCTCATTTTATCAGCCACTGGGCTGGCGCTGCGCAGGGCAGCTATGTCCGCAAAGGCTCAGCCCCTTGGTTTAGGGTAGCCTGAGCAAGGAAGGGAACCACTGGCCTTGGGACTGCTCCGGGAAAACGTACGTCTGTGCTGCAATCAGAGGTGTGATTGCAGCATAGGTAGACATAACCCTGACAGCTTTACCCACCCTAGCATGGCTATGTAAATGCAGCAGCAGTGGCTTCAGCACAGCCTGCATGAGCCTACCCAGAACCCTGGGTCCGCATTCCTGTTCCTAGCCCACGCCAGGGTCAGTGCAACCACATCTAGGCTACCCTTTTTAGCCATGCTAGCACAGATGCGTCCAGCCACACTGCAGTCACACTTCTGATTGGAGTGTGGACATTCCCAGGGCAGTGTGAAGGACATGAACGTGCAGGTTGGGATTTTTAGACGTGTTCCAGCGGAGCCAGTCAGCGTTTATACCATAGTCTTTACTGGGAAAAGAGGCGCCAGAATCTACCTTTGAGCTCTAGGAGACATAGGGAGGGTTTGTGGGCCGAGCACAGAACTGGGAGTCAGGGATGCCTGAATTTCTAATCCAGGCTCTGAAACCATCTTTGGCCACACTTGGAAATGCTCCTGACTCTGTTAATGGTTAGCCAGCCACAGGGGTAGCTGCATCAGTGCAGACCTCTAAAGCATAGGTGAGGCCAAGGCAAACCCCTGCTTGACTGAGCTCTTAAGGTTTAACCCCATCTTGCCCTTGTCTTTATTTAGAGGGGACTCCCCTCCTGCACTTGCCAGGGAACAATGGCTGAATCATGGTTACTCACAAATGTTGGCAAGGACATGGTTTTCCCTTGGACAAGTCAGTTCCTCTTTCCAGGCCTGGGTTTCCCCACCAGTAAAATGAGGATAGCAATACTTCCCATTTTACAGGGATGCTGCAAGGATTGCAATGTTTGCAAAACTATTTGGAGACCAAAAGTGCTAAGTATCCTCATTATTAATAATGAATTGATGTACCATCTGGTCTTTCAAACAATCCCAAAGCACCTTCTATAGGAAGTAGAGAAAAAAACCTCCGACCATTAGCCCATCTCTATCTCTACCTTCCACCCCAGAGATGGCTGCACTTCAGTGGTGGATGAAGTGGAACATGGTAGCCGCATACCTGCTGCACAGCAACATCACATATCAGATTAGAACAGCTAGTGAAGACGAATCTTATGTCCAATCAAAACCACAGATGGAGTTTAGGGAGCAGGGTTGCAATTCCCCAGTGGGATTTGCCTGACACAAGGACTTAACACCCAGGCTCTTGCAGGAAGTACCATGCGACCACTGGAGGTTCCCACCACCTCAGCTCTACAACTCCCCCTTAAGAATGGGCCTGTGTCGTATCCTGTTTGACGTAATCCCAGGATCAGATGTTGTTTAAAGAGATGGGTCTTGAATCTGGTGGGAGGTCATATTTTTTTAATGTGGGGTTTTGTTTTGTTTTTTAAATGCAGCTTGGTGTGCACTTAGCAGAGGAGTTTCATCCAGGTCTTTGGAGCGGAGCCTGGAGCTGGAGTGCAGAGCAGTGGAGTTGCAGGTTTTTGCCTGGAGCAGGAGCAGAGCTGGAGCACAGCTCCAAAACCCTGATCATCCTGCATCAAGTGAGCCCGAGACAAGCACCGAAGCATCTCTGGGTTCAAGTTTCACTCAGGTGGCGAAAGAGAAGCCTGCTTAGGATCTTTCATTCATAGTGTGACCAAGCTATGCATTGTGAACTGAACCCTCTACCATATGGTTAGGCAGCTGGTGTGCTAAGACCAGCCCAGACCAGTATTGGCATGGAATAACTGATATGCCTGAACCAGGGTGATGGAGGATTTAAAGCAGTAAGATTCAGTGCTCACTGGAGGGACTGGTCAAATAAAGGACGAGGGAGTGGCATGTTAATGTCAACAACTAGGGGGTGTGAATCTGTGGAGAGAGATGATATAAATGTTCCGGCTGACACAGCAAAAGATTGTTGGGAATGGAAGATAAGGACAATCAAGATATTCAGGGGCCTCCAGGGCCATTAGTGAGAGACTATTGTTTTAACAGGGTTCAAAAAGAACTAGATAAGTTCCTGGAGGGTAGGTCCATCAATGGCTATTAGCCAGGATGGGCAGGGATGGTGTCCCTAGCCTCGATTTGCCAGAAGCTGGGAATGGGCAACAAGGGATGGATCACTTGATGATTCCCTGTTCTGTTCATTCCCTCTGGGGCACCTGGCATTGGCCACTGTCGGAAGACAGGATACTGGACTAGATGGACCTTTGGTCTGACCCAGTCTGGCTGTTCTCATGTTCCACATACTACAAGGCAAAGATCTTTAGAGTTTGTTCATGGGGGTCACATTAAGTATCTTAATTAGGAGAGCAGCAATGCAGGGACAAGGTGGGTTTCTATAGGGAGCTCAATGGGACTTCTTTGCAGCACCGCCCCATTAAAGGCTTCTCCATCTGTACCAGCACAAGTGAGGAAGAGCACACAAACGCTATCAGTGCACTGAACCTGAGTGAATAACCAGAAACTTCAGCAGCTTGATGCAATGGGTAGGGCACCTTCCTTGGGGTTAGGTGACAATCTGTATCCTTTGGCAAGCCAGATAGAGCTCCAGTTTCAAAATGGGGAGGTGAAACTTGTGGCACATTTCCAAAAAGAGCTCTTTACCCATCATGCTTAGTTCGTTTGAAAATCTGACCCTTGGGATCCAATTTCCAGAGCTGCTTGAGCCCTCAGTTCTCACTGAACTCATGGCAACTGCAGGTACTTATCAGCCATGAGCACCACACTCCTTTCTATAGCAGGATAGATTCATAGATTTTTAAGACCAGAAGGAGCCATGATGATACTCTAATGTGACCTCCTGCAGAGTCTAGGCCAGAGAACCTCACTTAGGGATTCCTGCATCTGACCCATAATTTCTGGCTGAGCTAGAGCATAGTATTCAGAAAGACACCCAGCCTTGATTTAAGACTTAGTGATGGAGAATCCACCACAGCCCTTGGTAAATTTGTTAATTTCTGTCACTTGTTAAAAGTGTGCATCTTGTTTCTGGCCTCAATTAATCTAGCATCAGCTTCCAGACATTGAAACCTTGTTCTGATTTTATCTACTGCTATCAGAAATCTCCTCCCCACGTAGGTGCATATAGACCATGATCAAGTCCCCTCCTAAACTTCTCTTGGATAACCCAAATAGACTGAGCTTCCAACAAAACAAAACAAAACCACCCACACTCATGTAGCTCTTTTCTGAGCCCTTTCCAGCTTTTTTCCACATCCCTTTTGAAGGGCAGACACCAGAACAGGACACAGTATTCTAACAGTCTCTCCGTTGCCATACAAACTGGGAATATCAACACCGCCTTACTCCTACTCAACATACCACTTTTTATACATCCAAAAGATCACCTTGGCCCTCTCAGGCACAGCATCACACTGGGAGCTCACGTTCAGCTGGTTAGCCACCAGGCCTCAATGTTCATTCCCCCTTTTTAATGCCCCTGGAACTCTATGGATGAAAAGCACTAAATAATGGCTTAGTACAAATACTTATCCTAATAATTTAGGACTTAGGAAGCCAGATAGGAACAAAATAAGACCCAGCCAAAGGGATCACAATTGAAATCTCACCAATGTCTGGGAAAATCATGCAGGAGAGAGAGAGAGAACGAACACACATCAGTAAGTGAAACATATCCCAGTTCCTCCTAACCAAGGGAGAAGGCCCTCCCAGCTGTGCGAGAAAGTCAGAGGAGCAAGCAAAGAACTTTAAAGAACAAACAATGTGATCAAGGGGCAGATCAGGGGACCTAGGCAAACCCAGGGAGCAAGTGAACAGGATAATTAGAGGTTTCAGAGTAGCAGCCGGGTTAGTCTGTATTCGCAAAAAGAAAAGGAGTACTTGTGGCACCTTAGAGACTAACGAATTTATTTGAGCATAAGCTTTCATGAGCTACAGCTCACTTCATCGGATGCATCCGCTGAAGTGAGCTGTAGCTCACGAAAGCTTATGCTAGGATAATTAGAGGAGCTCAAGTCGCAGAGAGTCCAAAGCCATGCAGAATATTTTAAACTCTCAGCTCAGCAGAACTCTTCAGCTAGATCCACAGCAGAAAGGGAGAAATTGGCCCATTATAAAAGAAATGTGACTTTGGTAAATTGGAGACAGGGGAAATAAGGAAGTGGCAGATTTGTTAATGAGCTATTTTACTGCTGTCTGCACAGAGCAGGGAGATGGAGAGAGAGAGAGAAGGCTGAAATAGGGGGAAGACATCTCCTGGAATGAGTGGGGAGGAGCATGAAGAGATCAGAAGAGACAGGGCCAGGACAATATTGGAGCAAGAAATGGGAGTGAATCAACCCCCAGGATCACAACCCCTTCAAAGCCTGGAACCCTTGGAGCAATTAGTTTATAACCTGAAGCCTGGGATGCAATTCCCCTTATCTCTGTTTGCATAGATAAAAATGCTACTATTGATCATAAAATGGCAGGGCTGGATCTCTGGCTGCTGTAAATTGGAGTAACTCCACAGACAGTCTCCACTGAAAGGAATTCTACACCAATTCATTCCATTATTGTTATCATTTATATTGTGGTTGAGTCGAGAGTCCCCCCCCCCGCATCAGGGAGCAGGGCCCCAATGTGAGAGACACTGTACAAACAAGTCAAAGACATTGTCTGTTCTAGACAGCTTCCAGTCTAGGATTATTTATCCACCTCTGGTATCTTGTCACAGAAAGGCTAGAGGAATAGAACCCAGGTGTCCCGACTTCCAGTCCTCTGCTCTGTCCCACTAGACCCCATTCCCCTCGCAGAGCTGAGCCTAGAACCCAGGAGTCCTGACTGCCACTCACCTCTGCTCTAACCAACTAGATTCCACTGCCTTTCCAGATCTGGGAGTAGAACCCTGGAGTCCTGTCACCTAGTTCCTTTTGCTAGATCTTTCCCCATTGACCAACTTGTGGACAAAGTTTGTGGGAGACAAGAAAAAAAGCAGGATTTACTTGCAAGCAGAAGATCATTCTAACCCAACTGGGAGTTCAGAGATGCCAAGAGAGGAGGACTGGTGGGCATTAGGATAGAGCAGATAGTGGGACTGAAATAAACCTGAAGGGATGGGAAGAGATGTAGACAACCAAGTGGCCTTTTGTTGCCTAGAATTTGACCATCTAGGTGCTTCTCTCAGGAGTCGAAGTGAGATCCCAGAATAGCAGGTGTGTAAACACTTTAATTCCCATTAATGCTCACAGGTGCTTCTGTTTGTTTCTTAGCTTTAATAAGGAGTTTACAAAATGTCTTTTTCCCCTGCTTTCCCAGTAACTGAAGGCTCATTAATAAAGAATGACTAACTCAACTACAACTCGACATTCTTGCTGACAAGGAGGGAGGCTCATGAATATTCATGGTGATTGTATTTGCCTTCTTCTGACTTTCATAAAAATGCCTAAACAAATAGTGCTCCCCTCCCCACACATGTTCAGAAAAAAAAGCTTGGGCACCCACATCTCCAGTAAACTTGTCCCAAGCCTGCTCTATTCCTTTCATCCCCCTCCTCCCCCCAGTCCTCCCTCCCTGGTGCCTTCTGAAATGCAGCTAGGATCATTAAACACCCTCTCAGTCACAGCTGCTCAAATACTACGGTGTCCCAGCATAGGCTTCAGGAAGAGGAAGGCAAACACAAACAAGGTGTTAGTTATAACTGAGTGCAGGCATTAGCATTGCAAAAAGTTTTAATAAGATTGGAAAGCAGGCTGCCAAGCTGAATAGCTGTGGTCGCTACATACCTAAGTAGGGTCTAGTTCAGAGACATTGGTGGGGGCAGACTTTGTCCCAGGTGGTTTCAAATATATTTGCAACCTCTTGAAAGGGGCTACTCAACTGTATTGTATTCTTATTCCTATGCTGTGCCCATCACCATGGTTTCTGTGCACCTTGGGCAAAGTAGAACAAGTGGAATGGCTGATCTTGCCACAGAGTTGAGTCCTGAGTGCGTTGACTGCTAAAAATACAGACCAAGGACCTCCTGGAGGATCAAAAGCTCCCAGACTTTACAGAAGGTGGGAGCCAGTTGCAACTAGTTCCGATCAACTGAACCAGATGCCTGGATCTGAATATCCCAGAACTCTGCAGCAGTGGGCCCCTCACTACGAAAGCCCAGATGGGCAAGTGAGTGCTCTGAACCACCCACCACCCCCAACCCCCTCTCAATGAGAGTGACCACCCTCAACCCCCTCTCAATGAGGGTGGTATGCCCCCCACAACAGAACATCCTGGAACTGGCCCTCAGTGCATTGGCAATTCAGCACCATGGACAGTACAGGAAACAGCCCCAACAAGCATATGCAGGAGGGCGAAAAAGATTCTCTCCCCTGCCCAAAAGCTAACCAGCATGTGGTATGTTTCAAAGGCCACTGGGTATGCCTAGCACCCAATGGGTTAGGAGCCCAGCTCTTGTCTACTAGCTAGACAGAAAGAAAAGACAACGGGGAAGAGGCAAGGTGTGTGTGTGTGTGTAGGGGTAAAACTTGCCCCCAGTTTTTGTGACAACCAAAGGTAAAGAGCTGCCTACTTTTACCTGACTTAAGACCTCTCCACAACTACCCCCCATTCCTTTGCTTTCATTGTTGGCTCATTCCCTTTTCGTTTCTGTTTTTGCCCATAAATGGGTGAAAGAAGATTTGGGCTGAAATTAGGTACAAGTACTGCTGTAACACACTGGCAACATGTGCATCTCTAACAAGGTTTACTCACCAGTAGAGTACCTCCTCCTAGCTGCTTTAGGAATAGCAGCATCTAGGTCTAACATTCCTCTCTTGATGGTTGCTCACACTACACCCTCTGTGCCCGGGACTCAGTACTACCTCTTCATGACTTGACCCTCCAGCCAGGTCACTGTAAAGTCCTCCCTTTCTGGGGTATCAGAGTCCCACCTGATTAGCTGGCCTCATCTGTCCTGACTGTCTTCCAGTCCAGTGGTAGGTCCTGTGCAACTTTCCTAGCAGGCAGGGGAACCCACACCTACCCCCTTCTCCTGGTCCCAGTCCAGGGACCCTATGTCTCACAACTATGGTCTCTTTGCTCCCAGACCCTGTTGCTATTTCCTACCTTTCTGCTTTATCTTCTACCCCCTAGATTTACCAGCCAAAACACTCTCTTCCCAGAGAGTAACTACAGACTACTTCCCTTGTAGCCTTCTTCTATGCTCAGCTTGCTGGCTTTATACAAGCCTTCCCCTGTCCAACTGGTCTTCATCTTCAATCAGCCTTTCAATCCCCCCCCCCCCCCCGGCTCTCCCCCAGGTGCAGCCTATCAGGTGAATTGACTCACTCAACCTGCTCTGTCTTGTGTGGGCTGGACACCCCCATCACAGGATCCCATCCCCTTCTAGTGGGAATGGCACTATAGGATAACAGCCTGCTACAGCTACTAGGTAATGGAATTACTCCTTTAGCACAAGTTATAGAGAGATCTGTTGTGAAGGAGCAGATCCTAGTTCAACCCTTGCAGTCATGGTGGAGCACTTATACTCTCACTGTCTCCTACAGGTTCCTTAACTCTTGCTTCCTTAATGGCAATTTCAAGCCTTGCTTGTTCAGTGAAAGGGGAGAACAGAGGGAAGGGGAAAGGGGGAGAGGGTTGCAGGTGGTACCTGCATATAGCTGTGCCAATCAACATTTCATCCAATAACCTTCTCCCCACACTCAGCCTATGATCAGACTTTAAAGGCCTCTTTTAGATGTCTAAAGCCATTTTCTGATCCACTGCCATGACCTGCCCCACAGGTCCCCAGCAATATCCCCAAATCCCTTCATTATCTTTATTGCCTCTAGCTTCCTCCCAAAGCCTTCTCTGCTGTGTCAGCAGGAATATTTATATCACCACTTTCTGTGGGCACAATATCTTGCCTGGCTGATATTAGCAGCCTGTTTCCCCTGGCTTCATATTACCTATCATTTTGGTCTCTTCCTTGCCTAGCTGGGCAAGCCCAATCTCCATCACTTTTCCTGCTTAAACTAGATTTAAGAGTCCAGTAATATCATCACCCCCCTCCCGGCCCCTTCTCCTCGCAATTACAAAGCACAGCACCTGGCTGGTCTCCACTGAGTGAAGCAGGACAATATTCTCTCTGACAGATGAGGGCATCCTCATAATACACTGACTCTTTGGTGGGGCTTTTCACATCAGGCTCTCAGAGTGCTTTCTGAGCAATTATTTATACCTACCATCCGAGTGATGTAAATGCCTGTGTTAGATATGGGAACACTGAGGCTCAGAGAAGTGAAGTGACTTGCCCTAGGCCACACAGTGAGATAGCAGCAGTGCTTGGTATAGAACCCAGGTGTCCTGATTCCCAGGAGCCAGTTCTAACAACCAGACCACACTCCCCTCCCAGAGCTAGAAAAAGAATCCAGACTGACTCCCAGTCTCCTGCCCCATTACACGTCTCCCTCAGACTTAGGAACAGAACCTCAACTCTAGCCCCCAAATAATAATGACCCCCATCCAGCCTCCCTCATCAGGCACAGCCAGTCCAGAAGCTGGACCAGCCACAGCATGCCCTCCTGCTCTTTCACTTAGAAACCTAGTGCTCCTTTCCATCCCTTTGGATGCCCTTTCCAGCATCTCCTGATCAGACTTGGGGTATATCTGCACCTGGCACTGGCCTGCTTGATATTGGAGTCCTGCAGTTGCCACACAGATCAAGTTCTTAGGTGCCACAAATCCTTAGATCTGACTAATTCTGCTATGGCAGGAAAGTGCCCTTTCCTCCCCATTAACTAACACTAGGGTGTCACTGAACAGAACGGGCCGCCATGACCTCCCCTGGCCAAGTCCAGCATGGGGGAGTGCTTGCTCAGGTCAGAAGCCAGCACTGACCTCATGCTCCTCTGCAGCAGGGTATCCATTCAGGAGTGCCGCTGGACAGAGACAACAGCAGGAGCGGCTGTGGGGAGACTGGCAGGAGCATCGGGAAGGGCAAGGAGCAGCAGCAGAGGTGACGGGGAGAGGTTGCAGAGCCAGAGAGACGGTGACCCAGATTAGTGGCTCTAGCCATCTGCTTTTCCCTTGTCTGTGATTTACCGCTTTCATTTTCCTTGGTGGTGGGAGCTGAGCTTAATTAAAGATATTTTATGTGCATTAATAATGTTTGCAGCTATGCAAGCTAAGACAGTGGGGTGAAGGAAATCAGAACCAGTGCTTCAGGGTAGAAGTTCATCATCTGTGGAGGAATTCTTCTTTCCCAGCCCCCATGCATGGCATCACACAATTGTTCAGGTGCTTCATGGGGAGAGAGGGGCTTTGCCTTCCTCTGCAGCGCCATAGACTGGATCGGATGCAGTGTTGGCTGGACCGATGGCCTGAGGTGTTATGGCCTATGTGAGGCCAGGTCCTTGTTCCACACCAGGAGTGCATGGTAATGGGGAGGGGAGAGCGCACTCCCCCCATGTGAGAAGATAGACAATGGGGAGAGAGGCCGAGAGCACTGCAAGAGCAGCTTGCTGTGAAGGGGGGTGAGATTAAACCAGGCATTGAGAACAAGACTGTGGCTTGAAGAATGCACCTCCACTTCAGTGTAAGGACACCCCTTCCAGCCCCTTTGGCATCGCCTAGGGAGAGCTTCATCCGGAGCCAGATCAGAGCAAAGCACCGGTCCTCCATGTCACACCTGCAGCAAGAGCCGATCCTGCCTCTGCTCTCATTCAGAGGAGATCGCGGTCAAGTCTCACTGTCTCACCCCAGAAGCAGGCCACTGCTATGCAACAGCAGGGCCTGGCCTAGCCAGCTGTGCCAGGCACTCCCAGCCAGTGCTTACAGTAGATTGAAACATCCCATAGCGTCAGCGCAGCAGGACAGGTAGCTGTGGGGAAGTGCTGCTCATCCCAGCCAGAGAGGAGAGCAGGAACGTCCCTTCTGCTTTTAGGGAAGGAGGGAAATGCACTCCCCCCCACCTTACCTCCAGTCCCCACCACATTCCCAAATGACTACCCCCCTCCTGAGTTTGCTTCTCTAAGTAATGGGACACAGGGGGTATCACTTCTCCTCCCCCTGACTGCCTCTGGCTCAGAAAACACCATGGGAGGGGTCATCACCTGCCCCCACCCCCGTTGCAGATATAACCCAGCTGCATGAGCCGGCAGCCCCATGCATTTCTCAGAAGGTCTGGATCTAATTTAAATCCTGTTAGTGCTGGATTCCCTGTGCACGGGGGCAGGTTGGGTTAGAGAACTCCTCGCCATGCCAAATCCACTGGGGCAGCTGGGATTTAATGAAGGCAATAAATCCAGACACACAATAACCCGTATGTGCTATACACTCCCAGGTGGGGCCCTGGTGCTACATCCTCAGCTGGTGTAAATCAGCACAGCTCCACTGGAGCCAATGGGGCTACTACAGCTGAGGATCTGGCCCATGTTTTAATTAACACATTGCTCTTTTATCTATGGCACTTAATGAGCTTTACTCACTTTAACTAATTCAGCTTCATAACCCTTCTCTCTAGCAGCGCAGTGTCCTTATCCCCATTTCACAGAGAGGAAGTCGTAAGTTCGAGGTCAGTGTCAGAGCTGGAAATAGACCCAAGGAGTCCTGACACCTATCCTCCTGCAGCAGAGGGTAGACTACGCTGTCCCCTGGGTGGGGACAGACCCAGGAATCCTACCTCCCCTCCAACCCCACTCTAACCACTAGACTGCGCTCCTCCAACAACAGAACCAAGGAGTCCTGACTTCCAGTCCTGTTCTTCAGCCACAGGACCAGCTTCTTTAACAAGATAGAAGCTTGTCCTCTAGAAGTCTCCATTTGTACCTGATAAACAACAGCCAGCACCCCTTGAGAAAGCAGGCAAAGGACAATCCTGAGGCAGTGCTGATAAGAATCTCTGCTTTGTGGATGGGTGATCCATGGGGGCATCTAATATACTGTTCTACATAGAATTGAGTGCTACTACACCAAGTGAGAGGAGTAGGAAGGAAGGGACAGATGCACCGTCCCTTGACCTTCATCCTTCAGGGCTTAGACCAACCTGTAACTGACAGGGGTTAGGAAATAACTTTCCTGATGGACAGGTTATCTCATAACTGCCCATTGCACTTTCTTCACAATTAGCAGGTGCCGACGACCCCTGTCAGAGACAGGATCATTGACTAAATGCACCCCCTAGTCTGATCCAGTCTGGAAAAGCTTATGTTTCTTTGGAGGGGAACTCCCATTCTGAGAGCTCATTTGGTTCCACTTGCCATCTTCATTAGAGATGGGCCCAGATCTGAACACCTTCTGCCTTTGGCATGGCTGGAAGCCTGACACAGACATTCTTTGATGGGCAGAAACAAAGCCTTGGATCCATTTCCACCAGCCCAATCTTGGGGTAATTGAGATCTGCGCATCCAACCCTGTTATTTTCCATCAGATTCACCCTGGAGGGTGCACCCCGCATTAGTTCTTCTCTCTGGCCAGAGGGCTGCGGCAGCCTCTCAGTTACACTGGGGTAGAACAGGAGTAACCCAGAGCAAAGGAGCCTTGTATTGAGCTCTTCCGTCAGAAGAGGTTGTTTTCCCCAGAAAAGAACAACAAGGCAGAAATCTCCCATTCCTATCAGCACCAGGAGGCTCCCAGATCCAAATGCTGCAGAACCTTGGGGACATGTACTTTGTAGCTCAGGGATAGCCTAATAGAACCAAATCCCCTTCACTTCCAAATTCACGGGTCAGAAACAGAGCTCCAGATCAAGCCCGTCTTTCATTGTCATTCATCCCTGGTGTCTCTGAGAAACTTGACTGAAAAACTGGGTGACAGTAATAACAACAACAGGGAGGAACCTCTCTGGGATGCAGACGCTGCAGTATCAGAGGCAAGATTCCCCTAGGCAAGCCATTTCAAGCAGAACAAACACTTCCGTCTTCCAGGAGCCCCATGGTCTCGCAGACATAATGCGAAAAGAGTTCATTCGTTTTTTATTTAAAGTACAAATATTAATAATAAGCGGCATTGGAGACTTGGAAACACTGCAGCCTCGGGGGATGCCCTCTCTCACACACGCTCATGTACTATCCGTGCACACAGGGGAAGTCAGATGCACACTTAGCGTTAAAAGTCACTGCATATTAAAAAAGCAAAGCTAGCCTTCGCCCGCAGAGGATTCAACAGCCTCTGTTTAACTAGCAGGATTAGCCCATTTTTTCTAGGTTGCTTCAGAATGGCAACGCTCCAAATGCCTGAATAAATAGGGCACACCAGAATGCCTGACTCCCACAGAATGATCAGCTGCCAAGCCTATGGGTCTGGACAGGGAAACATCTGTAAGAGATGGGCACCGGCTAGAAAAAGTAAAGGGGTGATAAGGGTGAACCCCAGAGCTTTAGGGCACCTGGCATTGGCCACTGTAAGAAGACAGTTTTCAGAGTAGCAGCCGTGTTAGTCTGTATCCGCAAAAAGAAAGAGTACTTGTGGCACCTTAGAGACTAACAAATTTATTTGAGCATAAGCTTTCGTGAGCTACAGCTCACTTCATGGGATGCATTCAAATAAATGTGTTAGTCTCTAAGGTGCCACAAGTCCTCCTTTTCTTTTTGTCAGAAGACAGTTTACTGGGCTAGATGGATCTCTGGTCTGACCCTGTCTGGCATTCTTCTGTTCTTGGGATCTGGCTTTAGAGCCACATCCTAGCAAACCCACTGGGACAGCTGTGCCTCAAAATGAGAAGCCGGGGACTGATCCATTGAGATCAGTAAGAGTCTTTCCATTGACTCCAATGGGTTTGGATCGGGGCCTAGTTTCACTCACACACACACACACACACACACCCACCCACCCATTAGAAGTGATCAGCCAGTCTCTGCTGTACCAGAGGGGCCAGTCAAGGGAATGTGAGGCTGCTACTGCTTTGGAGATCCTTATGAGAGCATGTGCTATAAAGTCTGTGCTATAAAGGCACTGCAATGGCTGCTCCCAAATGGAGCTACTCCAGAAATTCCCCAAGATAACTGTACTTAGCAAGTTCCCTTCCACCTTCCAGCTGGTAATCTCAATGGGTTTGGCTGCAACCCCTCCAGGAAGGCAGTCAGCATCATTATGCTCATTTTAGAGATGTGGAAACTGAGGCACTGAGCGATTACAGGCCAGGTGCTTAGCTGGTCCAATTGACTTCAATGGAGCAATACCCATTCACACCATGGGGGGGGGGGGAAATCAGGCCTCCTGATTCCAACAGAGCAGCACTGATTTACACCAGCTGGGAATCTGGCCCTTAATCTCTCTGTTCCTCAGTTTTCCCAGTTTGGTTGCCTGGCCTAAGATCCTCTGGGCCTGAATTTCAGAGGGGCCGAGCACCCATAGGTCACTATGGCTTCGGTTGAAGATGGGGGTGCTTAGCACCTCTGCCAGTCAGACCCCAGCCATACTCAGCTTGGTACCCACATACTGAGGGACCCCAAAGGAATGGACCCTGTCTGTATGCGGGCAAAGCCCAGAATAGCTAGTGCTGGGGCAAAGACTGTTCGGTCCCTAGGAGGTGGGTAAATCAAGTGTCTTTCATTCTAGTCCCTGCCTGCTGTGATGGCTCTCCAAGATGGATAGACTGAGCACTTCATTGCAGAGTACTCTGAATGACCATGAAGCCATTGATATCACCCAACAGCCAACCAGGTAAAAGTCTATTATCTTCTCCCCATTAAGCCCATTCCTAGAAGGGAATATGCAGTTTCATCTCAGGCTGCCTGCCACAGTCCCATGCTTCGGCAGCTCCCTCTCCTTCCAAGCTTCCCCAAACGTGACAGTATTTCATCTGCTCTGCCACTCGAGGGACAATAATGCAAAGCATCTTCGAGCTGCCTCCTTTGTATCAGGCTAAGTAATTCACGTCAACAGGCAGCCACTGTCCTCCGCAGCTGGATCCCTGCTCATCCAGACAGCCACTCCATCTCCGACCTGCTGAGCTAAGCAAATAGCTAGAGCCCTCCAACAATGGCTGATGACATCCCATGAATTTCAGCACTACCTGGATCAGCTGAGTCCACAGCTGAATTTAGTGCTTGAGAGATCAAGGGACTATAATATTGGCTAGAGTAAGGCCCAGGGGACACAAGAGCAGTGCAAGCTTTTCCCATGTAGCTCTGATGATGTGCCTCAGTCCTGACCTGCCATCCCCCTGCTACTAGTGATCTCTCGAGGTCCCTTCCAGCCTGACATTCGTAGGATTCTCTTATTCCAGTTCCCTATGCACAGTATACATCATCTCTGACAATGCCTTGCAACCCTGACTTGCAGCCCCCCTGCTGCTCCACTCCTGAGCTCCCCCCACACACACCTCTCTGACAACGTCCCTCAATCCTGCTCTGCACCCCTACCGGCTACCCCAGCCCGGGGCTCACACATCAGCTCATTCCCTAGTACCTGGGCCTAGGTGAGCCGCTCTCTAGTCTCTTCTGTCACAACCCCTGCAGTGATGTGTCAGAGGATCCAATGTGTTGCTTTGTTTCAGAACTGTATCACCCCCCCGTCTGTAAGCTAATCACCACAAGCTAGAGCTGCCCATCCTGGCTCTGGCAGCCCTGCACTTAGGGCAAAGTGTGAGACATCTCCCCCATGCCAGGCCACGGAACAAGCCCCTCAGCCGTTACCTCATAGGCCAACTTGGTGGGGGCATCAGGGCAAAAGGGCATGTGGGTCAAGTGCTTTCAGTCTTCCAGGTCAGGTTAACAAGCACCAGGGGGCCGGGCCGGGAGAGGACAGTCTGGAGAGCATGCGAACGAAGAAGCTGATCTGACTGCTGAGGAGAGTTATTGCTGGACACTGAGATCTCCAGTCAGCCTTTTCCCCACGCTCTGCGAACAACACAGGGTCCTCAAGGCATTTCCTCTCCTGGTGGGGGATGGCTCAGAGACATGCCGCTGAACTGTCCCCGTCCGTGCAGACTATGGTTCCCCAAGTGAGGGCTGTGAGCCATCAGTACCAACGAGAGCAGGGCTCTTTCCTGGAGCTCTGTTGTGCTGTGTCTAAGTACCACTGGTTTCAGAGTAGCAGCCGTGTTAGTCTGTATTCGCAAAAAGAAAAGGAGTACGTGTGGCACCTTAGAGACTAACAAATTTATTAGAGCATAAGCTTTCGTGAGCTACAGCTCACTTCATCGGATGCATTTGGTGGAAAAAGCAGAGGAGAGATTTATATACACACACACACAGAGAACATGAAACAATGGGTTTATCATACACACTGTAAGGAGAGTGATCACTTAAGATAAGCCATCACCAGCAGCAGGAGGGGGAAAGGAGGAAAACCTTTCATGGTGACAGGAAAGGTAGGCTAATTCCAGCAGTCCACAAGAATATCAGAGGAACAGTGGGGGGTGGGGTGGGAGGGAGAAATAACATGGGGAAATAGTTTTACTTTGTGTAATGACTCATCCATTCCCAGTCTCTATTCAAGCCTAAATTAATTGTATCCAGTTTGCAAATTAATTCCAATTCAGCAGTCTCTCGTTGGAGTCTGTTTTTGAAGCTTTTTTGTTGAAGTATAGCCACTCTTAGGTCTGTGATCGAGTGACCAGAGACACTGAAGTGTTCTCCAACTGGTTTTTGAATGTTATAATTCTTGACGTCTGATTTGTGTCCATTCATTCTTTTACGTAGAGACTGTCCAGTTTGGCCAATGTACATGGCAGAGGGGCATTGCTGGCACATGATGGCATATATCACATTGGTAGATGCGCAGGTGAACGAGCCTCTGATAGTGTGGCTGATGTGATTAGGCCCTATGACGGTGTCCCCTGAATAGATATGTGGACAGAGTTGGCAACGGGCTTTGTTGCAAGGATAGGTTCCTGGGTTAGTGGTTCTGTTGTGTGGTGTGTGGTTGCTGGTGAGTATTTGCTTCAGATTGGGGGGCTGTCTGTAAGCAAGGACTGGTCTGTCTCCCAAGATCTGTGAGAGTGATGGGTCATCCTTCAGGATAGGTTGTAGATCCTTGATGATGCGTTGGAGAGGTTTTAGTTGGGGGCTGAAAGTGATGGCTAGTGGCGTTCTGTTATTTTCTTTGTTGGGCCTGTCCTGTAGTAGGTGACTTCTGGGTACTTTTCTGGCTCTGTCAATCTAAACTAAACCCAACCCAACAAAAGAATGAATGGACACAAATCAGCCGTCAAGAATTCTAACATTCAAAAACCAGTTGGAGAACACTTCAATCTCTCTGATCACTCGATCACAGACCTAAGAGTGGCTATCCTTCAACAAAAAAGCTTCAAAAACAGACTCCAACGAGAGACTGCTGAATTGGAATTAATTTGCAAACTGGATACAATTAACTTAGGCTTGAATAGAGACTGGGAATGGATGAGTCATTACACAAAGTAAAACTATTTCCCCATGGTATTTCTCCCTCCCACCCCACCCCCCACTGTTCCTCAGATGTTCTTGTTAACTGCTGGAATTAGCCTACCTTGCTTGTCACCATGAAAGGTTTTCCTCCTTTCCCCCTCCTGCTGCTGGTGATGGCTTATCTTAAGTGATCACTCTCCTTACAGTGTGTATGATAAACCCATTGTTTCATGTTCTCTCTCTCTGTGTGTGTGTGTGTGTGTGTGTGTGTGTGTGTGTGTGTGTAAATCTCTCCTCTGCTTTTTCCACCAAATGCATCCGATGAAGTGAGCTGTAGCTCACGAAAGCTTATGCTCTAATAAATTTGTTAGTCTCTAAGGTGCCACAAGTACTCCTTTTCTTTTTGCAAGTACCACTGGGTTTCTGAAATCTCTGAGGCAGGGGCTCTGTTTGCTTGGGTCTTACTGGGGGGGGGGGGAAGGAGATCCATAAGGATGGAGCATTAAAGACATAAACCAACATCTTCTCCCAACACCAAAGAATGAAGACCCACCAGAAAGACATTATGCTCATATTGTCTTCAGTGGCTCCAAGGACACATCAGGAAAGAAAGAGAGCGAGAGTACAGGCAAAAAAATAGGCCAGTTTTCAAACGGAGAGACTGTGGCAGGAGTGAGACCTAGTGGTTAGAGCAGATTAGTCGTCAGGACACCTGGGTTGTATGCCCAACTCTAGGAGGGAGCAAGGACTAGCAGTTAGATCCCAGGGGCTGGAAATCAGGACTCCTCTGTTTTTTTCTGAGCTAAGGAAAGAGACACAATGTGTCTCATGGACAATATTAACGGCATTGCCATTTTCAGCCTGGGAGGCTGCATTCTGTTGGGCAATGACAGGCCGACGTGCACAATGAAAAGCAGGCTGCCCTCTCTAGGGCTTTGTCTCCCTCCCGCTACTCTCTTTACCCACTGATCGACACATCCAGCCCTGTGCCCATTCAGCGTGAGCTGAGCATCCTCTGGGAGGGCACTAGTTCTTTAAGGACACAGTATCTTCAACTAAAACTTCCTGGCTGACAGGTCCCTGGGCCTCTTCTGTAAGTATGCAATGCTTGCTTGGAGTGATTCCCCACAGGGACCCTGCTATCTCCAGACTCCTTTATTGCCCCCCCCCCCCCCCACACACACACACACACACACACACACACACACACAAACTCCCCCCTCCCTTCAGCCTCCCACAATTGTGTACAGAACCCAGGAATCCTGGCTCCCAATCCCCCTATTCTAATCCCTGGACAAACACTCCCTCCTAAAGGTCTGAATAGAAGCCAGGAGCCCTAACCAGTCAACTACACTCCCCTCCCGCAGTTGCAGATAAAACCCAGGAGTCCTGATGCAGTGCCTACAGTAATAGCTATTTTTCTTAATGGCACAGTTGGGACAGAGTCCTCAATCGGGATTAAGGGCTGCCTCATGCTGGGGACTGTAGAAGCACATAAGACACAGTCCCTGCCCCAAAGAGCTTGCAATCAAAGGGTGAGCGGAGAGGGACAGAATCAGGTCTATACAACAACACCTCTCTCCATAGAGGTACAGCCAAGCATAAAGGGGTCAGTCTGTGCATCGTAAGGGTCCGGAACAAACTCTTGGGTCCAGACCTCTCCTACACGTGTGGCTGGCTTGCTCCTTGTTCAAACCCTGCCTCCCACCCATTCTCATGGACAATGGGAGAGAGCATTCAGTTACAAAGCTTCAGCTAGCAAGAGAGAAAAATATTACAAGCCCATGGAGCTTCTGAGCTGAGTGTTCCAGGAGCAATGCATTAAAAACTGGAGTTGGCCAAGGAATAAATCAGCCTAGCAAACACTAATCTCCCCTCTCAAGGGGGTGCAGGGTGTGTACCAACCACGGTGCTTCACTGTTGCCTTCAGAAGTCAGCAGCCCCCGTTGTCCCCAGCCATGCCCTCCTTCGCCCCTGCCTCCCTGCGCTGCCTTCATCTCCTATCTAAAGCCAAGCACTCAAGAGGATGGTGGATTAGATTAGAAAAGCCAGAGCCGGCAGAGACAAATTGGAAGTGCCCAGCTCCGAAGGCAGGCTGTCCCCCGGCTCCGCCGACGCATACTAAATCTTCATTTAACCAGCTGCCCACGCCAATTAACTCAGGGCCTCTAGTTAGAGGCTTGGCATTGATTGGCTTGTGCGCCAGAAGCCTGAGCAGCAATCATGAACCTGTGTCCAATTCCATTGCTCCCTGCTTGGAAGTCAGGAGAGTGGAGGCTAGGAAGAGATTTGGGCCGGGGGGGTGTCAAGCTGGGGTTCTCCAGACAGCGGTACAGGAAGAGACCAGGGTATGAAGGAAACCTAAGGTAGGAAGCAAAACCTAATCCATTCATCTCTCTCCATTTTCACCTCTGGTTGCTTTTTCCATTACACCAAAGGGCACAATTATATGCTGACCCTGACTGCCTGCCTGGGACGCCTCCCCACTCCATTGCATTTGCCAGCCCAGCCTCTTAGATGGCGACGCAGAAATTTTAAATCACCTGTGTGTTTCTAAAATCCCTCAATGCTGTTCTGCTGCCAGCTATTTTTCTCATTTCAGGGCTTTAAACTGAACACACTGTACACCTCGAGGTCCCCTCTCTATGTACCCAAGGATATCATGTGTATGGGATCCTTTGGCTCACATCTACAACGCTTCAGCTATAGCTCAGACAGAGCTGCTCACAGAATGCCATGTTCATGTGCTCAGAGTTTAAAGCCAGAAGAGACCAGTCTGGTCATCTGGTCTGACCTCCTGCACAGCAGAGGCCAGAGAATTATAGAAAGAGAGGGCTGGAAGGGGCCCGGAGAAAAATTTCACCCAGTGATTCTTGCATCTAGCCCCTCACTTTTGGCTAAGCTAAAGAACTTCACTTAGAAAGTGATGGTATCTTTACCTTGAGGTTGGATAAGTGATGGATCCACAACCCTTGGTAGAAGTTGCTCCCATGATTAATCGTCTCACTGTTAAAAATGTACATCTTGCTTCCAATCTGGCTTCAGCTCATTCTGCCTTTGCTACATTAAAGAGCTCTTCTATTACCTGAAATCTCCTTTTTGATATAGGTATGTCTAGACAGGGATCAGGTCACCTCCTAACCTTCTCTTGGATAAACTGAATAGATTGAGCTTCTCTAATCTCACACAGAGAGGCCAGTTTTCCGGACCTCAGATCATTCTTGTAGCTCTTACCTGAACCGCTCTTCCCATTACCATGTCTTCAGTTCAATGGAAGAGGACAGGGCATACTCCAGAAGGTTCCTTGGACAGTAGGATCCAGTGTAGCACACTGTCTAAATGCACTGTGTCTGCTCCATAGTGGTAGACCCACAAAGAGGACAAGAACCTGCTACTGTTAAGTAGTAATGGAGTTATTCTTTTAGCTCAAGTGATAGAAGCCCATCTCTTTAATGCTGAAAGGCCCAGATTCAAACCCCACTAATGATCCTGGAAGCAGATTGTTACACAAGCTGAGTGTGTTGTTTAATTGCATCTCTTGTGATGCTATTTGGTGTTACCCATGATGTCTGGGGTGAATCACTATCCCCTGTTCACACCGGGGAAAACACTTGCTGGCAATGTAGGTGTTCTGCTCCAGGCTCTATGAGCCCTACTCTTTCCCAATGGAAGCTAGCCGTTTACACAATCCACTTTGTTACACACCAGTCCCCAATCCCCCCCATCTTCTGGGCACCTGCAGTGTACACCGATCTGCTGCTTCTGTGGAAGCAGTGCACCTCAGGCAAATGATTTCATCTCACTTCAGTACTCTCCTTAGCACAAGGTACTTAGACAGGTTCATAGTAAAAACCAAAGTGAAATTTAGCAGCTTGAGGTAAAGGTTCAATATAAGCAAGTATAAGGATTTGGAAACAAGATGCAAATCTCTAGCCCATACTTACTAACAAGTGACTTTTCTATCCAATAAGTTATTTCATACCCAAGGTTAGTCCTTGCAGCCCAAAGAGCTGGGACCCACTTTTCATGAGACATCCCTGCTGACAGTCTTCTCCTGTAATGCATAGCTCCTTTTCTTCTTCTCTTAGACAGTTGCAGACTATGGTCCTTCAACCCAGGGGTCCCTTGTTCAGAGAGTTTGCTTATGGTTCTTTTGTCTTTGCAAATGCTGAAGCCTGCAGCAGTCCCAAAAGGTAAACACGGTTTGGCTCATTCAAGAGATGTCCATTGTTCTCATGTTGATTGGGTCACCTGCAAGACTCCCCCTCTTCAGGAGACAGGTTTCACTCCCATAGCTCTAAAATTGTTTCTCATACAAACATCACACCATAGCCACCACCATCAGTTAGTTCTTGGCTTTCAGCAGAGACAGGCGATGCCCTTCGATGAAATACTGAGAAGACAGTTGGACAAAGGGGTAATGGGCCTGCCTGTGTCTGCCACACTCTTCTACTACCAAAGGTTACATGCAGATCCCATTCTCCGCAAAGGGGATCACCATATGATTATTACCAACATAATTCTCCTGCGAAGCTGAAGAGTTTCTAGACCTGGTTGTGAAATAAAATAAAAATAAAAGGTTTAATATGTGGCTAGTGCAAGATATTAGGTAAAGCAAAGGTCAGGAGAAAAGAATGGTCGCGTAGTGCTAGGTATGACCTTCTGCACATGCATTGAGAGCGGCTCCCAGTTCTGGTCTCCCTCTGGGGACACCCAAATCTGAGCAAATCAAATCCAACACAAACTAAGGGCCTGATCCAGTTTCCACTCAGTGGAGAGGTTCCCAAGCAGCACTCACTGAAGTCAGGCACCCTGCCTGGGTATGGAAATCAGCATATGCCCCATTTAAAGTAACTTCAAGTTCTCCAGGTGAATGACATGTCAGATTATGTCAAAATGACCATAGAAGCTGACATTCGATCCTTGTCCTTCCACCTGGGGAGAGACAGTGACACTGATACCACTATCAAATCTTTCTCCCTTGGGGTATGACTGGTGTGGAGGAAGTACATAAAGAAAGTGTCATTTACTCCTCCTCATAACACAAGGGGTCATGCCAAATGAAATGAATAGGCAGCAGGTTTAAAAACGAACAAAAGGAAGTATTTCTTCACACAACGCCCAGTCAGTCTGTGGAACTCTTGGCCAGAGGATGTTATGAAGGCTAGACCGTAACAGAATTTTAAAAAGAATTAAATAAATGAGAGCTAGATACATTCATGGAGGATAGGTCCATCAATAGCTATTAGCCAGGGTGAGCAGGGATGGTGTCCCTAGCCTCTGTTTGCCAGAAACTGGGAGGGGGTGACAGGAGATGGATTACTCTAACTGCCCTGTTCTGTTCATTCCCTCTGGGGCACCTGGCATTGGTCACCATCAGAAGACAGGATCCTGGGCTAGATGGACCTGTGGTGTGACCCAGTGTGACTTTCTATTCTGCAAAAAAAAAAAAAAAAAAAAAAAAAAAAAAAAAGGAACAGAGCACGAAGGCTACTATGTAGGATGGAGGGATCGATCTCCATTTGTTAGGCAATCCCAAGATCTTCCAGGGGCCATTCCACATCCACTCTATTAACCAGAGTGCTGCACCTCTGTTTATACAAGGAGGGGCCTAGAAGACAGAGTGGGTTCAGTTCCCCAGTGCTACATGTGTGCACGAATGTAGTCAGTCAGCAAGGAAGGGTGTGGGCTGAGCTGAGCTCTGCTGGGAGAAGGAGCTGTAAATGTGGATCCAATTGGCTTGCTCTGGGTAATATTTCCTGATTATTTCACTGCAGCATGATGAGGCTGCGGAGTAAATCGAATTAGGCAAATATTATGGGGAAGAAAATGGGCAGATAAGTAGCTTAAAGTGATCAAAATGACCTGAAGGTAGCTGTGCAAATGGTCTGTATAATATCCTGTAATAACCCTGTCCAGGCAGCTGCTCAGAGGCTGGATTCCAGTAACAAGGTGTCGGATTAGAATAAATTGTCTGCAGGAGGCTAGAGAAGGGACTGCAAAAATCGGGGTGGAGCGGCTCCCCAAGGAGGGAAGGCACAGCTGGGCCAAGAGAGAAGGCCTGGCAGAATGAGGGAGAGGAGCTTGATGATTCTTGGGCATGGCTCCAGTCAGTCCTTGGTCTTTGTATTTTTCCCCACATGGTTTTTATTCATGTTTCCGGTGCATGTTCTGGACTCACTCCCCAGCCAGAAGGTCCTTACAGCCCCGCAGGTGGCTCAGCTGAGAATCCTTGCCTTAGTCCAAAGGGAAAGGGCGTAAACCACTGTAAACCGCTTATATGGCTCATTTAATACAAAGGCAGAATTGCCAGAGCTGGTGCTGGAGCCTTCTCCTCTGCACCTGCTGCCTCCAATTGTGTCTCCACCTCAGTGACTCACTGTCCCCTTTTCCAATCACTTCAGCATGCATCTCTTTAATTTCCTTATTGCCTCTTAATTCCTTTGTCCCTCTGCTTCTTTCAAGTTCTGTTGGATAGAGCTGTTCTAATCATCCAGGCAGAGACTGCGGTGTAGCACAAAAGAAGGGAGCGGGGAAGAGATCAGGGAACTGGCTATGGCTTCCTAATTAATTCCTTCCAAGCCCCAGTCCCAGCATAGCTTAAAGCAGCCCCAGGCTGCTCTAACCTATTCCATTTGGCACTGATCCCCTTGACAGGAGATATGGCCTGAAGCTTTTTACCAGCTCTCTCTGGGGATGAGTGTTTAAGAGCCAGGGAACGTCCCACATTCTGCAGGAGATGAGGGTGGGTAGCATAACCTGCACATGCAGGAAGAGAAGCACCCCTGTCCTAGAGGGCAAGTCACGCGGCCTCCCTTTGCTGTGTGGCAACTGGCACAGCCTCTCAAAGAAGCTCAGACAGTGGCCAAATCCTCAGGCCTCATCCCATCTTTACTCAGGTATCAAAAGTCCCTGAGATCTCTCCTTGTAGAGGGCTGTCCACTGCAATGACCTTTCCCCGGTCAGGTGATCTGCCCCATCTCCATTTGTTACTATTAACTCCAAGGGGCTATGCTGCTCTCACAACTGCTTGTGGCCAGCCGGCTGCATCATAAAAAGGCCCATCTTCTGCCCCTCACCACCACCACCACCACCTTCTCCTCAGCCGCCTCCTAGCTCTGCTCCTCTCCTGCCATCTCCATGGGCACACAAGAGAGACTCAGACTGGACACAAGGCACTTCATTCTCTTTGTCCCAGTGATTTATCCGGCTTGTTCAGAGAAGGGACTCAGACAAGGCAGGTGGGATTGATATGCGATGGCACAGTTACAGAGCCAGGAGAAAACAAAACATACACAAGAGCTGGGAGGGATGGGGAGATGGACATTGGCAGAGCTGGGTAGGGGAAGCCCCAGGGTTCATGCTGTGGGGCATCAGCAGAACTATTGGAGCTGGGACAGCCCAGGGTTGGGATAGAGTGGGGGGGCTGTGGATCAGAATTGAGAGGCATCTGCAGAGCTGTGCAGGTGGCCGGAGCCCAGGGTTGGGATAGAAAGGATGGTGCTGGGGCAGGATTGAGGTACGTCCGCAAAATGGGGAAAGGGAGCCCAGTCCTCAGATAGCAGGGAAGCCATGGGGCATTACTGAAAGGCACCAGCAGAGCTTTGCATGGTAGGGAACCCTGGACTGGAATAACTGGAGGGGCTGGAGCCCAAGATGAAGGGATCTTCAGAAAAGCTCTGGTGGGAAGCCCAGGAAAGGAAGAGGCTGGAGGTGGGAACTGCAGGATTGTACATAAGGATGTTATAGATGTAGAGGAGAGCAGCCCAAAGACCAGTCTCAGTCGGCTCTGAATAACGCTAGCCCCCAATCACAGGGTGAACTCAGGGCTGTCTGTTTAAAATGCACGTGCATCCTTTTCCACCCTGCCTGTCCCTTTCAACAGGGCAGGGAGCTGGGGGAAGAGAAAGGGATACGATAAAAATAATTCTCCAGGCATTTAACAATGAAACAAGATTGAGCTGTCAATCTGGCTGTATTTCCCCTGGGAGGCTGACAGCATTAACGCCTTAGCAGAGTGAGGAAAGTGAAACCTCTTTGGGACACCAGCAATTGCCAATGGAAATAAAGGGCAATGTTTTGAAAAATACAAGAGATCAAGAGAAAAATACAATCCCATTCCCTCCCCTGCACCCCAACCCCCCCCCCCCCCCCGGCAACTCAGTACAGTTGGGGAAGGGTAAGCAGAGGGCCCTGGAGTCGTGCAGGGGAGTGGTAGCAGTTCTGGGTTGAAATCGTTATACTATACGTAGAACTGGTTGAGAATTTTTCCATCAGAAAACGCTAATTTGTTGACATCAGAACTGTCCAAGGGAGAAGATCAGATCTGACTAGTTTCCCATTTCAAAAACATTTTGAAACAAAAAAAAAAGTTTTGAAATTGCCAAGACACCCCATTTTCACATGTTCAAAATAAGTTTATATGGGCGAAAATGACTGTTCTGAAATTTAAGTTCATTTATAGTTTTTTTTTTTATAAAAAAACTCAAAAATTTAGAAGGTCAACATTGAAATAAAATATTTCAAAATTATCTAAAGACACATTTTGACAGACCTCCATCTGAATGGGTTTTTTTTGGATTTTTCAGTTTGCAAAAATTTTTCAGGATTTCAACTTTTCAACCTGATTCAGGACAGGAAAATTCTCACAGGACAGGAAGACTATATCCTGCCCAGCCCCAACAACAAAGTTTTCTGTTATCCGTCTACTGTGGATTCCTCCATGACACATAATGTAGCAAGAACCTGGAATCTAAAGTGGCTCCAGCCACTGTTATGATCATTGTAACTGGCATCAAGGCCTCAAACTAGATTAGGACCATCTTGTTCTAGGTGCTGTATGTATAAATCACAAGAAACAATCCCTCCCCCGAAAAGCTAATACATGAATAGACGAGAGAAGAGGGAAATATCTTAAAAGTTTACTTCTGTATTTGGCAATGGTGTGACCACTACATGAGAATGATTAAAGGATTGGAAAACCTGCCTTACCATGATTGAGCTCCTGGAGTCCATCTACTTAGCATAACAGAGAAAAGGTTAAGGCATGACTTGATCACAGTCTAAGTACCTACATGAGGAACAAATATTTGATAATGGATTCTGCAGTCTAGGAGAGGAAGATGTAACAAGGGCTGATGGCTAGAAGTTGAAACTAGATAAATTTAGACTAGAATAAGATGCGAGTTTTAACAGTGAGAATAATTAACCATGTACCAACTTACCAAGGGTTGTGGTGGATCCTCCACCACTGGCAATATTTAAATCAAGACTGGGATGTTTTCCTAAACGATCTGCCCTAGTTCAAACAGGAATTAATTCAGGAATGACCTATGATCTGGGTTACACAAGAGGTCAGACTAGATCATCCCAATGGTCCTTTCTGGCTTTAAAACCTATTATTTATTTAATCATTATTTTACAAATGGAGCACCAAGACAGTCTGTGGCAGAGCCAAGAACTGACCCAGATATCTTGAGTTCCAGCCTCTTAAATCATGAGCCCATAATACCCCCAACAACCCCACTGCCAGGACACACATCATAGATACTCTGATTTCAGAACAGCTGGGCCTATCCTGCTAGGGCAGCATGCCACCCTTGGGTGGCCAATGACAATCTTCACAGATATCAGGGCATGCGTCCTGCAGCCCAAGCTGTGGATGCTGGGTGAGCAGACCTTCTTTGCTGCATGGAATAGTGGCCTAGGTGATGGTAAATGAGGATGAGTCTTGTAGCTAGTTGGAAGCTGTGGGTGAAATGACTGAGTACCCTAGATGTCCACAGGTGCCCTTCCAGTATCTGTCTCAGAGGTAACCCACCTCCTACCCAAAAACACAAGGAGGGTGGTATTTAGCACCTGCAAAAACTGAGCCCAGAGGGAACTGCCCTGGAGTGTGTGGCATCATT
Organism: Dermochelys coriacea; assembly: GCF_009764565.3. NCBI lineage: Eukaryota > Metazoa > Chordata > Testudines > Dermochelyidae > Dermochelys > Dermochelys coriacea. Next base: position 5,225,159 of record NC_050093.1, read on the forward strand.
CAGAGAAAGCAATGAGGGGACGTTGAGGAGGAGGTTGATAAAGCGGGCATTGGAGAAGAGAAACAAGATGCTCAGTGCCCAGGGGCTCTCTCCCCCTTTGCTGGTGGCTCCTTGTCCTTTCCCCTGCCCTCACACTCCAAAGATGAGGCACATGGCATACTCTGGCGTTCTGGTACACCAACGATTCCAGGTCGCAGTTGTTCATACAGCTGCTGGCCATGCTCATCTTTCTGGGAGAGGCAGAAGGAGTAGAAGGGGAAGGGGGGGCAAGGAGGGAGAGAGAGAGCACGCACGCGGGGAGAGCTAGTAACTGCAGACTCAGATTCACCCCTCTACCGTTCCAGTTTGTCCAATCTAAAGAGGAGATGGGGAGAGAGGCAGGGAATGAATGAGAGAGGCAGCAGGCAGGTGTGACCGGACAGCATCAGGGCCCACCTGCACCTTGAAACTCAGAGTCATCTGGAGAAGGGTGTGTCGAGGAGAGGAGCATTCAAAGGTGGATCCCAGCACCATCCCCAGATGGACTGCCAGCTAACGGAGCTGTGGCAGGGGGCAGTCGGGACTGACTGCTACCTCCTGCAGTGGGAATTTAACACTGCTGCTGACCTCAGCAAGCCTTGAAGAGCCAGTCCTCTCTTTGCTCAGAGCTCTGGGTGACTCGTCGCAGACCTCTGATAGTTTCCAGGCACAGGCAAGGGGAGACTGGTCTCACAGGGTCACATTGTTAGACTTCTATCCCACTCAGAGCTAACCTCTGCCCTGTCTGGGATGCCTTTGGGTAATGAGGCTGCTTCCTGGCCCGAGGCTGTGAGCAGACAGCTTGCACAGCATGGGGAATTAGCTTTGCTTTTACTTCAGACCTCAGGCTGACCCCAGGCCTTGACAATTTACTCCTTCTTCCTCATCTACTTTCTGATCAGAGAAAGTGAAGGAAATCTAAGTTTGCTGCAGCTGGACCAGCACCTCTCCCATTCTGTCCAAGCCAAGAACTGCTCCAGAGGCCTGCCGCCCTATTCTCTTATGAGGAAAAGGATATTGAAGTGTATGCGACACCCAAGAAAGGATTAATATGCAGTGTGAAACAGAGTCCCACCCTCTGGGTGAGATCAGCCAATAAGAGCCTGCTCTGATGAGGCAATACTTGTAACGCGATACCCTGCAGGGGTTTCTGTGCAACCAGAACGAACAAGTTCATGGAGGATAGATCCATCAACAGCTATTAGCCAAGAAGATCAGGGATGCAACCCCATGGTCTGGGTGTCCCTACACCTCTGACAGAGAAGCTGGGAGTGGATGACAGGAGATGGATTACTCGATAACTGCCCTATTCTGTTCATTCCCTCTGGGGCACCTGGCATTAACCACTGTCGGAAGACAGGATTCTGGGCTGGATGGACCATTGGTCTGACCCAGTCTGGCTGCTCTTACATTCTTAGGATTCTTGTGCTCCCACCACTTGCATGGAAGTCAATGAAATTAATTAATTAAGTGTGCTCATCATGGTCTGGTGCCTTAACTATAAGACCATCCCTTTCTTGAGTCAGGATGCAACAATCATGTATTAACGTTCCGTGTAAGACAAAGCCATACCACCTGCTGAATCACTACTTGCATCTCCTTGGGCTTTTCACAGCATCTTCCCACACTCACCCTGCTTGGTTGGTAAGTTGTCGGTGTCTGACTTGGTCTGGCCTTGGAACATCTTCTGGCCTTTTCTTGTCTGCCTGTAACTGATGGAGCAGAGCCATCCTGCCAGCTAACAGCAGGCAGGATCGTATCAAGTAGTAAATAAACCAGGAATTTGGCAGAACAGCTGCTTAGCCGAGTGCCCCATCTCTACCAGGCTTGCAGACATTCTTCAGCAGCCTAGAGCTTTCAGTGTGTCATGCTGACCATGGTGCAATGTTGGAGGGGAGTCTGACATTGCCACCACCTAACAAATGAAAAGCAAATAATTTTTAAATGCTATCCCTCATTCCTTGTGGAGGTCCCAGGTTGTTCCTGGGAGGAAGCTTTCAGTTCTCAGAAGCCATTCTCTTTCACACATCAGAGATGAGCACCATGTCTCCTGGGTGCTTCAGCCCAGACTCACTTTCTTCTTCATTCTATTTTATTAATAAGCAGACAATCTGGTGCCTCCAAGACACTCACTGTCATTCCTGCAAAAAGTCATTCCTTTCTCACGGTATGTTCATCTCTTGGTCCCTTCAAGAGGCTATTTTCCTTCTTTTTTCAGAGTCATGCAAACAGCTCGCCTCAAATAACGATTGCCTGAGTTTCACCTTCTTCACTCATGACAGAGCTGGGAGCAGATCAAGGGCTGCCTCGAAAGGATGCGTTATTGAACAGAGTTTGTTTTCCATCATTTGGATTGCTCACAAAGGGTTCACTGCAAGAACTCAATGTTCACAACACGAGCTGAGTTGCCGGATTGCAATTGGTCATACTAGTCACATGGTCTTTCGGTTGTCCAATTGGATTAAGGTAACATCTTTTGCCCTTGCTTGAGTGTGTAAAATTGCCTTCTCCCGTGTGTTGCTATTCCTTTCCTTGCAGAACTACAGCCAGGGTCTCTCATCTACTCTAGTCACTACTTGCTCCTTCCACCAAAGCCGACTCAGCAAAACAAGGAATTAGCAGTATTTGAGGTTTCAGAGTAGCAGCTGTGTTAGTCTGTATTCGCAAAAAGAAAAGGAGGACTTGTGGCACCTTAGAGACTAACTAATTTATTAGAGCATAAGCTTTCGTGAGCTACAGCTCACTTCATTGGAAAATGCATCCGATGAAGTGAGCTGTAGCTCACGAAAGCTTATGCTCTAATAAATTTGTTAGTCTCTAAGGTGCCACAAGTCCTCCTTTTCTTTTAGGAGTATTTGAGTCATACCCCTACTCACCCAACTCTGCAAATGCAGTTCTTTACTGTGGCACTCCCTGTTCCATGTAAAAAGCGACTGCAGGAGGAAAGGCAGCATCACAGTTGAGGGCAACTGCATCTGTATTTCCCCCTCTGTGCTCCAGCAAGGGCAACCACGCTAGGGTTCTGGTTCCGCAGCTATCATCTCTTGGTTGGAGACACGCACCTCTCTTTCTCCTGGCGACCGTACTTCCAGGCTACACAGTTCCCTGACTATACGGTGTTATTCCTGGCAAAAAACAGTCTGTTTGCCTCACTCCTCAGGGATGGTAAACAATGTAACCACCACAGTTAAGTTACCACACTGCTCTTTCTACGCAAGCATTTAGTCTTACAGTACAAGCACTGCAGAAAAAGCATATTAAAAATAGAAGAATCTGTAGACATGCTCATATGCTTAGCAGAGATCACCCCAACTCCAGAAAGAGATCTGATTAGTGAACAGTTCAACCCTGTGATCCTAAGCATCCCTGCAGTCACACCCAACACACTATTGTAATAACTGTAGAATTGTACAATGATCTTCATACAAAATATGCCTTGTGAGGTCTCATTTGAAGACTAATAACTAACCCTCCCCACCAGTCTGGATTGCACCTCAAAGTGCTGTTACAAACCCCCTCCCGGGGTTTTCCTCTGGTTAGAAGTTTGTAAGAGCCTTAGCTCAGAATATGAGCCCTTGGTCTTATGGGGCCTCAATAGGCCAAAGTCCTTCCAACATTTCCTTAAGGATTGCGGCCCCCTTGGACCAAAGGTCCTGTCGATTTCCTGGATCAGAACAAAGATCCTGAATCAGTTTAAACTCAGGCTATTTATCAAAAAGTCCTTTGTCTGCTGGTCTCTAGAGAATCCAGTTTGAGCCAGTATATGCGAGTGCCTTCATGAGGTAAGACATCTTTGGAGACGTTACAACTTGAGTGAATGTGCCTAGTCATCCCTGTGCAATACCCAGTGTACAGTCTAGACTAATCAATGGCTCGATCAGCAGCGTGTAGGGTGTTGACAGAGGTACATTCTGTCACAATCTCACACTGTTCTTAGTTCCTGGAGGGCTGTGGTCAGTCTCCCCCAAGGAACTACATACAATCCCTGGCCCGCAGCAACACACAAGCTTAATACAGTAAGATCTGCAAAAGATATTGCAGGAAAGTGCCATGTCTGCCACAGAGAGAAAGACATGCCATGTAAGACTTTCCAGACATCAGATCCAGCTCCAGTATCAGGGCCAGGGAATTGGACCCTGGGCATTTAGCAGAGTTAGATTGGTCTAGGGAGTCGCTGACTCAAGAGGGATTCAGCTCATACACCTCCCCAGCTGGTAAGTTTGAGAGCACACAACATTATAGACTGGGCAAGTTTACTGTGTGGGTCAGGAAGGGAGTGGGCGGAGAAGGAAATTAAAGCAACCTAGTGGTGTCCTAATGTCATTAGATGGCTAATGACGTTTGGATATTGCCTTTCAGCTCCCCATTCTTAAGTTAATGCCTTTAAATCAGCTCAGTTCAATTGCTGCCATCCACTTCCAGACTGGTGCTCTGCAGAGGACATTCCAGCCGAGGGCTTTTATTTCCTAAGTCTGGCTCATGGAAATCTGGGTGTATTATGTCTCTACATGTGCATCCCCTTCATTCTCCACTGCCAAGAGTCCCTGTGCTTGCTGTTCTGGCAGTGAACTTTAGGATTCTCCTCCTCACCCTGAAAAAAGAAAAAGGAGTACTTGTGGCACCTTAGAGACTAACAAATTTATTAGAGCATAAGCTTTCGTGAGCTACAGCTCATTATGCTCTAATAAATTTGTTAGTCTCTAAGGTGCCACAAGTACTCCTTTTCTTTTTGCGAATACAGACTAACACGGCTGCTACTCTGAAACTCCTCACCCTGGACTTTCACGGATCCAAACCGTCCCTATGTACAGACATGTGGCAGTCAAAAATAGAGCTGGGCAGGAAACTGTTTTCCAGTCGCATGAGAATTTGAAAATTTCTCTCATCTCTAATTGGAATAAAAAGTCAAAATCTCAAAATTTTGCAAACTAAAAATCCAAAAAAACAATTTGGATTGGGTCAGTTAAACCATTTAATTTCCATCATGATGTTTAGTTTAGATATCAACTTTATATATTCACTATAAATTAACAAAATTTCAAAACAATGTTGTTTCAATCCAAAAACGAACTTTTCATTTCAAAAAAATGGAACAGTTTTAAAACTTGTTTTCCAAAAATTTTTCAAAACTGAAATTGGTTGAAACTGACCCTTTCCCATGAAAAATTTGTTTTGTTAGATCAGCGTTTTCTGACCAAAGAACATTGTCAAAACCTTCCTGATCAGCTCTCATCAAAAACCCAATTTTCTGCCTATAAATGGTTTCAACCATTCTTGTCTACTAGCCATTGACTCAAGCCTTTGCTCTGCTTGCAAGGCTCTCCATGCTATTTCCTACACCACCCCCAAAACATGGGGCAAGCTCCCCATCAAAATTCTTGAAACTGCCACCTTATCTTCTTCAAACCCTTGCTTAAAACCTGCCTCTGACGTCTACGAATCCCTCCCATCTCTCATTGGTCAGGCAAGTGATGAGCTGCAACTTCTGCTTTTCCACTAAACTCTGTTCATTTAGTTGTAATCTAATCCTTCCAACCCACTCCTGCCCTCATTTGTGTGTCTGACATTTTGGTCGTAAGCTCTCTGGGACAGGGTCTGCCTACTTTGTTATGTGTCTGTACACCACCTCGCACCATGGAGCCCTGATCCTTCATTGCACTTCCTATGGGAAGCAAACAATAACAAATAGCCATCCAAAAATAAAGTCATTTTGTGCAACTGAATTTGTTTCCCTTAAAGAAAAAGAGTGCCCCCCCAATAAAGACAGACAAAAAACCACATAAATCAAATAAAGTCTGATGTTTGGGAAAGAAGCTCTTGAAGGAAATTGACTTTGACATTCTAATAAATGTCAATTTCAGACAGGGGCTAAGTTTGAAGATGAATCCTCAAACTTTAATTGGAGACATGATGCTCCCATTACCCAGGACAGAAATCCTGCCTCCCTGCTTCAGATATTGCTATTGATAAAATTATTCTTTTATGCCTCTAATTGATTAGAATGTCGCCGTGCCTGGTAGAATTTGTTCTAGGAGATTGAGATGAGGCTTCTGAGTTAACTTGAGACAATGACAGTCAGGGGAACGTGCTGCGATTGATGTTTGCTTGGAGGGGCACAGCTCTTGTGAAACTGAGGGTAGGCGGAGAAGAGTAGGGACTAAAGATGGGGAGGCAGGGGAGAGATGGGGGGTTGAGGCTTTATTTCAAACCCCAACTTCTGCTGGCTAAGAGCTCCTGAGGTGATCTAGCACAGATGATCTGTGTGAGAAAGGAGGTGTGGGTGTGCGTATTTGAGTGTGAGCATGTGGGGTGGGGAGGGGAGGGGGAAGCGTGCATGGGAGGTGGGGTATGTTGTGCCACATTTACCAAAGGGCTCCAAGAAGCCCCATACCAATGCCTTTTCCCTCCGCCTCCCCATCCACTCAACTGACCCACCCTCACAAACATGGAGCCCCTGGCTTCCTCCAGGCTCCCCCTTTCCTGGCATCTCTGCCTGCAAATTTAACTTCCAATGGCACAATGTATACTTAAAGAACTCAAGGCCTGCATGTCCTCTATCCACTGTCCCGCAGACAGCTGGGGCAGGGGGAGATGCTGCACATTGGAGCCCAGGAGATGGGTCTGCGAGGCAGGGCCACCAGAGCATCTCAGGAACCCTTTGAACATCACAGCCAAACACCAGGCAGCCCGGGCCACTTGACAAGCACTAGCAGCTACTTTGGGGGGTTCTCTTACTCACAGCCATTGAAATTTTAATTAGAGCAGTCTGCTTTCTTGGCCAGGGAGGCTGAGACTGCCAGGAAGATGCAGTGATGAGCAAGGGGAGGGAAAGGGGCATCACAAAATTAGCTGATAGGCATCTCCCTACCTGCTTTTAAATTATCCCACTGGATTTAGCAGGCAGATTTCAGAGCCTCTCACTGACAGCTGAGAAGGCCTTGACAACGCTGACAAGCAGAGATTAGCGCTGCTAGGCTGGGGAAGAGGGCACTTTCTGGAGGTGCCTCCCCTGCATTCCAAGGTGCCCTCACAATGGCCCTTTAGAGTGCCTGCCATCTATCATGCAACATAGCACAGCTTCCAGTTCCCCCTGGGTGCAATGGGTGGGGAGTTTCTATTTCCCTGGCTCAGCCCAGGGATATCACAGGGGCCCCCCCTCTGTGCTCTGTTCTCCCAGGCCCAGCTCAGCCCTGCACCAGCTCTGCTCTCCCATCAGTGTAGCTCACCCTTGTCCTGCACCATGATGGGGCTCTCTACTCCCCCGCCTCCCCACTGTGCTCCATTCCCCCAGCTCAGCCCTGCAGGGTTAATTCCCTCCTGATACACAGGGGTGGGGAGCATGGACTTGCCCATCAGAGCTGCCTGGACAGCAGAACGCAGCCTCTGGGAGCTGAGTGGAGAGCGATCACTTGTCTGCTCTGATGGACTGTTTGAAGGTGTGTGTTTACACCAAGAAACCTGCCCAGCTCCCTTGGGAGCCCTATGAGGCCCTCTGAATTCACACCCTCAAACTCCAAGGTTATTTCCACATGGCCTCACTTCCTAAAGCATCTTGCTGATTTCAAGAAACAGTTCCTATGGGACTAACGAGCAGCATGACAGCTCTGGGTCCACACCAGCTCAGGCTCTAGAAGTGTCCAGATATGTTCATGAATACACACACTAGTGAAATCTAAAGACCCAGCTGGTCTACAGATCATCCGCTGGAAGGGGACTTGCCTCTCAACTCAGTGCTAGGACTCCCCTCTGCTTAGCATTACATCAGACACACGTAAATCAGGCCAGCTCACAGAAGAACTCCAGCAGCTGCACTTTGATTGGAACTCATCACTTGCATTATAGTAACACCTTCCTACCCCAAATGAGATCAGGTCTCCACCATGCCAGGCACTGTACAGACACAGTGAGACGGTCCCTGCCCCAGGAGCTCAGAGTCTTAGGCCCCAATTCTGGGAAAAAACCCACACGCACCTGCTTCCTATGAAGTCAAGGGGACCACTCGTACAGTGCATAAGTCTTTGCCAGATCAGGGCGTAAATAGACAAGGACCAATTAATTGATTAGTGGCTTGTTTACACACAAAAGTGTTATGGCCATGACTGGACCAGGCTAGTTATACCAGTATATGGCCTGGAGAGCGGATGGAGTTATTGTTAGAAGGGGGCCTTATACTGGGAGAGCTATTCCTGTACAGGAAGAAGAATAAGCCATACTGGTGTAAGGCACCTTTACATTAGTAGAACTAGAACTATACGGGGCTTATCCCAGTACAATATTACTAATTAAAAAAAAATCTCACTAACCAAAATAGTTAGATCAAGATAAAAGCTTTTTGTGGCTCAGGCCCAAGATTAAGAGACTTGCCCAAGGCCACATAGGGAACACGTGGCAGAGCCAGGAACTGAATCCAGAGCACCCGAGTTCCAGTTCAGGGCCTTAGCCATGAGACAATCTCTGCCCCTTTGCCACAGGGTACTGAACACTTACTGCACCGCCCATGCAGCTAATCTAGGCATTTCTAGGACACCCTTGGGTGTAACTGACATAGGTGGGGCTGTCCCAGCTTTGCTTCTACAGGTAAATACCCAGGGCATTATGTGGCTGATCCACTGTAGTGCTGAGCTCCCACTAATCCCACAAAGGAGGGTGCTTGGCACCTTGCAGATTCAAGTGATAACTAGACAAAGGAGCAGAGAAGGGCTACAAAGCACCAGCAGTTTACATCTTGCATTAGGTCAGCCAGCCAGCAGGAAGTGCTGGTGCAGCCAATGCCCCTTCCCCTCTCTCACCAGCAGTGTCCTGACCACAACAACAACATGGGAATTGGTGCCAACTTTCATCCAGAGGGTCCTGGGACCCAGTGCCCAGCACTGCCATTGGGGAAACTCAGAACAAGAGGTTTTAATAAATACAATCCCTTTCTTCCTCCCCTTTCTGAAAAGAGGAAGAAGAAACTCCAGCCAAACACAAAAGTCAGAGAGGCCACCCATCTTGCTAGCTGTGCTAGGTAGGCATTAGGAGGGGAAAAATGGCCATTATTACTGCTGGCTAATGGTTCATATTTTGTTTACACTTCCCACTTTCTCCTCTAATAGCTGCTCCTGGGCTCCCTGTCATTTTTCTCCTTTCGCTGCTATTGCTGGCAATTACTCCAGAGTATTTGCATTTAATGATAAAGCCAGGGCACTGCTCACTGGGTGTTTTGAATAGATGTCACAAGACTGGAGCACTAATAGAAATGCTGCTCCCTGTATTGGGCAGAGCGAGTGAGTGAGAGAAGGAAAAAAGGAGTGAGGGAGAGAAAAGACAGTGCCACAGAACAGAGAGAGATGGAGAATCCCCTGCACCCTAGTTCACCCCTTTGCAGCTGCTAATTTGCCCTGATCGGTTTTCTGGCTGCTTGGATGATCCCTCTCCTTCACTCCACTGCATTCTGCCCCTCTGACTGTCTGTTGAGCAACTTCTTCCCTTCCCCTGTAAGGGGATGCTAAGTGAGTGCGGGGGAACAGAGCAGCAGGATGAGAAACCAGCCCTGAGAACCAGCTGTGCTGAGGATCAAGCCAGTCAAGTGATGAAGGAGCATTCGGACAAGCAGGGCTGGTGTTAGTCATGAGCGGGTCAGAGTGATCCCCAAAGATCCTGCAACACTGGGACCCTTGGTTCCACCCCCCCCCCCCCCGACGCTTCCCAGAGTACCCAGGGCTATGAGGCACCTTGCCACCACCTGCCCTTATTGGGAAGGCTCCTGGACTGTGCCTGCTGGGGGTCAGCTCCCTGACCCCACCAGCCACTGGCAACACAAGTGCTCCCCTCTCAGCCCAACTAGTCTCTGCTGTCCCTCTGCAGGTCAGTAACAGGTACACCAACCATTGAGCACCACCGCGCATCCCCCAGGAGTGTCCAGCCCCTGCTCTGCTGGACTCTCAGAGCCACTGCTCCCCACAGAATAGAGCACACCAGCTTACCAGTTTCACCTCAGGATCACTGCTCCACTTAACACACTGCTCAAATGAGTCAGGTTATTTAACAAAGAACAGAGATCCGAGAAGGAGCAAGGAGAATTTATGAATATGAATAGTTACAGTTACAATAAACCACCACATTTTCTAGTGCCTAAACTTACTTAAGTTACAGTCATGTCACACAGAGCAAAGCTCACCCAAATTCCTTCCTTACAGATGGGCTCTTGGCTCACCCAAGTTTCTTCCAGTGTATCACAGCCAGGATCAGCTATGATCTTCCATTCATGAGATAAACCATGCTGTCCTTTTGCCTCCTATGTGGAAGGATACCCCATATTTCTCTGCAACCCCATGTATATCAGCTCAGTCTGATCTTTATTCATAAACACCCCTTCCCCCATCTGATTGTTCATCCCTGGGGCCTCCCTCTTTTGTTGACTGTGCAATCTTTTATATTAGCATCTGGCTCTACATACAGATTGGCTTACCTGGTGAGAGACACCATGCACAATACACACCTGATAACCGCCTCCTATCCCCTGTCTCAGACTGTCCAAGGCTAGTCACCTCCCAGTGAGCTGCTTTGAACTTCGAGGCTTTATGACCATAATTGACATTATAAATACAATATTACCTGTACATACATTTCACAAGGGCTGAGATGACCAGGGTGCAGTAGTCTGTTGATAGAGACATTACGTGGCACTGTCACACTATTATGTGGACATCAGAGCTAGTGATCCCTGTAAATTCCTACTTGCCCCTTTAGCCCTCTGCCAGTTGGCATTAAGGCAGCCCTGGGTCAAACCCAACCCCCCTTACAACACACACTCGATTGCTCCCTTCCAGCAGCTTGGTCCTTTGCAGAGCACGAAGCTGATTCCCTGTGTGGCTCAGATAGGGATACCCCAGCCAAACTGGACTCCCTCCTCCCCCAGCAGACTCTGGATTGAGGCTGGATTTCTCGAGCTCTCTTCAGCCTCTTTGCCTACTGCTATGGAATCACTTTCCAGCTATAGGATAACATCCGCTGCCAATCCCACCCAGGGCTGGCCCTATCAGGCATGGCCTGGGGGCTGTTTGTGGCAGGGTCACACCTCTCAAGGAAGAGCACAGCTTCCGGGGACTCAATGTGCTTGCATAACCTGCCCCTTGCCCAGTTTGGAGAGGATGCATGGTTCAGTGAACAGGTCTTTCCGAGGGCGCTTGGGTTCCATCCCCAGCTCTGCCACCATCTTGTTGAGTGCTTCAGTTCAACTCCCCCGTGCCTCAGTTTCCCCCTCTGTAAAACAGGGCTAATGATACATCCTCCCTTTGGGAATCTATAGATGAACCGTTCCTATGTAAGTGCTAGGTATCCTTAGCCTCTGTAGTTTGTCTTGCCAGAGAAAGGGCCCTGTGCTCTCTGATGATGATGACTAGGAGACACTCTCCCCTGAAGGATCTCACAGCACTGTCTGCAAACAGCACCAAAAACAAGCAAAATGAGATTTTGCTGCAAAGCAACACACCAGAGAGGCAAAAATCCATCCATCTGCAGCTGGAACCAGGTCCTCTGCTGTGTGGGGAGAGCCACCCTCTTGCTTAACAGATGGTGGGCGCTTTCGAGCGGTGTCTTGAACTCCACTAGCTCACATAGATTCATAGATTCATAGATACTAAGGTCAGAAGGGACCACTCTGATCATCTAGTCCGACCTCTTTATCTGCAACCGGCTCATTGCCTCCATGTGGGGAAATGAGGTGAAACTTCATTAACAAGTGCAGAACGAAGGAGGGGGCCTGTCTCAGAACCCTCTGCCCCCTGCTTGCTCTGGGCCCAGAGGCTCAGACAAGACAGTGTGTGCAATTAGCCAGAGGTGGCTGACAGTGAGGCCCTTCACTCAGGGCTGCTGTGACTCTGCACGGGATGGGGTACAGTCCGAGTTCCCTCTGCATCCAGAAACCAGGCTCATTCAGACCATGAGATACATGTGTAGCGGGAGATGCATGGCTGGGCGTGGGCACCCGATCACAGACACACGTCACACAATTGCCATTCTCAGCTGCACTGTCTCCCTCTGTTCCAGTTCAGCTCCCAGAGCACTCAAAGCAAATAGTCTCACTGGCCTGCTAGGACATTCAGTTAATCTCCTGGGGGCCAATGCCAGCTTGTTCGGTCTCATCTAATCCGTCGCTCCGAAGTGCCTGTCAGCAGAGCATCTAGGTACTACACTGCTATTGTTAGCAGTCCTACAGTAACAAGTAGGGCCACAGCCAGGCTCAGGGCCCCACTGTGCTCCAGGAATAGCCAGTGAGAGTTCCTGCCCCCAAAGAGTTTACACTCTAAATAGACAACGGAAGGATTATTTTGCCCTGTTTTACAGAAGGGGAACTGAGGCACAAGAGATTAAGTGACTTGCCCAAGGTCACACAGGGAGTCTGGAGTTAGAGCCAGGAATTAAAACTAGGTCTCCTGAATGCCAGCCCAGCACTTTAGGCACCACTCCATCCTGCCTTCTCTTTTCTAGTATCCATTTTCTAGCGTTTTGCCAAGTCTGTTTCGTCAAGTGTCCCAAGTATAGAGGGCTCCCACTGCTTCCCTGGGGAGATGACTCACTGTCAGCTGCCCAGCAAACAAATGTTGGTTTGCTGAGCCATGTTCTGAGTTGCAACCATTCTCAAAAATACAAATCCAGTTCCCGGGGGCAAATCCTAATGCCAGTGTGGTCAGGACAGAACTGCCTGTAATCGCATCGTACTTGGGATTCCCCCCATGCAAGTAACTGATAATTCACTACACGAAAGGGCAGTGCAGTCCCCACCAATGCCTCTTCTCCTTACCAGCAGTGGGGACAGAAAGGTAACAGACAGATTAGGGAACTTGCAGGCAGAAGCTGCTACATTCCAGTCCTGTCACTGTTAATTGTGCTGCTACAGGTAAGTCACCTAAACACTGTGCCAGATCCCCAGCTGTAGTAAATGCACACAGCTGCATTGACATTGATGTCACACCAGAGAAGGCGGCTTTGTTGGGTGTTGGGCTACTGGGTAGTTTCCCTTGGCAACTGTGGGAATAGGTCCACCTTTGGTGATGAAACACCATTGGATCACCTTGGCTCAGTGCCCCCAAAGTCACCTTTTCTTGGATACAGAATCACATGCCCTTACCCTGGTCAACTGTGCACTCTTTGGAGGGTCATGCCCAGAAGGTCTAGCAGCGATGGGGCCCCAGCCTCCTCTGCTCTAGGACAGAGCCAAGCAGGAGACTCGCCAATAAGGTGAATGACTATTAGTGACATTTTCTGAAAGGAGAAGTGAAACTCCTGGATAATGGAAACGCAGAAGCTTGGGGAGTTGATCAGTAACTGATTTTTAGTGGGTGCTCATGGGCTTGAAAGCCAAAAGAGAGACTGGACTCTACTCACCCCAACTCAGGCAATGCATTGGAACAGCATCTGGAATTTACTCCCACAGCTCTGGCCCAGTCCTTGGAGATCACCACCACCTTTGTGTGCTACTGAGAACACGCAAGGAGGCAGCAAATCCCACCACATATGCTCAGATTATGTGGTACCTTGGGGGCTTGGGTGAGGTGTCCAAATTCAGGGGAGACGTATTGTCAATTTTATCTCCAGCAGAGCCAGCTCTTAATGCTGCTCTGTGAGCAGTTGCTCCAGGTGAGGAACCTAGGGCTCCCAGCTGTCTTTCCAGCAGGGCAGTACTCATTATTAATTAGTGCATGAGGTGCTCTGGCTTCATTGGCACCAGCTTGTCTGGAGAAAATAAGTATATTGCTCTAAACTGAAATAATCTAATGCTTAGGTAGTGTTTGAAATAATTACATAGCAACTAGGTGAGCTCAGATTTCCTAAAGCTCTTTTGTTCACCCAAGTGCATAATCCCAAATGTACTGAGTAATAGATATGGCAAACACGCACAAACACTGTCTCCTTGTCATCCAGATATACGCAGACACGTCACACAAATGCCCTCACAGCAGCATACTCACCCCTACACCCCCAAGTGTAGGGAAATACCTCACACACACCGATATAGGCTTGCTCATACTGAGACACATTTTCACACAGGTGAATACCCACATGTGCATACACCTATGAATACTCATTTGCACACATATGTACACCCTTCCACACTCAGGCACATATGCACTGTGCCATACAAATACCTCAGACACCTGCACAAACCTTCTTCCGCAGACACTGACATGTGCACTCCTCCACATACACACAGACCACCCAAACACACTACAGCTTTTACACAAATCCTCATGCATATGCACAAATACACACAAACCCTTCACCACACATCCTATATGCATACACACCCCTCCTCACACACAAGTCTGTCAACATACATGTCCCCACATGCACACACAAATCCTTGTGCACACAAACACCCCTTCCATACCTGCCAGGAGAGCTCCAACCACCAGCCGAGCCATGTCTGTTAGTAAGTGAAGCCGTGCTCTCCTCACCTTCCCTTCCTGCTCCTTTTTCAGGCTCAGTTTCCCTTTCCCTCCCTTTAAAGGGCTAGGAGCCAGGCCCTTCCTGCCGGATACGCTGAGTGACACACCCTGACACCCTGTCCAGCGGTTACCTTGTCAAGGAGCTGGGCCTTATGCGAGTGAACATTCTGCATGGTGCCTGTAGTGTGCACACTAGCGGTTGTTTGCAGGGAAGGAGGAGGTTTGGGGGGGGTGCACACTCAACTGCTCTGGCTGCCTTTGGTCTGTCTCTTTCTGTCCCTCTTCTCTGCTCGCTCCGGAAACCCCAAATAAATCGGCTTCAAACCCCAAGGGCCCGAAAGTCAGTTAAGCTCTCCCCACCTCCTCCCCCCCCGCTCTTTAAGAGGAGAAAACCTCAGGGCAATGCTCAAGATACTCGCTTTGCATCACCCCTCACAGATGGAGACCACCTGAACCAGGAGGCCAGCTTGGAGCAGGGAGAGGCTGACTTTCATCTGGAGACTGAAGAGACCTTGGGACCTTTGCCCTTGACATTCATGCAGTAGGAATGTTCCCAGCCCAGCCTGTCAGGCTTTCGGCTAATGCATTAGCCTGGGATTTGGGAGCCCTGGAGTCAAGTCCTGTGTTCTGCAACCTGTGTGAACTTGGGCGAGTCGCTTAGAAATCAGCATAAGTTAGGAGCCTAAATGCCTTTGAGGGTCTATCCTCAGTTCCCACTGCCCTCCTTCTCTGGGGTATTGTGAGGAGAGATGCATTAAAGATTGCGAAGTGCCAAGATGCTATGGCAATGTGGGGCGGTGCGGTGGGGCTATACATATCACAGATAGGAAGAGGGTCAGGGAACCCAATGCAAAGTGGGGTTTCAGGGCTGACAGTGGGGGAGATCAATGGCAGAGGGCCAGATCCTCAGCTGGTGTAAATCAGCATAGCTCCATTGTTATGTGGAAGTTTGCACTAGCTTAGCATCTAGCTCCAACTCCTTATCAGTGGTCATTAGTTACACAATGCTGCAGCTGTACACAAAGCTTGGCAGCAGATACATCAGGCGAAATCCTTGCCCTGCAGAGCTCAAGGTAAAGGCATCAGCAGGCACAATACAGCTTACCAAAAGTGACAGCTGGGCATCCACGCCGCTGGCCCTTGGAGAAAAATGGGTGGTGAAGGTCTCCAGAATATTCTGTGTTTCATACTTTGAATCTCTGAGCTACCCCCTTCAAAGGAAGCAGGGAAGGAAAGGGAATTCTATTCTGTCTCCACAGAGGCAGAAGTTTCTGAAAAGGGCCAGAATTAATTCTGGAACCACCCTAGAGATGTTTTATTTCTATTCCAATATGAATGCAGCCAGCAGACTTGTCACATGGCCTTACGTGAACCAAAGAGGAAGCATGGTCTAGTGGTTAGACAAGGGCCCTGGGAATCAGGACACTGGAGTTCTATATCCTGCTGTGGAAAGGTTTAGGTTTAGAGGTTAGAGGCTGGATGCCTGGATCCTATTCCCTTCTCTGGAAGGGAATATGAGCTAGTGGTTAGAGGAGGAGACTGGGGGTCAGGATGCTTGTGGTGTATTCCCATTTAACTCATTGCTTGACTTCATGCAAGTTACTCCCTCAGTCAGTGCCTCAATTTCCCCAGCTAGAATCTGGGGCTAGTGATCCTCACCTCCCATTCATTCATGTTTATAAAGTGCTTTGAGATCCTGGGATGAAGAGGGCAGGACAAAAAAACCAAGGATGATCAGGATTCACACTTGGATCTTTCTATGGTACTCATCAGCGTCCAGGACTGATAAGTCTAATGGGAGTACCACAATGTGACAAGCAATTCACCTGCTGGAGTCTGGTATGTGTGTTACATTGTCCCGGGATGGGATACCCTCTCCAACACAACTCCACCCCTTTTCTCCCACAGGTACCGCCTCTGCCCCAGCTTCCTAGTCAGAGGCCAGATCTCAGCCACCACATGTAACAAGTTGTTCTCACCTCACCCTTGGAATCTTGAAGGCAGCTAGCGGCACGCTTGGTATTCTGAGAGCGGAGCTCACACAGAAGAAAAATTGATCCTGCTGGATCAGGGAGGGTGAAATTCTCCACAGCCGCTGCCTTCTTAGGAAGAGATGGGAAATAATTCAGAAATCACTGGCTAGCCCCTTACGTGCCCTTGAAGGCTCATCCCCGGCAGCTGTGGCAGGGGAATCACGCCGACCGGCTAGGATGCCGGGAGGAGGATTAACGAATCCCTGTCCGTTAAGGTCTATAACATTGAGCTTGTTACTTGGAGGTAAAGAGCCCTTGCCAGGGGCACTGGAACAATGGG
Source organism: Dermochelys coriacea (assembly GCF_009764565.3). Lineage (NCBI taxonomy): Eukaryota > Metazoa > Chordata > Testudines > Dermochelyidae > Dermochelys > Dermochelys coriacea. The sequence continues at coordinate 5,241,919 of NC_050093.1, forward strand.
TACAGTAGGGGTGCAGAAACCCATTGACCCAAACTGTGAACGCTGTATATGATGGGAACCACTTCAAGCCAGGAGGTGCGGTAGCACCCCCAGCACTCCTAGTTCCAGCACCTATGGCCCTTTCTACGCCCCAGCTCCAGAGAACTTCAGATACCTAAGCTGCGGGGAGCATGCTTGGGGGGGCATCCGGAGAAGAGGGGAGATGGGGAAAGACATGCCCAGCAAACAGAAACACAGCTGGTTAGAGTCTAGGGAAACTAGACAGAACCACTGACTGACCAGCCAAATTCTCTGGCTAGGTTAGTGAACAGAACTTTCCTGCCTGCTTTTCAGGCCATGCATTGAGTAGGAAATAGCATGCCTGCAGCAAGCAGGCTTCGCTGCACTGGCACGGCCCATGGTTTGTTGCAATCTCACCTCACGTTAACCCCTACTCGGTATGTTAAGCTAAACCAACGGGGTTGTTTCCAAGTGCAGACCAGGCTCAGGGACAGATAGCAGGAAGGTGAATGTTAGGTAAGTTCCCAGGGTGGAAATACTTCCCAGAGCTTTGTATAACTGAAACATTAACATGCTTTTGCCTCTGGCATCCTGGACAATGTAGCCAAGGTCATCAACAGGTATGAGTTTGCTAGGGCTCAATCCATTCCTTTGCAAATTTGGTGGGATTTTCAAAGGAGCCTGAAAGTTCTATGCCCAGATCCCAGTGAACTTCAGTGTGATGTGGGCACCCGTGACGGGGTTGAGACTCACCACTGTGGCACCTCCCACTGGCACATCTGGGAATTAGCTCTGTCCTCTGCAGGGCACCCTCCATCAGTGGCATCCCATCCATCTCTCACCCTGCTGGCATCTGAACCCGCATTGCTCATCGCTCAGCAGCATCCTCTTCAGGACACTGCCCTCCCGCAGTGCCCCCAAGTCCACACTCATCCCCTCCCGGGAGGGAGCGCTTAACAGCAGTCTTTCCAGTTCACTCCTGCTGCAGTGGCCAACCACAACCCCTCAAGTTTAGCCCCACTGTTCAAGGGCCGGTTGCAGTCTGTCACGGCCACCATTCTACAGCCAGCTGCTGTTCAAGGAGGAAGTGGGGGACCAAGGCCCACCCACTACTCTGGGTCCCAACCCAGGGACCCTCTAGTGGCAGCCTCCCTGCCCCCCTTCTCTCCCCTTGTCTAATGTCCCTGGGCCACTTCCCCTCTGGCCCTTTGCACCCTCTAGGCCCTTTCAATCAGGGCGCATAGTCTGGCAGGTATTAAGCCACAGCCCTTCTATGCTTCCCCCCAAGCCTGCCCAACACCACTCTGCCCAAGGTCTAGGACAGACTGCCTGCACCCTTCCCGGACAGCCTTTATATAGGGCCTAGACTAGCTCTGATTGGCTGGCTGTAATACTAGCTCTGATTGGCTCTCTAACAGGCCCTCCCTGATTGGCTGCTGCCTTGCGCAGCCGCTCTTGCCTGCTGTAGCCCAATCTGGCACTGCCCCACCACGGCACCTAAGTGCCTTTGAACATCGCAGCCTTTGGGCTCTGTCAGGTCCCATTGCTAGTCGAGTTGTTTGTAATGGGGACCCAGGGCCGGAGTCGCAGGGGTTGCTGCAGGGCAGGACTGAGGTGCATCAGCACAGCTGGGGGAGGGGAGCCACTGCAGGAGTAGCAGAGGGTTCTGCAAGCCAGGACAGAGGTGCGCTGGCAGAGCCACAGCTGGGGATTCCAGAAGTGAATAGCCTTGGCAGCTGCAGGACAGCTTGGGGTGCTGCAGGCTACAATTGAGGTGCATCAGCAGAGACAGCTAGGGGACTCCAGGATTGGAATAGCAGGACAAGAGCGGGATGCATGGACAGAGCTTCTGGAATAGCTTGTGCAGCGCTTGACCGGGATGTGCCCAACTCTGATCAGCAGTATCCAGTATTCATGAACACTAACACGAGGTAATTCCCATACATGAAAAACTTTGTTAGGTTGGTTAGAAGGTAAAAATCCTTCTGAGAACACTGCTGTTAGGAGAATAATACCCACTATAAGGGGAGGAAATTCGGAGTTAAACTCACAATAAACTCAAACATTTGGAAGAAAGAAACAGCCTTTAGATAAATCCAAGACACCTCATTTTAATTGTCTGCCACTTTCCATTCTCTGGCTAGTGTCTGGCAAAAAGAATATTAGACACATTTTCTAACTGATGAGCAATGCTTGTCTTAATTCTCAAATAGCTTCACTGACTAATTGCAACATAAATGGAAAATTTCTCCTTTCCCCATTGGCAAGACACGTAGAGAGTGCAGTCACATTGTGATCTCTATTTCTGCAAGGAAAAAGGCTAGAGATACAAGGCCAGATTTACAAAGGTATTTAGGTACCTAAAGATGCAGATAGCTGCTTAGTGGGATTGACGAAAGCACCTAAACCGGTTACATACCTAATTCCCGTTGAAGCCAACAAGAGTTAGGCACCTAATTTGCTTAAACCTGTTTGTAAATACCACTAAGAGCTTTTCCATGGTCTTTAGCTTCCTAAATACATCCTGCACTAAACTGTAAGTAGGTCCTGGTTCCAGCCAGCTGAATAACTGCACCAACATGACCCTAGTATGGACAGCAGAACTGGTCAAAAACTAGTTGATGAAAAATGGCTCTTTGACCAAAATGAAAATTGTCACAGAAAACTGTTCATTTTGATTGAAATGTTTTAGCTTTCACCAAAAATCCAAGAAACCAAAAATTGATTTTATTTTTGGGGGGGGGAGGGATTAGGGTCTTCTGTACAAAAGTTTCGGGTTTGGTTTTCAAAACATGGTTACTTTTTTAACTGAACACCAAAAGTTTTTACCAAAGATCATTTGTAAACATTTTTTTAAAAAATTGGTATGGTTTGGTTTTGAATTGTTCTTGCTATTGTTGAAAAAAAAAGTCAAGGGAAACAAAAATAAAATTAATTCCCCACCAAAAATTAGCTGGCATTTTTCGACTGGCTTTAGCAGACAGTCAAACCTGCTATAAGCCATAATTTGCTCTGGGTTCAACTTCCCTTGGCTTCAATCAGTGCAAATAGCAGCTCTGCCTGTCTACACAAGGATTTCCACTGGTCCAGCTATCTGGCTGGTTGAAATTGAGCTAATAATGGAAAGGGAACTGCAGCCTTAACTGTGAAGTAGCTACCATCACTCCATAAAGAAAAGGAATACTTGTGGCACCTTAGAGACTAACAAATTTATTAGAGCATAAGCTTTCGTGAGCTACAGCTCACTTCATCGGATGCATCCGATGAAGTGAGCTGTAGCTCACGAAAGCTTATGCTCTAATAAATTTGTTAGTCTCTAAGGTGCCACAAGTACTCCTTTTCTTTTTGCAAATACAGACTAACACGGCTGCTACTCTGAAACCCATCACTCCATAGGGTCTGTTAATGCTTCCTGGAGTTTGGGATGTATATCTATGTACCTGCGATTGCTTTGAGTTTTGTTCACAATATATGAGGCGGATTTACTGCAGTTTGATGGCATATTATGCCTTCCATCAATAGTCCCCTTGAGCCAAAGACACTCTGCTTTCATTTTAGATGCTCCAATAGGTGACCCACTTTTCAAAAGAGCTCAGGACAATGGGTGGCTGTTGGGTGCTGCTGAGCAGTTTGGAAAATTTGGCCCTGATTGTGAGTGCTGAGCCTTTGAAAAATCTGGCCCTGAACTCCTTTGGTATAGTCGGCCCATGGAGGAGAATGAGCACTTCCATGGTCTTTAATGGACTGGACAGAAGAGGAATTATTGTGACGACTAGCTAGCTCAGCACTAAAATAATCAGGTGAATCAGCCAAGCATCGATCCCACCATCCTGGGGCCAGCCAGCTCTGTAGTTATCAAATGCAGCACAACCTTGCACTTGGCAAGCTGAAAGGGGATGTGAGTTCCTTCCAGGCCCAGCCCCCTCACAGCACCCCCAAACAATGCTCCCCATTTAGCAAGCCTGGACTGGAATGATAGGCACCAGGCTCATAGCAGCAGGACATGGACACTGCGCTTGGGGTGACACCCAGTGACGTGCTCAGAAGGAAAAGGTTAACCTTGGAGCTTCCTCTCAGAGCACTGGCAACTCCGGCTGTCCAGAGAAATCAGGGCTGGCTCCTGGAAGACCCACATCAGATCTGAGCAGATCTTTTTGCTGGAGGACACGTTCATGCAGGAGTGACAAGAATCCCCATGCAAATGACTGGGCATGGCAGACAGGGACCTTAAGGCAGCTTTTGACTTTGTAACTGGAAACACAGACTCCCTCCTCTCCAGGGGATGGGTGTCCCAGGCTGTCTCTTTGGAGGCTTATGTCTGATGGAAGGGTTGTGAGTGTGGGGAGACAGCCTGTGTGATGCTGGGGATACACACGCACACCTGCGACCTGAATTTGAATGAACAGGCTAAGCACTTTCCCAAACACACTGGTGGGGCAGGGGGAAAGAGAGCTGAAGACAGATAAGCTCCGTCAGAGAATGATGACTTGCAAACTCCAGCCCAGCCCCTTTCACTGATTAATACCAGAAGGATCCCAACAGGACCAGCTGATAACCAGAGGCAGAACTCCACTTATTTATACGTATTCAACGACGGAATCCAAAGGCTAGCGTGATGGATGGGAGCGGCTGGCAGCAGGCAGGAGACACCTTACCAGCTGTCGGAGCAAAGAGCCCTCTTGCGCATTACAAACAGTTACAGCTTGTCTGCATAACCACTGGCCCCAAGTTTGCCTCCCCAACCCAACGCCTGTGCCTCCTCGCCCCGCACCCACCACGGAGAGATGGGAACAGGCACTGCCATGGCACTGAGGCGGCGGGGCTGAGGCAACACCTTCACCCTGGACATACTCCAGGTTGTAATAATCTTTCCAAGTGACTCAGAGCAGCTGAGAGTAGGCAAGGCACATCAGGCAATCAGGCACCACATCGCACCAAGCCAGAGGGTCAGGGCAGGGCTGAGCTGAACAACACAGTGATGGAGAAATAATAATCACAGCAGGGAAAGGGAGAAAGGAGATGCTTGCTGAGCAGCAGTGGAGAACCAGTGAGGTGGAGGCTGCAGAGGAGAAGGCTCATGCCCCATCCAATTCGCAGCAACAGTGTCCATGGGTTAAAACAGACTCTTCACCCACGCAGGGTCACTGGAGGCAGAGGAAGAGCCAGTCCCGTCTCAGGAAGCATTTTAACAGCTCAGAAGTGTTTTATTGCAATTGCCCTCAGATCAGCCAATATTTGTATCATTGCATACATATACTTGGGGGCTAGATCATCAGTGGATGTCCATCGGTGTAGCTCCATTGACTTCAGTTCACACCAGCTGAGGATCTGGCCCATATAACAAATTTGTGCATTTTACTAAACATGTTTCAGTGGTGGAAATTAGTGGCCTCTCGACGGCAAAAGTTTCCCGGGGTCACATCAGTTCGAATTAGAAGAGGAAGCTTGGCACAGGAAAAGAAGGAGGGTCCTGTAGTTCAGGTATGGGGCTAGGATGCAGAAGAACTGGGTCAGTTTACAGCTCTGTCATTGACCCTTCATGTCATATGGATAAGTCTCTGTGCCTCAGTTTCCCTCTGTAAAATGAGGATAATAATCCTCCTTTTCTCCCACAGTTTTGTCTCATCTATGTAGACTGTTAAATATTCTGGGCAGGGACTGTCTCTTCCTGTGTATGTACAACACCTCCTAGCCCAACGGGGCCCCGATCTCAGCTATGACCTATAGGTGCTTGCAAATAATAATAGACCCCCAAAAGTGTTCCCTCATTCCCCACCTAGGCTCCATGTCACCCCCTCTGCCATCCCTCTCTCTCATAAGAACCTAAGAATGGCCACACTGGGTCAAACCAAAGGTCCATCCAGCCCAGTATCCTGTCTGCCGACAGTGGCCAATACCAGGTGCCCCAGAGGGAGTGAACCTAACAGATAATGATCAAGTGATCTCTCTCCTGACATCCATCTCCACCTTCTGACAAACAGAGGCTCCTCCTGGCATGCAATTCTCCTCTCGCATTTGCCTGAACCACCCGCTCCTCTTGTCTCCCATCTTTAGAGTAGTTTTTGCAGGATCTGTCGGTGCCGCCTTAGCCTTGAGTTACACTAATTCCTTCCCAGGAATCCTGCAGCTGATTTTTTAAGGTTCATTCCAATGCCAGGCAATTACCAAAAGCCCTGTGTTGCCCTCTGATACCCTCTCTTTCGTGTTTAGAAGAAAGAGTTGGGGCAGCAGGTAGGTAGGGGTGTTATTTCTGCTCAGCTTTTGTAAAGACATGAGATTCGCACAAAGACACTCAGAATCAAGATCTCCCATTTCCTCCGGAAGACAGCAGCAGCACCACCACTTGGTCATCTCTGGCGCCTTCCAGCCAAGGCTCTCTGAGCACGCCACTGAACTGAGCCCAGCAACGAGAACCGGGTGACATTTTTCATGTGAAAAGATTTTTTTTTCGGTGAAAAATGCAGATTCAGCAACACTGAAATGTTTTGTGAATTCATGTCAATGTCATCAAACTGGGTCAGCCACAAAAGTAAACCAAAAAATTAATACACTTGGGGCGGCAGGGAAACGAAACATTGCCGCTTCTTAGCTTGAAACAACTTTTTGTTTCAAAATTGCCTTTCATTGTATTTTTAACAAATCAAAAATGTTCAAAATCTAAATGAAATGTTTCATTTTGCCCCAAATGAATTCTTTTTCAAACTGTTTGATTCACCAGAAATTTCAAATAATTTTGTTTTCATTTCAACCTGAAACAGGAAATGGGACTGAGGTTCTAGGCTACTGTCCTAATCTGGACCATCCTTTGTCTCTTTCTCCAGTCTATTGACCTAGCCACTAAACCTTCCTTTCTAATCCCCTTGGTAGCTAATCAACCTACCTGTCTATCATCTCTCCAGCTACTTATTTGCCAACTTACCCATCGGCCTACCTATTTCTAACACACCTTTCGCCATAGCGACAGAATGCCAAGGAAATGCAAAGCAATGGGAGAGTCAGCACTCCTTGTGGCCGACACCACGTCCCGAGGGAAGGAAAGAGGAGATGAAGGAAGGTGGAGAGGAGTGAACAGGGAAGGAGAACTTTAAAAGTTCCTCAATAACCAGAGACAGAATAAGGCAAGAAAGCGAAAGGAGAGGACATGTTCAAGGGCAAACACATCCCAGCATCTGGAACAGATACTCTCAGAAACACAAATGCAGCAGCAGGACATAAAAAGAGGGTGTGTGTGTGCTCCTACGCCTCTCTTTCTCTCATGTGGGTTGAAAGATATGCTTTGAGGGCAGGCAGCAGCTCCCAGGCGAAGTGGAAAGCCTGACGCTTCTCCTTGCAGCTCTGCCATTTGGCCACAAAGTGGGATGAAGGGATCTGAGTTCAGAGAGGCTGTGGAAGCCAGACAGCACAGAAATGCTGATTCCTTTCTCTCTCTCTGTCTCTCTCTGTGTCTCACACGCCGTCATGGAAAAGGCCTATATAATGTCACAGAAAATGGTATCCCTGCCATATGAGTTTAATGAACCGTCCTTTCCCTGCTAATCAAATTATACAAGATGGTCCAAGCAATCTGTAGACAGGGGCTCACCTCTCAACTGAAATACATCTGGCCTGATTCTCAGAGATACTCAGGTCACTTTACACCACTCCGGCTGTGTAAAAAGGCCTTAAGATGAGCATACAGTACATCAACACTCACCTTCAGTCCCCCTTTACGCTACCAGTGTGGGGTGAAGTGGCCTTAGCATCCATGAGACTATGCCCATAGGATTTCTAATGCACCCTCTTGGTTTCATTCCTGTTACATTTTACGGGGCTTTCCCATATGGGGCTTGCTCTCTATTTCAGAAAAGCAGGGACTAGACAGAGTTAAAAGAGTTGTCAATGGCTAAGGCCAGAAGGAACTGGTGCCACCGTTTAGAAGCACCTCCTGCATAGGGCAGGTTCTGGCATGCCATCCGCTTTGCTTGGGTGATTTAGGGAGCTGTAATTGCAGTTGGATCTACCACAGAGTCTGAAGGGGACGTTCCTCAGGGGGACTAGCTCATTCTCCCCTTCGCAAGGACAACAATTGAGCCCCAGAACAGGAAACGTGCACTCTCTGTTTAAAGCCAGAGGGGCTGGCAGGCTCAGGAAGTTGCTGGAAGAAGCAGTAGCAGAGTGGCCTGCCCCTATAAGGGCCAGAGGCAGCGACAGAGGCACAGGTGTTCCCTATAAAGAGTCTGGCTGTGATTAAGGAGAGGGAATCAGGAGTAGCAGGGATGTCCCTGAGAGGGGAGGTAGTTGGAGGTGCTGGACAGCTTGCAAAGGTGGGCCCAACATTTGTCCTTTTATGCCATGCATCACCCAGCCTCCCTCCCCATTCTGGCCTTGTCCATGGTACTGAACGATGAAGCTGGGCCAAGCCCTGTTCCAGACCCAAGCTTTATTTCATGCAACTCTCTCCAGCCATAGGTTCTATTCCAATCTGTTTTCAAGACACCCAACAGTGCTGGGTCACCCAGTCCACGTCAGATATTCCATGGTTGTAACAATACACGGATTCAAGCCCCCACCTCTACCTGGGAGACTTGAGAGATCTTAGAACAGCTGTTTTCTCCAGAACCATGCACTGTTAAGGCCATAGTTCTGATGGCTCAGCAGATGAAGAGCCCTTCTCCCCCAACACACTGGGGGACAAGCAAAGAGACCTGCTCCTGCAAATTAAATATCATCCAAGCTCAGAATCAGGAGAGGAGAGGAGGGTGTAGCGATGCATAGGTGGACAGGTATGGCAGTGTGTACACAGGGGAGGGGAGCTGGGGGAGACGCATGGGTGGACAGGTGAGGCAGAGGGGCAGGGGTACAGAGAGAGAGAGAGAGCAGGAGGGGAAGGCATGGCAGCCATCTATCTTCCCACGTTTAGCATGCACTAAGTTTCAGAGGGAAGAACAGCTCATGTTGGTGACAGGTTTATGCAAGATGAATTATATAAGCCGCACAGAACCGGAGTCAGCAGCAATGAGAGGCTTGTGAAATCTTGCACTGATCTGTGTCAGTGCCCTAATCACAGGCGACACTGGGGCTCTGCAGCTGGTTTGAGATGATAATATTAATGTGAGTAAGCATCAAGCAGAGGACGCGCCTTTCAAAGGGGGGATTACACTCCTCCTGGCAAAAAGGAAACAGCCCTAATCTTTGCTTTGCCACTTTGTGGAGGATTCTGGGGGCTGTGTAGGGAAGACCCTGCAGAAGCGGCTTCAGGTGGCTTGTTGTTTGTGCAGCAGTGGCCTGGAAGTAGTCAGCACCGTACATACACCCGTGTGTGCATGAACAAGGCTATACGCATACGTACCCAAGCAGGAACACATTTCCATACATCTGCACACATGAACCCATTTGTACATGCATGCACACATAAACAGACTTCTGTACCCACACACACACACATAGATTCATAGATACTAAGGTCAGAAGGGACCATTCTGATCATCTAGTCTGACCTCCTGCACAGTGCACATGCACATACATTTACACACTCTCATACACGTGCACACAGGCTCATGAACACATCCATATACGTACAGGTGACTATATATTCTCACAGGCATGCATGAATACATCTATTCCCATACACAGCCACTGACTTGCATAGATGTTGATACACACATGTATGAATACCTCTATATGGATACATAGCCACCCAGAAAGGCCCCTCCACACTCACTCAATCACATCTGTATGTATGCACCCATCCATGCACTTAGACACTCATGAACATAAACCCATAAACCCCCACCTCAAACTACCCATATACATCAATTCACAGCTACATCGCATGGTGATGAAGGCTGAGTGATATGGATGCAAGCACAAACACATCCCTACACTCTCAAGCACACATCTAAACACACACACCAGCTCTCTCTCTCTCTCACACACACACACACACACACACACACACACACACACAGCTGAAAGCTGCTCTAAATTCCAGTCAAGCACCAGTGGGGTAGAGGGGGAAATCTGTCCTCAGAATAACTAAAGCAAACAGCTGACTTTGAGGGTCCCATTGCCTGCTGCTCTTTTATCCCGGTCCCTGATTTCTTTCATTTCTCCTCCCCTAACCCACCTCCATTCTACTTCTCAGGCAATGCCCAAGAAAATCACTGTCCCCAGCACACTGGCCTTGGAACAGTGATGCAAAATAGTGATGGCTCCCTCTGGGGTCAGACAAGTCAGGGCCTGGTGGAGACTTGGGCTGCAAAGAAAGACTGGGTGTGGGATTGAAACTTCCTTTATAATTCAGGCAGCTCGCTCCTTTCTCTCGGAGCGGCTGCCAACCCAGAGTTTATTCGCGTGCCACCTGTTCTCAGCTAGGATGCTGGGGAAGGGGGAAGCTAGCAGATACAAACAAGCGTAAGGGCCGGGATGCTGCAGATCAGGAGGCAGGTTTGCATCACCAGGAGGGGAGGGAGATTCATACATTCATAGATTCATAGATACTAAGGTCAGAAGGGACCACTCTGATCATCTAGTCTGACCTCCTGCACAGCGCAGGCCACAGAATGTCACCCACCACTCCTATGAAAAACCTCACCCATGTCTGAGCTATTGAAGTCCTCAAATCATGGTTCAAAACTTCAAGGAGCAGAGAAGCCTCCCTCCAGTCAACCATGCCCCATGCTACAGAGGAAGGCAAAAAAAACCTCCAGGGCCTCTCCAATCTGCCCTGGAGGAAAACTCCCTCCCGACCCCAAACATGGCAATCAGCCAAACCCTGAGCACATGGGCAAGATTCACCAGCCAGATACCCAGGAAAGAGTTTTCTATAGTAAATCAGATCCCATCCATCTAATATCCCATCTCAGGGGATTTGGCCTATTTACCCTGAATATTTAAAGATCAATTACTTACCAAAATCCCATTATCCCATCATACCATCTCCTCCATAAACTTATCGAGTAGAATCTTAAAGCCAGATAGATCTTTTGCCCCCACTGCTTCCCTTGGAAGGTTATTCCAAAACTTCACTCCTCTGATGGTTAAAAACCTTCGTCTGATTTCAAGTCTAAACTTCCTGGTGGCCAGTTTATACCCATTTGTTCTTGTGTCCACATTGGTGCTGAGCTTAAATAATTCCTCTCCCTCTCCTATATTTATCCCTCTGATATATTTATAGAGAGCAATCATATCTCCCCTCAAACTTCTTTTAGTTAGGCTAAACAAGCCAAGCTCCTTAAGTCTCCTTTCATAAGACAAGTTTTCCATTCCTCGGATCATCCTAGTAGCCCTTCTCTGTACCTGCTCCAGTTTGAATTCATCCTTTTTAAACATGGGAGACCAGAACTGCACACAGTATTCTAGGTGAGGTCTCACCAGTGCCTTGTATAACGGTACTAAAACCTCCTTATCCCTACTGGAAATGCCTCTCCTGATGCATCCCAAAACCGCATTAGCTTTTTTCACAGCCATATCACATTGGCAGCTCATAGTCATCCTATGATCAACCAATACTCCAAGGTCCTTCTCCTCTTCCGTTACTTCTAATTGATGCGTCCCCAACTTATAGCTAAATTCTTGTTATTAATCCCTAAATGCATAACCTTACACTTCTCACTATTAAATTTCATCCTATTACTATTACTCCAGTTTACAAGGTCATCCAGATCCTCCTGTATAATATCCCGATCCTTCTCCGAATTGGCAATACCTCCCAGCTTTGTATCATCTGCAAACTTTATTAGCACACTCCCACTTTTTGTGCCAAGGTCAGTAACAAAAAGATTAAATAAGATTGGTCCCAAAACCGATCCCTGAGGAACTCCACTGGTAACCTCCCTCCAACCTGACAGTTCGCCTTTCAGTAGGACCCGTTAAAGTCTCCCCTTTAACCAATTCCTTATCCACCTTCTGATGTTCATATTGATCCCCATCTTCTCCAATTTAACTAATAATTCCCCATGTGGCACGGTATCAAATGCCTTACTGAAATCTAGGTAAATTAGATCCACTGCATTTCCTTTATCTAAAAAATCTGTTACTTTTTCAAAAAGGAGATTAGGTTGGTTTGGCACGATCTACCTTTTGTAAAACCATGTTGTATTTTGTCCCATTTACCATTGACTTCAATGTCCTTAACTAATTTCTCCTTCAAAATTTTTTCCAGGACCTTGCATACTACAGATGTCAAACTAACTGGCCTGTAGTTACCCGGATCACTTTTTTTTCCTTTCTTAAAAATAGGAACTATATTAGCAATTCTCCAATCATTCGGTACTATTCCTGAGTTTACAGATTCATTAAAATTCTTGCTAATGGGCTTGCAATTTCAGGTGCCAATTCCTTTAATATTCTTGGATGAAGATTATCTGGGCCCCCCGATTTAGTCCCATTAAGCTGTTTCAGTTTCGCTTCTACCTCTGATATGGTAATATCTACCTCTATATCCTCCTTCCCATTTGTCATGCTACCATTATCCCCAAGATCCTCTTTAGCCTTATTAAAGACTGAGGCAAAGTATTTGTTTAGATATTGGGCCATGCCTAGATTATCTTTTAACCTCCGCTCCATCCTCAGTGTTAAGCGGCCCCACTTCTTCCTTCTTAGTTTTCTTCTTATTTATATGGCTATAGAACCTTTTACTATTGGTTTTAATTCCCTTTGCAAGGTCCAACTCTACTCGACTTTTAGCCTCTCTGACTTTATCCCTACATCTTCTGACCTCAATTAGGTAGCTTTCCTTGCTGGTCCCTCCCATCTTCCACTCCCTGTATGCTTTCTGCTTCTTCATAATCACCTCTCTAAGATGCTTGCTCATCCAGCTTGGTCTACAACTCCTGCCTATGAATTTTTTCCCCTTTCTTGGGATACAGGCTTCCGATAGCTTCTGCAGTTTTGATTTAAAGTAATCCCAGGCCTCAACTACCTTTAGATCCATAAGTTCTTCAGTCCAATCCACTTCCCTAACTAATTTCCTTAATTTTTGAAAGTCAGCCCTTTTGAAATCGAAAACCCTAGTTGCACATTTATTTTTGTTAATCCTTCCATTTAGTTTGAACTGAATTAGCTCATGATCACTTGAGCCAAGATTGTCCCCTACAACCATTTCTTCTATGAGGTCCTCGCTACTCACCAAAATTAAATCTAAAATGGCATCCCCTCTAGTCGGTTCAGCAACTACTTGATGAAGGAATCCATCAGCTATCGCATCTAGGAAAATCTGAGCCCTATTATTATTACTAGCACTCGTCCTCCAGTCTATATCTGGGAAGTTAAAGTCTCCCATGATCACGCAGTTTCCATTAGTATTTACTTTATTAAAGACATTAAAAAGGGCTCTATCCATATCCAAATTAGATCCCGGAGGTCTATAGCACACCCCAAGCACTATCGTAGGAGAGGCTTTACTAGTTTTCTTCCCCAATGTAATTTTTGCCCAGACGGACTCTGTCTTATCCATTGCATCGCTTCTTATTTCTTTACATTCTAACTCATCGTTGATATACAATGCTACTCCACCCCCTTTACCTTTGTTTCTGTCTTTCCTAAACAGCACATACCCTTCAATACCTGTAGTCCAGTCATGACTACTATTCCACCATGTTTCTGTTATCCCTATAATATCTGGTTTCACTTCCTGCACCAGTAGCTCTAGTTCCTCCATTTTGTTACCTAGACTCCTCGCATTGGTGTACAAACATCTTAATTTTTGCTGTTTGGCCTCGCTCACATTTTGTACCCTATTAGGCACAGTCATTCTACAGCCAGTATAACCTATTAGACTAGTATCCACACCGCCCTCGCTCCTTATATACATTCTCCTACCCATGGCTGTATCCTTTCTTACTTCATCTTCTTCCCTCTCAATGCTAAAATCTGGCGTGGAGATTTTCTGGACATCTCCCATCCATCTCCCCCCAATTCCTAGTTTAAAACTCTCTTTATCAGTTGTGCCAGCCTCGATCCTAGAAGTCTATTTCCTTCCCTACTCAGATGAAGTCCATCCCGAGAGAACTGACCTCTGTCCATGAATGCCTCCCAGTGGCCATACATCCCAAAGCCCTCCTTATAGCACCACTGCCTAAGCCATCTGTTGACAGTCATAATCTTGTCAGACCTCTGTTGCCCTTCTCTAGGAACAGGAAGGATCCCGCTAAAGATCACCTGAGCCTCAATTTCCTTAAGCATCTTCCCCAGCCTAGCATAGTCTCCCTTGATACTTTCCAGCGAGAATCTGGCTGTATCATTTATTCCCACATGAAGGATAATTAGGGGATTCTTTCCCGCTCCCTTGAGGATCCTTTTCAATCTCAGGTCTACATCCCGTATCTTAGCACCCGGAAGACAGCACACCCTTCTATTCTCAGGATCAGCTCTAGTTACAGGCCTGTCTATTCTTCTCAATAAAGAGTCCCCGATCACATAGACCTGCCTTTTCCTGGTGACAGTGCTATTCTCCAGTCTCTCCCCTGTTCCCTCTGGCTGCAAGTTCTTTCCATTCCTATTTTCCCTTACAATTTTCTTCAACCCATCCTGTATCCTCCTGGGGCTCATATTTGGTGTAGTCTCCCTTGACTCTTCCCCTTTTTCTATAGGGCTAGCCTCTCTTCTCTTCTTCCTTACCCTTCCACCTTCAGCGACTACCTGCTGAGCCCCTTCTTCATTTTCCAACTCTGCAAACCTGTTCCTAAGCTCTATTTCTCCTGCACTAGCCTGTCTTTTTCTCTGCCTGGTTCTTTGAGTCACATGTTTCCACTGACCACTTTCCTCATCCAGTCTCCCCTCAAAATTCCCCAGCCCTGCTTCCATCTGCGAGTCTGAGCTTTTCCCTTCAGATACCTCATATCTTTGCTCCATCATCTGCTCAAACCCCTTCCTAAACTCAACCAGACTTTCCACCTGCATCTCCAAACCTCGGATCTTTTCCTCCATCAGCTCTATCAGACGGCATTTCATGCAGACAAAACTCTTACCAGTTCCCCCCTCCAGGATCATGTACATACCACAGCTTCCACATCCAGTCATCCTCAATGTGTCTTTCACTGCAGGAGTCACTCCCACAGCTGCCTCTGTATCTGTCATCTCCTTCCCACCTAAATCCTGTTAATCTGGGAAACACAAGCCACGCCAAAAAGACCACCCCCCCAGCAAAAGCAGGGGCTGAGAGAGAGGAAAGAAAACACCACTTGCTCAGATAAAAAACAACTCTTTGGGGGTCACATTTTTCTTATTTATTCCTCCCCGCATGGCTCACAGCCAATGCTCAACCACTGGCGCTTCTGGCCCAGGTGGATTCCATAGGAAAGTCACCCCCACCACCGTGACAATTCTGGCCTTGACTTGCTGCCCGACTCGGAAAAATCAGAGGAGAACCAGTTATTATTAACACGTACATTCCAGTAGTGTCAAGAGGCCTGGGTCAGGCCAGGATCTCCTTGTGCTAGGCGCTTGTCACTGGATGACTGGCCCTTTAAGGGGATGTATTAACTGAGACTGATCAGCTAGGTATCACGTGATTCTAACAGCCAGCAAGTAGACCAGATAGGCAGAAAGATGCAGGGAATAGGAAGATGGGGGGGGGGGGCACTCCATGGGTAAATCTACACTGCAAGACCTACGGCATGGCCGTGGTTGGCCCGGGTCAGCTGACTCAGACTCGTGGGACTCAGGCTGTGGGGCTAAAAAATGGTAGGGTAGATGTTCAGGCTGGGGCTAGAGCCCCTGCCCAGGCCCTGTAACCCCGCAAGGAGGGAGGGTTTTAGAGCCCAGTCTCCAGCCCAAGCCTGAATATTTACACCACAATTAAATAGCCCCGTAGCCCGAGCTCCTCGAGCGCGTGTCAGCTGGCACAGGCCAGCCGTGGGCACCTAATTGCAGCCTAGGCATATCCTCTGAGCCTTGGGGAAGTGTTACTGGGGTCTCTGGGTCAAGTCAGAGGGAGAAGATTTGCAGCCCTTCCTGAGCTGAGGTGACAGTGCTGTGCAAACGTATAGTAAATGACTGATCCTGCCCCCAAAAGCTCAGTCTATCTCCCCTTGTTCCAATCTATGCACTGCCCACTGCTGTTCAATTAATTGATTTCCCCTGGCTGGCACTTTGAGTCCCCATTCACACCTGTGAAGAATGGCTATGAAATGCAGCCATTCTGATCTGGCAGGGCTTGATGCCTGCTTGGCACAGGCGCAAGTGAAAAGCAGGAGAGAAGCCGGTCCTTCCACTGCCTGGCCCAGCCTACAGAATGTAGGCACTGCTACAGTACTCCAAGGCACCCTGCACCAACATGACACTGAACAGCCCAGCAGGGCCCACAGGAGCACTTCCAAATGTGCCTTTGTTAGCAAGCACATGTGCTGGTGAGTTATAATATCCCCTGGAGAAATAGACACAGAGTGGTATCTGCCATGCACGTCACGCACCCACGCCACTTCAGAGCAGTCTGCAGCAGGTGGGTTTCAGCCTTGCCCTCAGGAGGCCTAAGATGTGGTCCCCGGGTGGTGGCATTTCTGTAAGCCATAGCAATGAAAGGCCCATGGAAGAAAAATCACATGGAGAGGTTCCCTGGCCACAAGTAGCTGTGCAGAGGCCAGAAAGAGCACTGCAGACAGGAGAGGTTAGAAGAGACTAAGGAAAGTGCTTCCCTGCAGGGTGGGCACGTGGGCGTGTTTGGGATCAATAACCCAGGAGGTAGAGAGTGCATTGACTATGAAATTTGCTGATGACAATACACTGGGGGAAGCACTGAGGGAGCAGCCAGCACAAAGGAGAAAGGGTCATAAAATTCAGGCAGAGCCAGCACAGGAGGTGGGTAAGAGGCAGTGGATAATGGGACTTTGGGGGACAGAAAATAGACGATGGCTGCAGTAATGCTCAGTTGGCTACAGTGTGCTCCAAAAGGCTTGAGGGGAGAGCTGAGAGAAAGGCACTTAGTGGCTAGGACAGGCAATCAAATCCTTGGTAATGGATATGAAAATAGAGAGAAGGGACGCCAGCCCTTTATGAGAGGCCAGAGAATGCGACCCCGCTGGGGATGTTAGCCAGGGGTCAGACGCACTACTGGTTTTCTGGGAAAGAGAAGTCGCAGAGGGAGCTTATCATGGAAATGAGCATGTCCTTCTATAGCCTTTATATCCTGTAGGATCCCAAGGGGCTATATGGACCAAGGGCCATTCAAAGCTGCCCTAAGCCCACTGAATCCTACTGGTTGTATCTCTTCAGGAATCACAGCACAAATCCTGCAGTGAAAATAGCTGCTTCTGGGACAGGAGATGGCAACTGTTTAACAGCTGCCCCATATTTGGTTGAAACTGCAGGAGCAAGGGGGGGTTAAGGATGCAGAAAGTGTTGCCCAGTAGCAAATTCAGAGGGGACTAAAGAGGAGAATTATTTGAGATGATGTCAATTGAACACGACAAAAGGGTCAGGTTCTTAAGCCATAGAAGGGCTGTGTGTCTGTATGGGGACGGGATGGTATTCAGATAGCAGTATACAGCCAGCTGTGGACACAGACTCTATTTTCAAAGAGAGAAATTAGATCAGATCTGATTCTAAACAGAACTGAGACCCATCAAAAAACCAGTGCCATAACAGGCTCTAATCCTAAAGATTCAGAACGGGACTGGATAGTTATGTGGGTATCAGGGTATCCAGTTATCATAATTAATGACACTGAACATGTTGGAAGGGATATTAAACCTTGGGCTTCAAGGCCAAGCTGATCTCCGACTATTAGAGATCAGGAGAATTATGTGGGGGCAGATTGTGCCACGTCGACTATTGCAGGGTTCTTACATCTTCCTCTGATACATCTGGTGCTGGGTGCTGACAGAGACAAGATCCTGGAATAGATGGTCACTGGGTCTCACCCAGTCTGGCAAGTCCTATATTCCTAACTGCCCTCCCTTGTTGGCGATCAGAGACCCAGGACTGAATGGAGACCGACTGCCTCTCTCGCCCCATAGGTGTTCTCTCTAGGTCAGGGTGGGAGCAGCGTGGGGGCGGGGGGAAGCTTGCCCTGGTGCTGCCTGGATAGAGGTCTGCAATCTGCAGGGCTGTCAATACAGCCCCGCTCACAGGCGTAAAGTTCACACGCAACAGCAGCAGCCTTTGTCAACAGCACGGTCTCCCCCAGGGGTAACCAGGAACCGGAGACGGGTGTGCAGCCCTTGAGGGGGTCCGGTGAATCACAGCCATCCCGCTGATTAGGGGCATCCTGCATTCAGCAGCCTCCTAATCTCCTGCACTGCATTCAAGATCATTCTCCCCATCTGTGATGCGCGCTCAGGTTTATGCTAATCTCGCCCGCCAGCCGCTCTGTCGGTGTGTACAGAGGGATTGTGTGTCAGACGCACCGAGAATCATTCAAGTGACGGCAAGGAGAGCAGCCACCAGGTGTGAGCAACAGGCTTAGTGCCTCCCGGCTCCGCTGATCCCCTGCGGAGGAGAAGGAGCACGCAGGAAGCCCACCTCTGCTCTCACGGCACGTGGTGAGGTCTACAGATGTGGGTGGAGACCAAGGCTGGCACGAGCACCTCAGGGCCCAAACTCGCGGCAGCTGTGACGTTTCCGGAGAAAGACAAATGCAGCCAGAATCCCCCACCCCTCCAATGAGGCCACCCCCTGCCCAGGGCTGAGGGACTCAGCAAACGATGGGCCGTGTTTCTGATGTCTCACAGGGTCCCTCTAGGGAAGCATCATTCTCTATTACTCAGAATCCCCCAGGCCTTGCCCAGCCCCAGCATTGCATTCTCTGTTACCCAGAAGTCCTCAAGGTCCTACCCAGCCCAGAGCCACATTCTCAGTTTGTACAGCACCTAGTACAGTAGGGTCCTGGTCAGTGACTAGAGCTCCTGGGTGCTATGGTAATACAAATAAGAATAATAAATAACAGCACCCAGAATCCAACTGGGCCCTTTTGGCACCAGCACCATACTCTGTTACCCAGAATCCTCTCGGCCCTCGCCCAGCTCCAGCCCCATATCCTCTGTTACACACAAGAACTGTTTGATGTCTCCTAGGCCCCACTATATACAGAGGGAGGAGTTGGGATGCTGAAAGCAGAGAGAGCAAGAACTGCATTTAGATCATCCCTGGCCTGCCCTGCAGGCTGCTGCATCTGCCATGGTCCCCCGGGCACTTGGGATCTCCCCCCTCAGTCCGGCCTCAGGAACCGCTGTGTAAATCCAGAACGCAGCTTAAGAACGACAGCGCCAGGGCTCCAGATTCATCTCCCTGGGGTCAAAGGCAGTGGGGAGGGAGACTGGCTCATAGGAGCAAAAGTCACTTGAACAATAATTGCACATAGTGTTGGCAGAGGAGAGTTTGAAGTGGTCCCTGAATCTCGCCAGCAATCACTTAGCAAAAGCAACCCAGCTGGACATGATCCGGCAGGGCACAAGACAATGGTGTGTATGTGAGGGGTGGGAACATCATGCGGGGGAAGGGGAGGGAACTGCAGACCTCGAGCCAGAGCCACTGCTTGTGTAAATTAGCCTTGCTCCACTGAAATCTCTGGGCCCTATCTGAAAGGAAAGGTGAGGTAGAGTCACACAGGGCCTTAGGAAGGAGAGTTTCCATTTCCTATGTCAGGAACAGAAGAACCAAGGGAGGGATATAGAGGGGACAGGGATGTTGTTTGAGCTATAGGCAGTTGCATTTTGAATGGACAGGAGGGAAGCAGGATGGAAGGTGTCAGGGCAGCAAGAACAGGCGGTCCCCAGGGATGCTCCAGCTACAATGTTGCACACAGCACAGGCAGAAGGGGGTCCTGGGGGCTACAAGCAGTCAGAAGCCATTGATAGGTTAGTAATTAGCCATGCTTAGATGCAACCCTAGAGCCCAAAAGGTCAAGCCAGCCCTGCTCCACTCCATAAATCCAGCAGAGTGCTTGCTAAGAGGACAGTTTTGCTTCACCTCCATTATTACTTTCTTACGCATAAATATACTGTATTGATAAAGCCATGAATCAAACTTCCCGGCTGGGTCAGCAGGAAAAAGGAACTGCTGTCAGCTCTCATTCTGAGCAGGGGCCCAGGCATTAGTGCTCCGGCTTGGGCTCTTAAAGGGACAGGCTGATGCCGCCCCACTCTGATTACAAGGGACTTTTTGTCCCTCTCTCAGACCATTCTCCCTCCCCCTCTTGTCTCAGGAGCCAATCCCCTTTCCATATCCCCAATTCCATCCCCCTCCCACTCCTTT
The DNA here is from genome assembly GCF_009764565.3 of Dermochelys coriacea. Classification (NCBI taxonomy): domain Eukaryota; kingdom Metazoa; phylum Chordata; order Testudines; family Dermochelyidae; genus Dermochelys; species Dermochelys coriacea. Next base: position 5,262,088 of record NC_050093.1, read on the forward strand.
TCCCTTCACCCCTTATTCCCCCACTCCATCTCCCCCTCCCACCCCATTACCTTCTCCCCCACATGTCCCTTCTTGCCTCATTTCCCCTCCTCGCCCCCCTTTTGCCCATTGTCAGAGCAGTTCTCAGTGTCCGTCACCCTCCCCAATGCAGGGACTTTCCCCTACCATCTCAGGCCTTCATCATTCAGGGGCTCGTTCAAACGCGCTATCCTCTCCGGTCAGATTCCTCTGGGAAACAGCACATGGCTTAAAAAGGTCACTAGAGCTGCCACAGACTCAGCCTCCCCTCCCACCCGTGGCTCACTGTCCATCGCCTCCCCAGTTAGCTCAGCACACTGACATTCTCCCTCTTTCAGTACACTGCCCAGTGAATTAAAGGTCAAAAAAATCACAGCACTGACACAGCGGGGGGAAACTCCAATGCGCCGGGGGGCAAGTTCAGGGAGCAGGGGAGGAAATGGAGGTGACATGAGTGATTACCCCATTAAAGCTGGGAACGGGGAGGGATTCTCAGTCAGTGGAGCCAGGCCCTGATTGGAATCTCCATGTTTTGCACATTCCCCTGCAGCCCTCAGGCTGCTCTGCAGGGAAGGATTTCACGCCTACATTGAATTTTCTGATTCCCTGCTTGCCCTGCTCTCTCTGTCCCTCCCAATGCTCCCTGCCCAAGATGGTATCATCCTGCTCGGAAAGCAGTGTCTGGCGCATGTCCCCTCCCTGATCTCTTGGATTCAAAGGGTTTTATTAGCAGGAAAGGCAAATTATTGCCTGGTGAAACCAAGGGAATTTGAAACCTTCTTCAACCACAGCACTGAGGCAATGGAAAAGCTCCCCCAGCACCACTCCCATGCCACACCAGAGCAGAGCATGGTGGGATTCCAGGACTGAAATAGCAGGGGTGGAGATTCAAAAGCTGTGCCAGAGGATCCCAGGACTGGAACAGCACAGCGTACATCAGGTTGAAATTCAGGTGCATTGGTAGAACTGGGGGTCCCAGGACTGAAGTAGCCGGGACGGGGGGAACTGAGAGGTGAGAAGAGAGTTGTGCAAAGGGGAGCCCAGGACTGGAATAGCAGGGAGGGCTGCAGGCTGAGACTGAAGGACCTTTGCAGAGCTATTTGAGTGGAGTCTCAGGGGACCCATAGGGTGAGACTGAGATGCATTGCTAGAGCGAGTTGGGGGACCCAGGAGTGAAGTAGCAAGAGTGTTGCAGGTGAGGCTTCAGAGGCATTGGCAAAGGTAGGGTACAAGCACTGAAGTAGCTGGCAGAGCGCTAGCCCAGGATTGAAGTGCATTAGTAGTACCAGGGGTCGGGGAAGCTTAAAGAGTGCTTGCATAAAGTACTAAATTCACTGACGAATGTGTAGAGAAAGGAATATATTGATTGTTCCCTGTCTTCTGGGAAAGAAACAGGCATTTGGCCACCCCCCATAAGGCCAGCTGGAAACATATGAGCTAGCCCTTCCGCTGCAGAGTCTGACCAGCACCATGTCACCAAGTGACCAGCTCTGTCCATCGGTTAGTCCACATGAACTCTCACTCACCTAATGTGATTGCAGCTTGACTGGGTTGTGAGAACTGGTCGCCGGAGGGACGTCTACACTGCATTAAAAGGCCAGCAGGATGGGCGCAGCTGGCCAGGGTCAGCTGACTCAGGCTCACCAGGCTCATGCTGCAGGGCTATAAAACCGCAGCGTAAATATTTGGGCTGGGGCTGGAGCCTGGGCTCTGAGACCCCCATGAGAGGGGTGGGTCTCAGAGCCCGGACTCCAGCCTGAGCCCGCACATCTACACTGCAGTTCTATAGCCCTTCAATCCAGCCCTGCAAGCCCAAGTCAGCTGACCCAAGCTCTGAGACTCAGTGCCAACAGGTTTTTTATTGCAGTGTAGACCTACCCTAGGGAGTCAGGACACCTGGCTTCTAATCCATGACTCTGCCACTGATGCACTGCATAACCTTGGGCAAGCCCCCTTCCCGGGCCGCAGTTTCCCCATCTGTGCAAGGATTTGATACCGCCCCACTTTGTTAAAAGGTTTTTGGGATACTTGGTTGATAGTGGAATGTGCCAAGTGATACCAGCACTGGACTCCCCACCACTCCTGCTTCCCAGGGGATGTTGTTGAGTCCTGGGCTCCCCATCACTCTGCGTTCCACTGCTGTTTGGATGCCCCTTGCCTCCCTCCAGCTGCTGTTGATTAGGAATCAGGATGTGTTCACACTTTCCGCCAGCTGCTACCTCTACAATATGGTGCATTACTCGCTCTGATTGATTATTCTTTGGCCTTTTTTTCTCCCCCTTTTTTTGCCTCCATGATGGAGTGGCCAATTTCCCCCAGAACTCCACGCTGCACTCTCTGGCTCCTGTTCTTCTTGGCGGGTCATGACCATTAATACTGAGGGATTCACAGGCTGGAAACGATAGCGAGGGAGAGAGACGAGCAGCTAATGATGAGTGCAAATTCAAAACACAAACCAAGCGATGCTTCTACCCTCCCCCGGTTGACAATGACACGCTGTGTGTATGTCCAAAACCAGACAGCATGCAGACAGAGCAGAGCAGTGCTGGATTTATCTATTCCTGGAGCATTGTGGCTGCTGGGGCTGAGGGAAGTTATGAATTGTACTATGGAGATAAGTTTCATTATAATTATTTGGATTACAATAGCGCCTGGGGAACTCATCCAAGATCAGGGCCCCATTCTTTTAGGCACTGCACAGATATAGAGCAAGAGATGCCCCAAAGAGCTTCTAAAGAAACAAAGGAAGGGAAATTGAGGCACCGAGCAGGACAGTGACTTGCTAAACTAATGAAAGATTGTTTGGATTGCTGTAATGATATCTATCTATCTATATATATGGATCTGTAATTGGATTGCCCATCAAATGAGATTGGAGCCTTGGAACTGTAACTGAAGAACCATGCTAACTTCAAAAGCAGGGGTCATTGTGTTCAACGATGGGAGATCCACAGACCCAGTCTGCGTTTAGTCAACAGAGGAAAAACCCATGCTGTGATGGAGGCACTAGCCAGGTTGGTTTCTGGGGAAGACAGCTACAAGAGTGGATCCAGGAAGCGATCCTGTATCTCTGAACTGTTTTAGATTCTAACAGGGTGGAATACTGAATAAATGGACAGAGATCCCCAGAATTACACTAGGTAACCTTGAGGAACTTTTGGAAATAAAGCAGATTACTACACCTCTCAACATTTTGCATTTACAAACTTGGACTTATCTGTTAATGTATTTTATCTGCTTTAACCTCTCAATAACTCTCATTTCTTTTTCTTCGCTAATAAACCTTTAGTTAGTTTACTAGAGAAATTGGCTTCAGCGTTATCTTTGGTGAGGTCCAGAGTACCAGTCTGACCTGGGGTAAGTGACCAATCCTTTGGGACTAGAAGTAACCCAATGTGAGATGATTTTTTTGGCTTAATAACCTTTCATCCCAAAATCCAGTTTGTCTGGATGGCAAGATTGGCTGGAGGGCCTAAGGGGACTGTTTGTAAAACTAACATAGTGATTCAGGAGTGCATATGTGTTACTGGCATGGTGAGATCTAATTATAGAACATACCACCAGTTTGGGGTGCCTGCCCTGTTTTCTGACAGTCTGCCCTGAGATTGGCACTCTCAGTTGTGAGCTATTCTAGACAGTGCAACACACCCGAATTAGAAAACTCTTTCGCTGTTCTTCCTAAAATCTATTTACATGCTTATCTGGCCCCCAACACTGTATTATCTGAGCACTTCACACTCTGTGATGCATTTATCTCCCCCACACCCCATGAGGCCCGGCAGGGGTATTCTCCCCATTTTAAATATGGAGAACTGAGGCCCAGATCCACAAAAGCACAGAGGCTCCTAACTTTCATTGACTTACCTCAATAACTCACCCAGGATGGCGGAGCAGGGAATCGAACCAGGTTTGCTGTGTCCCAGGCAAGCACCAAACCACTGGGCTATCCTTCCTCACCTTAAAGAAAAGGAGTACTTGTGGCACCTTAGAGACTAACAAATTTATTAGAGCATAAGCTTTCGTGAGCTACAGCTCACTTCATCGGATGCATCCGATGAAGTGAGCTGTAGCTCACGAAAGCTTATGCTCTAATAAATTTGTTAGTCTCTAAGGTGCCACAAGTACTCCTTTTCTTTTTGCGAATACAGACTAACATGGCTGCTGCTCTGAAACCTTCCTCACCTTGGCAGCTGAGCCCCTAAGATCACCACAAGGGACCCCAGGAACCTGGAAGAACACACACCTCTGCCCATAGCAGTTGTCTTTACACCTTACACACCACCTCACTTCAGAAGCAACGCCCATGCCTGCCCCATAACTGGCTCCCTGACCTGCCATCTCCTACCAGCTTAGTCCATGGGTCTCCTCCCTTCTTCTGACCCCTAGGAAATTGAGTGATGGTGGAAGATGGAGAAAGTGCCGTCTATACAGGATCACAGTGAACAAATGCTTAAAGAATCCCTCCCGAGGACAATGTAGCCCCGGGGAAGGCCTGTTACGAAGCCAGGCTGTGGACAGCCCCCTTATTGCTCTACCCCAAACCCACACCGCTCTCCCGGCTCTGAGCCATCCCCTCGATCATCTCTGAGGTTCACCTTCATGAGGAGAGGAAGCAGGGAATTTATGGCAGGAGAGCCAGCTGCTGGGGGGAAAGGGCTCCCCCACTGCAATCTTTTAAACAGCGGTAACAGCTTCTGCTATCTTTTAATGCATCACTATTTCTTTGAGATTACGCTCAGTCACTGCTCATCCCATTATCACTTAAAATGTATATTTTATGGGACTGCAACAAAGACAGGTCATTCCCATTACGGTGCAGTGGCAGTATGGGCCCTGCCCACAGCCCCTGGAATCCAGGGTCTGTCAAGGAGGTGTGAAGTCATGGGAGACAAAGAAAGGGGCCCAGGCAACAGAACAGCCTTTCAGCAAAAATCCGCGTAGGGAAATCATGAGTTCTAGGGGGAGCCAAGCAATTCTGGGTCATTGCTGACCCAAAGCCTTCTGCTTCCCCCCACTCCCAACATCTGTCTAGGTTCTTCTGTGGCACCACCATCATGGTCTGCCTCCAACTTCTCCTTTTCCTCTCACATTCACTTTCACATTCATTCCTCTTCTCTCTTTTTCTCTGCCTCTCCCTCATCCCCAGTGCCCCATTCTCTCTTCTCATTCTGCCCTCGCAGTCAGAAGTTCTGCCTTTCCTTCTCTCACTCCTTCCTTCCTTCCCATCCCTCCTCTCTCTGGCTCTCTCTTTCTCTCTCATTCATGCTCCGTCTCTTCTCTTTCAGTTCCCCACTCTCTCTCTCTCTGACCCTTCTTCCCTCACTCTTTCATCCCCTCTCCCTCTCTCTGCCATTGGCCCTCTTGAGCACTTGCATAACTCCACCCAGGCGCCACCGGAGGGGCAGCAGGAGGCCCTATGCATGCTGCCAGTGTCATCTTGTCTCGTTTCCCTTGTGACATGGGTTATGGTCCTCACAGCCAGCCACCTGCGCAGCTCCTTTCACTAGGGACGCAGTGGAGCCCGGTGCAAGCTTTCTCCGCTGACATGTCCCACCTCACTTCCCACCGCAGGCTGGAAGCAGAAATGCCCTTGGTTGTTTCCATCCTTGCGGATGCTTGTCCCCCTCTTCGAAAGACAGAATCAGACAGAGAAAAGCAGGGGGTGCTATGGATCAAAACTAAGATGGAGGGCAGCCAGAAAAGGACTGTGGGGAGTTAGGACAGGGGCATGTTTGGCAGAGTCATGCGTCTGAGGGGCTGCAAATGGAATAACAAGGGGCGTGATATGGCAGGATGGAGGTGCATGTGGGAACTCAGGGCTGAAGGAAAAGGGGTGGAGCTACAGAGGGGGCATTTGCAGAGTTGCTTCCAAGGGGCCAGGACTGGAATAACAGGCATGAGGAGAAGGGATGTGGGAAGACCAGGACTGGGATAGCAGGGGGTGCCCCAGAGCAGGATTGTGGGGCACAAGCCGAGAAGACAAAGGGAAGCTTGTACAGCACCAGCCTGGCTCTAGCCCACACTATCCATCCTTATATTCAGCTGGAAAGATGGGAGGGGCCCTGACAAGACAAAAATCATGTCTGCCTCTTACCCCTGTGACTTGGGCACGTTCATTCACCTGGCCCCTGCCCAGCTGGAGGGGAAGGAAAGAGGTGGCTGGAAGGGGAGAATGGGTTATGATCATGGCCTGTGTCTCCTCCTGTGGATCATGGCAGAAGGGGATCTCTCTTGGGGAAGAGATCTGTGACAGGGGATTCCATTATCTCTGGAGACAGCTCCCCATCCCTCTCTCTAGCCAGCATGATGGAGTTACAAGAAAACACACCAGGGAAACAAAAGATAAAAAGCAGCCGCAGCAGCAAGGGCTAAATAAAGACACGTGGCTCTGCAGATTTACCAGGCTGTTAGGGGAGCAATTGGCAGTCAGAAGTGCCTGGCTCAACGATGACAAAGGGAGAGGACTGCAGACAGGTACTGGCTGGGCGCTCATCTGCCTGTCACGCAGGGAAGGAGTTGAGTCTATTAGTGCCGGAGTGCTTTGCACTGTGTCTCTGGCCACGTCAGCACGCGTGCAACGGCGGGGAGGGGAAGGAGAGCGTTGGGCGAGTTTATTCCCCACCGAGCATCAATCGAGCATTGTCTGAGGCATCTCCCAGCACCAAAACGAGACAAGTGCCTTTGATCTGAAATCAATGAAGGGTGGCATGTCTGAGGTGATGGATCATCACTCAGGGACTCGCCTCGTTGTGGGTCACAGGAGAGAAGCATCCTTCTCTCCCCTGCCCTGACAGTCGGCACTGGCAAATGGCTTCCCAGCCCCATCCCGGGGGAAAGCGACAGGGTTACAGGATCTGGTGCTTAGCCGAGAGGGGCAGGGGTGGCTTTGAAAAGGAAATGCAGTGCCAGTGAGAAGTGCCCTGGAGAGGAAGCCTTTGTTCAGTGACAGTGAAGGGCAGCACCAGGGCCTGTTCTCCCTTTCCTGCTCCACCAACATGCCTCGCTCATCCTGGGGACCCCTGAGACCTAGGTTTCTGGTCCCTGCTCCGCCACAGCCTCCCGGCATGACCTTTGTCAGCCCTGTACCTTACTCCTCATCCAGGGATAACAACGCTTCCCAGGGGGTGACGGGCGTGATTGTGAGAGGCTCAGATACATGGACTGAGAGAGGAGTTAGTTCAGTGCCCTTGGCCCAGCCAGTCTGCAGTCTCTCTGCTGATGCTGCTGGCAATGTAAGCCAGTTAGTGCCAATTATGCTGGGGGTTTTGTGGCACAGGCTCTTGTCTGCGGGGAGCTAGACTGAGGCCTGCTTAACAGGATTAAAAACAAAGGACTAGGCAGTTATATGGATAACAAGAACAGCCAGGGTTACAGCAGTAAGGGTTCAAAAAACGTGCAAGACAGCACCTCCAGGGAGGCAGCTGGCCAATATCGGTGGAGCTGTGCTGAATTACTCCAGCTGAAGACCTGACCCTCAGTCTTGTGGACGGGGTATAACCCTCATGCTTCAGGATAGGTGCCAGCCACTAAGGGGAGCTAGGAAGAAACTTCCCCAATGGGCAGGTTATCCTACCACTGCTTCTGCAGGGCTCCTTGCACCTTTCTCTGAAGCAGCTGGCACTGGCCCCTGCTGGAGACATGACTAGAGGGACATCTACTCGGACCCAGTGTGGCAATCCCTTTGCCCAGCATTAGTGTCCATCAGACCAGGCCCCATTGTGCTGGGTGGCATACAGACAACCAACAAGGACATGGCTGAATAGCTTACAATCTACACACACAAGGCAGGCAGCAATCGGCAGACAAGGTTCCATCGGCCCAGCCCACACACAGGCCAACCAGTTACAGGATGGTGGCTGGATCCCCTTGCAGGTTGCTCTCCTACCAGCACAGGTCACAGCTGACATGGCTGCATCCTCGTACAGATCCCCACCTTCCACAGATCTCAGCCACCCACCAAGCAGGACTACAGGTGCTTTACCACTCCGGCCAGCAGGCCAAGACCTTGCCCAGCCCTGATAGCGACCACTCTAGCCCACTACCAACCTGGGTTGGATTCATGCAAGCAACCTAGAAGCTAGGGGTCCTATGTCTCAATTGCATTCCCTGACAACCCCCCTGCCCAGCTATCCCCGCCCCCATGCTTTAAGCATTTGTCAAGGAGAAGCCCCATCTCCTCAGACCTCGCTCACCCGCTTGAGGCAAAACGTGACATTTTTTGCACAGAAAATAGACAGTCATGGTCACAGATTTTAATTAAAAATTAACCATTGCCAGCGACTCCTGGACAAAATTAAGTCACCAGGTATCAGCTCTGCTGACAGGGACTGTAATTAAGAGCTGGATATTCCTCCTCCTGCAGCCCCCACCTGGACCCTGGCAGAAAGCAAAAGTTCTCTGTGGAATGTTAATGCCCACACCAGAGCAGCTGGGACCCACAGCCTGAGGCAATCAAATACCGGGCACAGGTTCATGTGCTAAACCCAAGTAGTTACCTGTGGAAGCTTACAAGATCCCAGCATCTCTCTGGGACACACACTGTGCAGCTGTTACAGGAATATAGTACTTGGAGGATCTTTATGCTGGTAGAGTACCTTCACCTACTTCAATCTTGCATTCATGGTCATTTCAACTCAAGGGCATCACTAAGGGGGTTTGAATAGCTCAGATGAACACTCTCCCACTATTCAGGCACCTTGAGGGCTTATCAAACCAAGGGCATTCAAACCCATGTCACAGAGAAGGTAAGGGACTTGCCCAACAGCACAGCTGGAGATATCACTTATCATAGAATCATAGAATATCGGGGTTGGAAGGGACCTCAGGAGGTCATCTAGTCCAACCCCCTGCTCAAAGCAGGACCTAATCCCCAACTAAATCATCCCAGCCAGGACTTTGTCAAGCCTGACCTTAAAAACCTCTAAGGAAGGAGATTCCACGACCTCTTTAGGTAACCCATTCCAGTGCTTCACAACCCTCCTAGTGAATTTTTTTTTCCTAATATCCAACCTAAACCTCGCCCATGGCAATTTGAGACCATTGCTCCTTGTTCTGTCATCTGCCACCACTGAGAACAGCTGAGTTCCATCCTCTTTGGAACTCCCTTTCAGGTAGCTGAAAACAACTATCCAATCCCCCCCTCGTTCTTCTCTTCTTCAGACTAAATAATCCCAGTTCTCTCGGCCTCTTCTCGTAAATCATGTGCCCCAGCCTCCTAATCATTTTTGTTGCCCTCTGCTGGACTCTTTTCAATTTTTCCACATCCTTCAAGGAGACTTAGGTCTCCTGACTCCTAATCCAATGCCTGAGCTCCTGGGCCACACGGCAACCCACCTGCACTGTCTCACTATGGCCAGAGCTGTGTTGGAAGGGCTCAGGAAATGGGGAGCCTAGGGCTAGAATGGCGGGGGCAGCAGGTCAGGAGTTAGCACAGATGGCTTGTGGGGAGGGGGTTGTCCAGGACTGGAATAGCAGTCAAGGGCATGTTTGAAGATACCAGCAGCTTGAGAGGATTGTTTGAACTTCACCTCCCACAGTAGAGTGGCAATACTGCAGCTGGGATCGCAATTATGCCAGCCAGCCCACCAACCGCCTAATCCCTGTTCCTAGGGATTCATTAATTCAGCTGGGCCTGGAGGCCAGTTCTTCCCACTTTGCATGGTTTGGGGCAGCAGTGGATCTTTGCTGCTGGACAGAGGCCAGCCCATTTCCCCAATCCTGTCCTATCACCCACAGTACCACGAGTCAGCCTGGAAAGGTGCGGGCTTTGCTTCTTGTGACTCTTTACATGGCAATGAAGCCTCTTCCCTTTCTTCCGAGCAGGGCAGTTCCCTTCAGCCTGGAAATGTCAGAGCACACAACCCCATGACTTACTGCCAGAGCCTGCCTCTCCGTATCTTCACCCTCATGCACATGGGGCCATGACACAGAGCTCAGCTAGCAACAGATCCCTTCATTACACCACCTAGAATGTCAAAGAACAACCAAGCCGCCTAAAGGCCAGCGCTTGCTGCTGCAACCCTGGCTTTTTGCTTCTCTGAAACCCCAGCACAACTGAGAGCTTGGACAACGGGAATCGCGGGTGAAACGAAGCCGAGGCTAAAAAGAGTTTGATGCATCTGCGCCGGGCCACTATCCCTGGGGAAAAGGTTAAATAGAGAGAGAAGGGGCAGATGGCATCCATGAGTGTTTAGCAAGGCCAGTGAGGGAGGGAGCAATGGCAAGTCTGTGAGAGACTCCCGAGCCTCAGCAGCGCCACCTTATAGAAAAGCCTTACAGAATTTAATAGAGACCCAGTCCCTCTCTAGAGGTCTTTGGATCATCCTAGACACCTGAATAAAGAATCCTACCCCTGCTCTAGATTTTTATAGGCTGCTCCAACAGAACCCCTATGGACAGGATCTCATTCTCATCTGAGTTCTCTGGGATTTGCGAGTTATTTCTGTAGCTTTTGACACAGGAGCTGCGTCTTCCCACATGGTTGTGCAATGCCTAGCAGAACGGGGTCCCAGCTGCCACCACAACACAGCCTAAAAAATCTAGAACCCTATCACGCTTATGTAGGACTCAGTTGGTTCCCATCTTACTACACTGAGACTTTCCCATAAGGGTCTAGCCTTGATGTACAAACAGATCTTACACCTATGCTGGGAAGCTTCATCATGAAACCACAATGCCAGTGTCAACTTAAACCCCTTCTTAAGTAGCATGCCCCCACTACAGTAATTACTCCTAATTATAGCCAAGTATTTGCAACTCACCCTCAATAAAACTACAGTCTACTCTGCCTCCCTGTTACAGTCACTGACACGGAGAACAGCTGCTCGTTATACCCCCAAAAAGATTCATTGGCCCTGATTTGAGCCATGTGGTTTAAACAGGCTCAAGAATTTCCTCTCCCCCTCTCCAGACTTTCCCCAACTTTATCCTAGGCTAAAACATACTGCATTCTTGTGATGATGCTGCCAGGCCATGCAGCATTGTGATCACAACCACTCCATATGTGAGGGGTTTGAAAGCAGGGCTTGGGGCCAGCCTGTGAAAGAGGCTGACTTGTCTTGGGATTAAAAAACAAGGGAGCCTGGGTTCAGTTCCCAGCTCTACCACTGACTCCCTGGGTGACCTTGGGCAAGTCACTTTGAGTGGGGATTTTGGAAAAGCTCAGGCTAGGCATAACTCCACTCCCAGGGGAAGCCTTGAAAATTCCACCCTTAATCTCTGTGCTCCCATCTCTAAAACAGGGATAACGCTGCCTCCTCTATCTAGACTGTAAATGTTAGTGCTGGGGACCATCCCTTGTCATGTGTTCGTACAGCACCCAGTGGGGATGTTTGTGCCCAGATCAGAATTCCCCCCAAGCAGCCCATCCCTGCAAGCGTGAGAGTCAGCGACTGACATTACAAACAGTAGCAGTTTGGTATCTGCAATGGCTTAGTGCATCAAGAAGGATGCTCTGTGGGTAGCTGGACCCATCACCCAAAGACATGGATACAGTTTTCAGCCTACACACCAGCCATTTGGGAAGCAATGGCAGCATTTCAAAGAGAAAACAGCTTCCGATGATATTAACACCCATCCACGTCATTTGAATTGTTAAGGAAACAGAGAGGCACTTTGGGCTCCCGGCTTTTCTGTAACTGTGCATGCCAAAGTGCTTGCAAATGGCTCAGGCCCACACAACCCCCCTGGCCACAGCCAGAGCAAGGAGGAAAATCCCTTGTATTCTCTTTGCACAATCAGCCCAGTCCTGAAATAAAAGGGAACAAAGACGGAATGATGCTGCTTCTGCTCAAACACAACTTCACTGGGGAGTAACAACGCCCTGGAGTCACTGGGAGCCTTGCCTGAGCGGTGACTGGCTGAGGAGCTCAAGCTTTTACCCTTAGGCTATAAACTTCTTGGGTCAAGAAAATCTTCCCTTCTTATTTGTCTAAAGAAAAGGAGTACTTGTGGCACCTTAGAGACTAACAAATTTATTAGAGCATAAGCTTTCGTGAGCTACAGCTCACTTCATCGGATGAGCTGTAGCTCACGAAAGCTTATGCTCTAATAAATTTGTTAGTCTCTAAGGTGCCACAAGTACTCCTTTTCTTTTTGCGAAAACAGACTAACACGGCTGCTACTCTGAAACTTCTTATTTGTCTGTGAATTATGGTGCACCGCAACGGCGCCCTCCACATAATCCTGTAGCTTCAGTTAGTGGCATGTCCTTCCTAGGAAGGGTGTCTTCAAAATACTTACAGAGTTAATGTGTGGAAAGATTGAAAAAAGCAAAGGAAGTGCCGAGAGAGAGCGAGAGAGAGAGAGAGAGAGAGATTCATAGTTATCAGCACCGCCACCTCACTGACCTCCTCCAATTCCTTCCCTAAAACTCATTTGCTGGGATGCCTGCAAGAACCCTGACAATGGTTACGCAGCTGGTGTGCTGGGACCATTGCCCATTATGCTGATCTGTACTGTCTCATTCTATCTAAGGTAACGATCTGGCCTCCCTCACGGTAGTATCTGAGCCCCTCACCGGCTTTAAAGCATGTATCCTCACAACACTCCTGTGCGGTAGGGCTGTGCTACTGTCCTCTTTCAACAGGCACAGACAAACTAAATGACTTTCCCAAGCTCACACCGGAGGCCTCTAGTAAAGCCCAGTATTGAACGCAGGTTGCCCGAGTCCCCTGCAGCATCTGTACACTGGACCACCCTTCCTCTGCATCATTTCCTTCTGCTCCCCCATCTGTAGCCTTCTGTTGCCTCTTGTCTTTGATCACCTGCTCTATAAGGCCCATCCGTTGTTCTCTTTGTACAGCTCTTAGCACAAGGGGGCCTGGTCCATGCTGCAGGCTCCTAGGCCCTACTGCAGTACAAATAACAAACAACAACTGCAGATGCCAGGACTTAGATCTGGATTTCAAACCCCCCCAGGAGACAGGGATGTTTGGATCAGGCTCATCTCTCATTCTCAGATGAGATTTGGAAAAAGTTTGAGGAGGTGGAGGAGTGGGTTGGTTCAGTCAGCTGGAACTGTAGAGGAGGCTCTTGCACCAGCCATGGGAAGATCACATATATGTAGCTGGCATATGCAGAGGCAGCAAGTGGATGGAACAAAGGGACAGCAGCCGCCCCAGGAATAGCATTCATTGGAAGGGCAGGGACTATTCGTCTAGCTCTTTTACACAAGCTCATGGAAGGCATAAACAAGATGCTCACAGATTGTGCAATCATGGGCTAATCAGGAGAGCCCCCACTCCACTAATCAGTCTCTGTGATTGCCCTTTCGCCTTGCCAGGAAGCGTGATGGGGAGAGACAGCTGCTGCTGCCACTTTACCTCCCTGCAGTTCTCACACAGCCACCTGTGTGCGGTGGAAGTCAGATGCTGGTTTCTCCCAGGGATTTGAACCCAGGCCTGGGAAGAAAGCATCAAACTGTTTAAGCAATTGCTGGTTCAAGGTCAGAGAGGTAATGCTGATTGTGAAAGCCCACAAGCTTCCCTCCACCCCAGACAGGCGCAAATCTCATTCCACCCCTCAGCTTGGGAAATGTGCAGCTGGCACATTGCTGGGGATATTTATAGCTGGACGGGACACAGCAGTAGAATATGTGCCTTGGGAGGCAGCCCTACATTGGCCCCAGAGAGGGGGACTGGATGTTCTTCTGGGTCCTTTCTATCCCATACACCTCCAATTCTTAGAGGCACACACACCCCCACATTCCAACGCAGAGATCCACCCTAGCACAGACAGCCACAAAAACAGAACGTCCTCCTACCCAGCAGTCATCTGCTCCCTAAATTATGGGACAACTCAGGCCATGTGTGTGTCACAACATGGCTGAGCCATCAGGAACCAGGCAGAGACCAGACTCGCATTGCCAGTCGCCCTACCAGGACTGGAAGGACCCAGAGGTGAGCAAATGTCCGGAGCAGTCACCATTTGCTATCCTAGTCCCATCCCTTCCTGGCTGCAGCTTAGATGCCTCTGCTGATGGGAGTCAATGCACTTTACCTGGTTTCAGTGACTCTGGCCTGCCCATCTCCCCAATCACTTGTTGATGCATGAGAAGAACATTAGTGCAAGTGCTTTTCTTTTTTAATACAAATATGTGATCATTGCCTATTATGCCAAGCGAGCTGAAAACCCTGCACAGTAATTACAACTAATTGCTCCTCCTCTCTGGAAAGTGTCTCTCTCCTGTCTGATGGCTGGAGACAGTTTCTCTGATGATACCCAATTGCCAATCTATTCAGACTGACGTTTTGACAGTGCCCGCAACATCAAAAATAGACAAGATAAAGACCAGAGACCTGCTCTCTCCTCCCCTCACACTGAGATATATACTCCACATCTGATACTGTAGCGGCCATATCCACTTCGGAGACATTCAAGAGGTTGCCGTTGGTGTTCCTGTACCTGCTGGTGCCGAGAATCCCTGCCTCATGCACGCAGCCCACACCTGCTTGAGTTACACCCACACCTCAGGATGGGGTCATCAGAGGTGAAGCCTTAGGGCCGTGACTCTCTTGTTGTGCACAGTAGGGCCCCAGTGTCAGCGGGGGGGGGGTCTAGATTCTACCACTGCTTCTTTTCCCCTGTTCTGTCCATACAGGGGTGAGACTGAGCGGCCAATAGCAAGACACCCCACACACACCAGCTGAGCTACAGAAGAGACTGGCACGTGCTGGGCAGCATTGTCCGGAAGGCAGCATTACCTAATCGTCTGAGAACAATGCAGGGCATCAGGGACTCCTGAGTGCTAGTCTGCTGTTTAACACTGATGCCAAGTGGCTTTGCCTCAGTTTCCCTATCTAGAGTACGGAAATGATCTTTACCTACCTCACAGGGAGAATTAAATGGCTGAAATGCTAAATGGCTACTGAAATGGGACTGGGATTCTGAAGGCCTGGTTTTTATTCCAGGCTCTGCCATATAACCTTGGGCACGTCAATGCTCTGTGCCTCAGTTTCCTCATATGTAAAAGATGGGGAGTGTTGCCCACCAACCTCATTGTGGGAGGGGAGGAGTTGTGTTGTGAGACTGGAGTAATTAGGGTTTGTAAAACTCTGAGAACCCCAGTTAAAGGCACCACCAAAGTAGTAATGAGTTAGGCAATAGCCATCCTTTCCATCAGCAGCTCCCACCCGGGTAGGTGAAGAGAAGCACATGCTTCTGAGCCCAAGGGGAGGTGCTCCTGTTAGCCCCCCAACAAGAATCAAACACCTTTAT
This sequence comes from Dermochelys coriacea, assembly GCF_009764565.3. Lineage (NCBI taxonomy): Eukaryota > Metazoa > Chordata > Testudines > Dermochelyidae > Dermochelys > Dermochelys coriacea. Next base: position 5,277,322 of record NC_050093.1, read on the forward strand.
GAGAGCATCTCCTCACAGAGGCACTTTGGGATACTCGTCAAGCATCAATGCTCAAACCTCCCCCAGCCCCAATCACTCCCTTGCTAAGAGCTAATAGGAAAAGGGAGATTAAAGATTTCTCATCATTTTTCCTGGAAGAAAAAACCCAAACACTTCAGAGAATTGCAGCATTTCCTGACTGTACCTAAAGCATTCTCCTGAGCCAGCTGGCTGGTAGCCCGCTTCTAGCTCAGAGCTTTCCCTCGTGTGCACACAGAACCCTTTCCAGAGGGCACAGAAAATCCAGTTCTGGTACTTTTCTTTCCAGGATCCACACCCAAAGGCCATGCCTCCGGGGCACGGAATTCAGTTCCAGTCCTTCTGCCTGGTCCTAAGTTCAGGGCAGAAATCCATTGATGAAATGGCTGACCTGGTTGCAGTTAAAATGCACACCCCTTTGCACACTCATGCACGTTCCCTTGCACACTGATCACCAAGGCTTTCTTTTCCCTTGTATGTACTACTGACCAAGAAGGGGCAAATGCAGTGCACGTGCCCCAGGGATGAAGTCTTTGGAGTAACACCTGTGACCAAGTTGATGCTACGAGTTGCTTGTCACTCCCAGCTCTGAGCCATCCCATCATACCAGCTGCAGACCCCAGCACTCCCCCAAATTCTCCCTCCCCACCCGCCAGCATCCTCCGGGTTCACTTAGCCAGTTTGCCTAGACTTCCTCCAAACCCTGGTCACATCCCCTCCGACGCTGACGTAAGCAGCAAAAAAACAACCCTCAGTCTGATTTACTGGGTTATCCAAGTGGGATTAATGAAAGGTGGTGGCTGGTCCTATTTCCCTATCAAGAATCTTCCATGGCCTTTATCCATGTAATATCTGAGCACCCCACAATCTTTCTAGTGTACTTCTCCTCTATTATCCCCATTGTACACATAGAGAACTGAGGCACAGAGAGGCTAAGGGATTTACCCAAGTTCACACAGGGAGTCAATGGCAGAGGCAGAACTGACCTCAGGGGTCACGCTGTGCTAACCACTAGAACCCACGGCTCACACTGCTACACCAGGGCCCATTCCATCACTGCCGGGAGGTCCCATGCTGCCATGGAAAAGACCCAGGTCTGATTCCCCAAGGTGGTTTCTCACTCGCTGCCTGAGAGATCTGAGAGCACGTCTAAGGGGGGATTTACTGGGGGGAGGGATATCTCAGTGGTTTGAGCATTTAGGGATCTGGGGCAAAAATTGGGGATTGGTCCTGCTTTGAGCAGGGGGTTGGACTAGTTGACCTCCTGAGGTCCCTTCCAACCCTGATATTCTATGGCACAACCTTTCCCCTGGAAGATGGGGGAGCCATGCATTGCTCTACAGTGACTCCTGCCTTCAGGATCCCCACACACTGCTGCTCAACAGGAGTCCATCCCAGCCCTGGGGATGTTGCCAAGGGAACAGAGGGGGAACTCATAGTGATCCCATACAGCCGGCAAGTAACCCAGCCCACTGCCTCCCTTGCCCTTAGCAAATTGCACAAGAGAGGAACAGATTCTTACCAGGCAAGTTTGAGCAACGGCCCTTGCAATGGTATAGCTGGGCCCTTCCACCACTCACGCGTCTCATTGCATCTCCGTTCCCCTCTTCCTCCCGTCCCTGCCCTCCAGTCCCCTGCAAGAGCTCCCCGATTAGGCTGCAGCGTGATGCATTAATCATTCCCATTGCATGTTGAGCCATCTGGCTGATATTGGCCCTCCTGCCACATCACAGAGGATTGTTAACACAAAGCATATGCTTTGTTAGAAATTAATAATAATTTTAGGCTCTCACCAGCTGCTGGTAATTGGCTCCCCTTTCACACAGATAACTGAGAGCAGCAGGGTGGAAACTCAGCCTCTTCCTGGCTCCCTTTCTAATGAGATGAGTGTGCAGCCCTGGGAAGGAGGCCGTTCTATAGAGGGAAGTATGATAGAGGCAGGGTAATAGGTTTTTAATAACTGTATACATGCATCCGGCGTGCCGACAGGCAAGAGGAGCAGGGTGATGGGAGCAGCTTGCAGGCCGGCAGTGTGCAAGGGAATTTTAATACTGAATTAGTATATCTGCTTCCACCACCCCAGCCCATGTTTACCTGCTCAGCAGCCACCTTTAGAGAGAGGAGAGTCCAGGGGAGCAGCAGCAGCAGAAGGGATGGGGAAGATAAATGGCATGGACGCAGGTTTAAAATCCCCAATTGTTTTTGAAAGGATTCCGTGTCTGCTAGTTGTCAGGGACATTCTAGCCAGGAACCCTTCTCCCCACCTTTCTCCCAAACCTCAATGTGCAAAGCATTACTACCAGCAGCATTGCACAGGGGGATATACACAGGGGCAGCTGGTGGTTCAGGAGACACATGCATTGCTCTGCAACCTCTCTAGGAGTTCAGTGAAAGCCTGAATCGCAGCTGAGATCTCCTGCTCCGCACTTGGCAAACCCTGACATGAGCCTGTGCTTGCTGAATAGCCAGGTTTGGTCCTATTTGTGCTGGCTCACAGGCTCCATTTTGCAAAGAGTGACCCGCAAAGTGCAAAGGCTGCCTTTATTCCCGTTGCATATGCAAGATCCGCCTTTGCTTAGCTCTGCCAGCACTTATAAACGTAATTCCCCTTTTTTATGCACAGTTGTCTGTTTCACATGTGCGAAAAGGCCCACTCACCAGTACAAACACAGCCTTTCCAGGCACCATTCTGGCAGCATCTGAGAGCACTGATCCATCACAGTACGGTTAAAAACTGAATACAGGAAAAAATCAGCTCCTCCTTTTACTCCCTGCCCCTGTCAACTCCTGAGCACATGGATCTATGTTGCTACTGCAACAATCAAAAAGCCTGATTCTCCCCTCACAACAGTGTAAATCTGGAGTAGCCCCATTGAAGAGAATAACAGTGGTGTAGAACCAGCGAGAAGAGGAGAATCACACAACGAATCCAGTGCCAACCTGCCACATCTCCCTCAGCTAAAGGGACAGCTCCCTTAGTTGTGATTGACTTTAAAGGGAAAGGCTTTAAGGAGCGAGGATTTTGCCACTCCTCTCACAATGAGGCACTCAAAGTCTCATTCGTACTGATTTGGAAATCACCCTGGTATCAGCTGCCCTGGCTTGACAGTCCTACTGACATCACAGTGACGGATGCATTCGAAATAACTAGCTAGATAGCTAGACCCACACACAGCTGGGGCACACCCATCAATTCACTCCATTGCTTTGGTTACTTGCATTATCATTAGCTCCCATAAAGGAAACACAGAACCGTGATTGGGGTCGGAAATGGACCCATTTTAGAAGACTCATTCACGATGTAATTACTGCTGTCATGAACACGGAGGATATATTTTTACTTTTTCTGGCTTACACATCATGGTCTAGGCAGGTGGGTGTCAATGGAGGCTGTTAGAGATATTTATATTCCATTGCTGACAAGTTCTGAACACGGGGTAACTATACGCTATATTATTTTTGTAAGAACCAGTGCACATTAAGCAAATGGAAACATGCCCAGCATATCTGTCGCAACAGAGCCACACACGAGCCAGGTTTTCAAAAGAGTTCAGGCTGCCTTCTAGGCACCTCAAGGAGGGCCAGTTTTCCCAGGGGGTTCAGCACCCACCATTACGTCACAGCAGCGCTCTACCCCAGGATAGCTGTAAACAGTTAGTGGGTAAGGGTGCCAATAGATGGTGCTCAAAAATAGATAGCATCGTTTCTGTGTTCTGCAGGACCAAACAAAAGCAGGTTGTAAATGGCTCTCTCTGGAGGCTCTTTACCTCAATTCTTAACTATGCACAGAAGCCTTTTGAAAAGCTGGCCAGATTTTTCTGAGTGGCACGGAGAGATGCCTACATTTAGAAGGTTGGGGATTACCTCTTCAGGACGCTGGGATTTTGCACAATAATTGCACTCATTTAGCTCCTTGCTTCCATGACACTCTAGTGTACAAAATTTTCACAGCACCCTACGGAACCCATTACACTCCCATTTCACAGATGGAGAAACTGAGACACAGAGGAGCTAACTTGACCAAGGATCATGAACAGAACCCAGGGACCCTGACTCCTGAACTTCATCTCTAACAGATATGACACTGTTTCCCCGAGCCTGCTTAGCAGAGATTACAGAATAAGCCTTCCATGCCATGCAAGCAAGATAGCTCTGAGGGCAGCTATAATTTACAATTTTAAAATTCTACCGCAAGGATCCATCCTGGACTGGCAGGGGTGGTGGGCTAGTGGGCCTCTTCTCTCTCTGACTTGTGTGTGTCTGGAGCCATTTGTGCTAGGCTGGTGTGCTGAGGTCACTGAAGAACCATTCCGTGAAAGGAGCCTCCGGCGAAGGGTAGCTTTGCTGGCACCAGCACTGTGTATTTGAGAGAGTTTTGCTGCAGTTCACACTCCCGGGGACAAGTCAATGTCAGCGGCTCGTGCTGGCTCTTCCATTAGCATTGCACTCTGAGTTTATCACTCACCCACCAACACTTACGCACACTGGGTGAAAACTTGATAGCGTTTCATCCTGGGAACAGAACAGGAAGCAAAACCCCATCTGGGAGGACAGTGACCTTCAGAGACAGCCCAGGAGTAGGGGGCTCTGGGACCCCAGCGTCTTATCCACAGAGGCCACAAAGCCAATGGGAATCAGTGACAACCGTGGGAGACAAGGGGGCTAATGTCCTGGATAAGGATTTCAGGACTGTGCCTAGTGTTTCTTTGTCGCTTGCTCCAGGAGAAGCCTTCGGCATCGCTAGTTTGCAAAGACATGGGTGAAGCCACAAGCAATGCCTGGACTTTTCCATGTCTCCCAAGCTAACAGCATGAACAAGGTTGGGCGGGAGGCAGGACAGCTTCAGATGGTATAAAAAATATCTTGGCCAAAACTGGGATCTTCTGCAAAGTAAGAGAATCACAGAAATCAAGAGAATGGAGAAGATCTTGGAGGGATTTAACCAATGCAGGATTGGTCTTCATAGTGTGTTCCCTACGGGTTCGTCCAGTCCAGACTCGAACAGACCTCACAGCAAATCTTTCCTGTTATTCAAGCCTACATTTTCCTCCACTTAATCCCATCCCATTATGGTGGGTTATACCCAGGAGGCCAACCCTGTACAATCCGCTCCTTGTTGGTGTATACACCACTCTAAATGCATGTAGGCGGCTATTGTATTTCCCCCTTCGTCATCATTAGGGTCAGGCTTATATCTTTAATGGTATTTCCATAATGAAAGTGTAGGAGGTTTGTGCAATATCCAGAGAGCTGAAATACTCTCCCGGGCTCCATCCAGTGCTGCTTTAATACAGCTTATTGTTATTTGATCCTTCGTCAAATATTCAGCCCGAGAACAACAACTTGAAAGAAATTCTAGACTAACAGAGCAGTGCAATATGGAAACAATTAGCTGAGAACTCCCATTATCCCCAAATGATGTTAAATCAGGGCAAGACCACCGACACTGCAGTCAATCGCCATTCCCCTGCCCTCTTATGCTTAAGATGTACTGGACCGGAATCAGGAAGAATGTGGCTTCTTGGAATGGGTGTAACATACTGCAGACCAAAATTCTGCTTTCCTTCCTCGGGCATGTATTCCCATTGACTGCAGCGAGAGTAAGGCAAGCAAGATGCGTCTCTCATTCTGAGCATTTCGTTGAGGTCCCCCTACAGCTTCTTGCATTCCTAGGGCAGACTGCGCGCTCGGTTACGCGTGGAGGAACCCCACTAAAGTCAGTAGAGCTATCTCAGATCTACAATAGCGCAACAGAGATCAGAATCTGGCCCCTGCCTTGCAGTGATGCTGTGCACTGTCAGGGAGCCAGGGTTCTGATCTCTTACATGCAAATCAGGAATAGCTTTGGCAAAGCCCGGGTAGCCACAGCAGTGTAAGACAGGGTGTGCGTGACAGCAGAAGCAGGCCCCCAGTGTGTTGCATTCTCAAAGGTGGCTGCAATTCAGCAGTGAGTAAAGCAATCCCTTTATCTATTGCAGAATGTAAGCCTTGAAGAGTTTCAGTCTGTTCAGGTATGTTATTGCTTTTCATTATCCCTACTTCAGGCTTCTGAAGAAGAGGAGCCTAAGACACAAGGGCAGATTCTGCTTTTACACTGGCGCCAGCCTGGAGCGACTCCACTAGAAACGTACGGTAATAAAAGACGTGTTCCCCCACTGGGTCACGCTGGGAACATTTAGCAGATTCCCTGGGAAAAAAGAATAGTTGATTCCTAGTATTTTTCCTTCCTTTCTCGTCTTGTTGAAAAACAAAAATTTGTTTTTCCAGCCTGAGCTGCTCTGCCACTGCAATCCAATAGAGAAAGCACGGAGGGGAAACTTGCAGTAGACAGGGTCAGAGTCCAAATGGACAACAATCTCTGCCCACAGGGCTAGAGGGTCTTTTCCTTGAAAAAAACCTCAGGAAGAGGAGCAAAAGGACGGGCGTGAAGCAGCAGCTGCCGGTAGGATACCAGAGGATGGTGTGGAAATGGAAGGGTATGAAATCACTTGGGGGTATTCACTAGCACACCAGCAGCCAGGGAAGCGGAGACCTGCATCAGGCAGGGTTGCCAACTCTTGCAATTTTATCTCACAATATTTGGTACTTTTCTTAAAGTCACGTGATTGCATGAGAGTATCCGCCCCCAAAAGGAGGTTTATAGCCCTTCACGATCATGGAAGCAGTATGTCTCCACGGCATCTGGGAGCAAGCCTCCCATCCCAGGTCCACAGCAGGGCTTGTGTCGGCCTGCTAAAAACACCTGCTAAAAAAAACAAAAAGAAAAGGAGTACTTGTGGCACCTTAGAGACTAACAAATTTATTAGAGCATAAGCTTTCGTGAGCTACAGCTCACTTCATCGGATGCATCCGATGTAGGCTTGGTTCCTAGGGGGATGATCTGCCAGGGATACTGTAGCGATGCAGATACAGATACAGATGCGAAGGGATAGTTCTCATAGGTGAAGGGAGGAAAAGGCCAGTAGGTTACAGGGTTAGGCCAAACAAATCAAAGAACTCCTATAGTTTGTGTTTCCTCCCTACCCCACCCAGACCCTGGTGACAGAGACCCACTTTATACCCAGAGCCCTAGGGACACCGACTTCCTTTCTAGGCACGGTTGTCAGACGAGATGCATATGCAGGCTGAGATTTTCAAGGATGACTAGTGATTTTGCCAGCCCAATCCGAGCCACATTCTGGGGCCTGGTTTTCAGAGGGCAGGTGCTCAGCACTTACTGAATATCAAACCCCTTTATGGCATCACCATTGGAGCAAATGCCCCAAGACACCCAAAATCATGAGTCCTTCTTGAAAATCTTGGCCTTAGCTCTGATAACTTGGGGGTTCAGGATGCAGCTAGTCATTCAGTCCTTGCAGGTTCTTGGGAGCTGAAGGTTAGCCACAGAGTCATCGGGAAGGTAATTTCCCCATCCACAGCAATGAATACTTTACACTTCTTGAGCGCCCTCCAAGGATCTCAGAGCAATTTGCTGGAGTTAACTAATTACATTTCACACACGCCCTGGGAGGATGGGAAGGAACCACATCGCCCACTGCTGAGGTGGAGCACAGCAGCTGTTTAACAGAGCACAGCAACACTGCGGGGGAAGAAGCAAAGAAGAATCCCATATCCCATTAAAACTGCAGGGGGGAAATCTGAGTCGCAGTATAACCCTCCTCAGTGGAATCTGGCCAGGACAAGAGCACTAACGCCACCTCTGGTTTATGTCTCTCATGAAAAGGGAACAATTCCACCCCACCCATGCCCCAGAACACCATGCTGGGGAAACTAATTTGATACTGGCCCAGAGAACAGATCTTAAATAGGTTCCTAGTCACATCCTTGCTAAGTTCTAACCCTGCTTAGCTAATAGGAGCTGCTAGGACTCACAGCACATCTTCAGGGATCAGACACATCTGAACTAGATTGTAAGGGCAGAGCAGTATCATCCTTTGCACCCAGCCCAGCACCGGATAGGTAAGGTACAAATGAAAAACAAAACTTCCCTGCACATTTTTCTACTTATACATCAAAGCATGGGGGGTGGGGGAGGGAGTGTAGTCTTCACACAGCGTAATTGGCCTGTGGGACTTGCTAACCACAAGATATCATTGAGGCTAAGAGCTTGGTAGGATTGAAGAAAGGATTAAATGCTTGTAAGGATAATAAGATCACCTGCAACTACATCATTGGTGATACACATTTATAAAGGACGTAAACTTCCTGCTTCAGGGCAAGAGGCAGTCACTGACTGGCAGAGGTTGGAAAGAAATTGCCCCTCTGGCCAGGTTATTCCAGAACTGTCTATTAGGTGAGGTTTCTTCACTATTCGTCTGAAGCAGCTGGGGCTGGCCACTGTCAGAGACAGGATTCTGGATTAGATGGAGTGCTCCTATGTCTGTGTGCTTGTGTACCTCTAACCAGGGCTTGGGAGAGGAGCTCATTCCTGCATTTGGGTGCAACTCCTTGTTTTACCTGACCTGCTTGTAGCAAGCGTGGAGGGATTTCCTAACTTCTTCCAGAATCAATGCATATGGCAAAAGGCATTTTATCAACAGCAACCAGACTTATTTCTTTAACCCCAATACCACTGGGTGTCTCGCACCACTAATTCCCTTTGCTTGTGCCCTTCGTACAGAGGGATATGGCACCGGATCCCCTAGTTATCCCCCGCCCTCCTGCAGCCTCGTTGATTAACAACCTTTCTATTTCCAGTGCTGACCTCACTCCCCTTAATTGATTCCCAAAGAGCTGATTGCATGGATTACCAGCTATCCACATATCAATCAAAGCACTACTTAATGTTCTCTCATCAGTCCTGGGCCCTGATCTTATCCGACTTCAGCTCCACTGATTGGTAACTGTGGGTCTCCAGCAATCAGGAGGTATAGATCCTCAGGAGAGGAGTGCTCCTTTCACATTGTCAGAGGAACATCTCCCTTTCCAGGGGAGAGCAGGAGGTTATGAATTGGGGAGAGCATTCTAAGGGGTGCTGTAAAGCTTCCTTTACCCTTGCCAGTCACTATGGTACAGTCTGCCTGCATGGCTCAGAAACACCCAATGGAAGGAAAGAGAGACGGGAGGGAAAGCGACACCAGGAAGAATCAATCTGGCCATCTAGCAGGGTCTCCCAAGGCCTCCTGTCTCAGGAAGCCATCGCAGATCACCCTGCTGGCAAGTTGCTGGGAAGAGGATGGGATTCTCAGGAGCCGACATGCTTCTTAAAGGGATACAGCCAGCCCAAGCTGGGACCTTCCCTTGTCTCCTGCTGTGAAAATACAGTGACCTAGTGGCAGGGCCCACCATCCCTATCTGAGCTGCAGCAGGGCTGGGGACAACTCCAGAGTGACCAGACAATTCCTTTAGCCGTTAGCTCCCATCTAATCTAGCCCAGGCCCCATCTCCTGGAGGGCCAGCGCAGGATTGTTAGCTCAGACCAGTTTCAAATGATCCAAAAGATGAGTCTTCCACCTCATTTCTTGTACAGTAACATCTAGCTACCCCAAACAAGGTCAGGATCCTGCTGTGACACATAGCAAGATATGGTCCTGCCCCAAAGAGCTCAGACAAGACTAGACAAGACAAAGGATTATTAGCCCCACTCTACAGATGGGAAACTGAGGAACAGAGATGAGAAGAGTCTTGCTTAAGGTCAAACAGGGAATCCAGGGCAGAACTAGGAATAGCATCCAGGTCTGCTAAAGTCCTTCCCCTGTGTCTTATCCACTCAGTTTTACCCTCTAGGAATGCCTGTAATGCAAACTATGCTACTCCTTGGAGAAACAATGCAGGTGAATTTCCAAGCCCAGGCAGCTCCTCACCTCAGACCCCGTCTAAAGAGCTAGCAAAGACCCCTAATGAGCCATGGCAGCAGATGAGAAAGTGAAGAACTCTCCATCTGCAGGCTGAATAGCGGATGCTGGGGAAGGTGCCTACATTACCCTATGTCCCCAAGTCTTTACAGCAGCCGCCCCCAGATCAATAGGTGTTTGTCAGGCACAGAATAATCACACCTCCCAGAGGCTGCTAAGTGACCGGAGGAGGCTGAGGGATCAATGAGGGATGAAGGAAATATGGCTGAGGATGCAGTCTCCTTTCCGAGGAAACACTTGTCCGGTTTTTTTATGGACCTTTGGTAATTGCCAATTAATTTAACCAAAACCGCTGTAAAGCGGGGACAGGAAATCAGGAAGCACCTGTGCAGGAGGCTGAGCCCTGGATTAGCATGTTGTGGAAGCTTAGGCTGGGCACTGCCAGTCTGGTTGACTGGAGACTGGCTTTGCCCAGGAAGGAGAATTCACCCCATACAGAGGGACAGCATGAGGACCGTGCTCCATTTCCTACCCCCAAGAGCTTCAGAGGGACGTACATGGTGCATGGGCCTCGTGCGAGGGGCATCTTGCCAGGAGAGAGCGCTGCAGCCTCCTGGAACAGGGGGAAATGCCTGGTGGGCACGTCCAATGTTTTGCTTTTGTGGTTAGTCTCAAAACTGGTGCCATCATTAACTCTCACCCCAAGCAGCACCTCACTCCCACTCCAATGGGAGAGGGAAACCCCTCAGAGAAAGAGCCCAAGGCCACACAGAGACATCAGGTATACTGTTATTTAGACAGACTCCAGTCTGCGTCATCCCAGCACACCTTCCTCCATCCCATCACACCTACTCCTTCCATCCCATCATCCCTCAGACCACCACATCAGTCCATCTCCACACCGTCCCTTTTCCTGTCTTCCCATCCTCTCCCATCCATCCTGTTACTTCTCCATATTTTACTGGGCTCAGAAGTGGCCTCCCACAGGAGGCAGTCCTCTAGCAATCAGCACTTGGTGGCCCAGGGAGGTACAGAGAGATCAAAGCGCCAGCCTCTCGCTTCGGAGAGGCCCAGTGACAAACATGATCAGCTTCATGAACCTCTTCAGAGCAGGGGAGGCCCACTTCACAAAGCCTGGACCCTATGTGCCACCAAGAGCAGTTCCTGGATGAGGCACCAGTAGCACCCCGACATCCTGGTGATTGGTGGTATAGAAATACACACAAAAAAACCAGACTGGATAGAAAGAAGGGCTGGGTGAGGGGGACTGCAGGCTGGGACAGAGGGGCCTCAGCAGAGCGGGAAGGATGAGGACCGATTGCCCAGGATTTGCGTGCACCAAAGAAGCCATCTGTGAGGAGCCCAGAATTAAAGTAGCCGCAGGATTGAGGTTGATCAGCAGCTACACATGGGAGGCAGTGGGCCGGATTGGCCAGAAGTGACACAGATCGAGAAGGTGAGCCACGCTCCAAGCCCTATGGCAGGCCACGGCTTGGGCACCGAGCCTGGGCATTTGCTGAATGGCAGAACTCCCGTGCAGGCCCTCCCCGGAGCACCGGGAACTGCTGCACTTTCCCTAACAAGGATGCGATTGAGCTGCTGCCTTCCCGAGAGCCATCAGCAGCACTGAACCCCAACAGGAATTCATTAAAGACGTAGCTGCTAAAGGGCGCAGCTAGCAGAAAATGCCTCCCTCCAGGTTTCCAGGCCTCAAAGAGCCGCCTCTAATAGGTTCATGTGTTGCTGTCAGACAGTTTGTCAGAGCACAGATGAGTTTGCTTGGGCTTCGCAGGCTGCTGGGGGTGGGAGTTGCTGTATATCACAAGAGCTACTGCATGATAGCCTCATGGGCTCTTTGATCCATCCCCGCTCAACTCCCACTCATTCATTGACACTGCCACTCCCCTTCCTCCCGCCTTCTGCCTCTCTTCTCCCATCTCTCATTCATTCCTTCTCCCCGCAGATCTCTCTTCCTCCATCTGCCACCCTTGGTTGCCTGTTCCCCTGCTCATGCTGACAGCATGGTCCCCTGGGAGAGGGAAGGGGCCAGCAAGATGGAAGAGCACACATGTGTGTTCCTCGGGGCCTGTTCCCACTGCAGGATGAAGCCAATGGTGGTGACTGGTTTCCTGCAGCAGAAGAGCCCAGGCCCTGGAGTGCATCATGGCTAGGAACCCTTCGGGAGAGTACAATACCAAGTCACTTGGATGCAAATATAGGAGCTTCCCTAGAGTGCTGCTTCTTCTGACCGGCACCTAGGACTGGGTCTTTAGGAACAGAGAAGCTGTCTACTTCCCTCTTACATGGGATGCATGTTAGAAGTCAGGGAGAAGGCCCTACACTGAGATGAATGGGGCTATGGGAACTTGCTAAGGAGTAAGTTTAGCATAGGGCTGCTCTGGCGGTTTGGGTGCTAGTCTGGGCTGTAGGAGCTCTGGGATAAAGTCCCTGTTCTACTGCAAACATCCTGTGTGACTACCCTGAGGGGTGCCAGATGAGTGACGTAGGTAGATAGCTTGTAGGGAGTAATATCTGAGAGGGGTGCTCTCTCTTCTTTCTTCGGTGGGGTTGCACTAGGGGTGAATTTGGTGCTTAAGGGAGTCTAAGAAATGCTTGTGCCACCATAACTTCTATCTAGATACTTTCTGAGCAGGTGCTATTAAAAGGCCCTTGCACTTACCAAACACAGGCCCTCTTCAACATTGCCCTGATTTCCCTTCACACTAGCTGACCTCGTGCAAAGGGACCATGGGACAAGCATTGACCCCCCCCCACGAATACCCCTACTGCAGCAGGGCGGCTATGCTCAGGTTCACAGCTGGCTCTGCAGCACCCCCAGGTCCAGGACATTCCCGGGTGGGCTCAGCACTGTCCTCACCACCACAGGCCCTGAGTAGGGGAGGCAAAGCTACCTCCCCTCTGAAGGTGGCCATGGGGTTGAGCAGATGGGATACCAGCCTGAGAGTCAAAAGACCTGGGTTCTATTGGTGGATCTGCTCTTATGCTGTGTGACCCTGCACAAGGCGCTTCCCCTCCATGTCCTTTGATGGACAATGCTAGAGATATGCGAATGATTGCCATTAGAACCACCAATGCTTTGGAGCTTTTCCACCCTTCCCTTCCCCCAGGAGAGTAGGAGGAATTCTTCCCAGGCCAGAGCCCTCTTGCAAGATTCCCAGCACTTCCCCAATTAGCAGAGTCTGGGCTGGGTTGGTGCTAGGAGCTGGGCTTGCCCCATGCAGACCTTACAGAGGGCAGAGAAGAGGAAGCCAAGCTGCAGAACTCCGGGGTTTAGCAGGGAAGCACACAGGTGGCATTTGTTTTTGTTGTCATTTTCTCCCTTTCACCCCCAGCCAAACTGGTGGAAAGGTGCGATCATGGGGCAGAATGCAAAGAGCCTACCTGCAGAGGCTTCCCCTTGAGATCTCTCAGTTACACTTGGATAAGCTTCCCAGGAGCAAACCTTGTTCCACAGAACCAGCTTTGCTCTCACCAGAGTCCCCGTGGTGAAGGGAGATGAGGGCAGGTTCCAAAAGCTGCGGACACCACTCAAAGTACAGACCTCCTGCGTTCTACTCCAGATTGTGCTACTAACTTGGAGCAGTTGCACTGCTGCTCTATGCCTCGGTTTCCCCATCTGTAAAAGGAAAGGATCACGACATTTGCGCAGCCCCTGGGGATGGTGTGAAACTTGACTCGTGTTTGAAGCACTTGATGGTCCATTGAGGGAAGGGCACAGAGAAGGGGTGGCATCGGCATTTGTCACTTCCAGCCCCAGTGGAGAGCCCTGGATACCAGTGCTGACCTGCAGTGGGCTCAGAGTGCAGACTCTGGGAGGAGGTGTCATAGACTCAGTTTAAGGCCAGAAAGGACCAGCTTGTCTGATCTCCTGTAGATCACAGACCATTCAATTTCACCCATTTACCCCTGTACCGAGACCAATAACGTGTGTTTGGTTACAGCAGCTCTCCACAAAAGCACCCAGTCTTGATATGAAGACATAATCCACCAGCTCCCTTGGTAGTTTTTCCCAATGGCTAATCATCCTCACTATTAAAAATGTGTGCCTTGCTTCCAGTTGGAATGTGGCTGGCTTTAGCCTCCAGCCATTGATTTCTCTTCTGCCTTATTCTGCTCCATTAAAGAGCCCTACGATAGCTGCTATCTTCTTCCCAGGAAGGTACTTACTCACTGTAATCAAGTCACCAGTCAATCTTCCTTTGGATAGGCTATACAGATCGAGCTCTTTGAGTCTCTCACTGTATGACGTTTTCTCCAGCCCTCGAATCATTCCATGGCTCTTTCCTGCACCCTCTCCAATTTTTCAACATCCCTTTAAAAACATGGACACTACAATTCCAGTCTCGGTCTCACCAGTGCTGTATATGGAGGCAAAATGACCTCCCTCCTGCTATCCGCACCTCCTCTCTTTATACATCCAAGACCTGCATCAGCCCTTTTTGCTGTAGCATCGCACTGGATACTCATTTAGTTGTTAGTCCACTATGACCCCTGGATCCTTTCCAGACTCACTGCTTCCCAGTATACAGTCCCCAGAGCTGTAGGTATGGCCTGTGTTTCTTGTTCCGAGATGTGCTGTACTGCTTTGCGTATGTCGCTATTAAAACACAGTTTGTATGACAGCCCTGTCCTCATCATTACCTACCGCTTCGCGCGGTCTGCACATCTTATCAGCAGCAATTTTATGTTTACTTTCAGATCATTGAAGAAAATGTTGCATGACCTCTGATCTGGTCTCAATCCCTGAGACAGCCCAGGGCTATCCAGATAACCTGGGCTGGATTTCTGTGCCCACCTGAAATGGGCTCAGGTTGCCGGAGGAAAACCTGGACTGGGTAGGTGTAGGGGAAGCGGGATATCTGGAAGGAAGCTGTGGGTGGTTCCAGTAGTCCTACTGATCAGCACATCTACCAACCAGTTCTCCCCTCCCAGTGGGTTAATGTGAGCCAGAAGAGAACAATTAACCTCAGATGCTGCACGTGGAGGGGAGCCAGGGCTAGAGAGGGCCTAATAGCCAAAAAAGCCCAGCTGTGGGATAGAACTGGGCTCTCATGAGAAAGCAAATGCAGGGAGAGCTCTGCAGTGACTCTGTAGATGCAAAGGGAGTTGGCTAGGGGTAAGGAGGATATCCAGGGGGAGAGTAAGACCTGGGGAGTCTGGCAAGAGACTGAGAAGGGTGAAGTAACCATGGGGAACAGAGGAATTTCCCGCAGTAAACCAGAGACAGGCCAGGGGACAGAGAGGTGGGATGGGGGGGCCCCAGGGAAATAGAAACAGGGACTGGGAACGAGCACGCCTAGGTTGCTAGTCCGAGGGTCCCGGGGCTGGAACCCAGAGCAGCTCCTGGGAAAGTGGACCTGGAGATACAGAGTGGAAGGCTGTCTGAGACAGCACTGGACCGCTTGTCTGGTGGGGATTGATATCTAGTGACCTGGGCAGAGGGCTGGGTCATGAAGAGGGAATACCCCGAGCCCGAGAGAGAGGAGGAGGGGGACCCACAGCATGAGCCACCGACAGAAAGGAGCGCTGGTGGGGTGAGAGCTTAGCCCCAAGGAGGCAACCTGCAGTGGGTGGACCCCTTCACACCCACTCTCAGTATGGTGCACATCTTGCCCTCTGTCCCTTCCACCTGGGAAGGGAGGGGGGCTTTAGGGGCAGCCTGCAATGGACCTGAAGAGAAAATCCAGGCCCTTCCACTTAGGTCACGTTTCTGAATGGTGTGCTCCACCTCCTCCTTCCCCCCCCTCCCCCCCCCCGATGACATAAATCATGTGGTATTTTAGGGGCTTGTCATTTAGCACCTATAAGGCTTCCTGGGTAACAGCGTTACGGCCCCCGTGGCAGGCCGCTAAGGCAGTTTGCCGCTGCACCATGGCACCTGGGATTTGGCCACCGGGCGGGGCGCACGCTGTAAAGGAGGAGATTCCTAACACGAGGAGACAGTAATGAAAAGAGTGGCTGCTGTGATGAGGTAGCTGGACTGCCAGAGGGGAAGGGGAACGTGCTAATACCTAGCCCCTCGTGCCTGGCAGATGACAGGGAGACAACAGCTCCCACTGCTTCCTCAAAGCCTCCTGCCCAGGGCATGTTGCCTGAGGAACCATTTCTCCCTCAAGCCCCATCCTGAGGACTTGGTCCCGGGGCCTCTTGCTCCCTCCTAGCACCGTGCCCTGCTCCCCCAGCTCAGCCCTGGCCTGCAACATTACAGGAGACCCTGTGCTTTCTGTGTTACAGGAGTGCTGCGCAGGGATGCTGCTGGCTGCACTGTGTCCTTGTCCTACCATACTGCACAATAGGAAGGAATAACATCAGCAGGGCCTCTGGGGATTCGTCCTCCAAAGGGACATTCCTCCGTGTTTGTTTACTGCCCTCTGCCTTGAGGGCCCTTGCCAAAGGAAGTGACCCTTACAGCTTAGAACAAATCTCTATTTTGATTAGCTGAGCTCCTAAATGATTTATAATCAGCATAATACAATAACAGAGAACTCCCTAATCAGATTAAGCCTCTCTGCTCTGTCTGGGGCTTGGGTTTTAATCTCTTCCTCTTCTCTGCCATTGATTTTATTTTCAGGCTCCCATTCCCTCCCAGCCCCTTGCTGAGGCCAAAATTAAACAGCTCTCTGGCCAGCAGGTACCCCCTACATGGCTTTATCAATCGCACTGCATGGGAGCGGGTCAGATGCTAACGTAGAGTTTAATTGAGTGGTGAAGGTGGCTCCGGTTGCTTCCTACCAGCTGAAGCAGCAATGGACTGAAATATAAACCTTCTTGCTTCAGATCATAAGGCAACCTCGAACTGAGGGGTTGGAAGGGAACTTCCCCTGATTTGCAGTTCCCCGCTATCCACTCCTAGCCCCTGCCTCCCCGCCCTCCGCCAGTGCATTGTAATCCTCACCCACAGCCTCACTACTATCCAGATCTGGGCCCCCCACACCCACTGCAGCATCCCCTGCCCTTCTTTCTATGTAACCCACGTAAAGTCACAGAAACAAGGGGTGAGGTTCTGCAGGGACTAAAACCTGGGTCAACAGACTGGCCAACCCTTTCACACTGCTACATGGCAGCCACGATGGGGCCCTATGCGTTATCACACAAATAAGCGCCACCGGAAGTACCGCCTTGGCAGGCTGGACTGACAGCTTCCCTTGTGGCCCCTGATTGGTCCAGGCGCCCTATTTAAGACCAGGAGGAGTTCCAGAAAATGTCTATGCAACAAGGTGGATTACCCTGCTAGCTGTAGTGATGGGCCTGCCTCTGTGCTCACTCTAAGACCTCTGACCATTGGCTCTGACTCCGGCACTGACCTTCAGTGCTGTTCCCGGCTGCCTCTGCTCTGACAATTAGGTAATGACTTTTCCATGGCTCAGTTGTGGCACAAGGTCTCTTTTCAGGTATGTGCACATCCTGCTGGCCTGTTACTGTTGTTATTATTTATTTATTTATTTGTGCTATTATAGTCTCTTGAGCCCCATTGTGTTAAGCACTGAACACAGAACAAATATATGGTCTCTGCTCCAAAGAACTTGCAAGCTAAGACGAGACATTGGGTGGATACAGACAGACAGGAGTCCACGCAAACAAAGAGTCAATATTAGTTAGCGTGATATGCAGCGGCATGTGTGCATCTGCACATGTGTAGCTAATTTATTATTCAAAACATATGCAAATTTGTTCAGACACTTCCTACACCCTCTCCCTCTTGGAGAAATTTACCCCAAGACAGGGCAGTAGCACAAGACCTCTATGCATGGCTGAAATCCTACTTATACACTCTTCCAGAATCTAAGCAGTTCATAGGTCCTGCCCTGGCTCCTCCACAAGGGCCGGGGGAGGTGGGGGAATCTCACCATCTGGGAATTTATCGCAATCAGCTTGCTGTGAATATTTAAAATGTGGACTGCCGTGTTGGTTAGTTGCATGTCACATGGCATCTTTTTTTCTGTCCCCCGACTGGAGGATTTAGGTAGCTAAGCAACAGCATGCAAATAGTGAATTTTGAATAGGACAATCGAATGAACAAATTTGCTTTGGGTGAATATCAAGGCTTAAAATGTGCTGTTCAGGAGGATTCTACCCACGAATGCCCAAGGACTTGAACATTTGGTGACTTCTTGAGGTCCCTTCAACCGCTACATATGTATGATTCTATATAATTGCTATTTGTTCTACGGGTTTTATCCTTCTGCCTATCATGGTGGTATCTGAGCACCTTCCATGTAAAATCAGGAGTAACAACAATGTCCCTAGACAAGTTTGTTGACGTTTTAGCACTTCCCCCTTTTGGGGGGTAGAAATACCTCTGCTTGGGGTATTTTTGTGGTTTGGTTGAATGGTTTATTATAAACTTCAGTGGGTTTATTAAATGTATTTGTTGTTTGGGAGTGAGGGTGGGGGTAGATGGTGAGGGTGTTTGGGAGTGAGGGTGGGGGTGTCAATGTGGTGAATTGCTACGGTGGAAAGCTTTTCCAAAGAGGAAGGTTTCAGTTCAAACAAATAGCTGGAGAACTTGTTCCCACCATTTATGCAGATGCTCTTGGGTGACATGGAAAATTTGCCCTTCCCTGGGGACCCTGATTCCTGCATCAGGACCTACACTTGGGCCTGACTTCCAGTTACACTAAGGCTCTCAGGTAGAAATGGTGCCTTGAAGGTCCCTCCAGCCATTGTAGAGCCCTGAAGTTGCTTCACCTAGCACTGAGATCCCAGCAAACGGCAGAATGTGGAGACGGCAAAGGTAATTTACAGTTCTGCTCCCCACTCCCCACCCCTTTACCCTCCATCCTTGCCCCAAGCAGAAGCGCAGAATCACTGAGACTCAGACCCTTCATTTCTTATTTATTCTAGGGCTACTCCCAAAGAGGAGATTAGAGTGACAGGGAGTATCAATGCAATCAGCTGTTGACAGATCCCACAGAGCAACTATAGAAACAGTGAGCTGGGCCCATCGCCTGGGGACCTAGCACTGACAGCTATCTCTTTGTGGCATAAATATACGGCTTTCACTCTGGCTCAGTCATGCTCTTAAATAATTAAGACAAGGAGTTGTGACTTAAGCATGAAATACTTTTTTATAACAAAGAAGCCATGCAGCTGGTTTTAAGTTGGGACTTTTCTTGGGCGGACTACACAGGAGCTACGCTTGCAGACAATATTTTGCTTGCTTTCTTTGGGGGGGGAACAGAACAACTTATGCATCAACCACACAGGTGGGGCGGAGGCTGGGGGAAATAGAATCACAGCACTGTTTAATCTGTATTGTATACAGATATGCTATTCACATTTGCTCACTCATACGTTGCTTGTACAAGCATGGAGCTTAGAACCCCAATCTCCAGATTCCCACTTCTGAGCTCTAGTCCCAGCTCTGCCACCGAGCTGCTGTGTGACCTTGGGCTTTTCTTTTCCCCTCAAACCCTTCTATCTTGTCTATGTAGATTATAAGCTCTTTGGAGCAGGAGCTGCCCCTTACAACACCCACCATAGCAGACCACTGACTTTGCCTGGGCCCTCAAGGTATCACTGTAACATAAGAAGAAAGTTTGTAGCTGTGGCCTCAAGTTGGTAGAGCTCACTGTAGGATCAGACCCCATGTGACAATTTGCTTAGCCGGGTGCTAAACCTTTCCAGCCCTTCACCTGGACTCGGTCCACCAATCCATTTCCCTTTTTCTAACACTCCAAACCCAGAAGCAGCTTCAGACACCTGCCTTTTTTCCTTCTTTTTCCCACCCACCAGAGCAAACTTTTTCCTCCTCCTTCAAGTTGTGGAATTTTCTCAAAAGAACATTACCTTGACCTGAACCTTAGAGCAGGTAAGAAAAGGATTTTCCACCTTAGCATCCCCTCGCCTGGACCACTCACCCCATCTCCGTAAGCTTCAGTCCCAGAACAGCGACAGTTTTCCTCTGCACACAAAAGTCCTGGCTTTGACATCTTAGGGTCAAACCCTGAAGTCAGTTTGCACCAGCAGAGGATCTGATCCTTGAGATATAAGGGCTAAAGACAGGAGTCCTATCCTGATGGAAAAGAGATTCCCAGCTCCCAGTGGAATCCAGCTTCTAGCCCTGGGGGGGCCTCAAGATAAGACTATAAAACGGTGACATATTTAGGATCTGAAAAGCTAAGGACATAACTGACGGGTCTAATTAGCAGCTTCTCCTCCGGCCCCTATTTCCACCTCAAAATTGTCAACATCCTGTCTGTCTTGCAATAAGAGCACACGTGGTCAGGAAAGTTCCATCTCTGCCTATTACTTTGCGAGAGGGGATTGGATCCAGGAGCAGGATCCAGGAGTGAGCCCGGGCCACGGTTCCTATTTTGGGACAGCAGAGGCACCGGATATGGGAGTCTCTGGGCTGCATTCCTGTAGGAAATCACAGGCCTTGGTAAAACGTCACCTGTGGTTGACCTAACGCAGCTGGACTCCTCCCAAATCAGGTTCTGTACAAAGAGTTTAAATCGGGGTTTTTTTAAATTGCTGGTTTGTCCACTCTGCTCTTTTTTCCCCCTAAACCTGGCCAAGGGGACACCTGACTTTGCTGGCATAGAGGGTGCTGGAGGACATGAGGTGAATATCTGGGGAGATGTGCATGGGGAAGATAATATGGCTCAGAGGCCTGGAGACTCCCTGCTTTCTCCTGCATGGCTAATGCTGCTGGCAGAGGACAATCAATGGGCCTTCTCTCTCTGAGGCACTCGGCCAATTCCTGCAAGGGCACCCTGACCTGCTCTGCTCTGCAGGGATGCTGTAGCCAGCACAGCTGACGAGACCACAACTGGCTGCCAGGCTATAGTTTCCTTCCAACAAGCAGACTGGCAGCTGGACATGTAAGCTTGTCTCAGAACGTGCTTCAGGGTCTAACCCATTTCCCTGCTGCCTGGCCAACAGGGCAACCACCGCTGCATCCTCTAGCCACAGGAGATGGCGCCAAGCAACAGGAAAGATAAGCAAAAAGAAAAGGAGTACTTGTGGCACCTTAGAGACTAACAAATTTATTAGAGCATAAGCTTTCGTGAGCTACAGCTCACTTCATCGGATGCATCCGATGAAGTGAGCTGTAGCTCACGAAAGCTTATGCTCTAATAAATTTGTTAGTCTCTAAGGTGCCACAAGTACTCCTTTTCTTTTTGCGAATACAGACTAACACGGCTGCTACTCTGAAAAAAGGAAAGATAAGAGCGTTGTAGCTCTCCTGCTGCATGTCACAGTAAGCTCTCTGCACCAGGGGCTGTCTGTGTTCTGCATGTGTGCAGCATCTAGCACAACAGGGTCCCAATCCAAGTCAGGCACTCCTAGGAGCTACTGCCATGCAAATACATAATAATAATCATTTATTCCAAAGCAGGCAGCCTCTCCCATCACTCAGTGCCTAACCTGTAGCTTCTATTACTATTGCTGTACTGGTCCCAACCAGACCATGGCCAGTGCCCCTCAATCCTGGTCTGCAGCCCACCCTGCCATTCCAACCCTTGGCCCCTATACAACTCTGATGATTAAATCAAACCTGGCTTGTTCCCCCCTCCCTCATATTCCACACCCAGCACCCACATATACACACACTGCCAGCTCTCCCTATGGATTTGTGACAAACGGCAGGGCGGGAGGGCATCAAGCATGTCCATGTAAGTGGAACAAATGAGCATGTGAGTGTGAAAAGGTCTGTGTGTGGCAATTATGGGTATGTCAGGGTGTGGCGAGTGTGCGAGCACTTGGAGAAGGTGTGGGACTGAGTGTGCAAGGTGTGAGCAGATGAACAAAATTGGCTAAGCAAGCAAAAGCCAAGATTCCATCCAGCTCCGTGTAGTTACCGCTGCTCTGTTTGATTAGTGGATTCCCACTGGCTCTGTTAATAGCCTAGCTGGCATTGTACAAATCTCATTAGGCCCACAGGATCTGTATAGCTTTGCACCAAGCGAAGTCCAGAAGGTGTTTCCATTTCTTCTGTTAATGAAGAAAAACAACAGTGGAAACTCTCAGAGGAGAAGCGCAGTTTGTATATTACACCTGCCAGGAATACGCTGGGGAGAGAAGACGAGCCCGTGAGATGGGCAAAGAGAGGGCTCTGCTAATAGCAATTAATAATAAATAGCCATCATAATTAATACAAAGTGATAATAGAATATGCTTGCGAGATTAATTAATTACTGATTAATGGTTAATAGCACAACAGCATCACCATCCCTGTCGCCTAGTCTTACAAACTGAGGGTCATTCCTGTTATTAATTTGTACTGCAGGGACCCCGGATGCTGCTGTGGTAGATGCCATACCAACACAGAATAAAGATAGTCCCTTCCCCAAGGAGCTTATGCTACAAGACGAGACAACCAATGGACTGGGGTGGCATTGTTCCACATGGAAAGCAGTGGCCACAGCACCCCAGTTGCCTAATCATTGTCTTCCTTTTCCAGTGAAGCTGCTCACAGGGAAGTTAGTTATGAGGGTGACAGCAGACGGCCTTCACAATTGAGCTGTCTCTTTGTTAGCAAACAGACCAAGCCCAGCCACTCGGTCTACACGGGTCACCTGCTCTCAGTTTTCACTCCCAGCCTGCTGCTGGATTTGAACAAGTGACTGCCCTTCCCCAGACCCTCCACACCACCATGCTGTTTTTTTCCTATGGCTTGCTGGAGCCAGGATCTCCCCTTGCTTCGTTTCCCACCACCTGCTATCCCTGGGTGAGAGAGCAGAGCTCTTGCTTTATAACCCAAATAATATGTCTTCTGGCCAGGACTCCACAGGCAGAACCAATGTGGTAATTAACACAGGTTATTCCTTGTTGCCATAGAAACAGGACCATGGCAGGGGAGAGTGTGTCAGAAGAAAGAGCATTTCCAAAATTCAGCCTGGCCCCTCCTCAGCCTTGACACAAGCTCCCCCGATGACTCTAAGCCACCTTCCCAAACTGATGAGAGCCTGGTCGCCGTGTCTCCTGTTGCCAAGTGACTCACGGAATATGAAGGCTGCATTGAGCATCTGTGTTATTCTGTGGTGCTTAGATACCACAGTGACAGGGCATCTTGGAGATACCTTAGATGGCCTAATTGATAGGTGCTAGATGGCAGGGAGATGTATACTTTGCTTAGAGCTGGGGACTATGAGGTAGGGCCTCAGGGTTCTACCCTAGCACAGAGGCTGATTCCATGTGTAAACTTGGCTGAGATTTCTTTTACTTGGGTTGTAAGCTCTGGGTAAGGAACTGTCGTCTTGTTTGGTTTGCACAGCACCTAGCACAATGGTGTCCTGGTCCCAACTGGGGTGCCTAGGTGCTATTGCAATGCAAATAATAAATCATCCACTAATAGGCTGGTTTGAAAATGCTGGCTGCAGCCTCTTTGCCTCAGTTTCTCCATCTGTAAACTGGGGGCAGCTGTAGAGACCCAGTTCATAGCAAGGTTGAGAGGTTTCAGTGGCACAAAGTGCTGAGAGTCCTCAAGGCACACTACTAGAGAAGGACAAAGGATGATCACTCTCTGCCTCCGCTAAGGCTCCCTCGTACATGTCAAGCATTTAACCTGCCGATGGGGGATCCTAGGCAGGAGAAATTAGAGATAGCATCTGTTTATTCTGTTGCCAATGTCTGAGTTAAGGAGCCTAATTGCCATTGTCTGTGAGTTTGTCAGTGCATTAATGCACAAGGTGAATTATTCCATCCAGCACATGCTGCATCACTTCAGTGAAGTCCACATCTGGGGTGAAATCCTGACCCCATTGAAATCAATGGGAGATTTGCCTTTGACTCCATGGGGCACAGAGTGGAACTAAAGTGACAGAGTCTAAGTCAGTTTTAAATTCCCTTCCCTGCGTTCTGATCATTAACAGCTGAGCATACTAACCCTGGCAGAAAGAGTTTGATTCTCCTCTTGCTTTCACCAGATTTTCACCTTGCACCTCGCAGAATCCTTTACACCGGTGCAAAATGACTGTCAAGTCCTGATCTATCAATGGTGATGTTTCACATCTGCTGCACACTGGTGTAAATTACTGCCCTGTATGCAAGGCAGTGGAGAATTAGGCCCATTGATTTCAGTGGAGTTATGCTGATGTAAACCAGGGTTAAGTGGGAGCAAAATCTGGCCCATACGTCTAAATTTACTCTTCATCTGTGACTCTGAAGTTTGTTCAGAGGGGCCAATGCAGCTAGAAGTGTCAGTTTCATTTCCCAGTTCTCTGACACCAGCCTGTTAGGATTGTTGGGGTTTCCCACACAGCAGGGTAAGGCCTCTAAATCCTGTAAAAAAGTTCTGTTTTCATTGCCCCCTTTACAGCCCCCACCCAAACATTTCTCTGATTATTAGCCTGGATACAACTTTTCCTTTAAATAAAATAAAACTGGGGTCTAAACTAACCATACTCCTACAGCCCTGAACACATTCAGACATTAACCGAGTGAACCCTCACAACCCTTATAGCTCTGTCTAGACTAGAAGTGTGATTGTGTTTTGATTGATTGTCGGTGAACTCTAGTTACAAAGGACCTTTGTAAATGCCGAGCTAGACAATCCACAAAGATTAGCTCCTGCATGCACAAGGTCACAGAGCATCTAGACTAGCATTTACAATCACGCAGCTAACTCGAGTTAGCCACCAATTAACTGGAGTTACAAGAGGACCACAGACTCCAGTCTAGACAAACCTAGGTGCTGCAGTGAAGAGGACCATATAAGCAGATATTTGGCAGGTGGAGAAATAGAGGCACCAATGGGGGTTCAGGGATGTGCCTAAGGTACCACAGCAAATGGGGGGCAGGGAGTAGTACTCGAGCTCCTGAGCATATTTCCCTAGACCAAGCTGCTTCTCGACCTGTGTGGCAGTATCATAATTAATGAGTGGTGTCCCCATGCAGAGCGAGAGAGTGACACGTGCCTCTCGTGCTACTGCAGCTAAAACTTGCACTGAGTCCCTGGCAATCCATAGGCAGCTGCTCCACCAGCTGAGTCAAAAAGACGAGGAGGAGCTGGTCTCAACTGGATGTCGTTCTCTGCGCAACTTACATGTACCACAAAGGGGGCAGGGGCTTGATCGCATTCTCTGGGCGCACCCGGATCAAAGGAAGCACAGACTAGCCTCCTTGTGGCTGACGAGCCTGGCACTTGCTGGCTCCACCCAGAAGCTGGCAAGAGAACTTGAGGGGACAAAGTGCTGGGCACTGACCTGTTCTGGAGATGAGCTCTCGGGGGTATGCATATTGGATGGTGGATGGGGTGTAAGCTCCTGCCATAGGAATATGCTGAGCTGCATGGAGAAGAAGCAGCAGAAGAATTATCACAGAGAAATGGGCATGCCTGTTGGACTGAACACGGTACCTTTTCCATGCTCTGTGCTGCTCCTGTCTGTGTGGGTGGTGGGATCTTCTCTATCTGCTGGCTACAAGGGAAGGGCCTCATTCATACCAACCCCAGCCTGCTCTCTGCTCCTCCTATCTCTGTGGGGACCTTTTATGCCCCATGGGTCCCTCAGTGCCTGCTGCATATATGGGAGGAAGCTCTGGCTGCTCTCCAGTCCCTTCCATAACCCATCGTTATTTTTGAGTATTTACTAATATAAAAAATTCTACATATCCCCATAAAAGATCAAGAAAGGGGCCCTCTTCTGCAGAAGGAAACCAGGCCAACCTGGAGGGGTTGGAGAGGACTTCCAGGCAACAAGATCCTGTTGCCTGCAGAGAAAGCCTGATCCCAGGCAACTTATTACTCTTCCCCAGTCCCCCTGCTCGCATCCTTGAGGCCAGATTTTCAAGAGCTCAGCTCCTACTTAGGCACCAAACCAGGTGGCCAGATTTTCACAAGAGTCCAGCACAGTGCAGGTTGAGCACTGACCTCTTTGAACATTTGATCCGAAGTGTCACATTGGAAGCTGCTGGGTGCAGGTTGGAAAATCTGGAAAATTTGGATAGATTGATATGAAGCTTTAATCAGTGTAATATATAAAGGACTTAATTTGCCTTCTTAAAACTCTGCACTCTGGATTCTCAGGATCTCAAAAATTAACTTGAGCACCTCAAAGTTTATTTGATTGAAAGAGATTATAAATAATTCATGCCTTTTTTAAAGTCCTGGCTAGGGGATAGGGGAGGGTTCCCCCAAGGATATGCATTTCGGTTTCATTACTACCCACTGGCTGATATCGACTTTGGCGGATTCTTGTGATTCATTGGCTGGGCTTCCTTTAATTATTGTTGACTGAGCCCACTTGCTTATGAGGCAGCATGGTCTAGCAGTCGGAATGGAATGATGGGCATCAAAAGTGATTGAAGGCTCTGGCACCAAAACACTGTGGGTACATCCTTTGTCCATTTCTGTGCCTTAGGTTACTCTTGCGGGCACCAGATCAGGATTCAGGAGACTGAGGTTCCATTTCCCGCTCTGCTACAGACTTCCTGCATCACCGGGGGCAAGTCACTGTGTCTCTCTGGGCCTCCATTTCCCCATCTGTAAGGCAGGGTTGATAATCCATCCTTTGTCACCTTTACAGTGTGAGCTCTCGGGGGCAGGGCTCACTCTGTGTCTGTACCGCACCTAGAACAATGGGGCCCTCATCTTCCCTGAGATCTCTAAGTGCTAATAGAATATAAATAATTTTTAAACGTTTCTCCTTTCTGTGCCTCAGCTTTCCCCCAAGTCAAATGGAGATAATGTTACTCAGCCTCCTTTGTGAAGTATTTTGAGATTCACCACTGAGTACCAAGCATGATTAATTACTCCCTCCCCTCTGGGACAAGGCACCAGCTGCTCAGAGGCTCAACTTCAGATCTTCTCTGCTTGGAAGATACCGGTTCCTACCATTCTCCAAACTCCATGGCTACTGTCCTTCCTCATCTCCTCTTTCCACTTTGGGTTTTTCAACCCAAGTGGCCACAACAGTAAAAATGCTGCAACTCAGCCAGCCTGACTCACTGGGTCCCTAAAACAGTGTAGGCCAAGGATATTCTTTTCAGAGTAGCAGCCGTGTTAGTCTGTATTTGCAAAAAGAAAAGGAGTACTTGTGGCACCTTAGAGACTAACAAATTTATTTGAGCATAAGCATCAAATTGAGAGATGCATCCGATGAAGTGAGCTGTAGCTCACGAAAGCTTATGCTCTAATAAATTTGTTAGTCTTTAAGGTGCCACAAGTACTCCTTTTCTTCAATTATATTCTATGATTCTAATTGACTCCGTAGGGCTGGACAAAGCATTATCAGCATTCAGCACCACGGCCAGCTCACAGATGCTGCAGCCTCTACCTGAGGGTGATGATAGTGAATTTCCTTGTGTGGTGGGGGTCAAGAAGAATCACTCATTAGAGTCTGGAAAGCCTTTGTTATCCTCAGATGGAAGGAGCTATAGAAATGCAATGAATTATTACTCACCTACCAGGTCTTGGCTCCTCCATGACCTGTCCTTATAGAGAATAGTCTTGGTTGATAGAAGCTGGTAGTTGAACTTCTCCAAGCCAGCTGAGCCTCTTGCTCTTTCATCCAGTCATACCACCGTACAGGAGCGATCCTGCTAGATAATGGGCCAAGAATCCCTTTAGAAAGTCATGGTGGCCATCAGAGGCTGAAAGGGGGAGACTGCCCCCTAGAGTCCAGTGGCAGTAACTTCAGGCCCTACACATGGGATCCTGCTGTTTCTATTATGATGAGAAATTGAATCTGGAACTGGTGGGGAGAGATAAGAAAACGTGTAACAAAGGTGCGGAGAGTGAATGTGAGCACTTGGAGCCCAAGGAACAGAATGGAAAGTTGGGGACCTGCTGATTTCTATAATTTCACCAAATAAACAAAAGAACCTTTGAGTGGGGATAAGTGGGGGTAAATGGGTATGCGGCTGTGAGGGGCATCAGGCAGAGTGAAGAGCTGGGGCCAGGGTCTCGAGTGAAGAAGGAAGGGACTGAAGACACAGCTTCCCTAGTTCTTTGGAGACCTCAAAGGAGGAACACCAATGAAACCCACTGAATGCATCCGATGAAGTGAGCTGTAGCTCACGAAAGCTTATGCTCAAATAAATTTGTTAGTCTCTCAGGTGCCACAAGTACTCCTTTTCTTTTACTAAATACCTCGGAGGATCTGGGCCTGAGCTCCCCAGGAAGGGACTGTCTCTTACCATCTTCGTGTTCAGCCCTGGTACAATGGGACCCAAATCTTAGATGAGGCTTCCAGGTGCTGCTGCCATACAACCAATGACAAAGGCTGAATCCCCTTTGCCAGCTCCAGGGCAATCCCAGTTCAGATTATTTTCCGTGACATGAATGGCTTCTGGGTACAACTCTAGTCCGAGATGAGATTAGAGACAGACCATGAAGCAAACCCAAGCATGTTACTGCTCCTTTAATTGGTTAAAAACAAAAGCCACCCCCCCCAAAAATTTTGAACTTGAATGTAAAGAAAAAAAAATGTATTCCCCAAAGCCCCTTGAAGTTGTGGCACTTGGACGTAGGCAGGGTCTCTTGCTGCGCTGCTCATCCACCTGTGAAGCAAGCCACTATAATAACCATGACAATAAAGCAGAGGGTTTCACTTATAATTCCGAGGCAGGTGGAAAGTGGTTTAAAAAAACCTGGCTGAGACAGTAAAAATTGTGGTTCTTTATGCGAATGTGCTTGCAACAACAGGTCTCCATGTAATGAGCGTGACCTTCAGCAGAACCAGCTATCCCCAGCTGCCATCACTGGCCCTGCTAGAGGCATCTGCTCATAAGAACAGACCCATTTCCAACCAGCATGTTAAAAATACTCTGCTGTGATCTCTCGGGGCCTGACCCGAAAGCCCTTGAAGTCAAAGGGGAAAAAAAGATGAAGTCAATGAAGCAATGCTGATTTACACCAACTGAGGATGGGGCCTCTAATGCAGAGATAGTGTGGCCCAATGGCTAGGGCTGGTAATTCAGAGAGCCTGATTCATATCCTTTACTTTGCCACTGACCTGCTGCATGACCTTGGGCCAGTCACTTGAACCAAGATCCTCAAAGGTATTTAAGCACTTAACTCCTGCTGATTTCAGTGGGAGTTAGCTGCCTAAATTCCAGTGTGGGTCTGGGCCATCCTGTCTCTCTGCTTTTATTTCCTCCTCCACTTTTTGTCTGTTTAGATTGCAAGCTCTTCATGGACTGGCTCTTGCTATGTGTATGTACAGCATCTAGCGCAATGGAGCCCTGATCCCAGCTGGTGCCTCTGGGCATGGCTGAAATAGAAAGCATAACAGTGGGAGTCTTTCAATAGACTTTGGATCAAACAGGCCCTTAGTCAAATGATATAAAAAGCTAATGTTGTTTGCAGTGGTGTTGTAGCCATGTTGGTCCCAGGAAATGAGAGAGACAAGGTAGGTGAGGTAATCTCTTCTGCAGGTCTGGAGAAGATCTCTGTGTAAGCTCAAAAGTTTGTCCCTTCCACCAACAGAAGTTGGTCCAATAAAAGATATTACCTCCCCGACCTTGTCTCTTTCATACAAGCTTTTGGCGTCCCTAGCCTCTGTTTGCCAGAAGCTGGGAATGGGCAACAGGGGATGGATCACTTGATGATTACCTGTTCCTTTCATTCACTCTGGGGCACCTGGCATTGGTCACTGTCGGAAGACAGGATACTGAGCTAGATGGATCTTTGGTCTGACCCAGTCTGGCCATTCTTATGTTCTAAGTCTTTCTGGACTGGGCTAAGCATTGACTATGGTAAGGAGATGAGAAAGAGCTGTAGGGTAGAAATACCCCAGAGGGAGAGGAGTTATTTAGGGCCAGGGGGAAGGAAGGAGAATGTTATTGGGGCCATGGGAGATGGAAAAGTTAGACTGATTATCCGGGAAAACCTCTTGCCCATGAGATTAGCTGTGATAATTGAGCCTACAAATTTGCACTAATTGTGAGCTCAGTGGGTGAAAAGTGAGTGAAAGTTCATGGAATGTCACAACAACCTAGAGTGACAAATGTTGGTGGGGAAAGTTGCAAAGTGAGACAGAGTGAATTAGTCCAAACAAAAAGGCCTCCTGCTATAATTCAAGGACAGTGTTGCTCAGATCATTCCTGGTAAACGAGAACCACGTGAGACCGAAAATCAGAGTTTTGGAAATAAGACCTATTGGTGGTGGACAAAATAATGAGAGGATGGGCTGTTCCACACACCATTCCCTTCTGGTGTTCTTAAACTTTGGGGGGGGGGGGATACAGAACAGCAGACGGAGGCTACTGCTACACTGGGTGAAGGGGAAGGAGCGAGCTTCACCATCATGGCTGCTACCCCCACTGTCTCCTGGGACCCTGCACCTTCATCCTAATCCTGAGAGATTTCCTGACCAGACCAGGCCAGAGAGAGGGAGCCAGATGACATCTCCACCTCCACTAGCTCCAGCTAAAACCTGAGCACCCCCTGGGAGGACTGGACACTTATCACCTTTGATGCCATCTAAGAGATTGTCAAACAGGTTAGGGGGGTTTCTTTCTAAAACTCTCTCCAGCTACAGAGGAAGGGAATAAGGGCTGTTGTTAAAATGAAAGCCTGATTCATTTCAAATGCTCTCACTTTGAAATGCATGCTTCATTCATTTCCAATGCTTTCACTCTTTTCCCTATCTTTAATAAAAGATTGATGTGATGCTTAATGGTATGTTTGCCATTGTGCTAAACAGGCCAAGGTCTCTCTATAAAAAATGCTGAACCTTTTTAAAAACTGTTTAATGTTGGGCAGTGACTAGGTTATGTTGACACCTTTGGCTCTTTGAGCCCATATATTCCACCTAATTTAAGACAACAGATCTCTCAGGCTGTGGGGTCTTCTTCCCAAGGAAGGCACTTAAAGCTAGAACGTACTGTAGGGGTTAGAACATACTGTAGGGGTCACAGGGAGATGGACTGGGTGATTATTCTATCTAACCCAGGGGTTCTCAAAGCCAGTCTGCCGCTTGTTCAGGGAAAGCCCCTGGCACACCGGACCGGTTTGTTTACCTGCCGTGTCCGCAAGTTCGGCCGATCGTGTCTTCCAGGGGCCGCAGTTCGCCACTCCAGGCCAATGGAGGCTGTGGGAAGGGCGGCCAGTACGTCCCTTGGCCCGCGCCGCTTCCTGCAGCCCCCATCAGCCAGGCACAGCAAACCGCGGCCAGTGGGAGCCACGATCGGTCGAACCTTCGGACGCAGCAGGTAAACAAACCGGTTTGGCCCTCCAGGGGCTTTCCCTGAACAAGCGCTGGACCGGCTTTGAGAACCACTGATCTAACCTATGCGAAGTATTTCTAAAGGCCTCTAAATGCCGCTTGGATAGGCAGATCTTAATGGTCTCTCCCTTTGCTGACCTACCGTGAAACAATGAGCACTGCTGATGTCAATGGAGCTGAACTGATTTACACCAGCTGAGGATCTGGCCTCACTAATGTAATGGTTGGGTTTGTTCCCATAGAAAACTGGAGTTACACCAGTCCCACTTCAGCCCAAGAGAGAGAGAGTGACCCCGTGGACTGAGAGGTGGGAACTCCTGCCTTTGAAGGCTCTGCCCCGAGTCGGTGTCTGACCATGGGCAAGCCACGGCTTGTCTCTGTGCCTCAGTTTCCCCATCAGTAGAATGGAGATAATAAAACTGACTTAGGTCCCAGATAGTTGAGGGTGAATTAGTTAAGGTGTGTGCCATGCAAAGTGCTACACACATGCCCAATACCATTTATGCATTTTTCTAACAGGATCTGTAAACTGCACAAGAGCTGGACTCCCCAGATGCCTGTGCCCCCTGGCCTGCAGCCAGCCAGGCTGAAGCACATCACAGAACCTTGGAAAGAGAAGGTTTGGTTGAATAATGGATCAAAACAGACAAACAAACCAAAACTTTAGAAGGAAAAAAAACAAAAAGAAAATTGCAAAGGATCAGAGAACAAAGCTGAGTTAAAAACACAAACAATGGAGTGTAAATAGGAAGGCAGGTGTCCCCCGGGAGCACACAATGCAATCAGCTCTGAGCGCTGCTGACTTAAAAACCATTGTTTTGTCATTAATTTATTTGGGGGAGGGGGAGGCAGCAACTGTGTGCTTAGCTCAGAAGGGGTGCAGATGAAAGCTTAAGGTAATGGGCTGAAGAGGGCTCTGGGGGTCAGGACTCCTGGGTTCCATTTCCACTTTGGGGAGGAGAGATTGAGGTCTAGTGGTTAGAGCAGGGAGCCTCTGGAAGTTAGAACTCCTGGGTTCCAGTCCCAGCTCTGAGAGCAATGTGTTGTCTGGTGGTCAGAGCATACAAATCAGTGACGAAACTTCACTTTTCAGCGATGTTTCGTTAACTCTTTGGTTGCTGGTACACACCCAGCTCCCGATAAAAACAAGCATGTGAGTGCTATACAGAGAGACCACATGCTCCAGGGGTGGAAGACTCTAATAAGGCTGGGGAGCTTTTCTGTTGACGCACCCTGTTAGCAGGTGTTAGAAACCTGCACAATCGTGTTGTGTCACGGTGCCAGGCGCACCTTGTTATCTCCTCCAGTATAGAGGAGAGTAGGTGTGACCTTCTGCTCAGAACATACCAGGGTAAGATGCAGTGAGGTCCTACAGGGACCTATAGGACTAGCTGGGCTTGAGGGGACATCTCTGTGCAAGGTTTTACATTGGGTTGCAATTTGAGATCGCCATAAAGCCAAACCCTGGAAGTGGGCACATCTGACCTTAGCCAGGGTGTGACGTCTCTGTCTGGCCGATTGGCATTGGCAGGTCTCAGGTGGAGCTTTTGGGGAAAAAACAGCAGTGTCTGGGCATATTCCTGCTCCCTTTCTGTTTGTTTCCTGGCAAGCTCCCATTCCCTTGCTCCCTCCCATAGGGCCCTGCACTAGACAAGGTTTTCACCCCTCAGTCCTACTTCTGTCTCTATCACAGTTTCCCCCTACTGATCAGCCTGTTATGGAGACGGGGTCAGACCCAGAGCTCCAGCTTGCAGCGGGCCATCCCCACTGCCCGACATCCCCAGGCCTTGGGTCACACCTGCACTGAGCTGCATTGGTTGCTGACCACTAATGCTCTTCTCACCCATGGACCCAGCCCCATTGACCCGTGCTGCCCCTTTAAACGGAACAGAAATATCCATTCCAATGAGGTTTCACGGATTCCCCCCTACACACCCCATTCTTTTCCCGTGTATGTTCTTTTTCAGAACCTCATGTTTAATCATGTTATCCAAAACCCTGCTTCAGAGGGAGTTTCAGCCTGGTTCCCCTTCCCAATGGCGCTAGAGCATCATACCATGGGCCAACACTGCCCTCCAGCGGGAGAGAAGCAGGATGGCTGCCCATAGGCTGCCAGCTCAGAAATAAACCTACAGCTTAGATGCTCCTGCTTCGTTGAAGACGGAGAGATCAGCACCAAAGCCGGTGCAGGTTTGCTTTGCCTGGCTCTCCCCTTTCAGAGGCAGTGAGACAGTCTACTGTGGGGATGCACCCTCCAGGGAGTGGGGCAGTGGGAATGCATCCCCTGGGGCAACTGGCTATTGAGTGCACAGTTGTAATGTCACAGATGAATTATGCCTGGCACCACCTGGGCTGATGACCCGCCAGAGCAGCCCTATTGCTGCCACTGCATCTGCCCCCTCCCCAGCTGTCGGTGAACTGGCAGAGTTGGCCCAGCTGGCCCACTCCACCTGAGCCAGTGTCCCAGTCAAGCTGCCCTGCCTGTGTCAATGGCACATGTTAGATGTGCTATTGAAATTGCTCCACAGAGACCAATATCATACCTGCCTCTCTCCAGCTTGGCCAGTGTCACCCATGGGCTATCCTGTCCGAATCACTGTCTCAGCCTGATGTCCCACTTCTTCAGCCAATGTCACACCTGAATCTCCTGCTTGGCCCTAAGCTTTCATCTCCTCCCGTGAGCTCACTAGGACACAACACAGGTCACAGGAAGATGGGATCAGGTGTGCTGGGGGAGGGGAGGGAATGTTCATAGATTCACAAGGGCCCCTTAGATCATCTCTGAGCTCTGCGATATCACAGGCCATTACATTTCACCCAGTTATCCCTGTATCGATCCCCATAACTCGTGTTGGACTAAAGCATAGCTTCCAGAACGGCATCCAGTCTGGATCTGATGGCAGGAAGAAACAGAGGATCCACCACGGTAATGCTGGGCCAGAGAAACTGATGTAATGGGGAAAGAAGCCGCATGCAACTCCAGTAGCTGGTTTAAATGCAGTTTTTAATAGAGATGCCCAGGAATATCTTCTCAGGAGTGGAGAGTAACCCAGGCCCTTTGGGGCAGCATTATTAGTACTATATATATAAACTGCCATCACCGTACTGAGTGCCGTATGCAATATACAGCAATGCATGACCCCTGCCCTAAATCTATACAGTCTAGGCTAAGGGAGAGGGCACTTGGATTCTATCATGCCCCCCTGCTGGACAGCCAGGCCCGAACAGGCTTTCAGTCACTAGTGAGATGAGTTCGACCAAATCAGCTTTTACCCTAAGGGACAGCTGAAGAGAAAAGGATCTTGGAAATGTCCACTCCGGCCATCTCCGGGGCTAGGAGATGGCGCAACCTGGGGCCAAGTGGAATGGCAGCACAGAAAGTCCTTTCTCTTGTTCTCTCTCCTTTTCCATCTCCTCCCTTTTACTGCACATTCTTCTTCTTGTTCATGAACCTCAGGGCCACATTGTCATATTCGGTTTCCCCAATCCAGTTGCCCCCTTGCCTGGAGAGCAAGTTCAGGGTGGGCACGGCCATCTTGGGCACGGAGTAGTCATCCCGCTGGGGGTTGTAGGGGTACTCGTGACCCACGGGGTCCTCTGCAGTGGCCTGCAGCTTCCAGGCCTCCCCTTTGACCTCCTCGGGCTCATCGTACACAGTGTGGGCAGACAGGCCCTCGGGCTCATCATAAATGTGCTCTGGCTTGGTCTGAGTGGGTGGCCAGCTCTGCTTTCTCTTGTCCGCTTCATCGATGCTGTCATACAGCGGGTACGGGACCTCTGGCTCCACAAAACCGCAGAGAAAGCTGCCAAACTCTGTGGCCATCAGGGACTTGGCGATGGTGTCAAAGGGTACGGCATATTCGGACTCAGGTGCCTCTTTTGCCTGAGCCACCACCTTCCTGGCCGGCTGCAGGGTCTTGGCTCTGCCCTGCGGGTTCAACCGGAGGGAGTCACGTGGCTCCGCGTAGGGCAACTCGCAATCAGCAGGGGAGATGAAGCTGCTTGTGGGCTCCCCGGACAGGGGGAAGCTGGTGGTGGGCTTCACTGATTTGCCTTTGGCTGGCTTCCCCTCCAAGCTGGACTCCAGGGAGAGGCATTTGCTGCTGGCCCTGTGGTGCAGCAGGGACCCTCCAGTTGAGACCCTCCCCTCGCCATCTCTGGGTCGGCTCACGGTCCTAACAGGAACAGGAACCCTGACGGCATCATCAGCAGGGCCGACCCACCGTGGCTCATCTGCCCCAAGGCCCCTCTGCACGTTGATGGCTGACTCAATGACCTGGAAGATCTCGTTGCCCTGCGTGGTCTCAAACTCAAAGTTGCCTTCTCCAGAGGCACATCTTCGACCGGCCTCGAAAGAGAAGGTCACCTGGCAGGGGTGCAAAGCCAAGCAGGGTCATATCCCCAGCACTGTGTGAGTACAGCAGCCCCCGCCACATTGAGGATAACAACATACTACAGCTGCCAACTAACTCTCCTTGCTCTCACATGCGAAATCCCTGTGCTAGGGATCAGAAGGCTCTAGGATCAAACCCAGCTGATGACTCATTCTGAGGGCCATTATACCTACTCCCTGCAGGGCAGTATTTGTGTCCCATGGATAATTTTCTTACCTGGTTTCAGAGTAGCAGCCGTGTTAGTCTGTATTCGCAAAAAGAAAAGGAGTACTTGTGGCACCTTAGAGACTAGTCTCTAAGGTGCCACAAGTACTCCTTTTCTTTTTTCTTACCTGGCTATCTGAGGTGTTTGTTCCCAAAAAAACTCTCCTGGCCTGCCTTGATGTGACCTATGCAAGAGGGACAAGGGTGTCCTGACACAAGAGGGGGCCCAGTCTCCCTGCAGGAGCTCTGGTTTGTGCAAGGGGGATGCACAGCTACTCCAGTCCCTGCCTCCCCCCCAGCAGAATAGTGCACATGTAGTATCTTGGAGAAGCTCACAAACTACCCCAGTTTTAGCAAGGTGCTGGCTGTGGGGAGATCTTCCAGCTCCCAGTAGGTGAGGCTCTAGTGAGCCAGGCAGGAGCGCTGGCTGTGGAAAGTGCTCACCTCCCAGTTACTGGCAGAAGGGGCTCAGCAAATGGCATGTGAGTGCCAGCTGACAGCTACTCCAGGCCCAGCCATTCTGACAGGAGGACGCTTGACTTTTAACAGCCTTCCTGCTTAGCTTCCTAATCTGATACCCCCCATCCCCACCCTGCACCTCAGAGGAGCTGTTTCCTCCCTCTGGGTCTGCGATTACCTTATCCCGTCCAAATCTCCGCAGGAACTTGTAAGGCCAGGTATAGCGCACGCTCCCCGTCTGCAGGTCCTGAAGCTCCAGGGCCTCGTCCTCAGCTCGGAGGATGAAGCTGCCCCAGAGGTGGCAGCGCTCAGAGGCCTCTGTGACCCTCATTGTCACTTGGAACTCCTTAGTGGCCCCGGCTGCAAAGGAACATGTGCTAGAGGTGATCCTGCCGGCCATGCTGCAGCTCTTGGCCCTTCTGCAAGGGCACCTCATGAATTTTGCATGAAAACACAAGCTCCCCAGATCCCCCTCAGACCGTCAGCCCTGCTGGCTCAACAGCACGTACCCAGGCAGGCCTGTCGTCTGCTAATGTAGCAACACAGAGGTGGGGGGAGTGCAGCTACCACCAGGCCTGGCTGGGTCTTACATAACCAGGGTGGAGTAGGACATGCCACAGACAGTGCAGCTGGCCTCTCAGCCTGATGAGAGCCAACCAGTATGGCCCACGTGGGGCCAGTGGCACCGTCATACAATGGTTAGACTGGGGATGATGTCATGTGGCATGGTAGGTGGCTTACCCCACAGGGGGTGGGGAGCAGGTGAGAGGCTAAAGACAAGGGAATCTCCAGCCTTCTTGAGAGCTGATGGGTATTAGTGAGGTGCTGCCAGGAGCTGCCCTCAGACTGAGGGAGGCTTTTGGACCAATTCCTTTGTCTCTGGCTCATCCCCAAGGCTCCTCAAAATGCTCCTAAAAGGCAAGTGCTTTTCCCTTGGGATGCACAGCAGAAATGTCCCAGAAACGTCCTTCCCTGCTCCGCCGGCGGGGGAGAGGGAGGAGAGAACCCCCAAAGCCCATGGATTCCCCTGCAAGATCTTTACACGCAGAGTCACACGTGCGCTCCCCGTCCCAGACGCAGGCTCACTGCCGCACACAGACAGACACGTATGCAGACAGCCTCTCTCGCACGTAAACCCACTTCCCCCATTTCAAGCCGCCCAAGCTGAACGCTATAGTGCACTCGCCTATCAGCTCCCCGCAGTTTGCTTGCCTAGCAGCACTGCTCTGCCTCATGGCTGTGGATTGGAGACAGGACTGGCATTTCAGTGGGAGATTAGCTGACTCGATTCCTCATTCCCTGTAGCACCCAAGACCCGGGGATGTTGGTAAAGGGCTTTCCAAGAGCCCTTTGTTAAGAGATCAGCAGTGCATCAGTGAGGGGATGTGCCCCCAGTCGGAGAAGCAGGCCTGCTATCTCTGAACTCCTCCATGCAGCACGCCCACAGACGTAAATTCCCCTCTCTGCCCCCTGCTGCCCCCACTTCTCCCCAGCCCCGCAGTGTGACACAGCTGGCACAATGCAAAGTGAACTTTCCTCGAGATGAGCCTACCACATCCTTCCTGTTCCTGTCAGGGCTCCCTCAGCTCAGCAAGTGGGGCCGAGAGATGCAAATGCTCCTGCTGCCACGCCGCATCCCCCTCCTGCTTGGCGCAGGTGCTGTAACACCCACAAGGCCTCACTGGGGCCCTCGTGTCCCCCAGCTCTGCCAGAGGCAAAACATGGAGCGTGTCACGTCAGCCACCTTAAAAGGCCATGGAGCAGGGATCTGCAAGGGCTGTGCCCAGCCCTGTGCTCACCGAGAGCTTCCAGCAGCCACCGTGGGAGCCAAACTCTGATCCAAATGCACCTCAGATTCATACTGTGCTATCAGCCACACAACATAGGCACATGGATGGCAGACTTCCAAAAAGCCCACGTTGCTGTGATAAGGGGTGCGGGTAACTCAGGAAAGGACGCTCCCTCTGGGTCAGTGCCCTATGCCCTCGTGTGATGCCATGTGGCAGAGAACAACGTACGTGACACCGCAGGGGGCACTCTCCCTTGCAGTCAGTGGTGAGCTGGCCAGTCTGTCTGGACTGCACTCATCACCTGAGCATGGGATCTGTTAGAGAGAAGGGGGCGGATTCTCCCCTCCCCCTGGCGCTTTGTGCCGTCATTCACAGCTGGGCACAGTGGGTGCCACCCTGGAATCCTCCACTCATGCTAGAGCTTGCATTTGGCACTCACTTTGCCCGAATGTAAATGACTTCACCAGGTGAAAGGCAGAGGAGAAGCAGACCCATCTTCCATCTTTCAGAGGAACGCAAACCCCAGGTCCTGAGGGATGTTCTAACCCTGTGTCCTGTCCAAATTCCAGCTTGGCCAATTACATCCTCCGTCTCCCTACGTGCTCCCTACACTTTCAGCTGGATCCTGCTTCTTCTCCCCTTCCTGTCCTAAGCTGCCAGGTCGGGTTCCTGGGCCTCTATTTACCAGCTGTCAGGTTCCACCCTGGAGGCAGGAGCATTTCAGAGGGAAGTCAAGCGGTTCTTAGGTGAGCGGTTTGCAAAGAGCTTTGTGAGGGAAAATCCTAGGCATGGTATTTATTCTTATTACCAGGCCATCTCCCCACTGAGAATGCAGGTCAGCCTCTCCCTAGAGCCATGTCGGATGCTGGCAGCCTTGGGACACGACTTGCGCCCCCACTCCATGTTAAACAGCCCTCTGTAGCCAGGGCACGGTCCTGACAGGTGCATGCAAAAGCAACCCAGCAGGCTGCAGATTTCCCCTCGGCCCTGCCAAACAAGCAAGACCATTCCCACTTCCCTAGCACCCCACTTGCCCCGAGTTCAGCCCAGGGCAGGCCTGTCTCCTGCAGTAGTTTGCCAAGTGCTATGCAGCCCAGTACAATCTCCCTGTGGCTTATCTCCTCCCTGCAACGTGCCCCTGGGCCCTCTCTGAGAGAGGGAGGTGAGTATGCTGCCTTCTCACCGGCTGATAGCATAGCAGAGGGACAGGCTATCCCACTCTCCTTTAGAGGGTGGATAAAAAGCAGTGACTCACCTTCTGAAGAAGCCTGAGACAGGCACAGGCTGGAGATGAGATCAAGGGAGAGGTGCAGGCTGGATCAAGACACTGGGCCAGACTCACCCCTGAATTTACATCAGTCATGGATTTGGCCCTTTGCTCTCAATTCTCTGCCAATGCTGCTGTTTAAGCCAGCAGACAAAAGGCGTGTGTGTGTGTGAGAGAGAGAGAGAGAGAGTGACTGTGCCTGCTCACACATGGGTGCATAAATGTGAGTGTGCCCATGCAAATGAGTTTGTGTGTGCATTTGCATGTGTGTATCCCCAGGTATATATTTCCAGGTGGGAAGGTGTACAAATGTGCAACTGTGTGCATACACACAAGCATGTGAGTTAGCAAGTGTGCTTGGCATGCC
Organism: Dermochelys coriacea; assembly: GCF_009764565.3. NCBI lineage: Eukaryota > Metazoa > Chordata > Testudines > Dermochelyidae > Dermochelys > Dermochelys coriacea. Next base: position 5,316,752 of record NC_050093.1, read on the forward strand.
TGTTCTCATGGGTTCAGCCTGTGAGCCAAGACATGAGCAATGCCCTGGAGTGGGGGTGATTTTCCTTTGCCAGCCCACCCTATGGGTCCCTGTAAGGCAGGGACTGTGCTCTGGGAGGATTAGTCTCTGCTCCTTCCCCAGCAGCCCCTGGGGCCCTTCCACTTCCCTGAAAGGATCCCAGGTCCATTACTCAGGCTGCCTTTGACCTGGAGAGGTTGCTACGTTGATGATCGAGCAGGATGTTTGCAACAGGCCGACGTCCGTGGGTTGGTTGGTAAACTGAGCCCGAGCCAAGTGTGTGTGACACTCCTGCTGTGTTTGTGGGCACCAGATCTGTCGGGTCCCCACATGCCTTCCTAGCAGCACTCAGGAGATGGAGGCAGAGAGAGACAGTGCCCCTTCTGGCCACTGCATTTCACCCCTTTCCCTATATAAACATTCCCATTCAGAACACTTTGCCTTCAGACAGGCCCTTTCCTCTGATGATCCCCGAGCTCTGTGCAGTGCTGACTCTGTCACGTTACCCTCATTGCTCAGATGGGGAAAGTGAGGCACAGAGAAGTGACTGATCCAAGGTCACCCTGCAAGTCAGCGGCATAGCCAGAGCCTCAATTTCCCTTTTCATGTGGCTGCCAGCTGTCTCATTCCCCCGCCCCACGCTCCTCTCCCTTCACTCAAATCACCCAGCCCAGCTGCACTACTTGGCATGCAGGGTTGAGAGCCTGTTCCCATGGCCTCGTGGGAGTGGGTGCATGGGCTCTGTGCGTTCAATCACTCCTCAGACCAGGAGTGCAGGGCTGAGGGGCTCTCATGGGAAATGGTGCAAGACCGACAAGGGTTCTAAGCGCTCTGGACAGTTGTAAGCGGCCGGTTATCAGCACAAGGCACAGTTCTACCAAACCACAAAGCAGGAAGTGCACGAGGGCTATTTATGAAGCTGATTTTCCATTACACTTCTTGCAAAGAGCAGGGCTGCACTGTTGCTGCAGCCATGTTCCGATTCAAAATTCGCAGCATCGCTTAACTGGACCATGGGCTAAGGCTCCAGGTTTAATCTTTAACTTAGCACAGTGGGGTCTGGTGTGCAACTAGGGCTCCTAAGCAATAAGGCAACACAAATAATAATAGCCAAGTGAATACTGACAAGGTCCTCCTCTGAGCTCACCATTAGCCTCCCTTCCTTCCTACCTGGGTACAGTCTCCCTGGCCTGGGTAAATCCTGGGACTGTGTTCTGAGAACCATGCTACGGAGTCTCTGAACATGGTTGTAATGTGGCTTTGAATGTGAACACAACCCAGATGTGCTGCAACTAGGTCTGCAACAGTTTCAGGTGCGTTCCCAGTTCGCTGAAGGGCACTTGGACCCAGAGGCTGGCTGCAGGCTTCTGGTGTCTAATGAAGTTCTCCCAAGTGAAGAGTGTCACAAGCAAAAGCTTGATGCCCAAGGGAAGGGAGTGAAGAAGGAGGCAGAAACAGGTTAGGAGACCCAGAGAACAAGGATCTCCCAAGAGACCAAACACATCACAGGGAGTGAGACATGGGAAGCATTGTTATATTAAGCCTCATCATTATGTCGATTTGCGGCTTTGTTACAAGTCAGTGGCATGTTGGTAGTAACATGAATGAGGTGATTGTTGATGGTCCCTGGATCACTCGGCTGCTGGTTTTAGCCCCTGTTAGGTCAGCTACTCAAGTAGCAGGAAGTTGTTACTCCCTGAGAGCTAGTCAGCAGTGGATTCTACTTAGAAATGGGACCTGGTGGGTTTGAAGGGCAAAATGCACCAAAGTGTGCACTGGGGGGCAGGTCTAGATGCCAATAGCCTGGGAACCGAGGGATTAATGTGGAGCAACGCAATTGAGTCTGGCAGTATGCGGGGGAGAGCAAGGAACAAAGATGCATACGGCTGCCAAGCTGGGGCTGGTGGCAAGAGATAATAGGCTTCAAGGGGCTGATCCAAAGCTCTTAGAAATCAATGAGAAACTTTCTATTGACTTCAATGGGCTTTGGCTGAAAGCCCCAGGGCTCTGGAATATTAAACTTCTGAGTGTCCCCCAAAGCAAGAACAGAGCTGGCAGGCAAAGGAGAGGGCATGTCTCTCTTTGCAAAGATGAAGCATGATCCTACATTTTCCAGCAGCCCCAGCAAGAGCTATCGAGAGGTCTGCTCTTCTGTAAGTGCCCAGCAGGGCTCACGGCTGAGTCACACTTGACAATGGTTTCGGGTTCCGCCACGGCAAGGTGTTATTACTCCATCCACCCTCCTGCACCCCCACCCTTTCCTCGCTTCCTCTCAGAAAGAAGAAAACAAACCACTTGAATCACTCTGCTGGGGGATTCATCTCTGCTGTGCCCTGCCTCTGCCCCTGCTGTGCCCACTCCACTCATCCAGCTGGCTTTCGCCACACATTGCCTGTCTCTCTGCGAACATACATATTCATCCTTATAGCCACACCATGCACATTCAATGATTGGTCTATCCAATTTCTCTCTCTCTCTCTCTCACACACACACACACATTCCCCCCAATGCTGCATCTATTTACCTGCATGTTCACAGTGGCTCTGTCCATGTCTCTAGGTATCTCATCTCCTAGCCTGTGGGTTCTATGGAGGTGAACAGACAGGTCCAGTCTCCAGTGCCTGCTGACCCAGCACCTTCCGCCAGAACTAGTTGCACTTCCAACACACATGCACACACGCACACGTACACGCACACGCAGAGCCAGGGTCTCTCGTTCCCACCCTACCTTTGGCCCTGGAGCTGTAAAGGGAGTTCTCCTCCATGGATAGCGAGATCGGGTGGCTGTCCTTCCCCACTGCTGCCTTCCGTTCATCCCTGCTCCTCTGGAACCCACAGGGAAGAGCAATGGGTGAGTTTGGGGCAGCCCAGGTCCAGCCATGCAGATTTGGGCCCATGTGGTGTCTCCTCCCCAGCGCTGAGATCCAGATGCTAGAACTGATGGAGAGGGCATCCCCCTTCTTGCAACCTCATCTCCCAGTGCCTGGGGCTCTTTGTTGAGCTGCCAAGGCTCCTCCCACTCCCCAGACCAACAGGGGCTTGGAGACCTTGTGATGGACACAGGGGACACCAGAGCTGGCCTGAGAGAGCACCCTGAGGACTCTGAGCAACACCTCAGCGAAGGCCAAAGCTAAGTACTAATGGGCAAAGCTGGGCCATCCATTCTCCCTGGCCCCTCCAACACTCACCTCCATGGAAACCCCAGCTCTTGGAGCTCCTGATCTCCCCGGGGCCCCCTACCCCCTAGATCCTTGGTGCCCTATCTTTCCAAGTCCCCCACCCACTGAACACCTCCCTCCAGATCCTTGGCATCTTTCTCACTCCTAAGGACCCCTCTACATGCCCCCATTGCTCCCCACTACCACAAGGAGCACACTGCCACTCTCACCGCGAAGGCCAGATCGCAGAGGGTGAGGATCCATTTGGCCACTTCGGTGCTTTCAGCTGCCAGCAGGTAGCGCTTGTCCGTGGTCTCCAGGATGAAGGGGACAGTCTCCTTGGGGCTGCTGGTGTCCCCATTAGCCTCAGCCACATGCACACAGTTACTCAACTTGATGAGCTTCTTGCCACTCTCGGCCTTCTTGGGCTTCTCGGAAGTGGGAGGCCCGGAGCCCTCAAAGAGCTCCAGGTGGGCACAGGAGCAGGAGCTCTCCTGGTACAGCATTGCCCAAAACTTCCTCCATTTCTGACAGGGGGAAGGAAGCCAAAGGAACAGAAACATGCGGATGTTAGTCAACTCTGCCTTTGGGTTCCTAGGAACTTTCACTTCCTGACTCTCATGCACTAGCCCAAGGCGGCAATGTCTGGGCTGGAAATGGTCTCCTGGGGACAGCTGGTTTGTTTTACATGGAAAATAAAGCTATTCCCACATCTTTATGGCAAAAAAACAGCTGTGTGCTCAGACACAGACCTTGAGCCATGGACTATTTTCACTGCAATAAGAGGTGTGTTTGCATTGATAGCTAGCTCGATGCAAACCCTAGGGGAGACAAGCCACCCACAGTTTATGCCTTGGTGTGACTACTGGAGTTTAACCATGTATCCACATACCAGGTTTTAAGCACACCTAGCCACATTACAGTAAAAACCGCAGTGCCTTCTCTCCACTAGGGTTTACCAATGCAAACACACCTCTTATTGCAGGGATGACATGGTCTATGTCTCCACCCTGAAGTGTTGTTTTAAAAAGGACCAAGAGGGTAACAATTTCAAAAGCACCTGTGCCTTAGGAGTCCAAGCTCCACTGCAAGTGAACAGGATCTGGGCTCCTTTAGATCCAGATCCTCAAAACCATTTAAACACTTAACTCCCGTTCTGTGCCCTAGAGGCTTCTGAAAATTTTCTCTTAAGTGTTTACTTTTAATTAGCTCCTGTAAACATCCCAGACAATCCACAAAGGCACTGAGACTCAGGGTGCATCTACACTGCTCATGGCAGTGAGCCTCCCAGCCCTGGTTGACAGATTTGGGCTTGCGCGCTTCACACTATCACACTAAAAATAATCTCCTGTCTACAGTTGTTTTTAGCACTGAACCACAAGCCCTGTGAGCCTGAGTCTGTTGACCTGGGCTTGGGGGCTCGCTTCGGAGGGTGGCTGCTGGCTGTGTAGATGTGCCTCAAAGGGCTGGTCTAAACACACACGCTGAGCAAGAAACACCAACATGATTTTCATTCAGACCTTTCGTTATGTTGGTGCAGGTTACGTTAACTTGAACAGCCAGAGGCTCCACAAAGTCTGCTAGAGACTTCACTAGCGCTCTTGATTTTATGTGGAAGGAGCTCAGATACTGCAGTGATAGGCAGCAGGATAAAAATGATAGATAGATAGATAGATAGATAGATAGATAGATAGATAGATAGATAGATAGATGATGCTCTTAACCTGGACTCAGAGCGGCTATACAGATATCTATGTATACATGCCCTGAAATGGCTCTGTCAGAAATACAGTTGCCAAGTTGACCAGCTGAACTGCTGCCAAGACAGCAGTTTCACCCCGCAAATGATGTCTTTGTGGCAGCTTCTTCGCTTAGGGGCCAATTGATGCCTAAGTGCATGATCTAAAGGATCCTGAAGTGAAATAGACTCTTGCCATTGACTACCGTGGGCTTTGGATCAGGCCCTAGATTGTTTCCGATTCTGCAAAAGCAGGCAGACGTCACTGCATCAGGGACAGACTTGCGTCACGTTTTTGAAGTTAGCTCGACAACCAGAACAGCTGGAGACTTCCTTTGTGTTACAAAATAAAAGTTTAGATTCTGGAGAATAAGTAGGCAGAAGGAAATAGGGTCCAGTTTACCTCCCCACTGTGCACCAGCTGAATCAAAGCCCTTGCTTTAACTGAGGAGAACCTGACCTTTCCGTGTACATGTCTCTAGAATGGTGCCAAGGGCAGTCTACAACCTGCATATGCGGTGCACCAAACAGCTTCCCCATCTGCCTGTACTGATCTCCGCAGTGTGGCCACAGGCTATTTGGTTGGGTTAAACTTTCATCGGGGAACAGCTGCCACAGGTCAAGGATGATGGTTATCTGGTGTCTTGCCTGCTCTGCTCTAATGTGTTACAACACCGCACCCATCTTCCTTGGGAGGGGAGGGGAGGCCAGGATGCCCTGTCTAGCCCAGCGTCGGGGAGTGTGGGGCGTTTCGCTGGGTGAGCAGTGAGCTACTGACAGTGACAGAAATAGCAAGGGCTGCAAACATTCATTTGGTTATCTGCTAAGAGGATATGCTCCATATGTGCTCAAGGCCTGTGAGCCAGGCTTTCGCACACAGATCACACATGCGGCACTGACATTTGCAGACGGGGGTGGTGGAGTGTTTACTATTCAATTTCACGTGTATGTCTAGCGCTGGTGAATGGAATCTGCTGCTTAGCCACGAAACTGAAGCCACAGCCAGCAACCTTCCCCACCCTGGCCTACAGCTGCCAATTTTGGCTGGACGTATTCCTGGAGGTTTCATCACATGACATAATCTTTAATTAAAGATTCATCTTTAATTCCTGGAGACAGTCCTGGAGGGCTGGCAACCCTAGGGAGCCACTTGGAAATAGCAGAGGAACTCCAGCCCCCTTTAGGCTGCCCACCACCAGAGAGCTAGTCAGCACCATGCTTGTTTTGTATGATGCAGACTCTTGAGGGCAGGGATCTGGACTGAGATCCTCCCTCCCTGCTGCCTGCAGGCAGCACACAGAAATGCCTTTTGGTTACCACCAGCATTGGCTACGTTGATCCGCTGACCGACAGGAGAAAGATCCTGTTTCTGTGAACAACCCCTTGAGCCTTCCTGTCTCTGAATGTAATACAGAGGCCTGACTCCCTTCTCCTTCACACTGGGATAAATCAGGAGTAACTCCATAGTTACACCAGTGCAAGAGAAAGGGGAAGCTGAGGTTTCTAACTGTGCTGCAAAGGAGCGATTCCAAAGAAAAGGTCTGGGGGAAACAATCACCTCTCACTGTTCATCATGGGCTAGACACTCAGCTGGTGTTAATCAGGGAGCTTAGGCCAATTGACACCCACTGATGATCTGGCCTATGTCTTTCTTTGAAAGCTAGACCTGGCCCCAGGAGCCAATGCCTGCACCCAGTTCTGAACTTCCCAGAGTCTACGGGGATGTTGGACCCAGGAGTCCAGTTAGGGTCCATCTCTATTAACAGTGCACCTCCTGCATCCCGGGGCTCATGCCCAGCTATCTAAGGGTACGTCTACCCTGCAGTAAAAGACTACGGCATGAGTGAAGCTGGCTCAGGTCAGCAGACTCGGGCTGCAGGGCTCAGACTTCAGAGCTACAAAATTGCAGTATTGAGTTTCCTGTGCGACCCTATGGCGGGTAGGGTCTCAGACCTTGGGCTCCAGCCCAAACCCAGATGTGTACACTGCTTTTAGCCCCACAAGTCCAAGTCAGCTGACCGCAGCTCTGAGACTCAGTGCAGTGGTGGGTGGAGGGTGGCAGGGTTTACGGCAGTGTGGACATACCTTTGGGGGTCTCTCCAGGGATGTGCACAGGGAAATCATTGTGAGTTTTCCCTGACAGCTCAGCTCCCGCAGGAGAGGACAGGCAGTGCTCTGGGGTTTGAACTCCCATTTTGGTCTGGCTGCAGGATTTCCAGAAGAACCTTTCCACAAACTAATATGCATTGCAAGCAGGTGAAAGCTAGCGGTGCAGACTTCTGCTTTCAGGGGAGCTCTTTGCAACCTGAGCCCGGCCGGGATCCTTGCAACTGGATCATCTTGAGCATCTCCTAAAATGCTGCACAGAAGCAGGAGAACAGAGCCAGGGTGGGGGGAAGATCTGAAGGGGGGGCGTCCCGGCAGCAGAGCAAGTGGGTGTGAGCAGGGATGCTGAGCACAGGGGAGGTCCTGTGACACCGTAGATCAGAACTGAGCTGAGGAAGCAGGGGTCTCCTGCAACACAGCAGCAAGCGGGGAACGCAGGGCGGGGGAGCTCCTGCTGCAGTTGCAAAACAGCGGTGTTGTTTTTTTAAAGCCCAGCCCATGCTTATGCCAATCACTGTCAGGCCCCTGGCAAGTTGCCTATGTCAGTGCCATGAAGACAAATCCCTGCTGCCCTCCCCTTCCCCATCCCCAGAGTAGATTGTCCCCGTCTGTGTACTGTGAGTCTCAGGCCCTATCTGCCTTGAGTCGAGGGACAATTAAAAGTCAGAGACTTCAGCTTCTGCCTACGCTCTTGTCTGGAGGGATGTGACTCATTCCTGGGAGTCACTGGGCATGATGAGGGCTTCCTACAAGAGGGAGGAAGATCTGGTGAGCTGCAGCTTGTGCCCAGTTGAGTCACCAGGGCAGCAGACGGGTAGCAGAAGGGGGGATGCAGGAGGGGGCACGTCGCAGTAGGTTCAGTGGGGTGAAACTGGGCAAGAGACTGTTTAGGCAGAACATCCAGGGGATTCTTAATGGGGCGGAGAGTGTGAAGCGGGGCCTCGTCTCCCCAGAGAGTCCCATGCGTGGGGTATTTAAACCTCTAGGAAACCAGTCTGGCTCTTTTTTCCACCAAATGCATCCGATGAAGTGAGCTGTAGCTCACGAAGGCTTATGCTCAAATAAATTTGTTAGTCTCTACGGTGCCACAAGTCCTCCTTTTCTTTTTGCGAATACAGACTAACACGGCTGCTACTCTGAAACCAGTCCGGCTCTGTGACCCTATTGCCTTTCCCAGCCCGGGTACAGCACAGCGACAGGGCCCCGCCACGGATGCGGGGCCAGCCATGCAAACTGTCCCACTTTGCAATAAGGCAAGATGGCGAACTAGGGGCACAGAGGCAGGATGGAGGAAACCCAGGCCCCAGGCAGCGCGTGGGAGTCCCCAGTCAAGAGCAGCTAGAAGCTTCAGTAACCAGCCTCCAGCCCCGGCAAAGATGCCCAGGTCGGTCCTTACCTTCCCAAAGGTTTGCTGCTGTTGGAGGTACAGTAACCCCTGTTTCACAACCACCTCGTCCATCTTCTAGCAAGGAGCATCCTCTCGCTCTGCCCCGTTCACACGCACTTTTCTGTCCCGGCCCTCCCCTCTATCTCCCTCGATCTTTCATACCTCCCACCTCTCACCCATGCTTAACACCTCTCCCTCAACTGGCCCTCTCCCCACTTCTAGGTCTGGCTCCCTGCCCTTCAGTTTAACTCTTTCCCGCCGCAGACGCCCGCCTGCTTCTGCCTTCAGGGTTGGGTTTGCTCCCGATCTCACTTCATGAGCATGTGACGTGTGGTTGGGGTTTGTTTGTTTTTTTTCCTAAACATATACGTTTCACACTTCAGCTTCCTGTATTTGCGATCTTACCAGAAAGGGTAGCTACAGACGCTGTTGTTGAGTGCTGCTATGTCCACAGACAGACTGCATGCTAACACACTGACATACATTCAGACTGTACACGCAAACACAGAGATACACACACTGACAAGGGAGACTGTACGCACTGACACCAGGAGACACACACACACTGAGGCTGTGTACACTGACACACAGAGGCACACACTGATACATCGTGGCTGTACATATTGACACACTGAGATACACACACTGACACACACACACTGCACACAGAGACACACACACTCACACACCGAGGCTGTATGCGTTGACACACAGGGGCTCACACACACTGACACACCAAAGCTGTGTGCACTGACACACAGAGATACACATGCTGACACCCAGAGACTGTTTACAGTGACACACAGGGACACACACATTGTCACACTGAGGCTGTACGCACTGACACACAGAGATGCTTACACACACACCGATTGTACTCCCTGATCCACAGGCTATACATGCACACACAGGCACAAATTGTGACACTCTTGAGTCTTTCGCTCTTTACACCACAACAACAATCTGAAGACACCCCGGGGGCATAGCTGGATCCCAGATAGCTGTATTTACTAACTATACACAAACATACCAGGTGTAGCTACACAGTATGGGTTACAACAGCACCACTACACTGGTTGATTTCTGGCAGCTTCTGAAATACGGAGCTCAGTGAGCATCGCTAGAGGGCTCACAAACTATTTAAAGAAATACTACCCAATTCCTACACACTCCACAAAGACATCAATTATACATTTTTGTTTTTACTTTATTATCACCCTCCTTCTATTCAGAAAAGGCACAGGCAACGGGTTGGGTCAGAACCCTCTCCTCCCACCCAACTCCACTATTCTTGGACAGACTCTGGACTCTTGTCTTACCACATGATACCCCAACGTACCCTGGGATCTGCAGACCCATCTGGATTAGAGAAAGGCTCATTTGAAGCCAGAAGGTTTCTTTAATCCATTATGAAGTCAGGGTCCAGCTGCCTCAGGTACATTCAGATTGTGAGGAACCCCAAATCACAGAGGTGTGAAGCTCTTGGGGGATGGGTTTGCTGGGGATTTGTGCTCTCTCTCTCTCTCTCGCTCTCTCTGTTGCTTGCATTGGCTCTCTGCACCTGCTTCATGCTTTACTTATGAGCTTTAAAGAAACAGCCACCTTGTCCCTGATGCCAGCACCTCAGAGCAGGTAAATGAGGTGGTTCCAGGGAAATGGGGCAACAGGCAGTCATGCAAAGCAGGAGAAAGAAAATGTCCTAGTGCCGAGAGACACTGGCTTCACTTTCTGGAGGCTGGACGCCCGTCTTTAACCACAGAGCAGGGCCAGTTAAACAGTGGCAGGCTAAGCTCCCACGCCTGCTGGCAGTGTAGCCTGTCTTTGATATTGGGGGACAGTGGAAACAGGTCGCTTACATTTGATGCAATGGAACTTGATTTAACTTGGCGCTGTGTGCTACTGCTTTGGGAATCCCAGGCTCACACAGTGTGGGTGAGGGGATCCCACACCCTCAGACAATGGGGCTGGGACACACTAGTTACAAGAGAGAACCTAGGGGAGAAAGTGCACACATTAGCTCACTGCGTGGGCTTCCCTGCCCCCTGCTGGCAAATGGGACTGGCTTGGCCCCTCTGGAGAAGTAAGGGAGGGTCTGAGCAGAAGCAGATGGCATGTGCTTTGTATGAACTAGGCATCCTTTCTACCTGCAAGTGTAAGTCTACATCTGTTGGAGCATCCTACAGTGGCCAATTCATCCCCCCTTGTTCTCTATGTGACTGACAATAATAATAATAATAATAATAATAATAATGGTCTCTTGTATTTGAGTATGCCTGCGACTGGAAATCTGTTTTCACCTGTAGGGTTCAGGAAACGTGTCAAGGCAAGTCGGTGTCTACGTTCCCTCCTGCTGTCGAGCACGATGGAGCGATGACATTCTGTTGTACGTTCTGCTTCCTTCATAGCAGAGTACCAAGCTCGCCTGCCATGGCCCGTATCCTCCCAGGTCATTAAGTCTAGCCTGGCAGACTGTATGATGCTCCTTGTAGCAGCGTTTTGGGTAGCCAATCTTCTTACTGCCTTTTTCAAATGCACAGTATGGAACTCTCTTAGGCAGTCAATTGTTCCAACCCAAGTCATTTTCCTCCGCGCTAGCATGGCTGCCAGCCATAGTATTTCATTGCTGGTAATTTTGTTGGGCCATTTGATTCTCATTATGATGCAGAGGTGGTGTTGTGGCAGGCAGTTACGGTTTTGGATACGGTGACAATAAAGGGGACAAGTCTCTAACGAGACTGACAATAATGCTGCATTATGTTATATAGCACCTTTCACCCGTAAGTAACACATTGCAAACAAGATGCCCAAGAATCACTTGGCCTACCCCCCTCCCACTGAAACACAGCCACTTCTGGGGCAGGAGGCAGCAGCTGTGTAGCAGCAACATGGCATCATTACAGAGCAATTTAGGACAGCAAGTGAAGAAGAATCCCAAACCCAACTGAAACCGCCAGGGGGATTTAAGAAGGCAGAATAGAATAACAGATTTGGCCAGGACACCAGGGTTAATGCAAAAGGCCAGATTCTGATTTCAGTTACACCAGTGTAAATCTGGAATGGCTCCATCAACTTCGGTGGAGCTATTCTGTATTTGCCCTGGTGTAACTGGGATCAAAGACTGGCTCCGTGACTCTTAGGGAAAGTGCCATGGGATCTTTAACAGCCATGACTGCTCAGGACTTCCATCTGAAGATGCCCCAATGATTATTCCATGCAGTCCCCATACACACAGCTTTGTTTCTGCAAACAAATTCCAGAGGCACTATATTTTACAGGAACAAGAAAACTGACACTGAAATAACTCCGCTTGGAGACAGCATGCTGAGGGCACTTTGATTTATTTAGAGAGATGCTCAGAGATGCTGTTTCTCTTTCCATTCTTTCACTGGTATGTAGAGCACTCTATGAATAGGATCCATACTTCACCAGATGGCTCATCCAGACATATCAGAGCCATGACATTCCAGGTGTCTGTGGACTATCCAACCTGCATCCCCTCCCTGGCATATTGAGAATCCTAGGAATATGCAAGCGGAATCTCTTCCCCATGTTGGGCATCTGGAGGACTGAAGATTTGAAGATTAGCAGATTGCACAGCCAGATGCTATCTGAGCTGTATGCTTTTGCTGGCAGATTGGACAGCCGAGGTATACTCATCCCTTGTCATTGCATTGGCACATTAGGCATCCGGTGAATGTATCTGGTTCCGTGTTGCTTCAGCCACACTGGGGGCATCTGTAATATTTCTGAGCCACATTGATTCTCTGGGAGCATCGGGAACTGGGAAGTATGTGGTCCACATTCCCTCAGCATCCGGATGGATACCCAGGGACTATCAGACCGGAACCACTTCATCAGTGTATTGATAAATCCCAAGAATATCTGATCTATACTCCCTTCAGTGGGACATAGGGCATTCTGATGGGATTAGTCCCTATTTGCAAGTGGATGCCAGGTTGCTGGGGTTCCGGCCTGGATGAATATCTCTTTAATTCCAGCAGCCTGTCCCAGTGCGAGCCAAGGGAAGGGGTGCTGGACAAGGAATGTTATCGCCATTTGGGCAGCTCCTTTGCATCACCCTTATTGTTACAGTATAAGGCATGTAGCCACTTTCAGCCAAGAGGGCAGCCTGAATACTGAACATTCCAATTTGCTATCTGCTGGGGTGGAGGAAAGGATTTGCACTGCGGACCTCATGCTTCTTTGGTGTATTTCATTTTAACTTGAAATCACAGATCGGGCCGCGGGATGAGAGATCATCACCATCAGGCCTGAATTCCCAAGCTCAGTTCCAGAACCAAATGTGAATCTGAGCTTTCCCCAAATCTGGGGACATGTGAATCCAGTGTCCCCATGGGGTCCATTGCAGCTTTCAGATCCAGATCCATACACAAACGTCTCTAACGTTTGGGCAGGTTTGGCGTGAGGGTAGCTGTTTGGGCCCATTTCTAGTTAAGCTAAATTAAATTAAACAGATTGTATTTTATTATTTCAATCACTTTATTGCTAATAATAATTATCATAATTTTTGCATGATGGTAGAGACCACAATGTGCTCGGTGCTGTCCACACCTACAGAAAAATATAATCCCTGCTGAAATGGGGCACTGGCACTTGAAGGTCATGTGAAAGGCCAGTTACTCTGTTCCAGGTGTTTGGAATAACAGAAGTAGCCACTGGGGAGAGGAAAAGGGTGAGAAGGGGAAAGTAAGTGGCCATCCCAGACCACTGTCCCTTTAAGCCCAGCTGTGGGTCACACGCGACTGCTCCTGTCCTGCCTGGGAGGTCCTGAGTTGGGATGAAGGGCTGGGGAAAGAGGAGATGGCACCTGGGATGGGGAAGTGTTATCCAGAAATTCCAATGAGTTCAGACCAAGGGTCTTTGCAATGGACATTTCAGATCTGGGCCTCTTCGGGGGGTACCAGGCTATAACTCACACTAACATACCCTCTTCCCCAAGAACGTGGAAGGGGCCATGATTGCCCAAGAAGTACCCATGTGGGAGCACCTTGTGCTAGTCCTAATATTATACAGGGGATTTACTGCAAAGACCTTTGGCAAGCGAGCATTCACATACTCTCACAGTTAGAGCAGGGAACTGGGACCCACGACTCCTGGGTTCATAGAAGAGACCTACGCAGGATTCTTCCCTACTGCCTGTTTTCTAGAGTTTAGTCCCAAATGTCCCAAGTGATGGAGCTCCCAGACCACCTGATAGTTCTCACCATGAGGAAGGCTGTCCTGATATTCCCTTTCCTAGTACCATTACTTGCATTCCAAGCTCTTTGTGGCAGGAGCTGTCTCTTTGCTATATATTTGTACAGCGCCTAGCACAAAGGGGGTGCAGGCTCTCAGGCTACTGCAATACAAATAATAACTGTGATCCCGTTTCTCCTAGTTAATCCCCTGCATCCCCGTAAATAACCCTCCTCCTTTCTGGGAGTTCACAGCCTTCCAATATTGTCAGGCTGTTACCACGTCCCCTTTCAGTGATTGCTTAGCTAAACCAGATGGATTTAGCTCTTTTAATCTTTCCTCACCTCCTTGATCATCCTTGTCATTCTTCTCTGAACTCCTTCCAGTCTGTCAATGTGCGTCTGGAAACGTGGTGCCCAGAACTGAACAAAATATTCCGGATGTGGTTACCCTGGAGACATCAGACACCAGAACTTTCAGTAAGTCTCAGCATCCACAGCTGGGTCCAGGTTTTCAGAAGACCTTCAGCACCTGCTTAAGCACCTAATTAAAGGGCAAGCTTCTCTGACAATGAAACCTGACCCACAGAGAGGGACTATTGCCTCTCTGCAAACATCAGCTGATTCGGCCTCACAGGAGCACGTCATTATGTTCATTTTACAGATGGGGAAACTGAGTTATAGGGAGGGCAAAAAAGTGACTTGCCCAAGGTCATGCAGCCACGAGCAAAGATGGAAGGCAAAGTGTTATCGTTGCAAGAAACCAAAGGAGATCACATTCCACCACCAGCTGGACATAACTAGGAATGAAATTATTTGGAATCATGTAAAATATACATGAGACCCAGGCTCTTCTCTACCCAGAAACAGGCTGTTATTTATACCCTCTCTGCAGATAGGATATAAACCGTTACAGGTTTCACAGGAAGCATCTTTCACAGCTAATCATTTTCTTTCTTTGAGTGCTTGCAAACCAGATACAGCCTCCTTTCAACTAGGTGCTCCACTCTCCAGTCTGTCCTATTCCCTCGCTTCCACCCCCATCCCTTCCACCCTCTGCATCCTCTGGCAAGAGGAGAGCCCAGGCTGCATTAGGATCCTGCATCTGCTGGGACAGGCTTGGGTACAGTCCTGCTTCTGATGCACTGCAGGGTGGTGCAGAGAACCTGTGCACCTGCCTAAGGTTCCCCCAAAATGCATCCAGCTCCAATCTTCTCCTCCTGGCTAGGTTAGAGGGAAATCATGCCAACTGTGCTCCCCAGCACCGCACAACATCATTTTTCTTTCCCCTACAACTCAGCCCTTACCACCCCTGGAGCAGTGTAGGATCTTTACAACTGTAACCTCAGCAGCACCCCCCTGTTCCCCAGCAGAATGTGGAGCATTAAAATGCAGGCCCTGAGTGACATTTATCTGGGTACCAAAGATGAGAGAAAGCCTGTGCTTCTCTTTAGCACAGCCCTCGGGCTGGCCCTTTGCACAGCAGGGACTAAGTGGGATTGAAGCGATGCCCAGGCTTTGTGCTGGCCCCATTACACATGGTGGAATTTCACTCCTCTGTGGAAGGGTTATGAGTGTGAACACCCGATCCTCCCTTCCTGCGAGAGCACCACATTGCGCAGTAGCGAGCCAGAGCTCTCCAGAGGACAGCTGTGTTACTGCAGAGTTCAGTAGCAGTAAGGCCATCTAGTCAATGTCCATTTGGCTCCTTCAGTAGAACGGCCCCTTTGACTCCTTGGAACACCACTGCCTGAATGAAGGGTATGGGGTTAGAGCATGCTAGGTAGGGGCACTTCCTAATCCTCAAGAGTCCATTCACCCATTCCCCAGGCAAGCCAGTGGCAGGAGAGTCAGCTTCAGAGCTTCTTACCCATATCCTAATGTCCTTCATGAGAGACCTGGCCCATGGCTGTTGGGATCACAGGATCCAGGTCATCTTAGCATCAGCCAGAGTAAGCCGGAAAAGTCCTGCCCTTCAGGCTCATCCACTTCCTCTTTCTCGTTGCCCATTCTGATTTCTGCAGCAGGGTCAGTCAGCCGTGGGGAGGGATGGCACCACGTTAGTAATATTCATAATAATCCTCCTCTTCCTTGCTGGCTGTGGGAGCCTCTTCTCCTGGGTTCACTGGGGAGCTAAACAGGGCAGGGGGAGCAGCTTCTGCAGCAGGACACAGAGGGCGGGAGAGCGGGATAGGGGAAAGGGAGAGGCAGGATCAATGAGAGGGATAAGAGAAGCCCAGATGGGCTCTGTAGCAATTGTTCCAGTTTCTGTCCCTGCCCATAGTATAGCAGCTTGGGAGGGTGTTTCTGACCCATGCCTTTCCCCACTGAATGCCACGCAGCAGACATGAGACTGGCCTCTGCCTCTGGCTCACAGGGGAACTCTGCAGACTGTCTGCACATGGGCTGGCACATCCTGAATCTCTCTCTCCCTCCACCTCTCTTTCTCTGGAATGGGTGGGACGGGGGCCCAGCCTCAGAGCTTATCATTTCACCTCAGTTTCCCCTAAAAATGGGGACAGACCCAAAGATTTCATTGCAAAAGGCCTCCTTTCCTCCCTCCCAACCTCCTCTTTCTGTCTCCCTTCCCTTCATCCCCAATTGCCTTCATCTCCCTTCCCCCTCCTCCTTTCTCCCTGTGTATACCCCTCCCCTCTCCAGCAACTCTGCCAATGTAACACGGTGTTTTCCAGTGAATATATCAAATCTCCAGACTGAATCCTGCCCGATAGTTACATGGATGCAACTCAGTTGAAGTCAGCAGGGCTGCACGGGTGTAACTGAGGGCAGCCTAAACCTGCCCTGGCATATGAAGCCGTGACAACCAACATTTCATTGCAGCCAGGGCTGTCTTTGATTCTTTGGGTCAAGGATGGCGTTTGGGCCCTTCAGGAGGCCTCATACTGTGAGCGCGAGACTGTTTCTTTCGTCTCTTGTTTCCTTGCACACACACAGAGAGGGCAGGGATACAGGGCACCTGCACTGGGGACAAGAAGAGTAGCTTTGGCAGTGGCATTGCCCAGCTTGTTGTGTGCAATGCAGAAGTAGGTGCCTCCATCTGCCTTCCTCACCCCTTCAATCTGCAGCTAGCTGGACAGGTCGTATTTCAAAGGGCCACCCCTGGACTGAGAGCAGGAAGAGAATTAGGGCAAATGAGTCCCACAGTCAATCACCAAGCTGGGCCATTCAGGAAAATTCACACACCCTAAGGACCTCCAGATCTCACTGAGCATGGAGGAGACTCACCGAGATGGAGATAAGTGTGTGATGCACCTGGGCAGAGGTGCATGTCAGGGTCACTCACCAGGGCCATGCTGATTTGGGATCATTCACCTGTATGTAGCTGCCTCCACCTGGGTGGAGCGAAGCTGGGGGACCCCATCCTTAGGTGGAGCTGTGATGGCATCACTCACTTGGATGGAGATGTGAGGATCATCTCTAGGTAGAGTGAATTCTTCTTCATCCTTTCTCCATTCCACGGGGGCCATGGGGTAGGCAATGACCTCACACATGAAGATCACATCATGGCCTGACACATTCACCTGGTCTTGGGGATGGTGCTTGATCTGGGGAACTGCACAGAATCCAGACAAAAGGCCAAGGATTTTAGAAGCTCAGGAGGTCAGAACCTAACCTTCTTCCATCACCAGACAGAAATGAACCTCCCCTAACCAGAATCATAAAGGCTGCTGCAGGGAGCATGGCAGAGATTTAAACAATCAAAGCATCTTATTAAGCAGCAGTTATTCCTATCCTATCTAGCCACTCCCTCTGCCAGGTCAGTCTACATGGGTAGGAGATAACACAAGTCACCTTATATCGTAATGAGTACAGCAATGAACCAAGTCTTCTGCCTGATCCCAGTCCACCTTATCAGAGGAAACAGACAATGTGAGAAATACACTGAATTCATTGTTGATTTTAGGTGTCATTGATGGGTCTGAGCCACAGAGTTCAGATTCAGATGCACGTTGGAGTTTTCCGGAAATCTGGGAGCAATCAGATCTTCAATTTGGCTTTTGGCCCATCTCTAGCCATTAATAATAATCACTACCATTAGCTTGCATTTCTCTAGAGCCTTTCGTCCCAAAGGATCCCTGTGCTACATGCAACTCTTACACACAGAAGTAGCCTCAGGGACGTCTGTGGGAAAATTTGCATGAGTAAGGGCTACTGTTCGTGTGAGTAAAGGTTGAGGGTTTGGGCCTTCTGTCCCTAACTTCCACATATGATTCATACAATACATATAAAGAAAAGGAGTACTTGTGACACGCTTTTCTTTTTGCGAATACAGTCTAACACGGCTGCTTCTGAAACCATACAATACATATGGAGCAAATACACATGTGGCACATACATAACCACATGTTAAGTGCCATATCCCCACCTGGGGTAAATCATTACCGCTCCATTGACTTATCTCAGCTGAGGATCTGACCCCATGTACTTATGTACAGTACATATATATGTTATCTACTTATGGTACATACAGATATACACAGTACATACATTCACATATGGTACATACATATAGTACTAATACAATATACCTATGGTACATGCACATATACAATAACATGGTACATAAGACACTGTGTACATATATCCATATGGTACTTGCATACAATATATATATATATACAAACAATACATACGGAACATATATATGCTACACACACATGGTACATACATAAATCATAATTGCAGTGCAGCTATCTGTGAATGGGATGGTGAATGGATGTGTTCAATGTACATGTACACAGACACCCGAATATTCTCTCTGCCCAACCTCCTTTCATTATAAATCAGCACCGGAAGGAATCCAGCTCTGGCTTTTAAGGCACACCTGGGGGGGGGGTTGGGGGGCTAGCTTACAGGGGAACCCAGTGCACAAGGAAATCCAATTTGCAGGACAGCTCTGAAAGCCCTTTAGGATACTCAAGTCCCCTGATCTCTTGTGCTGATTGATCAAGAAAGGAGGTGCAAGAGTTTGCTGGCAGAAGGAGAGATTGAGAGGCTCCACCTGCTCAATAACAGCCTTGCTGAGAGGCCCAGAATGCTAAAGGCATCCCTGAAAGGCCCTTCCAGCCATCCAAGCTGTCCGATGATAGACGCTTGGCCGATGGAATCTGGCCATAGCTTGGAGGATTAGATACCTCCTATGCCATTCTTCACCTCATCCCGGGTATGCTGGAAAAGTGGCTGCATCCCTCGTCTATCCCTGGGCCACCTTCCCCTCTCGGTCTCTCCCCAAGCAGCAGAGGGCAAACAAGGAGGTGGAGTGTTACCTGCTTGGCAGGGCCCATCACTGGTGATGCTGAGGTTCCACCCCCTCTCTCATGCACGGCCTCCTGGAACTTGCAGATGTTCTGGTAGGTGATGTGATTGGAGCCACACACGGCCCTCTGGGACCTGCACACGCATTGCAGCTCGGGGATCCCCCCATAGCCTAGCTCCTGGATGTCCAGCTGGCACTCCAGGTTCTTCCCGCACCGCCCATAGAAGGTGCCACTGCCATCCAGGTCACAGGGCTGCCCCTCGGCATTCCCACACTCAGGCAGCAGCCGAGGTGGTCATGCCCCACACCTGCTGGGCAGGCTGTGGCTCTGGGGCACAGCTGTGGCACACACTGGCACTGCCCTTCCACCTCCTCTTCTGCCCACGTGAGTCCAATGGGATGTGGCAAGCAGGAAGCTCCATGGAACGACCAAGCCAGACCCATCACCAGCAGCAGCAACATCCTCCAGACTGTCTCTGGGAGCCTCTTCTTCCCTGCAAGGAACAGGGCATCACATCTCCTCTGGCCCACTGGGAAGCATGAGGTGGGTGCAGATGGAGGCCCACATCTAGATCCTCTGCTTTCCACTCAGAACCAAACACTAATAACTTCAGCAGCATGAGCTACCCTCCTCTCCCTGCCCTCTTCTCACACCCCTGTGGCAGGCAGGTTCTGGTTTCAATCAACAGACAGGACAGAGCAAGAGGAAAGAGGATGTCTTTGAAGGGATCCAATCCAGCCCTGGCTAGGCTCCTCCGGAGACCATCTGTGTCCCACAGATGCTTCCTATTAAGAGTTGTATTGCAAAGGGAGATAAATACAAAAGGATCTTGCCTTGTCTTTGTAGCAGACTGGATGGGTTTGTGAGGAGGAAGCACGTGGAGAGGCCTGCTTTCTCCTCGGTCTCTCCTCCTCTCCGGTACTTTGCATTTATCTTTTTGCTCTTTCATCCTCACTTTTATCCTCTTTATCGATATATGGCAATAAAAGCTGTAGATAAATAAAGCTCCTTGTAGAGTTTGTTTGGGTTTTTTAGCCAGCCTATAGATTTCTATAGCTGGGACAGAATTTGCTATTCAGTCCTAGCAGATGGATTCACCTAAAGAAAGATGATCTATTCACTTCTATAGGGCTTTTCCCTAAGGGTTCTCTGTAAGGGTACGCCTACCCTTAGAGCTGGGGGTGAAATTCCCAGCCTAAGGAGACATGCGCACACTAGCTCTGATTGAGCTAGCACTCTAGAAAGTGTGTAGCCAACGGGGGATGATTGGTGGGATGGGCTAGCTGGCCCAAGTACGTGCCTATGGGCTGGGCTGGGGATGTACTTGGGGCAGCTAATCCATCCTGCCACCTGTGCTGCCGTGGCTACACTGTGTTTTTAGCATTCTAGATGGATGAGAGCTCACACAAGCGAATCGCGCCCCCAGCACCAAGTGTAGCCAGACCCTAAAAGGATTGCCGCATTCTCCTGTAAGCTCCCAAACCTGACAAGTCTGCTACCTGTCTCATTCTGGTATAAATCTGGAACGGTACCATTGAGAGCAAGGGAGTTAAACTGGTGTAAGGGAGATCAGACTAGGCCTTAGCTCTTGCATTAGTGACAGAGGAGTGTGGTTGGTGAAATATTGGAGTATTTTAAAGGAGCAGTGGGGTTTTCTTTTTCTGTCTCCTCCCTTTATCTTTCCTCCTCTCACCCCTCCTCTCTTTCCTTCAGATCCCTTCCCACTCCCTCACACTCCCTATAGCCTGACTGTGATTCACTACCACACTGATTAGTACCTTACTCCATAAACAGTGTCACTGGCTCCATAGGGGCTATTCCTGGCACAAAATATTATTCCCTGTGCATAAGGGCAACCTGGTTCCTTTCTTTTCTCCAACCTCCCTTCCTCATTGATTCTTCCTTTCTCAGCTGTCCCTTCTTTGCTGAGATCTCCCCCAGCCCCAGGAGACTCCACAGCCCATCTTGTCTTCGCAGGTGCTAAGCCCAAGGTTGAACTATTGCTGTATGCTGTCGCAGACCGATCCTGGGCCTTCCACCTCCAAACACAATCCCTGCAGGGAAGGGAGAAAAATCCTCCCTCCGCTTGTATTGATCTCTGCTGATCAGTTGTGCAGGTGGCACCCCCAGAGATAGCAGGTGTGACTGTGACAGCTTGCCTGACAGAGTCTAGCAAGCAGCTGTTCTTCCTTTCCCAGAGACAGCACTGTGTGTTCAGCCCCTGGCCTCCATTCTAGCTTTTGTTTGGAATGGGACTTGATAATTGAGGCCAGACTCCTTCCTGCTGAGCTGCTCAGGTCAGAGGGGAAATTTACTTGTCCTTCACTTTGGTTTGACTTTCCCAGATTCCTTTTCAAGTTCCTGCTGGCCCCAGATCAAGGTCATTTGGGCAGTTTGAGTGATCATAGAGCTCTTGCAAGAAGGAAAGACAGCTGGATGTGGGGATGCTCTGTTCTTAGGAGAATTTTCCAGGAAGAAAGTGTAGGGAAAGGAGATAAAAAATTGGTGGAAGGGAACTACTCTCTGTGTCAGCTGAGGTAAGGATTGTAGGCACAGGCAGGTTGGGAGGTACAGAAGTTAAAAGTGCTGAGATCTTTCACTGCTGGCGGGCTATGTTCAGAGCTAGGAAGACTTCTGGGGCTGGCAAGAATACAAAAGGTCAGAGCTTCTTGTTGGGGGTACCACAGGACCACATGTCAGATCTACAAACTCTGATGATCAAAGTCTTCATTTCACCTTCGCCCACGTACATCATATACCTATGCTCACGGCTTCCAAGCTCCTATTCTGCCCACACATGCCCTGTAAACCTGACATGAGACAGAAACGAGATACCAAGAAGGAAATTAAAATAGAAACTCAACTACTGCTGTCTATTTGCAGAGTGCCTGCTGCAATGGGTCTATAAATGCTGTGCAATGAAGAACAAATACAAAGCATTTCAAACCTAAAAAAAAAATAGCCAGACAAATAAAGCACATGGCTACATAGCAAAATCATGCCACAGCCCAGCAACAAAAGGACGGGCTCTCAACTCATTAGAGGGAGGGCGAAATGGAAAAGGGAGGAGATGCACTTATGAAAGTGGCATAAAACAAGGAAGGGGTGAAAGTCTGATCCTTTGCTGTACCTCTGAGTTGTGTATATGGCATCTGGATACTGTGTTGATGGGCAGGAAGATAGATAGATAGATAGATAGATAGATAGATAGATAGATAGATAGATAGATAGATAGATAGATAGATAGAAATCTGTTCCTAGGATAAGAGGCTAGGATTTGTTTTGTTTGCCTTTTGCTTTAAAAATTTGAGACTTAGCTAAAGCTGCATGTGGATGAGTTGGGGGCTACAGGGCTATAGTATAGGATAAAGCCAACATTTTCAGTAGTGGCCTCTGATCCGGAATGCCCAACCTGAGATACCTCCTGGACTTCCTGTCCTGGACTCCAGTTCTGATGAGTACCAACAGCTCTGACTCACATGATTGTGGGTTGTAAATGCTCAGCTCCTCTACAGCTCAGACCCAAGATGTCTCAGATTAGGCACCCAAAATTAATCACCTAAAATTAGAGGCTGCAAGTGAAAATTTGGCTGCAAGCAGCCACTCTCCAACATCTTCCCTGAGCTCCTTTTCCCAGTGAGTCCTGTGCTGGCACCATGGGCTTCTGTACTCTTGAACATGGTCACCTGGAAGTTCCCGATGTTAAATCATTTATCAGGAGCCATATAATTCTCTATCTATTGTTGCATCTTGGTCGCTGCATGAGACAATGCATCTCTTCAAAAATACAAAGGTTGGTTTAAAAGTAATACAATATACACAGTACTATATATATAACCCAAATACGATTAATAAATTTAACAATACAATTTAGGTATTAGCAGCCAAGCAGTCATCACCCACGAAAAGTTATACAGTGAGTTAGTTGTGGAAAGCAAATAAATGAATGAGTGAAGATTGTCCCGCAGTAATTGAGAAATTAGGATAGGTTGTCCGTTAGAAAATACAATCCATGCGGGAAGCATTTCCATCCACCACTATCATCTATTCCTTCCCCAGATGAGAATGTTGACTGAATAATACAAACATCTTGCATCATAGCCGATATTCAATCTGGAACCATGAGGGGGCACCAAAGTTTGTATCATCCCTGTCTGTGGAGTCATGACTTGGTTGAAAGTAGCGAATGTGTGTGTGTTGGGGAAGGGGAAAATGGGGAGGAGAATAGAGCAATTAAAAAGTAAAAATCCCCTTTCTTTCCATGCATGCAGTCTCTGGTGCTGACAAGGATCCTGAAACGCTTGGCATGGTAATGCCATGTGCTTAAATGAATAGACATAGAGATGGTGTCAGCCAGGCTAGGCTCACAACCAGCATGGCAGAGTCTCTTGGATTTATAATGACTTCATAAACAAAACAGCCAGCTGATCACAGCTGATTTTAGGTAGAGGAACAGTGCTAAGGGGTGTAGATGTATGGTACTATATAAATAAACAGCAACCAACAAAACGACAATAATAATAGAGATTTTTCCATATAAACCAATATGGATTGGAAATTGCCAGTCACAATTAAGATGTCTCGTCAGAGCTGTGTATGGCCCCAGGATAGAAAAAACAGCTGGGTCCTGCAAGTCAGGGTAGAGGAGCAATGTCATGCTGGATAGCAAAGGGGAGAGGAGTTGTACTGTAGGGCTTGGTAAAGTGCATTAAACAAACTGGGGTAGGAAGGACTGGAATGGCGGGAGGGGAGGTACAGATCAGGGTGCAAATACCTCAGTGTTCCTGAGTGAAGAGTCAAGGGAAGAGGATAGTACATAGGTGAGGACTAAGGTACATTACAAGAGCTGTATATGTGAGGAGGGTGTCTCAGCACTGGGCTGGGGTGGGCAGTGCAGTGCATGGTCAGATACTGTGGTATGGCAGTGCCCCAGGCACATACACCTGGTAGGGAGTGCAGGACAGAGCCAGATGCAGTAGCAGGGCAGTGCCCCCAGCACAGGGCTAGTGGAGGATACAGTGCACGGTCAGATGCAGTAGAAGGGCAGTGCCCAGGCACAAGGCGGGCAGGGGAAGGGGCAGGACAGGGCCAGATGCAGTGGCAGGGCATTGTCCCCAGCACAGGGCTAGCTCTAGGTGCAGTGCACGGTCAGATGCAGGGAAGGGCAGTGCCCCCAGCACAGGGATAGTTGGGGACTCAGTGCATGATCAGATGCAGTGATAGGACAGTGCCCCCAGCACAGTGCTAGTTGGGGGTGCAGTGCACGGTCAGATGCAGTAGAAGGGCAAAGCTTGGGCACAAGGCAGGCAGGGGAAGGGGCAGGACAGGGCCAGGTGCAGTGGCAGGGCATTGCCCCCAACACAGGGCTAGTTGGGGGTATAGTGCACGGTCAGATGCAGGGAAGGGCAGTGCCCCCAGCACAGGGCTAGTTGGGGGTATAGTGCACGGTCAGATGCAGGGAAGGGCAGTGCCCCCAGCACAGGGCTAGTTGGGGGTATAGTGCACGGTCAGATGCAGGGAAGGGCAGTGCCCCCAGCACAGAGCTAGTTGGGGGTGTAGTGCACGGTCAGATGCAGGGAAGGGCAGTGCCCCCACACAGAGCTAGTTGGGGACGCAGTGCATGGTCAGATGCAGGGAAGGGCAGTGCCCCCAGCACAGGGCTAGTTGGGGACGCAGTTCATGGTCAGATGCAGTGCAAGGGCAGTGCCTGGGCACAAGGCAGGCAGGGGAAGGGGCAGGACAGGGCCAGGTGCAGCGGAAGGGCAGTGCCCCCAGCACAGGGCTAGCTCAGGATGCACTGCACGGCCAGATGCAGGGGTGGGACAGCGCCCCCGGCCCGGGGCGAGCGGAGGATGCAGGGCAGGCTGCCCCTTTGGCTCACAGCCCGGTCCCGGCCTGTTGCTCCGGCGCTGCCTTTGCAGTGCGCGGCCCCTTTAAGAGCCATGTAAACAAAGCCTAGTCCCCCCCCGCCCGGCTCCGCTCCTCTCTTAGCCGCCGACGTTCCTGCGTCGCTTACGCCGCCGCAGCGGCCTGCGCCATTCTCTAAACCCCGCCGCCGCCAGGGCCGGCGGCGGGGTCCTTTACGCAAAGTGCGGGAGCTGGAAGGCGCAGCGCGCAGGCGCGGCGGCCCGGCCGCGGGGGGGAGGAGAGAGGAGCATGAATGGAGCAAAATGGCGGATCATGTGCAGGTGAGGGGAGAGCGCGGGGGGCGGGGCGGCCCTCGGGAGCTGCTGGGGCTGCACGGCAGCGGGCACCTCCCGCGGGGGGGCCCCGCTGCGGGCGGAGGGCCCCCCCCCCCCGAGGCGCGGCGCCCCCAGCCTGAGGCGGCGGCCAGGAGACTGAGCACCGCCCCCCCCCCCCCCAGGCCCGGGCCGCCTCCTGCTAGGGCAGCTCCCATCTGGTAAAGGGGAGGGGCCACTCCCCCTCCCCCCCCCGTGCTGGGGCACCTGGAAGTCAAGGGGGGCATGGACCCCCCCAGACTGAGTGTTGCTCGAGCATTGATCCCCCCGCCCACACACACACGTGCCCTGTGCAGACCGGTGGGAGCCAAGAGAGAGGCCTGGCAGACCGAGGGGCAGCTGGGTGCTGGGCCCTGCGGGAGCAAGGGGTGCCCAGACTGCACCCCCGGGCAGCAGCTGGTGAGGGGCCTGGGCTGCATAATGCTCCCTGCGCGCAGCCTCTGCTCGCTGGGCTCCCCCAGGTGCCAGCAATTAGCAGCAGCCCAAGAGCGGTGGGCAACAGGCCGTGGTGGGCAGCAGCCTCGGAGGGCGCCCGTCACCGCAACGCTGGTGGCGAGAAGGGGAATTTGGGGCACGGTTGCCCAGGATTGGAGCCCTCAATCTGCCATCAGCTACCCCAGCTGGGCACTTTGCTCCAGGAAATAATGCCTGGAAGCACTCTAGAGTCAGCGTTAGCTAGAGTAGCTGGTCACTCTTAGTGTCAGAGGGCTTTGAAGTCTTCCCGGGTTATTTTATAGGCAGCGAAGACTGGAAACTTTTGCCTGTACTCTGCTAAGCCCTTCCGGTGTTCACCCCCTTTCTGGTTAAAAGTAGTAAGGGGCTGCCAACCCCAAAATGAGAAGAGCTGAGGGAGCTTCAAAATGGACATGGCAGAAGTCTTGGCTTTGGGTCTGACGCCATGGCCTGGTTTATTTGTCTCCCATAAAATGTCCACTGATATGAAGTTCATATGGTTTGAAAATGAGGCGGTAAATACATGTTAGTTGGATTCTGGGCCTTATTGCCAGGAACCATGGGGTGAAATTAAGAAAGGGAAAATGTAGCTTGAATATCAGAAAGAAACTTTCTGCCTTTGATATACACCATATGGTGGCATAGTCTCACAAGGGAAGCAGTGGAAATACCTTCATTTGTATAAAAAGGAGTACTTGTGGCACTTTAGAGACTAACAAATTTATTTGAGCATAAGCTTTCGTGAGCTACAGCTCACTTCATCGGATGCATTTGAAACCTTCATTTGTATGTTGTACAGATTGGGTGAGTCTCTGAGATGTGTCGGCAGTGGAGAACAATGGCCAGGGGTTGGAGGAGCTGACCTAATAGTTAACTTTCCATCTTGAACTTCAGTGATATTTTATTGAAGAGCATAGCAGTGATTGGTAGAGGAAGTGTTAACTAACAGATGAAGGTTTTTTTAACTAGATGGTATTGGTGATCTCTTTCTGAAGGCTTTCAAAGCAAGCTTTAAAGTGGCTATTAAACATTTTATTAAGAGAGATTGTCAAATTAAAAATATGTAAACAGCTATTGCCTATGACTAATTACACCATAAGGTATTAAAAATGAAAGCTTCAAAATTCCATTTCACATGATATGTGTGTTCTTCAGTTTTGTAATTTCTCTTTGCTTGGACATCTTAAAATCAATGTTGTCAGTTTCACTTTTATGTAAGAGTCAGTTTCATTTTCAGTGTCTTTCTTTTGCTTTGTTTATATTTCAAACAGTGAATGGGAACTGTTTATTTAAAAACAACTGTTTGTTGGATTCAAAATAAAAGTTTGTGGAGATACATTTAGCGATCTTACAAAATTTAAACTCTGAGCCAAGTCTAAGCTGATAGTGTCCCTGTTAACGATTTATACAGCCACACTTTCATGAGGGTTTCAGAGTAGCAGCTGTTAGTCTGTATTTGCGCAAAAAAAATAAAAAAAGAGTACTTGTGGCACCTTAAAGACTAACAAATTTATTTGAGCATAAGCTTTCGTGAGCTACAGCTCACTTCATTGTAGCTCACGAAAGCTTATGCTCAAATAAATTCGTTAGTCTTTAAGGTGCCAAAAGCACTCCTTTACTTTCATGAAGAACATAGTAAAGGACTTGCCCTAGAATTAAAAATATTGTAGCACAAATGGTAGAATGGAGGAAATAATGTTTTCCCATAATAGTGATGATTGAATTTGTGATTATATGCATATCAGACAGAGTAAAAAAAAAAAAAGTTTTGATAGTTACTTATTCATGTAACTTTTTTAAATAAATATATTCTGCATCTGGTACCTCAGTGAACCACAAGGGTGAGTAGTTTATTAACTCAGAATGTAGCCTGTGTAATTCTCAGGTTGTCTGGTGGGGTTGAAATAATCTTATCAAATCCAGCCTAGATAATCTGTTGGGGATTGCTGTGTTACTAAACAATTTACATGTCATAAAGATACTGGAGAATGGCTGTATTCTTTGATTTCTCATTAGTGACATATCAGCTTCGCAATTTAACCTGTGACTTTATGGATAGACCACAGAATCTGGTGACACAGTATCTCTTGCTGTTCTTGTCATTTTAAAACAGCTTTTTCTTTTTTAAATATTGGGTCAAGCAAATGGAATTGGGACCATAAGAACATAATTAATATTGCTAGCTTCAAATGCACTAGTTAAACTTTAACACAAGAAGCTTGAAGATGTTCCACT
This sequence comes from Dermochelys coriacea, assembly GCF_009764565.3. NCBI lineage: Eukaryota > Metazoa > Chordata > Testudines > Dermochelyidae > Dermochelys > Dermochelys coriacea. Next base: position 5,344,560 of record NC_050093.1, read on the forward strand.
CGAATGGAGATTTATTTGCAAGTACTGTTAACCTGTCACCAAACTACAGGAGACTTATCAGAAGGCATAAATGCAACTCTTTACTAGCAACTAGTGCTAATGGACAAGTTAAGTATCTGTAACTGGATGATTTTATTTGCTTTTTCATTGTGTGTGTGTGTGTGTGTGTGTGTGTCTGTGTCTTTATTTTGCTTTGGGGCAAAAAAGTGTAGCTACCTCTGAAGAGGCTCTTCCTTCAAAGCTGCCTCAGGATTTCTGGATTTTTCTGGTTGGGGGAAAATCACTGATTAGATGAGTGGATTCAATTCCTGTTTGTTATAGTGCTTTTAAAAAACAAACAAACAAACAATACACTATTTCTAATGCTGATCCAGTTGTTTGGATATTTTGTGAGTAGGCTGTGTGGGTTCTGTGATAAACTATGCTTGTTTAAAAGACTGGAACACCCTTGATACAGGAAGACATTGCATATAAGTTTGGATTAGTGAGACCATTTTCTTTGTAGCTTATAACTTGAGACTTGATTCTGTTTTGGATAATAGTGTTTCAGATAACTGATATCTGGATGATATAGTCTGCAAGACTAGCAGCAGAATAGCCATATTTTGTCAGACTTCCAGTTCAGTTATTAAATATTTACTCCCCAGAGTTACTGTCATTAGAACTTGCATGTTAATACTTAACAAAGTGCAAAAGTGTAGATTTATTTATAAGTTATTGAGTTTACAATATGATGCAAGTTGATGAAAGTGGAAGCAGAGATGAGTTCTTTGAGACCACAGCTGAAAGACTGTAGCATCATGTTCTGTAGGGTTTTTTTTTTAAAAATGGAACTCTGTGAATGTAGAAAATGCCACTTCTTTTCTGTCTGCAATCCACATAGTCAAAGCCAGTTGGGATAGTTTTCTGCTGGACAGCTCTTCAGGATTATGTGCAGGCTCTAGGAGTGAAAAGGACTGTAATGATACAGTAGCAGAGAATTCTGTATTGTGTGTGGCTGTGGAGAGCTGTGCGGTCTTGGAGGACTGGTATAGATGCTCTTCCCTTCCTGCCTTCGATTCAGTTAATGTTTCTACCTGCTCTTTTCAGTCTGCAAATGTCATTCCAACTCCAATATATGCGATGGAAACAGGAGATGAAGAGAGATCATTAGAAATAACTTTGTGGGGAAAGTAGTGATAAGTCTTTTTTTTTTTTTTTTTTTTCTCCTCTCCTTGGAAACAGATTTGCTGTATTTCTCTCTTAGATCTGGGATTTGATGTCATACCGTAATCTAAAATGGGTAAACTTATTGGGAGGTACCTGATGAGTTAGAATATGCCTTTTGGAGAAATATTGATGTAGGCAAGGATAACAGCTGCTTCTCTGGCTTTGTGTACTGAGATGTACCAAAGAGTCCCCTGGACCTGAAGATAAGACCTAATTACATCAGTTAAAAATTGTTGCCTCACTTTATCAGTGATCATATTATCTTTACCTGCTCTGGGTAACCCGACTTGTAGGTTTATAATGCAAGATCTTTTGCTCTTGAAATGGAACAGGTCAGGTGCTACAGGGGTACCTTCATAGATACTGTAAGTGGTATGTCTCTTGATAGAACAGAGAACTTAACTGACTGCTTGCATATGGAAAAACCTGGGGTCAAGTGATATGGGCAAAAGAAAAGGGATGTTAGTCATCTGATTTGTAACTTCTAATTAAACTGGCAGCAGTTAATTCAAATCAGCAAACTTCCAAATTTGGAAGAAGCCTATATTTGTGCTGTAAGATGGATTCAGATGTGGAGCCAGGTCTTTGAAGTGCATTGGTGGGAAGCAAATGAAGAGGCCGGATGCAATACTTACTTTCATTGTAAATTAATGCCCTCTCACCTCAGAGCTGTTGTATTGGGAAAATGTGGTGGAGACCTTCTGCTAACATCAGTTGTTTGGATGAATGGAGGCGCAGAGTTAAGAAGGGAAAATTGGAGACTGAAATCAAGAAAAATGACTGTTTCCCATAAAAATATGGCACGTAGTACGCACAACCTGAAGCATGAAATTGGAGTATTTTAAAAAAAACACCTATGTGCATGCATGCTAATAGCCTCTTGTGTGTGATTCATTAAAAAATACAATAGACAGTACTTTAAGAATGTCTTGCAGGGCCAGTCCCCTGGCACTCTCAAACCCTAATAGCTCCTGAATTTTGTTGGTGTATTTCTGTATTCCAAAAGGACGTTGTCTTGGATCAAATACAAAATCATTTGGCTCTGGGACACATTTTGCTCCAAAGGAAACCGTGGAGACTAGATGTGTATTTCCTATTTGCTATCTCTATAACTTCATGTTTGCTTGGTAAAAGAATCGCAATTTAGCCCACTGCCCAACTATATTTTTGCTTAAATACTGGTTTTGTTTTGTTTTTTTTTGTTTATAGTCCATGCTTTTATCTTCAGCATGTCATTTGGCTGTCTGACACCTTTGTGAAGGACTTATCCCAGAATAGTCTGAGATCTGCTCAAGAACCAGGGGAAAAATACACAGTGCAACTTAAAATTGTGTTACCACCTTTTCTTTCGCAAATTAGATTTTTATTTTACTGTCCAGCCACTGAGCAACAGAATTACTGGATAACTTTCTGACAAGTGGATCAGAATGACATTTTAAATGGAACCCAAGAATTCATGGATTTAGATACATAACTTTTTGGTGCTGTGATTATCCTTATTTCAATGTCAAAATTCTGAAAATAAAACAAGGGGAAGCTCCAGCTCCTTTTCAGCTTGGGGGACCAAATCACTAGCATTTGGTTAGCAGTTTCCATTCTGCCTCTTGGCCTGCTCGGGTGGCTTGTTTTATAGAATGTGCTACTCTCCTAGGAAGCAGGTAAAACACCTTTTGTAAGAGACAGCTGATCTCAGAGGCACCATATATAAAGCCATGTACTCACTCTATGCTCTGTTCAGATGATTGTGTCATGAAACCGTTACCTCTGAAAGGAGAGTGGAGGAAAATGTGTTGGCTGCTTCAAGTTTTTCACACTCATTAGTAACCTGTTGAGAAGAGAAGAATTCGGTGAAATCCTCTCCCCACCAAAATCAGTGGGAGATTTTACCATTGATTTCAATGGGTTCAGAATCTTGCCCTCTATTTCTAGGTAGGCATGCAGTCTATAATTCATCTAAAGATTTCAAAGCACTTTATAGAATTAAGTCTTGCCTCCTCCCTGTGACATTGAGACCCATATTACAGAGGAAAAAAGGCATAGCGTAGTGAAATGTAAAGGTCATGCAATGAGTGAGTGTCAGAGCTGAGACTAGGGCTGTGTCTACCCTGCCACTTTCAGCGCTAAAACTTCAGTCATTCAGGGGTGTGAAAAAAGAGCTCTTCCCCAGCAATAAAGCGTGTCTACACTGCCCATGTCACAGCGCTGCTGCAGCCGCGCTGTAATGCGAGCAGTGTAGACATATCCTAGAACTTAAGAGTCTGAACTCCTAGCCCCCTGTTCTAACAGACTGTTCCCTCCAATATCCATCACTAACGCAAAAAGAAAAGGAGTACCCGTGGCACCTTAGAGACTAACAAATATTTGTTAGTCTCTAAGGTGCCACGGGTACTCCTTTTCTTTTTGCGAATACAGACTAACACGGCTGCTACTCTGAAACCTGTCATCACTAACACAATTAGGGAAGTATTAAAAGAACACTGAACCCTCTGTAATACAGCAAATCACTTCCTTTACTATTCATGTTGTCCTGTTGCCCTTGGTTTTGGGCAGTGTGTCACTATGAACTGCAGTTGGTCTAATGCTCAGACCAATTATAGCAAAGTACAAAAAAGTTCTATTTTTACTGGCAGATTTAAGAGGTAAAATGTAGTTTGTTGTTTTGAATCAGCTGTGTGATTCAAAGAGACACTTAAAAATCATGTGTGATACTCTTTGAGACGGAATCGTTTGTGTGATTTAGTTGCCTGCATTTCCTTTTTCAGCTCAATAGAAGGGAATACTTAACCTTAGAGCTTTGAATTTGGCCATGTAAGTTGTGGGCAGGGGCTGTTCAATCCTCCAAACACAGCTTAGCCAGTACAAGTCTATAGCATCTATACAGTTCTCACTGTACCTCAAGCTTGACCTCCAACAGGCTTTCTGCATTTTCCCCATGCCATCTAACTGTGGCACTGTTAGATTTTTCTGTTTGTCTAAATTGCATCATGGTTTTGTGCTATGAGGGAAATTATTCCTGAAGTATTGCATAATTGTGACCCAAATCAGACTTGAATAAGATCTTTAGAGGAGCTGCAGCCTAACATAAAGTACTAAGTGAATCCAGCAAATGTGGCTGTACAGTGCAACCATAAATATGTGCTCCCTGTACTAGCATTCCCTGAAACATGCAAAGTGAACCCATATACTATAACGGTGCCACATAAATGGTTATGGTAGTACCTACTGCATTCTGAGGTTTGGTTGTGTTGAATGGACATTTAGTGTGCAATTACAGGTGCTTGCTGGCTACGTTTTTGTTCGCTAATGCTCACCATGTTCTTGATTGCCTACTGGGGTTAAGCAAGCTTGTTATGGAGAAAATATTACTTATAATATTTTGACATTAGGAGTTGGAGTATAGTACAAGGATAACAACTCCACCTGCTGTGTCTGTTGGCTTGCATTATTCTGAGTGCATGTGGTACTCATGGAGGAATTCTGCGTCACTGTGCATGTGCAGAATTCATGGCCCCCCGCAGACTTCTTTGCTTCCTCACAGAAAAATGACTTCTGGCGGGGAAGGAAAGGGAAGCCACAAGAGTGGTCATGCACTCCTCCCCAGCAGTGCAGGCAGGTCAGTTTGGGTGCCCAGAGCAGCCAGACATAAATCACTGGCGGAGGGGGGGCTGGGCAGTCGTGTGCGAGAGAGAGAGAGATTGTCCCTCTTGCTCGCTATTGTGGCATGTTTGGCGTGGAGGGGCAGGACTTTGGGGTGTTTCTGAGGAGGTAGGCACGGGGAAGGCTCTGTCACCTCAGGCAGAGCAGAATGTAGCAGTCTGCCTGCTTAGTAAATTGTTCCCATTGTTCTTAGTGAATTCCCCCAAGAGTATAAAACAGGTGTAAAAACATTAAGGCTCCTTTACATTGCCAGAGTGGTGTAAAGGAGCCTTATTGTAAAGGACAGTGTGGCCTTATAAATACTTACGGTGCTTCAGTGATTAGAACTGGTCTACATTTTTTAACTGAAAAAAAATTCCTATCAAAATGTGCTCCATGAACTGTTTGCTACTGACCTTTCTGGAAATGGTCAGTACTCAATATAAATTGTGAGTTTGAGTCCCCAGCCTCACTTGCTTTTTGGTCGTGTATCATGTAACATGGAGCATATGGCAACATATATTTGTTGACTAATAACTAGAAGTAAAGGATCAATACTAGCTACATTACTATTAGACAGAGGTGGGTTGGGGATTTCCTCCAGTGCTCCCCAATCCCATTCTCAATCCATTGTATTGTAGTTTAAATACACTGAAACCAGTGTCATTATATTGCTTTATTTTGACAAATAAAATATGCAGAATTTTAAAATATATTGTACACAGAATTTTTAATGTTTTGGCGCAAAATTCCCCCAGGAGTAATATGAGGAGAGATCCTCAGATTTGCATGAAGGTAGGTGATAGATAAGAATTCTGCTTGTTGTTTCTTCCCACCCCACTTAAGTGTACACTAGTTCCTAGAACTTTTGGTGAAAGGTAGTTAGTAACCGCCCAGTTAGAAAGCATCTCTGCTAATGTCAAGACTGCACCTTGATATGGAAGCAAACATAATATCTGAAGTCTGTTCTGTGCTTCCTATAACTAATATGGTAATTTTGTGAAATATTGTGGGGCTGTTTGTCCCTTCGTTATCAGAACCAGGGCATCAGCCTCACATTTAAATAATCTGTTTCAAAACATGAATCTTTCACATGAATTGACAGTGAACTTGATTTTGGGTGAAGTTGAAAATCCTCAAGTCCCATTGTCCCCAGTGGGAACTGAAGGTGCCCAGCACCTTGCTGGAGGCATTCAGTACCTTTCAGGATTGGGCCCAACATAATCTTTTTTTTTTTTTTTTTTTTTTTTTTCCCCCTATGGTAGATTTTGAAAGCCAAAAGCATTTTGGGAAGTAAAGGTAGGGTTCTGAATCTGCTCTTTAAGGCACTCAGACCCTTCACTGTGCTGTGATGGCATATATAGAATGGGTATAGTGAATGTACCTGTTCAGTTACTTATCTTTTTTTTCTAATCCGTTACTACATTCTAGAAAAATGAGTTGATGTCAGTGTAAAAAGTTGGCTTGAGGATTATTCACATAACAGAGCTCACAGATTCCACTAGCCGGGCACCACAAAACAGAAAACATGCTTTCGCGGCTAATTGAAAGTTTCAGAATTATGGAGTGCACTTGCCAGTGACAAGATTGGCGGGGGTCTGTCTGCACTGCAGTATAACACCCATGGCTGGCCCAGATCAGCTGACTTAGGCTTGGGGGGGCTATCAAGTGGCAGCGTAGATGCTCGGGCTGGAGCCCAGGCACTGAGAGATCCACAAGGAGGGAAGGCCCCAGAGCTCTAATCCTCAAGAGCCAGAGCATCTACACTGCAGTTTTATGCCATGTAGCCTAAGCCCTTTGAGCCTGGGTCAGCTGATCTGGGCCAGCTGTGGGTTTTTCATTGCAGTGTAGGCATACCCTGTTAGACACAGTGGGTATCTTGTTACCTGTCTCTGGTCTGGGTTGCATCACATCAGCTGCAAATCTGGCTAACTACAGCTGGGCATGGAATGAAGTGCACTGCTTCACATCACTTTTTGTATCAGGAATGCAACACTTGTTTTACATCACAGCTTTCTGTTGACACTGTTCCATTTTAATGAGTGTTCTGTTGTGTGCCCGCATAATACTCCGGGTGCAGAGTTCCAGAGAAAAGAAAACTTATCCTGGGCATTGAATACGCCTAAACCCACAGCCAGCTTGTAGTGATACAAGCCATAAATTGCATTTCAGCGCTGTAATCTCAGCGGATGAGAAGTGTGGCTCTGAACGCCCTTCCTTCCCATGCCCTTGTTTTTAAGGTGACTTGGGCTGCTCATGTATAGAGCATTTTACCCATCTCCCTTTTAACTTTTTTATTTAAAGATTGTGTTACTCCAAACCAACACTTCTTAAAATTAGCATCTAACTCCTCTTCTCTTCCTGTCGCATATTGTTAAAGAAGTTTTTTAAAATATATATTTTAGTAAAAACATAGGAACAACATAAATCAAACAAGATGTTGTATGCAAGAACAGGACAGGCAGAATATGTAATTCGCTTGCTATCTAAATGAAGTAGGTTAAAGTTGTTTGAATGTAAGTTGATTTTCATTTGATTTCTAGTGATGGAGAAGCAGTTGCTAATAGCACATCTGTATAAGGGGAGACTTTTTTCAAATGGGAATTGGATGCCTTTGAAAATCCCACCTTATCAAGTCCGAGGCATCAGTAAGACAATGTGCATGTGTTTAGCTAGACAAGCAGGAAGATAATGACAATGGTGGTCAGTAACAATTACACTATTCCCTACTCCATTTCATGCTTCAACTGCCCAAGTGCAAATTTCTAATTATCAGTTTGTTTTTTCCAAATACATGGAATAGTCATGGACTTTCACGAGGTGAGTGGTTGACTTTCTGAAGCCACTCCGCTTCCCCAAGGTTGTCCTTTTTTTAAAAGCTTTTCTTAGATTAAAAATCTTCCTGCTCTACTCCCCATGCCTTGTGTCATCATGGAATTCTTCTGCTCTTTTCTTTTCTCCTCGTAATACTTTATGCACTCAAAGTGCTGTACATATTCTAAGTGCTTTACAAAGAGGGAGGGAGACGTTACAATCTCCGTCTTACAGAAGAGAAAAACTGAGACTGGCTAAGGGACTAGTCCAAGCCTACACAATGATTTAGTGTAAAAACTGGGGTGAAAACAAGGAGCTCCAACCCCTCTCCTGAGTCCTTTGAGCCACGTTTCTTTTCATGCCTCCTTATGAAGTCAAGTATACACATGTTGAGAATGTACTCATTAACATCTTTCATTAATCACTTGTACGGTCTTGGGTTTAATTGGCTGATTGTTCAGGCAGCCACTGTCTGGCCTGTGGCATGCTTTATAAAGGTGCAAGGTTGCTTTATAAACTGAAACTATTAAGGCTGAATAATCCATAGTGACTGAACTGGAAGGCATTTGCAGTCCAAGCTTTCTGTGCAATTCTGTGATAAATACTTGAAAGTTGATGTAAAAATGTAAAGCTCTTGAAATACTGATATTTTACGAGCATTTCTATGTTGCTCACTAATGTGAAATTTCTCAATTCACAAATGCCAAAAAATGTATATTGACCTTGTAACTCTCAACACTAAAATTTGTTCCTCTAATAATCTGCTATATTCAGACTGTATTCCTATATATTTTTGAGTCCCATCAAAATAATTTTTCCCCATTTGGAGGAAAACATAGAAGGAGTAAGGTAACAGATAAAGTGCATTCTTCAGATTTCTTTAAATACAATATTGCCTCTGATTTTCCATTTGTAAAATGACTTGTCAGCATAAACTGTAATGCTCCCCCATATCTATTGAATAGAAGGGAGGGCTGGAATTCTCTAGTTCAGCCTCTCTTCATTGAGCAGGAAGTGACCCATATTGATTTTAACCTTTTTAACCTGTCTTTTCCAAAGCCCAGGGATGGGGTGGTATTTACCAGAGGTGATTTTTGCCAGGTAAAATCTTGTTGTTTTTACTGCCCCAGGATAATCTAGTTAGTCCCCATGTTTTAAAAACTTCGTTAATGCACTCCACATTACATTTAACTTTAGTTACCATATTCAAATTGTGGATGTTATACTAATATATGTAACTATAGTACTGAGCATCGGAATGTCTATGGTTTGGTTCAGTATTTTCTCTAGTAAGCTATACATGTCATGGCTCATTTCATTTTTCAATATTGTATAAACCAGTGGTTCTCAAACTTTTGTATTGGTAACCCTTTCACAAAGCAAGCTTCTGAGTATGACACCTCCCCCATAAATTAAAAACAATTGTTTTATATATCTAACACCATTATAAATGCTGCATGCAAAGTGGGGTTTGGGGTGTAGGCTGACAGCTCATGACCTACTCCCCCAAGTAATAACCTTGCGACCCCCCCCCAAGGGGTCCCGACCGCCAGTTTGAGAACCTCTGATATAAAAGTCAAACAACATAATACAGAGTTGTAGGCTTTGAAGCGCTAAGGAATTGGGATCATACAGAGTCGCAGACTTCCAGTCCAGGTCCATTTGGCCACGCAGCATTCTGCAGCAGAAGACCAACTTTGATGTAGCAGATAGACCAAGCCTATTCCTCAGTTTTGAATGGAAGTATCTGAAGTTTGAAAAGATTCATTCTGTGCTTCCTGAACTTGCTAGACACTGATGTGATTATTTTCCCGTTTTCCTTTTTAAACAGATACTTACCAGTGCCCTGTCCTAAACTAGTCTTTCCTGCGAAATTGCCAAACCTACCAAAGCCACCCATGTATGGGGTCGTAACTACACCGGTGCCCAAAAATATCTTATTCAGGAACATAAATGTATCCTTTTAATAATTTACTGTAGTTATCAGTGGACAACACACTTTCACTTGTTAGTAAGATCACTATAAAAACAGCAGACGCCATTTTCCTATTAGTGAAATGCTGCCACTTCAGAGCCATCTCTTAATATTTCTATCCTTTTCATATGTTGCCAGTAAAATGAGCTCTTCATCCGTATACCTCTTACGCTGTGCTTTCAAACCTGTGAAGGATTTATTTTCTCCTGCAGTGGAATTTTCTGCACTTAATGCATGGTTCTCAAATATACCTCTTTACTGGTCTATCCAGTAACCTGTCACTTTGAATTAATAGTTTTGTTTTCTATGTTCACATTGGGTAGAAGTGAAGTGTTGTTTCTGTATCCTCCAAGTGTTTGGCTTAATTTCTTATTTGAAGGCTCTGTGCTCTTGTATCAATAGCTGAGTGTGTTTATGAACCTGGTGATTGCAGGAGTTATAGTCCTTGAGAACACTGCTAAAGAAATATCAGTAGAGGATAATGTTCTAAAGTGCCTCTAGTTAAATCAGTAAGTTAAAGATAAGTTTGCAAGCTTTGCTGAGCTTCTGCAGTTTTATGGATGAAGAGATACAGCAGTTTCATAAAAAGAAAAGTACTTGTGGCACCCTGGAGACTAACAAATTTATTTGAGCATAAGCTTTCGTGAGCTACAGCTCACTTCATCGGATTCACTGAATGCATCTGATGAAGTGAGCTGTAGCTCACGAAAGCTTATGCTCAAATAAATTTGTTAGTCTCCAGGGTGCCACAAGTACTTCTTTTCTTTTTGTGAATCAGACTAACACGGGCTGCTACTCTGAAAGCAGTCTCATAGAGGCTTTACATTGAGGTACCTCCAGGGTGTTCACTGGTTATGGAACTCAGCACACATCTCAGGGGTGGATTTTTTTGTTTTGGGTTGTTGTTTTTTTTTTTTAAATTGGGATGAGAGCAGCTCTGCATCCCTAAGGAATCTGCATAGTGCATGGTTCGGGCTTGTCAATGCAGAGTGCTTGATTAAAATTTTGGTTTCTTTGTAATGTGTTCCCATTTAGGTAAAATATTACATCTGTAGTGTATTGAAAGTCTGGAGCATACTGTCAATCACCAATGTCAATTGTATATCAATGGCTGTGAAATGTATATCAGGGGAAGATCCTGTGCACTTTTGATCGTTGCACCTGCAGGCTGGCTTTTGTTTGCAGAGCTAAAGCCCCAAATGTTGAGTCCATAGCTCTTGTTAGTTGAGAGGGAAATACGATCCAGGAATTTGAAAGCCAGCTTGTTTCTTCATGGCAGCAAGTGTTACTAGTACTGGTAGTTGACTCATCTTATTTTCCCATTGCAAATACCAAAGCCCAATGAAATTCCTTATCTTCCACTCCTATCTGTGTCCCAAACACAGTGGGAGAATTTACAAAACCTTTTTCCCGTCTTCATAACAAAATGCAAGTCTGTATGGGAAAATGGATCTGTGACTTTAGAAGCAGTTCGCTATTATAAGACTTCTGGCTAGGTTTACAAAATAAATCTTATTTAGTTAAAAACTAACTGAAGAGTAGGACTTTGGAACTGTGGTATTCTCAAATGAAGCACTCCAGGGATTATTTTGCCAATTTACCAATCAGAATATTATCTTCCTAACTCTTGATTTGTTTGGGCACTGTGGTAAGTGTGTAGTTTCAACCAAGATAACCAGTTGTTTCACAGCTGCTCCTTGTGCTTGCAAATGTATGGTGACGATTCTGTCCAAGCCTCTGATGCGTTAACGGATCTATGGCTAGAGGACCTCAAGAAGTGAAGAACTACAATGAGCGTTTGCCATATTAGCCCAATTTTGAGTTCTGAAAACAAAGGTTACTCATCTTCTTCCAGCCCTGCCACTCAAGGTGTCTAAAAAGCAATATGTATTTGGATTTTTCTAAAAACCAAACTTTTTTTTTTCTGTAGTGCTTTTCACAGCTAGATGTCTCAGGAATAAATTTCTTTTTAAAAGGAAAATCTAACAAAAGCGTTTCGAACCACTTTACAAGTTTGTGTAGCTAAATATTGGTAGTACCTGTGTAGAAGTAGCCTCTGTGCATAGAATGTCTCGTGAGTAGGGCCCTACCAAATTCACGGCCATGAAAAAACATTTCCTGGATCATGAAATCTGGTCTTCTGTGTGCTTTTACCCTATACTATACAGATTTCACAGGGGAGACCAGCGATTCTCAAATTGGGGGTCCCTGACTCAAAGGGAGTTGCGTGGGGGGGGTTACCAGGTTATTTTAGGGGCATCACGATATTGCCACTCTTAATTCTGCACTGCTGCCTTCAGAGCTGGGCCGTTGGAGAGTGGCTGCTGTTGGCCAGGCGCCCAGCTCCGAAGGCAGCACCCCACCACAGCAGCACAGAAGTAAGAGTGGCGATCCCATACCAGGCCATCCTTACTTCTGTGCTGCTGCTGGTGGTGGCTCTGTCTTCAAAGGTGGGCTCCCGGCCAGCAGCTGACGCTCTCCAGCGGCCCAGCTCTAAAGGCAGCGCCCCCACCAGCAGCACAACTCCCTTTTGGATCAGGACCCCTAAAATTACAACACCTTGACATTTCAGATTTAAATAGCTGAAATCATGAAATTTACTAATTTTAAAATCCTATGACCGTGAAATTGACCAAAATGAACTGTGAATTTGATAGGGCCCTAATCATGAGTAGCCTGGATCTTAGCACCTGATTTACTGAAATGAGGAACATTTACTTGGATTACACAGGATTATATTCCCTGTTTTCATAAAACACTATGGGGTTATTAATTTGTGGTTAAACGGACGTCAGAGCCTTTCAAAAAGGAGTTTGACTTGTCCAGAGGATGGCATCTTTCATCTGATCATCCTATACTGTTACATCCAGCAAAGTTGTTTCACTCCTGCATGAACAAGTGTTGCTCACAATGGCTGTACTACTTGCCTTGTGACAGGTCAGTTGGAAATGGTGGCTGACCTTTATCAAATGTAGTGGGCCGGAATACGGAGGAAGTGCTAACTTCTACAGGAATTAATTGGTTAATATCAATTTTATCGAATAAAGTAGTGTCTCACTTTCATGTAAAAGATTTCTTAAAGTGGGGAAAATAACTAGAGACCCTGGACAAACATCATTCTTGTGAAGGAGCTTACTACTGTCTGAACATCTAAGTGCCTTGCAATGGGGTATATTTTTAATATCAATTATTTGGATTGATAATCTAAATCTTAACCATTTGCAAGAGCCAAGACTTGCTTTATGTAAAACTTTAGCCAGATTAAGCTCCTAGTCTATGTAAGAGCAACTAAGAATTGTGCACATTATACATTGTTCTCTTGCTTCATAAGTTTCTGAAACAGAGGATAAGTCGCAAGGGCTTCTTTTCCTCTTATGCATAGAGCCTTGCACAGATATAAAACTTGTACCCATATAGGGTCTGCGACCTGCAAACAGGGTCCGCGGATGTGGATATAAAGTGGCTATCCACAGATTTGCAGGGCTCTGCTTTTGCAATGGGTCAGGTTACTGCTCCATTAAAGCACTATGATTTGAGTCAAGCTTGCAGAGTCTCTTCTGTGTTTGTTTGGATCTTGCTATTTTTAAGCGTTTCACAAAACTGCAAGCTCAGAACACAACAGGCTGAAATACATGTTGGTTCTAGCTGGTCAGACAGAACTGGAAGTTGGTTGATCTGCTCCTTCACAGGAGGGTTTATCTTTATCCATTTCCTTCTGTGGGACTAAATGGACCTCTGCCCTGCCTCTTTTTCTTTTTCTTTTTGTAATTCATTGTTTGCACTTGCAGGTTGGGATGCAGTTTGCTACATATGTAAGTGCCACTAGCATAACCATCACATACTCACTGAAGGCATGCTTTTATATACTAAACTAGGCACATTATTATCATTCCTCCTTTAATACCCTGTAACAAACTGTCTTCCTTACGGGGGGTCGGGGGGGGGGAGGGAAACAGAGAGCTGAGCCTCAGTGAAATTATGCTGCGATATTGTTTGCATCTGGGTAGTTTATTGGCTAGTTACTACTGTTGCATGTCAGCAGTTTCACCTCCTACTTAAACTTTCTTGTTCTTTAAATTATAAACTCCCTGGGGCAGGGATTGCCTCTGTTTATTAACAATGTAGAGTGTTGAGTACCTTTTTGGTCCTAAGAAGTAATAAACTGTGGGTAGCTCACTTATGGTAGGTGTGGGTGAGGAGGACAGTTTCTTGCAGCATGTCTAAAACTAGATATGTACCTTCTATAGGTTTTTGAGTGATCTGCCCTGGAAACGCTACACATTTTACCACTTGTGTGCACAGCACAATCCCGTGCTAAATCAGAAATGATGCCACAGAGCATTGTTGGATTCCCAAGTCGGAATTTGCCACTCCGGGTCAGCAAGTGCTGGAATTTGTAACAGGTGCCTTGAGTTGTTCTGCAGTACCACAGTATGAGTGGCTGTCAAGGTTCCTTCCCCTCTCGAACTCTAGGGTACAGATGTGGGGACCTGCATGAAAGACCCCCTAAGCTTATTCTTACCAGCTTAGGTTAAACGCTGCCACCACCAAAGTGTCTAACAATAACAACAGGAGAGGTGCCCACTTGGAAAGTCTCCCCCTCCATCCCCAAATATCCCCCCAAGCACTACACCCCCTTTCCTGGGGAAGGCTTGATAAAAATCCTTGCCAATTTGCATAGGTGAACACAGACCCAAACTCTTGGATCTTAAGAACAATGAAAAAGCAATCAGGTTCTTAAAAGAGAATTTTAATTAAAGAAAAGTAAAAGAATCACCTCTGTAAAATCAGGATGGTAAATACCTTACAGGGTTGTCAGATTCCAAACATAGAGAATCCCTCTAGGCAAAACCTTAAGTTACAAAATGACACAAAAACAGGAATATCCATTCCATTCAGCACAGCTTATTTTATCAACCATTTAAACAAAACAGAATCTAATGCATATCTCACTAGATTGCTTACTAACTTTTTACAGGAGTTCTGACCTGCATTCCTGCTCTGGTCCCGGCAGAAGCATCACACAGACAGAGAGAACCTTTGTTCTCCCCCCCCCCCCCCCAGCTTTGAAAGTATCTTGTCTCCTCATTGGTCATTTTGGTCAGGTGCCAGCGAGGTTATCTTAGCTTCTAAACCCTTTACAGGGGAAAGAGTTTTTTCCTCTGACCAGGAGAGATTTAAAGGTGTTTACCCTTCCCTTTATATTTATGGACAGTGGCATTGCTAGACTCTAAAAGAAATCCCATCCAGCCTACCTTGGTTAGAAGATGTTTGCTGTAGGGGAGAAAATAAGGAATTTTTATTGATTCCCTGAAAGATGCAAGGGAGATCCCTATGGATACTATTGCAGTAAATAATTGTGATGTGCTGGAAGTGCATAAATAGTAGGGCTGTCAAGCGATTAAAAAAAATCACGATTAATTGCGCTCTTAATAGAATATCATTTATTTAAATATTTTTCTATGTTTCTACATTTTCAAATATATTGATTTCAACTACAACACCATAAAAAGTGTACAGTGCTCACTTTATATTTTTGATTACAAATATTTTCACAGTAAACAAAAGAATAGTATTTTTCAACTCGTCTAATAAAAGTACTGCAGTGCAATCTCTTTATCGTGAAAGTTGAGGTTACAAATGTAGGTTCTAAAGTTTTGCATTGTTTTATTTTTTAATGCAGTTTTTTTGGTACATGTTCTACAAGTCCATTCAATTCTTCAGCCAATCGCTCAGACAAACAAGTTTCGTTACAATTTGCAGGAGATAATGTTGCCCACTTCTTGTTGACAATGTCACCTGACAGTGAGAACAGGAGTTCGCATGGCACTGTTGTAGCTGGCAATCACAAGATATTTACGTTGCCAGATGCCCTGAAGATTCATATGTCCCTTTATGCTTCAACCACCATTCCAGAGGTGCCAAATGCAGCATACATTTCCTCAATTATCTGAAACAGGAACTGTCGGCATAACTAAGTCAGACTCCATTGAATTAAACCTGCTTAAAGCTTATTGCAGCCCTTGTATGCAAAGAGTATTTCTTAAGCAACCATGTAATATAGGATCAATTCCACAGCCATTTCCTGAAGCCTCCCTTTTCAGTAGCTGTTTTCTTGGTTATTTATCATTTGAAGATGATCGCACACTGTTTGTTTATATTTGATGTGTGGAAAACACTGGTGACAATTTTACTTTTGTGCTTTCTGTCTTAACTTTTGTCAGTCTCCTGTTTATGCTTCATCACTCTGTGAGCTCCACAGATCTTCATTCTCACTGGGAAAGCACTGAGGCCGAGACTTTAAACAATGGCACCAGAGTTAGGCCTCCAGGTCAGTGGCTGGTGTTCAAAAGTGCTGAGAACCAGCAGCTCCCACTGTAGTCAACAGAGGCTGCTGGATACTCAGAATTTTTGAAGATCAGACTTCGGCGCCTAACTTTAGACCCCTGAATAGTGTGGTGGGGATTTTTTGGGGCAGGAGGGGGTATTAATCTTGGCCTAAAACTTTTGGCTTTTCATCAACAGTGAGGCAATTCTCACTGAGCCTATGTCAGCAACTTCATTTAACAAAAAAAAAAAGATGAAAAAAACCCCCATCATACTGTTCAGAAATGGATGACCTGGGAGGAAAAAACCTGGAAACTGTATTGACGTAAAATTTGCTTAGGGCTAAAACTATGCAGTTGTAAACAGATGCCTTTCCCTAACCGTTCTCAAGCAAAGTTCATACACTATAGGATCAAAAGCTCATTCCCTTCCTTGGAGTTTGGCGTATTAACAAAGAAAGAAACAACAAGGAGTCTGGTGGCACTTTAAAGACTACCATATGTATTTGGGCATAAGCTTCATGGGTAAAAACCCCACTTGTTCAGATGCAGACAAAGTTCGTCCTAGGCCTTCAAAGGTTTGGTGTTTCCTACCACGGAATGTTCAGCCCACACTCTAGATCTCCTGTAGAACTCCTCCCTTAATCTTGTTAAGATAATGAGCCAACAGTATATAAATCTTCCCTTTGTATTTTCCACCAAATGCATCCGATGAAGTGAGCTGTAGCTCACGCTAGCTTTTGCTCAAATAAATTTTGTTAGTCTCTAAGGTGCCACAAGTACTCCTTTTTCTTTTTGCGAATACAGACTAACACGGCTGCTACTCTGAAACCTGTCCGTATCCCCTTAGCTATTTCCCAACAGATCACCACCTGCTAACAGGATGGGGTGTTTGAAAACTCTAAGGGCTTGACTACACTAACAGTTTATAGTGTTCTAACTTCCTGGCTCAGGGGATGTGAAAAATCACCCCCCCCCCCCCAAGCGTAGCAAGTCAGAGCGCTCGTGTAAACAGGCTCTGAGCGCTGGGAGCCGCGCCTCGGAGCTAATTCCCTCGTGGGAGTTGGATTACCAGGAGTGCTGGGAGAGCTTTCTCACACCCAACTCGCACTTCAAAGCACTGCCGTGGGAGCATTTCCCGTGACAGCGCTTTGAAGTTTCCAGCGTAGCCATGCTCTATGAGCATGTTACAGTGATCTTGGCCCAGAGAAAACTTCCATACCCTTTTCGGTAGGGAAATGGTATCTGCTCATTTGGTTCTCAGTTTCGTGGTTTCATGTGTTTTTCTTCCTCGGTGAGAAGAGTTATACGACAGATGGAATGATATCTTTGAATCAAGAAATTTGCTATTTCAGACAGTGCCATGGTGTGTTGCACTTGTGTAATACCTTTCATCAGAGGATCTCAAAGCATTTTGTGGCCCTGATGGGGGACCCTGGCAGCTAAAATTCAACACTTAAATTTTATTTAGTTTAATGGGAGCACAGGAGGGTAGAGGGGAAAAAATGTTTTTATCTCTGCATATTTAAGGTTTTTAGGTGTACAAACAGACTTGTTAAAATTGTATGACTCGCACAGAATCCCACGTGGCTTCTGTTTATATCAGGGTGATGAGCTAGTAAGGAACAGATACCATCAAATGGGGGACAGGGCTATAGTCAACTTTCTTTACAGCTGTTTCTGCTGAGTCTATTCTTCTTTAGATGTAGGTCAGGACTGAGGAGTGTGAATAGCTACTGACTCAACGCAGTATTGTTAAATTTCACTTATGAGTCTTAAAATCAGTTTCACCCCACATTTAGAAAATGCCATCCATGCAACATGGAAATTCTTCAGCATGCATCCAGCGTGTTCAATAAAATGTTTGTTTTACAAAGAAATTGTAATCCTGACCATTTGTGTGCGGCAAAGATGACAGGAAGACTAGGGGAGAAAAAACTTAAAGATAATTTTCTAGAAAATGGAAATGCTTAAGTATTTAATCAGAGAAACTGAGCGTGCAGAATTGTTAGCAAATGTGTATGTGATAGTGGTTTGCTTTTTCATCTAGTGTCCTATGTTGTCACGAGGTGTGGTTATATGACAATTCACTCCTAGATCAGAGACGTTTAAACATGAGTTGTAACAATACTCCAGATAGAAATTACTGGCGGTTTCAGGCTATCTAATGGCCTTACTTAACACTGTGTGAAATACAAGAGAAATTCGACATTTTACCACTTTACATAGGATACTTTAGGCTTCTAAGTAGAGTGTTTACAAGAGAGTATTTTACACTAATATATTAGGATTTTAATATTAACATGCTGGAGTGCTAAATAACTTTGGGAACAATCCTGCATTGGCAGGGGAGAGAGTTGATGACCTTCTCAGTGACTCATTTGAGTGACTCAATTTCTCTCTTCTTTGTGTCCAAATTGGCAACCTAAGTTGCTGTGACACTATTGCAAAGTAGCGTGTTGCTGAGTAGAAGTGTCATCTAGTGGCAAGAACACTGCATCGGATGCATTCAGTGGAAAATACACTGGGAGATTTATATACACAGAGAACATGAAACAATGGTGTTACCATACACACTGTAACCAGAGTGAACATAGGCAGACAGGATTGCTGGATGCTCTTCCGTTTGACGCTGTCAGTTACTGCTCTGCTTCTGTTACTGTACATTTAAATGGATAGTTTCCATCTCAGTGTGTTGTGAGGTTTAGTGTTTTATAAGAGCATTCTGTAATGAAAGGTGTGATGGACATAAGTGTGGTTTGTAACTTTGTGACATCCTCTCTCTTGGGTCCCCTTCTTCTTAGTGCCTTCCACTCATTTTAGTACTGTTTGTTTAAATTTTAGAACTCAATTAGCCATTTGAATACTTTGCTGTCTCATGCTTTAGCCCTTATCTAATATATACAGGTTCCTGTTCTACATAATTGCTATACTGCATGGTAATTTTACTTGGTAAAAAACAGATTGCCTAGTCTCTGAAGTTTAAATAATCCCCACCTATTCAATTACTTCTAACTACAGCAGATCATGCAACATCCAGAAAAGTAGTCACTGCTAGAGGAAAGCTAGTCTGATTTTCTCTTAGTCTCTGCTGAAGGAGGGGAGAAGAAACTCCTGTCACTGCAATTTTGGTAGAGTATGCTGAAGGCTTAGCATTGCAAACTTGGAATATAGCATCAGTACAGTTGAAGTTTCTCTTATTATGGAATAGGTGAGCTAGTTAAGGCATGCAATGAGAGAAATATCCATCAGTGAGGATCTCTCGAAAATAGCACCTAAAAAGGTTTTCATCAGAGAAAGTAATCTTAGTGGATTAACAGTTTGGACTGTAAATGTTTTCTGGCCTGTTGAGAGCGCATCAATTAAAAAATAGTATTGCCATTCATGGACTGAATCTGACAAATACAGAAAATTCCAAGGTCAGCCGTCCACTCCAGCCTCAGTTGCCCTGTTGTGGCCTGGTTGTTTCTGTAGATGGGTCTTAGAAAGATTCCCTTACATGATGTCCCTTCTGCACACTGGATACTTTGGGCAGCGTAGGGAGTTTCGGGCTAATTTTAACATGAGGCATGTCACTGGAGACACTCAAAGTTAAATGAATTAACTACTAAAGATGTGAAGCTAATGGGACACTAAACCCCCTGTGGAGGTTGTCGTTTGGAAGTAAAGTGACCTTAGTCGGGTTTAGTTTAATACAATTTAACCAATGCGCATTAAATTGACTTTGCACAGACACACTCAGGTCAGTTAGACAAGCCCTGAGACTTAATGGCAGCGTCTCTAATGTTGTATACTGTATGATGATAAACCTCGACAGTAACATTGTGACTCAAAATTTAAAATAAAGCTCTCCAGAGGAATGGGCAGGAATTGTTTGTGTTGTTTGAATTTGGTGCTTGTGAAAGTAGTGAATTGATGATGCTCCTAAGATCATAGGCATAGGACTGTGAAGCACATGCTTGCATGCTTTTCTGAATGGGGGCCATTGGGAATAGGGGCTGTGCAAGCTTCCCATCCCCCACACAACTTTACCAGAGCTCTGCATACTTTCTCATGCACCTCCTGTTTCTCCTGAGTAGATTGCTAACTCTGCATTATTCCAAATTGCACTCTGAATTTATAGATAGTGCACCTATTGCCCTTCAGAGGCTAAAACAACTTCACGTTATGGCTTATGCTACAGTTTGAACCTACGCTTCCAAAGTGGAAAGGAAGGCTTGTGTGTTTAAATGGCATGTAAGTGTGTTAACTTTGAAAGAGGACAGTGTTTTGCGGACTCCTTTGGGGTTGGATAGCAGTAATATTTCTGCCCGTTGATTTGAGTTTTAAATTAATCCAGTCTTCATCTTTCTTTGCTCTGTTCACCTCTGCTTTACGTTTGTTATACATCACAACACATGCTCAGGAATTGTAGAGTGATTATGGTGTGTCTCCACTAAAGCTGGAAGGTGCAATTCCCAGCTCACGTAGACATAATCACACAAGTTCTATCTATGGTTAGTGTGCTAGCTCTGAAGTGTAGCTACCCTGAATATAGTCCTAGGGTCTCAGACAGGATCATACTGAGGCAGCTAGCCTCTTACACCATACAGCAACCATTCTGTTTTTAGTGCACTACCTGGATCAGAGCAAAGGCTGGTGTGTCTGCTTGAGCTGGAACTCACACCTTCCATCTCCATTGTAGACCTACCCAAAATTTTTTCCCTCTCAGCTCCAGCTGGCCTACATTTCTACCTGCTAAGCAGTGAACAATCACTAAAAACAGGAATTTCAGTACTGCTGCCTGCAATGGTGCCAGTAATAGCTAGTCAGGCTAAACAAAACAACAGCTTATCCTTTAATTAAAGGGACATCGGCAGCCCAACATGAAACTTTCCTCAAATGTTCGAGATCATGGAGGTCCTGATTCCTTATCATCTTTTCTATTTTGTTGCTGAGAAACTTTTTAAAGACTGAAAACAGATGGAATAATCATGATTTTTCTCAACCACTCATGTATGTTTGTTACAGTTCTGAAGCAGTTAACTGACAAACCTTATTCTGAGTGCTAGGCTGACACTGATCATGTTTTGTGTACAAACAAGGATGATTTGTCATGACAAGTGGAAAATGGTGTTAAACAAAAGGAGCTGTGTTTATTTCAACAAAGTGCTGCAGGAGAAGAATCAATATTTACCAGAAGGCAGAGAAGTCATTCATTAGGAGGGAAATGTTATATCCAGGCCTCTAACAAAATATTAAAGAATGGACAGTTGTGTGAAACTATATACAGTTGGTTGTCAATCTTTTTTTTTTTTTTTAAAAGTGTATCCTTTTTTGTTTTTAACTTCGGAAATAGAATATTAGGTCAATGTTTAATAGTTCATATACAGGGCCTGTCCTTCAGATTGTGTACATTGTCATAGCTCTATTGAAGCCAGTGGAGCTATGCTGACCTCAGCAGCTGAGAATCCAGTCCATTGTCCTTGTGTATTAAGATCTTGCAGAAAAGCTAAGACACGAAAATGAGTTAAACCTAGCTAGGGACATAAAAGGCAATAAGAAGATGTTCTTTAAATACATTAGGAGCAAGAGAAAGAATGAGGGGAAATGTAGGTCCTCTACTTAGCAGCAAAGAAGAGCTAAAACTGGTGACATAAAGAACGTTGAGGTGTTTAATGCCTATTTTGCTTCAGCCTTCGCTAAAAAGTTAATGGTGATTAGATGCTCGACACAGTTAATAGTAACAACTCGGGAAGGAACGCAAGCCAAAATAGGGAAAGGACCAGTTAACGAATACTTACATAAATTAGATGTATTCAAATCAGCAGGGCCTGATGAAATTCATCCTTGGGTACTTAAGAGCAAGCTGAATCTAATTCAGAACCATTAGCAATTATCTTTGAGAACTCTTGGAGGTCGGTTGAGGTCCCAGAGACTGAAGAAGGGCAAACATACTACCCAACTTTAAAAAGGGGAATAAAGAGGACCTGGGAATTATAGACCAGTCAGCCTAACTTGGATACCTGGAAAAATACTGGAACAAATTATTAAACAATCAATTTGTAAGCACCTGGCGGATACTAGGGTTAAAAGGAATAGTTAGCATGGCTTTGTCAAGAACAAATCATGCCAAACGAACCTAATTTTCTTCTTTGACAGGGAAGTAGTAGATATATCACATCTTGATTTTTAGTAAGGCTTTTGGCATAGTCCCACATGATGATGTCATAAGCAAATTAGGGAAATGTGGTCTAGATGAAATTTATTATAAGACGGGTTCAGAACTGGTTGAAAGACCCTACTCAGAATAGTTATCAATAGCTCGCTGTCAAACAGGGAGGATGTATCCATGGGACCTGCAGGGGTCAATCCTGGATCCAGTACTAGTCGATATTTTCATTAATGACTTGGGTAATTAATGACTTGAGCATATAAAGTTTATAGAGCTTATAAAATTTGCAGATGACACCAAGATGGGAGGGGTTGCAAGCACTTTGGAGGACAGGATTCAAATTCAAAACAACCTTGAGAAACTGGAGGATTGGTCTGAAATCACAAAGATGAAATTCAATAGACAAGTGCAAAGTACTTCATTTAGGAAGGAAAATCAAATACACAACTACAAAATGGGGAATAATTGGCTTACGTGGTAGTACTGCTGAAAAAGATCTAAGGTTTATAGTGGATCACAAATTGAATGAGTAGGCAATATGATGCAGCTGCGAAAAAAGCCAATATTCTGGGATGAATTAACAGGAGAGTTGTATGTAAGACTCAGCATTTGTCCCTCTCTACTTGGCACTGGAGAGGCCTCAGGTGGACTAATGTATCTAATTCTGGGCACCGCATTTTAGGAAAGATGTGGACAAATTGGAGAGTCTAGAGGAGAATAAGAAAAATGATAGAAGGTTTAGAAAACCTGACCTAGGAGGAAAGATTTGAGGAGGAGGGAGGGGACATGTTTAGTCTCGAGAAACTAAGACTGACAAGGCACCTAGTAACAGTCTTCAAATATGTTAAGGACTGTTATAAAGAGGACTGAGACCAATTGTTCTGTCTTCTGAAGGTAGGACAAGAAGTAATGGGCTTAGTCTGCAGTAAGGGAGATTTGAGGTTAGATATTAGGAAAAACTTCCTTAACTATAAGGATAGCTTAAGCTCTGGAATAGGCTTTCAAGGGAGGTTGTAGAATCCCCATCAGTTGAGGTTTTTAGAACACAGGTTGGACAAACACCTGTCAGGGATAGTCTCTTTAGAATGTCTTGTTGATGCCATTTTCTGACGCTGTGGATTCAGAGAAGGATGTCTTGTATTTGAGGCCAAAGAGGAATCCACGGTTAAATGTCCTCTGACTTCCCTGTTTTTAATTAGGTTACTTCATTAATCTGTTCTGCTTTCAGACTTCGTCATTAAGGGAGGAAAACGTGAGATCAGCATAGAAATGTCTCAAATCTGCAGGATTAAAATTATTTGTTTATGGAGCTGAAGTGTAAATGATAACTTTAAATTCTAACTTGAGCCTTGTTTGAGGAGCTCAAGTCTTGGGGGTTTTCAGATTTTGTTTTATTTTTGTCAATGTATCCCAGACTGATGATAAAGCAGTTTTCTGTATAAACTATTAGTTGGTAAAAAGTTTACAGGTAGTTGTCTAACCAAAACTCACCAGTGGCTAATATGCTACAGGACTTAGTGTAAGAGATCTCTGGATTCAGGTGTCTGGCCAGAACTTCACAACCAACCCCAACATTGTGTGCTGCTTTTCCTGCTCTTCGGGCAGTTTTGCCTGAATTACAGAGGATTGTTACTGGTAGTGATATCCTAATGGCTTATTAGTCAACCATTTCAACAACAGAGCATCAAAAATTTCTCTTGTGACAGTTGTATGGCAGTGCTCTATTTGTGCAAGAGAACATGTCTACCTTTACTCTATTGTGATGGCTATACTGTGATAGCTAATGGTGTCTCAGTAATCATTTGGCTGACATTTAATTTTTGCATTGCAATCTATTCTCTCCAAAACATGTTAGGTGAGTAATAAGCTGCTCATTTTCCAAATGAGTAAACTAAGGCACAAAGATTGAGGTTCACTTACGATTCTCCACTGCAAACCTAGAATGTGGCACAAGGGCTGTGGAGAGAGTCCATTTATTCATGTAATTACTTTACCAGTGTGAGGGCATAAATATCCATCAGTGAAACTTGTCTTAAATTAGTCAATAAGATTTTCATCAAAGAGAATGATCTGATTGGCGTACTGCCTTCTGTGGATGTTTTCTTGGTGTTTGAGCGTATTAACAATAAAACTACTATTCAGGCATTGCTTCTAACTGACAAATGCAAGGAAATGCCAAATAAAAGCATCCCCTTCATCCTTCACTTTCCCTGTTCTGCACTGGTTATTTTGGTGCACATTAATGTAAGATATCTAATCCAATACCTGGATATGTTGGAGTAAGTTACAGGTGATCTACAAAGCAGAAAAAAATTGGTTGCTTTAAGATGTGACAGCCTAATGACTTTCATTCCATTTAAATGAGACCTTTCACTTAACAGTAATGTTTTCTAATGTTGTATGCTTTCTGTGGTGATGGACCCCTAAACAATGTTACTATGACTTATAAGTAAATAAAACCACATTTGGAATTTGCCATTGCAGGGACCTCAAGAATTGGTGCAGCTCCATCTCTTCTGTTCTCTGCCTATGGCACAGGATAGTTTAGTCTTCTGAGGGCTGCAATACTTTGGTCTAATTTCAGTGGTTGGGTTTCGTGGGATGGGGAGGTGGCCTCTCCTCTAGAGGAGGTCAGAGTAGGTGTAGTGTACACCAACTCTGACTAACTTGGTGCTTGTGAAAGAGGCCTATTGAGAGTGCTCTCAAAGGCAAGGCATAGTATGAACAGGAGCTTTGCAAGCACTCTCACCGTACAGCTCTACTGAGGCACTGTAATGTTACCCTGCAGCACCTGCGGCTACTTCATTGCTAGATTTCTCGTGAGCCAAGATTACTGATTCTTCTGCATTGTTCCAAAGTGCACTGTGGATTTAGCAATATGAGACTAAAATGATCTAACTCATTACACTTGTAACTTTCACCACTACCTGAACCCAGGCTTCCAAAGTGGGAAGAAGGATGTGTATGTTAATCCCCAGTGTAATATCCTTTAATGTTCGCCCCCAGAAAGGAGAGGTTGTTACTGGCCTACTTTGGTTTGAACATCAGTGGTATGAGTGTCCTGCCTAAAGTCCCACAGTAAGCTAGTTTTGTTGTTATACTTCAGTGCTATGGACATTAATTATTTATAAAGCAATTCATGGAAATAAGTGAACATCTTCCAGAATGACACATTCCCAATGAGCCTTCGATTTGCTTAATTGGTATGTTCTTTTTTCCATTGGGATATACCAGTTGGATTGTACTGTAATAAAGCTGTCTTCATTGCCACTTACCTTATCTTTTATTGCAATATGTTCTCACTGAGCTCAGCAGTGCTCATTTTAAACTCTGTGTCAATATATCCTTGGCTTCTCGTTTGGTGAGATGCTGGGATTTGTGATTCTCTTGTTCAGTAGACCCTTGGGCAGAAAACTGTATCTGGAGTTAAACCTCTTGAACTGATAGGCTTGGGTATGAGGTTAAAAAGAGCCACTTTAAACTTGAAAACAAAGTAGATCTCAAAATACTTTCTGGGATTTGATTAGTGGAAATTTTCCTCTTGATTATTTGAGACTATGTGAAACTGATCTCTGAGGCCGTGTGAGAGTGTGCCTGTGGAGGGAGCCAGCGTTCTCCTACCAGATCAGAGCAGCCTCAAATCTTAATCTTGATCTGAGACATGGGAGTGAGGTAAGCGATTTTTACAGCAGACATAGCATTGCACATGCCCATGTGTTTGAGAGCACAGTGGCAGCTTTTGTTTCAAGAAAACTAAAAAGAAAAGGAGTACTTGTGGCACCTTAGAGACTAACAAATTTATTACAGCATAAGCTTTCGTGAGCTACAGCTCACTTCATCGGATGCAACATCCGATGAAGTGAGCTGTAGCTCACGAAAGCTTATGCTGTATAAATTTGTTAGTCTCTAAGGTGCCACAAGTACTCCTTTTCTTTTTGCGAATACAGACTAACACGGCTGCTACCAAGAAAACTGAAGTTAGACGATTAAATGAAATGACAATCTTTTTGCTCAACCACAGGTAATAAACAGTGTTGTGTTTTTCTTGGTGTTTTTTTTTTTTTTAAACAAAAGGTCATCACTTACAAATACAAACTGAAGTCAGTGTAGATAGGGCTAATGTATATTAGACAAGTTACACCAATAGAATTAAATGGATTTAAAATTAATCTAATTCCACCAATGCAAACCTCTATAGATGCACTTAAACCGGTTTAAACCTTCCTTAAGATAAATCATTATAAATTGGTAATGTAGTGAATTAAGCTAAATCCATTTAAGTGAGGCTTAAACCAGTTTAAGTACTTGAATGTTAGGGTTATGCATTGATTTTTTTTTTTATTCATTTAGTCATACCAGTACAACTTTTCTAAAGTAGACCAGCTCATAGACTTAAATTCTCAAGAACGTAGCTGAGCTGAGACAAAATCCTCCAACAAACAAGTGTATCGCCACCTTTGCATAACATTGCAGGGTAACTGCAATAAACGTAGGGGTGGAAGAGAAATTAGATTCTCCAGAAATTTGAAATAATAATATGAATAGTCAGGACCACCTTCACAGGGAAAATATTGAAATATACATCCCCTCTGAGCTCTAGATAGCTTTTACTTCAATTAAAATAGTCTAAGAATTGATCAAAATAATCTCCTCTAGAACCAGAGATGAAATCAAACTCATAACACCCCATTTCACCCACAAATTTCAGCTGTTGTCATGTCGTTTGTTCCACAGAAACCTGAGTAAATGGACGGGACTTGCACAGATGTAATCCATTTTGGATTATGGGATGGAGGGAGGAGGAATAAATTCTGAAATTTGAGTATCTTGCTGGCAACTCTTTCTTAAATAGAGGAGGGGGTACTCCAGTTGGAGTGCCTCTGCTGACCTCAGTTTGTGTCAGTATTGAATGGAAAGGGAGGGTCTCTCCAGCAAGCAGGTCTCAAGCCAGATAGGGCTGTCATAGGTCAAAACCAAGACTTTAATCCTGCAGCTCAGAGATTCGTTGACCAGTAGCCATCTGGGGTGGGAGGGGGAGGAGTTAGGAGTTACGCTGCCAAAGGCTATATAAATATACTTGGAATAACACACTGGGTTTTCCTTCTCAAGCATTCAGCCTTTTTTACTGATCCCATCTCATCTCTTACCCCTCAGAAGTTCTTTCTCTCTTCCCCTAGCCTATTCAATTCCTCCCCTGATAAAACATCTCTGTAATGCAGTGTTCTGTGTTCCTGATCTTTCAGCCCCAGGCACAAATGCTTGAACTTAAGAGAGGAAAACAAGTTGAAAATTTAATATAAGAAATTCTTTGGTGGCAAATAAATTAAAAATGTTTATGAATCACAGAATGCTTCCAGTCCTACTCTGGAGGAGGAGGAGGACATGTATGGTAGAGGGGAAACCGGGCTAATAATCTGTAATTTTAAATAACTTCAGTGTAATTCTAAGGACCTTTTTAGTAGAGATGTTTTAGTGTGTGCAGAATAGTTTATTCAGAGGGTAAAGACCAAAGCTTAGAGGCAAGAATGACCGTAAAGATTAGGGGGATAGGAAGGTATCTTCAGGGGTATGTTCAGGCTGGCAAGCTGTCTTGGCAGCAATACATGATGCTATTACACAGTAGCCACCTGTTCAACAAAACACCTAGTTACTCCTGCTCCCTGGCCAGTAGTGAATTGGGTATAATGGAAAGCTTGTTGTGTGTAGTCTGAAAGCAGAAAAGCAGCAAAAATTATTATGAATATGCTCCTGGTATAGCTGGTATTTGGAACTACGTTAGTGATTCTCCTGGAGGAAGCTCTGTAACTTGTTATATCTTGAAAGGCTGATGTGATGGGAGCATCAGTAAGTGAAGGAATTGGTAACCGGTTTCAGAGTGGTAACCGTGTTAGTCTGTATCTGCGCAAAAAAAAAAAAAAAAAAAAAAACCCTTGAGTAGTACTTGTGGCACCTCAGAGACTAACAGATTTATTTGGCCATAAAGCTTTTGTGGGCTGAAACCCACTTTATGAGATGCATGCAATGGAAAATACAGTAGGAAGATGTATAACACTGAGAACATGAAAAAATGAGTGCCATACCAACTGTAACGAGACTAATCAATTAAGGTGGGCTATTATCAGCAGGAGGAAAAAAACTTTTTTAGTGATGATCAGGATGGCCCATTTCAAACAGTTGACAAGAAGGTACGAGTAACAGGGCAAAAATTAGCATGGAGAAATAGTTTTTACTTTGTGTAATGACCCGTCCACTCTCAGTCTTTATTCAGGGCTAATAACTGGTGTCCAGTTTACAAATTAGTTCCAATTCTGCAGTTTCTCGTTGGAGTCTGTTTTTGCAGGTTTTTTTGTTAGAAGATTGCGACTTTTAGGTCTGAAATTGAGTGACCCAGGGAGGTTGAAGTGTTCTCAGACTGGTTTTTGAATGTTATAATTCTTGACGTCTGATTTGTGTCCATTTATTCTTTTACATAGAGACTGTCCAGTTTGGCCAATGTACATGGCAGAGGGGCATTGCTGGGACATGATGGCATATATCACATTGGTAGAGGTGCAGGTGAATGAGCCTTTTATGGTGTCCCATGGTGGTACAGGCTTCTTTACTTTTCAAGGAATATTGCAGAATTGGTTCAGATTGCCCCTCTTTCTCCCCCATCCCTCAAAAAATCCGTATGCTACTTTATTATTATAATAGAGAACCATAGATGTGCATGGTGATTGCAAAACTCCCTCTATAAAAAGATGTATGACTTACAAGCTAATGGCTTTAGCCTCTTGGTAACCCTGCATCGTAGGTAAATGTTATAGCCCCATTTTACAGGTGAGGAAACGAGGACTCTGATCCTGTCCTTGCTTGGTGGGCAGACCCCATTGAAGTCAGTGGGGTTCCATGCAGGCATATGACTCCATCTGCATGGAGCTTACTGTGGGATTGGGACCAGAGATATAAAGGTATGACTTATTAAAGTTCACTCGAGGCATGTGGTAGAGTTGGGAATAGAACCCAGGCTCCTGACCATCCTCAGTACATTAAGAAAAAGGCCATGCTCTGGATAAAACTTGAACTCATGGGGGTGAGTGGCAGAGCATTGGAATTCGCGCTCTTGCAAAATGCCAGGGAAAGGTAGGGAGATGGTGCAAGACACATTTTTAGGCAGGATGTCTGGCAGGATATCTGTTACTCTTGCGGGGGAGATTTCTCATGTGCCCCTCAAGCAGCAATTGTTTTGTGCCTAATTCAGGTGAAGATGGCCATGAAACGTCTAAAAAAAGTAGCATAGGCTGAAAAGCCAGGTATAATTTCAACATACTCATTCCTTAAAAAGTATGAGAGAGGTTGCATGGCTGAGTCGCTACCTGACAAAACTGTGTTTAAAAAAAAAAAAAAATTGTTTTAACTGATTTTTTTTTTTTCCTCCCCCTGTGCTCATTCCATTACAGAGCCTAGCCCAGCTAGAGAACTTGTGCAAGCAGCTGTATGAAACTACAGACACCGCGACACGGCTCCAGGCAGAAAAAGCCTTGGTCGAGTTCACCAACAGCCCGGACTGTCTAAGCAAGTGCCAGCTCCTCCTTGAAAGAGGAAGTGTACGTAGAAAATAATAATAATCAGATTCAAACGAACTGGCATTCAAATTTGGCATTTTGGGTGAATGCTCTGAATGAAACGGGGAGCTCATTAGGTTCTGCATACCCAGTAAGCTGGAACGTGCAATATTCACGAACGTCTTCTGCATACCAGACTTAAACCTTCAGTTGGTCCGGCATTTTCTATTGGTTTAGAAAAAAATTGGAGTGTTTCCACTAAGAGGTTTCCCTTTTGAGGAATCCTGCTTAGATCCTAAAGCACATCTAATCCACAAAGATAAGTATGCTTAAACACAGTTATGAAATGTGGTCCAGACTTGATATAGCATAGTTGTTAGTTGTTGGGTGGGTTGTGGGGAGATGAAGTGTGGAAGGGGTTATTGTGAGAGGGAACACAAAATAGGACTCTCTAACCATGCTAGGAAACAGTGTGTGAATTTGGGCTAAAGTGTCACTAACACTTTTAGCAGGAGAGCTACTGTTACACAATCATTCCAGTTTTGTCCGTGTGTCTGTTTATAGTGTGAATCACATGAAAAGAACCTGTCTTTTGATAGATTGGTTCTTGATTAATCTTATGGGTTAACCCATTATGCAGCCTGATCTAAGACTACAACGTTAACTCTGAAAGGCAAATTTTCTAATTTCCACTGCTTTAGGAGTTCTAAAATAGCTTGGAAGATGTGATCAAAGACTAAAATCCCAGCATGAGATCTGAGATTCGGATGGGATTAAAACAGCAGAGTTTGCTTTAGGCCATTTTAGCTTACTACTAAGAATCTCTTAAAGCAAAGGTTTGCCTCTCCAATAATGTCCTCAAAGCAATCTAGAAACAATTTCAACCATGGGAAATGACAGTTTTTATCTTTACAGTACCCCCCCCCCCCCCCCAAAGTGGTCACTTGATTCACTTTGGCAGGATAAATCATGCTTAAAATTGCTTGGTCACAGGACCTTTTGAGGCTTGATTTATGGCCCAGTGTGCATTCAGCCCTTCGAGTCTATTAGATCAGTGCCTTGCTCACAAAAAATCAGGAAACATTAGCCACCCTGTCTCAAAGGATCAAGGAACCAGAATGAGATGGGGCACTGCGCAGTGTAGTCCCAGCTGAACTCAAGAGCTGAATTATTTATCTCTTTGTATTGTAAGTTTTTTGTGTGTGGACTCCTTAATTTCTTTGGAATAAAAAATAAATTAACCTCTGGGTTTCAGATTGCATTTGTGTTAACCATGGAGGAACCAGCAACTAGCACAGGGAAAAAAGGAGGGGTCAGTTTTAATGGGAAGTCTCTATATTACTTTGAATATAATCCCATTCTGTATCTGCAGATTGCCATTTTGTAAAGCTGATGCACAAATTGGATGATCTGACTTACTTGCATTTAAACTCTTTGGGCATATTATTATAAATGGGTTTCTGGTCTCTTGGATTCTTGGAATAGGTTATAGAGGCAAATCCTTTTTATAGTACTGGGTATTATTTAACACAAGAAACACTGGCAATTACACTGCCCGCAATTCATAGAATCTCATACAGCCTAGGATTTCTGATGGTTCACTCACATTTTCTGTATCCTATTCCCTAGATTAAATTAGTAATGTCCATTGGTCCGAGTGCTATTCTGTATGATATATAAATAAAATATGAAGGGAGAGGGAAAACTAACCTGTTTTGTAGTCAAGTGGAAGAGTTTGAAGTTTGTGTAAAATCTAGGACTGAGCAAGCAGTAACACTGGCCTGCAGCATATTGCTATTGCTAAAGTGCTATTGGCACTTGTTCCTTCCTGCTTGTCA
The DNA here is from genome assembly GCF_009764565.3 of Dermochelys coriacea. Taxonomy (NCBI): domain Eukaryota; kingdom Metazoa; phylum Chordata; order Testudines; family Dermochelyidae; genus Dermochelys; species Dermochelys coriacea. The sequence goes on from NC_050093.1 coordinate 5,376,056, forward strand.
TAATTCTCTCCACCCCTGTGTGAGGGCACACAGGTGGGGGGTATGTTTTAGGCTGCTGCTGCTGTCACCCGGTTATCTTTTTTCCTTCTAGATGCTCTTCTTAAAATATTTGGATAAACTTGGTGTATACAGAAACAAGGAACTAAGACAGTCAAGAGCATTTAGACTTGTGAACTGAGCTAATATTGAAGCCCAAATTTCCAGAGACCTGAAAGTTATTGGGTTAACGTAGTGCACGACCACCTTGTCTTCTGCTGTGGCCTCTTTTGTACTGAAACTTACATTAAACCACTGCTTCTTGTGTTGTTTCTTTACAGTCATCCTACTCCCAATTATTGGCAGCTACATGCCTTACAAAACTTGTGTCACGAACAAACAACCCTCTACCATTGGAACAGCGAATAGACATTCGTAAGTAGAAGTCTTTCTTTTCTCTAGCCAAGCCATTGGCATAGCAAGCAAATACTATGGATAATGACTAATAAACAGTACTGTATTGTGACAGGAAGTCTTTCTGCGAGCTATTAAGATTTATGGACATTGGTAGCCTCAAAAGTATAGTGAAAAGGCAACTTTGTTGTCGGATAATCTCTTTTCCTAGCCCAGAGACTACTGGGTTTGAATGCCAGATAGAAGGGAGTTATCCAGGTCCAAAGTAATCACAAATGTGTGGCCTTATGAACGAACAATTTTAAGATAGTAACTCAATTCTCTATAAATTAGGCTAGTCATCTCCTAATTCTTTCTCTTCCCTACTTGTTCCTTATAGCAAGGGGTATCTTAATGAATCCAGTTATTAGGAAAGGTGATTATTTTGTATTTGCCCTTCTTTGTTGTTCTATTTTGCCAGGTGCGGGGCTGGGGGGGGGAGAAGAAGGGTGAGGTTTCTTTCTGTTCATTGTCTCCCAAGTCATTGGAGACAGATACTGGCTAAAGTCTGCTTTTTGCCTGTGACCCAGTACAGGGATAACTTTCCTGTTTTCTTGTCTATACAAAATTGCATTGAACTGAGACTGGTGAGCTTTGCAGCTCTGCTGCTATCAAAGAGACAAAGGAGCTCAGCCATAGTTCTGATACTAGTCAGCGCTAAAGAGTGGGCCAAGGTGGAAAGCAACTTGGAAAACTTAGAATTCTATTAATCCAAGGCTGAAACTAAACCCTGATTGTGACTGCAGATTACTGTATGGTCTGTCTTTCCAGACGGTGATCTGTGCTAAGGAGTGATAGAGCAGGTCTGATTGCACTGATGCACTTTTAGGGAAGGAAGGGAGAATGAATAGGACGCTTGGGCAGTCTCTTCCAAGAGTATAGACTCATAAACATTTACATCAGAGCGGACTATCGTGATCATGTAGTCTGACCTCTTGTACGTTGCAGGCCACAGAACATCAGCCACCTACTCCTGTAATAGACCATAACCTCTGGCTGAGTTACCGAAGTCCTCAGATCATGATTTAAAGACTTCCATTTGGAGAGAATTCACCATTTACACTAGTTTAAACCTGCAAGTGATACATGCCCCATGCAGGAGAGGAAGGCAAAAAACAAAGGGTGTCTGCCAATCTGTTCGGGGGGGGGGGGAATTCCCTCCCAATGCCAAATATAGCAATCAGACCCTGAACACGTGCGCATGCCCCACCTGACAGAGAATGGCAGATATGGTTTCAGAATTGAGAATGCCTTGTGGGACTCCATTTGTCACTTGCAGTAGTTCCTGTGAGAGAGCCATTCTGATGGGATGGGGTAGAAGCCTATCTCTGACTAGTGTCTTGTTGGGAGAGTAACTATGGTATCTCCTTTTCTGTGTGGTTGTGACCGTAGGGACTCTTCTTTGCCCAACTGGCAAAGGGTTTACTGTTCTGTAACAGCAGCTCTTATCGGGCCTTACATACTTTCGACTCATAACACACTGCTTTCATAGTATGTGTGAGGTGTAAAATGGAAGCTTATGTCATATGGATCCTCATAATAGTTATGTGATGTATGCCTGGGTGATATTTAAAAACTTGGTTGTATGTACATTCTGAAAATGTTTTAGAATCTGTCTCCCAGGCACGGTTGGCAAGCGGGTTTTGCCAGACAAGGGAAGTGGAATCACCTACCTCGTTTGTTTATATGTAATTCAAACATTGTAAAGTCCAGCACAAAAGACGCCCCATTTACAAATGAGAATCAACAGGAAAAACAGATCGATGGGAGGATGCGAAATAAACTTGGTGGGGGGGATGGGACACTTTGGCACCAGCACACCAGGAAGGAAACCCCATGCAGTCTTTCTGACTCTGGGGTATGAGAGAGAGGAACAAGGATCCCTCTTTTATCTTGCGCTTGAGCGAGTGACCCTGCAGTGCAGTTGTATCAAAGAAAACAGGATCTCAACCAACCTTGGTTGAAATGCTGCAAGAAAGGCAATAGGTGAGAAATTGCTCTAGACAAGTTTAGCCTGTTAAAGTTTAGTCTTAGCCTAGTGCAAGCATTTCATACTTTTCTTTTACTTGTAACCCGTTGTTTTTCTTATTTGTGCAAACTGTGCCTTAAATCTTTCCCTTTGTTAATAAACTTACATTTGTTTTTACTATACATAGATTACAGTGCTGTGTTATGTTAGAGCTGATGTGTATGTACTGCTCCCTTGGGAGTAGTGAACCTTTTAATTACTGTGAGTGTCCGGTGAGAGGGATGTTTTCAGGGTGGTTTGTGGCCTGGGGTGCACCTACTGTTAACCTACAAGGCTGAGTAAGGGTTTGCAGAGCCCTGAGAAGTGTGTGAGAGTGGCTGAAGGACTGACACCCAGCTACCACACGCAAGACTTGGTCACGCTGGATGCAGGAGTGGGATAGCAAGGTGACTTGCCGTCTGGAGCCCCGAGAAAGCATGTTGTCGGTGCTTTACCAAGCCAGAGTTAGTCAGCTTCTCCTTTCTCACTGGACAACGGAATGCCCTGATGTTGGGGGAGCCTGTCCTGAGGGAAAGGTCCTTTCAGCAGTTCTTGCCAAACGTGTTCTTACAAAGGACTGAATTCCTCTTCTAATACAAAAGAAAACACTTGGGTGGGAAGAAATTGTTCTACATGAATACCCACCCACAATTTCATATCTTTAGAACCTCCAGACCCTTGGTGTATTGTATTGTGACTAGTCTGTCAAAAAAGACACGAATAAAAGGTCAGTTATAGTTGTCTGGATACCATAACTGCATTTACATTTTACTCCTTTTCTTTTTGCGAATACAGACTAACACGGCTGCTACTCTGAAACCTGCATTTACATGCTTTCCAACATGGTGATTTGTTTCCTGTGTTTCGGTGTAAGCTTTGTAAAGATATTTTTCCTAATGCAGATTCACAACCTTATGTTCAGCTTAACAGTCTCTTTGTCTAGGAATTTTCTTATTTTATTCTTATTTTTTGTCTTGCAGGGAACTACGTGCTCAACTACCTTGCCACCAGGCCAAAGTTGGCAACTTTTGTAACGCAAGCACTAATTCAGTTATATGCCAGGATCACAAAGTTGGGCTGGTTTGACTGTCAGAAGGATGAATATGTCTTCAGAAATGTGATCACAGATGTCACAAGGTTTTTACAGGTCAGGGACACCTTTAAAAATAAAGTGTGTGGGGGGGGACAAAAACCTGGTGTGATCGGAGTGTTCTTGTGCATGAGTTGCCATATAATACTCTGAGAACCAGGGCAAGTGTGTAGCTATTTTTCCACTTCCACTGCATTGGCTATTGCTACTCAAGAGCTCTAGTGTGTATGGCCTGTCAAAGTTGATAAATTTAAAAATCAACTGTCTTGATAACTGTCCCATATGAGATTGTAAGCCCTTCAGGATAGGGACTGTCATTTTGATTTCTGTAAAGAGCCTGGCACTCGTGGTGTGCTCTGTGACAGGGTCAGGCCAGATGGCTACAGGAGAGTAATAGAAGGCAGATATATTAGCCCCAGGTTAAGTAGGTTCTTTTTCCCTGGGTAAAGTAACAGGGAAGGTTCCAGAACAATGGGCAACCTTCTGGAGACAATTAAGACAGACAGGCTGATTAGAACACCTGCAGCCAATCAAGAAGCTGCTAGAATCAATTACGGCAGGCTAATCAGGGCACCTGGGTTTTAAAAAGGAGCTCACTTCAGTTTGTGGTGTGCGTGTGTAAGGAGCTGGGAGCAAGAGGCGCTAGGAGCTGAGAGTGAGAACGCGGACTGTTGGAGGACTGAGATGTACAAGTATTATCAGACACCAGGAGGAGGGTCCTATGATGAGGATAAAGAAGATGTTGGGAGGAGGCCATGGGGAAGTAGCCCAGGGCATTGTAGCTGTCGCACAGCTGTTCCAGGAGGCTCTCTAGACCTCTGCATTCCACAGGGCCCTGGGCTGGAACCCGGAGTAGAGGGCAGGTCCGGGTTCCCCCCAAATCCTCCCAACTCCTGGTCAGACACAGGAGGAGTCGACCTGGACTGTGGGTTCACGAAAACGGCCAAGCTGAGGGCTGCTGTGAAGCTCCAAGGCGAGCAAATCCACCAGTAAGTGCAAGACCCACCAAGGTAGAGGAGGAACTTTGTCACAATTATAAGTATTGAATAATGTGGCAGAACTTTAGGATTCCAAGTATATAATTCCTCTTTCAAATGATTTATCAAAAATGAAAAGCAGGATGACTACCTATTAAACTGGGGATATGTGCACCTCACCTCACTTGCAGCTGCTTTACAGCGAGTGTGACAAATTGCTTGGTTTGTTTAAATATCAATCTTTTAGTATTAAGTCAGGACCGTCAGGGCCTTCAATTTTGAATTTGGACCCTTTAGTATGGGAAAACTATCAGTCAAATGGTTTGGGTGTATCTGGGGTTTTTTTAGGTCATTAATTTTGGCTGTACCAACCTTGAGATCCTTTAAAATTCAACAGGGAGGAGAGGGGGTTATTTTTCATGCTCTGCCTAGGATTTCCTGGCAGCCATCAGAGTAGTACTGCTAAGAGAAGAGACTAAGCGTGGGGAAAATTCTCATTGCTCTGGCTGGCCGACATAGCTTCAGTGAAGAAGTGGAAAAAGACTGGCTGCAACTCATTGGCTGCAGAGTGCAAGATATGAGATGATGTGTGACAAAGGAAGGTTTTAAAAGTGTGCGTGATGTGGGGTGGTTGGTTATAGAAGATCTTCACAGATATTATGTGGAACATCGTGGCTGGACATATCTGTAGAAACATCCCATCCCATGATTATTATTAAATATTTACGCCGGTGTCTCAGGGTGCTATTGCAATCGGAATCAGAGAGCCGTTGGGCTAGAAGCTGTATAAACATGGTCAAAAGACAGTCCCTGCCCACAAGAGCTTAACTTTACAGGCAGAAGATGGAATTTTTTCAGCAGTCACAAACTGTGCGACTCTCTTCCAGAGGAGGCTAGCATGGCATAAAATCGCACTGTTCTCACAACGCTCTCAACACTTACTTTTTCTCCAAATTAACATTTTTAACTATTCAACTTCCACAAGTTAGAGGAAGATGCAAGAGTAGTAGTAAATAATCCCAGAGTTCATGGCGGCAGTGGGAGAAGAGGAAAGGAACTAGAGTGAGACTTTTATATTGTGATGGTGGGATTTATTTATTTGGATAGGCAGTAGAATAGTATGATGAGTGTGAGGATCGTAAAATTTTAAAAAGTGATATCTAGAAGATATTACAATGCTGAAGGATTACACCTTTCCATAAACAGCTCAAATGATTTCTAACTTTTTGAGACAATCCTGTTGCTTTTCTCTCAGCTCCATCTCCTAAGGCATGTTGAAGACTGTATTTGGTTATTGGTCATGAGTTCAGCAAAGGTTCCTGGCTACAGCCACATAATATCATGTTAATGCTTGAGACCATTGTTCAAAACAGAGGCCTATGATTGTAGCCTCTTCCCCACCAAGTCTTTGGACTCCTGCAAAGGGGATGAACATAGTCTCAGATCAGAGGAAAAAATTGGGACAATTAGTGCAGGCGGGTGCTAACCAAAGATGAGCTGGGGAAGGGAACCTCATCCAGTTACAGGAAGGGAACTCCTTGTGGCAAAAGAAGAGACCAGGATAGCTCTTTTATGTGAAGTTAGTTGGCATATAAAGGCTCCTTCCCAGTGAGCAGGTGTTTTGTATCAAGACTGCCAATGTGTCAGTCTATAAAAGAGAAGCCAAAGACTGTAAGGGCTGTGGAGAGTGAACTCCCTTGGCTTCTAGAGGTGGGGCCTGATTATCAGGAGTGAGATATTGATTGGGGGGTGGTGGTTGGGGAAATTTTAATTGCCACTTCTTGTGCTGCAGGAGTTCTGCGGCTCTAAGACTTCAGTTTTCATAGTTGTCAGTTGGCAGCTTTCATGATTGCTAAGGTCTCAGTCCTGCAAAGATTTATGCACTTACTTAACTTTACCATTGATTTCAGTGGAACTAAATACTTGAAAGTAAGCACATATGTAAATCTTTTAAGAATCAGGGGTAAGTAAGCACAAAAATGTGATTTAGAATGAATAGATGAGCCATTAAATAACGTGTATTTTTGTTTGAGCACTCCATAGAAATTGTTAGCTGCTGAGAAGTCTGGCAAATGTATCAAATTGTAAATAATATGAATTTTTTTTAAATGCATCTAAATATAGAACTCCTGGGTTTTTAAACACGTTGTGCTTAAATGTTTTCCGATCATGGTTCTACGAGGACATGGCATATCTAGCCAAATGTATCTGATTCACAGTGTGCAAATACTTCCTTCTGCATGGCAGAAGGACTTCAGAATTACAGTGAAAACTGGCGAGAACAACCTGACACTGCTAATTCCTCCTCTTCTTCCCTCCAATCTCTCTCATCAGGATAGCGTAGAACACTGCATCATAGGAGTGACAATTCTGTCTCAGCTAACGAATGAAATTAATCAAGTAAGTGCTACAGCCTTCTTCAGTGAAGTAAGTGTCTAATTTTCTCATTTGTATTGTTCTGCTGTGTGTGTGCGTGTGTGTGTGTGTGTGCGCGTGCGCACGCGTGCTGATTTTTATTTTTTTGGTATCGTGCGCTTTTGCGGTAAGATACTGATATTTCTTCTGATCTAAGGATTTCTTTGCCATCTCCTGCTCTTAGCATCTCATCTTCTCCAGTACCTGGATGTATTGCTCCATGATAAAAATGAAGCAACACTAAAATAGCAAATGGGTTCATGCCCAGTACAATCTTGCCTGTAATGATAAAGCCCCATAGCATGAATTAGCAAAGCATCATTAGCATCCTTTGTCCTCCATTCCTATGCATTCTTTTAACTTTGTGCATTCTCATTTTTAAAAAAATTCGCAGCCCTTTTTGCATTGTCAATCATTCCAATAACTTCTTCATGGGGATATAAATATAAACATAACAAATCTGGTAAAATATTTTGAGTTCCTTTCCGAATACATAGCATGTTACATGTTCAATGTGCCTTACAAATACCAAGTGATCCTATTTCACACGCTTTTGGTTTTGTTTTGGGGTTGTTTTTTGTGGGGGGGGGAGGGAGGGACTGACAGGGCAAAAAGGGACACAAAGGATAAGTAATTTGACCAAGTCTACATTTGAATCAGTGGCATAAGCACGACTAGGATTCTGGAGTTCTTGTCTTTCAGTCCCATGGTCCGATTTCTGCTAGATCCTAGCTTCCTCGTTGATATTTTTTGAAAAGCTGGGGACTAGAGACATTAATTGGTCAATCTAAGCATGAGGAAATAATCATACACTCCCTAAAGCCCAATTTATTTTCTAGCCGTGACTCCTTCAGACAGATTTTACTAGTGCATTTCAGACTGCCACCAGTCACCCCAAGGAGCAGTTTTCCTTGGGGACCCTTCTAGTTTAGATGAGAGAGATTATCTAGACTTTTGCTGAAAGGACCAATACTAATTAGTTTTGTTTTAGCCTTTTAAGTTCTCATTAGTATGGACACTAACTTTGCTTTTGCTAATACATGTGCAAACACTTGAAAACAACCCAGGCTTTGAAACTGAGAAATTCTACCATGGCGTTGAATAACTTAATTAAAAATGACAGGTTTCAGAGTAGCAGCCGTGTTAGTCTGTATTCGCAAAAAGAAAAGGAGTACTTGTGGCACCTTAGAGACTAACAAATTTATTAGAGCATAAGCTTTCGTGAGCTACAGCTCACTTCATCGGATGCATCCGATGAGTGAGCTGTAGCTCACGAAAGCTTATGCTCTAATAAATTTGTTAGTCTCTAAGGTGCCACAAGTACTCCTTTTCTTTTTAATTAAAAATGATTGTTTGCAGTCTGTTAGGTACGGGGAATATATAGAACTTTCCCATTTTGGTGTCTAAAGCTGTGCAAAGCACCCACTGCTCACACTGAAGTCAGTGAAGTTCAGCTTCTCTAAAAATTGGGACACTTTTTTGTGTTTAGGAGCCTGCAAGCTCCCACCCTGCTCTGAACAGAATCTATTCCCACCCATTGTGTTTAGTCCAAATTTACCTCACTCCTTGGGATTTGGCTTCATTGGTTACTCGGACAACAAAGTAACTGTAAACCTGTGGCTGGACTTTCTCCTCAGCCTTGGATGCTTCTACAGTTTCCCTGCAGGAGACCTCTCTGCCTCAGACCTTTGTTCCCTGTGCCCAGAGAACCATTCCCACCTCCCTAATATCAAGGGCAAAATAACAAGCCAGAAAGACAGAGTGAATCAGTATATTGATCAGCATCTCCCTACAGGGTTCTAACACCTAACAGGAGAGGGGATCGACAGAAAAGTTCTGTCACCAGTTGTTTCCTAAATCCATATTTAAATCCCTAGCTGTAGGCAACAAAGTTAGAAAATTTTGGCCATAATTCATGAATCTCTTCTTAAATAGGTAAGAGAATATTCTACCACAAAATACTATCTAAATACACTTTGGGTTAAAGACACCTTCCTGAAATTGCCACCACTTGCATTGCTAAAAGCACGCTCACTTGCTAGCAGTCACTGTGTTGGTATGTGGCAAATACAGTGGATGGTGATTTATTTGTGGGTTTCATAACTATATAAATTTCAGATTCATTACCATGTAACTTGTATGGGTCTTCTTAAAGTGAATTTTGGTAACTTTTTTGTATATAAAATACCTACACTAATCTAGCATATTTTTTTTTTTTTTGTCCCAAAGATCTGTACAAACAATACACATATTGAAATATTGCCTTCTCTAGTCTAGGGAGAGGATTAGCCAACTGGCTTGTAGCATGTGGCACACACTGGAGAGCTGGGAAACTTGCCAGCAACAGTGAAGCAAATCCTGACTCTTACAAAAAGTGCATGAGATCATCAGTGGGCATGTAGAGAATATAGGATGCCTGTTTTCCAGACTTCCTCTAATGGATAACTGATAGGAGAGAGATGAAAGGAATATCTGTTTAGTGGTTAGGGTGCTACCCTGGGACAGGGGAGAGGTAGATTCAATTCTCTCCTCTTCCACAAACTGTGTGTGCCCTTGGGCGGGTGACTGTCTCTCTGTGCCTCCATGCCCCATCTGCACGATGGGGATAATGGCACTTTCCTGCCTCATGAGGGTGTTGTGAGGATAAATACAATAAAGGTTGTGAGGTGCTTGTATCCTACACTAACGGGGGCTGTTTAAGATGGAAGGTGATCAGTAGTGTATATGAATGAGGGTAACAAGCAGTAGTCTATTAATGAAACTCTGAATGGAGAGGTGGTTTCAGGTTAAGTATGTGTCTATGTAGGCATTTAAGCCACCTTTCCCCATGTACCATGAGTGATTGTAAGGGTGGGGGAAGAACATTTTACTTGCACACCAAAAAGTAATTCACCATTGGCCACTGGGGGAATAGATCATTTATTTTAATGCAGCTTTTGAGTATTCAGAATTTTTTAAAAAAAATCTCTGATGCTAATACTGTAGTTTACTGTATTATATTCAATATGTAGAGCACATTTCTCAAATTAATATGTGCTTGTGGTATCCTATATCGAGCCACATCCGCTTACTACTTCTCCTAACACACATGGCATACTTAATTGTCATACAGCTACAAGTCATGTACATGAGTTTAAAAACAAACCTGGCCAGATCCAAAGTGATGCACACCAATGCAAAGGGCTTCTTGTAACTTTCTGTTCATCCATGTATCTTGTCACTTGGCTCTCACCAGCCAGTCACAGTGATAGAGGACTCTGCATCTGGCCAGCATTTTCATAGATGGGAGTGGAAAGAGTAATGGGCAATCAGGAATGATTTAGTGGATCTAGTTTAAGTAGGTCAAGAACTGTTCCCCAAACTAGATATTGGGGACTTATGGAAAATTTTACCTACATTCCATTTTCAAAAATGATTTCGACATAAACAATTAAATTGTTTTTGAAAATGGACTTTAGCCTCCGAAATCACGTAGGTGCTGTTGAAAATGTTACCCTTAATCCTGCTTTAAAACCAGCTCAAGTAAACTTGGTTTTTGCTTGAGATGAAACTGTGTGTTTAAGCATTTTCGGAACATTGTTCTGACTTAGTACCCTAGACAGGTAATATAGTTTTATTAGCAGTTCAGTAAAAAGTTAATGGCAGTACAGGAACCATTATTTTATCTTAAGACTGTAATACAATTGGAGAATGTCCCTTCAGTTTAATCAACTGATGCAGTGCAATTATGGGGGAGGAATGCCCTGGTGTGCCACTAATGTTTTATTAATAACATTCCTGTGAATTCTACTTGCCTTCCTATAAACTAGTTCTAAAAGTTGCTTGTGTCTCTATCCAGGCGGACACCACCCATCCCCTGACCAAGCACAGGAAAATAGCCTCGTCGTTCCGAGACTCATCTTTATTTGATATCTTCACGCTTTCGTGTAACTTACTGAAACAGGTAGGGAGACTGCAGTTCTTGTCAAATGCCTGTATCAAACTTAGGAGTAAACTCCTTCCTGCTGTAACTTCATTGAAACTAGTCCTTTCTTTCTAGATTTGGCCATTTTCTGCACGTCTGCCTTTAGGGAGATTTTCAGATTAGATTCCTACCTTTCACTTCATAACATCTCTGTAGTGCAGAAGTGCTTAGCTGTTCATTTACAGGCAAGGTCGTAGAACAGCCTGATTTTCCTATTAGGTAAGTCAGGCTCTGATTTAGGTTTTGTGTATTCACTTCGTTTAATACAAACCTAGGAAAGAAATGCCATGACCTTTTTAAAATTTTCAAATGAAAACACCTCGGATGGCTTATTTTTCCCATTCCATACCAGCATAGCTATTCCTGTATAAAGCACTATTATAGTGATTAGAATTGCATTCCCACAAGAGGAATTGTACCACTTTTACTATACCGGTATAATTAAAGCAGGAACGACATTCTAATATAGACATGGCCCTTATCTGGATTGTTAGGTCTTGCAAAATTCCTTTGTGCTGCTGAGAAGCTGCACAAAAAGTTAATGGCCCTGCCACCTTTCCCAGACTATGCTGTCTGAAGGGAGCCTTGAATTAGCGGTTTCCCAAGTATAAAGTGAAGAAGGAAAAGATATATGCAGTTTGGTGTGAATTCTAGAGGCAGAGGTCCAAGGCAAGTGCTTTTGGAATAGGGTATCAGTGGTTTACCAAAAGTTTTTCTGCAAGAGACAGTTACCTTATGCGGTTTACCACATCTATTCAAGAACACTGCAATTGTGTGTGTTTTTGTAAGAAAAGAAATTATACTACACTGATAAAATCCTTACTCCACACCTGGCTTCTATTCCAAACAAGAAATGAATCTACAGGGTCCCAAGATCCATTCAAAGTGGCAACATCACGTTGGACCGTGATCACAACTAGTGTTGTGCCAATGTGTGAAAATTGGGAAATAACACTGAATAGAAAGGTTTCAGAGTAGCAGCCTTGTTAGTCTTTGTTAGTCTGTTAGGTTTGTTTGTTTTCCCCACCAAATGCATCCGATGAAGTGAGCTGTAGCTCACGAAAGCTTATGCTCAAATAAATTAGTTAGTCTCTAAGGTGCCACAAGTACTCCTTTTCTTTTTACTGAATAGAAATAGTGTGAAATTTACCACTTAGTTTTACCCTTCAAACTGAGTGAAGTATTAAAGTAAACAAACTGCATAAATGGTGAAAACAAGTTTCACTTGGAAAAACCTTTCAGACTGAATAATCTCTAGTTCTGCTAGTCATACAGGTAAAGAGTTTGGGTTTAACAAGATTTTTTATCTTGCCTTTGTCCTTTTTAATGTTACCATGGATTCAAACTAAAACTAAATATTACCTAGAAAACTCTTGCTGTGTATATGTCTGCATGATTTATTTGTGATTTGTCCCTCAAGGTGAAATGAAACTTGGAGGCTTGAATGACATAACTCACTGGGGATACAGCCTCCGGTTTTATGCGTCTTTACCTCTCAATCATCCCGCTTTTGTTTCCCAGGATGCCCCAGTTTTAAGGACAAATTTTGATGTTTTCTTTTATCCCATTTAATGTCCTTATTTTCCTGTGACTAATGCCCACTACCCCAGTTATTCCTTTATCTGTTTGGCAGCTTGCACAAGCTTCTGTGTATAAAACCAGATGTTTCCAAGGTGATCCTCCAATGACTCTAGTTTTCCCTTGGAGGGAGCAAGGGATTGGGCTACTAGGAGCTAATGATTATGTCTATATCACGGTCATAAAACAGTGCAGTTAGGCAGTCATTGAAGAACAATGCCATCCAGTAGACATTCTGGAGTGGTTGCGGCAGACAATTCCAACCATCAGTGAAACAGTATAGTGGGTCCCATTGCAACTGCCCAGATCAGTTTGTGGCAGATTTAGGGTAGAAGAAGTTGAGTTTCTCTATGAAAAGCATAGAGCAAATGGGCAAAGCACAGGCCTTCTAGTTTGACCCCAGACTCCAGACCCATGTGCTGCTATAAAACAGCTATGAGCTGATCTAGCATCGTTAACCCACTAATCACCTTGTGTTGCTTCAGAATCCTTGTGTCTAGTTCCAGAGCTTTGAATCTGGAGTAGGGTTTATCCAAATTGTTTGCGCAACATAGCGAATGCACTTGTTTCCCTACTGGAGGGCGTGATGAAGTAACAGGAGCCTCTGCTGATAAATGCATGTCAACCAGACAGTGTTTTCCTGTGTTCTACTCAACTGAGAATTTCCTAATCTGATGGATCTTCCAGAATAATTACTGGCTGGCAAGCATTGCTGCTGAGTGAAAAGGAAGCACGGTCCAACCTCTTTATGTAAGGACTAAAAAGCCACATACAGATTCTTTGTTGTAAAAGTATGGGGCACCAGGGATATTTAGTGTTGTCTGAGGTGGTGTCTCAGCCTTGACATGAACATGGCATGTGATACCTACGAATGTCCCCTCTTGTTGAAGTGCAGTTGTGCTCCTGGCTCAGCCACCGCATTGTTCTTTTTATCCACTGTGTTCTGTAGGCTTCAGGGAAGAACCTGAACTTGAATGATGAAAGCCAGCATGGCCTGCTCATGCAACTACTCAAGCTCACGCACAATTGCCTGAACTTTGATTGGCACATCAACAGATGAGTCCTCAGATGATCTCTGCACAGTGCAAATTCCAACCAGTTGGAGATCAGGTAATGCTCCAGGGGGGAAGGGGAAGCTTATAAGGGGGAAGGCTTATCTTCTTCAGGGTGCCAAATGAAAATACGCTGGCTGGCCAAGGCTCTGTTTTACAGCAGTGCTATTCAAAGTGGTGGTCCGCAGACCGGTGCCGGTCTGCGAGCTATTGGCTGAAGGTCTGTACGCACGCTGGGGGAAAAAATGCCGGTCCCCCACATCACATAGCCTGAGCAGCACTGGTCTAAAGTCTATATAAATACTCCTTTTGAGTGAGGAAACCAGTTGTCCACTAACCTGATTACAGATGTGATTCTTGCTGCTAGTAAAGGCTGGTCCGAAAGCACACAAGCACTCTTCCTCCTGGTCCTTCAATCCTATGCTATGTGAACTTCAGAAATCACAAATTTGGCTTGTGTGGACCGCTCAGTTTTTTTTTTTCAGTACACTTCTCATAGAAGGGAAGAAAGAAGCCAGAAAGGAGCCCAGTCAGTTCTGAAATCCAGAGCTTCTCTCATGCCACTCACCTTAAAATGGGATTCCCTGACTAGACAATTGTTAAGACAATGTTGCACTACTTGGCAGTACTTCTGCACTTGTCACTTAAGGATATACGGTTGTACTGCGTCACACCAATGGTCTATCTAGCCTAGCATCCTGTCTCTGAGAGTGGCTAGTGCCAGATGCTTCAGAAGGAATTAAAACAGGGCCACTTAGAGTGATACGTGCTCTGTCATCCAGTCCCAGCTTCTGGTGGAGGCAGGGCTTAGGGACACCTGGAGCACAGTGTCTACCCTTGACCTCCTTCTGGTCCTTAGCAGTCATTCTGCAGTCACAGATTGCCTCCTTTAAATGCCCTGCATTATTTCTCTAGCTTAATATGGTATTCTGGAAGAGGAGGCTCTGGAGTATAGCACTATAAGGCTTTGAAAACATTTCCATAATGTAATCTCTTCTAGCGTAAAGAATGTGCATGCTTTTGTAGTTTTGGGCAGACAAGCATAAAAGTGTCTTTGTAAGCAAAGTACTCCGCAGAATGCAATAATGTAGATGTCTACAGTAAGGTGCTCCTTTCTCTCTGTTTCAGCATTCTTGGATTCCTCGACTCTACAGTTGTTTTTTGACCTGTATCCATCCCTCCATCGTTTTCACCTCTGGTGAGTTCAGAGTTCATGGTTCTTATGACCCCTAATATCAGAAAGCATTTACAGCACCGGAAGAGCCATATCTAAGGACTTCATTGGTATATGGGCCTGAGATATTGGCCTTTTGGTTAAAAGGGTGTAGAATATGTTCAGAACAGTTGCTTATTTTGATAATATAGTATTACCCATAAAGACCAAAGGAAGGCTGTGCCAAGCTCTTTAGTGTTGATAGTTTTGGTACCTCCAGGTTTTTGGAGTGAGCAGTCCTCATTTGTTTGAAATACTGCTATTCTGCCCTTCTTTTGCCCCTTCCATTTAAGAATCTCAGTGCTCTAAGGGTATGTCTACACTACGAAATTAGGTCGAATTTATAGAAGTCGGTTTTGTAGAAAGCGTTTTTATACAGTCGAGTGTGTGTGTCCCCACACAAATGCTCTAAGTGCATGTAGTCAGCGGAGTGTGTCCACAGTACTGAGGCAACCGTCGACTTCCGGAGCTTTGCACTGTGCGTAGCTATCCCACAGTTCCCACAGTCTCCACCGCCCATTTGAATTCTGGGTAGAAATCCCAGTGCCTGATGGGGCTAAAACATTGTCGCGGGTGGTTCTGGGTATATATCGTCAGGCCCCTGTTCCCTCCCTCCGTAAAAGCAAGGGCAGACAATCGTTCTGCACCTTTTTTTCTTGAGTTACCTGTGCAGACACCATACCCACAGCAAGCATGGAGCCCACTCAGCTAACCGTCACTGTATGTCTCCTGGGTGCTGGCGGACGTGGTACTGCATTGCTACACAGCAGCAGTTTATTGCCTTTTGGCAGCAGACAGTGCAGTATGACTGGTAACAGTCATCGACGTAGTCCTGGGTGCTCTTTCAACCGGGCGCCTGGGCAAACATGGGAGCGACTCAGCAAGGTCATTTCCCTTGTTTCGTCTCATGGCGATTGAGTCCTACCGGCAGTGCACTATCTTTTAATCTGCAGCTAGCAGAAGACAATGGCCAGTAGTCATACTGCACAGTCTGCTGCCAGCAAGATGTATAAAGATAGATGAAGTGGCTCAAAACAAGAAATAGACCAGATTTGTTTTGTATTCATTTTCTCCTCCCTCTCTCCCTCTGTGAAATCAATGGCCTGCTAAACCCAGTTTCGAGTTCTGTCCTTGAGGTTTTGAGTTCTGTCCTTGAAGCGGCCATTCAGTTTCTCGCAAAGCCAGCCTCTTTGTTGATTTTAATTCCCTGTAAGCCAACCCTGTAAGCCATGTCGTCAGTCGCCCCTCCCTCCGTCAGGGCAACAGCAGACAATCGTTCCGCGCCTTTTTTCTGTGCAGACGCCATACCACGGCAAGCATGGAGCCCGCTCAGATCGCTTTGGCAATTAGGAGCACATTAAACACCACACGCATTATCCAGCAGTATATGCAGCACCAGAACCTGGCAAAGCGAAACCGGGCGAGTAGGCGACGTCAGCGCGGTTACGAGAGTGATGAGGACATGGACACAGACTTCTCTCAAAGCACGTGCCCTGGCAATGTGGGCATCATGGTGCTAATGGGGCAGGCTCATGTGGTGGAACGCCGATTCTGGGCCCGGGAAACAAGCACAGACTGGTGGGACCACATAGTGTTGCAGGTCTGGGACGATTCCCAGTGGCTGCGAAACTTTCGCATGTGTAAGGGCACTTTCATGGAACTTTGTGACTTGCTTTCCCCTGCCCTGAGGCGCAAAAATACCAAGATGAGATCAGCCCTCACAGTTGGCAAGCAAGTGGCAACAGCCCTGTGGAAGCTTGTAATGACAGACAGCTACCAGTCAGTCGGGAATCAATATGGAGTGGGCAAATCTTCTGTGGGTCTGCTGTGATGCAAGCAGCCAACGCAATCCAAGATCTGCTGATATCAAGGGTAGTGACCCTGGGAAATGTGCAGGTCATAGTGGATGGCTTTGCTGCAATGGGATTCCCTAACTGGTGGGACCATAGATGGAACCCATATCCCTATCTTGGCACCGGAGCACCAAGCCAGCGAGTACATAAACCACAAGGGGTACTTTTCAATAGTGCTGCAAGAACTGGTGGATCACAAGGGACGTTTCACCAACATCAACGTGGGATGGCCGGGAAAGGTACATGACGCTCGCATCTTCAGGAACTCTGGTCTGTTTCAAAAGCTGCAGGAAGGGACTTACTTCCCAGACCAGAAAATAACCATTGGATGTTGAAATGCCTATAGTTATCCTTGGGGACCCAGCCTACCCCTTAATGCCATGGCTCATGAAGCCATACATAGGCAGCCTGGAGAGTAGTCAGGAGCTGTTCAACTACAGGCTGAGCAAGTACAGAATGGTGGTAGAATGTGCATTTGGACCTTTAAAAGCATGCTGGTGCAGTTTACTGACTCGGTTAGACCTCAGCAAAACCAATATTCCCACTGTTATTACTGCTTGCTGTGCGCTCCGCAATATCTGTGAGAGTAAGGGGGAGACGTTGATGGCGGGCTAGGAGGTTGAGGCAAATTGCCTGGCTGCTGGTTACGCACAGCCAGACACCAGGGTGGTTAGAAGAACACAGGAGGGGGTGGTGCGTATCAGAGAAGCTTTGAAAACCAGTTTCATGACTGGCCAGGCTACGGTGTGAAAGTTTGTTTTTCTCCTTGATGGAAACCCCCTGCCCCTTGGTTCACTCTATTTCCCTGTAAGCTAACCACCCTCCCCACCTCCCTTCGATCACCGCTTGCAGAGGCAATAAAGTCATTGTTGCTTCACATTCATGTATTCTTTATTATTACATCACACAAATAGGGGGATAATTACCAAGGTAGTCCAGGAGGGGTGGTGGAGGAGGGAAGGACAAGGCCACACAGCACTTTAAAAGTTTTTAAAACTTATTGAATGCCAGCCTTCTGTTACTTGGGCAATCCTCTGGGGTGGAGTGGCTGGGTGGCCGGAAGCCCCCTCACTGCATTCTTGGGCATCTGGGTGAGGAGGCTATGGAACTTGGGGAGGAGGGCGGTTGGTTACACAGGGGCTGTAGCGGCGGTCTGTGCTCCTGCTGCCTTTCCTGCAGCTCAACCATACGCGGGAGCATATTGGTTTGATCCTCCAGCAGCCTCAGCATTAAATCCTGCCTCCTCTCATCACGCTGCCGCCACCTTTCAGCTTCAGCCCTCTCTTCAGCCCGCCACTTACTCTCTTCAGCCCACCGCCTCTCCTCCTGGTCATTTTACTTTCCTGCACTCTGACATTGTCTGCCTCCATGCATTCGTCTGTGCTCTGTCAGTGTGGGAGGACAGCATGAGCTCAGAACATTTCATCGCGAGTGTGTTTCTTTCGCCTTCTAATCTTCGCTAGCCTCTGGGAAGAAGATCCTGTGATCCTTGAAACACATGCAGCTGGTGAAGGGGGAAAAGAAGGGGACGGAGGTATTTAAAAAGACACATTTTATAGAGCAATGGGTACACTCTCTTTCACGGTAAACCTTGCTGCTAACATTACATACATAGCACCTGTGCTTTCGTTACAAGGTCGTATTTTGCCTCCCCCCCCGTGTGGCTAACAGCGGGGAACATTTCTGTTCAGCTATAGGCAAACAGCCCAGCAGGAACGGGCACCTCTGAATGTCCCCTTAAGAAAAGCACCCTATTTCAACCAGGTGACCATGAATGATATCACTCTCCTGAGGATAACACAGAGAGATAAAGAACGGATGTTGTTTGAACGCCAGCAAACATACACCGCAATGCTTTGTTCTACAATGATTCCCGAGTACGTGCTACTGGCCTGTAGTGGTAAAGTGTCCTACTATGGTGGATGGAATAAGGCTGCCCTCCCCAGAAACCTTTTGCAAAGGCTTTGGGAGTATATCCAGGAGAGCCGCGAATGCCAGGGCAAATTAATCATTAAACATGCTGGCTTTTAAACCTTGTATAGTATTTTAAAAGGTACACTCACAAGAGGTCCCTTCTCTGCCAGGCGGGTCCGGGAGGCAGCCTTGGGTGGGTTCGGGGGGTACTGGCTCCTGGTCCAGGGTGAGAAACAGTTCCTGGCTGTCGGGAAAACCGGTTTCTCTGCTTGTTTGCTGTGAGCTATCTACAACCTCTTCGTCCCCAAAACCTGCTTCCGTGTTGCCTCCATCTCCATTGAAGGAGTCAAACAACACGGCTGGGGTAGTGGTGGCTGAATCCCCTAAAATGGCATGCAGCTCGTCATAGAAGCGGCATGTTTGGGACTCTGACCCGGAGCGGCCGTTCGCCTCTCTGGTTTTCTGGTAGGCTTGCCTCAGCTCCTTAAGTTTCACGTGGCACTGCTTCGGGTCCCTGTTATGGCCTCTGTCCTTCATGCCCTGGGAGATTTTCACAAATGTTTTGGCATTTCAAAAACTGGAATGTAGTTCTGATAGCACGGATTCCTCTCCCCATACAGCGATCAGATCCCATACTTCCCCTTCGGTCCATGCTGGAGCTCTTTTGCGATTCTGGGACTCCATCATGGTCACCTCTGCTGATGAGCTCTGCATGGTCACCTGTAGCTTGCCACACAGGCCAAACAGGAAATTTGAAATTCAAAAGTTCACGGGCCTTTTCCTGTCTACCTGGTCAGTGCATCTGAGTTGAGAGCGCTGTCCAGAGCGGTCACAATGGAGCACTCTGGGATAGCTCCCGGAGGCCAATACCGTCTAATTGCGTCCACAGTACCCCAAATTTGACACAGCAAAACGGATTTCAGCGCTAATCCCCTTGTCGGGGGTGGAGTAAGGAAATCTATTTTAAGAGCCCTTTAAGTCGGAAAAAAAAAGGTCATATGGATAGGTGTAGGGTTAAATCGATTTAACGCTGCTAAATTCGACCTCAACGCCTAGTGTAGACCAGGGCTAAGTGAATGAAACCTCCCAACTGCCCATGAGGGAGCTAGGTGATGGTATGACCATTTTATAGGTGGGAAAAGCTACTCAGAGAGTTGAAATGACTTGCCCAAAATCACAGAGCAAGTCCGTGGCAAAGCTGGAAGTAGAAGCCAAGAGCCTGAGCCCTAGACCCATTCTCTTTCCACTGGACAAGACTGTTTTCCCACATGGTGAAAGGGCCAATAGCATCAGCCCAAGTAACAGAGTCATGTGATTGGATGTTTTCCTTTAAAATACTGTCTGCCAACCAGCAACCAGGTGATCCAATAACCGAGTGAGCCAGTGCATGGAGTTGCTCACTCTGTGGCTGGACTCAATGTGCGTAAAGCATTCAAATCTAGGAAACATCTCTTACACTGGCTCAGTCAGCAAGAGTCACACCCTAAGATGTTTCTCAGTTGGAAGTTGCTCTGATCTGTGTGCGTCTGTAGTATGGTAGGAAGCAGAATCTGCAAATGCCCTTCAGGTGCCGTTCAGGGAGACGCCCAGCAAAGCATTAAACATCTTTGCTCCAGAAATCTTAAAAATTGGTTATCACCAGTGCTGGTCATTACAGGCAAAGGAAGGAAGGGAGGGGAGAAACTTGCATAGATTCCCTGTTGGTAGGTTGTTTCCCTTAAAAGCACTAAATATTTCAGCATGGGGTAGAACTGGACCAGTTGCTTATCTAGGCACTTAAATATTGTGGGCTAAATATTTTTTCTAGTTAACGTAGACGCATGCTGCAATGGAAACTCTTCTTAACTGGCTGGAAAAGGGAGGCCCTTTCTTCAAAAGGATGTTTCTAGGAGAGGTAGGACAGAGCTGGTCACTTCATTATATAGTGCTAGCCAAGCCTGAGATTTAAGCCTCAAATATTCGAGAGAGTTAAAGAACAAGTGTCACTGTTAAGCAGAAATCTAAAACAATTAAGCCAGTAATTGCTCTGAGCTTTGATCATTAAAAGTGTGAGCAAGCAAGAACCAGAGGGGCTTTAACAGCTGAGCAGGTAGCTATTCGGCTGGTTGGGGGAATCGGGGCTTGCCTCAGTGCAAAGAGTCTATAATTAATTTGCTTCTAATGTTCCTGAAGTTCATAATCCCATTCAGTAGTGTGGTAATGGATTCATTTGCATAACTGCATCCTTGGAATCTGCCTTCAGCTTAAATGTAATAGAGGCTGAGATGGGAGTGCTTTAACTTAAACAAATGTGCATCTTGCCATTCTTCCTTTTCTCATATTTTCCCTAGACCATGTTAAACTCTTGTTTGGAGAGGCTGGCAGGCTTTTCTCCCACTGCCAATATTTTTCAAGTCAGCCTTTGTTTACACACAATGGCAGATGACACGAGTCAGATGAGAGGGTACAACCTGCATTTTTGCTTTCACCATTTGGGGAAATCCTTTTTCTCTGACACCACATGACAACACAGTGAAGACTGTAACATAGTAATGGAGTTTAAGGCTTGAAGGGCCTTCCTAAAGCTGGGTGTTCATTGAGCCATAAAGCTGGAGAGATGATCCCTGCAAAACGTAGTCTCTTAATCCCTCCTGCTTGTTTCCACTGGATTTCTCCTATTTTTCTCTTTTCATAGAGACAATGTTTGGAGTGGTTTTGTTTTAAACTATAGCAACTGAGTTTGATTGCTGAGGAATATCGTGAACACTTCAATGAACTACCCTCTCTGGAAAGGGAAACAACAACTCAAACCATTCCCTTCAGTCTGAATAAAGTCTTTCCACTTCATTCCTTTTGCTTCCTTTTAGGTCTTGTCCTGCTTAGTCCAGATAGCTTCTGTCCGCAGATCCCTTTTTAACAATGCAGAGAGAGCAAAGTTCCTGTCTCATCTCGTTGATGGCGTTAAACGAATACTGGAAAACCCCCAGGTGAGCATATCAGAAGCCAGGTATTTCTTAGAGTGCTCTTTCTCTACTGCATTTGCCGCATTTGCTTCCAAAAACTACTCTTCTGTCAGGGGACCCTCTGACAACCTGGCACTCTAATATTCACCACTGTCATGTAATTAGGATATGTTTTGTACAAAGTATGCCTTGTGAGGTCTCATTCTAAAAGTCTTGATCTGATAGACACTAATATCTCATTGGATTGCATGTACCCCAGTTCCACCCTGGGGGGAACCCGTCACACCCCCTTAACGAAAAATGTAGAGCAAGATGATGGGAGACCAGAGAAGAGCAACTAAAATGTTTGTTGAACTAAATATGTATCGTTCATTTAAGTGGGAGACTAAAGGTAAAGGAGAGACTAAGGTAAAGAGGTGAAGGTTTAAAAAGTGTAAACCCCTAGGGATGGAAGATAATTGTGTAGTGTAGGGCTAGAACCAGACAAAGTGGGATGAAATTTAGGCCAAATATATGGTAAACTTCACAGCACTGATATCAATAAGGCTTGGTAGACTAATGGTGAGGTTTTCTCCACTACAGAACGGAGAAGAAGTAAGACTTTCACTGGACAAAACTGCTGAAAATATGCTTATGGGAACAATCTTGCACTGGCCCAGGAAAAAAGACTAGCTGATTTTAATGTCCGTCGTCTTAACTTCTTTTCTCTAGTCTCCTGCTCCTAATCACTTAAATGTCGCTTATCTGTGTTGGAAGAAGCTAACCTTCCCTTTATCGAGAATGATACTTGAGTCTTGTGGTTTTAAACCTTGTGTAGTTTGCCACTGTGAATTAAGTGTGTTACAGGCTGGTGTTTTGGATATCCAGACATTAAACATGTTCAAGGCCTGCCATAAATGGCAGGGTTTCGTTTTAGCTGGTGGTCTGTACTATGTGACTTTGAGAGATCATACTTTTCACTTTCATGTAAGGAATTCTACGCAATTTTAGACGTGGGCAAAGCCCTACCCCTTTTTTAAAATGGGGGAGCTGAGGCATGGAGTGATAAATAACTTGCCAAATCACGCAGTGAGTCAGTGCAGAGTTGGGAATAAAAACCAGGTCTCCTAACTCCCATTCCTATTCCTTTTAAAACACTAGACAGTGCTACCTGTCTCATGATTTGACATACTGTTTGTTCTCTTCCTCCCCCAGAGTTTGTCAGACCCAAACAATTACCATGAGTTCTGCAGGTTACTAGCTCGATTAAAAAGTAACTATCAACTGGGAGAGCTGGTGAAGGTGGAAAACTACCCTGAGGTCATCCGACTCATTGCTAACTTCACCGTGACCAGCCTACAGGTGGGAACTCATTGCATTTGGCCTTCTTGGCACTTCTCAAAGTGGAGGAGTTCCCCTCCTTGCATTTACTTTGCATGGCTGTGCCAATTTGTCAGGCCCAATGGCAACAAGACAGCAGTATCCGCACAGGCTTTGTAACAGGAGAGTCTGGCAGTGCAATATTGACCTACCATGAACTCTGGCTGAAAAACCCATGAGGGGAGGGTTGTAGTTACAATCAGGAGTTTTTTACCATGTCCCATCAGTAGCAAACTGCTGATTCAGGGTTATTTTAGTCGTAATGTATCAACCCATTATTAAAATGTAGTTTAGAGTGTGTGGTTCTCCTGCTAATACCATCAATATCACGCAGAGGTTCTCTCTGTGTTTCTGCTGCTGTGCAGCATACAACTACATCTCTGTACAAAATAAAATGGTATTTTAAAAAATCTCTCCGTGGAACTACTGCAAATTGGTAGGCTTAATCTGCAGACAATTGGGATGTGTTAGCTTTTAGAAATATCAAATGTTAGGATTTGTGAATTCAGGGGTTGAGTGGGAGGCAAACGGGGAGCACTGGAATTTACAGCTTGAGTTAGGATTGGGTGTTGGATTAGAACAACAGAGATTTCTAAGAGATCTGAATAAAACAGCTTAGGTATTAAAAAGCAGGAAAGCTGTTTGTGCATGGCCCCAGGTGAAGGACTAAATTGTATAACTGGTGCTTCATCAAACCAGAACTCTGTGTTTCAGTATTGCCTTTATGTAATGTAAATGTCAATAACTATGCATATTATGGTTTCAGAGTAGCAGCCGTGTTAGTCTGTATTAGCAAAAGAAAAAGGAGTACTTGTGGCACCTTAGAGGACTAACAAATTTATTAGAGCATAAGCTTTCATGAGCTACAGCTCACTTCATTGGATGCATTGGTGGAGAGAGGGAAAAAAAATCACGCAACTCTGCCACTGACTCATTGCGTGATTTTTTTTTCCCACCAAATGCATCCGATGAAGTGAGCTGTAGATCACGAAAGCTTATGCTCTAATAAATTTGTTAGTCTCTAAGCTGCCACAAGTCCTCCTTTTCTTTATGCATATTACTGTGTAACTTCCCTTTAGGACAGAATGGTTTTCTTATGTAGAAGTCCAGCAGCAGTGGCTGGGCAGGCACCAAAATGATTTCAAGAAAAACCTGTTTTAACCCAGGGTCTCCAGAACTGAAAGTCTAGTGCAGCATTTTTCAGAGTAGCAGCCGTGTTAGTCTGTATTCGCAAAAGAAAAGGAGGACTTGTGGCACCTTAGAGACTAACAAATTTATTAGAGCATAAGCTTTCGTGAGCTACAGCTCACTTCATCGGATTTGACAGTCCTCCTCTTGAGGTTTTCCCTGAGCGGTGGAAGGTGTGTATCACTGAAGGGATCTGCGCATAGTGAGCCACAATAGAGATGGAGCTCGGCAGATGATGACTCTTGCACTGCCGGTATCCTAGCAGTACCAGTGCTTGTTTTCCTCACTACACTACAATGCTAAGATGAATGAGGCGAGAAAGCAACAAGACGGGTGCTAGGATTGAGGGAGGGCACCAAGGTTCCCTATCTAACCCTCCAAGCTTGTATTTACAGACCTGCAGTGGGAGCTGAAGGCTTCAGCTCGGCTACATCACATGAAAGTATTTGGGATTATCTCTGGCTTTTTTGCTGAACAGTTCTGTTCCTTAGGCACTCCTGGAATTGGATGCTGACTTAAATTCAGTGCTATATATGAAAATGAAGCATTAAAGCATCCTGTAAAGCCTCTGAATGGCTGTTCTCCCACTGGCAAACCGCTCAAGACCAAATGTGACATTCTGCACGATCCTAAATTCACTGGCTTTCTTTTCTTTCTCTATCTTGGTACCTGTAGCACTGGGAGTTTGCACCAAACAGTGTACATTATCTGCTAAGCCTTTGGCAGCGGCTGGCAGCGTCAGTGCCATATGTTAAAGCACCAGAGCTCATATGCTAGAAACATACACTCCAGAGGTCACGAAAGCTTACATCACGTCCAGGCTGGAGGTCTGTGCACATCATACTGAGGTAAGGGAAGTCTAGAGATACATGAAAAGTTCTACCACGTGCCTGAAGCACAAAAGGGAAAATCTTGCAAGGATCTTTGGCTTAGATGTATAGGCAAATAGAGGATTGACTCTGGCCCCAGGATGTTTTGCTTTGGTTGTCAATGGAGTGTCTCAGGTGACTGTCAGAATCAGATGTGCCATCCTTGTATATTGTAGTATATTTTAATTTAATTTATTAAATGGAAGAAACTAAAGCACAAGGACAACCAGATGCCTCAATACTTGGCATTTCTTAAACAGGTAAAGTGCTGTGTTCTAAAGCCCTGGACAAATATTGTCTTAAGCCTGCAATAAGAACTTTCTCACTGCAGGTTGTAATGGCCCTTCCAATTCTATTAGTTATTTCTGTGCCCATAAAACAAGAGGACACTATTGATGATCACTTGGTTGTATTACATCAGTCTGTGCAATGCTCCACCATGACAGCTACCAGAGGCAAAGGTTCAGATGATGATCAGATTTTAAAAATAGCCATATGCCTAGGAGAGGTGTCTTCTATGATGGAAATAAGCTTGTGTTGTGGGTTAGGCTAGCATTGGTATTAAAGTTCCTTTATAATGCTGTTTTCTCCCCATGCAGAGATGGGTTGGAAGACCCCCTAGATGACACTGGCCTTGTGCAACAGCAGTTAGATCAGTTGTCCACCATTGGCCGGTGTGAGTATGAAAAGACCTGTGCTCTCCTCGTACAGCTCTTTGACCAGTCGGCCCAGACTTTCCAGGAGCTGCTACAGAGCGCCACCGCCAGCCCCATGGACATCGCAGTGCAGGAAGGTGAGTGCACTCCCAGGAACAGTGGCCAGGGAGCCCTGATCAGTTTGCCCCTTCCAAAAAAAACAAACAAAAAAAAAACCCCTACAGCTCCAGAAGCCCATTTTCCTAAAAGAATCCTATCAGGAGAGATCCAGTCCTACAAGCAGTCCCTTGAGGATATGGGCATGTGGCTTGGGCATTCAGCCTGGTCTATGCACAGATTTTGTACAGTATAATGATTTCAGTTAGAGGGGTGGGTTTTTTACCTATTATAGTTACACAGGTATAACCCCATGTCCCATTTGGGAATAAGTTACTCCAGTATAAATGTATTCACACTGGGCAGGCCTTGGTCTGCTTTACTATACTGCTGTAATTAAATCATTACCACTTCAGATGATTAGGACTTGAGTATCTGTCATATCAGCCTTGTGTGCTTTCAAAGAATAAGTGCTCCTCTTTGCGCACACAATAATATTTCCAAAAGTCTACAGACTCCGGTCTTGTTTTAAAGGAATTTCCTGGGATGAGGGTGATCTTATGTTGGGAGCACACTGAAGCTAGAAATGATGCTCTGAAGCAAACAGACTACAGTTCTGATCCTGGAAATTGTACATAATTTCCACTATGTGGAAAAACAAGTAATAATGGCATAACTTTAGCTTCTTGATCAGAAGCAGTAGCGTAACTGGGGGGAGCGGGGCAGCGGCCACTCCCGCACTGAGCACAAGTGGCGCCTTTTTTAAATTTTTGGCACCTTTTTAAATTTTACTCACCTGGCGGCGTCTGGTCCTTCACTCACTCCAATCTTCAGTGGCATTTCGGTGGCGAGGGAGGGGTCGTTCAGTGTTGCCGAAGACCGGAGTGAGTGAAGGACCTGACGCAGAAGTGCCGCTGAAGACCCGGAGCGCCGGCGGGTGAGTATAAGTGGGTGGCGCCTTCTTTATCTCCGCTCCCCTTGTTTTCTCCACCTGGCTACGCCACTGATCAGAGGACTAAAATATGCTCTTTTAAGAAATCTTTCTTCATGAACCCTAGCTTTGCCAGAGAAAAACCCACAGAATCCCTTTCTCTCTCTACCACGTGGCTTGTGAAGTGTGTGTTTCTGATGTCATCTGTTGGCTTCAGGGCGCTTGACATGGCTCGTTTATATCATCGGGGCAGTGATTGGTGGCAGGGTTTCGTTCGCCAGCACAGATGAGCAGGATGCAATGGACGGCGAATTGGTTTGTCGGTAGGAATGTTGAATGCTTTCTAGCTGCACTATGTTCCATTCTCGTAGCTGCATGGTAGTAATTCTCCTTGGGGCTTTAAGTGTTCTCCCTTCCCTCTTCTCTTCTCGCTAAAAATAACTGGATGGAATTGGCCTTCGAACAAAGACATTGATAGCACTGGCTAGACCCACTGAGCAAACTTCTGTTGGGATTTGTCTAAACCTGGATGTCTACAGAGGTGTTTGGCAAGGGAGCCAAATAACATGGGGGACAGTATGTAAGGGTGGAATTTTTCCTATTTTTTTTAAATGCCCACTGCAGAGTAGAACCCAGTGCATGCTGGTTCTTTTTAGGGAAAAGATGTTTTTTCTGATATGAACCGAAGTGGCTTAGAGAGTAAATATCTTATGAATATCGCAGTACCCTACAGCGGACGGAATTCGTATACAGGGTGGCACTAGTAAATTTTTGTAGCATATTTCAGAACTGTAAGCCTTCTATTAATACAGTTGCTGATTTATTCGGTATAGGTAATTAATATGCAGTTTATGGCTCTTAACCCTAAGCTGAGCAAAATTTCATGTGGAACATAAGCTAATTCTGCTTCTCTGGGATCAAGAGGACTGAATCTGAGAATTTATGAAGTTGTCCGTGTGATAACTGTTAATGAGGAACTGTACATCAAGCACTAGCTCCTCCTGCGGTTGGTGCATTACTGGAGAGAAGATATGAGACCTCAACCATTTTGAGCTACCCTCCGTTTATATTATACACAAGAGACTTTCTCATATTAGTCTGTTTACTTTGATCTTTACTCTCCCTATTAGTTTTGGGCCACCTCCCAAAAAAGAGTTGTCCTTTGCCTCCAACCATGAGTTTATAACCTCAGTCAGTGAAAACCTTTCTTACCCCAGTAGATCATTCATGGGCATTATCCACAAGCCCTACGTGGCAACAATAAAAATCAGTGGGGGTTGGAGGTGCCCACTTAAATGCCTCTTCAGTCTTTGTAATGAGAGCTGGAGGCTTCTGCTCAGGGGATATCTCAGAGAACATACTGAACCTTGGCATTTGATAAGCTCTGCAGGGGGTGAAAATTCCCCTCTGTGTGGAGGGCAGGCACCAAGGCCTGTGTCTTCTCTCCTTTTCCCCTCCCGACCCCCTGCCCATATCTTAAGTGGTGCATAGGCCTTCTGCTGGCTCCTCCACATGGGGGAGCGGGGGGCTTGACTCTTGGTCATCGTCTTTAGTTTAACATCATGTCATTCCTGTGTTTCGATCACTCTTAGCCCACCACGCCACCTCCTAGAGAGCAAAAAGGGGGTTCTCAGCTATACGCAGATTCAAAATACCAGCTGCCTGAAATCACTTTTCTGCTCACCCTTGTCAGTCTTCAGGCAGGCTGGTATTTCTTGTCCTCCTGGAATGGTTGGTAGATCTGTTGCTGCTTCTTTTCCCTCCCTTCAGGGTATTGCAGTTGATGAACCTGACAGACTCTCGCCTGGCACAGGCTGGGAACGAGAAACTGGAGCTTGCCATGCTGAGCTTCTTTGAGCAGTTCCGAAAGATCTACATTGGAGACCAGGTGCAGAAATCCTCCAAGGTAATTCCCTCTACCATGCAGCCTTGAGGCATTGCTGGCTACCATAATGTCTTCACATCTTTTGGCATATGAGCTGCTAGACCTTAATCTGCTCTTTTCTTAGAAGAAGAAGCTTATTAGAAGCCCCCATCCTTCCTGCCTTCTACATACCCAGTCTTACAATTATAGCTTCAGCAGTGCAGCTTTGGCACTGCTTGTCAGTAAGATAATGTCTGATTAGGGCACTAACTTAGGAGACCTGGGTTCATATCCCTGCTCCACCACAGGCTTCCTGTGTGACCTTAGGCAAGTCACTTAGCTTCTCTGTGCCTCAGTTCACCATCTGTACAAGGGGAGTTAATAGCCCTGCCCTACTTCACAAGGGTGACATGAGGGGAAAATGCATTAGGATCTGAGTGCCTCAAAGTGTTTAGGGTAATGGGGGGTCATATAAGTATCTGAGATGTTAAGGCTGGGGTGGGGTTCAGATACTTTGTTAAAACCTACTGGAATTTTTTCCAGACATTCTGAAAAAACCCTCGCCTTTGCACTGATCTGAAACATGGTACGTTGGCTGCCTAAAAGGGCAGATTTTGCAGACAAGGAAGGGTTTATGAAAGTGACTTTTTCTGCTATGTGTTCTCTTGCAAGATACTCTGGAAGTTAACTTTGGTGTACTTGGAGCTTAAAGTAGCCCAGGAAAAGGGAGTTGAGAGAAACTAAGCTATTTTTATTCCAAAAATTGACTCTCGGCCATTCTGATGGCGATACTGAATTATGGGCTCAGGGACACGGATTAAAGCACAAGGGTGACGCTCTCTTGCTTCTGAAGGTGCAGAGGGCTTAGGAGTGTTTGTTTGAGAGTGGGGCTAGATCAGAGATATGAGTGCACAGTTCATTGCTTCTTTGTACTCATTGCTGTCAGTAGAGAAACTGCGTTAGTATTGTAGCTATGGGAATCCCCCTTCTGTAGCTGCTGTGAGCCTGGCTGGGGATAAATTTTTGCTAGAATGAAAAGGAGGATTGAAAAATCTTACAGGTCAACAACATTTTCTTCTCTTGTTTGACCTGTTACCCCACATAGCATATTGGTCTGAGTAAGCATGAGAGTGCCTCAAGGCAGGAACCTTCTCTTGGTGGTCTTGAAAAGCATGAACTAGACAGATTCCTGGGTCAGTGTCGCATGGAGCGGGGAAGAAAATGAATAAGAGCTATCGTGTCTCTTCATAAATGTGGGTCGTGGATCAAATGCTCTCCGTGCTTAACTGCTCGGAGGCCCTAGTGCTCAGAGAAATGAAATAGCTATTTTTAAATTCAGGCTGCATCCCCAGTAGAGTCCCAGCCTCTTACAGGAACAGTATCACTAATTCCATTGGCTTCTTTTTAACTTGCGTTGCTCTTTTCCTTCCAGCTATACCGCCGTCTCTCTGAGGTCCTGGGATTGAATGACGAGACCATGGTCCTGAGTGTCTTCATAGGGAAAATGTAAGTATTTCTGCTTGCAGTCATCAGGGATCCCAGGGTTCACTTGAAAGTGTAACTGGGACAACTTCAATATAAGACAGCGTTGTTCAGACTGAGAAAGTAACCTCTGGCTATTCGAGAGAATTATAGGCTGTGGCCAGGGGCTTAGGCCCTGTGCAGCATCCAGGATTATTTATCCGCCATGGAATCTAGCCTGGGCCATGGAGACGCACAAATGTAATACCCTGCCAGCTACACCAGGATGATGGATTCTCATTCCAGTGCCCACTTAATCGTCTGTCTGACATCATTGTTCCAAGGAGCAGTCTCAGCTATCGTGCGCTGCCACACCATTATTGCCAATCACAAGCCAAGAAAGTACTGTGGGGAAGGGGACTGCTCTCTCAAAGGTTTTCTTTTCAAATAGAACTCAGTACAAAAGTAGCGCCAGTACCATTCTAAAAACTCTTCCACTTTAGTAGACTGCTCCCTACTTGGCTAGTTGCTTGGAAGCTGCCTCTTGATTGAACATGTCAATTGGGTTTTGTCGTGTCTTTCTGGCAGTCACCATTAGAATTTTCACCACTTCAGCAGCTCCAAGGCTGAAGCCCAGTGCCGTGCGCCTGGATGCACATGGCCACCGGCTTTCCACACATCATTTTTTGCCTTGGTGTTCATGGTGCCTGTCCACTCTTGCGCACCTGAGCTGCACATCCACAAGGGGTTAAATGGCTCTCCTGGAAGAAGCAAGGGCTACTAGAATTCTGCAGCTGACAGTGGATGGTGCAGGTGCAGAATTGCATACG
Source organism: Dermochelys coriacea (assembly GCF_009764565.3). NCBI lineage: Eukaryota > Metazoa > Chordata > Testudines > Dermochelyidae > Dermochelys > Dermochelys coriacea. The sequence goes on from NC_050093.1 coordinate 5,406,745, forward strand.
TCTGCATGTTGTCACTGCCGCAGAATTCTCTTACCCTTGCTGCAGAAATCAGCCCTGGAGTGCCACAGAATTCCAAGGGCCTGGGTATGGGCCAGTGTAGCTTGGGACCCAAGTAGTGAAGATTATCTGAAGGATAATTTTCTAGTCAACCAAATGTAAGTACAGTAATTTTATACCAATATTTTGTGGCTTGTGATGTCTGTGACTTTTTGGAGGGTGGAGATGGTATTGGGTGGCGTTTGGAAGATTTCACTTTGCAACAAAAGAAATCCAAGCCGTCCCTCTGACCTGTTCTTATTCTCCTCTCCTGTAGCATCACCAACTTGAAGTATTGGGGTCGATGTGAACCTATCACCTCCAAGACGCTGCAGCTTCTCAATGACCTCTCCATTGGATATCCTTTTCTGTAGAACACACTTACGGTGGAATTTGGGGAGCACTATACCAGTGTGTTATGATGAAATGGGAGCGTTTTGCATAAGTCCATTAGTTATTGTCATCCACTGAGCTAATCTCAGTGCATCTTTAATGGATGCTCCAGTAGATCTGTCAATTTACTAGGAACTTCCTAGAGCTGGAGAGAGGCATCTCCAAACACAAATTCCAGCCACATAATATTGGGCATGACTTTTTCATCATCCACTCTCCCAGTTCTTGGCTGTGTATCCATGTGAATTTGGCTTATCTTTTTAAAAAAAACAAAAACAAAAACAAACCTCTCCCCCGCCCCTGCTCCCCAGTTTGCAGTCTCCCATATCCCCCAAACATCTGAGTAGCCAAAAGAGCATAGACACTTGGTACCCTTTTCACCGTGGTTGCAACGAATCCCGATAGATGGCTGAAGTATTGTAGGCTTTGTAACCATGGATCATGGCTACTTCATAGCTTATTGCCCACAGCCTTCATTTGTGTGCTGCAGACATGTCGAAGAGCATAGTACAGGTTGGGGTCACGTCTTCCTTACAAAATAAGACAAAAATGGAGTCTGCAGTAGGGTGAAATGTGCAGCTTCCCCTTTCAAAGCAGAGTAAATCCCTGCGCATTCCAGAACTTGTAACGCACGATAGCAGGGTCCACACAGACACTTACTGCGTGGAAGGCTAGTGCACTGTAGATTTACACTCCAGCTTGCTGCGCACCAACTATTTGTATAGAAGAGTCCTTGGTAACAGGATTTGGTCAGAAAAAAATGTGGTTGAGAAGAAAAACAATGCACAAGCCAGAAAGCATTATGTAAAACTTGTACGTACTCAGGAAAGTATTCCCTTGTATGTGCTTTGCAGGCACTTGGAACCGTCCAGTGACTGACTGGTTCTGCTTGCTGTTTCCTTAACACCCTTTCTACATACAGTAGTGTTAGGAAATTGGTGAAACTGAGCGCAGTACAGTTCATGCTGAACAATCACACGGTAAGTCTTTCATTCCCTTCCAGCCTCTCTCCTGTAACAAACCCTCACATGCAGGTGCATGCATGCGGGCTAAAGCAAGAACCAGTCCTGTGTGTTTTCACACGCAGACACGCTTCTGAAGCGTAACTATAAGTCTCCCAAATACTTGCTTCATAGGAGAAGACTGTTTTATGATTATGATCTCTTCTCTTTGCCTCTTTCCAAAGTCTGCACTTTAATTCTGACATCCTGGATTTATATAGTCCCTCTCATCCAAATGATTCCTGCTTCTTTGCAAATGTAATACAGGACTCTCACTCAGTCACTCCCCTCACTGAAATGCAGCCAACACTGGGGAGGAATGTATGGCATTGTGATGCACTGCTACAACCTGAAGGCAGAAAGTGAAGAACGCTGTATCCACTTTGGGAATTCAGGGAGATGAAATGTAATAGCATTCTAGTATTCTGATCACATTCCTATCTAATAGACACTCCTACCTTTGGGGGGAAAAGGGCCAAGGGATGTTTAGCTGCCACAGATGCCAGGACCTCGGACTTACAGGTCTGCCAATAGGTGGTCCTCCAGCAATGCAGTATGTTCTCATACTGTTCAGGGGTGTGACTCAAAGATCACTTTCAGAATCAACACCAGTTATAAAAGCACTCAAGGGTTTTCCTTGGAGGTTTCCTGTACTTTGTGCAGGCCCTGGATCTGGTCCTCTACTGGAAATTAATAAATAATATTGCATTAAATTGTTTTCCTGGCTTTTGTTGGGAGGATATATCAACAGGTGCTTGGATATGGTGGTGACTCCTAGAAGTACCTGTACGATAGACCGATCTAATGATTGGATCAATGGCCTGGAAATCCGGACTCCTGGGTCTGTCACCTACAGGCTATGTGACCTTGAGCAACTCTCCTAACCTCTAAAAACCCCTATCTTACATGGGGAAATTCATTTCCCTCATTGGAGGTGTAGCGAGATTTAATTGTTTTATATAGCACTTCAGAATCCTCAGACTAAAGGTAAAGGGCCAAGTATCCTTGCCAAAGAACATGTGTTAATGTTATCTCTGTAATACAAGCAGCACTAGGGAGGGTGGCCCTCCAGTAGTTTATTCTTTGAGGTTAGCCGCAGAAGTAAAGTGGTTAGCAAAGTAAACAGAGTGGTTCAGTCCTGCCAAGGCCCTTGAAAGAACAGAGTACAAGTCAAAACAATCAGGGGCTCCTAAATGCCCATGAACCTGTAATATATAAGCCTTGTTGTAAACCTGCCACTCGCTGTTAACTTTGCTTTTTCATTGACAGAGTGAGCACTTTTCTTTCCTGGGTATTAACAATCAGTCCAACCTGACTGACATGAGATGTCGGACTACTTTCTACACTGCACTTGGGCGCCTCCTCATGGTGGACTTAGGTACTGCAACCCATTTTCATAGACCTGAGAGGAATGGGGAAATTGAGTTGCTATCTTGTACACAGGGCTCTTAAATGTTCTAGTCCCCTTGACTGTGGAAGGTGATGGCTTAGCCAGTAAAAGCTACTGGAAGTGGCAGAAGCCCCACCAGGAAGGGGGAGAAGTCTTGAGAGGGGGAGGGATTGCTGTGATAGTCTGTACTAGCAGGAGAGAGATGCAGGCCACTAATTAGGGCCAAGTTTTCCTTCACAAGCTGACTTGCAGACAAACCCACATGCAGTCTTAATTCCGCGAAGTTCTCTCTGCACCCTTAGTCTTTTCTCCCTGTTAAGGATTGATAAAGGCATCATCTTTATCCAGAGGAACACAGGCTCCCTAAAATTAGCACGCTCAATGCCTGTCTCTCACCTGCAGAGAGAGAGAGAGAGAGAGAGAGACACACACACACACACACACACACACACACTGCTGTGGGAAGTGGAGTCTGGGTGGAAGGTATCAGTTTCCTCTTTGCTCTCTTTCAGGGGAAGATGAGGATCAGTATGAACAGTTCATGCTGCCCCTCACCGCTGCATTCGAGGCTGTGGCACAGATGTTCAGCACAAACACTTTCAATGAACAAGAAGCAAAAGTAAGTCCAAACTGAGCAAGACAAACTTTTTAGTTAATCAGTGCCTTGGGACTTTGCATCCATTCTTTTTCCAATAGGGGCCTTGTCATCCATGACTTAATCAAAATTTCCTTTTTAGTTCTTTACTCCCAAAGTTTGGGAGGTGGTAGACAAGTTTGAGGAGACCCGGATCTCTTAGAGACAGAGTAAATGATTGTGAGGCATTTGGGGAAGGGAGGTGTCTCATTCACCCAGGATAGCTCAGACACAGTGTGTGGCTTTAACCAGTGACACCTCTTAGTACTCTCTCTGCCTTGGCTTAACTTGGGTGCATTCCTGTTGCTTAAGAAGGAGTGTCCAATTTTTGAGACTGGAGGCCACCCAAGCAACACCCTATTGCTCTTGGTTGGAAGGGCGGTGGGCTAGTGGAGGCCGGGAGAGGGAAATGTCAGGAAGTATGTCATTCAACATGTCATGTCTCTCCCTTCCCAATTCAGAGGACCTTGGTCGGCCTTGTGAGAGACCTGAGGGGAATAGCCTTTGCCTTCAATGCCAAGACCAGCTTTATGATGCTCTTTGAGTGGATGTATCCTCACCCTAAAATCCCACTGGCCTCAACAGCACTAAAGACATTAGAATCGAGGGATCTTTGGTTCAGGGCTGTTGCTCCCAAAACCATAGGGCTAGACAGGACCATAAGGGTCATCTAGTCTAATCCCCTGCCAAGATGGTTAATTCTATATTCAGTTAACTCTTTGTTTGTAGTTCTCCTCTTTACAGTCAAGAGAATTTGCAGCTCCTGATGCATCTCTTCCAAGCTTTAAGAAAAAACTCCTTTTGGGAGCCCTGCCTGTGGTTTCATATTACATTCTGCCACAAAGGAGGCTAGAAATCCGTTCTAAGGCTTAGGGTTGAATTCCAAATGAGCCTAAATGCTTTAGGCACCCAAATTCCCCTGGCTTTTAATGGGAGTTAGACACTCAGCTCCTTTAAGCTCCTCTGAAAATGCCATGCTACATCTCTTGCTCCCTAGGGCTGGCAGTAGTTGGGAAGTAGCCTGTTCACCTTGGTGACCCCCCAATAAAGCTGATCAAGAAGCAACACCTGTGGACCCCAGGTGTTGTCTATAGTCTTCTGCCTGGTGGAGGCAACATGCCCGTAACACGGGGCAGGCTGCTTGGAAAAGGTGAACATAAACTGATCGTGGCTGGCTTTGGCAACAGTGGATGCAGGCACAGAGATACCCCATTATCTCCCTTTGCCCCGAGATATTTTAGTTATTGTACTGTGTAGATAAATATTACCAGCCAAACGGTGGTTTAAATGGAAACAAGTGACTCTGTTCTCCAGGAGAGTAAGCCCCGGCCAGAACCATCGGCTATGTTGAGTGCCCAGAGAGAGGCCAGGAGCAAGAGAGCCTCTCTCCAAAGGCTGGAGCAGGGCAAGACCTTTGACCTGAGTTTAAACTGCTGACCTTTTCTTCATAATTGAAACGACAAAGTTCCTTAGCTTCTGAGTTGCAGCTATCCGTCCTACATGCCAATTCTACAGCGGGCGATTGAATTGTGGTACCACGACCCAGCCTGCACTACACCTGTGCTCAAACTGATGGCAGAATTGGTGCATAACAGGTACGAGACTCCAACATCTGAAAGCAAATGGGAATTCCTGTCTCTTCACTGTCACCCATTAGTCTGGGGCTTGATCATGTTCTCTGCTGCCCAGCCATGTCTCTTCCATTTCCCTCTGTTTATGCTTTGCAAGTTGCCAGCAAAAAAAAAAAAAGCAGCTGCTCTCTCAGTAGGGAAGCAAATATAATAGTTTACATATTAATCCTGCATCATGACCCAGTTAAACCAAAGAGCTGTCTTTCTGTAAGCTCGTAATGGAAGAGAACGTGTGGAGAGACTAGATCAGAAACCAGTGTGTGTGTGTGTTGGAGGACCTGTTTCTGGGGCCAGTCATAACATCTGAGAAATTTACATTAATTTAAAAACATGCAGTTAAAATGAGTGGTGTTCCATCTGGTGGTCAGATGACCAGTGGTTCTGTTTGCTAGCAGATAGATATGTCTCTGCCACTGTTCAGATAATTTAGAAGCTGCCTAACATGTGAGTGAAAGACTGCCAAACTTTTATCTCTGGAGTACTGCCAGGTGAACAGAACTCTGTACGCGAGAGCAATGCTAAGCGTTGTTGTAGCCATGCAAAAAGGAAACTAGACTTGAACAGAGAAAGGGGCTTTATTGCTCTTGAGGATCCATATTGTTGTGCTGTTGACCAAAGACAAAAGATACATTTGCAAAAGGACAAACCCTCATAGACCAGAAGGGATCATCATGATCATCTAGTGACCTCCTGCACATTGCAGGCTACAGAACCCTGCCCACTGACTCGTATAGTAGGTCCATAACCTCTGGCTGAGTTACTGAAGTCCTCAAACCTATCGAATCTCCTCCTTATTTGTTGAGATGTAAGCTAGGAAAAAGATTCCCGTGCTACACGTTAAGTTGAAACGTATTCACCTGTAGGGAAGCAAACTATCTAATTGCCAAGCGCGTACATCACAGTGTGGATCGGCGATAGTCCCAGCACTGCTAGACTTTGCTGGAAAGCTGCCTACCACGCTGTTCCTTGGGTTGCAGTGTACAGTAACGTAGCAGTTATTGCTGAGGTGCGATTTCTGGCATGTGTGAATCTTAATATTCTTAAACCAGGTGACGCACTGGCCTTTTCTTTGGAGACGGCAGCTCTCTTGTCTCCATTTCTGAGCTGTCTGGCTTAGTGCCATTATTATCATCAGACTGGGGCAACTGCTTCTGACCTCCCACAAATGGCTCTAAGCCAGGGGTGGGCAAACTTTTTGGCCTGAGGGCCACGTCGGGGTTGTGAAACAGAACGGAGGGCTGGGTAGGGAAGGCTGTGCCTCGGCAAACAGCCTGGCCCCTGCCCCCTCCTGGGACCAACTGCCCCCCAGGACGCCCCAACCCCTATCCACACCCCCACCCCCTGACAGGTCTCCTGGGACCCCCGATGCATCCAAACCGTGCCCCCCCACTCCTTGTCCCCTTACTGCTCCCCCAGGACCCCATCCCCTATCCAACTCCCCTTGCTCCCTGTCGGTCCCCCCTCCTGAAACCCCCTGGGACCCCACCCTCATCCAACTCCCCCTGTCTCCTGACTTCCCCCCGGGACCTCCTGCCCCTTATCCAATCCCCCCCCCCCCCGACCCTTTACCATGCCGCTGAGCAGCAGGACAGGCTTATTGGAAAGCCTGGGAGGTGGGTGGGCAGGCGCAAGTCACATTGCCTGCACACCGGTGTGGCTCAGGGGGAGGGGCAGGGGGCTAGCCTCCTAGGCCGGGAGCTCAGCAGCAGTAGTTTGCCCACCTCTGCTCCAGGGCAGATTTGTAGAAATTTTGGTGGTGCCCAGAACTCCCCTCCCCCCCGCCCCGCAAACTCCACACGCGCACCTGCCCAAGGCTCTGGGAGTTTGGGTGGGGGTCTGGGGGTTCAGGCGATTAGGGTGCGTGAGGGGGTGGGGATGCAGGCTCTGAAAGGGCTTTTGAGTGCAGAGAGGGTGAGAGGTCAGGCTCTGGGAGGGAGTTGGGTGGGGGACAGGGTCTGGGGTGCAGGCTCTGGGCTGGGGCAGGGGATTGGGGTGCAGGCTCTGGAAGGGAATTTGGGTGCAGAAGGGGTGAGAGGTTGGGCTCTGGGAGGGAGTTTGGGTGGGGGAGAGGGTCTGGAGTGCAGGCTCTGGGAACGAGTTTGGGGGTTGGTGTGCAGGCTCTGGGAGGGAGTTTGGGATCAAAAGTAGGTGCAGGGGAGGGGTGGGAGTGCAAGAGGGAGTTGGGGAGGGGGTGCGGGGTGCAGGATGGGCATGCAGGAGGAGGGGAGGGGTGCAGGCTCTGGGAGGGAGTTTGGGGTTGAGGGTGTGCGGGGATGGGGGTGCAGGAGGAAATTTGGGGGCCGGAGGGTGTTTGTGGAGGGGGTGTGGGTGCAGGCTCTGGAAGTGGATGGGGGGTTCAGTGCTTACCTGGGGCACCCCCTCCAGCAGAGGCTCCTAGGCGGGGCAGGCTGGGGGGGGAGGGGGGTCTCCTCATGCTGCTGTCTCCAGGCACCGCCCCTGCAGCTTCTCATTGGCTGCAAGGGCGTTTGGGGCGGGGGCAGCGCACAGCTGCACAACCCCCTCACATGGGCTGCAAAGACCTGCTGGCAGCCACCTGGAGCGAGTAGGCAGGAAGCTGCTCAGCTCTGCTGGGTGGCAGCAGGAGCCCCGGGGCTGTTTTAAATCACCCAGGGGCACCAGGTGGGGCTGGGGGACGCGTGGGAGGGCGGGGGGAAGAGATGGGAAACTTTGCTGGAGCCAGGCCCCTGGGACAGGAATATTCCTGTTGCCTGGGCACCACGGGCCCATAGATCTCTCCGCCCATGCTCTGCTCTAAGCACAAAGATGCCACAATATAGATCAGCAGAGCAGATGGTCACTCCTTTCTCTTTCGCACACCTGTGTGAGCAGCTGTGTATTTACTTCTGTTCTGTTCTGTTCTGCCTTCTAGGTCGCAAAGGCTGCAGTTTGATGTGTCCTCACCAAATGGCATCCTGCTTTTCCGAGAGACTAGTAAAATGATAACTACATATGGTGAGTCCCCAGCTTCTGCCCTGACTTAGCTCCTGATTGCTGGTCACTTGGTGAGATGGGACTAGTGCCCTTGTCAGTGCTGCCTGGGGTTTTGAGGAGACTGGGGTGGGATGCAGGGTGAAGTAACTTGCAAAGTTCTTAGTGGCCTTGCTTGTATAAAGGGGGAGGATTCTCTCCAAGGCCTGATGCAGACAGGCAGGGGTGAGAGCTTAGGGATTTTTACATGGGATTGAGAAAAGGAGAGAGTAGCTCATGGCTCTTCTGGTGGAGGCCAAGCAGCAGCTGTGCTGAGCTCCACATGAGCAAATGCCTTTCTGTATGGAGTTGGTGGTTACTTTGGAGACTGGATCCTACTACTAAGGGAAGCCATTAATACCACCCTGTTCCCATCAGCAAAGCCACCTGCTTGCGTTCAGCCAGGCGGACCAATTCTCTCATAGTCTCCAACAGCGTAGGTAAAGAACCATGCTACTAACCAGTTCCTGTTGGGACATGTCATCTCATAGGACAGGACAAGTGGTTGCTATAAGCTTTGCTCATGAAACTGGCCCAGAGTTTCAGTACCAAGTGTCCATGTTGTCCATGGTCACTCAGACAGCTTTGCTGCTTTTTCCCCACTCTTCTTGGGGGGAAGCAACGCACTGAGATGGGGGCTGGAAGCGGTGCTGGGATACTGAGTCTCCTTCTGTCCTTGTGCAGGAAATCGTATCCTAACACTAGGGGAGGTCCCAAAGGATCAAGTCTATGCCTTGAAGCTCAAGGGGATTTCCATCTGCTTCTCTATGCTGAAGGCTGCGCTCAGTGGCAGCTACGTCAACTTCGGTGTCTTCCGTCTGTATGGGGACGACGCACTCGACAATGCCTTGCAAACCTTTATTAAGCTCTTGCTCTCCATCCCGCACAGCGATCTTCTGGTAAGCCAACACACCTGTAATTAACCACTAGATCTCATCTAATCAAAAGCTATGTGCCAACTGCTGAGAGCCCATTCCCTGTGTGCTGATTCCAGCTGACACCCATACCTGTGTCGCCGACTTAGCTAGGATATTGATGCTACTTCTGCTGGAACATCTGCTTTTCTCTCTCCAAAGGGCAATTGTAGGTCATGTTCGGTGCTTCATGCCCAAAGGCCCACATAATTAGATATACCAAACTCAGCAATGAAAACTTCGTGACTTCAATATAGTGCCTGTGTGTGTGTTCCTATGAAGTAATTCTTCAGTATCTTGCTGCTTAGAAAGCTATGCCTCCCTCTGACAAACAGGAGTTGTACTTGTCCTGTCCCCTTCCCGTATGCTGCTGCTTGCAGTAACTTATTTGGAGACCAGAGTTACAAACCTAGCTAGACTGTAGTAAGGGAGACGTTGGACCTTTGGTGTTCACCAAAGGGATTTCCTAACGCCAAGTGCCATTAGCGCTAATACTGAGCCCCAGAGTTGCTGAGCTTGAAAGAGTTAATTCTACAACAGGGCAGCTACATCCTTCTAGGCAGTCTTTCCCTTTTCCAAATGTCTAGTTTCCCTCGCATCTGCCTCAGCTCCAGTCAATCCTGCCAGATCCCAGTACACACCACAATCTGCCTCTGCTCCTCAAAAGCAGGCAGTGCAGCCTTGTATGAGCTGAGACAAGTGCAGGGGATTCTGAGGGGCTGATATCCATTGCATATCCTCTGTGTGTTCTACAGCAGAGCCGCTCAGACTCCAAGTTGCAGTAAGATCTGCCTTGAAGCACTATTAAAAGGGTGAAGCATGCAGGATGAGCAATTAAACAGAGGCTTTTGAAGGAATATTGAAACTGTACAGATGAGTGAGCTTGTCCCTTTCCCACGGGGCCCTGCCTACCTGGGTTTCTGGGCGAGATGGAACTACTGCATATTCAGCATAGTCTGCTGCATGCCCAGAGTCCTGTCTGAAAACAGCCCCATCCTCCTCACCATCCCATTTCCCCAGGGCTTGTGCATTATGCTGCAGCTTATCCCTTCCCTCCTCTCATCGGGGGCATTGGCAAGTCTCTGTAGAGCAGTGACCTAAATAATCCCTCCCTTCTCTGAAAAACACTTCATGCAAATGGAGACTTTTCCTTACCTTCTGAGGCTGTGGGCAGAGCTCTCGGCACATCAGTAATCAGAACACAGCCTTGTTAGAGGCCAGCCCGACATCTGCCTTCTATACAAGCCTGGAGTATAGTATTCTCTGCCCACTGCCTGCCTGTGCTGACAGGTTTGGCCAGAATCTCTGCAGGGTTGGTGAGAGTTGCATGATTACCCAGGCCTGTGTGCTCACTAGACTTCCTACCACAGCAGAACCTGACCCTAGTGCCCCAAGGGCTCACATGGGGTTCTTTGTCTGATAGGTTGCCACTGACACATCAAAGTAGAAGGCTGCATGTCCAGCACTGGAGTTAGCTGACTAAGCCACCAAGCCAAACACTAATGAAGGAAAGGTGGCTGGATACTGTTGTGTGACACTAAGCACATAAACGGGATGAGCTAAAAAATGTAAATGTACCACACACAAGTTGTCCATGGGGATTGTTTTCATAAGCGCTTAGTCAAGTAGACTCTCTCAATGAGCAACTTCCAATTGGTTGAAAAGTGGGTTGAAAGGGATGTGATTAGACTTGCTCTGCAGGAAGTCCTGTGCTCGATTCTAAATTAACCATTAGACCCTAAAGTCTCTTCCCTCTGTCTCTCTCTCTTTTTCTCTCTCTGCAGGATTACCCCAAACTCAGCCAGTCATACTATTCCTTACTGGAAGTTCTTACCCAGGACCACATGAACTTTATAGCCAGTCTAGAGCCCCATGTAATCATGTATATTCTTTCTTCCATTTCAGAAGGTCTGACTGCACTAGGTAACCATCTATATTCTTTTGGGGGTACATACAACGGGCTCTTTTGGGAATGAGAAGATTAAGGATTTTAGTTTAAATTAGCATACATTTAAACCATTAACAAGCTAGAGTGAACTATTTATGATGCAGATTGGGAGGGAATTTGTTCAATTTTCATGGCACGCCACCTTTGTATATGGTAGTAACTAGAGACCACCAGAGATGGCTGCCCCAGCCTGGCACGGTAGGTACGTATGTGTGCGCGCATGCACACACACACGACAGTCACTGCCCTAAGGAACTAACAATTTAAATAGACGAGATTAGAGAGTTTGTTTTGTCCCCATGTTAGAGCTGGGGAACTGATGCACAGAGGTTGTGACTTACCTGGTAGAGCCAGGAATTGAACCCAGTGTCCTAGACCAATGCCATAACCAGGGAAGAAAATAGAGACACGTGGTCTATAAAGATGGCTGAAATGAGTCCATGGAGGAGCAAACAAGGAGGACAACGTTGAACTCTACTGTGCATGGCAATCCTCCCTAAATTAATGCCCCATATGGAAGGGGAATTCTGTTTAATCTCTTAAATAGAGCAGTGGGTAATGTAATGGAGATCTGCAGATGAACAGGCTGTGTGTTAGTTTAGCTCAGTGGGTATTCCTGGTGCTGTACACACAATATTGTCCCAAATAACTTGTGACCTCAGGACCCTACCCAGCCAACACACATGGGCAGGAATAGCGCTTACTGCAGCGAGTTTCCCATTACCGGCCCTCTGGTGAGACCTGACATGACATGTGGTGATGAGGGACAGGGAGGGGTGCAGTAGGGGTAGGGAGGACATCAGTAAGATCATGTGGTTACTTCGGGAAGTCAGATGCAAGTCTTGGTGTCTGGTTTTATATTGCTAATGGTGACTGTACCCACATGGATATGGGTGATACCAACAGTTACCTTCATTACATCCTTTCAAAGTACTAAGTTGCAGGCCCAACAAAAATGACCCCTGCACCAATGGTGTCTGCTCCCTCCAAATGAGTCTGTTAAAGGGAAAGAGCCGCTTGTGTACAACAGGGGTAGTTTTAATGTGCTGCTTAGTTTGCCTAAAAAGGCACTGCGGTTCCCACAACCCAAACTGTGATGGCAGGCAGCTGAGAGCATCACATGCGAGACATCTGCTGGTTACATGACAAACTGAGGAGCTGTGCTGAGTTACCCTAGCTAGGTGCAAACACGGGTGAACGCTTACACCTTCCCATGTCCTGCACATGGGAACAGGGCACAGTGAGCTAATGCAGAGTACCATGTTGCTTCACCTCCAGTTACTGTGGGCTTGGACACTGGAGAATCATTAGTGTGTCAACTTGGCTGCTGCTGCTGGCTGGCTTAGGATAAATTTGTGCTACTTGGGTAGGCCTCAGAGGGGAGAAGGGCTGGCCAGGTGGTGATGGGCTTGTTAGTGGGGGGTCTTTTCCAGCTGTGTCTCATGGAGGGAAATGCTTGTCTTGTCCCACTCTCTCCCCTTTTTCTTATCCTCATAGACACCATGGTTTGCACGGGCTGCTGTTCCTGTTTGGACCACATTGTCACGTATCTCTTCAAGCAGCTGTCCCGCAGCACCAAGAAGAGGACCACTCCCCTGACCCAGGAGAGTGATCGGTTCCTGCACATCATGCAGCAGCACCCAGAAATGATTCAACAGGTAAAGAGGGAAGGGGACCAGTGAAGGGGGTGTGCTGTCGCCATCTGGTGGCCAAATAAGTGGTGATGCTGAACTCTCATCTGTGCCTTTTATCTTCTCTCACAGTTGCTAATCCTCAGTCCCCAGTACTGCTCCCCCCTACTCTATAGCTGAAGTCCAGAGGGGCTAAGGGACTTGCCTGAAGCCAGCCAGGGTTGGTGTAATCCTAGGGAATCAGCAGGTTGTGCCTTCCCACCAGGTGTTGGATGCACTGTTTTTAAACTTAAATTTGAAAGAAATAGCCAAAACTTTCTAGACTTTTTTTAAATATAATTTTAAAAATACTCCAATACAGTACAGCCTGTGTTGTGGAACTTACTGATAGCTAGTAAAGCTGAAACCAGAAAAATATCTGCCAGCAGTGAGCATGTAATCTCCTTACACTATATTTTAACACAAGAGCCAATACAAAAGAGGCTAAAAAGCTTCAGGAGGCTATATAAGTGTTCACAACAGAACCGAAACAGCACAATCCCGCTGCTTAATGAGGGAATGACCAGGTTCTCCCTGTAAGGATTAACACTCTGCCTTGAGCCTTTTGCTCTCTCTACTCAAGCTGTGTTTAATAACCTTGTACCTTGGTGCCATTATGCCTGGAGTTCATAATCACCTCTGCAGGATACATTTAATAATCTGGTTTTATTCCTGCAATCTGTCATCTTGCTCTTACTGTTCTTCCCAGAACCCATGAGGACCACAGAACTGGCCAGTTTCCTTTCCTCTTTGCTGGTCGTGACTATAGATTGTAGGATCTGTAATACGAGTTGTAAAACCAGTCCAATAGTCGTTTTCCTTGCCTGAATCAATCCCAGCTCACTTGTAGGGTGACTTCAGCACTTGCTGTCAAACACTTTTTCCCTTCCTCTGTCATTCAGTTAATCTGCCAGGTGAATTGCTGCATATCTGCTGGGATGATGGATCTGCCCCTTCTTCACCAGTGGTTCCATTACTGGAATCTGTTCATTCACCCCTTTTGGTGAAACACTTGTCCCTCATGTGCCCCTTCCCCCTGCCAACACATGCTTGCTTCCATATTGCCACACCCAGTGATGGCACACTGCATTCCCATGTGGACATCCAGCACCTCTCAAGTCAGACAAGAGCTCAACTTCAAGGAGGATCAGAAATCATTGTGCTGCTCTCTTGCTGCCCCCTCCTGGCAGATCTGGTTGAAAAAAGAAGCAGGCTTGTGTTTGGTTAGAGCAGTGGTTCTCAAACTTTTGTACTGGGGACCCCTTTCACACAGCGAGCCTCTGAGTGTGGAACCCCCCTTATAAATTAAAAACACTTTTTTTATATATTTAACACCATTATAAATGCTGATGGCAAAGCAGGGTTTAGGATGGAAGCTGACAGTTCGCAGCCCCCCCCTATGTAATAATCTTGTGACCCCCTGAGGGGTCCCGACACTCAGGGTTAGAGGAAGTTGCTACAGCATGAACTGGAGCCTTAGTCTGCTACAGGAAGAGACTGGAAACTGCTTGTGTGAACCAACAATGTTAAGATCTTGTACTTACCTTTAAGCTAGTTCTTTAAGCTTGGCCTGGCAGACCATGGAGGGGAAGACAGAGTGTGAAGAAAGTGGCTTTCCAATGGATTGAAGAGCATGCTCACCTGCATGCATCTAGTTTGAGGTGGTTCCCAGACAGGGATCTCTTCTGCTTTGGGACAAAAGAGGGAGTTTCTGCCATGGAGCCCCAAATGGCTTTCAGCTGCTGCACACATTCCTACATAGGAGTTCATTGTAATCTATTGGGAGCATCCATGGGCTCTCGTGATGCTACTGCCTACCACAGCATGATAGTATTGCAGGCTTAAGAGGCAACCTGCTGAGGCTCAAATAGGGGACATGTCACTGGTTCAGGAAGCTCTGTGCAGAGTGGGGTTAATCTCTATAGCCTCAACATCTGGGGTCAGCTTCTGACCTCCATTTACAGTAATGAGAGAGATGACCCAGCACTAGTGGGGGACAGAGGCAAACCTGGGTCACCTGAGAAGCGAGTTTGCGAAGGGATGGTAAGTACTGACACATGCTCCCAGGGCAAGAGATGGGTTTGAGGGAACAGCCTAACTCTGCGGACTTCCCTCTGTCTTTCCAGATGCTGTCAACGGTGTTGAATATCATCATCTTCGAGGACTGCAGGAATCAGTGGTCCATGTCTCGGCCTCTGCTGGGCTTGATATTGCTCAATGAAAAGGTAGGCAGGGTTAAACTGACTTTAATCAGGAGTGACCCAAGGACTTGAGCCCATCGTGGTATCCTACAAATAAACAAGGGGTACTCAGGCAGAGCTGGGGTGTGGGGAGCCAGGCCTGGTGTTGCTGTGTGCACTGCAGAGCAGGAGTACAATGCTCTGGCAGGGCTGTGGATTGATGGGGAAGCTTGCATGCACCATGCTTAATTCTAAGTCCTGTGGGCTGCTCATTTTCCCAAGTCCTAGAATCCATCCAAAATGTACAATGTGCTCTCTGCCTGGCCCTGCCCTGCCCGGATGAGATGAGCTGAGCTGAAGCCAGCACTGATGCTGCCATTCAGCACCTGATCTTCCTTCTCTTGTCTCCTCCCAGTATTTCTCTGATTTACGGAACAGTATAGTGAACAGCCAGCCCCCTGAGAAGCAACAGGCGATGCACCTCTGTTTTGAGAACCTCATGGAAGGCATTGAACGCAATCTGCTAACCAAGAATAGAGACAGGTCAGTATGGGGAAAAATCCCTTGGCCAAAGAACCTGGTTCATGACCAAGCAGTGTGGCTGACAGCTCCCCACAAGGGGTGGCACTGCACAGTTAGTGAACCTGCTCCATGTGGCAAGAACACCATGGGAAATGGCTAGGCTCTGTGGACACAGGCTTCTGTGCACAGACAGTGGGGTGATCATGCCTTGGGCAGTTCTTGTCTCCTGGGGGCCAAGTGCTACATGGCTCATCTCGTGGGAGTAAACTCTTAAATTCCTTGGTGTAACACCAGCTCCCAGGCTCTAAAAGCCTGAGCACCTGCCCAGGAGCTATATGAAGCTAAAGTGGGTCCGACACATTGTGTATCTGTTAGAATTGTTCCAAAAGTAGTAGCTCAAAGGCAAACTGGCTTCCCAGTGTTGAGGTGAAGGAATAATGGAGCTGTCACTGGCTCCCCTCTCACTTGGGCATGACAGTCTCCTACAAGCTGCAGTGTTCCCCCTGCATCTCGCATGAAGAAAGCGGGGGTGCAGGATCTTAACCGGTGCATCTGCTCAGTGGGATGGGAGCAGGGGCTAAGGGCTGCTGGCTCTTCTCTTGTCCCTGGTTCCAATGGCAGGCCCCTCTGTGCGCTGCTGATTAGATACCCGTGCATCGTGCCCTGGTGTGGAGGAAATGGCTGGGTACTTGCAGGTTACATTATCACACTGGCTAATGTGTTCACTGCTCCTCTGCTGCCTTCCCACTATTCACTGAAACCTGCAGGGCCAATGTACCCTGACCAGATGCCCCTCAGTGGCCAAAATGCAGTCATATAGCCCAAGGCCTTCTGCGGTAGCCTGCAGCTACTCTCCTGCTTCATGCATGAGCAGACACTACAGATCCCAGCATGCACTGCTCCATCTTTGTCCCAAAATTAGCATTATAGGCTGGGAGTTGGAGCCTCCTGGCTACTGCTATGTTTTAAAGGGGAGAGCAAGTGTCACTAGCCTTTGTAAGTGCTGGCCCCCTGCTCTAACATGCTGGTCTGTGTTCTCTGTAGGTTCACTCAGAACCTGTCTGCGTTCCGACGAGAGGTAAACGACTCTATGAAGAACTCCACCTATGGTGTGAACAGCAATGACATGATGAGCTGACACCTTCCCCTGACTCCACCTGTACAGAGCAGCATCTCTTTGGCCTGGACCAGAGGGGTTAACGTTTCCGATGGAAAGATAAGAGGGCGTTTCTGATCCCTACTCTTCCCTAGGGTTGGACTGCAGCGCTGTTTGGCTGTACTCCATGTCCAAGGGAGGAGGGAACAGGAGCAGTGTTAAAACTCGCCAGGGCAGGGTGCTTCTGTTTCCTTGGGAGGGGGTGGAGGGGAATAGCCCAGGGGTGAGAATCCAGCATCTCCCTACCAGAATGTCTGGGTGGAACCCTAGCACTCTGCTGCAGCCTGCCTTGTATAAACATGTACATTTTTTCATAACATTTTGAACAAGGTTTATATTGACTCAGTTTAAAAAAAAAAGTATGACTGAAATTTTTACAGAGTCTAGTGCACCAATGCTGAAGTGAGGGTTGTGTATGTGAGTGAGGAAGGTGTGTCTCATGCTGGCCTGAAGCTTTCTTGGGCAAGGGGGTGTGAAAGTGCAGAGATATATTTAGTGACAAGTGTAGAGAGAAGCAAAAAAAAAAAAAAAAAGTGAAATTCCAAATGTATATTTTTTCTTATAAGCCCCTTTAAATCTCAACTTCCTGTTACTGTTTCCCCCTTGTTATTAGGAACTCTAAGCCATGCTGTATGATCATCCAGCTATGCTAGCCCATGGGTGTCTCCTCTCTACCCTGTGTAACAGATACTGTCCAGTTGTCATTCAGCTTTGGGCCCTAGCCACTGAATGGGCGAGTGCAGCAAGTTCTCCTTTTTGGGTTGGGATGCTTCTCCCCCTGCCTATTCCCAGAAGCCCCACTACACTTTTTCCTTTTAATTGTAAATTGTCCTTTTGTTTCCCATTCTGTAAAGCTGGAAGTGCAGGTGGAATAAGAACCCTCTAAAGGTTGAGCTTGTCCATAGTACTTGTTAAAAAAAAAAAAAAAAAAAAAAACCCCACAGAGCTGCCTTTTTGTTAAGACAAGGGGCGCTCCCACTGAGCAAAAGAACTGCATTGTCTTCCCTTGAGGTAGTGCATGTGTATATTTATATATAGTGCACTCCTGAATGTATGACACAGCCAAGAACATAGGATTGGTGTTGAATCTACCACCATGGAGGGTTCTTAATAACAAGGTCTGCATAGCATGAAGTACCTAACATCCCCCTTAAAACAAATCCATTTTTCTAAATCCCCATATTAAATGTTTTGGATATAAAATTTACTTACAGAAGAAAGTTAAGGGGGGGATGGGAAAACCTGTTTGCCTTGTACTTTTCCACTGTTGTTGCTGCTAGTTGTGTGCATCTCTAGCTCAGCTCTAACCCACAGACACTGTCCTTAGGTTTTATTTCAATTTCTCTTCCCTGACACCACCAACTTTTTTTTTTTGTTCTTTCCTCTGGCGATTGTGTGTTGGGTCCTTTTTTGTGTGAGCAGATTGCTGGTTGACTTGTAAGGGTGTTTGCTGCATACAGTGTAAGCATTGTGACTGCAAATAAACTTCAATGGTTTCTACTGAGCTGTGTCTTTTTGGATCACCTCCTCTACTCTACTCTTCCCTGGAAGGGAAAGAATGACTGTCTTCCCTCTATCTGATCTGCCTGCTAGGAATGGAGGTATTTTAAACAGCTAGCATTTAAAAAGTGAAACTAAACCAATAGATGGCAATCCATTAGATAGAGCAGGGCCTTAAACCCCAGGCTGCCACAGCCAAGTAGCCATTATACAATACACAACCTTCTGTTGACAATCCCAGGAGGAGGGTGTTCCACATCAAGTCAACAGTGGGCCTAGTACCTGGTCTTCAATCTGTGAAACCTACTCTTTGTGCCCTAAACTCATTCAGCCACTTGGCTGTCATTAGCTTTAACAACATCTACTAGAGATGAAGGTAAGAGCTCAATAAAAATGTCAGTATTTTATCCTGTAAAATAGTTTGTGTTTACATAGTCTCTCCCCAGAGGGAGGAAGGGAGTCCAGGATCATTTGCTCTGCTAGATTCAACCACTGCTTTCATGAACTCGTGTCAAATTTAAAACCAGTTACAGCTCTAGCTTTCTACCACCTCCTGTAGCAGGAATTAAGCCATTACAGCACAGTGACATTTATTTACAGGGTGCTTGGTAGTTAACATAGCAGAAATGCTGCCATAAAAGCACCACAAACAAATTCTCACATTGAAGTCCAAGTTGTCCGAGTCCTTTATCCCCCTCCAGCACAAGTTCATGTGCCTCTCCCTCCCCTGGGTAAGAGTCCACTTTATATAAATGCTCCTGGCATCGGGGAATCTTCCTCCTCACCTTTCCTATCCATCTCCATGCAGGGCTAGTCCTCTCTCTGCAGCAACAGACTTTATTTCCATGGCCTGGCTATAAACAACATTGTTATAGCCCTCTCTGTTACGAGCCGTTTCAATAGCAAAGAACTGGATCCTGGTGACTGAAAAGAAAAAAATCTGTTTAAGACCTATTTACCTAAAGGACCCCAGCATCCACAAAGAAGCAGAGACTTACTCAAACTTAAGCTTTATTCACACCACCCTGCACAGCATTACCATGTAGGCTGCCCTGGCATCCTAAGGCTACCCTGGGAGCTAGGATTTCCCAGAGATCCTGATCCAGCCAAATGCTCTGGGGGCTCAATGTCTACACTGCCCAGGTCGGAGAAGAGGGTGTACAGAGGTACTTACTCACCAAATATTGTATTCTCTTCCGTGTAGTCCTTAGCACAGTCCAGACGGAGGAGGGTGCCATAGTTGAAGTCTTCAACTACCCCATCAAACTGCATACAGAAGGGACGCCATTTCTGGAGAGAGCAAAGATAACTTTCAGCCTTCTTTCTGGAACTGTCCTAATCTCCCTACAAGGGCCTAGGGAGCTCCACTGTAGGGGCAAGACCACTGGATTCAGCTAGTGTGAGCAGAGGCCAGAATCACTGCAGGGTTTCCTAGACATCCTGCCCAAAGTTTCTCCAAGGAGCTGGGGCTCAGGAATAACTTCCACACTTCCTCAATAAGAAAAGGAGGACTTGTGGCACCTTAGACTAACAAATTTGAGCATAAGCTTTCGTGAGCTACAGCTCACTTCACTGGATGCATTCAGTGGGGAGATTTATGTACACAAACATGAAACAATGAATAGCAATGGCTAGGGCTGGACTGTGGGAAAGTCTCTGAACAGTGCAATCCCAGCAACCCCAGCTTGGAGCAAGAGATCTATAGGTACAAATCTAGTACACAACAGGGTACAAGGAGACTAACAGAGGACCCTCAGGGTAGCAGGGAGCACTTGTGCAAGAGAATAGCAAGCGTGTTGCTTGCACTACATGACAGCCAGAGTTTTTCCTCTAATCTCCATTCCCCTTTCACAACAGCAAGAAAGCAAACACCCAACTGGACTTGAAATATTTGGCAGCTATGGAAAGCGCCTTAGCTTTTGTTTTACGCTTGAGTTGAATACCACTATTTGGTTCCCCTGTGGCTAGACAAATGCTCTCCACAGAGGGAGGGACTTCCCCCTCACAACCACTCAGATCCAGAAGCTTACCAGTATCATGGACAGTTTGAGTCCCAAAGGGTGACATTACACATACATATAAAGCACTGACCACTTTGGCTGGTTCCGATTTGAGCTCCTCTGGGTCAAGCACATCGATCTTGAGGTCACCAAAGGTTTTCCTAAATCCAGCATAGATCTGGTCATCAACTTTTGTAAGTTTCAGGAACTTGGGGTCAACAGAGGAAATAAGCTATAAGGGAAACAGATTAAATGAGACGAGACGAGACAAGCAGCAGAGGGGTGGGTCACTAGAGCATTTATGCTGAATGGGAGGAAAAATATATAGGGCTTTCAAACACAGCGGTAACCGAGTTACCGCTCCCTCCCCATCTCAGTGACACCTATCTCCAAGCAGGTGCTACCTGCTCTTATAGAGCCAGATTTTAAAGGAAAGCCATTCACCCAACAACCTGAGCCCTCTGACAATCTGGCCTCAGTTCTGGGTACTTTTCCAAAGTCAGACACTCTGGGCCAATCAGTTACAGCTGACTGCACCCCTCAGGTCTCTGCCCCAAGTAGTCATATCTCTCAGTGGTTCACTTTCTCAGACTGGGCCCTGGGATGCAGTCCCCCACCTGTCAACCATGATTACCTCAGCAGGCCTGACTTAGGGCCAGACCCTGCAATTCTGTTCCCTACAGGAACAGTGATGTCCAGTAACCAAGCAGCTTTCTTCAAGCAAAGTATTTATTTAGCACAGAAGCATTTCAGAGCAAACTGCTGGGAGCTAAAGCGGGAAGTGCTGCAAATGGTGCAAGTGACTTTAAAACAATCAGCAGTCTGTATGCATGTTCAACCCAACACTGAGACTTACCATCCCCTGGAGCTGGAGAAGGCGCAAGCTTCGTCTGACCTGGACCTGCCCATGTTGGAGCTGACTGACCACTTCCCTGCGTTAGACACTGGCACTGTGATCTTTCCCAGTCCTTTGATCACTCCCTTTTTTAAAGAGCTCAGCACTATTCAACTTCAGTTTGGAATCTGTCCTGTAATTCCCCCAACCCAGTATTTGTTAGGAGCTTGCCTTCCCCACAGCCCCCTTATTAGATCAATACATTCATAAGGGAAAATCTTACAAGCCAATACATAATCACTTCCCCCCTCACTGACCAAGTCACATTCACAAAATTACCACACCTCAGTCTTCATTTCCAGTGCCCACAGAAAAGAGAACTCATTGGCTAGAAGCAAAGTGGCTTCTGGTGTCTACAGCACTCCTTGCTATTCCAGCCCTGGGCTCCCCACACATAGCTGTGCCAAAACCCCTCAATCCTGACTTTGAGCCCCCTTCTGCTATTTTAGTCTGGAGAGACTGTGAAATACACCAGTCAGGTAGTGGCTTATTACAAGGATAATATCCGTGGGTTATTTTTATTAAAAGAAAAGAAAAACCCTGAGAAGCATGCTAGTCCCATCTCAGCCCCGCTGTCATGTCTATCTGTGCTAGAAGGCCAGCAATTTCCCGTGGACTTACATTAAAATAGACTTCAGCGTGCTGATACGCTTTCATGGCCCAGATCATTTCAATGTTGGGCTGCAGAGAAAGAGAGAAAAAGCTGTTACATCACCTTACATGCTGATCTGGCTCTGTGTCCAGCACCTTCCATTACCTAAGCATTTACAAACAGTTTTTGTAACAGATAGGGCTTAGGTTTCCCCTATGATTTCCTGTCTCACACAGGGGAAAGCTTGTTGAGCATATGAAGAAAGCTGCAAGAGTAGCATCAGTCTGAGGAGATACAATTCACTGACATTCTAGGGCTGCTTTTGTGCTTATTAAATTTCCCTTATTAATTTAATTCAAACTATACATCAATTACACTTTCTCACCACTGAAATGCAACCATGGAACTAGGGTGACCAGACAGCAAATGAGAAAAATCGGGACTGGGATGGGGGGTAATAGGAGCCTATATAAGAAAAAGACCCCAAAATCAGGACTGTCCCTATAAAATCAGGACATCTGGTCACCCTACATGGAACAGGGAAGTACGGTAGTTGTACAGTATTGCCAAACAGACAGGAAGTGGAAAACAACACAGACAAATGAAACCATAGGGGAAACCTAAGCCCTATCTACATTACAAAAATCGAACGTTTACATGTTTCAGCACAAATCATGTCTGAACATGTTTTTCCCCCATGCCTACAGGGACGACGTTAGAGAAAAATGTTATAAGCAGACACACCTATGCTAGAACGTATTTCCCTAACATGGGTAGCAGTTTTTTCTTGTCCACCCAGGCAAGAATAAGTTACTTTATACCAGGTTTTAGCCACCTCCATGTTTCACAACCATATGTCAACATGCTTAAATTTGTACTGGAGGCAGACTGTAGTTATTCATGTTAGAGTTTAGATTGAACAAATAAGACAGGGGGATGGGATCTGGTGTGAATACAGCACTGGTGAGAAGTGCCCATTTGACAGCTTTGGAGACTGAAATACTGTGCATATCCAAATGGGCATTGACAGGGTAAGCGTTCCCCTGTCTAACCACCAAACACACTGCCAAGCTCTGGGATCTTTAGCAATCACAAGTGATTCTTTGTATTAATTTGAGATAGCATCAAACACAAGGACTGGGAAGTTTAAAAAACCCAGAGTGCACGCTTTCAGGCAACAGCTTGGAACAACTCGGAGGTCAAATACCCCTGAGGTCTCAGTTTCATGATGTAACAACTACACATCAATGAATGTAGAACTAAGTGCTGCTCCTATTCAACACCTTTCTTGGACCTGCAGAAAGACGGCCCTATTGGCCCCTCACCAATGCTCTCTCTGGGGATACTCACATCATTGCCATAGGCTTCAGCTGGCGAGGACAACACATGGGCTGCTGCCACAGCTTCACCGGCTCCCTGCACGTGAAACAAAGAGAGATGGCTGCTATTAGAGCCACAGCTGGAACCACACAAAGAAATAAAGAGAACGTGGTATGGGTTTAAGTTGTATTGAAATAAATAAGCACAACGCAATGGCAAATTTATATCCTGAAGGAGTCAAACAAGCATCATCAGGGTGCAGAAGACTGTACAGAATCCTTGCTCTGAAGAGTTTATAACTCACAAAGGAGGGGGAAAGGGTGTAACATAAAAGCAAAGAGCAGTTGTACAGGGCATGCACTCCTTTTACTCCTCACTGCAAAGAGCAGTCCCCGTCCCCCGAGACCCACGCATACGTGCAAGGCTAGTCTATGCCTGGGTGATGTTACAGAAGGAGGGGGCAGATGGAGGTACACATTACGCTCTCCCTTCTAGTGCCTGAGGGGTTACACGGCACTGTGGGGCTCAGCCCCAGTTAGACACAATGAAAATTCACATACAGAGCCAATTTCTGCCTTTGAAAGGCAGCAAACAGGGATGTGACATCAGGACAGCGCCCGAGGAGACAACTCCCCCCTCGGTGCCCCTGTGAGGCATCAAACTCCCCGTTCTGCCCTTCAAAGGGTCTATCCCCCCATAAAGCCTTTGTCTCACCATGATCCCTACTTACAAGGGCTCTGCAGCCGCATGCACCCCACAAACAGGAGTGTGATCCCCTCCTTTCAAGGGCTTCATAATCACCAGGACTCTAAATCCATCCCCAGGGCTTCTCCCCCACTTGGCATCTGCAACCCGCCCCCCCCCACACACACTTTAAACTTCCCCCAACCCCTCCAGAGTTCGACCCCCCTCATCAAACCTTCCCCCCTGCCCTGGAGCTCGACCCCCCCCATCAGCAAACCTTTGCCCCACCCCCCGGGAGCTCGACTCCCCCCCATCAAAACTTCCCCCCCCCCCGAGCTCAACCCCCCCATCAAACCTTCCCCCCTGCCCTGGAGCTCGACCCCCCCCCCATCAGCAAACCTTTGCCCCACCCCCCGGGAGCTCGACTCCCCCCCATCAAAACTTCCCCCCCCCGAGCTCAACCCCCCCATCAAACCTTCCCCCCTGCCCTGGAGCTCGACCCCCCCCCCCCCATCAGCAAACCTTTGCCCCACCCCCCGGGAGCTCGACTCCCCCCCATCAAACCTTCCCCCCCCAGAGCTCGACTCCCCCCCATCAAACCTTCCCCCCCCCCGGGAGCTCGACCCCCCCCCATCAGCAAATCTTCACCCCCCCCCGGCGCTCTAGGACCCGCTTCTGCTCACCAGGGCTCCCAGGCGGGCCCCTGCAGCGGCCATGCTGCCTGTGACCTCTGACCCTCCCTGTGACCTCTGACCCGCCATCGTCCGCCCACAGCGGAAGCTGCCCGGCCAGGGTGGTCACTGAGCATGCGCACGGCCGCGCTCGGAGGCGTGGGAGCGTGGCGGGGAATGGCGCATGCGCAGGAGGGCTAGTGCCTGTCGCGCTTCTGGCTGGGCAGATGCCTGCGTGGTATTGCGGCGCCCCCTGGCGGCAGCTCCGGCGCATCACAGCCTGGGCCTCCCAGCCCTGTTCCGAGGACACCAAGGTCCCAGTCCCGCCCACATCCCAGGAACCTCCCCCCCAAGACACCAGGGTCCCTCTCCCACCTTAATAAGAATAATAGCACCCAGCTGGTGGGGAGCATTTTCCAGCAGTCACGCTCAGACCACTTTACAAAGGAGGGCTGTCCCATTATCCCCATTTTACAGATAGGGAAACTGAGGCAAAGAACTGAGAAATTGACTTGCCCAAAGTTACCCAGCAGCAGAGGCTGGTCTAGAACTTGGCTCTCTTAAATCCTAAGCCAGCGCACTAGCCACAGCACCTCTTCAAACCTACCTTGCTTTCTATCCCCGTACTTCTGATCCCCAAACGCTGGCCTGTACCAGGTGGGCTACGCCTGACTCTCACTACCTGCAGTTGTATTAATTGCAATTGCTTTCTTTGACTTGCAGAAGGCAATCACGCACCCGCGAGTGGGGCTCTCTCAGACACACATACCAGTAAATTACAAAGCCGGTATTTCTTCCCTAATGTGGCTGGGCCTTTTGCAAATTACAGAACCATTTGCTGTCGAAATTCAGGCCCAAATTCCACAATCTACTCCATTTTTATGGGCGAAGAATATTCCCTTTGTGTTGAAATGTCTAACCCACCCACTCTGCTGCTGAGAACTAACCAAAAGGAAGCATAGCAAAGGATCCCCACAGCAGGGCTTAATTTGTGCCAGTCCATGCCAAGGCTGAGCCCCGGCACCTCTAAACCTTGGTAGTTCGTAGCCCCGGCACCTCGGCTTGCCGCATCAGTTATGAAAGAAAAAAAATTGCTTAAGCTCCAGCATCTCTTTCATTACAAATTAAGCACTGCCCAACAGCCATCATTTTCGTGAGACTTACAAAAATCAAGTTTGTCATAACTCCCATGCAATCTCTGTAACCACACTATACAAAGCTATGCTGGTTCTGTACAAGCAGATCCCATACCAAGCCCTATTCCTAGGCAGGGTGACCATATGTCCTGTTTTGGATGGGACAGTCCCCTTTTTAAGCCCTGTTCTAGGCGTCCCCCATACGGGTGTGTGGAAGAACATTCAGGGGGGTCGTGGGTGAGTGGCACCATGGTGGGGTCCTCTGGGGCCAGCCCCATGCAGGGGATGGAGGGAGAAGGGGGTGGAGAGTCCCTCAGGCCAGCCAGTCACATTTCACTTGGGGAAATATAGTCACCCTATTCCTAGGGCTTTGCTCAGATCAACACTGTAGCTCCTATAAGGTGCTGTTTTCACCAAACTCTTGGACACAGCATCTGGTCTAAATACAGTCAGCCACCTGCTTAAGGAAATAAACATCGGTGACAGGAGCAGAGCAAAGCCAGCAAGGGAGCTAAATGTTATTTTCCAGCTTCTAAGCAGGTTCACAAATAGTAGAAACTAACAGGAAAAACAGTCACACAACAGGATCCTTTTATAAACAATTATTATTATTACTATGTGTTGTTTGGTGCCATTCAATAAAAATCAAAACAGCCCCTGACTCAGTGAGTTTACAATCTCATTATTATTGTCACCTGTTAGTTGTTTTACAGGGGGGCTCAGGGGCTCCAAACCCAGATCATTATGCTTGCAGCTGTATACATACATTGTAGGAACCAACTCCTGCCCTGAAGAGCTCAAAGTCCAAATAAACACGACAGACAACCGGTAGGAGAGACAAAAAATGACTTACCTAAGCTCACACAGCACCACAGTCAGGATTAGAACTCAAGTCTTCTCATCCAACATCATAACTAGTGGACTACAAAGGTTACACTGCTGCAAACAGCCTAGAGTCCCTCTGACTTCGGCATAGCTGATTCTGGGCTCATTTTCTAAATGAGGAAAGAAGTGATTTACTGGCTTGGATCTTGCAACCTTCTTCACACAAAGAGACTTTCGCTCACATGAAGATCAGCTGACAGGACTGAGGCCTTGACTGATTTTTATACATTCCCTTCTTGTGGGAGACCTGGGATTTTGATCAGTGGGTTTCTTTTGCTCATTACTATCTGTGATGCATTTGCAACATGAAAAGTGCTGTGGATGTGCTAGATGCTAATGACCAAGATTTGATTTCCACGGTTGCATTCGGCCAGGATGAGCTTGTGGAACTTTCTCTCTTTGGAGGGAAAGGGCTGCTCCTCCTTAAGGCCACATTTCAGCTTCTAGTAACAAGACTGAGGCTGATTGGGTGAAGTATTGACCCGACTCACCTGATCTGACTTTATAAGCGGCTAGAGGGGCTAGGTCTCTGTTTGCAGGGGGTGCTAGTGCCAGTCTCTTTAGCAGACTATTTTATGTTGTGTGAGTGAGGTGGTGCTCGGTAAGTGAGTTATCAAATACAAATATTAGCAAACACTTATTTTTCCTGTAAAGCTTCCTCTGGCAGTTAACAAGGTCTATGTCCTTGGGAGAGATGTAACCTGAGGGTACTGTATTGTGTGTCCTAAATGTCGCCTGGAAGGCAGAGATTTGCTGTCCTCTTATGTGTGGCAAGTGCTCAGGATGTAGTGATAGGATTGCTGTAGAAACTCAAAGGGATTAGGCTCATAACACTGTGATGTTGGAGAGGGTATCCCCTAGCAATAACCAGGAACACAACAGTGATGCTATGAAACTGTATCTTGCCAGTGCTGGGGGAAAGCAGGGCTCTGATTGCATTGGACCAGCAGAGTAACTCCCTCTTAGCAAGCAATGAAAAAGATGAGTATCTTGCTATATCTCAGTGGCTGTGATAAATGCTGGCCAGGGTGAGCAGTCTTGCTGAAGTCCATAGCAATGCTCTTGACGTTAAGGATCGGGCTGCTGAGGAACACCCTCAACTCTGCTTGAAAGCCATCTGCTCTATAGTTGCTTGGCACCACTTGCAATCAGACCCTGCGTGTTTGGGATTGGACCCTTTGTTGGTCTTGTTTTACTCAGCTAATAAACAATGGCTACTACAGTTTGTCACGATCCTGCTGCAAAGACTTGCTAAATTCCAATGTGCTTAAGTGTCCAGTTCTGGTGTTAAAAAGGTGCATACAGAGATTTTGCTCAATTTAATAAAATCACTAGAAACAGTGTGGGTGTAATGATGCTCACTCTGTAATATGGTAACACCCTGTTAAACAGAGATCTGGTGATTTTATCCATGGATTATATCTCTCTAAACAAAAGTTCACTTTTACAATGATTGCTTTTGTTTCTGATAGTTACCTGGCAAGAATTTGTAAACTTTTTTAAACTTCCAAAATAAATGGGGGAGGGGTTGTTGGAAAAACTAGAAATGGTGTAGAAAAGAGCCATACTGACTTGAGGGCTCGAGTCTCTCAATCTCTTTAGTTTATCAAAATGAAGATTGAACGGTAGCTTGATTAGTGTTTACGTAATGTCATGGGGAGAAAATACGAGGTCCTCAGAGCCTATAATCCTGTGGAGAAAGGCATAACAAGACCCAATGACTGGAAGCTGAAGCCAGAAAAATTCAGGTTGGAAACAAGGCACAAATGAACAGTGAGGGTATTAATCATTGGGAAAAACTGTGATGGGAATGGTATAGTCTTCAGATCCAGACAGAATTTAGCCAAACCCAAATTATTGAGTTCAATACTGGGGTAACTGGATAAAAACTGAATGGCCTGTACGCTACAAGGGGTCAGACTAAAAGATCTAATGTTTCTTTCTGGCCTAAGCTCTGTGGGAAAACTTAAATTCTATATCAGTGGGACTGTTGCAAAGTTTTCTAGCTTAGTAAAGACTACACTCTGAGTAATGTCTCCTTCCCTCCCAGCAAAGCAAATCCTAGGAACCATGGCTCTTAACAGTAGTGCCAACAGCAACAGTAAATCCGAGAAGCCAGTGTCTCTAATCTGGGGTAAGAACCTGTCTCCCATGACTGTTTGAGGATATAATTGCTGTGTATACTGTGACTAAGAGCCATGAATGCAGCTGAAAGACGTTTCCATTGACTTGTCTTGCCTCCCATCTGCTTGTTTGTGTGTCCACCTGTTGCATCTTGTTCTCTAGACCAGTGATTCTCAACCAGGGGTATACGCAGAGGTCTTCCAGGTGGTACATCAACTCATCTAGATAGTTGGCTGGTTTTACAACAGACTTCGTAGAAAGCACTAGCAAAGTCCATACAAACTAAAATATCATACAGACAATGACTTTATACTGTTCTATATACTATACACTGCAATGTAAGTACAATATTTAATTCCAATCAATTTGTTTCATTATATGGTAAAAATGAGAAAGTCAGCCATTTCTCAGTACTAGTGTGCTGGGACACTTTTGTATTATTACGTTTGATTTTGTAAGCAAGTAGTTTTTAAGTGAGGTGAAACTTAGGGTAGACAAGACAAATCAAAGGCCTGAAAGGGGTACAGTAGTCTGGAAAGGCTGAGAACCACTGGTCTAGACTACAAACGCAGGAGGGCAGGGAGGACCCTATGTCTTCCTGTACAGTGCCTAGCACAACAGGGCCTGACTATGGCCTCTGTGCTACTGCAATATAAGCTGTAATAACTAGGTGGCTTCGGGCTATTTCGGGGAGTGTCTTGCACGGCTCCCCAAACAATCACAGCCCTTGGCGGAAATGAAACCACACTTCCAAGAGGCAGTGAGTCTCTGCCTCTCGGTGACCAACCAAATAACTGGAACCCTTGAGAACCTGCCCCTCTGGAGGCACGCTCCAGTGGTAGGTATCTGGAGAGCACGCTCCTCTGGAGATGAGGAAGTGCTTAGCTTGTTGTGGTCATCAGGACAGCCATCTGCCTGAAAATCAAATCAGTACAGTCTCCTCTTTAGTCTCAGAGTTGAGCAGTCAAATTACTTCGTACCTCCTTAAACTGCCATCCGATTCTCCTTCTCCCACCATAATCTCTTAGGAAGTGAACTCTTCCCCTGCGTCTTAAGCATCTCTTGGCTCCAGTTGGTCAATACCTGTGGCCGCTCCACAGGACAATGTTCTGGCTCTAATAGCAACCTGCCTGACAGGAGCAAGAAACAGAAGGGAGCTTTGGGGAGCCAAACTGCGGCCTCTAGTTTGGGGCACTTGCGTATTAGCAGCTTCTCTCCTGTCTCTTCTCCTACCCCTTACCAAAAAGGAGGTGTGCTGGAAGCACCGTCTCAGACACTTCTGCCTAGACGTGACTCAGCCCTATCTCCGCTGAGAATGGGGCGGGCGGTGGGCAGAGCTGACCTAATGGGGCCTCTGCCTTCACAGGATGTGAACTAAACCATGAGAAGAAAACCTATACATTCAAGATCCCAGATGAATGGAAGTATGAGCAGCAGCTGGTCCTGCGGACAGTGAGTACCTGGCCTGGCCCTGCCTGTAGAGGGTTATCGGGCAGGGTGTGGGTGCATGGTGTTTGAAGTGGGTAGCTGAGCACAGGCTCAGCAAGAGCAAGAAGCTGGCCTTGGAAGCTAATATAAGGACATGGAGAGGAACAGAAGACCCCTAATCTAGGTAGCATGATGGTCAGATATGACCAGTCCCACTCCTGGAACCATCTGGCATGCAAACCTTGCAGGGACAGAAGAGAACGGCCTCATTATTCCCTTGCCTGGGGCAGTGCACTCATTCACGCTTGTGGACACTACTGGTCCGAGAGCACCTGTACCATGGGTCTCTGCTTGGCAGTTCAAAGGGCACTGCCACTAGGCCAGCCTGCCCAAGTCCATTCAGTGCAACCAATTCCTACTCTAGCCACAGAAGGGAGGGGCACGTTTTGCAGAGGTGTATCTATGCTCTGTGTCCCACTGTCTGCTCCTGCTCCTGACATGCTCCTCATGTCGACAAGGGCTGCCGTGGATGAACAGCCTGTGCTGGGTGACTCCTCCCTGGGTTGAAGATGGGCCCTAATTCTCCCACCCCCATCTCTGCCAGAGTAAATGGCTGCCCTGATCAGTCAGTCGAGGAAGCCCACTCACCCTTGCGCCTGGCAGAAAGTGTGCTGGAGCTCTAATGAGCAGCAGCAGCGTCTTCCTTATTGGCTTATAGGCTTTAGTAGGATTGCCACCTCTGAGGCACAAAATACCAAGATAACCACCTGAGCCCATAAAACTGGACAGCTGGCAGTGTGTAAGGAGCACCATCCCAGATTTCCTGGGTCAGCAACCCCAGAGGGATGGTCCTGAAAACCTGGATGGGGCCAATCCTAGGCTAGAGCCCTGTAGGCTTGTCTGGAACCCTCCTTCCCAGGTCTGGAGTTTGGCGGGGGGGGGGGGGGGGGGAGAGTCTAGAGTTGGTGCCTTCAGGTATGTTGCTGGAGTTCTGCCACTAAAGGGGTGCTGATGGCTCGTGCTTTCACCCAAAGATCTGCCTAGGAGAAAAAGCTAAAGACGAGTTCAATGTTGTGGAGATTGTACCCGCCGAGGACAGCCAGGACACCACGCCTGTGCCCCTAGCAACTCTGAAACCTTCAGTACTGCCAATGGTGAGTGCCCAGTCATCAGTCTCTTCAAGGACTCTGGTGGGGGACGACGACACTGAACTGGGGTTAGCTCTGATCAAGCATAAAGCCCAAACAGAGATGGGCCTGAACGAAAACACAAGATCTGAATGGCTTGTGGACAGAACCCTGCAGTTTGGCTCAGCTCACTAGAAAAGGCCAGACTTGGAGCAAACCCAAACGTTGCCCTGGGCAGTGGACAGGTTGAAATAGCAAAGGGAAGCTTGATGTGGCAACAGCCATTTAGAGAGGGGAAAAATGCACGAGCTGAAGGCTGAGTGCACCCATTCAGCCTTTGGCCCCTGGCAAGATAAGTGTGCCTTCATTTCCCCTTCCTCCTGAAGACCTGCTCTCAGATCCGGTCAGGCCTCAAAGCACACCTGCTTTCCAGATATAGCTTCTAATTGAGTATGCAGCATAACCTGTTATCAGCCAGACACTGCTGCTTCCCCGCTGGCCGGTGAGGCAGCAATACATGATGACTTTCCCAGCTAACAGCCCTTCTAGGCAGTTCAATCCTTGCCTTGAAGAGCTTACAAAGACCATCACTGGGGAGATGGTAGCTTTCCCAACAGGCCAGGACACTGAAAATCCAGCACTGATAATGCTCAGCCATGCATAAACCAAGTCCTGTGTTGTTTCTAAATTAACTAGCCCTAGTTTCTCCTAGGAGGGGAAAAGCATAGGGGAACCTCCTGGCAGGCTATGGCACTTGTGTCTCTGGGCAGTGTAGGAGGATGAGCGGCAAAAGCTGAAGGCCCAAATAACCTGTTACATTAATCTCTTCCAGGCCACCATGGTGGGGGTTGAGCTGACTCCTCCTGTCACCTTCAGGCTGAGAGCTGGCTCTGGCCCAATCTACATCACCGGACAACATGTTACATGTAAGCGAACGGCGTGAGGTGGGAAGAGGGGATCTGAGCCTGGTGTAAACGTAATGCAATGCCCATTGGCTCCAATGGGAGCTGTGCTTGAGGGATCTACTCTGCCCCCACAGGATGTCCACGGCCTACCCCAGTGCCTATTTCGGCCCCTTGGGAATTCAGTGACTTTCCACCATCTCCAGACACGGGAAGGGCACAACGTCCCACTGTCGGAGCAGGGGCACTGCATGCCTCTTAACCACAGGTTCTCTTCCCTCTGCCCTACCCTTTCCTCCAGGCAGGATGGCAGGCAGGTGTGCTCTGGGGATAGTGGCTACTTCTAAAGATTCCCACTCCTACCAAGAAGCCACTAACCCTCAGCAACACATCTAGGTAACTTGAGTTGTGCAGCAACCTAAGTTCGCAACGGGGCCAAAATTGGCTCAAATTAGCATCAGAACTCCCTCCCCTTGGAATGGGGAGCATTTCTGCCATAACTAACTGTGGCTTCTCGGGCTCACTCTAATAGGACCCAGAATAAAACCAAGTATGTGATTTCCCCCAATATGGGCAGCAGTGGGTATAGCTGCTCTAAGGGTGTGTGAACGGCTCTGAGCCAAGGCTGCTCTGCTTTGCAGTGGTACCAGATCTCTCCTGGGACGAGGAGGAGGGGGAGGAAGAAGAGGAGGAGGTGGTTGAGGAAGAAGAATCTCGGGAGGATTCTCCCCCCAAAGCCATCAAGCATCCAGCTTCCAACAAGCAGGGTAGCATTGCCAAGGTACTGCAAGAACTGTCAAGCTAGGAGTGACCACTGTCAGTTATATAGCCCAATTCCTCCCTGGCAGCACCACTAATTCCTTGGTGAACCTGTGGGTTCTGAATCTGTCCCTGGGTGTGGAGGTGACCAGGGAGAGAGTAGAGTGAACTAGTCTCCTGGGCCTAAAGGAAAATTGCTGGCTCACCCAATGAACCCTAAGAAGTGACTGATGTTCTGCTGGAGGTGATCTCTCCAGCATGATACTCCTGAGTGCTGAGTCAGAATACACTGAAGACTGTATTCCTGTCCCCAAGAGTCCTGGGGGTATTGGTGTAGCTAACTATATGTAATGTTCTGCTTCCTAACCTCTCCTTCCCCCACTCCCACTGTCAAATGAACACCGCATCCTTCGATGATGCTGCCCTAACCTGTTGCATAGTATTGCTGAGGGTTTAATAGCTCTTCTGTAGCCCACAGGTGGCTGCATTTCAGTGGTGGGCATATAGCTTCCAAGTCCCTGCTATCTCTGAAATGTATTATATGGTGCTTGGACCCCTCCCGTCACCCAGGAAAGTCCTACATAGATGGACAGTTTTCTTGCTGCTAATCTATGCCTGTGCAATAACCCATTTTCCTGCTGTAGGGACAAGCTACACAATTCTTCCTACTCTAGAGAATTATGCTCTGGCAGTTCAAAAGAACATCCTCTCTCCACCTGTCATTTAGACCTTGTGCTAGCCTTGTCAAATTTAACTCAATCTTTCTTCTTCCCAGAAGAAGAAGATGGAGAAAGAGGAAGAGAAGTGAGTATAATCAATGGTGCGGGAGACAGTCAGATTCTGGATAGCACCCTCTAGATGAGATGGTGGGGATACCGCCTGATGGATCTCTGGCACAGGTGGAAGCTAAGGATCTCGTGGCAAGAGGGGACTAGAATTCCATAGGCCAGGAAACACAGTGACATTGACTAACCTCCAGGTCTATGGGAGATAACAGCCTTTTGGCTAGTCCCAGCAGTGCTGCACTGGTACCTAACTCTGGTAAAGAGCAAAGGGATAACTGTCCTGTGAACTGCTATGGGAAATCCCAGAGGCATGCCTTTATCCCCATCACACACGCCCAAAGCCATCAGTTAGGGTTAAGTAGCTTCATGCTAAAACCTAAACACTAACAGCTGGATTGTCCCAGGGAGAAGCAGAAGCTCGGTACCTGTAGTTAGATCTGTGAACGTATGGCATGAGTTTCCAGGAGTGAATCTAATCTCAACGCTTCTCTTCCCTTCTCTTCTGATCAGCAGTGTTCCTTCTGATGATGATGTCCTTCCCAGCAAGGTAAGAAGCCAAGCAGTGATCTCTGTGCCCCTTGGGACAGACTGAGGGAGAAACATGAATAGCATTAATACTGGCTTGAGAAACGTTTGTTTTCCTCCTTTCCCCCCCCCCCTTCCTGCTAGTAATAGCTCATCTTAAGTGATCACTCTCCTTACAGTGTGTATGATAAAACCCATTGTTTCATGTTCTCTGTGTGCGTATATAAATCTCCCCACTGTATTTTCCACCAAATGCATCCGATGAAGTGAGCTGTAGCTCACGAAAGCTTATGCTCAAATAAATTTGTTAGTCTCTAAGGTGCTACAAGTACTCCTTTTCTTTTTTGTTTCACTGTGGAAGTATCTTCTGAAGCAAAGGTGGCTTTTAAAGCTGTCCCTCTGCTCTGCATGGGGCTCGCGTTTCTATTTCATCTGTGGCTGCTTTATCTCTGCTTCGCTGGTTGACTAGTATTAGTCAAAGGTTAAAAAGTCACTCCATGAATGACTGTCTGTCTAAATCACGTGCTTAAAAAATGAGTACCAAATATTCTAGCAGCTGATGGGTGTCTGTCACATGCCACTATCTGCTTCTAATTAGCTGACAAACCCTGAAATAGGGCAGACAGTCAAACATGAAAACACCACCCTGGCAGGAAAAATAACCAACAGGCATATGGATAATTAAACCTGGGCTTAGATCTGCACACTCGTGAATTAGGCTCTTGCGGTCTAGTGCTAATGTCTAATCACTTGCCATGTGCTGTTGTGGGAGCAATGCAAAGTAGCTCTGCATTAACATCTTGGCCTAGTGAGTAGGGGCTGTGGAATCTGGGGGTGCCTAGCCACTGGCCTGTGCTACTCTAAAGCCATAGCCTCGCTTTGTTCCCTTTGCAGGGAAGAGGAGCTGGCAGAGGGAGAAAGCCAGCAGTGAAGAAATAGACTGATCTGCAGCGAGATATCTACGAGGTAAGGCTGTTCTGCAAACCACAGGCTGGCTGAGTAGAGCAAGCCACCAAGATGAGGCTTTGCTACAGAGGTGAGAGAGCTGATGGCTGTACTGCCACGGAGAGACCAATATTGTGTCCCAAGTTCCCCAGGCATGCAGAGGCTAGAGGAACCATAACCATCTGGGCATGCCATTGTCCTCTCTTGGGGCAAATGCTGGAGGCACCGTGCTACAGCTAGTGGTGGTGTTTGGGAAAAGGGCTAATCAAATGCCACCTAATTGGAGAAGGGTATTTAGGGAGAGGACTAAGGATTACAACACAACGGGATAATACACCAGGTAGAATCCTTCAGGCAGGAAGCTACTGGCATAGTATCTAGCTGCCAGCAAAATGGTCTAGCAGCCTATGCATGGAGCTTAGAGATAGGACTCCCAGGCTCTGACTTGCTGTGTTGATCACTGCTCTGAAGCTATACAAATGTCCCTACTGTGCACTGGGCTCTGAACCAACTGGAATCTTTGGGGGAAGGTAACTTTGTGGGAGGCACAAACTAGTGACTTGTCTCTGGAGAACTCATCTGACACAGAAGAGCTCCAGGACTTTGCCCTTATACCATGCTATGATCTGACTTCTGTTTCCCCTTGCCTTCTAGGGCCTGGTACGGAAGAGACCAGAGATTTTTTTTGGTGCGGTTTTCTGTAAATGTCTTTAGGAAAAAAAATAAAGGGCCTTTTATTTTGCACCCTGGGTTTCACTTTCTTAAGCCTGGAAAAAGGTGAGGCACCTCTGGACAGAGCAAGAGCCTCCAAGGAGCCAAAGCCAGAATTTCAGGATGGACTCAGGCCCCACAACTAGCATCAGATTTTCCTCCTTCAGCAGCTTCAAATTCTAGCCATTGTCTAGTCTTGGCTGCACGCCTTGGATCCGTTTATGTTCCAATATCTCCCCATAGCCTGGGATTTGCAAGCATAGTTGGTAAGAGGTTTTCAGACACAACGACAGCAAGGTGAGGCCTTAATGCTTCAGCTGCAGGTCATCTATAAAACCGGCAACAGCAGTGGGTGTTCTGCTGTGGGGACAGTTGCCCAGCTTGTACTGGGTCACATGATGAGAATACCTAAAACTTCCCCCTTCAAATCTAGTGGAGGGGCATGACCTGCATGAACAACAGCAGGTTAGTGCAAGACACCTTGAACGCCCAGTAGAAACTGCCTATTAGCCATTGACGGTTCTCCTGCTGCATGCTCCAAAAGCCCGAGCTAAATCTTCTAGACCCTTCCTCTTCAGGGAGAGAAATAGCTTCCAGCCTCCTGGGCTACAGTCCTGACCTACTCAGCAGCTTGATCAGCTGTGGCAAAAGGCTGCTCTGCTGGAGTGAAGGCCCTGTAGCCCAATGGGCCGCTCTCTCCCACAGCGTAGTTCTGCTCTGGTGCTGTAGAGGACAGCACCGCAAAAGGAAAGAGCTCAGCAGCAAAGAGGTTTGCGGGGGGGCCGGGCTCCCAGCTCTCTGTGGAGCATGGAATGCAGTTTCATGGGCGAACGGATGTCTGCCAGCTCTTTCCGAGCCCAGTGAGACTGGGACGTCATCTCTGGCTGTGCAGGGATGCTGGCTAAGTGAGCGGCTGTATATATCTCTCCTTTTCCATAAAGAGAGATCCTATCTGCTTTGGTAACAATGCATAGCCTCAAACTCACTCCGGTTCTGATCCAGAACCAGCTCGTGGCAGCGGGCCAGCCTTTTTCACAGGGGTGCTGAGAGCCATTGAACCAAACTGCAAATCCTGTGTATGATAGAAACCACTTCAAGCCAGGGGGGCAGCAGAACCCCCCAGCACCCCTCATTCCAGCACTTATGATTGTTCAGAAATGTCACCCTACCCTGCCAGGCTAGAGCCCCAGAGATGGCACTGGTTTCTGCTCAGGTGGTGACTGGAGGCTGCGAGGGCAGACTCCCCTCTCTCTCCTAGTCTGCTAGCTTTCTTCTACCCGCAGGAGCCAGCTCAGACTATTAATAACCTAGATTCTCACCTGTATCTTTGTCAAGACCTGGGGCAGCAGCTGCTACAGCCATAGACTGAGGTCAGTGTGGGGTATGCCAGCCTTTCCCACGGGCTGTCGCTCCTGTAGCTGCGCAGCTAGGAAGTACGACACCTAGAAAAGGGAACATGGCAGTGAGGAGACAGGGCAGCCTCTGCTACTTGGCAGGCACCAGAGGCCAGTCTGTGCCCAGGGCCGTGGGGCTGCACTGGCAGCCAGCAGACATGACCTACCCGGGAGCGGTACAAAGGGAAGGGACTGCAGAGTGAGCAATGTGCACACAGGGCTATGCTGGCTGGGTGCCATCTGCCTAATGCAAGGGCTTCTCCTACCAGGGATGGGGACCCCCCACGAGAGGGCAGCCTGCCCCTCAGCCATCCCTGGCCTACTTTTGGGCTGTGCACAAACCTCCCCACTCAGCCTGACTGAGACCCCTTGCTGTC
The DNA here is from genome assembly GCF_009764565.3 of Dermochelys coriacea. Taxonomy (NCBI): domain Eukaryota; kingdom Metazoa; phylum Chordata; order Testudines; family Dermochelyidae; genus Dermochelys; species Dermochelys coriacea. The sequence goes on from NC_050093.1 coordinate 5,443,968, forward strand.
CTGCATGGAATGTGCAGCAGAAGCACTGTGGGGAAGGGGCTGCCTAAAAGGTGGTCTCTGCCTAGCTGCTTCTGCAGTAGCTGGTCTCCCCATTCCCCCCTGCACTGCATCTGCAGGAGGGGAGCTAAATAGGGGCCCCTTAACATGTGAGCTGGGGCCTGACTACGGAGAGCCTGATGGAGGTGGTGACAGGTTTAGTGCTGGGGGGTGGGGAGCAGGAACAGAGGCTTCTGATACTGAATCTAACTGCTGCTCTGCTGGCCAGGCTCCCAATTTGTCCAGGGCTATAAAAACTCTGCTGTCCTGGCGACGGATGGCCACGGATGCTGGGTGGTCTTCAGCTTGCGGTGGTGGGCCACCCCCTCTCTGCTTGGGGGCAGGGCCTGGGGTGAGAGTAAGGGGCAGGACTCATTGAGCTCTCCACTTCCCTTCACTCAGAGGCCTTTGTTGGGGATGGCTACTGTCCACTAAGATCCCATGGCACCCACTTCCAAAGGCTGGGTCAGCTGAGTGGGGCACGGCCTGGAGTCTGGGCTCTGACACCCAACCACCTCACAGGGCCTCCAACCCAAGCCCAACTGTCTGCACGCCCATGTTCTAGTGCCACATCCCAAGACTGAGCCAGGCTGTCTTAGCGTAGTGCAGACGGACCCGCAGTTTCCCCTCAGGCCTGACTTACAGCCACCGCTGCTCTTCTGCTGCTGGCTCCTATGGCCCCAAGCCTGACCCCCACTCTCTGCTCCATCTCTGCCCCTCCCAGCAGGGGAGTGGAGCTATCTGACCATTGAAAATAAGCAGTGAAGAATCCACTGCCCCTGCCGGGAATCACCTGCGACTTTGGCTGGAACAGCTAGTTAACGCTCCAACTCTCAGCCAAGGTGCCATGGAATCTTTAATAAGCAAGATTGGCCAGGGTCTTGTTTTGATAACCCCAGCTAGTACCTCCAGCAGCACCAGGCCCCTTATGCCAGCTGGGGCATCACATGCTCCCCTAATTACCAGGTCACCCATAGAGGCAAATCCATCTGCTCCATTTAAGGGATGCAGTAAAGTGGGTTCCTGGCTCTAGGAGTGCAGGGCTGGTCATCCAGAATGGCCGCAGCATCTGCCTTCTATTCTAAACAGACCTGACAGCCCCTTCCTACCGCCTCCAAAGCCGTGCCAAGACAAACTTGCACTCTACAGAGGTGGAAACTGATGCGTAGCACAGTGAGGGTCTCCTGCAGGGTAACCAGAACCCAGGAGTCCTGCCTTCTGCTTTGGGTACAAGACCATCCAACCCAGACATTAAGCTTCCCCTCCCAAGCTTTTCCAAACTGTAGATGTTTACCCTACCATCCTTGGCCAAAATGTCCCTTGCTGCCCCTTTCCTGTGTGTGGCTTGGCTTGATGCTGCACCCCAGATGCGGTTGCATTTCAGTGAAGGAGCCTTTTATTGGTGCAGTTTGTGAAGTGCTTTGGGATAGCTGGCACCCCTTACACTGTAAAACATTCATCTTCATTGCCGTTAGCAGTGGGGCCAAGCACAGATCACCCCCACAATGCTCTGGAGTTTAAGCAGTAGATGCCCCTCTCTTAAATGCTCATACCCTAGCAGACAGCTCAAAAATCCCTATAGGAGAACCCCCATCACCCTCTCCTCCCCCCAAAACACACACACACACACACAGTCTGTCCACAAAGTAACAACCGTGGCTGTGAATAGGAGACAATAGAGGATTACCAAGCAGCAGGAGAGACAATTATAACCCATTGGCCTGGCCTTGGTCTGGAGTTAGCAGGTATTTGTGACAGGTCTGCCACCCCTCGGAGCATAGTGGGAGGCTGCTGTGCTGCGAGATTGGCTCCAAGAGGGGAGCAAAACCTTCTACAATGGCCAGCTTTAATTCTCCTCCAGGTGTGTGGCAGGGAGCCTGGACCTGGGGGAGGGGGGTGAGCCAAAAGGGATTGCTGCTATCCCTGGGGAGCGGAGGGGGGTGAGTGGTGGAGGGAGGGGGAGAGAGAGAGAGAATGAATGAGTGGGATGTTGTGCAGAAGGGAATATCTGATCACTGTGTACTACACATACACAAAATGTACCCCCCTTTAGCCCCAGGCATTGCCATGAGGGAAAACGCTGAGACTCAGCCCGTCATTCTCCCTAGGGAGATGAAACTGAGGAAAGATGGAGTAGCAGAGAAAAGCATGCCAGCAACAAGATCTCCCAGGCTGCAGAGCCAGCCTCCTGGGAAAGGTTGGGATCCCCATCCCTGGGAACCCACAAAGCTATACTGGGTGGAGAATGCACTGGAGAGGATGCGCCTGCCCTGGCTTCTGGGAACGAGAGAGAGACGAGATGGGGCTAGATAGGGTTCTTCCCTCTCCACAGTCTGATCCCGGCAGATCTTGCTGTTTAATACTCATCCCTGGTCTCATCGCTGTCCCTGGCCTGAGGTGGGTGTCTACTTAAATCACTAAGACAGAGGGCACCTGCATCCCCTCTCCAGGACATTCCTTAGGGGAGAAACCGAGGCAGTGTTGTTTAGACTGGGCAATAGAAGCCAGGTCCCAGCATTGGCCAGGGAGAAGGGACAGTTTGAACTAAAGCGTATTCTTCCCACCTCTGCTGAAATGCCAAGGCTTTGGGCAATGGTCCATGAGCCAGAAGATGGGGAGCTAGACAGAGTGGTCATCTCTTGGGATGGCCCTCCACCCTGGACTGCAGGGACAATCATGAACTTGATGTGGCCCTCCTGCTCCCTGCTGGCCCCTGGCAGCAGCCCCAAAGTATCTGGGGGACTGGCGCAGCATAGGGATGCCACGGTAGGGCTGTTACCACATGGTCCTGGGGGATAAAGCCTACACAGTGGCAGCACCCTGTATGGATATGTCCTCCCCTGCACTAGGACCTCCTTTCAGCAGGGGAACAGATGTGTGAGCAGGCCCCTGTTAAACCAGGAGATGTCCCAGCATGGCCCATCCAGGCATGAGCCCTGGGTGGCATGTTCTAGGGACCCAGCTCCCCGCTGGCATTGCCCTGCTGTTAACGATCTATTTTGGCCCCAGCATGCAAGGGGAAATCAAAGGCTGGAAGTGGAGGGGCTGTGTAAGGGCTCGGCCCCAGTGAAGATGGAGCCCACCTGTCGGGGGCTGGAGTCACACATCCAGCACCAGACAAATGGGGATGCCATAAACACTGGAAGCGTGAAGCCACCATCGGGTAGCTGCCGGCCAGACCGCGTTGCAGGGTGAATCACAGCAGCTGCCCACACAGGTCCAGGGCCCAGATTCACGACAGCGGGGGCCTCCTGGCTACTCAGGGAGGCCAAATCCTCATGGGGGACCCCACAGAGACTGAGCTACTCCCTGAAACCGCTCCTCAGAGCACAGAGCCAGGAGACTTTGCGAGAGGAGAGGTGTCTGGAGAAATGAGGGCTACAGCAGCAGCTCTGTCTCCAGTAGGTCATGAGAGGAGCCCAGGAGCGGTAACCAGGCTGGATCCAGGCGTCACCGTGGGATGCTACTGGATGGCTGGCATGGACAGGGCAGGGCTGTAGGGAAGTTAACTCTGCCTGACAGCCTCCAGGTCCCTTCCTGTGGCAGGCAGCCTCTCCGGGCAGGCTGAGCAGCTGGAGGAAGCTGAGCTGCTCATTCCTGCAGGGCTGCCTGTGATCCAGTTCCTTGTGGCAGCTACGGGCCCAGGTGGGGCTGTGATGTGCCGAGAGATCCCCTCCCTCTCACAACAGGGCATGGAGGCTCCTCACAGGCCATCACTGCAGAAGGTTGTGATAGGAGGCACGGCCCCACATAGGCTCTCATCTCCCTGCACAGCCCACTTCCACAAACAGGCCCCTCCTCGCTGTGCTCTTCAGCAGGTCGATGGCTGCTGGCCATGTGTTGAGCCCACAGCACCTTGGACATGCCCCCACCACAGGGAGGGACAGCCCCTCCCTCCCTGTGCGATGAAAACTGAGAAGCCCACAGGATGAAGAAGGGAGACACAGGACTTGTCCATCAGGGTGTAGGGAGCCCTGCAGGCTTTACCTGGTGCCAAAGGTCTGTGCAGAGAGCCCCAGAGCTCCCCAAAGGCTCAGTACTGGGGGTGCTGGAACTGAAGAGTAATTCCAGAGACTAGCCTGTAAGGAACAAAGCCTTTATTAGAAAGACTGCCCCACTCTATTGAGCTTAGTGCTGGCCTGGAGACCACAGAAGGAGATGGTGAGGGATCTCTTGTTTGATCTGTTTGACTTCAATTGTACGCAAGGCCTGAGAACAAAATTTTGAAAGACAGCGCCGTTAAGGATGTAGAGGTAAATGGTAATTGGGATGAAATACAACATGGTTTTACAAAAGGTAGATCATGCCAGACCAACGTGCTCTCTTTCTTTGAGAAGGCAGACAAAGGAAATGAAGTAGATCCAATCTACCTCGATTTCAGTAAGGTATGTAATAGAGTTCCACATGGGAAATTATTAGTTACATTGGAGAAGATGGGGATTAAGATGAGAATTGAAAGGTGGATAAGGAACTGGTTAAAGAGGAGACTATAAGAAGTCATACTGAAAGTTGAACTGTCAGGCTGGAGAAGGTTACTAGTGGAGTTCCTCAGGGATTGGTCTTGGAACCAGTCTGATTTAACATTTTCATTAATGACCTTGGCACGAAAAGTGGGAGTGTGCTAATAAAATTTGTGGATGACACAAAGTTAGGAGGTATTGCCAATATGGAGGAGGACCGGGATATCATACAGGAAGATTTGGACGACCTTGAAAACTGTAGTAACAGAAATGGGATGAAATTTAATAGTGCAAAGTACAAGCTCATGCACTTCAGGACTAACAACAAGAATTTTGCTATAAAATGAGAACTTATCAGTTGGAAACAACGAAGGAGGAGAAAGACCTGGGTGAATTGGTCAATCACAGGAGGACTATGAGATGCCAATGTGATGTGGCTGAGGAAAAGCCTAATGCAGTCCTGGGATGCATGAGGTGAAGTAGTTCCAGTTGAGACAGGGAAGTGTTATTACCATTATACAGACACTAGTGAGACCTCATATGGAATACTGTGTGCAAGTCTGGTCTTCTGTGTTTAAGAAAGATAAATTTAGACTGGAACAGGTGCAGAGAACGGATACTAGGATGATCAGAGGAATGGAGAACCTACCTTAGGAGAGGAGACTTAAGGAGCTTGGCTTCTTTAGCCTAACAAAATGAAGGCTGAATGGAGATATGACTGCTCTCTATAAATACAGCACAGGGATAAACACCAGGATGGGAGAGGTAAAGGCCAATGTTGGCACAAGAACAAATGGATATAACTAGCCATCAATAAGTTTAGGCTTGAAATTAGATAAGAGTGAAGTTCTGGAGAGGCCTTCCCAGGGGAATAATGGGGGGAAATAGTCTAACTTGTTTCAAGATTGAACTTTATAAACCCCGCCACTCCAGAAACTTATCACGAGGTGTCCTACAATGGCACATAGCCCATCCATGACAGCTATTAGCAAGTATCTCCAACAGCTGGAGATGGGACACTAGATGGGGAGGGCTCTGAGTTTACTACAGAGAATTCTTGCCCAGGTGTCTGGCTGGTAGATCTCACCCACAAGCTCAGGGTCTAACTGTTGTTTATGGCCAGGAAGGAATTTTTCCCCAGATCAGGTTTGCAGAAACCCTGGGTTTTTCACCTTCCTCTGCAGCATGGGGCATGAGTCACTTGCAGGTTTAAACTAGTGTAAATGGTAGATTCTCTGTAACTTGACATCTTTAAATCAAAATTCGAGGACTTCAGTAATGCAGCCAGAGATTATGAGTGGGCGAGGTTCTGTGGCCTATGATGTGCAGGAGGTCAGTCTAGATGATCATGATGGTCCCTTCTGGCCTTGAAGTCTATGATTCCACTTTTGGTCGTATTGAGCAATTCAGTCCTTGGTTCGCTCCTTTGATTGGTCACATTGAGAATTTTGGACCTGGGCTCTCCCCTTTGATTGGTTGCATTAAAAACCCTTGGCTCTCTCCTCTGGTTGCACTGAGAGGGTCCATGCTCTGCCCTTTAACTCCCTCTGGCCATTGTTATCAGCCTAGCTGACTCGTGCATACTGGCCTCCCCCTGCACTGCCCGACAAGCAAGTCAGCCGCCAATAAGGGCCCCCACGTGCCCAGAGGATCCACACGAACGGCAGCCTTGAGCAGCAACTCCCCCAGCCCTGCCTATCTCTCCGAGGTCTCATCAGCAAGAGGAGTGTCAGCCTGCAGGCACAATCTCACCCAGCTCTTTATCGCCCACCTCCAGTTCGCTTCTTGGCTGTACAGCTCTGGAGGATGGCTCTGAGCCAACGTCTCCAGAGACTGACAGGGATAATGCTGCCTGCATCTGCAGCACCAGATCTAGCCCCCTGAGTTCTGCTTCATGGCAAGGGGCCCCCAGTTACTCTGGAGGGGCTCTGCTATGGGGACCCCAGAGAGACCTCTCTGAGCTACTATCAGCCCAGATGGAGACCCTGTGCAGTGAGCAGGCTAGAAGGCAAACAGCAGAGGCAGAAACATACATGCCTCTACATACATGCCAAGGAGCAAAGGGCTTCATGTCGCTTCTGGCCTAACAGCAGAGGTGATGGCACAGACCACGAGGTGGTCATCGAATACCAGGTCAGGTGTCCTATGAACCAAGAGGGCATCACTCACCCACATATAGCATCATGTGATCACATAAAAAGGCATGTGACTGGACCACTAGACCATGGTGGGATCATGGAGCATCAAGTAGCAGGATGTGTAGGAAGACATACCACCATGATCAGCATGCCCTGTCAGCCACCGAGCCACATGAGATATGATTGCACAGGCACTGAGTGACCACTTGGGGATGTGTCACACATGCTACCAGTCCAGAGGACCACGTGTCCTCTCAGCCAAGGACCGAGCACGGGACTTGATGGGACCATGCCACGCTGAACCATTCAACCTGTGCAACCAACTGGACAGGGGACCTTGTGATCATGTAGCACCATACCACTCACTCTGTCACACACCGGACCCGTGACATGTGATTACACATAGGAAATTATGTGATCACTGTGTACTCTGCCAACCCAGAGGACGTGACCTCTCTGAAACCCCCTCTCTTTTAGGAAGTCGTTCCAGGTAGTTTCCCCAGCTCGGGGTTCCCTCCTCCAGACCGCGCTGGTGCTCCCCTGCCAGCCGTGGCTACATGGCAACGTTAGGCCCCCACAAGCATGTCCACATCAGTCGTGCTGGGTTACATGGCCGCTGGTTATAATGGTCAGGGACACAGCAGCCCCTTTGATGGCTGCTCCTGACTGGGTGTGAATAAATTTATCCCCGCTTCTGTTGAGACACACTCAGCCCCTGCAGAGAATGCCAACTGCTTCTAGGAAAGGGGCCTCCCAGGTGAAGGGCAGGGGTCCACTGCCTCCCATGTCTGACCCAATAAACAGAGCTGCCTCCTTATCTTATTGACCTTGGCATTCCAGCATCCCAGCCCACCTCAACCTCAGAGCAGACCCTCTGCTCCTCTGGGTAAGTCCCATTCGCTGCCCATTCGCCATGGATGCAGACAGACAAGGGGAGGAATGAGGCGCCAGGTAGGGCAGGGGAGGGGAACTGGAAGGGAGTGCAAAGGGGAGTACATTTCACTGCCTGTGAGGACTCTGGCCGTCATGCTAAAGGGCTTGGCCATCCCCAGCATCTCTTGCTGGCATGGTGGGGAGTCCCATTGAGAGTAGGGACAGGGCAAGCCGTGAGGTCAGGGCAGTGTCAACACGACTGGGGGACAACGTCCCCGTGGAGGCCGGCATATCTAAGCATCGTCCGAGCATCCTGCATCGTCCGAACAGATGGACACACAAGCCTCAAGGACACATCAGCAAACACTGGACGTTGAAACAAATGGTGAGGACAGAAGCTGATAGTACTCATACATTGGCCCTTCCTCCATCCCTTTGCTGTGTCCATCTGTCCCTCCTGCCCTGGGACTCTCTCTCTTTCTCACTCATTTCCTATTTTCCCTTGGTTTCTCTCTCTCTCTCTGGATCTCATGCCTCAGCAATTGTTGTCTGAGAGGGGGAGAGAGGATAAACAGGGACTCCTGCCACACCCCTCCCTGGCTGAGCCCTCTTGCGATCCATCCTTGCTCCTTGACTTGAAAGCTCCATCCACAGGCGTGCCAAGGCCCTTCTCATCAGCATCACAATCCTGCCGTCACCTCTGCTCCCCTCCTGGCTGGAGGGCTGGTTCCCCAGCTGGCTGCTTTCTGCCCCATGCCTTCTCTGGAGGACCCCTGAAAGCCAGTAGTGATGATGACAGGACCACTTGATGGTGCCAGGGACTTTGTTTATAATCATCAGCTATACAAACACATTGTTTCTGTGCAAGAAGCTACCAAGCTAAGGTGTGGGGGGGCTGGGGATAGTGGACTGGGGAGAGCCCCTTCCCCCTCCCTGCTCATCAGCCAGGAGCTGTTGACATCTGTTTTCATTGGGGATGCTTTGATGCCGGCTGTTCTTGATTGAAGGCAAACAGAGCCCTGGAGGCGAGTGAGGACAGGTTTCCAACCCTCAGGGGCTCCGGTGTCCTCTCGGCACAGCCATCAATAATGGTCTGAGGGGCCTCAGCTTCATCCTGGCCCTTGCAGGGGGCTCCAGCTCCTACGGACAGCTATTTGTGCTGTGTTGGAAAGCCCCAAGTACCCAGATGGGCTTGCTGACTGAATGATAACGCTGCAGGGCAGGCAAGGGACACGGGTATGTGGGATCAGAACAGTGGGCCCATCTAGGCCAGGGTAGCCCCCTTCCTGTCATGCCAAATCAGATTCCTGGCCCATCGAGCCCAGAATCTCCACTGATCAAGGGTCCCTCTACTCCACCATCCCTTCTCTGACAGCGGCCAACGCTGGATACTACAAAGGAGAGCGTAACACCCCCATTCTATGCCAAACTGTGCTCCATGCATGGCACCCTGGGCAGGCATTTCTTACTGACCTCAGCTGGTGCCAGCTATCTGCTGAATGACCTTAAGTGCCCAGATACCATGGGGATGGGCTTTGTGTAAGAATCTACATTGATGCCTTAGGTTACCCCGCCCCCATAGAATGGGGGGGGTGTCACCCTTCCCTCCTTAATTGATGCTGAGATTCTCAGGTGGAAGAGCCCATTAGTATTGTCATGACAGTATTCAGCAATATAATTATGGTTATGTGCTGAGCTAGGCATGTGGCGGGTGTCTGCATGGAGGCAGAGGCAGGGTAAGAGCCATTTCCAGCTTAACCTTCAGAGTCTGCGGAGCTCCTGACCTTAAAGGCTCTTCGGCAGAACCAAATGCACCTGAGCCAGGTTCCCTGGGCTTCCAATCATCCCACTACAGCCTCTCACTGCTTGTTTTCCTCCGGAGAGACCCATTGCCCTCGCTGCAGTGCAACTGCTCAAGCCAGGAACTCAGAGATGGGGGAAGCTGTGGGGACGTTTAGCCCTGGACCCTGCCAGCAGCTCCTTTAAATCAATGCTGCATGAGGAGTATGTTGGGGGTCAAATGGGCCCCTCACTTTGCCTCCAAGCTCTGCCATGCTCCCACATGCATGATTCAGCCAGTGGGGATGTCTAGAGTTACTGGCCCCTTCCACCCAGAAGGGACACTGGCTCTGGGGTTACCAAAAGGGAGACTGTCCAAAAAGAGTCAGACTTTTGAAGGAAGAGGCAGCAGGAAATCAAGTGCATTCCATACTCTTTCAGGGAAAGGCACCGGTGTGTGTACAACTGTATTGCATACATCCCGTCATGTGTGCAAACGTATGTTCAAGAGGAGATCATGGATCTCATCCGCCATTCAAACCAGGATCCAAAGCATCAGCTGTGGGAGGTCCTGGGAGAGATGTTCCTGACTTGCTCGTGTGAATCCAGAAAGCCATGGTTCTGGGTAACAGTAGATGGGAGGCAACTGCTTTGTGGCGATTACTTGTGCCTCAGCACTGTCCAGCTGGAGGTTAAAGGTTCTGAAACCCTGAAGCGCATTCCAGTGATAAAAGTGATGATAAAATCCTTTGTGCCTTTATGGCTCCCTCCATCTGAGCATCTCAACGCACTTTGCAAATACTATTGAAATGACCCCTCGAGTGGTAGGTCAGGATCAGCATCCCCATTTTACAGATGGGAAAACTGAGGCACAGAGCACGGAAGGGACTTGCCCAAGGGTCCACAGAGAGTCAGTGGCAGAGTCAGAAAGCCTGAGTACCAGTCCCCTGCTGTGACCACTAGACAATATTCCCTCCTAAAGACATGAACAGAGTTCAGGCATTCTGTCTCCCAGTCCCCTGCTCTTACCTCAGCATCCATTCCTCCTTCCCTGGATTTCCAGATGACGTTTTCCCCCTGGGAGCAAGGGAGAGACACAGCTATGTCTACCACTTTGCCCTTTCCCCAGGGTCCCTATATGGGCCATTTTTTCCCCCTTCCTTGTCCTAGTCCATCCCATGCAGCTGATGTGCACATCAGGGAGGGTTGGGGCGGGGGCGGGGTGGAGAAGCTGATTCCCGATAAGCTGCTGCCAGCCAGTTCCCTAGGCGATATTAGCACCTCTTCCCAGTGTAATCATCGCATGAGACAAAACATTCCCATAGGAGAAGCCTAGGGAAAGAGGAAGTCATGGGAGCTGGCGCTCCCATTACACACACAAGCCAGAGGGAAGATCAACACTTTTGTTTATTTGAAGCTGCATTTTGTGGTTTGGGGGAACTTCCTGAATGGGGGAGGTGAGAAAGCACCAGGTGAGGTTCAATTTGCATCACTAGCACCAAATCACATCTTCCCCCCAATACTAAAACTTCAAAAGGGGGAAGCCCCTGCTCCGCTGGGCTCCTCCATCATGGGGGGCAGGTAGGGGGGCAAAAAGAACCCAAGAAAATCCTATGCCCTTCAATAACCCTTTCCACCCAGGGAACCATTATATGGCCTGTTCTGCACTGCAGGTTTCAGACACTGATGTTCAGGTACCCACATGACTGCCCTAATGTAAGGGAGTAAGGGAAACCCGGGGAGGCAGTGTTACCTAGTGGATAGCGCACTGCATTAGCACTTGGGAGACCTGGGTTCTATACCCAGCTCAGTCACTAGTGAATGACCTTGGGCAAGTCACTTTCCCCCCCTTTTGTGTCTCAGTTTCCCCACCTGTAAAATGAGGCTAATGATACTGATCTTCTTTGTAAAGTGCTTGAGATCTACTGATGAAAAGAGCTAGGTATTATTATTTGCAACTGCACTGTTTATCCCTGCTTGAAACCCGGAAAAGCTGCATGGGTTCAGATCGGGACTTAGGGCAGCGTTGCCTGCCTACAATAGGGGTTAGGAAGTGGGGCACAGCCCCACTGCCGCCAAGGCCTACATTAGTATCTTCTATAGGGGTTCTTATAAGGAGCGAAGTATCATCACCTCCATTTTGCACATGGGGAAACTAAGGTACAGAGTGTGAAAGTGACTAATTATTACCTATATTACAGCAACGCCAAAAAGCCATGATCAGGGCCCATTGTGCTCAGGGCTGTAGCAGCATACAGGAAGGAAAGGTCCCTGGCCCAAAGACCTGAGAATCCATTAGAAGCAATACAGGTGATGAGCAATAGAGGCTTATGTACACACGAAATGTCCTGGTGCTTGGGAAGAATGGAGTTAGGTGACATGAGACAATGTGATTTGTCCTGGGCTGCGCTCAGCAAGCTCTTCCCAGTCCTGTTCAGACGTGATCCGATTCAGCAGAACGGACAAGCTCCAGGAGGCCAGAAAGCAAGCATGGGGGCCAGTGAGCGTCACCCAAGTCGCACAGAACCCGGTCTCCTTCTTTGGCCACCAGCGGCTGACTGCTCTACATGAGCACGTATTTCTGGGATAGGGTAGGTCACCTTTGAAGTACACGATAATACAGTCATTTCTGTAGCGCCTCTCATGCCAAAGCGCTGTAGTAAGCCGAGGGCAGGTCCACCAGTGAAACGGAGCCACCTCTGGGGCAAAAGGCAGCCGCCGTTTGACAGTGCACAGTGAATGGGGGTGCAGCTGCTCCTCCCTGAAACTTTCAGAGCTGGAGGTGGCCTGGTCTAAAGGGGTGTTTCAGTTCCAGTCTCAGTCCTGGATTTGAGCTCCTTTTATGGGAGCTTTTGTAGCTCTGAGCTCCCTCCTGGGTCCCTTTCAGCACTGCCTGAGTGTGCAAAACCCCAGACCAGCACCTGGGCTCAGTAGCGAGGGCAGAGAGCATTCAGAGGGAGACAACCGAATTCCAGAGGCAGAGGGCCTGGGCAGGCATCGGCTTGGTTTCCCAGACTGTATGCAGCACTTTGGGACGCAATAAGGGGCATTATCTAGATAACCGTCAAAGGTATTTATAAGGCACTTATCACCTTCGTAGCCAAGCGCTGAAGCAAATGGACCATGAAGAGATGCAAGCCCTTAGTCTTCTGATGTGAAGTCAGATACCAGATCCATTAGGCCACATGGTCACACAGCATCCTGGGGGGTATTTTATGCCTTCCTCTGAAGCATCTGTTATTGGTCACTGTGGGAAACTGAAAGGGAAGGTGTGGAGCTGTTAGTACAGGACTGACTGTGCCCATGAGCGGGTGTCATGCCAGCATGGAAGTGACTATGCTAATGCATTGCGTTAAGCATCTGATGTTTCTAGAGGCCAAAGCCGTCTCCAAATGAGCTGAGCGCTCATACAATTGATTAAAAAGTGTTGCGGTCTCTTTCCTGACAAGCCTTACTGCGTGTGGAGTGCTTACCAAGCCTAGGTGGACCATTGCTCCGGTTCGGGGTGGCCTATCGCTACCGGTGCTCCAGAAGGGGTATATTTGGTCATACAGGACAAAAGTTACGGTGCTAGGGAAGCCAATCACGCTTTATAATCAGGACACTCCAACGGCAATATAATTATAGTGCAGTCACAGGGTGGTTATGCTTTTTGATACTTAATTCATATAGCTAGAAAGTTCATTACATGACTGGGAATGACAACAGTGCATAATTAATATACATGGATTCTACTAGTATATATGAATTAGAGGAGTAATAATAAGTAACTCAGCCATCAAGATTGCCTTTCAGTCTGCAAATATCATGAAGTCACATAACTGGAAGGTTAAGTTGCAGTGTAACCCTCCTGTAATTGTAATAATATTAGAAAGGGTGACAGATATCTAGCTCTAAAGCAGCCCATGGTTAGAAAGGCCCAGGTTTGCTTTTGAGATACATTTCTCATGCAGTGGCTACAATGAATACAGGTTTCAGGGTAGCAGTCGTGTTAGTCTGTATTCGCAAAAAGAAAAGGAGGACTTGTGGCACTAACAAATTTATTTGAGCATAAGCTTTCGTGAGCTACAGCTTACTTCATCGGAATACAGCAGCTTCTGACCAAGGATACAAAAGCAGTCACCAAGTATTACCCAATGAAATCTCATAGTCCTCCTGTGTGGTAGGTCCGTATTGTATTGCCCTTTAAGAGTACCAAAGCACAGGGAGATGAAGGGCCTTGCCTGAGGTCTCGCAGTGAGTCAATCGCAGAGCAGCTAGGCATGGCACTCAGAAGAGTTCTGACTTGCAGCCCCCTGCTCTTACCACTACACACACTCTGTCCTGGAGCTAGGTATGAACCTAGGACCGTGGGTCCCAGTCTCGTGATCTGCTGTTAGAGACACTCCCTTCCGGAGATGGCCACAGAACCAAGGAGCCATGACTCCCAGAACTGAGTGCCAACTCCGTGGAAATAACCCTGCAGGCCAGTGCATGTGGTTGATGTGTAGCTGAACTGGAGGGTACAGAGTGTGATTGGGGGTACACTGTAGAGACCGAGTTCTGAGCTGAATGGGGGTGCAGCTGCTCCTCTCTGAGACTTTCAGAGCTGGAGGTGGCTTAGTCTAAAGGGGTGTTTCAGTTCCAGTCTCAGTCCTGGATTTGAGCTTCTTTTATGGGAGCTTTTGTAGCTCTGAGCTCCCTCCTGGGTCCCTTTCAGCGCTGCCTGAGTGTGCAAAACCCCAGACTAGCACTTGGGCTCAGTAGCGAGCGCAGAGAGCATTCAGAGGGAGACAACCGAATTCCAGAGGCAGAGGGCCTGGGCAGGCGTTGGCTTGGTTTCCCAGATTGTCCCCCCTTCCGCTATGATCTCTGCTTCCAGAATGTGCCACTTACACCAGCCATGAAATAGCAGCATAGTGCCTCCACCCCCCGCCTCCACTTTCCAGGGGAGCGGAGAGTGTCTGTGGCCAGGGGTTGAACGGGGGCAGCAAGGACTCCCAGGGAGGGAGTGTGGAGAGAAGGGAGTACACCTTTCCCTTGCCAGGCGAACACAGTTGCTTGATTCTCAAAATAAATGGCAGGCGGCCCCCGAGTTGGACTGGCGCAGCGATACCAAATGGACACACTGTATCAAACCCCATTGCCTCTGGAGAACGCTGCTCCGGACACAGATAAACAAAGTATTGGCTATTGGCCCACATCCGTCTGCTGTCAGCCTCCTCCCCATGTAGGTTTTAGCCTGACTTCTACTGAGAGGTACCAGGGCTCTACTTTGGGAGAGTTCCCAAGGTCACCTGTGGTTGGGAGCACGTTGGGTCACGAGCTAGATCTGCAAGCTAGCCCATCACCTCCCACCGCAAGGAACCAAGGAAGCTGTGAACCCCTCTGCAGAGGGTTTCTAGCCATTCATCTGAGCAAGGGGAGGCACAAACCTCCTGGGGCATCACTACATGCAGGCTGGGAGGGGGGTAACTGCGTTCTTTCCCTCACAAGACATAAGTCACCAGCCACCTGATGCTATTGTATGATGCTGGCCAAAAAGCCCCCCTTGCCCCCAGCTCTCACGTGCCGCGCCCCAGCTGAGGTGCTGGACTCCAGCGCTTGTGGCTTTCCTGCACAGATGCCCCCACGCTGTAAGTTGAAAGCAGCAGGCGCATACCCCTCCTATGCCAGGTGTGTGCAGCTGGGAGTGGGGGACTGGATGAGCCAATCACCCTCTCGCCACTTCTGTTAATTCAGGTTGGTTTCTCCAACTGGGGGACACAACAAGCTGCTCTGCCAAGCTGCCTCCCCCACCCCCTTTCTCCTCCCTCACAGGCTCCTGCTAGGTAAGGTTCCTCCTTCCTTCTCCAGCTGCTGAATGACTTGCAGGGAAGCCAGAAGGGAAGGTTCTGCCCCTGTCTGCAGAGACTCTTCCAAGCTTTCAGGGCTGACACTTGTGAAGGGCTAGCAACAGCCTGCAAGCAAGTCCCTGCTCCCTCGCATAATCTCTCTGTTGGATCCAAGCTTGGAATTTACTGGAGCCTGAGCCTCTCAAGTGTCTTCTCCTCCCCAGATGGGAGCGCCTTGCCTTGAGCCACCTTCCCATGTAGGAGGAAGCAGCTACCAGGCTGCAGGAGGGATGCAACCCACTGAATAAACTGAGGAAAGCAGCAAGTTTCTATTTTGGGGAAGGGTGGGGTGAGGAGGAAAGGGGAAATGGATGAAACAAACTTGGATGCTGTGAAGGTTCTTCAAGCACAGGCAGGACCCTGGTAAAGATTAAAAAAGAAAGGAAAGAAGACGACAGATGCTCTGCTCCAGCCATCTCCATGTACTGTATCAATTTTTGTTCCGGGCACTTTATGATCACATGTGGTCTTAAAGGTGCAAGAAGTGGGGGTGTTTTTTTCTGATACCTCCTTTTCTGCTGTTACTGGGGGGGTTCAGACTAAAAAGGAGGGGACACCACTCCTTAGCTTTACCCCCAGGAATGTGCCAGCTTTAAAAGATCTTTGCAGCTTTGGGAGATTTTGAGAGCGCTCAGCTCAGAGCTGATTTAGTTCATTTTATGTATTTATCTCTTTTTTTCCCTTTTGGCAAGCGACATGCAGCAGTACGTCAGCCTCCAAAACCTTTCCATGTAAGCGCTTTTTTCTTTCCTCCCAGCTAGTTTTGTTCCAATTATTTGCAACAAGGTTTAATCAATAGTGTATTAGTAGTAGACAGAATAACCCCCAAACAAAACCCTGTGTATTTTTTTCTCTCTCTCTTTTGTTTCCAAATACAGATGTTTCCAGCTCTTAATGCTCTCCTGTCAAACCCAGGTACGTATGCAACACACTGTCTGTTTTACTAACCAACCTCCCCCACCCCCAAAATGCAAAAAGTCAGGTTACGGTTTTTTAGATTTACTTGTGGAGTTCTTTCTTTGCCAACAAAACCAAATTGTTTAAAGACACAGGGCTGCAATAGCATTCAAACCCAAAGTGCCCAAAGCTCTTCTGGAAACTAGAGTAATTGCTTTTATTTCCCTGTGGTGCATTGCTTTAATCCTAAAGATGGCATGTATTGGTTTGTGTTTGGTGCTTGAAAATAAATTGGCTAATGTTACCTGTGCATTCTGTTTTGCTAATGCTGACAACACTGATTATTATTATTCAAGTTATTAAACATAGCACAGTTTTAAAAGTTAAGGAGCTCTCTCCTGCAAATACCTATGCACATGGGTAACTTTACTCATATGAGTAAACCTAGGGGTAGAGTCTCTGCAGACAGGGGCAGAACCTTCCCTTCTGGCTTCCACGGGCCTGAGAGCAGAATCTTGCTCAATGGCACTACTCATATGAGTAAAATTACTTATGTGCATGTTTGAAGGTTCAGGACCAATTGTAGGACTGGATAATCATGGAGGTAGAACTAATTATTTTAATTGTTTCAGAAATGAAATTGCGTCCATCTAGGAGTAGGCGTAATAGACAATAAAAGTCAGTGGGATTGGGCCTTCGCCCCTAGAGAACGGGAACATTGTGCTGTATAGCAACCCAGTATATTTCATTAGAATACTGCTCATTGAGGGGAAATGCTCGATTCCAGAAATATACCAAGTTGAGATTTTGGGACCTGAGTCTCCTCTCACACCAGTTTTATACCAGTGTGACTCCATCAGGACAGATCTGCAGCTGGTGTAAATCAGCACTGACTTCAGTGGAGCTATCCCAATTTACACCAGCTGGGGATCTGTCCCAATCACTTCAGTAGAGTTACTCCTGATTTACACCAGCATGAGAGCGCAGAATCAGGCCCGTTGGTTTAAAATCCAAAGTCAGAGCAGCTTGCTGTGGCTTGGGGTTTAACACCCCCCCCACCCCCATTCCTTTTAAAGATGCAGCGTCCCTTTTTGTGATCTCAATAAAAGCCAGGGCTATTAAAATGCACTGTTCCATACCAGCACCCTCTCAGCTAGACTCAAAACCGTTTTAACAGGCCAGCCTTGGATTCCTTAACATGCACTCCGGACCTTTTTAAGGTAAATGCCTTTGAAAACAAGAGGGGAACGGAGGTGCCTTTGATGGGGGCAGAAACAACCCCAAAGCCTTGCCAGAAGTGAGACCCTAGACCCTTCCCCACCCCCCCCCAAACACATGCACACACAGAAAGGCTCAGAGATGCAGCCTGTTACGGAACATAAATTAGCACACTGGTGTTGGGCCTGGTTTTATTGCCCCCTTGGAGGCGGGGGGCTCATTTGATGGTGCTGTGAAAGGTGGTGCGGAGCTTTCCCTTGAACTGCTTGCCTTGCCCCCACTGAGGGTGTACGGCAGGGGGGGCGGAGGGGGGGGGCCCAAGCTGGCAAAGGCCAGAGCCATGCTTGAGCTCCTGTGTGATGAGCAGCTGTCTCTGGGACGGCTGATCACCAGTTCCTTTGGCAGCAGCAAGGGGTCGATCCCCCCCAGCGGCCACACTAAAGACCTGTGAAGATTCCACATAGATAATGTTTGCTGTGATCTTTGCTAGACCCTCTCTGTCCTTCTTTGTGAGGGGAGGGGGGGGGGAAGAGAGAAAGAGGTTTTGCCCTGTGATCTGAAATGAGTGGAGGCTGCTGAATGCTGAAGGAAAAGGTGGGAAAGATCACTCAAGGGGAGAATGAAGCAGACCCCAAAAAAAAAAAAAAAACCTGCAGGAGGCTTTTGGATGAACTAAGAGGAGCAGCTCCAGGAACTCACGGAGAGGGGATTTCTACCTGGCTTATCAGCTCCTCCTGCATTCATGCCTCCCCCAGAGGAACGCACAAGTCCCCCGTTGTCAGGGTTCACAGGTCCAGCATGATGCTATGAGTCCTGATGGATGGGGACAGACAGCAGCAGGGCTAGGAAGGATTCTCATTGAGCTCAGTTGAGTTGAGACCCAGATGAATTGAGGCAGGGAGCAGCGGATGGGGGGAGAGAGCCGTGCTCCAGAAGCCAGCCTGAGTCAAAAAGAGACAATTGCCCTCTTTGCCAAAAGAAAAGGAGTACTTGTGGCACCTTAGAGACTAACAAATTTATTAGAGCATAAGCTTTCGTGAGCTACAGCTCACAAATGCATCCGATGAAGTGAGCTGTAGCTCACGAAAGCTTATGCTCTAATAAATTTGTTAGTCTCTAAGGTGCCACAAGTACTCCTTTTCTTTTTGCGAATACAGACTAACACGGCTGCTACTCTGAAACCTCTTTGCCAAAGTGTCTGGTCCTGCGAGGTGCTGAGTGCCTGGGACCCCCATAGAAGTGTACGGTATCTGTGAGTGCTCAGAGCCTGGGCAGGACTAGACCATTCACCTGATCATGGACGTGCAACACCAGACTCTTCAGAAGTGACTCGAGGTGCCTGGCTTGGGAAACCTTAAAGGCTCCTGATTTCCAGACAGTGCTGAGCACCCACTGTCTGAAAATCAGGGCCCTTTAAAGTGTCTCATGTTGCGCACCGAAAAATGGAGGCATCCAAAAATCACTAGTCACTTCTTAGACTCTCTTGGTCTCATCCTACATAGAGCTCTTTGGGCCACCCTCATTCATGCTGGTGAGCACTCGCACAAGCACTCTTGAACATCAGTGAGGCTGCGTGTCTAAGGGTGCACAAGTATGAGTTAGCGTTGTACAATCAAGTCTATTGTGAATGTCCTGCCTTTAGTGCCTCACTATAAATATAATAGTCACACTTTAAGGGTCAATTCAGAAATTGTTTTTAAAAAGGATTAATACATGATTAATAGCTGTTACAAGCATGGTGCCAGGTATCAGTGCTGTAGGCTGCTCATGTTTATAAGCACATCAGTAGAAGGTGTTATAGATGGTTATAACCATGGCTTACAAGCAACCTGTCATCCTGTTGGACTCTGAAAAAAAAAAAAAACATTAAGGCATCTATTAACCCTTTATTAACTAACTATTTATAACTAGAACCTTGATAGAAAGTGTGACCATAATATAAAATAATAGAGGATAGTTCCCACTTATGGCCAGATTTGCAAAACTGCTAAGCACGAGACATGCCGAGTCCTCTGGAAAATCTAACCACCTACTTAGGTGCCTTAAGGGATGCTGAGCTTTTTGGAAAATCTGGGCCTGATGGTGAGTTCTGAGCCTGTCTGAAAAAATCTAGTAATAATGTCACCAGTAGGTATATGAAACACCCTACCATGCAGATTTACTGTAGATAAACTATTAATACAGGGAGATCCAATCTGTGTTTAAGTTATCAGTTTTTATTATTATTTATTATGTGCAGTACTGTGGGAGACCTGGTCACAACCCAGAACCCCACTGCTGCCTTTCCTTTTCAGCAAGAAGTTCTGAGCCAATCCAGCGGCCCATGTCACTGCTCTGTGAATGTTTCCAATGAGCTAAAGTTGGTGCTGTAGATAATCTCTGACCAGCACTCAGATTCCCAGAGGAATATGGGGCAGATTAAAGTGGTCCATACCAGGGCCTGATCCTGCTTCACCTGAAGTCAATGGCAAAATGCTCAGTGGGAACAGGGTAGCAATAGGCATTTAAGATCTCAGTTCTGCTATGGTAATAGCTGGGTGAAATCCTGGCCCCACTGAAGTCAACTGGGGTAAATCACTGGTGTTCCCCTCAAGGCAATGGAGAAACTTTACAAGCTGAGAATGGATTTACCTGTGTGTCACGCAAAAGCTAAAGATCTACATTCTAGCTGAGATTTTTAAAAATGGCTAAGAGATTTGGATGACAGCTGTTTCAAAAAATCCACATCTTTCAACATTTTTTTCCTAGTTTTCCCTCACAGAAATATTTTGGGTTTTCCCAACAACGACAAAATAATTTTTCCAGCTTTCGATGACCAATCTTGGTAAATTTTTTCTGCTGTTGGTAAGAAGTTTAGGGTTTGAAAACTCTGTTCTGAGCATTTTTGCTGCAACCAAAAAAAAAAAAAAAAAAAGATATTCTAAACATTTTTACCAAAACCTGAATATTTTTACAAAACAATATTTTCCAGTTTCCATGTTTTAAAATGAAAAACTCAGTCATTTTGACCAAACTAACATTTTTCCACAGGTTTCAGAGTAGCAGCCGTGTTAGTCTGTATTCGCAAAAAGAAAAGGAGTACTTGTGGCACCTTAGAGACTAAAATTTATTAGAGCATAAGCTTTCGTGAGCTACAGCTCACTTCATCGGATGCATTTGGTGGAAAAAACAGAGGAGAGATTTATATACACACACACAGAGAACATGTATTTTGGTCAAAAAGCTATTCCTTGTCTCCCTCCTTGTCTCCCCCCAACCTGCCCCCCTGGCCAAAAAAGTTTAAATTTAAAAAATTTGACCACCCGAATTGCATGTCCAAATCTCTTAAGGAGCTTTGAAAATCTCAGTCTTAGCTCTTAAAATCAGGGCTTCCTACTCCACTTGCATAGAGATTAAATGAAGCCTTCTCATACCAATAAAATGCATAGTTAAAGACATTGATTGAAGTTTAACTGCTCTGTGATAGCTCTGTATCGTCATAGGGATTGAGGATTATCAGCATTGTAGTCAACCAGCATGTCTGTAGTAATTAGCTGGTATTTACCATACAATAACTCTTCTGTTGGGGAGCGTGTGTTTCTACTAGGGCATTAACATAAGTCACAAAGCCTGCTTGGGTACAATACACACTTTATTTAGCAGCCTTTCGCAGTGCGCTGAACCACTCCAGGCTGATTCTGCTGTCAGTTACATTGGTGTAAATCAGGAGTAATGCCACTGAAGTTAATGGAGTTATGCCAATGTAAATCTAAAAGGCTGAGCTCTAGATTCTGCTCTCACATGATCAGAATCTATAGTAGCTCCCAGCCACTGGGGAGCAGAATTTGGCCCTCTCCTTTTAGTATATCTTTGAGGAGGAGAGGGGGGAATTTGGTCGATATGCTTTGACACACATGCATGTTAGGAGAATTGTAGCCAAAGCAGCACATAATGTTTGCATGTAGATCTACAAACACATCAGTCTTCTCTGGTTTCCTGCATTGATAGAAAGATTTAGTTTATTGTCATGCTTGCTAAAGTTTAGGAAACTTTCAAGGCAATTCAGGCCTGGTTTGGAGCAAACTTGGGCCGGTGTATGGCATTGAGTTGATCCTGTTTGAAACAAGCAGCCAGCCTCCTGTTGTTTTAACAGGAGACCAATGGTTTGGACCCAAGTTTCATGTTGAGCTTTGTGGTCCTGATGCTGAAAGCAAAATCTGGGGCAGGAAACTTCACACAGATTGAAAGCAAAGGGCAACGTTCTCCCAAACCCCAGTGAAATGAAGTCTCGGAGCCCTATGTGGTTGTAGTCATGCCCTCTGTGTTATGGTTATAGAAGATGCACTGTGTTGCTGATTGGGTAACACGATGTCTAGTTGCTCCTCACACATACATGGAGCTTCCAGCGCTGAGCCCCCACTGCGGGTTCAACACTTGAGTTCATTTACATGGACCAGAGCGGGATTCTGCCCATCGTTAGCTGAGTCAAAGAGCAGAACGACCTTCCCAAGAGTAACCTACCATTTGCTACTGGTGAGCCACTGTGTATTAGGAACCACATTTCTCAGTTCTGCTCAGCCTGTCTCATGGAAGCTGAACCGTGGGGGGGGGGGGGGAGAGGTTACTGTTTAGCTATTTTACCACACTGTCATTTGTAGGGACTGGCTAAGATAGAGCCCCCTCCCCCTACACACGAGGGAGAGCCTGGCTTGCTCAAGGTGGTGTATGTTCTGTTGTTAGCCTGGGTTTTGAAGCCTTGACGTTCTTTAGTATTTCTGTCCCTCCCAGCCGGTGGTTCTTGTGCACGATTGTATGACAGGATTGCTTATGATGGTGGGGGCAGGATTCGGGGACCTGGGGCTTATTTACGGTTTATGTCTTATGTCCTAAAAGCTCATGCTTCAGGGTTTCAGCCAGCTGCTTGCAGGGGTCAGGAAGGGATTCCCCCCCCCCATGCTTTCTGTTTTTTTTTTTTAAATTGTTAATCTCCTTCCTCTGTAGCATCAGGGATGGCCACAGCTGGAGATGGGACACTGGACAGGGAGGACTAGGGCTCTGAGGTGGCACTCCGCATTCTCTCTCCCAGGTGCTTGGCTGCCTGGTTCTTACTCACATGCTCACTGATCGCCAGATGTGGGGTCTAGAAGGAAGATTGGCAGCGACCTCGGGCAGGGGTGTCTGCCTTCCTCCGCAGCAGCGTGTGGATGCGGGTCCCTTGCCAGGGTTATCTGGTCTCTCTCACTTAACCATTTCCTTGCCTCGGGCACTGATTCATCTCAGTCCTTCCTGTTCTCTGCCTGTGGCACATCACAGTCTAGTCTTCTGTGGGCTGTCATACTTTGGTTGAGTTTCAGTTGTTGGGTTTAGTGTGCAGGTGCTGGTGGCCTGTGATATACAGGAGGTCAAACTACATAATCTTGTGGTCTCTTCTGGCTTAAACTCTATGACCCTAGGTCATCAGTGGCTCAACCAATGGGCAGTAATACTATTGGTGCTTCGCTCTCTGAGACTCTGATATAACATCTGCTTCGGGACCCAGGCGTGGCCGAGAGGCGCTGGAGATCTGGAGGGCAGCCAAGAGGCGCTGGGGATCCGGAGTCTAGGGCCAGCAGCGAAGTTCTGGTTTGCCCTTCGCTTCTGGCATGAGTGTTGGCACCCGTCAGCAACAGTGGTGGTGCCAGCACATCAGCAGGCTCCTCTAATTCAGGTTTGGCTGACGTGAATCAGAAGTGCTGGCCATAGACTTTGACTGCTACAGCTGACTTGCCATTTGCTGATTTGCAGCCCCGTTTTCTAGTATTTGTCAATGCTGAGGATGAGCCTGGCTCCCAGCAAGGGTCCCGAAGCACCCAGAGAAACGTGTGAGACATGCAGCAGCAGGCTTTGTGTGCTGATAGCACAGTGAAGTTGCGGAAGTAGCTGGCGTTCTCTGTGATGTACGCCTGCAGTTTGCGTGGGCACAATCTTCCAGGAAGACCCTCGAATACACATTGCTCCCGAGTCTTTGCTGTCAGGGCCCCTGGCAATACAGCAGGGACAGGACAACCCAATCCTTTATTTTATAATCACAGTAATGGGGGCCTGGGGGAATCATTCTTTGGGAAGAATTTGGCTTCTTTCCCATGGTCTGTATTTTGCTCGTTCTGTTGTTACTAATGACAATGAGGGGTGGGGAAGGGAGGGAGACACCTTTACTACCTCATCTGTTCTACTTTCTCTCAAGCTGCGCTAACAAGTCCTGGGTTTGAAGAATCACATTCACAAGGTGGCCAGATGCCAGGACGATGGGCACGGAATAGATAGAGACTTAGATTGGAAGCTCTTTAGGGCAGGGATTGTCTTTTTGTTCAATGTTTGTACAGCACCTAGCACAATGCGGTCCTGCTCCAGGACTAGGGTTCCTATGTGCTCCAATAATACAAGTAAATAATAAATAAAATAATAATAATAAGTGTTATAGTGGACATATGGATCATGGTTATTTATAGTAGATGGAAGGTTTATATTAGAGTATTATACGGGATGAATGGATGATGGTTATATATGGAAGATAGAAGGTTATATTTGATAAGCAATTTATATCTGATAGAGAGTAATATTACATATAACATATGGAGAGACTGCCAAACCAGTAGAGAGAGGGTTATAGTGGATGGATGAATATATTTCTAGAGACACAGATTGAGAATCATCTTCCCTTTAGCAATCAATTTCGCTGTCCCGGAGGAGTAGGACTTGGTGAGTGATAAGGCACAGGAGCCCATGACTTATAATGATCCCAAGTAACAAAGAAATAAGAGAAGCAAGTGGAATGGTTTCTCAACAGGACAGGTCTCTGAGTTTCCCGGAGACGGGGGTGGGTCTTGGTTAGGGAGGTATGTTGCTAGAGAAAGGCACGAGATTAACCCTTATTGGAAGGTAGCCATCTGTGTACCCCAGAAAAGCAGCAGTGCAAGCTTTTACACACACCTAGCCTCTCACCCCTTGATCCACCCACCCATGCAGCCTCTCACCCCTTGATCTAGCACCTCTACTAGTCTGAGGGGAGCTGGGTCTCCAAGCCCCATTCAGTCCTCTGTTTAGCCTGCCAGCTTGTTCCAGCTATGGTGGCCACGTGTTATGGGCATTGGACTGAGACTCATCTCACGTAGGTCAGCTAACAGCCATCAGGCGGCAATGGCTTTGGGTCACTGTTTATTTGGAATGGAGCCAACCAGAGGGGAAAGGCTCTGTATCCCATCTCTGCCCCTCAGGCTGTCCTGCAATCTAAAACGCATTCACAAGTTTGCATGGAATGCTATGAAACTGCATGGGGACGCCGGCCTGGGGTGCCTCCAATTTCAAGCTAGATTCCATCATGTATGTGACCTCCTCTCCAGAGTACCGAACTCCATCCCCTGTCCTCTATGTCCCTTTTTGGTTCCTGACTATATCCTAGCCATCTCCTTGGCATACTCCTCAGGGTCCCAGACCCCACCCCACCACCCTGCGTGAGCTCTCCTGCCCAGGATGGCCCCGTGATGGCTCCCGACTCCATATCCTCGCCATGTCTGTGGGGCTGTCCAAAACAAATTGATTTTATTTTTCCCTTTGTAAACAAAGGGGGAGAATCAACCGTCTCCTAATTTTAACCAGTACGTGAGGGACCAGGGCGCCATGACAGACCAGCTGAGCCGAAGGCAGATCAGGGAGTACCAGCTCTACAGCCGGACCAGTGGCAAGCACGTCCAGGTGAACGGCAAAAGGATCACCGCCACAGCAGAGGATGGCAACAAATTCGGTAAGAAGTTGGAGATGCCCCCATTCCGCCAGAGCACATGGCCAGATCTCAGCCATCTGTGATGGAAAGAGACTGGCTGGTAGGGAATGCACTTTAATTCTAAGCGATAATCATGTGGCTGTATCAGCCATATCTGGAAATGGTTGTCAGCCCTGCAGAGATTCCACATCTGGAACCTGGTCAGAGCGGCCATTGCCAACACAGGGATGAGTCACACTGCTTGGGTTAGATTGTGAACTCCTTGGGGCAGGGACCCCCTCTTTGTTCTGTCTCTGTGCGGCACCTAGACAACGGGGCTTTGACCCATATCTGGAGCTCCTAGGTGCGATCACAATGGGGTCTATACACTTGGGTTCTATTACCAGTTTAAGGAAGGGAGTGGGATTTAATGTTTAGAGCAGGTTGGGCTGGGCTGGGCTGGGCATTAGGACTGTTCCCAGTTCGGGGAGGGAATGAGACCTAGTATCTAGAACAGGGATGCCCTAAATCATGACTCCCAGGTTTTATTCCCACCATTGCCAGTGAATCACTGTGCCACATCCCTGCTCCATGCCTCAGCTTCTCTGTCTGTAAAACGGGGATAATGGTATTGCCTCCATCCCTGTGGAGCGCTTTGAGACACTTGACTGAGACAGATAACTAGCGTCCCTGGTACGGGATAAGAAGGGTCACAAGGGTTGCTTTCGTATATATCCCCAAGGAAGAGACAGAGACCAGGAGCCCTCCAGTTTCATAGCCACAGCTTCACTTGCACTGCAACCAACTGAACACTGGTATGTATTAAAAACCGAAAGATGACTTCCTGGCAATTGAGAATATCCAGGAACCTGTGGCCAGCATTTTAAAAGGTATTCTGGTCTAATATACAAAACAGGCTTGCTAAAGTCACTCCAGTCCATCCCTAGCATGTTTGGGACTGAATCTCTGGGTGAAATCTTGACCCCATTGTATTCAAAAGTCCCTTTGACTTGAGGATTCCATCGCCCATGTAAGAATCCAGCAAAATATATGGATTGTTGAGATATTTCCACAAAGGGAAATGTAAACTTGTAAAGGCAAAGTCCTGACTATCATCAGACACTGTGTGTGATGCTTCAAACGTACAATGGCTTGTTATGGTAACAATCCAGCACTACTTTAGGGACAACAGTCCCAGATTCTCCTAGGGAGAAGTTACATGCAACTCTTGTTCAATTTATATTCTGATCAGTTTATTTAGGGGTTAAACCTAAATCTGATCTGAAAGTCATGGCTCTGAGATCTTGTTTAGACTTCAGTTATGCACATGTAGGCAACTGGAAGATTAATACATTGTCTTCAACTACCAGGTTAAATCAAAGAGAAAAGCTTTAACTGGATTTAAAATCCACCTAAGTCCTGCTCCCTTCCACTTCAGTGGGAGCAGGAATCAGACCATACTGATAGTCTGTTAGAATACAAAATAGGATGGTTGCAGTTTGTTCTGGACATCAAATGAAGATTTAAAATTCAGTGTTACAAAAAGTACTGAGGAGGTCCATTTGTTTTGGGTTTTTTTAAAATTATTTTAAGGATTGATAGAGATATTAATGGTTTTCAAAGGATGGTTTTTCAAAAGCCAACAGATAAAAAGAACATTCCAAAGCATAATGATTAAAACTTATCCCAGAGGGGGAAATTCTTTTGTTTATTGAAGAATTGTTCAAGATCAGTTAAGCACGACAATAAGGCTTGATCAAAAAGCTGGTGGCAGGACAGCTGTAGCCAAATCAAGGAGAGGTGCTAAAAACTTAATTGTTCCATTTGATTGAAATGGTCTCATAAACAAAAAGGTGAATGTTCCACCCCACATGCAGCAGATAAGAGAATTTGCAAAGAAATCTTGGTGTGAGCTTCCGATGGATCTTACGCTCCATGTGCCAATTTCTGCACTTGCTTAGGAATCAGTCCAACTCCCATTAAAGCCAGTGGCCCATTAGCTCCTCTGGGAGCTGGATTATGGTCTTTATACCTGGAGCCAACCCCACTTAAGTCAAGGGAGTTTCATCCACGTAACTGACAGCAGGATTCAATTCATAACTCCCCATCATTCAAGCAAAACTATGGCTTTCCTAATTTGCTTGATTTACCAGCTGTAACTGACAGTCTAGTGGTGAGAGGCAGGCATAATGTTTTGCTGCATTAAAATTAGATTATGTTACTCATCCAAGTGTAGATAGAGGCTTTTCCTTAGGGGTTGTAACCAGAGACTGGCTAACGGCACAAAAATTTAGATTGGGATTTTGACCCCTCTTAAGGGCAGGGGTGTTCGGAGAGGGGATTTGGGCTAGGGGCCCATCAGTAATTGGAACAAATAGCGTATTGGTCATAGGGATATAGGACAGGAAGGGACCTTGTGGGTCATCGCATGCCATTCCATCATATAATCCTATTCATGAATGTATCAAACTCCATCCCAGGTAGGTTCCTGGCCCTGACTACTCCTTTTGGGGGGCTGGTCCAGAGCCTCACTCCTATGATTAGAAACCTGCTAATTTCCAGCCTGAATTTATTTGTGGACATGGGTTGTTTTGCCCATGTGGATTTTACATGGGAAGGGGGATGAAAGCCAAGAAGCCTGAATACAAAACCGGCAGGTCCCAAAACCTGAGAGATCTAGTTGTTTTATCACTGTAACTGGGCCATAGGCACTGTACTGCATATCTCTAACTGTACAGTTCACATCACTGTAACAGATACCCAGAGGAAAAAGCACTTGCAAAGGCAAGCAGCACAACTGAGTTTTTATTGCTAGGGACAATAGTCTGAGGTTTTCTTAGGCTGAAATTCACCCCTCCACAGAGGGCCTAACCCAGAAACTATGAACCAGTCGAGTCCAACTTAAGCCTCTTTTTGAGGACTTAAGTGCAGTGTGCCCACTCCTCAAGCATTTGCCAATAATCACCCCCAAAGGGTTCAAAAATTAAAAGGCATTCCAAATTTTGGAGGGTGGTATTTCTCAGGCCCTCTAAAAATCATGAGATTGGCTTAAAAATCATGGGGGGCAGGTTAACTACTATATTTGGGGTTGTTATTTGCCACCTGGTTTCTGAGCCTTTAGGATACACACAGATCATGTTTTCAAGCTTTTCCCTATAGTCAGGAGGGTTAGATTTTTTTTTTTTTTTTAAATGAAAGCTGAGAGTCTCATCTTGCTAGAGTTAGTCCTTGTATGGTGCCTGGCACAGTGGGGTCCTGCTCCGTGACTAGGGCTCCTAAATACTACAGCAATACTACTACTAAGTGGTACATAGGCATTATTCTGGTCCTCTGTACAGGGCTGAATTTCAGCCTAGAACAGCATTATATTTTGCAGAAGCTGAAGCCCTCCTGCAGTAAATTACACTTGCTCACAGGCTATTTTGCTACTGGAATCTGCTATTCCCCATTGCTCTGGCATTAGGCTTTAGGAATTGTCATGTGTTAAAGAATCCCAAAGATGCCCCTGAATTTTCTTAATAAAAATACTTAATTTCTATTAAAAAAACAAAGGCTCTTCTAAACAGCTTAGAAGTTAAAATAGCTCAACTCACCAGCTTCCAGGTACTACAGCCTTGCACTTTCCAGATCTTTCTCCAGATTAATTAAACAAATACAGATGCAGGCTATAGTTAATTAACCCCAGGTGCAGGCTAGATCTTTGGTTGCAACGATATAGGTATTTCTGTCTGTTCACAGAGGATTCCAGTCAATAGGAACACATCAGACCCCAAGTGTTCTAATTAAAGAATGCAGAATGGATGCTCAGACAATTAACCCTTGATTGACTGGTCCAAAGTCTAAACACAGCAAAACACACACAGTATGCAATGGTAATAATACTTTGCATAGTCCCATGCTTTGTGCAACTTTAATCTTTTCTTTCCTGTGTGTTTTGATGATACTGAATACTGGCAGTGACCATTTTTCATCACCTGCCCACATGTTCATTGTTACCTGGGACAGAGGCAGAATTACTTAATTGTAATATAATTACTATTACTTCTGGTCTTGCCCCTAACAGCTTACACTATAACACACAACGGGTGGGAGGGGAAACAGAGAAAGAAGTTACTTGCCTGCAGGCACACACTTGGGTCAGGAGTTGACCCTAAGATACTGACCTTAGTATCTATGAAACTCCTAAGCTATTATCTTAGCTACTAGACTGTGCTGCTGTTT
The DNA here is from genome assembly GCF_009764565.3 of Dermochelys coriacea. NCBI lineage: Eukaryota > Metazoa > Chordata > Testudines > Dermochelyidae > Dermochelys > Dermochelys coriacea. Next base: position 5,473,180 of record NC_050093.1, read on the forward strand.
GTAAATAGATGCCTCCTTTATTTCCTGATTTGATCAAAGCAGCAGCCCTGGCTTTCACCCTGTCCTCATAGATCCTTGAGGTAAGTGGGCAAGTTTCTTGTGCTAGGTATGTGCTTCCCTTTGCTTCTCAGATGAAAGGGGCAGTGGATTGCTAGAGATGTAAGGACAGAACTGTAAACCAGAGGCTTGGACATTCCAGCCATTCCCTATGCAGCTTTCCTGCTAGGTTACTCTCTAACTCCTATTTCTGTATCATGGTCCTGTTAGTTGCAGAGTGGAAAGCACCATGTATTGGGACAATTCAATGAGATGTGTCCCCACAGCCCCCCTCTGAGGCTGGGCACTGCTGTTATCCCCCTGGTACAATGGGGACCTGAGGCACACAGAGAGTGAGGGTGTGCCTACACTTCGACACTAATCTCCAGCTCAAGGAGACCTACGCACACTAGCTCTGATGGCGCAAACGTGCTAAAAACAGAGCGTAACCGCAGAAGCATGAGTAGCTAGCCACCCCAGTCCACATGCCTGTGGTTTGAGAGGAGTACATACTCAGGGCAGTTAGCAGCTACACTTTGTTGTTAGCACGCACACTTGGGTCCCTCTTCTTGAGCTGGGAATCCTACATCCAAGTGTAGATGTGCCCTGTGTATCTTGCCCAAGGTCACTGGGGAGTTTGTGGTATAGCAGGGAGGTACTAGCCAGGTGTCCTAACCACTGTGTTGTCTGTCCCCTAGAGCTGAGATAATGCAACAGCTGGTAGCACGGTCTGTGTGTGCTGTTTGGGCATTTGTTTTTAATGCACTCCCTATGCTCTTCTGGATCTCTGCATTGGCTTGAATGCGCACACTGACCCCCGGGCACGCAAATTGGCCGGCCCTCACTCTAGCATCGGTGGAAGGAGTTTGGTTTTGTTTGGTTTGGTTTTCTCCCTCTCTCTCTTTCTGTCATCCTTGCAGCAAAGCTGATTGTGGAGACGGACACCTTTGGGAGCCGTGTGCGCATCAAGGGAGCCGAGAGCGAGAAATACATCTGCATGAGCAAGAGGGGGAAGCTCATTGGAAAAGTGAGTCACAGCCAGGGAAGGTGGGACAAGAAGCAATGGGCTTAATCTGCAACAGGGGAGATTTAGGTTAGATATTAGGAAAAGCTTTCTAACGTAAGGGTAGTTAAGCTCTGAAACTACCAAGGGAGGTTGTGGAATCCCTGTCATTGGATTGTTGTGGAATCCCTGTCTTTTAACAGCAGGTCAGAGGGATGGTCTAGGTTTGCTTGGTCCTGCCTCAGAGAGGGGGCTGGACTGGATGACCTCTCAAGGTCCCTGCCAGCCCTATGATTCTATGAATCTGGCAAGTCTTGATCCAGTTCCCACCCCCGAATTAGCATTATATAGCCCCCTTGCTGGGAGCCCCAGAACAGCAGCCAAGGACTGAATGGGACAGAGAGACTGGACTCCCTTCCCACCCATGAGTGGTGGGGTTCCCTGTCTGGCAAGAGCCTGGGAAGCCTGCCTGGCTTCCATGAGGTCTGGCACCCGGCACCCTCTATTGGCACTAGATCCTCCCAGGCCTTGATTCTGCTCCCACCGAAGTCCAGTGGCAAAACCAGTGGCCCAGGATCAGACCCATCCTAACAACACTTACCCTTTCCCTGCTGGATTAACCCACTCTCTCCCGCTTCCTTCCCTCCAGCCCAATGGCAAGAGCAAAGACTGCATCTTCACTGAGATTGTTCTGGAGAACAACTACACAGCCTTCCAGAATGCCCGCCATGAGGGCTGGTACATGGCCTTCACGCGCAAGGGCCGCCCTCGGAAAGCCACCAAGAGCCGCCAGAACCAGCGGGAGGCTCACTTCATCAAGCGCCTCTACCGCGGCCAGCTGCCCTTCCCCAACAACGCCGAGCGGCAGAAGCAGTTTGAGTTTGTGGGGTCCTCCTCCCCGACGCGCCGGACGAAGCGCACCCGCACCCCGCGGCCCCGCACGTAGGGCCCTGCGCTTTGTCTAGCGCTGCTGACCCCTGCTGTGCGGAGGGCCGGGCCGTCTGCCCTCCCCTCCCCGCCCACAGACCCAGGCTGCTGCCCCATGCTGTATGTAGGGCCGTGCCGTCTGCCTCCCCGCACACAGATCCATCTGCTGCCCCATTCCATACCTAGGATTGTGTGTCACTTGCACGCCCTGTGCCCACCACTGCCCCATGCTGCACGTTGCTGTGCATCCTGCCCTCCAAACACACCCATTGCCCCAGGCTGTACACAGGACTGTGCCTGCCCAGCACCCTGCCACTCCCCATATTATTTTTTACAAAGATGCTCTATTTTTATACTTTTGATTCTCTTAGGCACAAAGAAATATTAACTCGAGGAGCAAGCGTCAGGTGTCGGGCGTGGGGGGGATGGGGCGTTATTTTTTGTATATAGATGTAACCCCAGGCAGGATTTCCCTTTGTTCTAGAGCACCCCTGTGCCCACCTCCCCTGTAATGACCCCCCAAGATTCAACACCCATTGCTTTGCCTGCTCTTCTGTGCAGCGATCCCTGCTGGGAGGGCAGCAGACAGCAACTGGTTTTGGAGACTTCTTCTGACCCTGTTCTCAGCATCAAAGGTGCTAACTCCACCGTGGTGGCCAAGTTCCTGTGGGACCAATCCTGGCAGCTGGTTGGGTTTTTTTTTATTCTGCTACACGGGCTAAGCTCAAAACTTCTGACTGGTGCCATCTTTTAGACTGTTGGACAGTCTCCCCATGTGGACAAGTGGAATAAGACTGCCGAATGGACTGTAGGGAAGAATCCTGCCTTGGGATAGGGATGAACTAACAGGACTTTTTTCTCCAGTGTGCATGGATGTGTCTAGCGAACAGACAGCTGATATGCAGGAGACTGTCTGCAAGAGTTCCAGGGCCAACAAATCCAAGTGACTTGGAAGCCTGTAGAGCCGCAGAAGGGTTGAGATCATCCTGCATTCCCAGAGGGGAGGTAGATGTCTATCTGTCTATGGTACTTAGCTGGCCCCATTACTGTAGCCCCTCACAATCTGTAATATATTTATCCTTGCAACACTCCTGGAAGGCTGGACAGTGCTATTATCTCCTTTGTACAGAGAGGGAACTGAGACACAGAGAGACTAAGACCTGGTCTATACTTAAAATATAGATTGACCCATCTATGTCACTCAGGGGGATGAAAACACTTGCACCCCCTGAGCTCTGTAGTTAAGCCGATCCAGCCCCCAGCATAGATGTGGCTAAGTCGGTGAAAGAATTCTTCCCATCAATCTAGTTGCTGCCGTTTCGCAAGGTGGATTATCTAGATGGAGGAGGAAAATGCACCCTGTGACTGCTGTATAGGCATGCTCACAATGACTTGCCTAAGGGCACCCAGAAAAGTCCAAGAAAGACCAGGGAATTGCGCCTAGATCTTTAAAGTACTGACTTAGCACACTAACCACTGGGCCATCTTTCCCCTCCTGGGGGTTTATTCCCCAGAGGGAAGAAGGTTCTGGGACTGCGGGGTGGGCGTTCCAGCATGGAAAAGGTTGAGCACCCCAGTTTCAGAGGCCAGGTCCAAGCACTTGTTTTCAGCTTGTCACAAGCCTCTTTATTTTATTTATTTTATTATAGGGTTTTGACTTCCCTTCTTCCCTCAGTCAGGGGCTTTCCTTTTGCTTCAAGAGACCAAATTCCCAATCACACTCCCACTTTGGAGGAAAATAAAATGAGGAACCCCTGTTTGACTAGCCAGAGAGTGACCTGGCCTAGTGTCTATGATTCCCTATCAGGTAAAGAGAAACCACTTTTAGGTTTTTATAATAGATTCCAATATTTCCTTAAAGAGTCGACTGCTGTCGATTTAGGCCTAAACATTTAGACTTTGGGATTTTTTAAAAAAAAAACCTGAAATGAATAAAAATTAATATCTGGGGTGTGTTTTTTTTTTATTTCAAGCACAGCATGTTCTGGGGGCTTGTCTGTATGTTTCTTTGAGATGTAAGTGTTGCTCTGCTGAACGGGAGACCCAAATGCAGCAGCATCAGAAGGCCGGTCAAGCTGCACTTCCCAAGTTGAGCAAAGTACAAAGAGTTAAATAAACTGCACACGTGGCAAAAAGCAAATGATTTTCCCTCCCCCGTGATTTCAGGCAGAGTAATCTTTTGCTCTGCTTCTAAAGGGCTGTCTACACAACACAAGCTGCGCACAGGCTAGTTGCATATGTACCCAACATCTGTGCCAGACTCGCCTTGTACTATCAGAGTTGAAGCCTGCACTGTGCTCTCTTCGCTGCTACCGTTACCCACACTAGCTGGATTCAAGCTGGCTCAATCGGCTGGTCCCTGCATTGCTTTTACTGTGTAGACAGACCCTAACACAGGCACAGATGTTTGAATTTGTTTAATGCCTTAGAATTGTTATCTTGCTGTGTTTTCCAGTGCCACCCCCAGAGTCCATTGTGCTAGAGGCTGCACAGGGGGATAATAGAAGACAATCCTTGTGCCCAAGAGCTTAGGGTACAATTTTCAAAAGTGCCTGAGTGACTTGGGAGCCTCCGTCCCATTTTCAAAAGTAACTTAGGCCTTTAGGAGCCTGTGTTGTTTGAAAGTTAATGGGACTGAACAGAAGAATGGCTGAACTGGGTCAAACCAATGGTCCATCTAGCCCAGTATCCTGTCTTCTGACAGTAGCCAAAGGCAAGTGCCTGAGAGGGAATGAATAGAACAGGTAATTATCGAGTGATCTGTCCCCTGTTGTCCACACTCAGCTTCTGGCAATCAGAGGCTAGGGACACCGCAAGCATGGGGTTGCATCCCTGACCATCTTGGCTAATAGCCATTGACACTGCTAAGTCACTTAGGTGCTTTTAGAAAAGGAGTACTTGTGGCACCTTAGAGACTAACAAATTTATTTGAGCATAAGCTTTCGTGAGCTACAGCTCACTTCATCGGATGCATTTCGTGAGCTGTAGCTCACGAAAGCTTATGCTCTAATAAATTTGTTAGTCTCTAAGGTGCCACAAGTACTCCTTTTCTTTTTGCGAATACAGGCTAACACGGCTGCTACTCTGAAACCTGTCATTAGGTGCTTTTGAAAATGTTACCAGCCCAAATCGCCAAATCATATGGGGGGGGGATAAGAGGGGGAAACTGAGGTACAGAAAAGTGAAGAGTCTTGCCCAAGGTCACCCTGCAGGTCAGCAGCAGAGCTGGCAATTGAAGCCAGATCTCTCTATTTCCACATCTAATACTATAGCCACTAGTCCACACTGCCTCTTGAGAAGCAAGAACCTGGTTAACTCTATTAGTTAATCAACGAATCCTATCAGTTTTCCAACACCCCTTCCCCCTGTCACTCTCACCCCATTTCTCAGCGTGGTTCTGAGCAGAGTGCCGTGGTGAGGTCTTCTATTACCAGAGAGGAACAGTGGTTTTGTGATTCGAACTGGCGAGAAGCCTGACTTCTATTCCTGGCTCTGTCTGTGTCTTGCTCCGTGACCTTGGGTGAGCATTTATAGGAGAGGTCATTGATTTGAAGTGCCAAGGGATGGGGGAAATCTTCCATAGTATTGAATCCTTACATCAAGACCAGGGCTCTGGTTATGCTGTCTCTTACACCGGAGCAACTCCACTGACTTCAGGGGGCTGCTTCTGTCTTACACTCGTCTAAGTGAGCACAGAGTCAGGCTGTAAAAGGCTCTTTCTGAGATGCACTAGCTTCTCTGCACTGACTGACTTTGACTGAGTGAAAAGAAAAGGAGTACTTGTGGCACCTTAGAGACTAACACATTTATTTGAGCATAAGCTTTCGTGAGCTATAGCTCACTTCATCGAAAGCTTATGCTCAAATAAATGTGTTAGTCTCTAAGGTGCCACAAGTACTCCTTTTCTTTTTGCGAATACACACTTACACGGCTGCTACTCTGAAATTTGACTGAGTGGAATTTTCTGGCTCATCTTGATGCAGGGACCAGACTGGATGATCCCAGCAGTCCCTTAAAGGACCTTAAAATCCATAATCTTGAGGCACCTTTGCCTGGTTTCCAGAGGTGCTGAGTACCTGCAGCTCCCATTGAAGTGAATAAAGCCCCCCAATTTAGCTGTCATCAGAAGCTAGTCCCAGCTTTGCAGAAGAGCATTACACTCTAGCAAGCCGCGCTTGTCAGAAAGAACCACGGAGATTTTTCTACTGCCACATCATTGGTTATTTTTATCAGGTTTCCCCTGATGGACTTAGCACGAGTGACGGGCTGATCACTGAAGTCCCTGGAAAGGCCTCCAAATGGTTTCAACGGGCTCTGGATCAGGCCCCAATTCAGCAAAGCATTTGTAGCTCATGCCTCAAGTTAAGCATGTGCTAAAGTCCCATTGAAGTCGAAGAGACTTCGTCTCTGCTGCAAGTGAAACTTGTGCTTTGCTGTGCACGGACAGTAAAGACCCAGCTCCCAGATTCATGTGATCACACCATGTTGGGGGTTTTAAGTAAATATCTAACTTTTGTAGCTGTGGATAAAAGCACAAAAAGGCCCCAAAAATCCGAGCAAATTAAAAAACCAACAATTATTTTAAAAAATTAATCTCCTGATTTTTAAGCCAATCCTGTGATTTTTTTTTGTTTGCTTTGAGGGGGAGAGAGCTGGCTCATCATGTTTGAACCAGACCCTTAGCAAGGTTCTATGCGATGGTGTCTCTTTAAGGCAAGGAAATGGGAAAAGCCCCTTCCTGGCACTGAACTGTAGCTGGGTCAGGCTGAATACCTGGCTACGCTTTAGACACACAGGGATTTCTGTGAGATCAAAGGGCCGCAGGGGCTGATTGAAAGTGGGGGCCTTGGGGAAGGAGCAGAGAGGAGGGGAGCTGGGGCCATAAGAGGACCAGCCAGCCCGCCCAAAGGTGATAATGCCTCTTCTTGTTCCTTGGCTGGAAACTGGCTCCAGCCCCTGGGAATGAGGCAAGAGGGGCCGTGTCTGTGGAGACAGCACCTGAAAGGGAAACATTAGACTCCAATCAATCAGCAGCAAATTAGGAGCAAAGCAAGGTGGCTTCTGTGCACACACAAAAGGGAGCTTTGCTCTGCCTCCTGTCCATCCGTTCCTCCCTACCCCCCATCGAAGCATGAAGGGCCCAGTATGCGCCATCAGGGTGACGCCGCCAGGTCTTAATCCCAAGGGGTGGATGCCATTAGAGGGGATTTGCATGCCATGTGTGTCTATGCATGGTGAGGGGCACGGGAGACCGGCAATTTGAAATGAGACTCGCAGGGAGGGGGCATCATTCAATCAGACAGGGGGTTAATTTGTTCTTGGGAAAGAGGCTTCAACTCCATGCTCTGGGTGCTGATGCAGAGCTCCTGTCTCCAGCTTCCCCTGCAGAGATACCGTCCTCTTTCCCGCACCTTGCTGCCCAGGATTGCCAGGTGCACGCCGCTCTCTTCCCTGCTGTGACCCAGGGAGGGCAGAATGCAAACCCCACTGGGGTTGCTGGAAGCAAACCTATTTCCAGAAGCCAAATTGCAGCGTCCCCTCCGAGATTCTAACAGCAAAGGAGAGAGAATGTATTCAAAGGGGTGGATTGGGCACTTTTCAGATTGTCTTTTTCTTCTGTGTGTGTACAGCGCCGACCACAATGGGGCCCTGATCCTTGTTTGGAGTTCCTAGGGACTACCGCAATCATAATGATTATAATGAGTACGCTCTATTTTAAATGCCAATTTCCTGTTAAATTAACCAAAGAAAGCAGCACAAGCAAAGACTACTTCTAGCAAACTTGGAAGTCTTCCGCTTTCAGATGGGAGCTGGGTGGTCTGAGCACAGCTCTAGATTACCAAGACCAGGTCTGCTGTTGGGAAGTACTGGTGAAATGGCAGTTCCCACCAACCGGCATTGGATATGCTAGGGAAGTGAGGCCACATGTCACCACCATGGCAGCCCTTGCAATGGTGGAGGCTGTAGTGCAAAGGCTTCTGTTGGTTTTACCACCTGGCGATCTAGCCCTTTTGTGAGTAACAAAATTACCTTCTGGGGTTCTGGCTTCTTCTGGTTTCTGATATCATGAAGTCATAGAGTTTAGGGCTAGAAGGGATTATTAGATTAAGTTTGACCTCCTGTATATCACAGGCCAATAAATTTCACACTGTTACCCTTGTATTCAGCCTATGTCCCCAGCACTCCCTGCCAAGGGAATTATATCCTGGCATTTCATGGTGGGTTTCCTATTGTCCTGTTAATGTTGCCAGCTCTGGAGCTTATCTTAAAGCCCTGGTTCCAGGAGTCACGTGATTACATGAGAACCTCAGCTTTCATTTTCAAAAATAGCATGTCTCTAGCACTCCCGGTTGGGGAGAAAAGATGAAAAAGGAGATCCCTGCCGGCTCTGGTGCCAGAAGGCCAGTAAACAGATCCTATCATATATTGGTATTTTAAATCTCATGATTTCTAAACCAATCTAATGAATTTGTGGGCCCTGACTCATGGTTTCTGAATGGTTGGAGTCGGCAATACTGCATACAGCAGAGCAGAGTCCACCTGACAGGCTGAGAGTTGATGCGGTGACATGGCCATGAAATAAGGTATAGGGCTTCGGGCCAGGATCTGTTCTTAGAGACACCAACATGAATCCAGAGCAGCTCCTCTGACTTAATGAGGTTACTCCAGCATAACTGAGCTCAGAGACATCTGATTCTCCTAACATAACATGCTTGCTACTGCCAGCCAATTGTTCTCCATGCCTACTGAAAGTAGGACAGGAAGATACCAGCTTAATCTGCAGCCAGGGAGATTTAGGTTAGATATTAGGAATAGGAACAACTTTCTAACCATAAGGGGAGTTAAGCTCAGGAACAGGCTGCCGGGGAGGTGGTAAAATCCCCGTCACTGGAGGTTTTCAAGAACAGGTTGGACAAACACCTGTCAGGGATGGTCTAGGTTTACTTGGTCCTTCCTCAGCAGGAGTAGATGGACTGGGTGACCTCTTGGAGTCCTTTCCCACCCTAAATTTCTATGATTTCAGGACTGCTTTCAGTGCTGAAAGATTCCCTTTGAGGTCAGTGACAGCCATCCGACCCTTAAGGGGCCTGGTCCCTGAGGTGGCTTGCAGTGAGTTCCATGGACACCCCAAATGCACTGCTGCAGCCACATTGCCTCTTCCACTACCACCTGAGCCGCGCCGTCTGACCGCTCCCTGTAATTGCTTTTCCTTCTCACAATGACGGGGTGGATGGGGATGAAGAATCTTAATCCTTTAACTGGGTCTAAAAAGAGCCGTTTACAAAGCTACACAAATATAATGCGGCAGGGATGCCGCTGAGGTAGGGTGAGGGGGAGGGAGAGCGGGTGGAAAAAGGGAAAATTATAACAGTTTGAGTTAAATGAAGCTTTAAAGCAGGAGGGAAATGCAACACCCAGTAATTACTGGCTAACAATAAGGCCAGGAGCCCGCTCCCAGGTGTGACAGTCAGAGAATTAGCACAGGGGCTGTTTTAGGGGCTGTTTTTTTTTTCTCCCTTCGGCCTCATAGAGTTTGGTTCTTGTTTCCACAGGAATTCAAGACATTCTTTAAACTCAGAAGGCTTTAAAAGGGCTGGTTTTGCCTCCCCATTCCCTCCCACCCCCACACACACCCCTATTTAGCCAGAGCTTCAAAGGTGGGGGAGTTCCCTTTGTGTAATCTCTGCTTTAATTTTTTTTCCTTCTTTCCATCCCCTTCCCCCCTTTTATTTTATTCCCCCCCCTCCCTTCTCATTCTTCTTGACCTCCCCGTATAGAATGGAGTCTGAAGGGTGAGTCCTTTTTAATTATGGCTGGGGAAGAAAAAACTCACACTGTTTCTTTCTTGTTTTTTGAGGTGAGACTTGGAGAGGGGAGGGGCGGGGGCTGGAGGGGAGGGGACTGGAATGTCTTTCTGTGCAAAAAGTGCAGTCAAGGATATCCCACCCCGGCAGCATCCTGCAAAGCATGATGGCCCCCAAGTTAAAAGCAAAATGTCTTTCCCAAGGCTTTTCTCATCGGGCCGCTTAGTTCCTAGCCGACCCTGGCTGGTAGCTTGAAAGGTCTTGTGTGTGTGTGTGTGTCTCTGTGTGTGTGTGTGTGTGTGTGTGTGCAGGGAGGGGTGTGTGGAGTGGGAGGTGCATTGGGACCCAGCTGGGGATGGAAGGGTCTCAATGCTGGTGAGATTAACTCGCTGGAAGGGGAAGTAATAATGGCACCTCTCATGCAATTAATAAAGTTAGTGGGGCAGGGAGTCTGGGAATGCGAGTCGGGGAGGCCGGCATGGTCAGAATGAAAGAGCAGATACCAGCGAGGCAAATTAGAGATGAGCCTGAACCCCGGGAGCGTCTCCCCTGAGGCCACCCACCCCGAGCATTGGTGGCAGAGAGGGGGCTGGAACAAATGGACCCCAGATCTGAACCTGCCCCACTTCAGGGTTCGCAAAAACCAGGGCTGACTGATGAGAGTTTGCAAAGCATAGCCTGCCTCTGGTTTTGCCCCACTTGCTCCAAGCAATCGCAGCGTCAGAGGAAAGGCAATTCCAGCGAGGAGAAATCTAGCTCCAGGCACTGGTCCCAGGAACCCTGGAGAGTCCCAGTTTCAGGGCACTTTGGTCTGGTCAGCAACTGAATTTGGTGGGGCAGAGAGGAGGTGTTCAATTAGATCAGGGCAGTTTGCCTTAGTCAGTCCCAGGGAAGCTGGATTCCCAGGGCCCAATTCCCCACTGCACTGCACCTTGTGCAGTCATTTCCACCAGTGAAAAGTGTGTGAGGAGGGAGTGGAAAGTACCACCCGAGCAGCATGTTTTGTATTTGGTTTGCATTGGTGTAAAGGGCTGTATATGGTACAGTCCCCTCTGCTTCTGTCACTATCTACCATAGACTCAGCATCAGAGGCACCAGGGGTGGGGAGCTAATGCTAATGCTAAAGGTGGAGCAAGAACAGCAATAGTTTAGGACACAACAGACACTGGCTTCCAGAAGGATCCAAGCGGCAACCCCTCTCTGCTCCCAATGAAATGCCAGCTGGGACTGGTTCCAGACAGGGCTGTGCACCCTGCCCCTGAGAGTGGAATGATGATGTTCTGCAAGTGATTTGATTTGAGAGAAGGACAAGGGGAGGGGAGAGGGAGAGGCTCAGGCTGGGTCCTTCTGACTCTCTGGGAACTGGGTTTATCCTGTCCAGCCCTTTGCCTCTGACCATGAATATGGGGGATAGGAAAAGCCAGCTCCAAGCACCGCTAAACTTTTGGAGCTTGGAATGTGGGTCTTCATGGTGGTACCTTGGCCCATGGCCAATTGTCACTGCGATTATTTGGTTCAATTAACACTGCTTCACCTGGACTGTGGTATGCTGGGATCCAGTTATCACTCTGGGCTCCTGAGTCCTTCTCTGCCTGGCGTACCCGAGAGCCTGTCTGCACTAGGGACCCTTGCATTGGGGTAACTATACCAGCGCTCTGTACCTCTGCTGCTTTATCCCAGCTTTGCCCTCTCTCAGTGCCTTCCTTGCGCATTAATAACTATGTTAATGTTTAGGCTGGCTCGGCAGTGCCCGGCTCTATCCAAACCAAACAGGTTTGTGACTGAGAAGAGGGAGGTAGGAGCTTGCTTCCGCCCTGGCCCAGGAAAGATTCCCACTGCATGAGTTTGCTGGCAGATCCCAGTGGGCAGGGCAGCCAGGGTAAGCCGAGCCGTTTGCCAGGGTTCCCTGGGCAGGGAGAAGATCCTAGAGAAAAGAAGGTGGGTGCTGGTCCATGACAGAGTCCCAGGGACACCGCGCTGCCTAATCGAGGCCCCACACACCCAGGAGATCTGGTGGAGCACGTAAGTGCTGCTGTAATGCTCTTTAATGCATATTGGTAACTTGATGCCGGGAGCTGAAAGGCACCTTATTCCTGTGCAGAACAAGCACCCTGTGAGTGCGACATGTTACTAAATCCAAACGTGGTGTTTCACGCTCGCTTTGCACAGGTGTAAACAGTTGCACCAGGTGCAGGGCAATGGGGAATCAGGCCTGAGAGTCCAGTGATGCTGGCAGGACTCCTGGGTTCCATTCCCAACTCTGCCACTGGGCCCCCCCACTCACAGGGAGCCCTAGGATTGCACCCAATTTGGAGAGACCCTTAAAATAATCAAAGATGAATGCAAAGAACCACTGATCAGATGTGTTCTGGGAGCTGGACAGAAACTATCATACAGACAAGAAACCCTAGGCTTCTCTGGGGGCCTCTGTGGGGTTCTGATGTGTCCATTCATCCCTGTGAATTGCCCCGGTACACTGCATGGCAATTGCCTGCCACATATTCACACCCCCATAGGTACCTGGAGTACCTCACCCCTACAGCAGCCCACCCATCTCAGGCAACAGGGTGCACCAGCGTTTTGCAGTCTCCGTGGCTTGGAAAAGATGATTAATTCCGTCATGCGTTTGGCTGGTTGTCAGGGGAAAGTGTCTGGGATTTTTTCCTTCGTGCTCAGATCAGTAACTTCCCAGAGCATCTGTGTCAGTCTGTCCAGCTCCGGGCCTTTGGCAGGGACAGGGAATTCCAGGTGTAGTGTTTGTACAGTGGACACAAAGGGATCCTAGGGTTTCCAAAAAGAAAAGGAGTACTTGTGGCACCTTAGAGACTAACAAATTTATTTGAGCATAAGCTTTCGTGAGCTACAGCTCACTTCATAGCTCATGAAAGCTTATGCTCAAATAAATTTGTTAGTCTCTAAGGTGCCACAAGTACTCCTTTTCTTTTTGTGAATACAGACTAACACGGCTGCTACTCTGAAACCTAGGGTTTCCAGTCACTGTTGCTTTTTGTTTCCCAGGCACTAACCTAATGGTACAACGACCAGGCAGCAAATACATGGCAGGGAACCCAAACAGATGTTTGCATTGACAATTAAAACAAAATTCAGGGAAGGGGGCAGTGAAACCAGCACAGGGCTGGGAGAGGGAGCTGCTTGTGGGCACAGGGAGTGAGACCAGCACAGGGGCTAGGCATGGGGAGTCAGGTGGGGACTTGGGGATGAAACCAGCACAGGCCATGTGCTTGTGGTACTAGAGACTGTGCCTTTAAGGGCTGAGCTTCCCACAGAGAGAGTCTGGGTGGGGGCACTGGGAACCCTGGACACAGAGGATAGCAGAGCTCCAGCAAGCCCTGAGCGATCGCTGAACGTCGTCACCACATGGAAGGTCGCGTGGGGCTGGCAAGGCATGCTGTGTTTGTCAGGGACAGTCTCGAAGGTTGTTCCACACTTACCCAGCATTCGTTCTGCCGTGTCCCCTCCGGCCCCTCACACAGGCTCTTGCCGCAACTGGGGGAAGGGGGAAAAGAGAGGGAAATGAAATACTGACCAGGCAGTACCACTGCTACTGAAGCCACGGTGTGTATTCATGCGTGTGTGTCTAGGGATCACTCCTATGTAGACGGTGTGAGAGAGACACATCCCAGGCCTGTGCCACAGTGAATAATTGGGAGAAAAACTCCTGCAAATCATCCTCTGTGTGTCATATCTGCACAGCAGGGTGGGTGTAGGCAGTGTGACAAATAGAGAGACACCCACAATGGAGAAATTGTGTGAGCGGATGGGTGAGAGAGAGAGAGTGAATGGGTGTACCTGGGCCTCCCTGTGTCTTTCTGTCTCTGGGGGTGTACACAGGACTCTTCTGTACAAATTAGGCCCTGAAGCGCGTGCTACCACAATCCTCCCCATGGCAACACTGCGTGGCCCGGTGCAGAGTTGGGTTCATCCTGATTACAGGGTGTGGTGGGGAAGGTGCTGCTGGGGAGGCTTCTTTTAGGCCAATCCAGGGAGTCCCTAACCTAGATTTCAGAGTAGCAGCCGTGTTAGTCTGTATTCGCAAAAAGAAAAGGAGTACTTGTGGCACCTTAGAGACTAACAAATTTATTAGAGCATAAGCTTTCGTGAGCTACAGCTCACTTCATCGGATGCATTTTAACCTTTTTTAACCTAGATTTTTTTAACCTAGATTTGCAGCTCTGACAGGTGCAAGGGGCTGTGGGGCAGGGAGCGTGGAGGGGGAAAGGTCTCATTTCCCAGCCACTCCGAGGGACAGGGAATAACTTGCCCCCTTCCAAAGAGCCCTGGGGCCCTCACTGAATTCTCTCCCTTGCCCTTCCACGGCCACTCACATGCCAAGCAACCAGGGAGCCTGAGGGAGGAATAAGGAGCTGCTGCTGCAAATTATCCCTCGTCTCCAGCTCTGCTGCTGCTCACTCAAGCCCTGGGTTGCTGAGAGAGGCGGTCGCCGTAGCAACGTGCAGTGGAGGGGACGAGATGCTCAGAGCAGGGATGGCTCCCCATGGAAGGGCGAACCTGCCTGCAGCTAGGGACAGACTCCCTTGAAGGTAGGTCCAATTTGCTGTGTCCCTCTCCTCTGCCTCTCCTGTTGCCATCCCCCACACCCCACCCCACCCAACACCCACGGCCACTGTGGTTGTCAAGTGAAGAAGGCTGTGTTTCTGGCTGGCTGCTCCTGCTTGCGCGGGGAGGCCAGAGTTGGGTGCCAGAGGTCCCAAGCATAGGGGTACAGAGGGCTCCATCATGCTGGGCTGGGGGGGTCCCGCATCGCCAGGGACGGTAGGGACACATGCAGTATCGGTTAATCCAGTTACAAAGTTGGCACGGTCACAGGGGAGGGTGAAAACAACAAGGAGTCTTGTGGCACCTTAAAGACTAACAAATTTATTAGAGCATAAGGTTTCGTGAGCTATGACCCACTTCTTCAGATGCATGGAGTGAAAATTACAGGGTGTGTCACTGATGGACTAAGTGTGGTGCTGGGACTGCGTGTGTATGGGTCTGAGTGACAATGTATGTCAGGGCAGGCGACACTGTGTCTGCATGTCCCTCTCCTGTACATATCTATTTAATAACACCTCCCAGCCCCAGACCTGGGCTGAGAATCCACTGCTAAGAATCCATCTCTCCCCAGCAGGGCTTGGGTGACTTCCCTCCCTGTTTCAATGACTGCAGAGCACCCACACCCATTCCTCGGGGGCCCCACGAAGCTCAGACAGCCCAGCCCCGGTGACAGGTTTGGAGATGAGGCTGTCTGAACCGATACATCACCTGGAAGATTCCTGCTAGTAGACGAAGCTGCGTTGGTTTCGTTGCTTAGCCCTCTGAGGCCCTGTGGCTCTCTGAGGGAACAAGAGTCTGAGCGTTCAGCACCCTGCCCCCACAGAGGGGACTGCCTGTGAGGTCGCACTGCCATCACCAGGAATGGTAAGGAACCCCAGAACTACACCCCTGGGGAGGGCAGCTCTGAAACCGGGCCACGCATACCTCGATCCTGGCCCAATGGATTAAGAGCCCCTGCAGGGAGTCTGGTTTGTTAATCGATGGAACAGGAGGGGCTGGGTTGAAGTTTTCCGCCTCTGATTTCTGGGCTGATTTCATTAGCTCCTCTTATTGACCATCATATTCTGAGGCGTTAGACATTAGTGGACTTCGCAGCATTCTTAACGCATGAGAAACGGGGTTCGCATGAGTACATTGGCCACGCGACGGACGACTATTGATCGTTTATGAGGCGCCTGGCTTCTACTCCTGGCTGTGGCCGGGGGTGGGGTCTGTGGTTAGAGCAGCAGGGTGTGAGTCAGGACGGCAGTGTTATCCCTGTCTCCGGGCGAGCATGGGGTCCAGTGGCTGGGTACTATGCCCACACGGTAGAACTGGGCAAAGCTGTGTCTCAACATGGCTGCTGATCATTTCTCCCCTTTGCAGAGGGCTCTGGATAAAAGGTGCCAGAGAAATGCCAAGTGGTGTTCTTGTCATTATTGGCCTCCTCTTGCTATACCAGCTTCCCTGCATGTCCCGAGTGTACGTGGAGGGCTGGGATACTGCTGGAGACAGAGAGAGGCCTGAACCCTCCCTGATCCATCTCCGATACTCTCCATTTCACACGGAGCTCTCTGGAGGTGGCCTGCTCCCTGACAGCTGGTTCTCTTAGAGTCAGATCAGGAACACCTGCCCCCACATCCCCAGCTGCAGGATTGTCAGTGACTATTTAGTCTCTGAGCCACTTCCCTCCCTGCCCCCCACCCCCCAGTTCTGTGCTGTTCTAGCTGTGTGGGGAGAGAGGTTACTGGTCTTTGTTCTTCCCCAGCTGTGTTGTCCAGTGCACTTGCAAGCGATGATGATTAAGAAGTTGTTGCAAAGGAACTCCTGAAGGGGGAGCCCTTGGATTTATTTGGGAACATGGCACGGCCAAGAATGTCAGGTTGGGAAGTCACAGGTTCAGGAAGGTCAGAGGACAGGTCCCCTTGCTCGGCATATTTCAGAGCAGCAGCCGTGTTAATCTGTATTCACAAAAAGGAAAGGAGTTCTTGGGGCACCTTAGAGACTAACAAATTTATTTGAGCATAAGCTTTCGTGAGCTACAGCTCGCATCCGATGAAGTGAGCTGTAGCTCACGAAAGCTTATGCTCAAATAAATTTGTTAGTCTCTAAGGTGCCCCAAGTACTCCTTTTCTTTTTGCTAGGCATAGCAGCCCCTGTTTCCTCGCTCTGCGGAGCCACGAGGGGTATTCTGGAGAGCTTAGGGCCTGGTTTTCATAGTCGGCGAGCACCCGCAAACGCCACCTGCAATGGATTGGAGCTGTAGGGGCCTCTGAAAATGAGGCCATTAATGTTTCCACCCCATCAAGGCCTATCTGTAGGGTCCCCACCCCTTTGCATGTGATCTGAAATAGTAGGCCCCTGTCCTGCAATCCGTAGGAAACATGCATTCTGGCATCTCAAGCCAGAGATGAATCCAGATCCCTGATGGGACATGGATGGGAGACCTCCCACGGAAATCTAAGCTGCTGCCAAAGTTGGTGCTGATGATTCAGCAGAGGATGCTCTTCCTTCAGGGTCATCAGTAAATGGGTTCCCCAGCCTCATGCAAAGGGGTGCTGGAGGCACTCCCTCTTGGATCAGCTGCGACACCAAACCCCAGGTCATTTATGGCCATTACAGATCCTGCAGCATCTTTTCCATGAGATGGGGTGTCAGCCACAGTGTCCATGCCAAATTCAACCATGGGGTCTGCATTCTGCTTCCTTAGAGAGGACTGTGACTCATCCTCCCTGCTCCAACCCCCCTGGAACTTTGTGGGAGATCTGATCCAAGTTCGAAGCCGGAAACTTGGTCTCTAATGTCCATTCAGATACGATTATCAACCTAAAGCGTTATAGTGCTGAGTCCTAGACAGCTGCTATGTTCCACCCCAGACACAGCTGCACTGCAACAGTTGGCAAGGTGGGGTGATGTGGAAGGAAAGGTGGGTCTAGACATACACTATCCATGAGCTATAGCCAGCTGGAGCAAAGCCATTTCTGCAGGATGACATCCCATTTGTCAGCCTGTTTCCTTTACATTGCATCGCCTGAATTTTCTGGGGGGGAATTCTACCCATTGCTCCCCAACCCACTCCTCTCCCTTCCATTCTGCCATGTTATTTTTGGCACCGGCACAGAGCGTTTATTTCATTTTATTTTGCAACAACAAAAATTAACAGAGGGAGGGAGAGAGAGCAAGATGGAGAGCCGCCACCTCTCACAAATACTGCTTCGTCATGATGCTGGTTAATTCTCCTCTTATTCAGAAATGGACTGAGCCAGCAGCAGAGGTGGGGAGCTGCACACACACACACACGCTCTGACTGGCTCTCTAAATCCACATTGCTATCACCACTCGATCCTTTGCAGGCACTGCCTCTGGGGCTGGGAGATACACACACACACACACACACACACACACACAGAGGACTGTCATGCTGTCAGATACACGCCAACAGCACAGCAGCTGAACCCAGCAAGGGCAGCCGGCTGAGGACTCGCTGGGATACTCCCAAGCAAGAGGCAGAAGGAGGGGAAGGAGAGGCGTTTTGCAGCAAGAGAGGGCAGGGGAGCAGTTCTCTGGGCTCCTGGGGCTTGTTGTTGTTATCGTTCTCGGCTTGTTTTTCGGGCTGGGAAACCATGCGAGATTCCTGGAAGAGGCTTCCATAGCCCCAGCTGGGTGAGTCAAGAGGGCTGCCGTGCAATCTCATTGAGCTTGTACTTGACCCCTGCCATGGCTCGGCAGGCATGAGGGGTGGGAGGGCACATTCCAGGCAGATGCTGTTCCACTCTGGTGCCTGTGCCCAGGACTAACCCAACCTGCAGCAAGCGAGTGTGCAGAACCGGCGGGGACTAGAGTTCACCTGGTAAGTTGTTAATAGCATCAACTCTACCTCCTCCTGCCTTCCCTTCCTCATCCTCTTCTTGCTTTGCTTTCTCCCTCCCTTCCCTCCCTGGCTGTTGGTGCTTTGCTCTTTCTTTCCTTCTGTCTGGCCTCTTCCTCCTCCCAGGCACCTGGAAAGGGAACAAGCTTGCTAAGTGAGGATGCTCACCCTCCACTGCCAGAAGCATCACTGCCGGCTATGACAAAATGTGTATTTTTCTTATGTGGCTTCCAAAATGCAGGCCCCACAGACAGCCTTGGCAGGTGCTGGCCCTGGGGTGCTGCTGGTGATGCGGGGCAGCAGGGGTATTGGGCTGCTAGTGTGGAGCTAAGGCATTCTAAGCCGGCACTTGGTTGGCAGAAGCTGGTGTTGGTAGTATAGGCCAGGATTCTAGTGCCAGCCAGGCACAGATTAATAAGAGCCGTCTAGCTGGGCTCTGCTAAGGGGGTCTTGCTGGGCTGTGCTGGCCTATTACTGGTTTGAGAGGCTGCTTAAAACGTTTTGGTTTTAGCATTTTAATGCTCAGGGCTAAATGTTCATGCTTAGGCTACTAAACAAGGCATTAGCACCCCAGCTTCGGCCCTGCAGTTAGACCTTGGGGCATATAATGAGCATTTGTGCTCTGAGGTTCCGAACCAAGCATCCAGGTGACAGGGGCGGCAGGTTTGTATAATTTTTGGTGGTGCCCAGAATGGGTCCAAGTCCTGCCCCGCCCAGAGCTGCCTAAAGCCCTGGGAGGGAGTTGGGATGCAGGAGGGATGCGGGCTCTGGGCTGGGGCAGGGGATTGGGGTGCAGGAGGGGATGCGGGGGGCGGGCTCTGTGAGGGAGTTGGGTGTGGGAGAGGGTGAGGGGTGCGGCGCTTATCTCGGGCGGCTCCCAAAAGCAACCCGAGGCGGCTCCTAGGTGGGGGATGTCAGGGGGATCTCCGTGTGCGGCTGTCTGCAGGCACCACCCCCAGCCAATGGGAGCTGTGGAGTCGGCGCTCAGGGTGGGGGCAGTGCGCGGACATACACATCCCCCCCGGGGCCACAGGGACGCGTTGGCTGCTTCCGGGAGCAGTGCGGAGCGAGGGTGGGCAGGAAGGTGCCATAGCCCCACTACATTGCCGGTGGTGGCAGTGGCGGCCGGGGCCCCTTTTAAATCGCCTGGGGGCAGCAGGCAGGGTCAGGAGATGCTCCAGGGGAGGTGCGTGGGGGCAGCAGGCAGGGCCAGGGGAGAGACCCGGCCCTGCAAATTGGTGGAGCCGGGCCCCTGGGTCCTGAATATTCCTGGAGCATGGGCACCACGGGCCCATATAACTCACCGCCCCTTCCAGGTGAGGAATTTGGATGTTCTGGGGACCTGTGTTTGACAAATGAGTTCCCCAGCTCTCTTGAGCCCATTCCCCATGGGCTCAGAAATCCAGTCCAGTTCTTCTTTTCCTCTCAGGGCTGCATCCGGGGCCCATTCCAGGTGGGCACAGAAATGCAGTAGGTCCAGGCCTTTAATGTCCATTTCCTACAGAGACACAATTTTGTGACTAACAGGAAAGCTACAAGACTGGCAGGCAGGCTGCTTCCACAGCTGCACAGCTCCCTTCTTCCAGCCGTAGACTCCCTCACAGCAACTGGCTCCCTACAGTTGCAAATTGCAATGCAGTTTTGGGTGTCTGGGGATGCTCCCAGAGGCCCTTGTATCATAAGGGAGTTCAGAAGCCTCACCTGGGACCAGCTGATTCCCAGGCCAAAACAGGAATGAGACAAGGGTTTGCACTGTTTGCAACTCAGGGAGAACTTCTCTGTGCAGAGAGTGAATGAGGTAGAGGAGGAAGAGCAAGGCCAGCAGAGTAGTGTCGTGTTAGGTAGAAAGCGGGGTATGGCTGTGGAGGAGGACATAGGCAACGGGCAGGTCGAGAATCTATCATATGGGGTCAAGAGGAAAACATCTCAAAAGAAAAGTATATTTTTGCTCCCAAGGGCACCAGTTTGAACGCAGCCCAAATCAGCAGTGACCAGAAGCCATTCCTATCTGATAGCCCTCATGGGCAGAGAGTTACAGGGTCTTAGTTCTGTTTCTAGCAGGACAAGCATCTAGATCCCCAAAATCCCCACTGCGATTGGCCTTAATTTGCCTCCACCCTTATGGGCAGGCAGAGGGAGCAAACAGCCTGAGCTTAATAGGCCACTGAGATTGAACTCCCCTCTAATTCTAGCGAGGGATCCCTCTGGGGCATGGCTGAGAGGCATGGGAGGTTGCAACCCATATACTTTGGGGACATGAGGACATTGTGGGTATTGCAGATTTTGGGATGGGATCAAGGTCTCATAGGCCCATCTGCCCCTCACATCACCTATCCGATGGCAGCTGGGCCAGGACACACACGCAGATGCCAGCGCCTCCTATGCTAGAAGAGTGGGGATACTACCCGCTTGCACAGTGGGGAAAGGGGTACTGGAATCGCTGCCTAGATGGGGTGATTCTCGTCAGGATCGAAGGACAGAGCTATAGAGCAGCCATGGGGCCAGCCCTCTCATGCGCCTGCCTTAGGGTTTCAAGCATTGTCGGAATGGCTCTTCGATTCTCCCATGACAGGCGCCGTAGGGACACCAGAGAGAAATGCACGTCCCCCTGGTTGAGAGATCTGAGCTCGAGCCACAACCTCGACTGGACACTCCAAAGTCTCTCGGCTCCAGAGCTTTGTTCTGACTCATGATCAAGGCCTTTTGCAAACTTCTGACGACGGTCTGGGCTGGGATTTCGGAGTCCTCCATGTTCCTGCTGCGGGCTCTGATCCAGGGGGTTGGTACAGTCCCATTGGCAGGAAACTGAGAGGGAATGTTGGAAGTGCTGCACCTAGCCACCCCCAGGGCCTGGCACTGCCACCCAGCTGGGTTGCTGGGACAGAAAGGGAAGAGCTCTTCCCTCTGTGATTCCCCCAGGGTGTGCCAATATGTAGCGCAGGTTTCCAGAGGCACTTGCTGTCCAGGCTCTGGGAGGAAGGTTTGTTTCTGTTGCTCCTCGCAAGCTGGGTGTGTTGAGCTGGACATTATCAGCTGGTAGGAAGGCTCAGTTTCTTTGCCGCCCGGCCTCCCTCTGCCCCTTCCACATCCTCAGCTACTGAGACCAGCTCTGGGCTTGTGGTGAAGCACATGCTGCTAATGCCCAGAGCTGGCTTGAGAACCCATTTGTACCAGAGCAGTAGAAGCTGAGAAGGTGGAACTGGCTACGGCTGCCAAGCTGAGACAATCAGAGTGAGAGACGCCTGGGGAAATGCAGGGGACTCCATGACTCCCTCCTGGCAAAGGAACTTGCACACGGTTTGCTCTGACTTGTCTCTAAGGGGAATGCCTGCCTTGTTAGGCCATTGGTGGGTGTCAAACACCACACCCTCCTGCCCCACTCAGCCAAGGCAGAAATCAAACTGTCCCGCTGGGTTTGGGCAGGATCAGCTGAGCTCAGAAACAGCCACTGGCCAATGAGAGAGCCAAGGCTCAACTGCTTTGCTGTGGTGGGTGTTGAACTCCACTAACCCTGTCTGGCCCGGGGAGGGTAGGGGCAGCTGTATCCAGCTAAAGGGAGAGGGGAGCAATGTTTGATCCTGCCATCATATGCAGGGAAGGTAGGGCCATGTGTGTGTGTACATCTATCTATCTATGACTGCCTAAGAAGCAGTACTGCAGAAAGGGATCTGTGGGTCCTAGTGAATCACAAGCTAAATATGAGTCAACAATGTAACCCTGTTGCAAAAAGTAGTGTGTCCAGTTCTGGGCACCACACTTCAGGAAAGATGTGGACAAATTGGAGAAAGTCCAGAGAAGAGCAACAAAAATGATTAAAGATCTAGAAAACATGACCTTTGAGGGAAGATTTTAAAAATTGGATTTGTTTAGTCTGGAGAAGAGCTGACTGAAGGGGGACATGATGACAGTTTTCAAATATGTAAAAGGTTGTTAAAAGGAGGAGGGAGAAAAATTGTTTTTCTTAACCTCTGAGAATAGGACAAGAAGCAATGGGCTTAAATTGCAGCAAGGAAGATTTAGGTTGGACAATAGGAAAAACTTCCTGTCAGGGTGGTTAAGCACTGGAATAAATTGCCTAGGGAGGTTGTGGAATCTCCATCATTGGGGATTTTTAAGAGCAGCTTAGACAAACACCTGTCAGGGATGGTCTAGATAATACTTAGTCCTGCCATGAGTGTGGGGGACTGGACTAGATGACCTCTTGAGGTCCCTTTCAGTCTTATGATTCTATCATTCTATTTAGTGTTCACCATCATATCCCAGAGAGACCCCTCCAGCTTCGTGCTGCACGGAGAGTGCCCAGCCAGGATGACATAGACCTGATCTTGGCTACCCCTGTGTGTTTCCAGCTCTGTATAAATGCTTTGTAAGGATAAGACAGGATCAAGGGGACAGAGCTCTGCTTTGTAGCTTGCTTCTTTGCTCGGAGCAGGAAGGGGCCTGCCAAGGAAACTCGCCCTCCTGAAGAATGATTCCCTGCCCCGTTTTCCACGGCCCCAGGGTGACTCCTGAGGGTGCCATGTGGTAAGGAGCCAAGCACTTCCTGAATCCAAGGCAGGTCGGGTTCAGCTGATAGGACAGCTTTGCCAAGAGGGTGAGAAGTTAGGGGCAGAGGGAGCCAGGTTTACTTTGAAGACCCTCAAAGAACAGCTGGCCTGTCTTCTTCCACCCAGCCACCTCCACAGTGTGCCCAGCGGGACGAGTGCCTTTAGCGCAGCTGCCTGTTTCCAGCCTTGGCTTTGCGTCTCCACAGCAGCCGACGGGGCCGTTGCTATGGCTGGGGATGTGGAGAGAGCTCTAAGCTTCTTTGAGTCAGCGGCCTGCAAAGGGGCTGCCTCTCCAGGAGGTGTGTGCTGGCGGGTGGCCAAGGCATCGTGGCCCAGTTATCCCTGGCTGGGCTGGGGATGAGGATACCTGCAGTGCCCTCAGGTCTCTGGGATGCTGGCAGAAAACAGGGCAGGAGGTGAAGTGGGATTGGGATCACTTTTCCTGAGCTGGGAATTGGATTGGAGATGTCCCCTGAGTGTAACTGGGAATGGGGCAGGGCCCCAGTGAGGACACGTGCAGAGTGTACCATCCTTATGGGCTGTCAGGGTCCCCCATGGGGGATCAGATCCCGTAGGGTATGAGGGCTCCCTGCAGGATTGCCCAAGGAGGGAGTTGCCCACAGGGAGGGTGATGACACAGGGAACAGGCTGTCAGGAAGTGAAGGGGGTTCTGGATTCTGAGGCTGCTGGGGTTTGGCTGCTCCCTGCCAGGCTGCAGTCACGGCCATTCTGGACACATGCACGCTGGTGCATTCGCCTCACATCCATGCCTACGCCTCTCACCTTGATCAAGTCCCTCCCGTTCCCTTTACATCATCCCTTAGTCTGTTTCCTTCTGCCCCTAAGAGATGCTGTCATGGGAGGTCTTCCACCCCCCTTGCATACAGGATGAGCTGGCTAATCTCATTCTAATCCCAGATTACACGTCACGTGAGTCTTTTCCTCGCCCCGCTGCATCATAGCTGCAGTCTCTCCAGTACCCAGGGGCTGCTAAAAGGGCATCGTCTCCCTTTGCAAGGCCGTGGGGCCACTGGCGAGCTGCACACTCAGGCACAGCAGAGCGATGGCGTTGGCATCAGCAGGGTCACAGAGGAGTGGAGCAGAACTTGGCCCACTGCGCCTAGCTGACACGCTCTGTTTCCCGTCCCTGGTGAGAATGACAGCACTGTATCTGTGGGAGCTCATCTCTCCACGCAGGGAGCCTCAGATGCAACAGCGATGTTCAGTGCACGCCACAGCACTTTGAGATCCTGGGGGGGAAAGGCACTGTTTAAATGCAAAGATCCCCCTCCTGCACTGCCTGAGAAACCTGGCCCTGGTTCTTCTGGGCAAGAGCCACCCATAGCCGCTGCAAACTAGTACAGCACTTCCTGGGCTTGAGGAGCAATGGCCGCTAGCTCCTGCTAGAGCTCAGAAACCAGGGGATTATAGCAGTGTCACAGATATCCACCCGAGTCTCAGATCTCCTGAACAGGGATGATGAAAATGGTCCCTCCCATCCCCCTGCTCAGCTCCGCTCAACTGTAGATCTCAAAGTGCATTGCCAAGGGCGGTCAGATAACACAGTGCAGTGCAAAGAAAGGGCTGTGTCATGCTCCCCATTTTACAGCTGGAGAAACTGAGGCACAGAGAGGGGGGACTGATTTACCCCAGGTGAGTGGGGGAGCTGGGAATAGAGCCCAGGTCTCACCCTTCTTTTTGCGAATACAGACTAACACGGCTGCTACTCTGAAACCTTCTAGCCTGGTGGCTGATCGCGGGATAGTGCCACCATGATCTCAGTTATGCAAGCGTCACCTGCTGAGAAAGCACAATGCACCCTAGCCTTCACTCCCTCCCATGCCGTCTCTCTCTTCTCCTCCTCTCTGAAGAGACAAGGAGGCAGCCAAAGTGAGCAATACGCCCAGGCTCTTATCCTGCAGAGCCTGACCTGGGAGCAGCAATTGACACAAACTTCATTTAGTACCAAGAAGCCTGTGGGGTGTGGGCATGCTGACTGGAGCCACTCCCTCTGCCAGGGAGGCTGTGGGCCAGAGCATGTTTGATGACTGAGGGCAGGGACCCTGTGAGGCCCACACAGCACTTGCCTAGAAACACTCCCTGTTGCTCATGTGTTTTGCAGCAGCCTGCTTTCCTGAGTGAGCTTGAAGGGAGCTGTCTGCCTCTGCTCTCCCCTGCCCCATCCCACTGCTCGCCCCGCAGTGAGCGAGAGGCCTCACCTCTGACCCCTCTGCTCTGGGAAAAAATATCCCACCTGCTGCCAAGTTTTCTGCCTATGTAGCCCATATTTTAATGTGAATGAGTCATCCTTTTTCCCAGCTGGCACCTCTGCCGGGTGATGCTAAATAGTGTGGAAGGAATAGATTGTCAATAGCACCGGGTTAGCATTGCCAGCCTCCCCCAAGGCCTTATTCCAACACATTCGGGAGGGACCAGGGAAGAGAAGCTGGACAAAGCGGGAGATAGATGCCGATAAACCCGGCCAGAGTTGTGGATCTCATTTCCACATCTTCCCTGGCGCTACTGCCACCTCGCTGCTCTTCTAGCAAAGCAGTTGCACCAGGCATCCATCTAGATTCCAGAAGCCGCTTAATGGGATACCCAAGTCCATACAGTCCCACAGGGCATCCAAATCACTGTCAGGAATGTGGGCACCTAAGCCAGACCCTAGGTCATGCAAATCATGCATGTGGCCCAGCCACTCAAGCTGCCTCTGAACAGGGAGGCCAAGCCCAAACCATCACACAGGGCACCCAAACCACTGCCTGGGCACCTGGGCCATTCTGTGGTGACCCCATGCCAAGTCCCTGCATGGGGCACCCAGTCCTGGGCATGGAATGGCCGCTCGACAGAGACTTCCCGTGTAGCTTTGCCCAACCTCACCCAACAGACAGCAGCCAGGGGCGTGATGCAGACGTTCCTTGCTGCTCTGGGGGTTCAGGCTGCTCTTTGCTTAACTGTCCCATGCCTGTAGCTGCTCTTTCTCTCCAGGGGCTAGTTGCTTGCCTGGGATGCATGGACATGGGGGTGGGGGGGCAGCTGCAGAAACCAAAGACACGGGTAGTGAGGAGGACATGTGCTCATGCTGCCTGGAGCTGGGGTAGCTATGTTCTGGCAGCCAAGTCTTTCATTCTAATGGGCCTAATTAGGCCGGGCTGACCTCTCCGAGAGGTGTAATGGATGGTGCTGTGCAAATGGCTGTCGAGGCAGAGAGCCTGTGTGCATCTGCTATCCCTGCTGCAAGTGAGAGCCGACTGCTTCCCAGATGGTAATTGACGTGCCATTATGACCGCTCGCTCACGGCATTAAGATTTCATTGCTGGGGCTGCATCTCTAATGGACTCGGCGGGTGTTGGTTGGGGGCTGGGGTGGGTCCGTGCACATAGAACAGCCTTTCAGCATGAAGCCTAGTGAATAGCTGGGAGCCAGAGCTCAGCGGGACGTGTGGGAGCTGTAGTGTAGACTGGCTTAGCTGAAGACAAGGTGGGAAAAATTCCTGTGCCCTGTCTCTACTACAACTTCCTCCGTGGCACCTGCAGCCATCCAGGTGAATTAAGGCTCCCATTTTTGTCAGGGAAGATGTGAACAGCATGTGCAAACTCCCTCCACGATAGTAACACACCAGGAGAGAGAAGAGAGGCCCCTAGCCTGAGAATGGGGTGGGGACTGGCTACTGCAGAGAGAAGGAAAAAACTTGAGTTCCTTTACCCCTGCTAGTGTCCACTTTCAGTTCTCTTCCTCTATGGGACCTCACCCAGAGTCTGTTCTATATGGGCACAGAAATCTGGCCCAGGTTCTTCTCTTGCCAGGAGGAAACAGGATGCTTTGTGATTAAGATACTAGACTGACATTCAGGAGACCTGGGTTCAGGTCCTGGTTCTGTTACAGACTCCCTGTGTGATCTGGGGCAAGTCAGTTAGTTGCTCCATGCCTCAGTTTCCCATCTGTAAAATGGGGATAGTGGCACTGTCCTACTTCATAGGCAGGTTGTGAGGATAACCCTGTTAGTGTTTGTGGGGTCCCAGGTACTGGGAGGGAAGGTACTTGGATGAGGGCCATGCAAGTGCCTTGGTAGATAATTAAGTTAGGATGAACTTACGGGGTGGAGATGACACATTGTATGGAGCACTCCCATGTATTTTTTGAATGGCCAGGTACCTGTTTGAGAGAGGATGGGGACAGGGTGAGAGTGTGGCCTGTTGGGCAAATCAGAGGCCTGGATTTCAATGTGTGTCAGGACTCCTGGGTTCTGATCATGCTATAAATTGTATGGGCTCTGGCCCTACTGTCTTCAGCAGGAGTTGCACGCACATGGTTGATGGGATAATTGGACCCTTGGGTGCTCTGCCACTGGCTCACTGAGTGACCTAAGGCAAGTCATTTCCTCACTCCGTGCCTCAGTTTCCCACCTTTACCTCCTCCTGCAGGAACATGGGGCTTAATTCACTGACATGGGCAGGGCTTTGAGCTCCTTGGGTGGAAGGCTCTGTAGAAGCCAGCTTGCAGATGCTGGCTCACAGTGGATATTATCCGATTTCCCTCCCGCTCTCCAGGATATTGGCTCTAAATCCCCCTGGGGCAGAGCGGAGGAGCAATGAGGCTGGGCTGTGGATGGAGCTCCTGTTGAAGGATAGCGACTGGAGGGCAGGTCAGCCCAGACGCTGAGACAGCAGAATCTTTATTCGGAAGCCCCTGTCTCTTCTCTGTCCTAGGGAGAGAGCAGGATGGAGAAGGGAGAAATTGCCCCTGGGGTCGACAGGGCTGGCCCCCAGCATCCCTGTGCAGCAGGCAGGGGCACTGGGATGGGGTGAGGGTTGTTGGGGAGGGGCATTGTTGGTGTTTTAGTGGGAGGGGGGTGGCTATCAGCGAGGAGGCCGGAGGTGCAGAGCTGCAGGTCCTAAGGCACTGTCCAGGATGTTACCCTGGGCTGGATGGGGCACCGGTGCCCTGCCCATCCTTCTCTCTGCTGTCCTAGGGGCAGCGCGAAGAGGTGTCCAGCTGGGCTGGGTGTGTTTCCCCAGCCCCCTTCCCCACGCGGCCACGTGCATGCTTGGCTCGCGGGCCCAACTCCCCGTCTGTTTCAGGAACTTGTGACCTAGCATATCCCTCGCTTATTTATGGCTGTGAGTCTTTTCCATAGCAACCCTCACATGACGCTGCGGAGCGAGGGAGGGGGAAATGCCAGGGGAAAGAAACAATGAGAGATGGAGAGAAAGAAATAGAGGAAGAGTCATGCTGAGGAAGGGTGAGGGAGAAAGGGGGGATGAAATGCTGGGAGGGAGGGAGAGGAAACAGGGGGGATGAGAAGGAGGAGAAGAGAGCGAGAAGGAGAGAGTGGGAGAAGGAAGGAAGAGGAGTGGATGAGCCATGCATTATACCCCTCCCCCATCTCTCTCAGGCAGTAGCTCTCTGGAGGAGCAGGAGGGGCTGCTCCTGCCCTGGCCCCTTGCCCACAGGCTGCTGCAAACTAACATGCTTGGCTGTTGTGAAAAGTCAAACTCCGGATTTCCTGGAGTGGGGGGAGCCAGCCTCCTAAATTACCCATGTCAGCCCAGCTTTGTGCACTGAGAACCTCCTGTCCCCAACTCCCCCCGCCCCAGCATTGTGCTCTGAAAGGTTACTGTGCTGGCAGTGCTCAACGCCGCTCTGTTCTCTAATCCTCTTCTGTGTCTGTCCCACAGGCTGGGGAGAGCATGGGACATCCTACTTGTCAGCCGCTGTCTGGGCACCACCCTGCTCTGCTATAGGAGCTGGGAATCTGGGGCACTTTCCCCAACCTCCCAAAAACCTTTCTAGGGGTCGGTAGGTTAAAGTGGCCAATGCAGTGGTCTAGCTCTCTATCATCTTTTGCATTCTGGGTTGACTGCATGACTGAGAAGCGCTTATTGAAGGAAAACTAAAGTTAAGGGATTTTTATTATTTGATTATTATTACTATTATTAATTATGATGAGACTCTGAGACGATTGATTATTATTATTATTTGTATCCAGGATCCCAATTGTGCTAGGTGCTGCACAAACACAGAGAAAAAAGATGGTCCCTGCCCCCAAAGAGCACACAATCTGAGTAAAAGCAGGCCCAGCAGAGTTTTGCATTTATTTCTGAGCATGGTAAGGCTGGGGGCTCTCGTATCTTGTGGCAGTGAGTTCCATAGTCTAGATCCAGCACCCGTCAAGGTTCTGTTTCCTGCACATTAGTCTCCCACGCTGGCTGACAGTGTCACAGTTCCAGTGGACTGGGGCTGCTGTGAAAGAATGTTCCAGTGGTTTGGTCACTCGTCTAGGACTTGGGCGGGACATAGGTTTAATCCCCTGCTCTGCCACAGATTTGACCTTGGACAAATTGCTTAGTCTTTCTGTGCCTCAGTTCCCCACCTGTACAATGGGGATATTAGTGCTACCCTACCTCCCAGGGCTGTGTGAAGGTAAACACCTTTCAGAGCAAGAAGTGCTTGGAGATCTGCTGAAAAGAGCTGGGTGTTACTCTTCGTGGGAGGCTGTGGTCCTGGGGGAAGAGGCATCTCTTAGGTAGCCAGTGGCAGGCTTTGAATGTCAGGAGAGAGCTCTTGGACTGCGCTCTATGTTTGCTAGGGAGCCGGTGCAACTCCTGGAGCTCCTGGGCCATGTGGCTAAGCAGACAGGCTGCTGTAGTTTTCTCAGGGCATGTGGCTTCATCCTTACATAGAATAAACCCTGGAGGTCATCAGTCATCGGCACAAGCCACTAGCCAGCTGCGGAGGATAATGGACACCAACAGCACCGAGGAGCCCAAAGGTGTCCCAAGGCTGCAGATTGGCTGAGCCTGAGAGGTGAAGGCTCAGTAATGGGGGATGCTTGAGGAGAAGGCATGTTCTTCCAGGTGCTTCCCCCTTCCCACCAACATAACCTCCGGCTTGCCTGGGCTCAGCGTTAGCCAAGCGCTCTGGGTCCTGCCCAGTGCTGATCTCAGTCCACTGCTGGGAGAGCTGGGTGACAGGGCTGTATACCTTGGAGGTAAGGAGCCACAGGGCTGGATAATGCTGGCACTGCAGCCCACACTGGCTCACCCGCTTCACGCAGATGCTGAACAGCCTTGGGGAGAGAAGCAAGCCTGGCAGGACAGCGCAGGCCTGGGCTCTGGAGAGAACTGGGCATTGCCTTAGCTTTCCCACCTCCCGCAGATTTGGCTGGCACTTGGTCAAACCCATCGGCGCCATAACTCGGTGCAGAGCATGGGCCAGCCCCAACGCCCACAGCCCCGTGCTGCTCCACCCAGCTTGCTTGGCTTTCGGCTGTTCCTTTTCGACAACCAGTCTCAGTGCCCAGTCCCTGTGGTGCTGGGGGATGGATGGAATCAGTTTGCTCCCTGGTGCAGAGAGACCTGGATCCCAGTCCCCTGGCGCTCACAGCTGACCTGTGTGAGAATCCCAAACATGGGTAGGATCCAGCCTTATCTCTGATGGCACCCACAAGCAGCCAGCACGTGTGCACTCAGACTGCCTGCCAAGGAGAGCCCGAGCGGCTGGAATCACTGGCCTAGGGAGATTGGTGGTTGCTATGGAGAGAAAGGCTGCTGATTTGGGCGTTGGCACTGCTGTCTGCTCCAGATAAGCATGTTCTGGTGAAGTGCCCTGAAAGGGTTGGGTCTAGGCCACGGGAGCTGAAGGCAGTAGGTGAAAGGGACAGAGTCTCGGGACAGTTACAGCTCTGCCTACCTCCTCCTCTGGGCCTCTCGTTTCTGTCTGCCTGCCTCCTTCTCTTCATCTACCGTGTGTCAGACTCTCCGGTCTGTCTAATCGTCACCAAGCACATCCTTCTCTCCAGGTATCCCTCTGGCTCATTCTCGCTTTTCGTCTGTCTCTAATCTAGCTGCTTGTCCCTTCCTTGATCCATCTGCCAGTCTGTACGTCTGGAATCCTGTTCTTCTTCTCCTCATCTGTCTCGCCGTATATATATTACATGTCCATTCGGGGCATGGGCA
Organism: Dermochelys coriacea; assembly: GCF_009764565.3. Taxonomy (NCBI): domain Eukaryota; kingdom Metazoa; phylum Chordata; order Testudines; family Dermochelyidae; genus Dermochelys; species Dermochelys coriacea. The sequence continues at coordinate 5,503,884 of NC_050093.1, forward strand.
CAGTGAATTGGCAGATGACTCAGGGTGCATGCAGAGCCCAGTCGTGCCTTGTATTGATCTGTGGCTGGCAGGCCAGCAAGTGGGTGGTTTGAAAGGTGTGCGGCCCAGATGCTGTTATTGCGCAAGGGAGAGTCTGAAATGTTCCTAAGCAGCTGCCATGTCTCCAAAGGAGCCCACCGTTCCCTCGATGGGAAACGGCTGTTGGCTGCTTCCAGCCAGGACCTAGATAAGGGCCCCAGGGAGGGAATGAACCCCTGGGCCAGGGCATGGAGAACGGGACCGATGGGAGCTGGCAGCTGCAGGCACACGGGGCACAGCTGGGGATGGAGAGCAATGTTCTCGGTGATTATTTTGGATAATGTGATTATCATCTACAAATACCCACAGGTCTGCCTGGCGGTGAGGGCCAAGCAGCTGCTTTTGTCGGCTTTGTCAAAATGTTCCAACTCAGCCAGATGTGACTCCCGTGACCCAGTACGGATAGTTGCCTGGCCAAGCAGTGAGTGGGGGTGAGGTGATCCCAGCCTGCATGCAGCCTCTTCCGATGCTCCAGCATGCTGATGCTCCCCTTGGGTCCATATAACTACCCAAGACTTGTTCCTCCTTCCCTTGCCTCCCTTCCTCACCCTGATTTCCTTCCTGCTACTCTCCCTGGCCCATAAGAATACCAGTCATCACACACTGGGATAGTGGTTCATCCCCAATTTTTGTGCCAGACATGGACCACCTGGGACATGTTACCCCAAAGGTAGTGCCCTGCACTCACTTGGAACATCCATGGAGGAGCACTGGGCAGAGCATTCTGCACCTCACATGGAATTAGATATGGTGTTACACTGAAGTGTGTGATGTACCACTGACTTGCATGGATCACCCCAGTGTGTGTGTGGGACATGCCTTAATGTGGATCTTCTCCAGTTGATATGTGGGATGTGACTTCACAGGGTTTCTCCCCAGTGGATACCTGGGATTGGCTTCATGTATTGTAGATCTTTACCATTGAATATGCAGGATGTGGCTTTATGTGGATTGTCCTAAGTGGATACATGGGACATGGCGTCACATGGTTTGTTCTTTATTGAATACATGGGGGATGTGGCTTTATGTGGATCCCCAGGGGATAAGCAGGACATGGTTTCCTGTGGGTCATCCCCAGTAAAAACACGAGATGTGGCTTCATGTGGATTATCCTTAGTGAATATGTGGGACGTGGCTTCAAGTGGATTCTTCTCGTTGAACACATGGGGAGTTGCTTCATATGGATTGTCCCCAGTGGGTACATGGGAGGTGGCTTCGCATGGAGATCATTCCCATTTAATACATGGGACGTGGCTTCACATGGATCATCCCCAATGAATGTGGCTTGATGTGCATCTGCTTCGTATGCTACGCAGGAACTAGCTAATAGTTAGGTTGGGTTTGGTTTAGCTAAACAGAGTGTGAAATGTGCTTACGTCACCTACTCCCGTTCTGTGCATTTCCAAAAATACTATTTGCTGCCAGGCACCAGGAGAACTTGGACTCATTCAGAGGGGCGGTACAACGGATTGGGAAATCCATGAGATGTACACTCAAGAAGGCTGCGTCCAGGACATTTGTGGTTCCTGAGATTCCAGTGCACAGTGTGTCCCCGTGCGACAGGCGTCAGCTTCCACCGGAGCCCGAATCCCCTTTACGGCAGGCGGCCTGGGATTTCCAAGGGCTCTCCTTATCTGCTAACAGCAAATCCCAGTGTCAGGAGGAGCAGGACCTCTGCTGAAGCCATTCCCAGGAAGTCAGGGACTCCACCCCTGGCTTTGCCTGCAGTGGTGCCTGTGGAAAGTCTGAGCTCATGTATCCTGTGCTAGTCAGCTACTCAGCAGGCCTGGTCCCTACAATACATCGTTATCTAGCTAGCGTCCCCCATGCGCCCTGCAGTGCAGTGCTGCCGCACAGAGAGAAAGAGGCTTTCACAGGCAGACGAAATAGTCCTTTGCCCTTCCTGGCGCCATCCATTGAGGATTTTGATGCACTTCACAGGCACTCATGAATTAAGGCTCACAGCCGCATCCCTGGGAAATATCCATCCCTGTTTTATAGACTGAGAATCCCAGACACGGAGAGGGTCTGGGTGCAGCCTCTGGAGAAAGGGAGAAGAAGTGGGGCTGGATTTCTGTGCCCATCTGGAATGGGTTCTGGGTGTGGCTGCCTGGCCAGAGGAGAGCCAGAGCTGCATTTCTGCCTCTGCTGGCCTGGATTCTGGCAACACAGCACCAAACCAAAGAGTTATTTGGAGTGCGTTTCTGGCCCAGAGGTGGAGAGATTCCCAATGACATTGATGAGCCCTGATGGTGACTGTGTCTCCTGGAAGACAGATCAGGGTCACATATCCTGGGACCAGCGGATGCTCAGCCTTTGGGAGACCTTAGTCCCTCCCCTCTTCCATTTCGGGAAGCAATGGCTGAGGTTTGAAACTCCAGGGCTCCTCAGAATCAAAGGCTAAAAGCCCAGCAGGGCCACTTCAGCTTTTCAATATTCCATGGTAAAAAAATGCTGAGTTCCAAGAACGTATTGCATGTGAGCCTCTCCTGGAACAATGGCCTCCGGTGCAGGTGTTCAAAATTCTCATTATACAGGGGTACAATGCACCTTGGTCCCAGATAGCACTGTGTGCAGTGAGCTGCATGTCACCCCTCCAGCCCAGGCCACCTCCACCCCAGAGATGGCCACGTCTCAGAGTCCCATCAGGGTGAAAGTTGCTATGGAAACATAAGAGATTGACTCAGTGCAAGACAGTGTAGACCCTCCCCATTTGGAGTATGAGGATTTTTTGCTCTCTCCCCACGCCCGCCCTAAAGGAGAATTTCAGAGAAAAGCAAGAAACCGGTAAAAAAAGGAAAAGAGGAGAATACAATCCCTCCCCTTCCCATTCCCTCCCTCCGACGGCCCCAACCCCTTCTGTGCTGGCTTCTTTTCCTTCCCAGAACTGCACGGCTGCCTTTAGCGCTCCGGGGCCGTGTGCTAAGTGCAGCCAGGCTGCTGCCCTTGCTCCCCACCGGGGCCCTCTCAACCCAGCGTGCTGGCTGGGACAAAAGGCGTAATTAATTGTCAGCGCCCGGTCAACAAGCGCCTGCGATAACAGGCCTCGGAGCTGGGCCCTGGCACAGGACCACCTGCCCAAGGCAGGGCGGGGCGGGGGCGTGCTGCAGTCCCGCGAAGGGGAGACAAACTCCTGCTGAGGAAAAGCCAGACGGAGCGGAGCCTGTTCGACTCCGCTGGGCTGAGGGAGGCCGAGGCCTCTAAACAATAAACCCATTGTGTCCCCCCCTCCTCGCGACTGGAGGGCAGGACTTACCTAGAGCATCAGCGGCTGGGGATGGCAGGTGAACAGGCCTCCTGGACTGCATGCTTCAGGTGGCATTGCTGGGGCAGTCCCTTACAGACTGCCAGACAAACGCCAGCCCAGCCCGAGCCAGAGCCGGGAAGGGGACCGGCCCCTGAGTGGTCTTGGCATGTCCGTGTCTGTGCCGCTCCTGTTATAAATGCCCGGCATGAGGGAAAGGCGAAGGTCCTGTTGTCAGGGAGACTGAGGCAAGGCCTGGGTTTGTGCTGATAGACTCAGAGCATGGAAAGCGCTTCATTCTCACGACCGCTCCGCATCGGGCCCCGCGCTTCTTTGGATAATCTGGGCCCAGGCGTCCAGAGCTCCGTGTAACCAGAATGAATCCTCCCAAGCCCCTGCGGTAGGTCCTTTTACAGATGGGGAAATCGCCCTTTTACAGATGGGGAAATTGAGGCATGGAAGGAAAGAGGCCACTGATTTTGGGTGCCTCGGGGTTTCACCAAGCAGCTTCCGGCCATCCAAAAATCAAGACAACCAGCATGAGGAGCTACTGCTGAAAAGGTTGACCTGCTTCGGGTCACCCCACAAGCCTGTGTCAAAGGCCCCCTGGGGACCCTTTGCTTAGGCCACAGGCGTGTTTTTATGTGTCCTCCGACAGCCGTAGAATTGAGCTCAGTTTGGATGCTGGTTCCCAGAGTTTAGAGGAGGACAGTGCTGGATAAAGGCTCCTCACTTTGGTCCCAAGCAGGGCCCGCTGAGCCCTCCCTCCAGGAGCCTCAGCAGCTGGCGGCTGCTCTGAAGGCCGAAGCAGATGGAACCCAGGAAAGCTGGAGCATATCGAGTCTCTCCCTTTGAGGTGGCACATGCCCCCTCTTCCCTGCTGTGGGCACTGACAGACTGGCAGCCTGGGAGACGAGGAATGGGGGAGATGGAGGTGTGTGTAATACCCACCACCACAGCCTGCAACACGGGGAGACTAGAGACGGCTCCGGAGTTGGATTACTCTGTTCCCCGCTCGCCTGGCCCACGACTGCAAGGATGCATTTTCCAGGCAGTGGGTTGGGGGTGGGGGGGGGATATTGATCAGAGATGTCTCCAGCTGGCAAGTGCATCTGGAGGGCAAGGCTTGGGTTTCAGCTCTCAGGACAGAGAGCAGCTCAGGGAGAGCGGGGGCCGCAGAGGAGACGCCACTTGTGGAGCTGATAAGGTTCTGGCTGGGAGCGGGGCTGCTGCATAGCTCTGTTGTGTACTGCCTCCCCGTGTGAGAGATGCCCAGATGATGGGGAGGGTGCACCAGCACTCAGAGATGGATCAGAACCGGAGCCGGTAGTCTGACCCACTCCCAAACTCCACGGCTCAGGTAAAATGGGACCCACGTCAGAACTTCACCCCCTGGTGGTGGAAGATCCAAACCAGATTGATGAGGCTTTGCACCCTCCAGAACAGCCCTGGTTTTGCCCATCTCTGCCTGGCTATTAACCTTGGGGTATTGAGGGGTTGGCAGTAACCCCTGACGGGGGTGATGCTGTAAGGGGGGAAGAATCCAGAGTCTGGGAGTATCAGTGCCCCACCAAGCGGTCATGTTAGGGGGCACTGCCAGAGACTGGGGACTGGAGTCATCAGTAGGCCCAGGGGGGCACAGTAGAGCCTAACACCTGCCTCTCCCCATCTTCCTTGTCCAGGTGCACAGTGTGATGGGGGCTTGTCCAGAGAGAAAAGGGACTGACTCACAGAGAGCAGAGATTTCCCAAAGGAGAGGGAGTAGGAAGGGACCCCCTTTTGCAGGGGTGGGATCAGCGATCCATCCCCACATATACCTCCTGCAGCAGTGATTAATTTGTAATGAGAGAGGTGCCAATTCTTTTGCTTTCATAACTGAGTAATTCAAGTAATTCTTTTACTTTCATAACTGACGTAGCAAGCCCAGAGGTGCCGGGGTGATGAACTGCCAGGCCCAGAGGTGCCGGGGCTCAGCCCTGGCTAGATCTGGCACAAATGAAGCACTGCCCTGTAGGTCCCCGTCCTCCAGAGGCACAGGCTGCCCCATGGCTGCGGAATGGGCTGAGCTGCTCCGCAGCTGTCTGTCCGCTGCCCCAGGGACTTCCTGGAAAGCCCTTGTTGACCGGACTTTATAGTTGGAGGTGGGGGGAGCTGGGCAGGGCCAGATAGGGAAAGCAAGCACGTCTATGTCATTGCTGAGAGCTTGGGAGGCATCCAAATGCACTCTCTGTCACTTCCCATTGTCCCAAGAACAATGGCTCAAAACAAGTGCAATAATCCCACCGCTCAGTGCATGGAAAGACTCAGCAATGGAAGGTCCTGCCTGGCTGGGAGCCCAACTGGCTGAGATCACTGCAGGCTCACCGGTGCTGCCAGGTCCTCCCTACCCACGCCCTGAAATGGTAGAGCCATCTCTCGGTGTCCTGGGCTCTGAGCAGGCTGTGTGTGCTCCAAGCCATGCCGTCTCCCCATACCCTTGGCTCTGGGCAGGCTATGTGTGTTAGCTCAAAACCGGGGCTAACTGACAACTAATAAAATAAAAAGAAAAGGAGTACTTGTGGCACCTCAGAGACTAACAAATTTATTAGAGCATAAGCTTTCGTGAGCTACAGCTCACTTCGTCCGATGAAAGCTCACGAAAGCTTATGCTCTAATAAATTTGTTAGTCTCTAAGGTGCCACAAGTACTCCTTTTCTTTTTGCGAATACAGACTAACACGGCTGCTACTCTGAAACTAATAAAATGTAACTGTAAATGGGGACTCATTATGGAGCAGGTCTGTTTCCAGTGGGGTCCTGCAGAGATTGATCTGTTCTTGGCCCTACACTATTTAACATCTGTATCCATGGTCTGGAAGAAAACATAAAATCATCCCTGATAAAGTTTGCATATGCCACAAAGACTGGGGGAGTGGTAGATAATGAAGAAGACGGGTCACTGATACAGGGCAATCTAGATCGCTTCGTAAGCTGGGCGCAAGCAAACAATATGCATTTCAAAAATGGAAATGTATCCATCTGGGAACAGTGTGCCACTCCGCCATGCCATGTGGGAGACTCGGGCAAAATTCCTGCAGGAAGGGGTTCCCACCCTGGGCCACACAGGAGGCTGGCTAGCTCACCAGTTCAGGTCTCTTGCCCTCTGGGTGGGGAGCACTGCACTGCTTTAGGGAAAGGAAAGCTTGTCCCTACTTAATAGCGCCTGCTCTGGCCATTTAAGGAGCTACACTAGCTCCCAAGGGAACCCCATGCAGGGAGAGTGCTGCTCAGCTGGTGGGGGATGCAGGGGTTTGAGGGTGGCAGAGGTTTTAGTTTCCCCTCATCTGACATGTGGTTCATGTACACCTCCCCGGGTGTCTGCATCCAAGCTTCCCTGGCTTCAGAGACTGGACCGTGGAAGAGATGGTGTGTGGGTGGGTGTGAAGGGGGGATCAGCACGCCGTGTCTGGTGTGTGGAAGATCTCACCTCTCCTCATCTCTGTCCCCCATTGCAGAGGGAGCATCTGACCCACAGCCCAGCCTAGGAGCCCAAAGGGATGTGGAAACACAGAATCACTGGTACGTAAACCCCTTGTCAGCATCTCCCCGCCCCTCAGGAGAGATGGGCCAAACCCAGAGATGTGTATCTAGCTCTCCCAAGCCCGCAGGCTGAGGAAATAGTGGGGCCCACATCAGAACTGCAAGCCTCATCCACCCACCCCATTCCTCTTCCCAGCTTTGCCCCCCTCCACTGTGCAGCCCCCTGCTGAGCCTGATGATGAATATTTCAGAGTCCTGCTATGTGTACCTCACTTTGCATTAGCATCAGATGCCTGCAGGCGGCTGGCTTGGCCCGGTAATGGGGCGAGATGAGAAGCCCAGGGAAGCTGGGGCGGCTGCAGATCCAAGGAGCTGAGAACCAGACGTTGCTCAGTGGCTGCATGCAGAAGCCCCCTCTCACTCCTGATGGCTTTGATCTGAACCTCTCGGAGCCTTGATTCCTCCCCATGTACGCACGGTCCGGGCTCTCCCTCCTTTATTCCTCCATCCCCTGACCCCCTATGGCAGTGTGCCGGATGGACCCGCCCTCAGGGATCATTGCAGACTCCTGTCCCCACTTGAGACAGGAGCAAAGGTCTAAGCAGCAGCCTCACTCAAACAGATCCGCCAGGCCAAGTCCTGGCATCAGCTTTGCGCCACGACTGGGCACAGGGGCGGCAGGCTGGGTGCCCCCCCCGAGCTGTTGCCAGGACCCAGGGGGGCAGGCAGCTCGCCCTTTGGGACCCTGAACAAGGGTGGAGACCGTAGCAGCAGGATGCCTTTGCCCAGGCTGATTGCTGCGAATGAACCTTCCTCCTTCACCCCCCTGCAGGACTCTGTGCATGACCCGGCCCTTCCCGCAGGCGACGGAATGGAAAGGTTACAGAAGGTAAATGAACTGGGTCAGACTCTTCAGGCCTCCTCTTTGCAACCACCCTGGTCAAGGTGTGGGGGGGTTGGCGTGCTGGATGGCCCTGTATAGGAATGCAGGAGGCTTCAAGCCCAGCCCCTCTCTGTTTGGGCGCCTCGTGACACTAACTGGTGGGTCTCAGTCTGCTCGCTAGCAGACAGGTGTCCACAGCACAGAGCTGCTGGCACCAGCAGGCCCCGTAGTTGGCAATCTCTACAGAGAGATCAAGGGCCCCCCTGCTGCTGCGGGGACTGCCCAGATGCATTGGCAGAGGGCACAGGAGCCAGCACTATACCTGCTCTGAGGGGGTGCAGTGGCAGGAGAGAACCTGGGAGCATCCCCTGCCCGGTGCCATGCCAAGTGATGGGCAGGTATCAGTTTCTGAGCAGGACAAGGGGTGAACTGGCAAAGGCTGCGTTGGGCCCTTCTGCACTCAGCATTGCAAGGGCCACACAATTGCATGCTGTTAATTGCAATCATTAGATGCTTCTGAGGAGCTGGGGCATGCAGTTGCTGTTACCGGAGGGCAAAGGAGCAGGGTCTAGTCTTCGCTCCATCGGCCCTAGGGGCTCCGCCCCTTGCTAACTGGATTTTGGGCAGACAGCACCACCTAGTGCTTACTGCAGCTCTCATGGACAAGTCTGCTGAAGCTGCTGGCAGTGCCCACCTGTGCACACCACTGCCGTGTGCCCCAACAACATGACCTGCTTTGGGCTGCGGGAGTTGGAGACCTAGCTGTGCTGAATGGGGCAGGAGCTGCAGATTTCCCTCAACTTGCGTGGCAACTCCTGACCTGGACCGGCTGAGTTTTAATTTCTAGTTGAATGTGATTTGTGTTTTGGAAGGAGCTGCAGTTCATAGCTATTCTTCACGTTAAAGACGAATTGTTCCCTGAGTCCCAGCCTTCCCCACACACGCCATGAGTCTTAGGAACGCAGGGACTGCCAGACTGGATCAGACCTGTGCTCCATTTAGCCTAGTATCCTGGCTTTGACCAGCTGCTTCAGAGGAAGGAGAAAGAAACCCCAGGGGGCAATTATGGAATAACCTCCCTACAAGGGAAGATTCTCCCTGACCCTCAACAATTAGAGGTTGGTTTTTGCCCTCAAGCAGGAGAGTGTTTGTATCCCCTCTATTTTCTCCTGTCTTGTGGGTGTTCTTGTGACTCATATAGAACTCCAAGCCTTTTTGAATGCTGTTGTGCTCTTGGCCTTGATAGTATCTGGTGGCAGTGAGTTCCAGAGGTTCACAGCCCCCCACCCCCACCTCGTCAGTCAAACCCGAGAGCATAGGTAGGCAAGAAAATGTCAAGGAACGGGGATATCAGAGGGCTGATGTCCTTCTGGATTTCCTAGGTCCTGCTCTGAGGATCAAGGCCCTCCTCTCTGGGAGTCAATTCCACTGATCTCCAGCCCTTCTTACAGGTGCAGTGTTGGGAACACACACAGGTACACAAGCACACTTGCACATGCACGCACACACAGATATGCACATGCAAATACACACACATACACACAAAATCTGGGTGCAGGTGCACATGCATGCACACACACTATTCGCTGCACCATGGCCTTCCCGCTCCAAAGCCATCTCTAGCCAAATGGTGCTAAATTGACATATCCAAATGGCACACACATATAATATCCAGCTAGGCAGGGTGGGGCTGTTGGGTTTGGGACTGTAATTCCCACCTGTAATGTAGTGAGGCTCAGCAGACGATGACTGCTTCCCTTGGCATTGCTGCCTCTCTGTGTGCCTCTCAGGGGGAGCTTACCTGGGTTTTCTCTTGCCTTGCCCTGTCGGCTGCATTGATGGAGCCAGCAGCGGAGAAAGAAACTCACAGAGGTCTCTCCCTCCTTTCCAGCAATCTTTGACCTCCCCTGGGAGTGTCTGTTCCTCCCGCGGGTCCAGCGTCCCAGGATCACCCTCCAGCATTGTGGTGAGTGCTGTTCATGTCACATCTCCCTTTTGGGGGGGGGTCCTAAAGCGCCCAAACTACAAGCGTAATATAGTGATCAGAGCAAGGTCATGGGAGTCAGTACTCGAGGGTCCTGTTTCTGGCTCTGGGAGAGGTGTACGGTTTAGTGTTTAGAGCAAGGGAACTCAGAACTCCTGGGTTCTCTTCCTCACTCTGGGAGAGGAGTCTGGTCTAGTGCTTAGAGTAAGAGAATGGGAGTCAGGTGTCCTGGATTCTAATCCAGGCTCTGACCTGCTGTGTGACCTTGGGCAAGTCCCTTCCCCTTTTCTGTGCCTGTGTTTCTCCATCTCTAAAATGAGGAGAACAATCCCTTCCCAATTCCCAGATGGGCTGTGAGACCTCAGCTCCATGGGGGGAAAGCATCGTGGGCCCTGCCCTGCACTGGGAGAAGCTGAGACACCTGCTTGAGGCTTTTCTGGTTGAGAAGGAGCTTTTCCTCCTTCACAGGCCAGAATGGACAATGAGGTTCTGGGCTACAAGGACCTGGCGGCCATTCCCAAGGACAAGGCGATCCTGGACATCGAGCGCCCTGACTTAATGATCTATGAGCCCCATTTCACCTACTCCCTCATGGAGCACGTGGAGCTGCCGAGGAGCCGAGAGGTGAGGGTGTCTCAGGTGGGACATGGTCCCTCTGTGTTTGTCCTCTCTCTGCCAAACCCCCATCAATGACTGAACCAATGTAAGCTCTGCGGGCAGCTCCCATTTGGCTAAGGGGAGATGCTTTCACCTCGCTGGGCTGCAGGAAAGGGATGTACCAGGAATCTTTACTGCATATCCCAGATGTTGCAGGATGGGTCAAGTAAATGGCATCTGTCTCTCTCTGCTTCCTCCCACAGCGGTCCCTGTCCCCCAAATCCATCTCTCCTCCTCCTTCTCCAGAAGTGAGTACTCCCACACCTTGCCTCCTGCTTAGTTGTCTGCAGGCATCGCTTGCTCACAGGCAGCAGAAACCCACAGAGCCTGAGGACCAACCAGCCTCCCCCATGACGTGCCTTCTATTCTAACCACTGTGCTCTCGCTCCTATCATGAGCACTAGGGAGAGTGCGGGGGGGGGGGAGAGAGGGGGAGCCTCTGGGCGGGTCTACACTGCATTGAAACCCGAGGCTATGTGACCCGGGTTTGTGGACTTCCTGTTTCCAACCCCAGCCGTGCTAATTTGTCCTACACTGCGAAGACCTTCTGACTCAGGTCTGCTGCTTGAGCCGCATCCGCACTGCTCAGTGACAGAGCGTGGACTGGGACTTGGGCTCTGACCCATCCCCCTAGTAAGGACCTGGGAGTGCAGACAGATTTGTGTGCAGATGGAAGGGGGCTTGGGCTCAAACAAGGGCTTAGTGGCTGGTGTAGACATCCCCCTGCAGAGGCTCTACCAGGGTAAGGCGTTACTGGGACAGGTGTCAGGATTGGTGCCTGACGCTGCCTGGTTGACAGATCAACGGTGAGTGGATCCATCTTTTCCAAAGGCTACTTCCCCACTGGCTCATCAAATGGCTCCTCCACTGTCCACACGCCGTGGCTCTGTCTTGAGCATCTGCACTACTGGCTGAGGTGAGATCAGCTAGTCCAGAAGCTCAGCGGAGTCAGAATCCAGGGGCTTAGGTTGCACTTGGACCCTGATTGAACAGGAGAGTTTTAGAGGCTGGATTAAACTAACGAGCCCTGTGAAGGATGAGGGAGATGGACAGCTGGACTTTCAGTATGCCTTGAGGCCAGCTTTGCCATGTCTCACCATTCCAAGCGCTGTCAGTCTTTCCTGAGAGATCCGGGAGAGATTTCCCTCCCAAGGGGTGGGACTGAACTATTAGGTGCAGTCTGGGCTTGGCAGTTAGGTCTCTGTCTGAGCAGGCAGCATGGGCCACTGTCAGAGACAGGCTGCGTGGGGCGCTGGGCTGTCCCGGGGCAGCAGCTGCTCTGACACAGGCTCTGTTCACAGGTCATCCGGGACTGGATGGAAAATAAGTCCCTAGGAAGTGCCTCCCAGGCACCTAGTCGCCGGACCAGCAGCACAGCCCGGAGTGGAGTGCACCACTTCCACCGACCTGGTATGGCCCACACCCTGCCTGGGGCTCGCTAGGGCTCCCCACGTGGGTGCGAGGGCAGCAGGACCCCAACTTCAGGGCCCCACACCATACTGAAATCCTAACCAGAGACCCAAGACCAAACAGTGCAACCCCATCCCCCCTGCTCCTACTCGGGTGCCTTTCCCCCTCCACCAGCCTGAGTCAGGTGAGCCTGGAGCCAGCACCTGAACCCAGCTCAGGGACTGGGACCCACTTGTCCTTCCTCCCAGATCCCACCAGCATGGAGCAGGGTGAGCGCTGGTTCGTATACCCAGAGAGCAGGGACAGCAGGAGGGCAAGCCTCCCCCACCAGTGGGCCCCTACCTCCTCTAGGAGTGGGAAGGAAGCTCAGCTGTGGCTGCCCATTGGTGCCAGTGGTGGTGGTGGGGCTGGCTCACTGGGTTGCCTGCTCCATCAGTGGCATTTCTCACCCTCCTGTTCCCCTCCCCTCCTCCAGAGACCAACACCATGGAGCTGAACATATACAAGAAGCCGCCGATCTATAAGCAGAGAGGTGAGCACGGCTGCTTCTTCACCCTGGCCTCTGGGTGCTGGGTTGGGACATTTGGGGGCAGGGACGCAAGGCGACGGGGAAGCCAGGCCTCAATTTTCTGTCCCTCTGCCTATTTCAGAGCCCTCGACGGGAGCCCCACAGAGCAAGCACATGATAGAAGACCAGATAATTGAGTGCTCCAAGTTCCCTGCAGCCCAGGCCCCGGACCCCAACCAGCCAGCTAAGATCGAGACGGATTATTGGCCCTGCCCTCCCTCCCTGGCTGTCGTAGGTAGGTGATGGCAGGGTGTTTTACCTGCAGGTGGGCGACTCTTATCAGCCCCCCACAAGCTGAGCGGTGTCAGTACTGAGATGGGAGACCACCAAGGAAAGCTGAAGTGTTGATCTGAGTCAGCATTGAGGCCCCATTATGGTGACTGAGGGGGCTGGGCAGATGGGACATACAGCCAGGGCCCTGACCTCTTGTGGTCATGAAAGATCCCCTGGCAATTTTTGCTAGCCCTGGTGTTGGGGTGATGCATTCTGCCTCCCTAAATTTCCCCAGTGGGGAAAGGATCCAGCCTCCCTCTATTTCCCTGCCCCCTTGATTCAGAGTCTTGCTCTTGCCCTGTACCCTGACGCCCTCTTTGGGTCCCCAGAGAAGGAGTGGAGGCAGCGGATGGCCTCCAAGAAAGGCATGGAAGAAGAGGAGGATCTCACAGAGGAAATGACTAACCTGCGTGAACTGCAGAAAGAGGAGCTGAGTAAGGTAGGATGACCTTGGAGGTGCGGGGGCTCCAGGAGGGCTGAGTCCTGGACCCGTGCTGGGACTAGAGGGGGTTCCAGCTTGGAGGATGCTGGGATTTGAGGGGGGGCTGCTCCTTGGAGTATGCTGGGGCTGGAGGGGACTGCATCCTGGCACTGAGTCCTACTTGACCCTGACTGCTCCTTCTCCTCAGGTCACCTCCAACCTCGGGAAGCTGATCCTGAAGGAGGAGATGGAGAAATCTCTCCCCATCCGGAGGAAAACCCGCTCGCTCCCAGACCGAACGCCCTTCCACACCTGTGCGTGGGGCCAGGCAGTGTCCCAGACATGCCCTCCTCTCCTCTTCCCCCTCTCTGATGCTGAGATCCCCTCCCCAGTCCTTTCCTGCCATCGACAGGAGCAGCATCCATTTTAAGTCGATACCCTGACAAGTGACATTGTTTTGGTATCGTTCCAGGTGTTGGTTTTATTTAAATATTGATTGTTAGTGGTTGGGACTGGAGTAGCCCAGAACTCACCCCACAGCCAGCTCTCCTGGCCTGCTCCATGCAGCACCGTCGGCTAGGAGAGGCCGGGGCACGAGTCACGGGGCGCTCCCCCCGGACCATCCCCTGCACTGCTTTGTACTAGGATTGCTGCAGGAACAATCAGCCCAGAGATGATGCTGGCTCTTGCTCTTTTTCAGCTCTGCACCTGGGGAATTCCAGATCCTCCACCCTTCCTGCCTATGGGAGAAGTACCCTCACCAGGGTAAGGCACTGGGTGACTGCAGTTCCCCACTTTACCCTCCCCTTGCCTGCTGTTTCCTTGAGAGTGTGGTATTTTCCACATATTTTTCTTATCCGATCCGATGATGTTCAGATCCAAATGGTGCCAAACAGAACCACTCCACCTGGGCTGGGATCCAGCCTACGGTGCCCGAGCCTAGCCATGGCTGGGCTGTGTATCCCTGAGGGTAATGTCACAGGCTGGGATAGTCGGGAAGAGGGCTTGCCGGGAATTGAGAGCCAAAGTCAATCAGCCAGTGAGAGCAGCTGGCTCACAGCCCTGCTGGTGAGGGGACCCAGGGCCTTATGCCTTTGGGCCACTGGTTCAAATCTGGCCCACGTCAGCAGTGATGGAGAGTCATTACCACTTTCTGGCTGTTCGGAGTCTTGTGTGAAATAAGTTTGTTGGGTCTCAGTCCAGCCCCAGTGGAACAGATCTCCTTGTCACCAAAACCACTCGGACTCCGCTCTTCCCCTTGGGCAAGGCGGAGGGCAATGCAGGGAGAATCTTGCTGGGGTGCCCCCGGGGATGCAGCTACTCTGTGGGTGTAGAGGCCCCTTGTTCTTGGGGCTGTCAGCCTGGCCCTTCTCACCAGCTTCCAGCTGCTTCTTGCGTCAGTCCAGGAGGCAGTTTCTATCCAAGCACCCTGCCCCTCTCAGAGGCACTGCTACCCTGGTAGCTGATGCTGTCTGATTTCCTTTTGCAGCTACAGTCAGCGGAGTTCAGCCCAACCAGCAGTGAGAAGGGGAGCCCAGGTAAGAGAAGCATATGGCACAAGGGACAGGTGCAGGAAAGATGTGTGTCTGGTCTGGGCTGGTCACTCAACCCAGATAGGCCGTTCAGAGTCATCAGCATCAAACTCTTGCTCATCTTAGCTGGGCCTGTCGGCCTGATGGGGGCGCTGTGTCACACGCCCCATGGGCCAGACCCACAGCTGGTGTGAATCAGTGCAGCACCCCAGCACTGATGGAGACACACGGGTTTACACCAGCTACGGGATTCCAGCTCATCCCTGCCCCCATCCCACTGCGGATGAGCTCTGGGCCCGGTGCTTTCTCTTCGCCTCTTGCCCAGCCGCACAGGATGCTGACAATAGCTGCCCCCTATCCTTACTATCCTTACTATTACTATCCTTGAGAGGAATGGATGGATTTGGTCTGGGTGGCCTCACGGCATCAGGGAGGGCTGGAGACAGAGTCCTGCCATTCCAGGGCACCAGTTTAAATTAGGTCTGGCATGGTAGCGTGCAGGAGCCAGGAACTGCCAGCTGTCAGGAGGCCCTTAGCTGCTGGGTCTCAGTCCACTTCCCAACTGCAGTGTCCTCTTGGCAGCCCCAGCAGAGAGGCCAAGGGCTGGCTGGCTGGTGGGAATGCCTTCCCCCCTCGCCCTAGACATCGGGGCACAAGGCAGTTGCTGGGCAGGGTGTGGGGGAAGCCTACCCAGCTGCTGCCACGCTGTGCCTGTTCGGGGGCCTTCGCTCCCCGGCCTGTCCCGCACTGCTGGGGTGGGCCATTACTCACGCCAGTGGGCATCAACGCTCAGCCCCAGCAGCGTGGGCTTTGCAGCCAGGGCCCGAGTGGCCATTGTCTGTTATCTTTGGATGCTGGGAATTCCAAAGCTTTGTGCAGCCCACGAAGGGTTAAATTGATACCTCTCCCCTCCCTGTAGACAGAGAAACCAGGCAAAATCCTCAGCTGCCGTAAGCTACATTATATCTGTGGGCCAGATCCCTAGCTGGTGTAAAACCCACAATTACTTCCATTGACCTCCTGACGATTTCTACCAGATGAGGATCTGGCCCCTTGTTCTAAATGAGGTGGGACATACAGCCCCTGCACCCACAGCTGGGGAGTCAGGGGGTGGGGATCCTAGCAGGACGGCTGGAGCTAGGGTTCTCTGAGCCCCTTTCCTTTGTGTTTTGCAGGCCTGCAGGTAAGCGGTCGCCCTGCCGCTGAAGGGGAAACACTGGGAGCGGTGATGTATCTTGGGGAGGCGGGGTAAATGCCCCTCCCTTCCATTGCATGCTCAGCCTCTCCCAGTCTGGCTTGGCTGGGACCAGCTGCCAGACAGACAGAGCTCAGTGGTGCAGGCTGGAGCTGAGATTCAGACAGGACCACTGGGAAGCACAGGGACTGAAGCAGGGCAGCAGGGAAGGGAGTGGAGTGGCAGCACCAGAGAAAGAGAGAAGGGCAAACTGAGGAGACAGAGAACCCCAAAGAGGCAGGATGGGGATGGGAGGTAGGGGGAGAGGGAGACAGCAGAGGCGCAGGGGTTTAGGAGCTCAGGTGGGGGCAAGGAGACAGCAGAGATGCGGGGATTTAGGAGCTCAGGGTGTGGGAAACAGAGACAGGGATTTAGGAGCTTGGGTGGGGGCAGGGAGGCAGTAGAGACACAGGGGTTTAAGAGCTCCGGGTGGGGAAGAGAGAAACAGCAGAGATGCAGGGGGTTAGGAGCTTGAGTGGGGGCAGAGTGCCACTCTCTCCAGTGCCTAGGCTGAAGCCCATCACCCTGCCGTTTGTAAAGGTCCTTCGGGGAGGTGGTGGGGACTCTGGTGTGGGAAGCCCTGTATGCCAGCCCAAGACTGACTGGGGGTTTGCTGTCTGCAGAATGGCCAGCGGGGAAGGATGGACAGAGGGAATTCCCTGCCCAGCATGCTGGAGCAGAAGGTAAGAGCCATGGCTGGGGGCTCTGCAGGACCGGGGACAGGGTGCAGGGTGGCCCAGCCATGGGCTGGGAGGCTCACACATTTGCCTTGTTACCTGCTGCTGGCTGGTGCCTGTAGGTATTTGAGGTGTGGGACATGCCCCATTGCAGGCTGAGCTGGGGGGTGTGGAGTAGTAGACATGCCCTACTGCAGGCTTTCTGTGGGTGGTGGAACATGCCCCATTGCATGCTGAGCTGGGGGGTGTGGAGTAGCAGATGTGCCCTACTGCAGGCTTTCTGTGGGTGGTGGAACATGCCCTATTGCAGACTGAGCTGCGGGGTGTGGAGTAGGAGATGTGCCCTACTGCAGGCTTTCTGTGGGTGGTGGAACATGCCCCATTGCAGGCTGAGCTAGGGGTGCAGGGTGAGAATGGGAACGGGAACGAGCATTTTAATGAACCCCTCTGTTTACCTGTGTTGTCCCTGGCTCTCAGATTTACCCCTATGAGGTGCTGATGGTGACGAACAGGGGTCGTGTGAAACTGCCTCCAGGAGTGGACAGAACAAGGCTAGAGGTGCGGATGGGTCATCTCGCTGGCCCCTGCAGTGTGTGGGCCAAGGGGAGGGAGCGGGGCCAAGGAAACTACAGCTGACAGATCCCCGGGGCTGGGGGTGGGGGGATGGTTCAGGGTAAAACAGCTGGAGAAATACACAGAGGGGAAGGGAATGGGGAAGAGAGAGTTAATGCTTTGTCGCCCCTGGACTTGGAGCACTGCCTGCTGCCACCCCATCCCCGAGCTGCCGTCCTCGGTTGCCTCTCTCCTGCACTCCCACAAACAACCCTAGGTATTTCATTCTCTTGTACCCACGCTAAAGGTGGAAGTTAATTCGATTAGAAAAGGAGGGAGCCAGGCTCTCGCCCCATGACTACATGGGGTGGGCACCTGCCACAGGGACCCGGGCACAGCAGACTCCATGTCCAGCACCTACAGTGGGCGCATGCATTGTGAGGTCAGGGACTCAGCTACCAGGGTATGGACAGCGTCTGCTGGAGCCCAGAGAGACGCTCTGGCATTCAGAAAAAGAAAAGGAGTACTTGTGGCACCTTAGAGACTAACGAATTTATTAGAGCATAAGCTTTCGTGAGCTACAGCTCACTTCATCGGATGCATTTGGTGGAAAAAACAGAGGAGAGATTTATATATACACACAGAGAACATGAAACAATGGGTTTATCATACACACTGTAAGGAGAGTGATCACTTAAGATAAGCCATCACCAGCAGCGGGGGGGGGGGGGGGGGAAGGAGGAAAACCTGGCATTCAGGCCTGTTCTCCACACCATGTGGCAGTGGGTTAGCTGAAGGCATGATGTTAAATCGAGGTGACTCTGGGCCTGTCTGCACTGCAATCAGAGGTGTGACTGCAGCAGGCACAGACATCCCACAGCTAGCTTTGATCTAGCTACGGTGGGTACCAACAGCAGTGGATCTGTGGCAGCATGGGCTGTACAAGCCCACGTCGGGCAAGCTAATCTGCTGTAACCAGTTTAAAGGCAAGAAAGAGAGTCTATGCTGGGGTTTGCATTGGTTTAACTAAATCATTTTAAAACTGATTTATGTTAAACTGATGTAACTTTTGTGTGTAGACATGTCTAGTGTGAGGGTTTGTATTAGGACTGGATGGGAAATCGATTTTCCATCTTGTGAGAAATTCCATAATTTCAAAAAAAATTTCTATACCAAAACACAACAAAAGCAAAAAATTAGAAATTTTTTGAGAAACGAAATTCCAGTTTTTTGTTTGTTTGTTTTGCGTTGATCAAAATGTTTTGTTTCAATAAAATGGTTTCATTCTGATTTTGATTTTTAAAAATATTATATAAAATAAACAGCATTTGAAATGAAAAGTTGTTTAAAAATGGAAAATTGAATTTCCCCCAGCAAAACGTAGTGGTACATGCACACGTGTGTTCACACACGCACATTGATCTGGCACAAACACATATACACACAAACTGACCTCACATGCGCATACACATTGATCTGGCATTAAACCACAGGCACTGATCTGGGGCAGGCACATGCACAGATCTGGTGCACGCACACAGAGATCTGGTGCACGCACACATACACACACAGATTTTGTGCTTGCACACACACACACAGAGATTTTGTGTGCACACATGCACGAACACACATACACACACTCTGATCTGGCACATGCACACACATACATACAGTGACTGGTGCATAACACCCACTGTTTCTCTCCCTCCAGAGGCACCTGTCCCCAGAGGATTTCCTGCGTGTCTTCGAGATGTCCCTGGAGGAGTTCAGCAAGCTGGCCCTGTGGAAGCGGAACGAGCTGAAGAAGAAAGCTTTCCTGTTCTGAGCCTAGTGCCCAGCCTGAGCCAACCCTAGCCGTGATCTCAGTTAGTGTCAAACACAATCTCGCATCACAGCTGCTTTAGGGCTACTGAGCCAGTTTTAACACCTGCCTCCCCTCCCCGAAGCCCCTCAGGCACATTGATCACTCATTCCCAGTTTTGCCTCTCCCTGGGAGATATCGGAGAGCCCCTCCCTGCCCAAACCTTCCCCCTCACATGCCCAGGGTGCCAGGCTGCTGGCAACACTGGTGGGCTACTCAGTCTGGGTCTAACCTCTTTTAATGGAGCCAGGGGAGGGAGAGTTGAATAAGTGGCAGGAGGAGCAAGCAAACCCTAGTCAGCCAAGGTCCCTGGGCTGGATGGTGTGTAGGGGCTTCTCGGAGGCAGGGCATCAGTGTCCCTCTTTGCCTGTTGGGGTCGCGGCTGGTTCAGGCAGGATGGCTACTGGAGGGGGCTCTGGCAGGGGCCCTGGCTTTGCTCTCCCGGCTCAGCTTGGGGAGTGGACAGGACAGGGACACACCGTAGTGCTCGGTTGCTGGACGCATGTTGGTTTAGGTGTAAGGGAAGTCAGGGCTGCTTCTACCTTGCTGCTGGGCCCTGACTGGCTCCCTTGCTTCAGGACCCTGCTCCCAGCCTTACTGCTCCTCTCGGGGCCAGCCTCCCTCCCTGTCCACACTGGGCAGAGCACATGTATACATCTGCATAGCTGTAACCCTGGCGGGGCTGCCGGGTGTCGCCATGGCTGTGTTTCTGAGTGGCCGGTCAGCAATGGGGTTGTCATTTGCCTAGAGTAGGCTCCAAAGAGCCACAATCTTCATTAGCAGCCACTCCCCATGGACCCACCCACAGTTGGGGCCCCGTCTTTGAAATCAAGCAACCCTCGATGGAGCTGGGAGGGGGCCCAAGAATCTCTCGCTGGAGAGAACTGGAGAATCAGAACCAACCCTTCTGAGATCATCTCTGTCTCACTCTCGCTCGCTCCTGGCCTTCCCTTCCTCTCCCCACTCCCACCACCTCTCTCCCTAAATTCAATCCCTAGGTGGACGTGAGCAAGCACCTCCCAAGTTCTCAACCCAATGGCCCAGGCTCTCAAACCGCAGGGTTCCTCATTAAGGTTACAGCCCCCACTCCCCACCCCTTGCAGCTGCCTTTGGGGGAGGGTTGCTCTCAGCTCGATCATTTCAGGCCTTAGTAGTTGATGATTTTGCTCCTGCCCCTTTGCAGAGCCTCAGTCGAAGCCCCGTGGCCGCCCTGCCAAGCCCAAGGCCCTTCCCCAGGTTTGACAGAGGAGTTTGCCTGGGCAGTGAGAGACTCGGGGCTCAAGGCTGGAGCCTGGAGGCAGCTCATCATGTTCTCTCCAGCCTGGTATGCAATCACTGGCAGCCATCCCACTCTGTCCCCCTCAGGCTTCCCGGCTAGGATTTCCCCCTCTCCGTGTACCCCATGGGGCAGCAATAACCCTCTGCTGTGGAAACCACACCGTCAGTATACTGCCACAATCTGCAGGCTGTCCCCTGGTGACACACGAGGTGATATCTGACTCTGGCTTCCCCGCCACAGTGCATAACCAACCAGGGCTCAGACAAGCCAGCTCATCTCTATGCCCAAGGATGGAATTTCATCAGGTAGTGACAATATTTTAGAGCTTGTGTGGGTGAGGGGATGCCTGTGTCAATGCTAGGTGAAGGAGCAGAGAGGATGCCAACGCAGGGGACTCTGGGCAGCTGCATCAGTAGCTAGGAAGCCAGGCCCTGTGCAGTGACCAGCAGAGACTGATGTGGTGCCGATCCCTTGTGGACCACGGCCTCATCGCCAGGCCCTGGAGTTTGGAAATAATCACCCAAGATTGCTCTGCAGCCTGCACACAACACCCCCCTCCCCCAAACCTCGCACGCTTCAGAGCCACCTGCAAGGAGCAGTGTGTCCTGGAAAGGGCAGGAAACTTACCAGTATCCTGCGGGGTTGTTCCATGCTATGCTTCTTGTTTGCCAGAGGGTGAGCACAACTTCCAGCCCAGCTGTACTCCCCATCTCAGAGCCACCTCTGAGATCTCTCAACCAAGCAAAGAGTAAAAAGCTGAGAGACTCCCCCTTCCAGACAGTGCATTGATCAAAGGGGATCCAATAAGCCTATGTTTGGGTCAGCTGGCCTGTCTCGGGCAGAGCCTTACCCAGCAGGCCAGGAGCATTACAGAGGGGTGAGCCACGCTTTTCTCTGAAACGTCAGGTGTTGGCAGGATATTGGCCTAGCAGCCCGCTCCTGCACATTGAAGTCTGTGGGAGCTCCCTGTGTAGGGCACATGCAGGACAGTCCAGTGGTCTGATCACCCATCCCATCTGGGCTACAGCACCTTACATGCCTCCAGGAGAAACCCAAGGAGCTAACAATTTCCTTTGCTTTGGGGTCTTTTTAAAAGTCAAAATAACCAGCGGTCAAATAGGGGAACTGGCCCCTCAGAGCCAAACGATTTCCTGGGCTGCTGCTCCTTTCAGTCCCCCTGCTGGGTCCTTTTTCTACTGTGCACCACATCTGCTCCCCAGCGCTGGCCTGAGACCCACTCTCTCATGCTTTCCCTTTCCATTTCCAACCACTGCCCCACCACTACACTCTGTCGGGATGTAAAGAATGTAATTTATTGGGAAACCCCTGGCCCATACTTGCCTTTCACTGCTACTTATACAACATATCTATAAATATATATATATAAATATGGATTTTTTTCTGATTTGAATACAGTGATTCCCCTTTCTCTGTTTATTTTTTGCTGGTGTCGGAGATTCCATGTGAGAGTGATTTTTTGCTTATAATTAAAGGTGAAATGGCTTTATTCAACACCCACCTCTGCTGAGTTTCATTCCTGTTTGCTTTAGAGTGGGATTAAATATTGTTCTGCACCTTCCAGACAAGGACTGCAAAGTAGTTTGCAGGCCTTAAGAAATCCAGCCTCACTCGCCCAAGAGGGGATATTTGTAATTCCGTGTTACAGGTTGGGAAAGCGAGGTCCGAAGAGGAGGGACTTGCCCAAGATGACGCACTGTGTCAGAGTCAGGAATTGCACCCAGGAGTCTGGACTGCTCATTTTTTCTGTTCTGGCCACTAAACTTTATATAGCTCCATGAGCAAGGAGTAAAAACCCAGGAGTCCCTGATTCCTAGTCTACTGCTCTAAGCACTAGGAAACACTCCCTCTTAGGCCACTGATCCCCTAGGCTTGAGAGCCAGAACTGCAGTCCAAGCCATAACATCCACACTGCTATTTTTAGCATGCTAGCTCAAGCCCCACTAGTGCAAGTTTGTCTACCCGGGCTGGAAGGCTGGCTCCCAGCAGTGCAGACACACCAGAAGTGTCCAGTTTTTAATACTGATCCCTGGCCCTTTTCAGTGTTTCCCATCTGGATGCGCTTCCCAGCCGTTAGCGAGTTAAGTCTCACAACTTGTTCCCCCTCCTCTCTCTCACACACATGCAGGGAACCTCTGCACTGCACAAAACCCAGGGCAGACACTCTCAGAGCCCGGGGTCAACTGACTCAAGCTGGTGGGGCTTGCGCTATGTGACTATGGGGTTAAAAGTAGCCGGGTCGACGGTCCTGCGCACGCTGTGAAACCCGGCGGGGATCCCTGGGAGTACCACCTTTTCCGTGTCACAGGCACAGGCCGGGGAAGCGACTTGCCCAGGATCCCCCAGCAAGTCAAGGGCAGAGCCAGAAAAAGGACCCTGGAGTCCTGCCTCCCTTTCCCACTGACCCCCTACGTTGACACCCCTCCTTTTGGACTGGCTTTTCTCAGGCCCACGCTAAGCCCTTCTGCATGCCCCAGCCCTTCGGACTCGGGACTGCCAGAGCGGGTCCACACTGCAACATAACAGGGCTGGCCCAGGCCCCCACGGTGGGACTCTGGCTCAGAGACCCGCCCCGCCAAGCGCCTCCTAGGACCCGGCTCCGGCTGTGCGGGCCGCAGCGGGGACGGGGGGGCTCCGACCCAAACCGGCGCCCGAGCCTGCAGCCGGACGCGGCGCCCTGCAGGTGGCAGCGCTGCTCCGGGAAGTCTGCACGGGCGCCGGCCCTGGCCCTGCCTCCTGGAGTCCCGGGCCCCGGGCCGTGAGCTCAGCCCCCTCCCCTCCGGGCATGGGCTGCGCTGGGGCCGGGGCTCCGCCGCTCCAGCGCGCCCGGCTCCCCCCGGCTCCGGCGCGATGTGAGCGGCCAGCGCCGGAGCCTGCCCCCGCGCGCGCCCCCCCCCGCAGCCGGCGCCATGGAGAAGCAGAAAGGTACCGCTCCCCTTGCCAGCCCCCCCCGGGGACTGGGGGCCCCTCCGCGGAGCGGGGCTGACGGCGGGGGGGGATTTGAACCCAGCATCTCTGCCTGTGCTCGCGGGCACCCATCGGGATGGGGGGGGTGTGCAGGGGGGGGATTTGAACCCAGCATCTCTGCCTGTGCTCGCGGGCACCCATCGGGATGGGGGGTGTGTGCAGGGGGGGGGATTTGAACCCAGCATCTCTGCCTGTGCTCGCGGGCACCCATCGGGATGGGGGGGTGCAGGGGGGGCGATTTGAACCCAGCATCTCTGCCTGTGCTCGCGGGCACCCATCGGGATGGGGGGTGTGTGCAGGGGGGGGGATTTGAACCCAGCATCTCTGCCTGTGCTCGCGGGCACCCATCGGGATGGGGGGGGTGTGCAGGGGGGGGGGATTTGAACCCAGCATCTCTGCCTGTGCTCGCGGGCACCCATCGGGATGGGGGGTGTGTGCAGGGGGGGGGGATTTGAACCCAGCATCTCTGCCTGTGCTCGCGGGCACCCATCAGGATGGGGGGGTGCAGGGGGGGCGATTTGAACCCCGCATCTCTGCCTGTGCTCGCGGGCACCCATCGGGATGGGGGGTGTGTGCAGGGGGGGGGATTTGAACCCAGCATCTCTGCCTGTGCTCGCGGGCACCCATCGGGATGGGGGGTGTGTGCAGGGGGGCGGATTTGAACCCAGCATCTCTGCCTGTGCTCGCGGGCACCCATCGGGATGGGGGGGGTGTGCAGGGGGGGGATTTGAACCCAGCATCTCTGCCTGTGCTCGCAGGCACCCATCAGGATGGGAGAGGGGTGTGCAGTGGGGGGCGATTTGAACCCAGCATCTCTGCCTGTGCTCGCGGGCACCCATCAGGGTGCTGGTGGGGCTGCCACACCCCCCTCGGTGGAAGTGGTTCCCATCATATCCAGGGTTTGACTCAAAGAACAGGAGGACTTGCGGCACCTGAGAGACTAACAGATTTATTTGAGCATAAGCTTTCGTGGGCTACAGCCCACTGCATCGGATGCATTCAGTGGCTGTCAGCATCCCTCGCTCGCCAGATTGCTCCAGCCCCACGCGGCCTGGGTGGCGAGACGGCGGGTGGCGGGTTCCTTCCCCATGTCCTTGGGTGCGCGTTGCCCGGGAGCGAGGCGTTGGCATACGTGTAGCCCTGCAAACGTGCCGTCGGTGCTGCCTCTGTCTTGCAGAGGGGGCCCCTCTGAAAGCCCTCCTAGGTGGTTCCCTGCTCTGGGGTATTTGGTTGGGAAGCCGGGGATCTCCCGGGGTGAGGGCTGTGACCCATGCCGGGAAGAGCCCTCCTCTCTGCTGCTTGGGAGCACACTGCTCTGAGAGGGAATTCCAGTAACTGCCATGTCTTCTCTGCAGTCGTCCTCCCTTATCCCTTCGTGGTATGAGTCATCTTGCAGTTGGCCAACACAGCTCAAAAATCTGGAGTCCAGGCCCTGAGCCGCTGAGATGGCTCAGGAAGCAGAGATCAAATTAGGAGAACCTGGGATTGGAGGGAAGCGATTTCCCTGGGAATGGGGGAATACAGAGGGCCTCAGGGTCTCCCATGCAGGTGCTGAGCTCCCCACAGCAGCGCTGGGTGTCAGAG
Organism: Dermochelys coriacea; assembly: GCF_009764565.3. Lineage (NCBI taxonomy): Eukaryota > Metazoa > Chordata > Testudines > Dermochelyidae > Dermochelys > Dermochelys coriacea. The sequence continues at coordinate 5,528,624 of NC_050093.1, forward strand.
TGGGATGTTGGGGGTGAGATGAGATCCCTGCAGAAGTGGTCGTTTCCCCCTCCCTTGTCTCTGCTGCGTAGGGGGTGATAGTGCAGGAGGAGACTTTATCCGGGGTGGGGGGTGGGAGTCACATCCCGATCCCGGCTGATCTCCCTTTAAAGGCCTGACAGAGGCCCCTGCTATGGGTAGTTCTGTCTGCTTTGTGCACCCAGCTCTGAGCCTTGCATCTGAATTTCTGGCAGCTTTCCTAGTCCCTAAAGGTGACCTGGGGAAAAGCTATCGAGATCAAGCACTAGCTGCTGAATGGCCTTAAAACACTGGCATCTCAGACACATCCCAGTCTTCCTTCACCTAGATTCATAGATACTAAGGTCAGAAGGGACCATTCTGATCATCTAGTCCGACCTCCTGCACAGCGCAGGCCACAGAATCTCACCCACCCACTCCTATGAAAAACCTCACCCATGTCTGAGCTCTTGAAGTCCTTAAATCATGGTTTAAAGACTTCAAGGAGCAGAGAAGCCTCCCTCAAGTCAACCATGCCCCATGCTACAGAGAAGGCGAAAAACCTCCAGGGCCTCTCCAATCTGCCCTGGAGGAAAATTCCTTCCCGACCCCAAATCTGGCGATCAGCTAAACCCTGAGCATATGGGCAAGATTCACCAGCCAGATACTACAGAAAATTCTTTCCTGGGTAACTCAGATCTCATCCATCTAATATCCCATCTCAGGGGATTTGACCTCTTCTCCACCACCCTGCTATTGCTGGGAATGCCCTGCAAATGAGAGATCGCTGCTTCCCGACATCTTTGGGCTGTCCAAAGGTTGTCTTGACTGTGCTGGCTCGGTCCCAAGAGGCTCTGATATACCTATGTGCCATGGTGGGATCTGGCTAAGAGAGAGCCCTGCATACGGAGCTGGGATGCTGAGATGTGTAGCATGCAGGGTGTTTGTGTGTTTCCTTGCAATAGTGCACACTTTTAGCAAGTGTTTAGCATCCTAATTTTATACTTGTTAAAGCCAGCCCCTTGGGGCTCCCCTGAAAGGCAGCCCCTAACCCATCCCAGCTTAGCCAAGTTTTGTCTCTCTCTGAAACTCAGGCTATTATTATTTGGCCGTGCGGTCAAGCAGATGGGGCATCAGACTGGGAGCCAGGACTCCTGGATTCTATCTCTGACTCTGCCAGTAATCTGCTGGATGATCTTGGGCAAGTCACTTCCTCTCTCTGTGCCTCTGTTTCCCCTCCCACCCATTGTCTGTCATAGATTGTGAGCTCTTTAGAGCAGGGGCTGTCTCTTACTATGTGCTTAGCAGAGTGGGGTCTTGATTTCACTTGAGGCCTCTGGGTGGTACTGTCAGGTAAATAATAATAGAGGTCTCAGTCAAGGATCGGGTCCCAGTGTGCTGGGTGCTGCACAAACATACAATATAAAACCAGTGTCTGCTCTGGGGAATTCCCAGTCTGAGATGGTGACACACAGATGAACAGATCAGTGTGTGTGTGTGTGTGTGTGTGTTTGTGTGTGGTGGGGGGACGAGGACAAGATGACAGTAAAGCCTTTGCATAAATGAGTGGGCTTCGTTCCTTCTCCTGCTAGCATTGCAGGAAGACTGTGTCCCTCAGCCAACATCTGGCTGAATCCAGTGACTCTGGCTTCTGCGCTACTTTAAAAAGGAGGAGCGTGGGGCTGGTCCCATGGGCACTCTGGAGCTGGGTGATGGAAGCCACAGGCAGCACACTGGGGTCTATGCGTGACCCCTTTCCCTGGGGTGCTCAGCATCCACCTCCCCTGAACACGGGCGCATGCCTTCAGGGCACATCACCTGGAGCGTCTGAGTAGACAGTGGCCCAGCCATCGCTGACAGCAGCAGGGGAACGAGGTGTTAGGAATGGGCTGGTGGAGGAGCTGGATTTTCCATGTGCCTTTCCCTGCACCGTCTAGACTTCCCCAGCTCCACAGCAGTTCCTGTTCTTTGGGTGGGGGTGGCCACTCCTGCGGTTCCCAGTAAGGGGCCTACTAGACATGGGATTGGGGCAAGGGGACCTGGACAGGGCACGTTGCTGCAGGCGGCAGCTATTGTGGGAGGAGACAGGAATGGGGGCAGATGCGTTTACCTTCAACGGCTCTTTCTCACCATGGAAACCGAGGCATCTGTTTTCAATCTCTGCAGCATTTACTTGGCCCGAGATGTTTGTGGATGGCGCGTTGTCAGGGGCGAGTCGGAGACCCCTTGGATTGCAGCAGCCAGGCTTGCAGCGCCAGGGAACGACACGCACACCAGCGCAGGCACGCTGACACACAGGCGTGAGCACACGTCTGCAGGCACACATGCTCGTAGACATGCAGACACAGCCACGTGCCTACATGTGCAAACCCTGTCATTTAGCCAGCCACCTGTGTGCACACAGGTACACAAGCCTGCATGCATGTGTGACAAAGTGGGTGAGTTCCATACACATGGGTGCACACACACCTTTGTGCACGCATACATGTGCGACAAAGCATGGGGTACACATGCTTTCGTGCACATACAAACAAGTCCATCATACTAAACCCATGTGACATGCAGTGCATGCGTGCACAGAGCTCTCCCGTTGCTGACATTACAGAACAGGAGCGCTGCTTCCCACAGGCCCGTGGGTGCTAAATGCTCTGACTCATCCCTTACACGTTGGGTGGCTTCCTCCCCCAGCCCCCTGTCATGTGTTCCTGCAGTGCGTGGCTCGCTGGGTGCCAGGCGGTGGGTGAGCCCCTGAATGAGCTTGTGACAGACCATCATTGACATCTGTGGGAGCTGGAGGGGAGAGAGTTCATGGCAGGGCAGGTTCTGTCGGAGCTGGGCCTCTTGCTTGGTGCTGTGGGTGCCAGCGGGCGAGGTGTGGGGTTCTGGGGAGCTGGGGTTGTGGGGGACAAGGCACTAGCAGGCCCGAGGCGAGAGTTGAGGGGAGATGTGGCCCCAGGACTGGGGTGTGGGGGAGGAGGAACGGTGCTGGGAGTGGAAAGCTCTGCAAAGGGGATGTCATCACAGAGGAATTCAGACTCTGCTGGGGTGGGGGCAGGAAAGAGGGAAGTGAGGAGAGGGGGAGAGAGGAGGTGGGGAGACCAGAGGGGAGCACCGGGGAGTGCACAGGGCCCCCTGCCTGGCCTGGCAGATCTGGGCTGGATTCCCTTCCCTTCCCAGGGGCTCTCTGGATCTGCGCTGGAGGAGCATGCTGGCTCTGCTTGTGCTGTGCTCTGGGATGTCTCCCTCCTTGATTCTGCCTTCTTGATTTCCAGAACCCCCTGCCCCTTCCCAGCACCCTGCTGCCCCTGGACAAGGTGCAGGGAATTAGTTATTATCCCCTTCCCCCCCTAACATCCCCTTGTCCTGTTTCTAGGGAAGTCCAGATGTTTGGATCCCCTCCTGCTTTGCTAAACCCATCTCCCTCCCAGATGTTTTCTCTCCTCCAGGCAGTGACAGTTTGCACACGCTCCCTGCCTGCCCTTGCACCCGAGTCCCTCCCTCTCCTCTGAGCATCTCTCTCTTTGTCCCAGGGCCCTGCTCTGCAGCACCCCCTGTGGCAGGTGCATGCACTGACCACTGATAGTGCAGGGGCCGAAGCATGGGCTCTTCAGCATGTCTGGGGAGGATCCAGGGGTCAGGCAGGCTGGGAGGAAGGCACGGGAGCAGCAGCTGGGAACGGGATGGATGTGGCCAAGCTCCTGTTGAACCCCAGACTGACCCAGGCTGTAGGATTGCTGAGCAGTGTCAGAGTGTTTCGCTCCTTTAAGCTGCAGATGTGGCCCAGGTAGGACCCTGGGGCTCTGGGAATGCAAGGGGGTGATGCCAAATGAGAGGATGATATACAAAGAGAAGTGAGCCCAAGCTGCATAGAGTGTGGGCTGGATAAGGGGAATCACGCATCACTCAGCGCCCCATGGGGGAGCCCAGCAGCCCCTGTGCTGGCTGACTGCCCACCTCTCTCTCTTCCTCTATTCCATTTCCCACATCTGCCCACCCACCCTCCCTTGCCATGTCGCCGCTGCTTCACTCTCCTCTTCCCTTTCTCCCCGTCTCTGAGCCACTCACTGGTCGTCCTCCTCCCATCCTGCCAGTGAGTTTGTGCAAAGGACGGGCAGGGAGCTGGAATCCCCACCTCTGCAAGTTCAGCTTGCAGTGCTGAGAACCAGGTTCCCCTTAGCTAGGTGCTTGCTCCCCCTAAAACCGCCCTGATGCCTCTCCAAGGACCTGGGCCGTCTACCACTCTGCTGTATCCCCAGCCGTTTACAAGGCAGTTCAACATTTGCTCTCTCACCTGGATGCAGCCAGGCCTTCCTGAGGAGTCACACCACATGACTGGTCCGTATGGCGTGAGGTGGGGGGAGGATTTCACTTTCTTCTGAAACATCAGCTATTGGCCTCTGCAAGAAGTGGGTCATGGGACTAGATGGGCCCACTGGACTGATCTGCAGAGACCAGGGCTTGGTGGGCCTATTGGTCTGACCCGGCACAGCAGAGAGCTGTGGGGACCAGGCTGGTCTGATCAGGAGTAGCAGAGAGGTGGGGATACTGAGCTAGATGGGCCGGGCAGGGAGGTGAGACTATCAAGCTAGATGGAGGGGCTGGTTCAGCAGCGAGGAAGGATTCTAGCTTAAACGGATTTGTGGTCCAATCTGTGGATTAGGGAGCGGGTGGTGTGAAGGGACAATGGGGGAGGGACAGACACATAGTTCTATGTTCTTGACTGGCGTGGCCAAATCTGAAACTGGAATCCCATGATGAAATATGACCTCGGCTTTTCTTGTCCCGGGGGAACGTGGGACAGCAGGTCTGCAGCCTTCAGAACTACAGGGTGGGGGTGGGAAAAAAGCACAGTAAACCCTTCTGTTTTATGAGCCAGGACTGGGGAGGTGGGAGGGGAGCGGGGGCTGTCTTGCTTCTGCACATTTGGCAGCTCCGTATCAGCCTTTCCAACATCCTTGCAACACACGGAGTTTGGGCGCCTTTCCCAACCCTCTCCTCTGCTTGATCATCCTGTGAAGAAGCCAGGACATTTCCTCGTGCCACTTATTGACCACACGACTTGCCATGGGTCTGATGGTGCACACTGTGTTCACTGATCATGGCCCCTGTGTCAAACCACCGGGTCTGGAGTTCCCACTGGCTGGATTATGCATTAGATCCTAACCAATATAGCTCCAGCTGCTAGCTGATGTGTGAGTGCATCAGGGCACATTTATGTTTGTTTAGCTGCCCCCATGGAAATGTTTGGGGGCAGTGACAGCTCCCCACCCAACACTGCAACCCGATCTGCTGCTGGAGAATGTTAAAGCCGCTGAAACTGGAAAAGGGCAAAGGAAAGAGCAGGAGATGTTGCCTAAGAGCGAGATCTCTGGGTACATCCACACTGTAGCCGGAGGTGTCCTTTTCCAGCTTGCGTACTCGGGCGTGTGCCAGCGTTGATTGAGCCCACACACTAAAAGAAGCAGTGTAGTTGCAGTGGCAAGAGCTAGCCACCGAAGTCCAGTCCCATGTGAGATTGTAGGTAGGTATTAGGGCGTCTGCCCGGGCTGCCATGGCCACATGGCTGTTTGTAGTGCACTAGCTCACAGCTTCCGCCCTGCATGTCTACCCAAGCTGGGAACCACACCTCCAGCTGCAGTGCAGCCGCACTCTGCAAGGCAGTAGAATAGCCCCCAAAACAAGACATGGGAGCCCCATTTGGACTGGCCAAAGAACGTCCCATGGGGAACAATCCTTCCCTGTTTCCTGCTGGGATGAACTGTGTGCCCCGGTAGATTCCGCCCGTGGTTGTGAAAGGAGGCGTTGAGTGTGTGTTGGCGCTGTCCCGCCAGGGTGGGTGGTAGCAGGAGAGGCTGGCCAGACTGGGGACTAAGAGAGGTGAGTTATTCCCTAGCCCAGTAGGTGAGGAGGACGGAGGAGAAAGTGACATGTCCGTGGATGGAAAGGTGCTGGCGTGTGAGAACAGAGGTGGAACGGGAGTGTCATCGGGAAACAACATGGGTCTGTCAATATGACTCGAGAAGCCGCCGACCTGACCGTCCCCAGCTAGAGGGTAAGGATGGGGCTTCATCCGGAGCCTTGTCCCAGGCAGCGGGGCAGGCCGCTTGCATCGGAGAGACTTGCAGCTGATGAGAACCTTCCTCCCACTGTGCCAGGCCAGGGCAAAGGAGGAATGTGATGCAATCTCTCCTCTCACTAACCCTTGTGCCTGGCTCCCATGCGTGACCTCCCAGGACCGAGCACACAGACTCATTAGGAGCCTGTCTGTGTTCAAACGTATAGAGGAGCAAGGGGCAAAAGAGGGACTGAGCATGTGCCCCAGGGCCGGTGAGCACCCTGAGCGTCCACCTGGGTTCCAGGCCTTCCCTCACAGCCCCTGCCAGCCGCACTCTGATCGGGAGAGGGGGAGACGGGCTGTTGGGCTGGCAATTCGGTGCTGCTGGGGGAAGGCTGGGCTGGGTGCTTTGCAGAGGGGGTGTGGTGGAGGTGCTGAGGGGTAGGAGTGAGGTGTGTTTGAGCTGGGTGTGTGTGTGCTGGGAGGAGGGCTGGGTTGCGTGTTTTGGGAGATGCACTGAGAGAACAGGTTTGTGCGTTTGGGAACTTGTGTGTGCAGAAAGAGGTACATTGAGCTGTGTGCCGGGGGGGGGCATGGTGTGTCTGGGGGCGCTGTGTGCCTGGGGGTGCAGTGTACCGGAGGGAGGTGCCCTGGGGGCATGTTGTTTTGTGTTCTGGGGGTCCTGTGCTGTGTGCCTGGGACATATGTTTCCTCATTAATCAGATAAATGACTATCTGCATAAGGACCTGGGGAAGACGGATGGAGCGGCCCCTGCATACTTACATACCAGGAGCCTTGTGGGGCCTCTCTGCCCCACCCCCCAGGGGCCTGGCAGGGTCTCGTTGCCCCCCCCCCGGGGTGGGGCCCCACTCATGGTTGTGGGAATGCCAGCCAGGGGGTGGAAAATCTGGGGGAGCTGTTGACCGTGATATGTTCAGATACTCCTCAGGGAAGTGCCATGGGGAGCCATCTTAAGCTCCCGCTGGGCCTGGAGACACCGAGCTGGGGTTAGAACAGCTCTGCCTGCACTGCCCTCCCCACAGGCCCCATGATGTGGCAGTTCCCTACGGTGGGGAGATGCCCAGAGAGCAGTGGGCACTGTCACCACCTTGGGGAGCAGGGCCCATGGGCTTCCTTGTGGCTTGTTACCTCCGTGAGGGGGGTTCCAAGGAATCAAGTCAAAATGAACTTGGTCTCAGCCCTGTCCCACCCCCCTGGGGGGGCAGGGAGGTTCCCAGGGGTGTGCGGAGGGTACCCTTTTTGGGTAGGGTCAGGGTGGGGGGTTGAGGGGGCCTGCCGTGGGTCCTTTAGGGCAGGCTTGCCATGGCTGGGCAGAATGGGCTCGCCGGAGCATTCCCAACATTGCAACTGTTCCAGGCAGCAAATTGCAGCTTTGCGTTCGGGGCAACCAATGAGGGAACATCGGTGCTGGGGGGACGAGGAAAAGGCTGCCCGGGCCCTGGGCCAAGAACCAGTGGGTTTCATCAGCGGGGCCTGCAACATTTTATCACAGCTGGGAGCGGGGAGTGGTGCCGAGAAGGGAGACGCAAAACATTTCCAGATGCATGGTGGGGAGGGGGGAAGAGCAGCCTGGCAGGGCGGGTGAGGAGCAGCCTGGCAATGTGGAAGCAGAAGGTGGGGAGTCTCTGTTGCCCCCTCTCTATGGGGACGGGGGAGCTGCTGGGGGTTGGAAGGGAACATGGGGAAAGCTGGCAACACCACCCAGGTCTCCCCCCTGGGAGGAAATTTGGCTGGGCGAGAAGTGGAGCAGGGGCAGCATGGTGGGAAAGGGCCAGCTCTGGGGATCTGCTGCTGATGTCAGGCCTCTGCAGCAGAGTTCAGGCAGTGGGCAAGCTGTGATCTGGGTGTCTCCTGCGTGACTCCCCATGCTGTGCCCTCTACTCTATGTCATTCCTGGGGATGCTGATGGGGATGGTGGGGTTGTAAACTGACTGGGGAAGGGGGAAGAAGCCCCTCCTCCACCATATGTTCTTTGAGTGCAGGAATTTGCTACTGGGACATAGAGCAGACACAGCTGTTTGGGGCTAGAATCCGGAGGGCCCCTTCCACCATCCCACCATTTATGGCCCAGGTAATTCTTTGCATCTCTGAAATGGCTGTGGTGAGAATGCTGAACCCCTGCTGGGGACCAGACTCACTCAAATCACTCTGCTTGTGACCCGAGCCAGGATTCGAACATGGCTTTGCTGAGGTGTAGGAATCCACTGAGCCATCACCGGGCGAGGGACGGATTCCAAGGCTTTGGGTCAAATCCACAGTTCCTTTCTGGGTTTGCCATCCCAGTGCCAGGCTGCCAGGAACAAGGAATTGCTTCTGGACACAGGGAAAAGCCAGGCAGGGATTAGCAAACCCAACGCAAGGGGTGGTTTGCATCTAGGTTCTGTGTGATTGGAACCCCCAAAGTTCTTGATTTTCAGGAGTGCTGAGTGCCCACAAATTCTGCGAGCATCAGTGGCAGCTGCAGGTGCTCAGTCCCTCTGCAAACCAGGCTGCTTCTTTCGGTGTCAATCTGTAGGCCCTCAAATGTGAACGTTTTGGGCTAAGCCTGTAGAGGGAGGAAGGAGGGTCTCTGGGAAGGAAAGATAGTCTGGAGGCAATGGGCCTGGGAGGTAGGACTCCTGGTTTCATTCTGTGCTCAGTGTGGGGAGTGTGGTCAAGTGGCTAGGACAGGGAGCATAGGCTCCATTTCCAGCTCTGTCACTTACTTGCTGTTCAGCAATGAGCAAGTCACTGCCCTGCTTTGCCCCCCATGCTATGAGGGGGAACTGAGGCACAATGATCCATTCAGAATCCCTCTTGTGGTGCCAGGTGCCTTGGAAATGCCAATCATCGTTATCCCCAGAGGCTGACGGGGAGGGAGCCAGGGATGGGAACTGAATGCAGGCCTGTAACCCAGGACGCTGCTGGCTGGTCCCACAGCACTTAGCTGTGGCGCAGGAGAGGCAGGCTCTCCCTGGGCTTTGCCTTTGTTCTGGGCTGATTGGGGGCTTTTATTCCTCTTTCCAAGCCATGCGAGGGGGCGGCAGGGAAATGCTCTGCATTGCACTGGGAACACACCATCCTTCATCAGCTGTGCTGTTTGGTGCAACATTAATGCCCCCTCCTTCCCCTTCTCCCCTCCCTCCCTTTTGGTGCGTGGGATGTCAGTGAAGGAATGGAGGCTTCTGAGTGCTTGTTGGTGGCAGGGCACAATTGCCCTGCTGTCTGACAGAGGGGGTCACGGGCGAGGGAGGGGTAAAGAGGCCTCATTCAGGCAGCAGCCCAGGAGACAATGCCGAGACATTCCCCAGCATCGCTAGCCCGGCGAGGGAGGGCTGGGAAGTGGAATGAAAGGAGAGATGTCACCGGAGAACTTTCCAGCCACATCTGCACCTTTGACATGCCCTGGCCAGCCTTCCCCAAGGGGGCGCTCCGGGTCCATTCCGAGTGCTGCCACCACCCTCCCCAAGGCACTGGGGAGCCTATGGTTCAATCGCTCTCTGGCAAGAAACACCGAGTTAAACTCACCCTTCAGCCAGTCAAACCCCATATTCATCTCTCCTCTCAAAGAACCTGGAAGCCCAGTCCCCCAAACAAGCCTGCTCTTTTAGTGCGGACATAAAGGGCCTTCAGTCTCCCACTGCTGCTTATTCTCTCCTTGTCGCCCCCTTCGATCACCCTCCCCCCTTCCCTAGCAGCTCTGGGTACCTCTTGTGTCCTCCTCTGAATGGCAGGATTGTGCTGCAAGCTGGGGTCAGGTGCAGGAGATGGGAGCAATGAGTCTGTTCGTCCCCAGATGGCCCATGGGCGCAAGAAGCCAGTTCTGGGCCAGCCAGGATATAGAGAGCAGGGGACGGCAAAGGGATATTTTTTCTGCTCCTTGTTGAGGTTGAAAGATACTTGCTCCAATCTTGGAAATTCCGGCCCTGGGCCTCGCCCACCGTGCATTGACCTGTCCTGGACACCCAGAGCTCCATGCGCTCAGCTGGGTGGCTCTAAGGCATTCCCGGGGGCTGCTGTATTGGGATCCCCCAGTGGGGGCGATGTGATGGAATGGTGTTCCCCTAGTAACTGCCCTGTTCCTTCTGTGTTGGCTGCAGACCTAGACAAGCTCCTTTTGGACCTAGAGTCCTTCCTGATGATCCTGGACCGGGAGAACCTCAGCTACATTGCTCAGGCCAAGAAGAAATCCATCGCTGAGCTACTTTCCAGGTTCCAGAGCCCTCCGTGTATGTATCCTGCTGCTGGGGCATAGGTATCCAGAGACAGGTGATGTTGTGCTAATAACCCATGGGGGCGGCTGTATCCTAATAACTCCACAAGAGGGAAGATCCGATTTGTTCTTGAAGCCTTGTCCATTCCCACAGGCTCTGCATGCTCCCTGGAAACTGGGCCAGCCAGTCAAATGACTTCTTTGGTGCTCAGCATAGTCCAGCTCTCTGGATCTTTGCTTATCCAGTTTGTCACTCTCTGTAACTTTGCTTACCAATGAGATTGTCCCCTTGGGCCTGCCCAGAGCTGGTTCAATTTAGCCCTTTTTCTTATCTATGCCTGACCCTGACCTTCTTCCAGCATCCCTGTTATTCCTACGGGTTTGCCCAGCAGGTTTACATGAACTGCCGATGGGGTGTCTGCAAACTATTCACTTCAGCTCCCGGACTGGAGCTGCTTTCGGCAAAGGAGAATGATGCATCGTGAACAAGCCATTGCTGGACTCAGTCTCCAGACCAATCCCCGTTCAAGTCCCTAGAATTTGAGGTTCATTCGGGATTGTCTGGGATCCCCCAGCACCTGTCCGCCCAGTCATCCGACCCCATCTGGAGCAGCAGCCTGATCTCAGAGCTTTTATCCTCCGCTTGTTTGTGGTATTAGTCCTGTCACCTCCTGTGATCCTGATCCGCCTCTTTCCCCACAGCAGAGGACGCAGAGTACATGATCATGCGCTGCATCTCGCCCTCCTCTGGGAGCAGCGCCTTCCAAACGCCAGCTGACCTGAGCCCGCGCCATGGTGAGCAGTGGAGTCAGTACCATGTGGGGGACACGAGAGGAGTCCCACGAAGAGGGACTAATTATATATGTCGGGCCAGCCCCTGCTCTCAGTGACACAGCTGTGGAGCCAGAGGGACTGCAGTGCAGGCATGAGCACCCTAAGCGTGAGATCAGAATCAGGCCATGTGGCTTGAGGCCAGTAACGAGTTCAAATTTTCTGCCAAATATGCAAAAGTGGCCAGTGATTTCAGTTGCCCTCGTTTGAGATACATGCAGGCACCCAAAGCTTGGCACCCAGAGGCACTGGGTATGTTTGAAACATCAGCCTATGGGATGGACCAGGACTCTCCGCTTTGGCTTAGAAGGTGCTAACACTAGTCCGGTGGCTCAGCTGGCTGCAAAGTGCTGAAGCCAGCCTGCGGGGACATCCACCCCCTCTGAGGGGAGTCTCAGTGCTACCCATTGCTATAGAGAGCCTGGAACTCTGTGCTCCACGACGGCAACTGCACTGAGCGTGGGCCCAAGCTGCCATTGTGGGTACTCAGCTAGTGGCCAGGCCCACTCAGCTGCCAGGCTGAGGGATTTGGGTGCCCATCTTAGGGGTCCACGTTTGCAAACTGGGCTCTATTAGTGATGCAGACTGAACGATTGCAAGAGCTTTGGGGCCGGATCCAGCTTGCATCGGCTCCCACGGAGCTGGATCAGGCTTCTCTAGCTCCAGACACCGGGTCTGGCACTCTCACGAGGATCTTCGGCCCACTCTTGGGCCTGGAAGGTTTGGAGCAGGGCTGAGCAGAGCAGCTGCAGCACGCTCAGCATCCCATGGGCACCTGAGCGGGGGATCCCGGCTGCAGCTGGTGCCAGTGGCTAGTTGAAATGATTTTAATCGTTACCTTTCTCGGCAGCAACCTCGTCTCCAGATCCAATGGGAAGGGGAGAGTGTGACTCACCCGCTGCCAACGGCCAGTGCTCCCCAGGCGGGGTAAGTCTGGATCACTCTAGGTCAGGAAGTAACGAGAGGGAGACAGAGATCTCTGTTACCCCTGATGACCAGGGTGGAGTCAATGGGTGAGCGCTTTGCTAACTTCATGGGGCAGCGGCAGAGCCTGTCACACTGTGGATGCCCTGCTGTGCCCGCTCCTAGGCCAGCCCCAGGCATGGGGGGAATCCCAGCCCCTGGCCGTTGCTGTGACTGGGCGTGGGAGTGGGAGACCCGACACAGTTTCCAGGCAACACTGCATGTCCCTGGGCTATGGCCTTGCTGCCTTCTCAGCGCAGAAAGAGCGGAGCAGGGAGCGTGGGGAGGAATGTTCCCATGCAGCCTGCCAGCTCTGCATGTCCAGCAGGGCCTGGGATGCGTGCGTGTGTGAGCACAGTCCTCAGCCCTGGTGGGGAATCCAGACGGCAGAAACAGGGGCTGTGGGGAGGCACATGTGACCCCCCCACCCCCCGTTTGCCCCTATGACCGCTGGCTGCAAGCAGGGGCGTGGGTTGTGATTGCACCCTCTTGATACAGATGAGAGCAGCCGGATTCTGCTCCTGCTGCTCTTGGACTCCAGGCTGATGGTGTAGCTGAGCTCAGAATCCAGCCCAGGGTCTCTAGGGGCTGAATGTGGGGCAGTGGCTGGGGATTGGGGCGACTGGCTGAGTGTGGGGGAAATGGGCTGAGGGAGGGGGATTAGAAGCAGCATCAGGGCCGCGGGTCAGGCGCTGGGGTTGGAAAGGGCTCAGGGGGATGTGTCAGAGGGTAGGGGAAGGTCCCTGCATGAAGGAGATGGGGCAGGGGTCTGCCTTTTTTTTCTCTCTTGCCCCTTTCCTCCCAGCAGCTTCTTGGGCCCCTTGCCATCCCCTGTGCAGCTTAGGATACAGGGGTCATAGTGAGGCCTCCGTACCCCACAACCCCGGCCTGAGGCCTAGGGAAGGGCCTGCCTTGGCTCCCAGCCTGTGACAGCGGGAGCTGGGCTTCCCGGCTGCTGGGCTGTCAGGCCCCTCCGCAAACAAGAGCAGATGGTTTGGCCATGAGATCACTGGGGAACCGGAAAGGAACAGGAGAGTCTGCAGCACAAACTGGGAGTTTCCAGAGAGAGATGTGCAGAGGGATCCACTCCCTCCCCCACCCCTGCCACTCCCACCCACTCAGGTGTCCAGTGCCTGAGGAACAGCCACACGCAGGACGGGCCATCGCAGGACCTCATGGGCACATTTTCTTACATATGGGGATGTGTTGCAGTGCCTGCAGTATTGGGTCCGTTGTACTGCAGAGAGCAAGAGACACATGGTATGAAGTAGCAGAAGTGAGTGGGCTGTACTGCAGGGGAGGGACATATATTACATGAAGTGCAGCACTGTCTGTTGCATGCGCAAGAGAATGCGTTGCATTACATCCAACAGCAGGTGTTGCATTGCATGCCACAGAGCCAAAGTGTAATTCTTGTGGAGAATGGTACATTGCCTGGCATGCAGCAGGGGTGTCTTCCATCACATGCTGCACGGGATGCACTGTATTTCATGAAGAGAGGCACATTTCATTTGATGCAGCAGGGGAAGCTGGCTGCTGCGTGCGGCCAAGGGTGCGTTGCATGCAGCAGAGACCTGGTGCATTCCCATACAGTGCTGCGCCCTCCATTGCAAGCAGCAGGGCATTGATTTGCTTGCATGGCTGGGGGATTGGTTGACAAGATGGCATTTCCCCGTGCTCTGAGCAGACATGCAGCTCCAACGGAGTTCTGCTGCTCTTCTGGATGTGGATGAAAGCAGGCAAATGTGGGCTCCAGATGAGGTAACCGGAGCCGTGGCAGGGGGGAGAGGACCACCCCCCGGGATGGATTGGCAGGAACAAGAGCGGCGTCCCGTGCCAGAGCGCGAGATGCCGCTGACAGATTTCAGGAGCAGTTAATTTGGTAGCTAAACAGCATGAAGGCAGTGGAGACCGATTAACCATAGAGGCCACTTTAGGGGCAGTTAAGTTGTGAAGGAAGCAGAAATCTGAGCCACGGGCATCAAAGACTCTTTCATCTCAGTCCTGTCCAGATGCAGGGCTCCGAGTCGGCAGACATCCTGGAAGGAGCAGGGCGATTGCATGCTGGGGGGAATCCATGCTTGCTCCAAGCCCACATCAGCCTGGAACAGGGAGAGAGAGAACTCCCGAGGTGGAGATTGAGCAACTGCCCAGGGAAAGGGGTATCTTGAGCCCACCCTTCAGTATGCAAAGGGAGAGCACAGCTCCTGAAACCTCTCCTGAACCCCCAGGGGGCTGACAGGCAGGCAGAGTCCTACTGTCGCCCCGTGCCCTGATACTGCCTCCCCTGGCTCTGTCAAGCTGAGTTCTCCCTGCTCTTTCTAGACAAACCCATTGGGCGTCCTGCCCCACCTCCCTAGCCTGCCAGCTGAGGACTCCTACGAGGAGGCAGAGCCCATCAGCCCCGAGGGACATATGAGCCCAGGTAACCAGCCCCTTCCTCTCCGAAACCTGCGGGAGGTGGGAGCAGCTGGCAGGACATATCCGCTGCAGCGTGTGTACACCAGCTGCCCCTCACGTGTCTGCGCCATGCCTGTCGCACATGGCACACCTGTCGCACAAGGCCCATCAGCTGCACTGTATGCACCTGGGGCCTTCCAGTGGCCCCCCCCTCCAACAACTGTGCCATGCCTCCTGCACCTCTCTTGCACAGGGCACCCCTGCCGCACTTTGCATGCCTCTGGCCGCTTCCCTTTTGAGGCACCCTCCATGCTTGTGGCACACTGTGCCACCTCTTCCATCTAGGCCACGTGGGCATTGACTGTGAAGTTCTCCCAGTCCTGCTCGGCTCCCTGCCTGGCTCCCAGCTTCTGCGGCTTGGCCCGTGTCCCAGTTCAAGCCCTGAAGCCCCTGGCCCTGGTGGGGCAGCCCCTTGCCGACAGGCAGCTCCACTCTTGCCAGGCGCTTGCTCAGCGCCACCCTTCCACTCTGGGCAGTGGGCGGCGGGGACACGGACAGCAGCCACTACGAGTCGTACGGCGAGGACGAGGACTGCGTGAAGGACCGCGCGCACTACATCCAGTGGCCACCCGCCACTGGCACCGCCGAGACTCCCGCTCGCCCTGAGGCCCAGCTCTGTGGCTTCCTCTGGAGGAAACGCTGGCTTGGGCAGTGGGCCAAGCAGCTCTTCGTCGTCCGGGAACATGCCCTGCTGGTGAGCGTTGGGTGGGGCGGAGTGGGGCGGGAGCACTCGCAGGTGGAGATGGCTTCCCTGGCACGGCCTTGCCCCTACTGTGGAGACTGCGTGGGCTGGGGTGTGTGCAGGATAGTGGGGGGGGGTGAGGTGGCTTGGCAACAGGCACCCAAGGGGTGAAGAGTGCAGGAACGTGGAGGTGGGACCAGGAAAGAGCTGCAGGGTAAAAGGGTAGGTGAACTGAAGTGCATTTGGTGCCCTGAACCTGCCAGCCCCCTAACCTGCAGACGCTGCACCCTAACCCCCCAAACCCCAATCCTGAACCCCTAAACCCACAGACCTGCAGACCCCACACCCTGAACCCTAAACCCCCATCTTCCCACATCCTGAACCCTTAACCCCCATCCTGCCAAGCCTAGGCCCTAAACCCACCACTGTGTAGACCCTGACCCCCCCATCCCTAACCCTGAAGACCCCCACTCCTATATCCTGAACTCCAGCCCCGCAACGGAGAAGGTCAGGGTTGCGAGTTCCAATTCCAAGCCCTGCTCTCCCCAGTCTCGGACCCTTGCGCTCCCCCCAGACCCCTGGCTGAGCCATGCCATTTGCCCTGTGCTGCCACAGTGCTACAAGTGCGCCAAGGACCTGCAGCCAGTGCTGGAGCTGGACCTGCACGGCTGCCGCGTTGCCTACAAGGCCAAGCGCAGCAAGAAGATGCAGCATGTGCTGAAGATCACGGGGGCGGCGGCAGAGACGCTGGTGATGGGCTTCCAGAGCCGCCAGCAGGCTGAGGACTGGAGGAAGGTTTGGAGGTGTTACACCCTGGCAGAGCTGTGCATGGAGGGGGGCCACGGGAGTGGGGAGGGCAAAGAGTGGCCTCTGCCACACCCTGGGAGCCCCTGAGGGGGACTGTGGGGTGGGGGACCAGCTCCTGTATGGGTGAGACTACATGTCGGGTGAGTCTGCGCTGCCCACTCCCCTCTGCGGGCGGGGACGGGCACCGTCCCGTCAGGGCCCCGGGCTGCCCGCTCCCCTCTGCGGCCGGGGCCGGGCACCGTCCCGTCCGGGCCCCGGGCTGCCCGCTCCCCTCTGCGGCCGGGGCCGGGCACCGTCCCGTCCGGGCCCCGGGCTGCCCGCTCCCCTCTGCGGCCGGGGCCGGGCACCGTCCCATCCGGGCCCCGGGCTGCCCGCTCCCCTCTGCGGGCGGGGACGGGCACCGTCTCCTCAGGGCCCCGGGCTGCCCGCTCCCCTCTGCGGGCGGGGCCGGGCACCGTCCGTCCGGGCCCCGGCTGCCCGCTCCCCTCTGCGGGCGGGACGGGCACCGTCCCGTCCGGGCCCCGGGCTGCCCGCTCCCCTCTGCGGCCGGGGCCGGGCACCGTCCCGTCCGGCCCCGGCTGCCCGCTCCCCTCTGTGGCCGGGGCCGGGCACCGTCCCGTCCGGGCCCCGGGCTGCCCGCTCCCCTCGCTTGCGGGCGGGGCCGGGCACCGTCTCCTCAGGGCCCCGGGGCTGCCCGCTCCCCCTGCTAGGGCGGGGCCGGGCACCGTCCCGTCCGGGCCCCGGGCTGCCCGCTCCCTCTGGCGGGCGGGGGCCGGGCACCGTCCCGTCCGGGCCCCGGCTGCCCTGCTCCCCACTGCATGGGCTGGGCCGGGCACCGTCCCGTCCGGGCCGCGGGCTGTGCCCGCTCCCTCTGCGGGCGGGGCCGGGCACCGTCCCGTCCGGGCCCCGGGCTGCCCGCTCCCCTCTGCGGGCTGGGGCCGGGCACCGTCCCGTCCGGAGCCCCGGGCTGCCCCGCTCCCCTCTGCGGGCGGGGGCCGGGCACCGTGCGCCGGTCCGTGCCCCGCGGGCTTGCCCCGCTCCCCTCTGCGGGCGGGGGCCGGGCACCGTCCCGTTCTGGGGATGCCCGCGGGCTGGCCCGCGTTCCCCTCCTGCGGGGCGGGGCCGGGCACCGTCCCGTCCGGGGCCCCCGGGCCTGCCCGCTCCCCTCTGCGGCGGGGCCGGGCACCGTCCCGTCCGGGCCCCGGGCTGCCCGCTCCCCCTGCGGGCCGGGGCCGCACCGTCCCGTCCGGGCCCCGGGCTGCCCGCTCCCCTCTGCGGGCGGGCCGGGCACCGTCCCGTCCGGGCCCCGGCTGCCCGCTCCCCTCTGCGGGCGGGGCCGGGCACCGTCCCGTCCGGGCCCCGGGCTGCCCGCTCCCCTCTGCGGCCGGGCCGGGCACCGTCCCGTCCGGGCCCCGGGCTGCCCGCTCCCTCTGCGGGCGGGCCGGGCACCGTCCCGTCCGGGCCCCGGGCTGCCCGCTCCCTCTGCGGGCGGGGACGGGCACCGTCTCCTCAGGCCCCGGGCTGCCCGCTCCCCTCTGCGGGCGGGGCCGGGCACCGTCCCGTCCGGGCCCCGGGCTGCCCGCTCCCCTCTGCGGGTGGGCCGGGCACCGTCCCGTCCGGGCCCCGGCTGCCCGCTCCCCTCTGCGGCCGGGCCGGGCACCGTCCCGTCCGGGCCCCGGGCTGCCCGCTCCCCTCTGCGGGCGGGGCCGGGCACCGTCCCGTCCGGCCCCGGGCTGCCCGCTCCCCTCTGCGGCGGGGACGGGCACCGTCTCCTGAGGGCCCCGGGCTGCCCGCTCCCCTCTGCGGGCGGGCCGGCACCGTCCCGTCCGGGCCCCGGGCTGCCCGCTCCCCTCTGCGGGCGGGCCGGGCACCGTCTCCCTCAGCCCCGGCTGCCCGCTCCCCTCTGTGGGCGGGACGGCACCGTCCCGCCGGCCCCGGCTGCCCGCTCCCCTCTGCGGGCGGCCAGCACCGTCCCGTCCGGGCCCCGGCTGCCCCTCCCCGCGGCGGCCGGGCACCGTCCCGTCCGGGGCCCCGGGCTGCCCGCTCCCCTCTGCGGCCGGGCCGGCACCGTCCCGTCCGGGCCCCGGGCTGCCCGCTCCCCCTCGCGGCGGGGCCGGGCACCGTCCCGTCCGGGCCCCGGGCTGCCCGCTCCCCTCTGCGGGCCGGGGACGGGCACAGTCCCTCCGGGCCCCGGCTGCCCGCTCCCCTCTGCGGGCGGGCCGGCACCGTCCCGTCCGGCCCCGGGCTGCCCGCTCCCCTCGGCGGGGCCGGGCACCGTCCCGTCCGGGCCCCGGCGGGCCCGCTCCCCTCGCGGCGGGCCCGGCACCCCGCCGGGCCCCGGGCTGCCCGCGTCCCCTCTGCGGGCGTGGGACGGGCACCGTCCCGTCCGGGCCCCGGGCGCCCGCTCCCCTGCGGGCGGGGACGGCACCGTCTCCTCAGGGCCCCGGCTGCCCGCTCCCCTCTGCGGGACGGGCACACGTCCCGTCCGGGCCCCGGGCTGCCCGTCCCCTCTGCGCGCCGGGCACCGTCCCGTCCGGCCCCGGCTGCCCGCTCCCCTCTGCGGGCGGGCCGGGCACCGTCCCGTCCGGGCCCCGGCTGCCCCTCCCCTCTGTGGGCGGGGACGGGCACCGTCTCCTCAGGCCCCGGGCTGCCCGCTCCCTCTGCGGGCGGCCGCACCGTCCCGTCCGGCCCCGGGCTGCCCGCTCCCCTCTGCTGGGCGGGCCGGGCACCGTCCCGTCCGGGCCCCGGGCCTGCCCGCTCCCCCTCTGCGGCCGGGGCCGGGCACCGTCCCGTCCGGGCCACGGGACTGCCCGCTCCCCTCTGCGGGCGGGGCCGGGCACCGTCCCTCGGGCCCCGGGCTGCCCGCTCCCCTTGCGGGCGGGGACGGCACCGTCTCCTCATGGCCCGGGCTGCCCGCTCCCCTCTGCGGGCGGGGCCGGGCCACCGTCCCGTCCGGGCCCCGGGCTGCCCGCTCCCCTCTGCGGCGGGGACGGGCACGTCTCCTCAGGGCCCCGGGCTGCCCGCTCCCTCTGCGGGCGGGACGGGCACCGTCCACGTCCGGGCCCCGGGCTGCCCGCTCCCCTCTGCGGCGGGGCCGGGCACCGTCCCGTCCGGGCCCCGGGCTGCCCGCTCCCCTCTGCGGGCGGGGACGGGCACCGTCTCCTCAGGGCCCGGGCTGCCCGCTCCCCTCTGCGGGCGGGCCGGGCACCGTCCCGTCAGGGCCCCGGGCTGCCCGCTCCCCCTCTCGCGGGCGGCCGGGCACCGTCCCGTCCGGGCCCCGGGCTGCCCGCTCCCCTCTGCGGGCGGGGCCGGGCACCGTCCCGTCCGGGCCCCGGGCTGCCCGCTCCCCTCTGCGGGCGGGGCCGGGCACCGTCCCGTCCGGGCCCCGGGCTGCCCGCTCCCCTCTGCGGGCGGGGACGGGCACCGTCCCATCAGCTGGGGCTTGGCAGATAAGTTATGGCCTGGCTCCCCCTGCAGGCCAGGCTGGGTGCTGACAATTTTTCCCGCAAACCTCTCAGAGCTGTGGGGCGGGCCAATACCCCTTCTTGCCAAGCTGCAGTACGTCCCCCCCACAGGGTTCCACTAGGAGTTTGCATGAGATAGCGGTTTGCAAGCGCCGTGGGGGCTCTGACCCTCCCAGCAGCGCATGCCCTGCCTTGGAAACGACTCTGCTCTCATGGGGGCTGGGCTCCCACTGTGCCTGGGGGGCCGGGACCCCCAGCTTCTGCGTCCGTGGCTGTAACGCTGTTCCTTTCTTGTAGGTGATTGAGGAAGTGAGCAGCTCTTCTGTCAGCAGGCCTTCTGCCCACAGCTCCCCAGCACTGCCCAGCTTGGAGCAGGGCAGGAACTCACGCCAGGTGAGTAGGTTCCTTAGCCATCTCTAGCCCCTGCTACCTGGGATCTTGAGGTGCTCTCACACCCCTCTCCCTACCCAAGTTAGCATCGTTGTCCCTGTGTTCTGGCAGGGAAACTGAGACACGGGGAAGTGACTTAACCAAGGCCACACGGTGAGTCACTGGCAGAGAAGGGAATAGAACCCAGGAATCCTGACAGTCTCCAGTGCGATAACTGGGAGACGAGACTAGAACAAGGAGCCCTGACTCCTAATCCCCACTATCCATCCTGTCCTGAGCAGCTCCTTCTACAACAGGCCCGTCTTGCTGCTACCCACAGGAATGTTGTGAACCCTGAGGAGGGACTCTGCCCTGGGATGTGCCCACAGCTTGGGGGACGTGCCCGAGGGCACAGCCTGACCCATGAAATTCGAGGGAGGGAGATGCCCTTGTGAGACCGGACAGCACAGGGTTGTTCCTTGTGGCATGTTGTGCCTTTTGAATGGTCCCATGTGATAAGGCTTTCTCCTCCCTGGGGAGCTGCCCCCCATTTCCTGGGTCTGCCCATGGGGAAATCTCTGATGTTCAGCCTGAAATTCCCTCTGCTTATCCATTCCCCTTGCCTCAGTGATCATTGTCTGCGGCACCCGTGTCTCTCTTAGGTGAGAGGTTCCCAGTTTGGCTCTGATTCAGATGAGGAGAACTCCCTGGTCAGCCCCGCTGCAGCTGGCTGCATCCCAGCTGGAGAGCCAAGGAAAGGAGGTGCGGTATGGCCCAGCCTGACCACTCTGCGCAGCATCAGTTACCCCAGCCATACTGTCTGTGGGACCCAGGGCTGGAATAGCCAGGGTTCTGGGTGCATTGGCAGAGCTATGGTGGTGGGGAGGTGACCCAGGAGTGGAACAACCGGGGTTCTGGGTGCATTGGCAGAGCTATGGTGGTAGGGAGGTGACCCAGGAGTGGAACAGCCGGGGTGCTGGGTGCATTGGCAGAGCTGTGGTGGTGGGGAGGTGACCCAGGAGTGGAACAGCCGGGGGGCTGGGTGCATTGGCGGAGCAGTGGGGTAACTGCACACAGAGCCTGTGCTCTCATCCCAGACTTCCCTGAACTCCTTTCCCACAGTCCCCGGAGGCATCAGCTGCAGTTTGTGCTGGGTGGGTGAGTGCCGAGCCCTCTCCCCAATGGCGGAGCAGGCAGCAGGGGCGCGTCTCATAACGAGAGGCCTTGGGGGCACTCTGCAGGTTTCCTGGACGTGCTGCTGAACAGCCAGTGGCAGAAGCTGTGGTGCAGGGTGGAGCAGGGCGCCCTGCAGATGTTCAGAGACCCCAGCTGCACTGAGAGCCCTGAGTACGCTGTGCCACTGGCAGGCAGCAATGTGACCCCGGGGGCTGACGCGGGCCGACGACATGACATCCACATCAGCCAGCAAGGCAGAGAGGTCGCCGTCCTGCAGGTGCGTGGTGCATCTGTGCTAACCCGTATGGTGCTGGCGTGGCCTGCAGCCAAGCTGTAGCAGAGAGACCATTAGCCTGGTGGTAGGGGGGCAGCCCTCACTGGCAGCATCCCACGGATGGTAGGAACAGGATCTGCCCTCCCTTCCTGGAGCTCCAGATGGTGCTGTGGTCACGCAGATGTAGGAGCCGCACTCCGTGCCAATAATGCTGTGCATGGAGAGACGCAGCAAGGAACCAGCCTGTTTCCCCCACCCTCTGCTCTGCCTGGTCGTGTCTGGTCCCTTTCCTGTCCTTCTGGCTGCTGAGCCAATGCCATTCCCCAGAGGAGGGCATCTCCCTGGCCCCTCCCTAATGGTTCTGGCCCAGAGCCGATGACTGAGCCCTGTCCCCTTCTCTGGTGCAGACCCACTCGGATGAAGAGAGGGACATCTGGCTGAAGATCCTGCAGGTGGAGAAGGGAGCGGAACCAGCCTCTGTGTATGAAACCTCAGTCCTTGGAGATGCCCCCAGCTCCGCGCCTGTGGGGTAAGGAGAACCTGGCCCCTCCGTCCCGCAGCACCCCCGAGACACAGTGCCTCTTCAGAGCAGCTCCCCCTATTCCCTATCTTTAGGTTGTCCCAGCTTTGTCCCTCCCTCTGCCTTCTTTCCATTCTCCTTCCCCCTCTGCTAAGGCAGGGGACCTGGCTGCCCATGGGTGCCTTTCCTGGGACAGAGCCCCAGGGCACAGGATCCTGGCGGCTTCTGCATCTGGCACTGCCATGGGGACCCAGTTACAGAACTAGTGAATGACTGAAGCATGTGCTAGCCATGTTGGGGACAACCTGTGTTGTGTCTGGGACACCTGGTGTTACCGCTCAGACGCTTAGGGCAGCCAGGCAGCACTCATCAGGCCCTGCTGCGTCTGGTTCAAAGCACTCACGGGCCCCAGGTGCTCAGCATGGAAAATCGCCACCACCGATGGGTGCCCAGAGTCACAGGGCTTCCTCTCTGCTCTGCCTGCAGGGGCCTGCTGCTGCGGAGATTCCCGACCCCCAACACCTACATGGACGACCCCTTCGGGCAGCTCCCGCCGGCGACGCACTCCAGCCCCGTCTACTCCAACGCGGATATACTGCACCAGCTGGTAACCTCCACGTAGTCCAGCATCTGTAGGCATTTCTAGCAAGTGGGCCAGCCCCTTGGCCGGTGGAGCTTGGCGAAACTCCATGGGCTGAGCTGCCCTCATGGGGATCTGGGCCGGCGTGTCTGGCCAGTTTGTCCACAGGCTCCTCACTGGCTTCTCTTTGCAGCAGCAGAGCTTGGACAGAGCCGCCCAAGACCAGACGCAGAGACTCCCATGTGCCCTTCCTGACAGTGCCTTCAGCAACCCCAGGAGCAGAGCTCCGGAGGAGACAGGTGAGTGAGGCTCCATCTTCCAGCACGGCAGGGATGTGGCTGCACCGGGGGCAGACTCCATGTCTGACAGCAGCTGAGTGCGGTCCCATCTCGATAAGAGGCACCGTCCCATCAGTAATTGGCTCCCATGTCTGCCCCAGCATGTGCTGAGAGGGAATCGCTGCCTCCCTGGAACGGGCTGGCTCCAGTGGGTCTCAGGGTGGCGCATGCGTAGAGGAGTGCCCCTCTGCTTCTCATTGCCTGCTACAGAACAGCTCCCCCACCCTTGGCCCTGGGCATGTCCAGGATTCCCCTGGGCCCCAGGCACAGAGCGGCTCCAGCTGTAGGCTGGTTCAGCATGCCTGGAGGGGGAATCCCTTTCTGAGTGCTGACAATCACACAGCCATTGACCCCTTTCTCTCCCATGCTCTTCCAGCTGCTCCTCCAACCGGCCCGGGCAAGTCTCTGAACGAGCAGTGGGTAGAGGTGGCCCCAGAGCTGAGGAGCCGGGATTTTTTCCAGTCCCAGCGAACGCTGACGCAGCCTGAGAGGAAGGGTGCCCCGGACAGCTTGGATTTCTTAATTGGTATGATCGCTGCACAGCCTCAGGCAGGTTGCTGACCCCCTGCCCCTGTGCCAGGGGTTGGCAAGATTTACCCAGTGCAGGAGAAGGCTGGGAGTGTTGAGCCATGGGTGTCCTGCGACTCTCGGGGCATGGCTGTAACCCAGAGTGAGTCAGGGTGGTGGGATTGGGCCTTCAGCTTCCCATGTGGGTTCACATGGCTCCACGATTTGCCTTCTTGCAGGTAAGAGGGCCTTCCCCAAGCTGGAGGAGAAGGTAGGGCAGCTGGAAAGAGCATGTCGGATGAAAACCAGGCTGAAGGCCGGCTCAGAGATGAACCTGCTAGCCATCGGCAAGTCTCTGAAGGGCCACATAGCCACCGCCACCAACTCAGCAGGCTCCGAGGTAAGGGAAGATGGAGCAGGATGGGTGAGAGCCAGACACTGGGCAGCCATGAGACAGAACAGTTGGGGGCTAGAAATGATCAGGGGCTCTCCTAGGGCTTCCTGCCTTTCTCTTCTCCCATCCCTTTCCCAGCATCATCTCTTCTCCCTCTTTCCCTTTCCTCATTCTGCTGCTTCTCTCCCATTCCTTGAGAAAGTCAGGTCTACCTTAGGTCCTTCTTTCTTGCCTTTAGACAAAGTGGGGAAGAGATTCCATATGGAGGGGAGCTGCTATGGCATGTGTGGGGCTTCTAGACAGGGGGAGAGGTCTGACCACAGACTGAGCTGGAATGGCCCCAGAGCAGTGGTTCTCAACCTATTTACCATTGTGGGCCGCATATGTGGGCCGCATCCAATACTACCTATATGGCCCTGAGGATGTCACATGGGCCGCAGCTCTGTGCTGATTGGGCCACAAGTGGCCCACGGGACACAGGTTGAGAACCACTGCCCTAGAGTCTCTGTTCACAGCTAACCCCCTGGACCAATTGGAAAGAAAGGCAAAAGGGGGCTCCCACACCCACCCCTCTTCTCTCCACCCTTGTGTGCAGGGTTCCTTCCTAACACCTCTGCTGAAACGCACCACCTCCACCAAGAGCGCCCTGAGGCGAGCACCCTCTGTGGTCATCATTGAAAAGGGGAAGGTTCTGCAGAAGAGAAAGGTACACAGGAGCATCCCCTCTGCTAGGGAGAGTCGTGCTGGGGGTGGGAGAAAGGCCTGGCTCACCTAGCACGCTCCCCCCCTCAGGAAATGGGAATAATTGTCCTTTCTCCATCCATCTTTTTCAGGAATGGGAGATGAAGTCTGCCATGTAATTGGCCCCTT
Organism: Dermochelys coriacea; assembly: GCF_009764565.3. NCBI lineage: Eukaryota > Metazoa > Chordata > Testudines > Dermochelyidae > Dermochelys > Dermochelys coriacea. Next base: position 5,553,125 of record NC_050093.1, read on the forward strand.
CTACCCACTGAGCGTTCCCAAAGGCAGGAGACATTGCACTGTACATATACATATCAGACCATGCGTCTATATATATACCGTTCACGCTGCATGTGGATCATGCAGAATAAACTCTGAATCTCTCCTTTTTTTTTTTTTTTTTACTGTAGTTATCAGTGTTACAATAACTTTTTTTTTATTTTTTAAACTGACTGGATTTTTGTAGGTTGTCTGCAATGGCACTGAAATGGGGGAAAGGGGACCGGGCTGGGTGGGGCTGGGCTCGCCCCAGCATTACCGGGTCGGGACTCTTCACAGCAGCAAATCCATCTGGTACCATTTTGTAGGGAGCGATTCCGCAGTGGCTTGCAACTTCATTAGTCACCAGCACTCTCCTCCTTGCAGTTGATGTGACAGAATGGAGCCGAGATGGCTTCTTTTTCTGCATTTACAGAACCTTCCTGCAGCTTCAATTTGCATAGGCTGGTGCTTCAGAAGACAGTTCTCTTGAATGGCTCCTGACACATGGAATGAAAGGATGAGAGCAAACGTGAACAACAGCTTCAACGCTGGAGTCCACCCATGCTGTTAGACCCTAAAGAAAGTGGAGCTGCAAACAGAATGCTCTGGACTACCTAGCCAGGTTTCTTGAGTCCTTTGAAGTCTTTCATGGATCTTCTCCACTCCTCTTTCTAGCAAACACTTTTCTCCATAGAGATAACAGCTCTACTTTTGGTTTCCAGATAGACACAGACGTTTTACCGTGCAGGGATGGAATGATGCAGCTCTTTGATAACATTACATGCATTGTGCAGCTGGGCATGTCTGAAATCAGAAAAAGAGTGCTTCTAACTGGGTACACTGGCCATACACCCAGGAGTCTAAAGGGGAGGAGGAGGCTGCCAGGAGGTGTGCATGCTACCCTGCAGCGCTGCCTCTGGCCAGCTGTTCTTGGGAGCCCGCATGTTGGGACTGAAAGGGAACATGAGTGGGGACCGAGAAGTGTGGCAGCTGCTTTTAAAGTGGTCTGCGGTGATCACAGGTTTTACTAAGAGGAGAGACAATCATATAGCCATTTAGAGACAGGCAATTCACTTCTTTTTGAAACATCAGCATCCATTGAGCTAACACCCTATGGAACAACAGTAGGTGCCAACTGTGGTTTAGTGGATCGAGCACAGGGCAGGGAGTCAAGAGAGCTGGGTTTTGTCCTCGGCTCTGCCACTCCACAACATTGGGCAAGTCTCTTCCCCTCTGTGTCCCTCAGCTTCTCCCTCTGTCAGACAGGCCTAATGACACTGACCCACCTTCATAAAGCAGTCTGAGATCTGCTGCAGTCAGCAACAGAGCAAGGGCAAAGTCTGGTTAGTAACTCTCTCCCAAGCCTGAAATCTCAGATGCCTAGTGAATATTTAAGACTGAGGCATGGACACAACTTTCATTACAGCAAGTGGCATGAGAGTAACTGCATTGAGAATAGTGGAAACACAGGAGCGTTGATTGTATTTATCTTTTAAGGAACTCAGTCAGCTTCTAGGTAATCTGTTGTGAATAAACTAGTGCCTTGTGTTACAAATAACACCTTAGGTGATGAAAAGAATTTTTCAAAATAAAGAGAACATATCATTATTTATGTTCTTTGGCCAAGACTTGGACAACGGAAATCAATTTCACGTCACTTTCATTATCTGGTTCTGATCTGCAATCAGAGTTGCCTTCCCCTGGGTCTGCCCAGAGCCATGTTGAAGTCAACAAGGCTGCAATTGGCCCAGTGTGACAGCCACCCCAACACACCTGGGATGGAAACAAACACCTCCAGAGCTAAAAGCCTGAGTCACTCCTGCTGGGCTATAAGAGATTCCCATCCTCAGTGGAGCACAAAGAAGAACTCATACCACACAGTGCCCAGTGGGTTTCACAAGGGCTTGCTCATGCAGAATCAGTAACTTACAGAATCAGGTTATAAGAACCTGACTGTAATCTAAAGCAAAACAGACTTTGTTGATTTCCATTGCATAGTGCTGCAATGTTTGCATTGGAACTGTTAAATGTTTAAAAGCAATTGTTTGCATTGGATTTGGTTTTGTAATTGTAGAAATATTTTTTCTAATGTTCTTGAGTTTTTTAAAAACATGCTATTACCAAATGGAAACTGGGGGGATCGGGGGAAAGGAAATGTTAAAGTGACAGTGTGCTTTTGTGTAACTTGTTAATTCAGAAAGATGTGAGGGTTAGATTGTGGGGGTGGGGTGTCATTTTTGTTTGTTTTTTGCTGGGGTTTTGGGTTGTTTTTAACAAATTATCATGTCAAATAAATGTTTCAAACCCCACCTTTTATCTTGTAAAATGGACGATACTTGGAGCGGTTTCCTTTAGTCTGGTTTGTGCAGTGATTTTGTGATAGGGAAATATTGATTAGGAACATGACTGAGGTTCAACAGACATTTTGGTTCTGACTCAGGGTGAGATTAAAACCCAGGTGCGGTGAAAAAAGATGGTGCATGAAATAGCTGGATCCCCAGTTCTCCTACCTCACCCCACCACCTCTTCAAGTTTAAAAATAAGAAATCCACTGCTGGATGGAAATAAGGGTAAATCACACGGAAAACGAGAGAACACTTTACTTTAAAGGACGTTTTAGGGAAACACCACTTCCCATAGCATCGCAATGGATTTTTCTCTCAAGGGCACAGTTCTGTTGCCCTCCAGCATACAATGCAATTGGCACAAGCAGCCACTGAATATTTAAAAAACAGGAGTACTTGTGGCACCTTAGAGACTAACAGATTTATTTGTTATTTATTTATTATTATGAAAACTTATGCTCTAATAAATCTGTTAGTCTCTAAGGTGCCCCAAGTCCTCCTGTTCTTTTTGCAGATACAGACGAACACGGCTGCTACTCTGAAACCTGAATATTTAAAATGGTACTTATCAGTTTTAATGCATTTTCAATACATCTTAAAATAAGGGGTGGGGGGGTCACCCTATCCGCTCCTGATTCCCACCCCCAGCTCCCCCATACCCCCCTGACCCTACCCCCAGATCCTCCACGCCCTCCTGACCCCCTCCCCAAGCTCCCCCATACCCCCCTGACCCCTGCTCCCCCATAGCTCCCTGCTCCCCATACCCCACGACCCCTCCCCCAGCTCCCCCATAGCCCCCTGCTCCCCCATACCCTCCTGATTCCCACCCCCAGCTCCCCCATACCCCCCTGACCCTACCCCCAGATCCTCCACGCCCTCCTGACCTCATCCCCAAGCTCCCCCATACCCCCCTGACCCCTGCTCCCCCATAGCTCCCTGCTCCCCATACTCCACGACCCCTCCCCCAGCTCCCCCATAGCCCCCTGCTCCCCCATACCCTCCTGATCCCCCCCAGCTCCCCCATACCCCCCTGACCCTACCCCCAGATCCTCCACGCCCTCCTGACCTCCTCCCCAAGCTCCCCCATACCCCCCTGACCCCTGCTCCCCCATAGCTCCCTGCTCCCCATACTCCACGACCCCTTCCCCAGCTCCCCCATACCCTCCTGATTTCCACCCCCAGCACCCCCATACCCCCCTGACCCTACCCCCAGATCCTCCACGCCCTCCTGACCCCCTCCCCAAGCTCCCCCATACCCCCCTGACCCCTGCTCCCCCCCCAGCTCCCCCATACGCCCCTGACCCTACCCCCAGATCCTCCACGCCCTCCTGACCTGCTCCCCACGGTCCGCCATACCGCCCTGACCCCCATACCCCAGGACCCCTCCCCCATAGCCTCCTGCCCCCCCATAGCCCGTGACCCCTCCCCCAGCTCCCCCATAGCCCCCCCGACCCCTCCCCCCAGCTCCTACCGTTGTGAGCCTGCCCCGCCCTCCGCGCCGCCCTGCCCCGTCTCCCCGCTCGCAGGCCCGGGAGGCCTCTCGCCCCGCCCCGGCCGCCGGGTGGAGCCCGCGCTTCCGCCTGCTCGGGCCGGGACCCCCGGCGCCGCCATGTTCAGCCGCCTGGGCGCCCTCCTGCAGCGGGCGGTGGAGACGGTGAGGGCCGGGCCGGGCGCGCTGCGGCCTAGAGCGGGGGGGGCGGCGGCTCCGCCAGGGAGCGGGGAGCTCGGGGGTGGGACCCGGGGGGGCGGCGGGTGTCGTTGGGGTCAGGGTTGGGGGGCCGGGGGGGCCGCCTCCTGGGGTCAGGAGATGGGGGGCCGGGGGGGCCGCCTCCTGGGGTCAGGGTTGGGGGGCCGCCTCCTGGGGTCAGGGTTGGGGGGCGCCCAGGATTGACCCCCCCCCAGGTGTCGTTGTGGGTCAGGGGATGGGGGGAGCCTAGAGAATTGGGGCTGGAGGGCAACTCCTGGGGCCAGGGTACTTGGGGGGGCACCCAGGATGGACCCCCTTAGGCATTACTGGGGTCCTGAGATGGGGCAGCCCAGGAGACTCGGGGGTCTCCCAAGAACCTAGAAATAGGATCTGGGTTGGGCCCCCAAGGGTGTCATTGGGTGTCAGGAGATGAGGCCGCAGGCGACTAGGGCTGGGGGCATCCTACAGGGTACCCAGGTTGGGCCCCAAGGTGCGATTGGGTTCAGGAGATTGGTGCACTTGGGAGGGGGAGAACTGGGGGCTTGGGGCAAGGATGGGTGACAGAGAGGTGTCCCAGGGGATATGGGGTTGAGGGTCAGGAGAGGGGCCCCAGGGCACACTGCTTTGGGGGCTCCTCTCCCGACCCCCATGTCTATTGGGCTGCAGGTTCCCAGGGAGCAGGATGCTAAGGGGATGGGGCAAGGGTCTGAAGGGGGGAGACTCTCCTGTGACCAGGGCCCATGGGTAGATATGAACAACGGGCTCTCCCGATCTGCTAACGCCCGCACTCTCCTCTCTGCAGCAGGAGCCCAGCTTTGACCTGCTGGAGGCATTCACCGAGCACTGGAAAGGGCTCACTCACTACTACCTAGAGACCACAGGTAGGTGGTGGGCGAGGCTGGGAGTCCGGGCTCCTGGGTTCTATTCGCAGCTCTGGGAAGGAGTGTTGCCTCACTTTTAGGGCAGGGAGTTTGCAAGTTAGGACTTGGGGGTTGTCTTCTCAGCTCTGCCAGTTGATGCACTGTAAGAGTTTGGAGAAATCATTTAACTCGGCGGTGCCTCAGTTTCCCTCGCTGTAAAGGGCGACAATGAGATATACGTGGGCAAGGAGTTGGGCATTTGTTGGGGTTAATTCATTAACATGTACAAAATGCTTTGAGAGCCTTGGCCCAAGAGTAGAGCAAAATGTTAATGTCTCCATCATCCTCTTCCTGGGGTCAGTGCAGGATGTTCCAGTGAGTGATAATGAAAGGCCTGCTGAATAGCCCATAAAAACCCTACCAAGAGAAATGTTGCCTGCAACCTAAAAATGTCTACCCGCTGTTCTATATATGGCACACAGGTATTGCTTCTTCCCACCGTGAGGGCTGGGAGGTCACGTCCCATGGCATTTGTAGATATCTGATACTCTGGGCCAGAGCCTTATAATAATCAGTCTCTGTTGCTCAGAGGTGCTCTCCTAACGTTTTGAGAATGGCTGGACTGCTCCTGCACTAAATGCTATGGCCAACATTTCTTATACTTGATATTAAATTAGGTCTGATCTACACAGAGATTTTGTACTAGGTGTTTTTTGTAACTGATATTCTATACTGCTGCCGCCCTAACAGTGCATACGGTTGCACTGGTATAAAGTGCTTATCCCAGTATAGCTTAGTCCCTACTAGTGTAACTGCATCCACACTAGAAGGAGTTGTACTGCTTTACAGAGGCACGGTTATACTGGTACAGTTGTGGTGTGCTGAGAAGGCCTTAGGCCCCAACTTTATTTAAATACCTAAATATGGATTTATGAGCTTAACCTTAGACTCCCAAGTCTGAGAAACGTTGACCTTTGTTCTAGGCTAGGCCAGTGGTGTTTTTCTATTATAACATTGCTGCTTAGTGTCACTATAGTTAATTGTCCATCAAGGGCTCTATTCTAGGGATAATAATTTTTAAACCAGCGTCCTAATTGCTTGGGGTGCTGCAGAGATAAATATCAAAGTGAAAATTACAGCTTTGAAGCCAAAGGGGAGGGGGGTTGGGAGGATATGTTTTAAAGTCATCTCTGAAAAATAGAATTTTCATTTTTTTTTTTTTTTTTAAGTACATAGATCTGGGATGAAATGAAATGTTTTGGGGTTTTTTTGGTGTGTGTGTGTGGATTTATACCTATTAATGTTCCCCCAAAGTTCAGACTTAGTTTACAAAAGATCTCCAATTGAGAGGCATGATGATTTTTTAAAAATTTGCTTTTGTTAACTTCTTCTGGGTTCTATCAGTCCCCGAAAAGAAAACACCCACTTGTTCTTCTGTTACCGGGAGGGGAAAGTTTTAAATTCACCATTTTGGAGTCTTTCACTGTGTCTTAGAATGTAGAGAAAAATCTTTCTAAAAAGGGCACTCCTGTGTGGTGTGGAACAGTGCCCCATGTCCTGATGCCTGCAGTAGGAATTATGAATAAAGCGTTGGCTTTACCTGATTTTTTTCTTAGTGTTTGTTTCATTTGGGTCTTGGTTAGTGTAAGGCCTGTGACTGTGCTGCCCCAGGCTCTGATCTCATCAGCTCTTTTGCGCTATGGCTTTAGTCCTGCAAACTGATCTGTTTGGGCATATCCCTGAGCTCATGACTTCACACTGACACAGTAACAAACCAGTTCCCCAGCACAGAGGTGCTGGTTTATAGCTGAGACATAAAACTGAAGTCCTGGCCACTTGTGGATTTAACAATCCCATGATGCTTTTACAAGTGTAAGGGTGTTGACTCCAGGGTCTTGACTAAATTGCTTTGTAGGTAATTACATTCTGACCAGCTTCTTTTGGATATGCTTGCTATTCACTTCTTGTCCCAAACTATTATAGCATTGCTGTGTTGTTGTAGCCATGTCGGTTTCAGGATATGCTGTGCACTATTGAAAGAGCTGCCATGTTCCGTCTCAGAGTTACGGGGCCGGGGCGCGTGTATGTGAAGATGCTTTGGGTTGGAAGGGCTTGTGTAAGTTTGAGAGTCAAATGGAGCTAAAGCCTTAATGCCTGTTTTACCAAGCATGTAGCAAACATGATTTTTTTTTGGGTTTTGATTGGGATTTGTATATGCCTTCTCTTTAGATGAAAACACCCCAGTTAAGGAGACCGATATACCCTGGCGCCTGAAACAGATGCTGGACATTCTGGTGTATGAGGAGAAGCAGCATCCAGCCGGGGAGACAGGGCCTTGTTTGGAATACCTGCTGCAGCACAAAATCTTGGAGACCCTCAGCACTCTGGGGAAAGCAGAGGTTTGTACACCGTGTTCCTCCCGCGGTCAGCCCAAGACAAACACCACTCGTTGCCCTAGTGGTGGAACTGTGTTTTTAGTTGATTTCAGTGACTGTAAAGTCTGACTTGTTCACAGCAAAGAAGTGTAATTTTAAGGAACTGGGTAAAATTTTTCAAAGCATATCTGTGATTTATGAGTCTGAAGTCCCAGTGTCAGAAGCCACTTAGGCTAGACTAGGATTTGGAAGGTGTAAGCAGCCTGTTAGGCACATGGCCTTGTCTGCACTACACAGTTAATATACGTTAGATAACACCTTTCAAATTCTAGGCTAGACAGCACCTTAGGAGCCTAAATCCCATCGACTTTCAGCGAGACTAAGGCCAGGTCTTCATTAAAAAGTTAGGTTGACTTAGCAACGTTGCTCAGGGGTGTGAAAAATCCACACCCTTGAGTGATGTAGTTAACCCCCAGAGTGGACAGCACTAGGTTGACGGAAGAATTTTTCCATTGACCTAGCTACTGCTTTTTGGGGAGGTGAATTAACTACAGGGATGGGAGAGTCACTCTCATTGCTGGTTTCAGAGTAGCAGCCGTGTTAGTCTGTATTCGCAAAAAGAAAAGGAGTACTTGTGGCACCTTAGAGACTAACAAATTTATTAGAGCATAAGCTTTCGTGAGCTACAGCTCACTTCATCGGATGCATTTGGTGGAAAAACACCACCAAATGCATCCGATGAAGTGAGCTGTAGCTCACGAAAGCTTATGCTCAAATAAATTTGTTAGTCTCTAAGGTGCCACAAGTACTCCTTTTCTTTTTACTCTCATTGCTGTAGTCAGTGTCCACACTGAAGTGCTACTAGTGAAGATCTAACCTAAGGCTTGGTCTACATCTAAAACTTAAGTCAACCTTGCGACATCGCTCAGTGGTGTGAAAAATTCACAACCCTCAAAGACTTCGGTAAGACACCACTAAGTTGAAGAATTTTTCTGATCACCTAGCTACTGCCTCTTGAGGGGTTGGATTTACTTCTGTGCTTCTGGCATTGTAGCAAGTGTCTGCACTAAGCATGACAGTGACATAGCTGCAGCACTTGTATTGTAGACATACCCGTAAGCTCCTAAGCACCTGAATCACTTTTGGAAATGGGACTTGGGCTCCTAAACCACGTAGGCACTTTTGAAGATTTTCTTGGTATGCTACAACCTTTGCTGATGTGAGCAGTGTTTACTCAGGAGAGTAGTCTCATTGTGCTCCATGATTGAGACTTGCAGGATCAATCCTTTGATTTGCAGGAAAGAAGTGTTTTTTAAAAGGACTTTATCAGAGTAAATGTCAAAAGCTAAAAAATTATAACTATACTAGCCTATGTTACTAATAATATCTTGGCTTATTGTGCTATAAATGATCTTTTTTTCCCCCAAACACGAAAACAAGCAAACAGTAACTGGAAATATTAGTCTTTATTGTATGTTTATAAAAATCAGTTGCATTCAGTACTGTCTTCCCTTTATCTCTACTATGATTCATTCTTGCTTGTTTTTTCCATTTCATCATGTTGTAGGACTGATGAATAACAAACCTTTTGAAAATGAAAAAATAATCTAATTGATTTTTTTCACCACAGGGCAGCTGAGAAGCTTAATTTATTAAAGTGAAGTTCATTAAGCAATATAAATTAATTAATAATGTTTGTGAAACACTGTGAGAGCCTTAAAAGGTACATGAGAAGGACAAAGCATTATTTATTTCTGCTGTTAGGGTATTTTTATGCATTGTGCTGAGCTGGGATAGTGATCTAAGTCTGGTCAATTTCACTGCTGTTTCTAGTCAGTTTTTCAATGCTCCAATGATGGTTTTACAGTGCTGAAGGGAAATATTTACTTCCTAAACCAAATCAGTTTTCGCTTATGTTTGGGTTGTGAAAACATGTGTAATAAAACCTAGGTATTTGTCTTAATGTTATCCCAGAGCATTCCCTTTAATTTTCTCACAGTTCAGCTGGACTCCAGTTTGTTTCTCTCACGCTTTCTTGATGGTTGCCTGAAGCAGGGACAGTGTAGCCATACCAGATTATCTGATGATAGAAAAGAGATAAAATCAATAATAAATTGAATCTTGTTCTCCAAGAGCTTCAAAACCCTCTGTTCTTGGAATTTTCCTGCCCATGTAAACTTGAATACCCTTGTGGCGTTTTCGCCTTCTGCACTAGCTGGAGTATATAGGGTGCATATGGCTAAATGTTTGCAGCTCTTACCTCTGTCATGTTCCATACATTCGCTATCTATCTGTGGCATAAGGATTGGCTCAGACACTTTGTATCATGTTTCCTGTGGCACTGAAGGGGAATATTACTTAACTGACAATTTACTTCTCTCTCCTTGCTCTCAGTATCCTCCAGGCATGAGGCAGCAGGTGTTCCTCTTCTTCAGCAGAGTTCTGGGACAGGTGCAGCATCCACTGTTGCACTATCTGAATGTGCACAGACCTGTTCAGGTGAGCGCTGCTTCTGCTTTCTCTTTGGCTTGTCATAGCTGCTTTCTGAGCTGTCTTACTGCAGACAGTGTAAAGTGTGCTCCTTGCAGCGCTCGCCCTACCTTTCCTCACTTAGTGGTATGATGGCCTATGTTTCTGATGAGCAATGATGTTAATGTAGACCCCATGGAGGGCCAGGTTCCCCAGTGCATGCACCTGGTGCAATGTACACCAGTGCAGAGTGGGTATAAAATATGACCGTTCTGATACCCAATTGATAGTGGTGTAAATCGCTATACACGGTTCAGGGCAATGATGAATACTTTGCTTTAATATTACTTTGCCACAATGTGGGCTATTGCCTGCTCTTTTGTATATCAGTGTCTGTATGACTGATACGGGCACATATTCCTGGGGAGTGTGCCCAACAGCCTCTAGTGAGGAGGGAAGAATGCCCATCCCCAATACCAGCAAACCCCTTTCAGCACTGTTTAAGCTCAAGTCTACCCCCTCTTTTATTACTGTGAAGGCTGACCCCGCCCTTGTCCTTCCACAGAAGCTCCTTCAGTTCGGCAGTGATGCGCTAGGCTCTGCTAGTGAGAAGGAAGAAGTACAGTTTGCTGCTGTTCTGTGTGCAAAGATCAAGCAGGATCCTGCTCTGCTCACGTATATTCTGGAGGTAAGGAGCCCTCACTGGCACCTGCATGCCATCTCTTCCTTACAGCAAGGCATTGGCCACTGCTGGAGGCAGGCTTCAGGGACCAATGGGCTGATCTGCTAGGGTATGATTGCACGATTGTCTGAATAACGGGATTTCCACAGGGTAGCAAGCAGTTGAATCTCACCTCCATATATCACGGACATTGCCTCAGTGCTGCATGCCCAGGGATGATGCTGAGCTCCTTCATAGTTGAAATCTTGCTGGCTTCTTTAAAGTTAGGACAAATGTCTAATCTGGTGCTAGTCGTAACCTGAATCATTCCCATTTGACAGCTGTTTGGGGGGGGGGGGCCTGGGTGAAGCGAGTTTGGTCAATCTCAGTCCAGTTCCCAGTGAGCTGATGTTCCTGCCACGAAAATAGCTATTGTGGTTGCCACTAATTGGCCCTTGATTGGTAGTCTTAACAAAGAGACCAGGGGACATGGAGGCTCAGCACCCCTTTCCCTGGTGCGGGGGGTGGAGAAGGGGGACGTATCTCTCCCAGATGGCTTGATGGGATGTGTGAAGCTTGCTTTGTCACTGCTGTACCTGTTCTGTGACTAAAGGCTTCATTCTCCAGAGTCATGGATCAGGCAGTTTAGAGCGGAGGACTAGGATCTGGGATTCCTGGGCTCTCTTCTTAGCACTACCCCTGACCTGCTGTGTGACCTTAAACATATCTCTTCACCTCTCCGAGCTCCCGCATCTGTGGAATGGGGATAATATTTACTTCCCTACAGCACATCGGGGAGTTCTGAGGATTAATGTTTGCAAAGGGTTTTGAGATCCTCCATTGAAACGTGCTGTGTTGTTTTATTATCTGCTTAGCTGAGCATTTCTGGGTGTTTTTGCAGTATATACATATCTAGGTATGTTCGGGTACATATTGCACCTATCTAGCTTTCTTGGTATTCGCTGTCTGTACCTGGGATCAGTCCCATTTGTGTCAATGCTGGAAGCACTATTGCAATGATGCTAACAGCGCTCTCTCTCTCCTGTCTCTGTATTCTCAAGGGCAAGAATCTTCTGACTGGGAGCCCACAGGGAGATGCCGGCAGCAGCCAGGAAGAGAGCTTGGCTACCAACGGGGCCCTAACTGCATCTCCTGAGCCGGACAGAGAGAGCTCCGTGTGTGATGCACCCTGCGCTAGCCTGGCAGGAAAACCAAAGAATTCTGTCTCCAGCTCCTCCCCGCTGAGAAAGGAAAACAATCTGATCACTTCCTTAATCAACTTGTGCAAGAGCCAGGTACCGACATGGGGCAGGGGACAGCAGAGGGGTGCCAGGTGGCGAGTAGGGAATGATCCTGCCTGTCAGTGGGATAGAGCAGGTTAGCGTCAACCTTGGTGTTCCATTCACCCATGAGCTGGGGAGGGGAATAGACAGGGTTGGTGCTGTAGTAACACCTCTCTCTCTCTCTCTCCCTGGCAGAAGAGCAGGGTTGCTCTAAAAGCTCAGGAAAACCTGCTGCTTCTCATGAATGTCGCTCAGCAGGCAGCTGCCACGTACCTGGTACAGAACAGCGCCCTGTGCTGTCTGGTCACTGATCACCTGTGTGACCTGTACAATGCCGTCCCTACTTCAGCCGACCCTGCAGATATCCTCTCCCTAGAGAGAGTCAGCTGGAGGTAGGAAGTTGATGGGTCTAGGAAGATAATGAGAGCCGGGGGTAAATCTATTCCCAGCCTCACTGCAAGGGAATGACCCTACCAGCTTTCACTCCTGGGCTTCTCCCTGAAAGTATTGGGCCCAGAGAAGACTAGTGAGATGTGTTCTGCAGGGACTGCACCCAGGCTTCCCTGGACCTTGGCAGGATTGAGCACCTCACAGGCATGGGTACATAGTGAGGCCTGCTAGGCTGTGGTATCATCTCCAAGGGGGACTGTGGGATGGTTCAAGCTAGGACTGGGTAAGTCCCTGGAGAACAGCGACAGTGTGGTGTCTGCCCTGGCTCACTGGGTACAGTCTAGTAGAGGTCCTCCACCTCTTCCCTACAGGGACCCCCTTCCCACTTAGCAATATGGGAAGAGCAGGGTGGTCACCACCACCACCCTTGGTGGATCATGACCCCAAAGGAGAGCTGCTGGCCTTGTTGCTCTCTCGGGTGTTTTCCATCTGTGTTGTTCTATGCTGTATGGGCCAAGTGAGGATGTTGAGAGAACCAGCAGTTTCCTTCACTGCTGTCACTCCAGAGAGGAGGCTTCCCTCCCCCGCAAACATACTGTAGCCCTTGGATGATGCTTTGGAGTTGATTCCTACAGTGTCCTTCACCCCCTTTGATCTCTTTGCAGGTTGCAGAATAACTCCGCCGATGAGGCCTCCTTCCCTGGAAAGGGGAGCCTGGATGCTTTCTTTAGCTGGTTAGATTACTGTGATCACCTCGTGAAAGAGGCCCACCCGGTAAGAAATAAGTGATTCCTCCCCATTGCTTATTGTCTTAGATGAGCATTCCCATCTCCTCTGCCTCAGAGGGTGCAAGTCTCTCTCTCTCTCTCTCTCTCTCTCTCTCTCGAGAGAGAGAGAGAGAGAGAGAGAGAGAGAGAGAGAGAGAGAGAAATACACATTTACATATGTGGGGAGCCTGATATTTAAGGAATCCTAACTGGAAGTCTTAGCCCAACCCTAGATGCAGTTTTAGGCACCTCCAAAGAGCCACTGATTTACAAGAGTGGATTGGAAACTGGCTGAGTTACGCTCGTCCCACCTACAGCTAAACATTTTGTGCCCTTCACCAGATGAGCTGCTGGCAGTGGAGTTAGACTGCTGCAGCTTAAGCCAGCCTCACTCATATCTCTGCTAGAACTCAGGCCAGGCCACCTGTTTTCTTCCTGTATTTAATAGACAGCCTCATTAGGCCACTACTGATGGACATACGAGCCATGGATGTGATGGTAGATGGGCCTTTGGGAACCAAACTGTGCCTTGTCTTATGGCTAAAATTCTCCTTGGAGAAGACAACCTATGGTGCCTTTTTGAGATCCACCAACTTCAGTGGCTCCTGGACTATTACATCCTGGCTTTTGTGGCTTGGATTTTGGGTTTGCCACATGTCCTGAAATGTGTTAGGACAGCCTCAGTTTCATCTGGTCTGTTTGAGAGTCCAGCTTGCCACGCGATCTCTTGAAGATCTCTGTGAAACTGCATCAGAGTACGATGATATTGCAATCCTTGTGTGATATTGTGAAGCTCACCGTGATGCATCATTGCCACACATAGCTGCAAGATCACAACATGCACTTGCTAAGGTCGCAACAGGATTATTTTGTCCATACGGGGATGTGTTAAACGGTGGGAGCCTTCCTGGATGACCCCAATCTAGTGGTTTGTGGTTGAACCCATTTAAGAAGACCCCAGCACGTTCTGTCTCCATCTTCTAGCTATCAGGAAATGCTTTCCTTTAATTGGAGTGCCTGGATCACTTGGTTCCAGGGTCTCTGTGTGTGCAAGAACCACACAGCAGGTGTCAGCCCTGGCCAAGGAGTGACGTGGCAGTCGCTCCCCATGTATGTCAGTGACCCCACCATGCTGAGAGAAACTTTAAGGAGCAGCAGAGTCTCTGCTCTTGTCATGCAGGAAGAAACTAGGGGAGTCGTGGGAATATCAGGCAACTGGTAGCTCGTTACTGACTCTCTATTTGTGACCATCAGGTAGTTGCAGATGCTGTAACGGAGGCCATTGGTGAAAAGCTCTTCCAGGGGATTCTGCAGCCACAGCTCTTGCAGATGTGAGTACATGTGTCACACAGGCTGAGGGGCCAACTCGCTGTTCACCAGCTTCCTGTGTAAACTGGGGTCGGGGGGATGTCCATGGTGTGAGGCTGAGCTGGTCTGGCACCCACACCAGGCATGAGAGGGAGGGAAGTGGGTTAGTCTTGTGGTGAAAGTAGGGATTGGGGAGTCTGGACCTCTGGGTTCTGTTTCTGGCTATGGCAGCAGCTGGTGTTAAACGAGTCACTGCTTTGGTGCCTCAGTTTCCCCATCTGTAGAATGGAGTTCATGCTGCATTCGGGCTTGTGAGGCTTAAATAATTCCCATTGGAAAAGTGCTTTGTGATCCTGGGATGGCAGGTGTGGTAGATAAGAGGAGTGCATAGCACTCCCGCGAGGAGTCAGCTCCCCAGCCACGTGCATCCCTTCCAAACTTTTGTGAAAGTTAGTCTGTCTTAAAAAAAAAAAAAACAAAAAAAACAAAAAACACACCACTTCATACACTGTAGTGTAAAAGCCAAACACCTGCCGGCATAATGGAACATTCCACTGGCGGGATTCTAACCTTGTCTGCAAGCTGGGAAATTTGAGTCTGGGAAGCAGAGAAAGTTCAATAGAGGGAAAGGTGGGAACATCTGAGCATACGGGTGTAAAATAAAATGGATTAAGGGAAGAATCAGATCTCCTCTGTCACAGGGAGTGTTTTTGGCACAGTTTTCTAATGCCTTTAGCTGTCATTTGAAGCGATGTGCCTTATTTTGTCCACGCTAAGAGAGGGAAGTGCTGAGGCCAGTGGTTGGTTCTAAGCCTTCTCCTGCAGCTCGTAGAGCTGGTGCGCTGCTCAGGGACCTCCACAGGCAGGAGTAGAGCTGGCCCCTGACAAGTTGGAGTTTCACACTTGGCTCTGCATTTCCAGGCCTTTGGTATTATTTTGGACTTTTTTCTGTCCCTGCATAATAAACTCCCACACTCATTACACCTGAACTGCCCAGTCTAGCCTCTGGCTTTGGTATTTCCTTGATCCACTTCATACGCCTTCCATCTGCTGCAATTGCCCATTCGTATTTCTAAAGAGAGACTTTCTCCTTGTGAGCTGGAGTAGGTGGCTTTCCAGATATCACTCTGCATTATTTTCACATTGCTCTTAGTGTCCCAGAGACGGTGACATCTTAGGGTCTGAGCAAAGTGCTGAGTCCTGGGTTCTGTTCCCAGCTCTGTCACTTTCTGTCTCCATGCCTTAGTTTCCCCATCCATCAATGGGGACAGTGCTACTGGCCCACCACGGGGCAGAGGGCTGGGGTATAGAGCTTTATTTGTAAAGTCCCTAGAGGTCCTTGGGTGGAGATGTTATCTTTAGAGCACACAGTTCACTGTGCTGCGTGTGTGCTCTGAGCAGCTGCACGGAGGTGTGCAGCAGTAATTACTTTACTTTCCCTCTGCCATTATTTGACAGGTCTGAACTTGGCATCCTCACCTCTACTGCAATGCTGACCGCCATGGTGAGGCAGATCAGTGCTTCTGCCCTGCTCCGGGAACTGGTGACATTCCTGCTGGGCACGGAGAGGCAGCCAGAAGCCATCACTGACTCTCCACAGCAGCACCTCCTACGCTCTCAGCTGATAGAGCATTGCAACCACCTGTCTGATGAGGTGAGGCTGTGTCTGCATGCAGAGCTGCCACCTGCAGCCTCCCATAGTTTGCGCCCCCTTTTCCCTTTCCTGTGGGACCCCAGACTCAGCTCTCATTAGCTAAACTCCCTCTTGGAATTTCAAGGGGGGGACCATGTCCAGACCTAAGGCCCTGCTCCCTTGAGATCATTAGTGATGTTGTGGCACCTTGGTAGGAGTTGAGGTGTCCTGCCTTAGTTCCAGGCCAGGTTATTGTATTTGGTCTCCTTAAATTCCCCAGGCAGTTTGTCAGATACAGGATTTTTCACTCTCGGCCCTGAGCAGTCAGGCAGTGTTGCTGTGTGATGGCTTTGGGATATTAATAATTGATACAGTATCTCTCATATAGAAAGATCCCAAACCACTTCAAACACTCTGGATTTACTGCACCTGTGGAATGCAGCCACCTCTGGGGTGCAGCGCCACTGTACAACAGTAGAATGCTGGGGCAAACCCCTGCTCCTATCAGCCATGCTATGAAATCTTTAATGTCCTCACCCAGCAGACAGGATCCCTTGCTTTTAAGGTCTCCTCTGAAAGACCCTCCCCAGCTAACTGCATGGGAACTCCGTGCATCAACCCTGGAAGGGATTATGATCTGATGGCCCTGCAGGGAGTGCTGGGCTAGAATGGTAGTGGTGGTTATGTTTTAGTGGTGAATGCTTTTTGGGGGAAGTTTTAAAGACCAGTCCCACAACTGACCCCTGGTTCTGTCCCTGTAGATCAGCCTCGCTACCATGAGGCTGTTTGAGGAGCTGCTCCGGAAACCCCATGAGCACATTGTGTACAGCCTTGTGCTGAGAAACCTGGAGGAGCGGAGCTACATCCTGCACAGCCAGCCAGGGCAGGAGGAGCGGAGCACCCATGAGCAGGACCATTGCGAGGACACATTGTAAGTGGACAGAAGCGGGAAGCGCAGAACCTGGTGGGCACAAGCTAGGGCTGCAATGTAACGCCTGTTCCTGGTCTTGCAGGGAGCTGGAGGAAGATCCCTATTTCACTGATGAATTTCCAGATATAGGCTTCCGGACATGTAAAAAGCCAATGCCATCCTCCCCCCGGGGGCCTGCCAGGCCTAATGAGAAGACAGACGTGAATGAGATTGTTCTCAGGTAGGGCTGCATGAGCTAAGAATCACGAATGATAGACCATGCACTCAATGTCCAGCACATATGTCTCCCCTCCACAGACTAGCTCACGGCTTTGGTCCAGCCAGAAGGGTGGGGTGGCTTTGGGGAACTCAGTGCAATTCCACAGCAGCCCTGGCAGCAAGGACTGGGTGAATCCCCACTCTGTGACAGCTGCTCTGGGAGCCCCTGCTCCAGCAAGGGCTCTGGGGACTGGTAGGCTCCCTGCTCCAGGGAACATGCCTGGGCTGGGAGGTCTGGTAGTTAATTTCAGGAACACCTTATTTGCTGTTTGGAATGAAAGCAAGTTCAAAAATAACCAAACTTGTGAAAAACCAAAACTCAGGGAGTTGGGTCAGCTTGCATCCTGCCCAACCCAGAAGCCTTCCATAACAGGCTAGAGGCGTCTCCTAGACCCTTTCCCATATTGGTAGCCATGAGAGGGGCCCATCCAACCCTCTGGCTCACATAAATTGGGCTTTTACTTTGAACTGCAAAGGAAGACCCCACACGTGCTCGTTGTTGGGCATCCCATCTACGGACAGTGTTTTTCTGGTACATTGTTACCAGGAGACCAGCCCTAGAGCTTTCACTAGCCTAAAGCTAATGGGCATTGGCTGTCCAGCCTCCCTAGAAAGCTTGGAACATCTTACCTAGCCAGGGCTGGGTAGCTTCAGGACCAGCAGTAACACAGAGAATGACAGAAGGATAATCTGATGGTAGGTTTCATGGGGTATGCTGGTGCCTTATTGGGGAGACCACATTAGGAGCTGGGATATCAGTCCCTGTAGGCCAGGCACATTCTGCATCTGCTGCACTCACTCCTCCCACCCCGCCCTGGGCCGGGGCAACATCAGCATAGGGGAAGATTTGCGTTGAGTACCAGCTCCTGTTGGCTTCTCTCTTTCAGCTTCCTGGGCCTTGTTCCTGACGAAGCAAAGACCTCCTCCTACGTGGAGGAGGCAGGATACGACACCTATGTGCACGATGCCTTAAGGCTGGTAGGTCATTGATGGGGAGCCCCGTGCCCCCTAAATTCTCTGTTGCCCCCACCCCCCATCAGAGCTATCCTACCTGCCACACACAGCACTCAGTCTGCCCTCCTGTTTGTGCCAGACCTGGCTGAGATTGGGTATACCCACTGCTCAGACAGGGTGGCCAGTAGGGTTTCAAAGTTTTTCTTTTCCCTCTCAGGCTGGGGATTCCCTGTCCCATTCCAAGTGGAGACATAATGCCTTTGATCTTTAACAGTGCCAGCTCTTGCCAGTGCACCTGTGCTGCCTCCCACACCCAGCCTAGTTTTAGAGTTAAGAGCACATTTGAAGTCTGCTCATAATTGCAGAGAGCACTTTGTCCTCACGTTGCTTGTGTCAGTTTCAGCAATGCTCCACTAACATATCCTCATGGCATTGGCCTCAGGCACCAAAACCTCTGGAGTCCTGTGACCCACAAGCAGTGTTTTATGAGGGCCACTTCCTGAAGGTGCTGTTTGACCGTATGACACGGATCCTGGATCAGGTAAGGTGAAAACTGCAGCCTTGTTTTGAGCCTAGGAAATCTTAGTCCTAGCCTGTCCTCGCTAGGAGCTGTTGCGGCAGCACTCTTTGCTGTACTCTGCTGGAGGCAGGGCTTCCTTTTTGGGGTAACCAGTGAGCACCTAGCCATTCTATAGGAAACAAAGGTATCAGCTAGTGACCACAACACAGGACTGCGATCCTTGATCCTCTCCCCTGCCCCCCCCAGGCTTCGGCCAAGTTGATGGGGAAATGCATCTGTTGAATTGAAGCTGAGCCTCACGTGTTCAGCTTTGTAGACCTTGGTTACTGTGACTTCTGTGACCCTGCCAGTGGCCTGCAAAAGCAGATAGGAGCCCCAGTCACCATCAAATTAGACTGTAAGCTCTTGGGAGTAGGCCCTGATCCTGATTAGGGTTTGTGGGTGCTCCTGTAATACCAGAGATCTGCTCACTGGAAGGTAGTTCCAGGCTCTTATTTTCCTATTTCTAAAAGAATGAGAGGGACACGAACCAAAGACAGAGTCCAAGCCAGGCTGCCCCTACTACAGGGGTTCTCAAGGTAATTACTTAGGAGGTTGCAAGCTGGCAGCCTCCACCCCAAACCCTGCTTCACCGCCAGCATTTATAATAGTGTTAAATATATAAAAAATGTTTTTAATTTACAAGGGGGGGGGTCACCAATACAAAAGTTTGAGAACTGCTGCCTCTGGGAAGGCCCTACAAGGGAGCGATCTCATATTTTGTCTATGTTCTGCAGCCCTACGGACTGAACCTACAAATGACATCAGTGCTGTCCCGCCTGGCCCTCTTCCCGCACCCACACCTCCATGAATACCTCCTGGACCCCTACCTGAACCTCGCTCCTGGCTGCAGGACGCTCTTCTCTGTACTCATCAGGGTAACTTCTCCCCATGCCAAGTCCTTGATGGGGCATAGGGATTCATGTAGATGTTAGTGTGCAACGTGGGGGGAGAGAGATCAGAAAACTGCAAAAATAAGCCCCTCACCCTTGTGTGAAGCTGCCAGCACCTGTAGGCTGAGTGGGTCCAGAGTAGAGTCCTGGACTCAGGGAAAGGATGTATGTATGGAGTGCTCTGAACCCAGAGCTGCAGGGGGCACCTCTCCACCTGCAGGGAGCTAATTCTCACCTCCTCCCTAGGTGATTGGAGATCTGATGCAGAGAATCCAGCGGGTGTCTCAGTTCCCAGCCAAGCTGCTGTTGGTCAGGAAACAGTTAATGGGGATGGTCCCTGAAGAGCAGTAAGTGCTTGTACTTGTCTTGGGGTGCCATCAACTGGTGCCCTGCAGCATGTGTAACGAAGTGTATCTGTCTTAGCAGACATTAACCCTCAGGGATATGATACCCTTTAATACCAAGGAAACTCCCCTCATCTCAGCACAGGGCCCCACTCCAGTGTGCTTGATACATTTGGTTGGCAGGGAACTAAGCATGAGCAGTCTCAGGGTTGTCTGGTAACACTCCTGCCCCATGCAACAAGCCCCAAGTTGTGCTAAGCTTTCTGGGACAGACAGGAGAGAGGCTGGGGCACTGGCTCCACCCTTCCCCTTCTGCATGGGATCTGTTGGGGTGGTGGAACATCCTGCTCTCCAGGCAAGGGAGCTAGCACCTCCCTTCTCCCACCTGTGCAGAGCACTCAGCATTTGCTTCGGTTCCCTTGTAGGATGGATCACATGACCCTCTTCCAGGGAGTGGTGGTGCTGGAGGAGTTTTGTAAGGAACTGGCAGCCATCGCCTTTGTGACGTTCGCCCCCGAGAGCCCTCCATGAGCCCTGCTTCCTGGAGAGAAGACCCAAATGCAATGCCAGCAGGTGCTGCTGGAATGGGGAGATTAGTGCTCCGTGGCTCAGGGGAAGGTAGCACCATTCCCCATCTGCCTTAGCTGAGACCTTCCTGTATCACTGGCCTCTAGAGAACATCTGACTCCCCCCTGCGCACAGCTTACCACACTCAAACTATCAACCAGCCCCTCTCCACAGAGCAGCAGGGAACCAGGACTCTGCAGCATCGCAACAGAGGGCGACTCCTCCAGACAGCCTCAACAACTCACTCAGGTTTGATGCCTCTCTTTCTGGGGGAAAGGGACTCTGCTTCCTACTTTCCAAAACCAATGATTTGGTCAAGTCATTGGTGGAAAGAACATGCTCAGAGTTCAACTCTCAAAGCTGGCTGGGAAAGCACTAGCTGCCAGAGCCCGCAATGTTCAGAAAGCAAGACTAGGGGTCTTGAGAGCCCTCCACCATTTCTGCCTCTTAGGATCAGAGTGATCAGCACCCACAATCCATGCTGCAAGATTTTTATAGCTCCTCTTCCAGGTGCCTATGGCTAGCAGGGGGGAAAGATCAGGGGAGTGTCTAAAGCCCTGTGGAATAGAGATCTGCATTGCACTCTCGCTACATAGGGCCCATTACAGTAGGAGTGCACTGTTCTTTCTGGTATCCTGGCAGTGGGCCCAGAATAGACTTCTAGGTAACTGTAGGTGAAGGAAGGATTCAGCACATTGCAAAAGTGGGTGCTAAATCAAACCACCACCACACTACTGGTCTTGTTTCTGGAAGGGTAGATTCCCAGGTGGAATCCATCCAGCCTCCTCCATGTAATGAACACAGGGCAGACACGGGAGCCAACCCCAACTTTCCTAACAGGGTGGTCATAAGGCTTTTCTTCAAGCCTTTAATCAAAGTGCAGTGTCTCCAGCTGGTGCGTTGCTGCACCTGGCCCAGCAGGGTCTATTAAAAAAACACCCTGAATATAAAATATGGACCTGGAAGCCTGCAGTCGGACTCCAGCCATGGCACTTACGACACCTTTCTGGGCAGGCGGCCAGCCTCACTCTCAGATCTTCCCTGTTCTCCAGCAGTCCAAAAGGGATGGAGGAGTAGGGATGCTGGGTAGCTTTGGGGTAAAAAGCATGTTCCCAACCCCAGCTGTAAGAGAGGAATAAAGAAGTGACTGGACCTACCTCCCAAATAGGTCCTGAGGCTTACTCCATTGGTTTTGACATGTTTGGGGATTCTGAGCAAAGCAAGGAAGGCACGATTAATGTGGCTGTGTGACAGACAAGTCCCACTGGGCCCTATGCGCTGCTGTCAGGGGGCTTTCTGTTAAACAAGATTTCATTTAGTCTGATGCTCTTGCTCAATAGTGATGGGGCCCTGGAGCAAGGAGGAAAAGTTCATTCTGACTTTGAACTGGCTCCAGTTGATGCTTTCCATATGGTCCAAGAAGAGCCACTGTGGCTCTGCCAGGCAGCCGAGACATGAAAGGTTGCTCCTTGTCCTCAGCAAACCTTTAGAGGCAGCGCTGCATTCCATCACGCTTGCAGTGCCTCAGCTCTGGCTGATCAGAAAATGGGACAGCAGCCCTCGGGCAGGTGCAGCTCTGCCCTGTCTTCCTGGAGGTAGGAAGGCGCTTTGCTTTAGTTCAGCAGGACTGAGAGTGAAGCAAAGCCTTGCAAAGCAACCTGCCTGGTTGTGAAAGGAAACTCAGAGCTACCTCGAGAGAGCAGGATGCTTCCCTCACAGATCCTGAAAAACAGCCGTTTGAGAAGCCAGGAGGGCTGGAGCCCAGCATCAGCTGAGTTCTCAGTGTTTCCCTATAATGGGCCAGATTCTTGCCTGATGTCAGGCTTCATAGCATCATTGACCTACACCAGCTGAGGATCTCACCCACTGCTTTCCTGGGTAGCAAGGATGAATTTGTGAAGTGCTATGGGAATGAAGTTAGTAATAGTCTTTTTATACCAGCAATATTACCCCATTTAACAGGGCTGTCTCTCTATTGATAGATATTCACACACCCTGCAGAATCCCAACATCTCCCTCTCTTCCCTTGGTGCACTTTGGAATGTAACAAACACTTCATCACAATGCAGCGAAAGGTCTCTGGTAACAAGAGTAGATACAAATTACAGTATTTGGGCAGTGCCTAGTACAATGGGGCCCCGATCTTGGTTGATCCCTAGGCACTACCATAATACATCTGATTAATAACATGCTGTTGGGGCAGCTTGTAAGCCTGGCAAATCTCATGACAACTGGGTTCTTGACATTGGGTTGGCAATGCACTATTTAACGTTAGTTCCTTGCCTGATAGAGCTTAACAGAGAAAGCTGTTTGTCCTAGAAAGTCAGGAGATCATTGGCCTTCAAAGACATTAAGTGATGCAGTATAGCTAAATATGCTGTAAGAATTATCTACAGAGGGGCTTGGTCTTGTGTTGCCTCTTAACAACCATGCACAAAGGTGTGTAGAGCTGGCTGCCTGGTAAATTTGGGTTTTGGAGTTATTTATAGCAACTGCATGTGGTAAGTGGGTACAATGAACTGGCAAATGTTACAGTACCATTTTTTTCAGAACTATGCACTTTTAAACTTATGGTGTGTGACGCAACCAACTGTAAAGTGTGTGCAGTTTAAGTCTGTACATATGTACCATGTACAAGTAACTTAACTCTTCCTGTGGCAATAAAGTGATATCTTGATAAACTTGAATCAGGGGGCTCCTTTTCCCTTTACAAACCTCTCCTAGCACAATTACAGTACATTCTTTTCCAGCTGCACCCTATCTTTTTAATGAGCTATCATCTCAATTAGAGGGACCTCGCTTCTATTGGCAGCTCTGCCACTGACTTGACAAGTTACTGCCTCTGTTCTCCATTTCCCTCCCTGTAAAAGGGTGCTAGTACTTACCCACCCTTGGAAGTGTATTACGGTCCTTACATTAAAATGCTTCCTGGCCTGTAGCAGGGCTGAAATACAAACACATGTAAGCACAAGGCAGACGCACTCTTTTGTGATACACCCTCTACACATTTTGTTGCTGACTGAACCTCAAAGCAAGCCTCCCTGCTTTGGGCGAGACTAATAACTGCTGTAAAAAAAAAAAAAAAAAAAAGCAAGGGAGAATGTGAATCCCTGGCACAAGGTTAGAGTGCAGAATCGGATATGTGAGCTGTGGCAGGAGACAGATGCCTGATGCAGTAGCACACGCAGCCCCTATACTGTTTCCTGAATATAGGTGGGGCTTGGCCTGATTTTAATGAGACACACATGTATTAAAGAGCAGGGCAGATTCCAACCTGAAAGGGCTATAGCTAAGATTTGCAGAGTGGACCAGTGACTTGGGGTGCCCACACCCCTTAAAGAACCCTGACCTTCAGGAAGGGCCAAGCAGCTGCCCTCTCAAAAATCAGGCCCATCTAATGTGGCTCAGACTAGACACCCACACATCACTGGGTGCCTCGGTCTGCAGACTTTACATGTCAGCCCATTTCTCTCAACTTGGGAACAGAGTCTACTTGGAGCTGCAGCTGGAACACAGCAACTGAGATTTTTGGAAACAGGGAACCTACCTTCATATTCAGACACCTACCTATGTGACCTGGTTTTCAAGGGTGCTGACTGAGCCAGCAGCTCCCAGTCACAGTAACTTCCCTTTGAAAAGCAGTCTCATACTTTCCCCCCTCCTTTCTCTGCTACCACCTGACCCAGTTATCCAGTCCAGAGTCCTCTGGTGCTCATTCGCCTTCCCTAGCATTCTCGTAACACGTTGTTTAGCTTTCAGGCTTAATATGAATATTGGCATCAGGCACAAAACTCTGGGTCAGTGAAGCCACTTGCTCAGAAATTTCACAGTAAACAACACTGGA
The DNA here is from genome assembly GCF_009764565.3 of Dermochelys coriacea. Lineage (NCBI taxonomy): Eukaryota > Metazoa > Chordata > Testudines > Dermochelyidae > Dermochelys > Dermochelys coriacea. Next base: position 5,577,253 of record NC_050093.1, read on the forward strand.
AGGGACTCAAGAACAGACCGGAGGAGGAGGAGAAACGCATTCACCTGTCCCGCAGTGACCCTCAGGACTCCAGCCTGCACTCTGGAGGAGAGCTGTGTGAAATTTTTCAAGCAGGACTTTTTTTTTTTTTTTTTGATGGGGGAAAAAAATAATGCAGGATTCAGTGAATTGTTTGAGTTGAAAAAACTTTAAAACGTTTTAAAATTCTCCCAAACTTTGAATTTGAAACAACTTTTCATTTTCAAAATTTCCATTAATTTAATCAAAAATAAAAGTGTTTCATCCAGGCGCCCCCCCACATTGTTTTTATTTCCAACTTTTCAATTCATCAGAAACTTCATTTTTGGTTCAACCTGAAAAAATTTGTCAGAGGTGCCAGTGAACTGAACCAATTGCTTTGCCCAGTTCTGTTCTGGAGACTGCTCTAGTCCAACCCCCTTTCAGGCCATGCAGCAGAGGGAGGCCTCTGGTTCCCTATAAAAAATGAGAGCAGCTTGCCCAGCTGTGAAGCTAAAAGCTCTACAGAGACCAGCAAACTTCAGGCTCCATCCAGGTCCTAGCAGATCCACCTCTCGGTCCTGAGTGTAACTCCTGAGTTTTATTCCCAGCTCTGCCACTGACTGTGTGATTTTAAGCAAGTCACTTCCTTATTTGTGCCTTAGTTTCCCCAACCTAACATGGGAATGCTATCAGCCTTCCTTGGGTATGAGGCTTGGCTGTACATAAAGTACTTTGCATGAGAGGGCACCTTGTTTTTAGCCCCATCCCCAGAGCAGGGAGCAAAAGAAACAGGAATGTACTGCTGCCTTCCAACCGAGCCCAGCAGGCCTGACTGACTCATTCTCCACAGCACATTTGCCATGTCTAATAAAATTTGCATTATGCTTCCAAACACAGCCCTGCTTTAATCCCAGCAAGGAACAACATTCAACACTACAGAGAAACGGCCCTTTTTATTTCCAAGCTCCAGCTGTAAACAAGCTGCCTTGGCCGGCTCTCTGCATCCCACGTCGAGGACATACAGTACCATGAAAGGGAAGAGCCCCGGACACTGGAACTTCAGCTTTAGGAGCTGCAGTCTGCCCAAAGGTCACTTCAGGTCAAGTCCTGAAAAGTCACCCCCCCCATCGTGGTGCTGCGTGCCCCCCTCAGCTGGATGTAGTGAGGGGGTTCCACTCACCCTTCCATAACCATGCTGGGGAAATGGGTCTGCGGTTGGCAGCGGCTGGGTAGGATGTGCCCTGCGGGGAAGCCATGCATCGTTCTCGGGATGGCTGCGTGGGGACAGCCAATGGCCGTAATAGGGTGAGGTGTGTCCCATGCCCAGGGAAAGGTCTCTGAATCCAAGCTTCAATGAAACCCTGTGGGAGAAGAGCGAGAGGGCAATATTTAAGCATCAGCTCACCTGGCCCCGCGACACCTTCTCCATCCATGGAAATGGTGTAGCCCAACAGGCTTTTAGCAAGGGCTTACCTGGAATTATTATAGGGTTCGCTACTAACACCCATCACCCTAGTACATCAGTGAAAGAGGCCACCCAGCAGGTCCCAGTAAATGAACCCAGGACTAGGAGCAGGACTCCTGGGTTCTATTCTCAGCTTTGCCACCAATTTGCTTTGTGGACTTAGGCCATCCAGTCCCAGTTCCCCCATCAGTGAAGAGGGGAGCAGACCAGCCTTAGAGCGGGGCTCAGCCAGCATTGCTTACCTGTGTCAGTAGCTGTGAATTGGAACAACGGCCGAAGAGCTGAGCCTCTGGAGGATTCTACTTCTCAAGTTGCTCTCCTCGATCTTCCACCACTGGAAGCTCTCACCCTGCAGCTCTGGTGGCGTCTCCTGGGTGCTCTGGCCACCCTGCGTAACAGTGAGCAGCACATTGAAGCAAACGCCATCAGATTTCCCTGCATTCTTGCCCAGGTGCTGCAGCCCCAGGACCCCGTGGGCCCGGACAGTCACTTGCGGTAGCAGGCAGCATTCCTTCAGCAGCCTGCAGGCTGCTGCTTGGATGCTGTTTTGGATTTTGCAGGGGGAGGTGGTGCGGGCAGACACCGGCAGGTGCGGGGCCCCTACAGCACTCAGCAGCACCCACAAGTCACCGGCACCATTGGTGAACGTAGCCAGGAGCCTCTGGCAGATCAAGGCACAGGGCATCTCCTCCGGCAAGATCACTGGGTGGGATGGGCTGTCTCGGTATCGCACAGCAAGGTCCATAAGAGGCAGGATATCCCGAGCTCGCAGAGGAAGGGCAGGAGATTCTCTGTCCCACCACCTGGCTTGGAGGGATTCAGCATCTGCATCATGGGGTGCCTTCAAGGTCCCACCTAGGCAGAAAACAGAGCGTGTCTGGGCAGCAGTGCCTGGGGCACGGAAGGGGTTGACGGGGATGTTACATTTCTGCAGATCACTGGGTGCTAGAGGAGGGGGAGGGAGGAATCAAGCAGTTAAAGAGGCAGCTGGGGCTCTTTTCCAAGGAAGGAATGAGGATTTAGGGGTATAAAACATCCTTGGTTTTCCCTTCATCATCCCTACAATAGGCTGTAGCGCCATGGCCAGAGCTGGGAAACATGGAAACCTCCCACTCCACAGCTAAGGATGGAGTGGATGCAAGTACCACCACGCTACCACCACAGCTCTGCCAGTGCAGCCACATGAGCTGCAGCTCCCTCTGCTATTCCAGTCCTGGCTCCCCACTCACAGCCCCCCAGCCAGTTCTAACCCCTCCTGCACCAGAAGCAGTTTGGGCTCAGTGGGAAGTTATGGTGCAAGCCCAGCATAAGATGCCGTAGTGGGGAGGGTGCAGTAGGAAGAGAAGCTCCTCTGAGCGCCTTCCCTTTTCTTTCTGCTCAGAACTGGAGCCAGCAAGCTGGACACAGCCCCACACCGACACTCCTCCTTTGGCTAGCTCCAAGAGGCTCCTCTGCCTCTTGCCCCATGCACAGGGCTGAGCTTGCTGCCTGCAGTGTCCCCCGCAATCTTCACACATTTTAGTCCCCAAGCCCCACTGGGCGGGGGTAGGAGTAAGGGGGAAGCACCAGTTGGCCGAGCGAGGAAGACGTAGCGAATCCAGACGGAGCCTCTCTCTTCCACTGCCAGCAGGGTGAGAGGCTCACACTCCAGCCCCGTCTCCTCCTTCACCTCCCTCTTCATGGCCTCCAGGATGGTCTCATTGGGCTCCATCCTCCCGGCAGGCAGGTACCATGTCCCATAGCACTCGTGCTTGGCCTCCTGCATCATCAGCACCTCGTTCTAGGAGAGAGGGGAAAAAAAATCCCAGGTCACACAACATGGAGCCATCCCAATGGGCAGGGACAAGCCCCGTTCGGATCACCCAGCCGCATGGGGGGCACAAAAATCACAGGACCTTGTTCCCAGCTACAACAAAACTTAAGGCCTCCGCCAGACTTCCCTACAGGCCAATTCTCCAGTCTAGTTTTCAGTGTCCCAGGAGGTGTGGGTCCCACCGGTTTCCACGGGAACCTAAGAGGTGTCCTCCCTAACATGAGATCAGTTAGGAACCACCGAGTTCCTCCACACCGTTCACTATTGCGTATTTCTAAGTTTAAAATGGCCCAGGCAATATAACTGCTACCCCTTCCTTTGGAAGGGTACTCCACAGCCAGAGAGATCCCACCATCCAGCTTTTTCTGCTCCTCAGCCTACCCTACATTGCCCAGCCCAGCCCTTAGACTTTGAAAAAAGAAGATAAAGGAATGTTTTGGTTGGGTTTGTTTTTTTTTTTTTAAATGACAACAAAAACAGTTTTTAAAAACACACAGATACTTTCCCCTACAGAACATCTGCCATCAAACCCTTTGGATTCGCACATGACAACCAGAATGGCTAGAAACCAAGTCCAAACCAGGTGCAACATCTTTATGTGTTGTTTACACAACACCAATGGTATATGCACGTCAGGGCCTTAGAAACAGGCATTAGGTGTTGCCAGTAGAGCTATGCCAGCAAACCCCCCGAGTGGAGATGCAGATTATACTGGGAAAAAGGGGTTTTGTTGGTATATTTCATGCTTTTGCTGTCAGCAAAAGAAGCTCTCCTGGCAAAAGTATCTTTTTTGCTAGTAAGAAAAGGAGTACTTGTGGCACCTTAGAGACGAACAAATTTATTTGAGCGTAAGCTTTCGTGAGCTACAGCTCACTTCATCAGACACATTTGGTGGAAAATTTTCCACCGAATGCATCCGATGAAGTGAGCTGTAGCTCACGAAAGCTTACGTTCAAATAAATTTGTTCGTCTCTAAGGTGCCACAAGTACTCCTTTTCTTTTTTGCAAATACAGACTAACACGGCTGCTACTCTGAAACCTGTTTTTTGCTAGCATAACTGCATTTACACAAGGCCTTTTGTCAGCAGAGACATTCTGCAAAAAAACCAGGGGGAATAAAAATTGATTTAGAAAAATAAAATAAAGTTTTATTTAAATGAGATTTTAATTTAAATACATTTTTCTTTTTAATTATAAAATGACGATAGCCTATGATAAAGGCCTAATCTTACTCTGCTCTACTAAAATCATTTATATTAAATTAAAAATGGTATTGGGTATTACAAATTTGCTGCCATGTTTTAAAATAAAGTCAAACCACTGAAATAGTGGAAGTCACTGATGAAGCACCTGCAACCAGAGTTACCAAAGCTACGCCAGCTTTTGACAGCCTTTTATTTTAAGTAAATCATTGACTACAGCAGGTACAGAAAGAATATGTACTTCATTTCAATTAGTTCAGTTCAAACTTAAAAAACTAACCAGGAGTGGTAAAAGTATGAATGTTTGTCCCCCCTACTCTACGAATAAACACTAGGCATAAGGATGAGAGTGATAAGTTCTACGGTTTTGAAGGACATGGACCAGAAAAAGTCACTTCAGTTTACTAACAGATACTTCCTTTGTTTCGTAAACCAGTTGGTTTGAAATACAAAAAACTTGTTTTGATAAACTTTTTTTCCTGTTCCCGTTCCCAACTCATTTGAGGGAGTTTTATTTAACTAACAAAAAACAATTATAAAAATGTGTATTTTCACTTGAATTCCAATTTCCATCCAAGTAGAGCTTGACATAAATCACAAGTAACAAAATTAAATCCTCTAGGACAGTGTTTTTCAACCTTTTTGATGCCAGGGACCGGCTTGCTGCCTCCCTAAATTATGCCAGGGAGATCTCGGGGACTGGCACCAGTTCATGGACCAGTTGTTGAGAAACACTTTCTAGTACAGTAGAACCTCAGAGTTATGAACTGACTGGTGAGCTACACACCTCATTTGGAACTTGAGGTATGCAATCATCAGCAGAGACAGGAAAAAAAAAAAAAAGCAAATCAGAACAGTACAAAGTTAAAAGTAAATTACTAAAACTAAAGAAATTTTAAAAAAGGATTTGACAGAGTAAGGAAACTCTGTTTCATTTAAATCAAGATGGTTAAAAGCAGCATTTTTCTTCTTCATCATAAAGTTTCAAAGCTGTATTAAGTCAATGTTCAGCTGTAAACTTTTGAAAGAACAATCATAACGTTTTGTTCAGCGTTACAAACATTTCAGAGTTACGAACAACCTCCATTCCCAAGGTGTTCATAACTCAGAGGTTCTACTGTATAAGAAATGCCACATCATTCACCATTTTCTAAATAAAAAAATGTAAAAATTAAGAATTTAAATAATATGCATGTTAAGCGATAAAACTGTTTAAATATGGTATTCTCCTGGTTAGCAAAAAGAAACAAGTTTACTTAAAGGTTGTATTTAATTGCAAATCAGAGTTTTCATCACTACCAACCAAAGAGAATCAACCTTTGTTAGGAAAGTAACTAAAACATACATATGCAAAACCAGATTAAAACTTATCCTTTAAATTGAGGTTCCCAGCTGACTGATTTAAATCAATCCACCCTAGCAAAAAAAAAAAAAAAAAAAAACACCACACACCTCTAGCTGATGTTGCTATGCCAGCAAAAGTTTCTAGTGTAGACTTGCCTTGGTTGTTAAAGGAGATTTAACTGTGTTATTGGTAACACAGATAAGGAAGTTGGGTCTCATTCCATGTTCTGCTACTGACCCACTGTAATGTTGGGCAAGTCATCTCTTGTCTGTGCATGACTCAGTTTCCCCAAAGGTAACATGGAGAGACTACTTCCCCCCCCCCTGCACTTTTGTAAAAGTGCTTTGAAACAAAGCTGTTAAGAGGATCATACAAATGATCATTAATTTTTAAAAAACACAGGTCACGATTTTCCAGAGTGGCCAGTCATTCTGGGGACCCAAACTAAGAAAGCTCGAAGGAGCCCGATGTTCAGAGCGTAGCGTGCGTGCTCAGCGCTTTCTGGACTGTGGATGCTCACCCTGCAGTGGCTGGATGCCACGGTGATGGGCGCCAGAGGAAACCCCCCAGCAGTCACTCCGATTCCCCCAGCCAGTGCTCCAGGGACCCCTCACCTGGTCGTTGAGCAGGACAGCCAGGACGATGTAGCAGGCCGTCTTCCGCACTCTGACCGGGTGAGCGGGCACGGGGGCAGAGTCGTACCTCTCCTGCACCTCCCAACCCCGCCCGCTCAGCACGGCGTCCAGCTCCTCTGCCAGAGCGCCACAGGCCATGGCTGCAACACAGCAAACCCCACGGCTCAGTGGCACAAGGCGCAGCGACAGGAGGGCACCAGAGGGCTGTGGTGGCAGGGGAGCATGGTGGCCTGAGCGCCCACAAAGCGGGGCTGGGGGACCAGAGGGACCCAGAGAGCGGGAAGCGGGGGGGGGGGGCAGTGGGATGGGGGCTCCAGAAGGGCCGATCTCTCCCCACACCCAAATATTCAACTGCTCCTCCCCAGTCCCAGGCGGGTTTCTGGGCGAAGGCGGCAGGGAGGCTGAAACGCTCCAGCCCACGGGAGGCAGCTGGGGGGGGGGGGGGGGGCGAGAGGGGAAGGTTTGCTCCCAAAATATCCCCAACCCTCTGCACCGACACCTCTCTTTGGGGCGCGCAAGAAAAAAAGGGGGGCACCCCCGAGAGCGGGAGAGGGGTCAGAGTGTGGCATAGGGGAGGGGGGACGCGCTGAGAACTGGGACCTGGGGGGCAGAGAGAGGGGCCCCCTGGGAGCTGAGGGGACTTGGGGGGGAGGGCTGGGGGGCAGAGGGAGGGGCCTCTGGGAGCTGTGGGGCATGGAGGGGGGCCTGGGGGGCAGAGGGAGGGGCCCCAGGGGGCTGGGGGGGAGGCTGGAGCTGGGGGGTAGAGGGAGGGGCCCCCTGGAGCTGTGGGCATGGGGGGGGCCTGGGGGGCAGAGGAAGGGGCCCCGGGGGGGAGGCTGGAGCTGGGGGGCAGAGGGGGGAGGGGCCCCCGGGGGCTGGGGGGAGCTGGGGGGCAGAGGGAGGGGCCCCCGGGAGCTGTGGGGCATGGGGGGGAGGCTGGAGCTGGGGGGCAGAGGGGGGAGGGGCCCCGGGGGCTGAGGGGGCCCCCCTCCCCCACTTACTCGTCTTTCCCCGGCCGTTTCAGCTCCTTTCCCCGCCCACCCCGGAAGAGGCTGGCAGCTTTCCGCTCCCATTGGCCGGCCGAGATACCACGCTCACCTTCCATTGGGCGGGATCGCTTTCATTCAGGCTGCCCGCGGCCGAGAGGCGGAGCTGCTCCTTAAAGGGGCCGCGCGCCCACAGGGGTTGCACTGTTCTGGGGGCCTCCAGAGGGGCACGTGGCCACCCTGGCCCCCTGCCCTGGGGGCGCAGGGTCACCCCCGCCACCCCAGTGATCCTGGGTCCCCCTCCATGGGGAGGGGTAACAGCGCAGTGCCAGCTGCTCCTGGGGCATTGGCAGAGGGATGGGGCAGTGCCCGCTGATCCTGGGGCATAGCCCCATGGGCTGGGGATAGCCAGGTTACAGGGGGTAGCGTCAGCCTCAGGCAGGGCCTGCAGGAGCATCAATCACTCCGCGCTCAAATCCGAGAGCTTTTCCTCGCCCTTCTATGCCTGCCCTCCCTTTTCCTGGGGCTCCCCAGCTGGGGTTCTTAGGGGGTGAGGAGTGGGTCTGAAAACCCGTGGGCTCCCCCTGGCCCAGCACCCCGTCCTCCTTGCTGCAGCCATCACGCCAGGGACAGCATTGGCATCACTGCCCCCAGAAAGTGGGAGAACCAGGGCCTCGCAGCATCCCCCAAACCCTCATGCCTGCCATCTGACAACAGCCAGGACAGAGCTTCCTTGGTGTTAGCAGGTGAAGTCAGGGAGCTCAGAGGTACAGAAAGGGCACCAGCACCCTTTCCCCGCATAAGCTGTACTCATGAAATGACAAGTATCAGCACTGCCTAGCCCACAACAAGCAGGTCAGCCTCCCCCAAGCCCCCCACTCTATCCCCCCCATAAATCAACACACTCAATCATGTCTCGCCAACAGTTTATTGAGGATGACTTCTTTTAACACTGATTGTAGGGACTCTGGATGAAATGCACTCCGCCTCCCCTGCATCCAACCAACCATACAGCGCAGGGCTGCCCTCACCCCCATATATTCACACACTGCCTGACTTGGCCAGGGCACGCCCCTGCCTTACACCCAGAGCCCAGGGACACCCGTGAGCGGGAATCCCAGTCCAAAGAGAAAAGCTGGAGTTAAGAATGAGAACGGTTTTGTTCTGGGCAGGAAAGGGGGAGCAGGAGAGGGGGGGATACAAGGCAGGAAGACTGAGGTGAGTGAAAAGGAGAGATGGGGGGGAAGGAAAGACATGGAGAGAAAGCGTGGGGAAGGGGAGAGGCATACAACCAGTGCTGAGTGCACCAAGGACAGCGATTAGGAGGGATATGGGGTATGCAGGCCGAGCTGGGGATAGAACAGCAGCTGTCTCTGTTTTCCAGAAGCACAGTGGCCTTGGAAAGTGGCCTTGTCCCTCCCCCCCGGCAGTGTACTCATCTCAAGTGTGGGGGAGCAGGGGAAGAGAAAGAGACCAGTCTAGGAATTAGGACTCCAGGGTCCTGTTCCCATCTCTGTCAGTGACTTGCTGTGAGAACTAGAGGACAGCAGTACTCAGCTACCTCATCGAGGGGCTGTGTGGCTGAGCCAGTTGTCTGTAAAGTTCTTAAGATCCCGGGACGAGAAGGGACACGTGAGGCATGTCTGATTCCCAGATTGGAGCTTGTTCTGATGAGACTGACAGAGGGGGGGAGGAAAAGGCCTGCTTCGACTGTGAACTGCTTGGGGCAGGGACTGGCTTTTTGGTCTGTTTGTGCAGCACGTAGCCCAGTGGGATCCTGATCCATGAGTGGGGCTCCTGGGCATTTCGGTAATACAAACAAGAATGAGTGGGAACTGGCCTCAGCCGCACCAAACTCGTTTCACTGACTAGCTGCAGGATGGGAAGGGCTACCATGCAGGACTGGTTTTGAAGTATCCACCTAGTAGTAGAAGTTCCCTCTGCCACCATCAGTCTCTGAACCCTCCCCACCCTTCCTTCGGCTCCAATGCCTGGAGCCAGGGGCAGCGTTTCTGAGGCTTTTTGCTTGCCTCACTCACAGGGTCTTTGTCTCCTGGAAAAAGGGAAATCCCAGCTAGCAGGCGGGCTCAAGCCCTGGCCTCCCAGTCCAGAGTCACAAGCGGCTGAAGATGCCTGTGGAAAGCAGGGGGGGAAGCGCAAGGCCCAGCCAAGCGTAGCAGCACTGGCCCACGCATGGCAGCGTTCACTGGGCCAGCAGCCAACAGGAGCATCTGGTCTAAACTTACCCAAGCACCTCACTTGACAGAGTCTAATTCACAGCAGCCTGAAATGACCGACTCTTAATCTGATAGGATTGGCTGCTTTATCCCTCCCTGACCCTGGCTGACCCCACCCTTGCAGGCTAAAAACTCTCAGCTCTTCCACATCTGCAGGGCGGAGCAGGGGCACTGGAGGATGGAGTTTATTTTAGCTGGCGGGCTGCTGCACGGTTGCTGTCCAGAGGGTGCTGACGAGACGCAGCGCTGGCCTTGCTGGAGGATTCTAGTGTTGGAAAGAGCCCCGGGTCTGGAGTGGCCTGGAGGAACTGTCCTAAAAAGGAAACAGGAGTGGGAGACGGGATTCCCCCTTCCTCCCTGAGCTCCCAAAGGGTGGTGAGTCATCCAGCCAGGCTAGGGCTGTGGCTTGCCAGAAGGGAAACAAGAACATTGACAGGGCAGCCGGGGAGGCTGCGTACAGGGCAGTCGACTAGACCCCTGGCGGGAGCAACAAACAAGGAAATCTGACACTTCCCCTTGCCAGCCCCAGGATCTCAAAGTGCTTTAGGAACATCAGGGCGCTCAAGTCCCCTAGGAGGTCACTCAGCATTATTGACAAGATCAGGTCAGGGAGAGATGGGAACAGGACTCAGATCTTTGGACTCCTACGCCTGCTCTGATCCTCATCCCTGACTCCCAGGCAGTCTCCCCAGCTCTAACCCCTAGACACCACTCCCCTCTCACGGTTGGGAATAAAACCCAGGAGCCCTGACTGCCAAGCCCATTGCTGTATCCATATTACACCATCCTTCCCAGGATGGCCACACCGAGAGCCCCATCTATGAGATGGGCCCATTGCCATGGGAACTGGACCCTCAAAGGGCCTGGCGCTTTTGGGGGGAGAACTGGCACTCTTCAGAGCATTGCTGCCAATACGCCAAGCACCAAATGCCATAATCCCAATGGACATCCCTAGGGAGATGATGACCAGCGTGGTGACATCATCAGGGCAAACCTTCTGTATGACGACATCAAAATGAGCCCTGAGCCAAAGGGCACAGAATGAACCCTGGCATGACATCATCAAAGGAAGCACAAATCCGAAGACACTACACACCACGATATCATCAGAATAAGTTCCTGGTGTGAGGCCAGCAGAACAAGCCAAGGCCATGATGCCCCAAATACGGCCAGCCAGTGCAGCGTTACAACTCGGATGAGCCTCTCTTATGACCTCATCACAAGCTGCAACAAACACGATGCCCATCACCACCAGCACCTCCAGTGATGTCACTATGCAGTGTCACCATGGGCACCCCACATGATGCCAACAGGCGGGAGGGCAGCAGAGCTAGCAAGGAAACAGGTCACTCACCTGCTGCATATGAGAATGGCCCCTGGCTGCTGTGCGGGGTCCCCCATTCACATGAACGGTACCACAGCCCTGCACCGAGAGCACAGTACCTCTCCGTGCCCCAGAACACCCTCATCTTGCTCAGGCCAGGCATGGCTGTGCCACTGGAATCCCCTGGCAGGGAGTTACATGTAGCTTCCCCGCCATTGTGTATTGGGGAGGGGGTTTCTAAGTTGGCCATTCCCTTCCCGCTCCTGCACCGGCAGAGCAGCCTCTGGCCTGCCACACACTTTGGAAAAAGTTAAGCAGCAGCCCAGGCCCTAAGGTTTAATTACAAAGGGAACTGCTAAACCAGAGACTTTTAATCCCCTGGCCTCCTCCCCAGGCACACTGCCAACTGGTGTAGCAGAGAACAGATGGGAACAGGCCCTCCAGCGATTCACAGGCACTGGGGGAGGAGAGAGACTTCACTCCTTTGCATAAGCTGGGGCCGCCCTTGTGCTGCCTGAAACCATGGCAGAGGGTGAAACTGAGGCAGAGCCTGATAGTGCAGAAGCAGCCTCCCACCTTCCCTGGTGCAGAAAGAGCAGAGAGCTGACGTGACCTCCCCACCCAAGTAGGGTTGCCAACATGGTATTTCAAAAATAAGGGACTGTTTTCTTAGCACCCCCACCTCACCCCTCCTCCTGATATTATCATTATTAATAATAATCAGCAGTACTCACCTACACTTGCCAGGGGTATTTCTTGCTGCTCTTTGCAGCACTCAGCAACTCCCAATCTTGTTGCACAGAGATGAAAAAATATAGGATGTCCCCTGTAATAAGGGACCATTGGCAACCCTACGCCCAAGCCACAACCTCCTGTGTGCTCCAGGCCTCTCCGCATTGGTCCACAGGGCTCTAGGGAGAGCCCAGATGCTTGCTCCCCTTGGGAGGTGACCTCCCAAGTGCATGAGCCACCTTCCTCTTGCCTTTGTTACTCCTGCTGGGAGGGACCGCCAGCCGGGCAGGATGGGCTGTTACAACTACTGCATGATCTCGCCCCACTTAGCTTGCTCAGCCACCCTGCAGAGCAATGAGAGCACGGCCTGGAGAGATGCAGGCAGACAGGAGAGTGGAATAAACCAGAGGACTTGTTTGATGCACTGATTAAAATGGTGTCTGCTGCCAGGGGGAGGAGGGCAGCAAGGGCAAGAGAAAGGGGATTTGGGGAGCAGCAGACTGTCTGCTTTCCTCACCCCAGCTGGGTGGTGTGACCTGCCCTCCCACTCCATTCCCCGGTTAGGGAGACAGGTCATATCAGCCTGCTCCCAGGGATGGGGAGAGAGAACAAGGGGGCATGGCTGGGAGAGTGGGGGGCTGGCCAATATTGTCACTAGACAAACGCCTCAGAAATGCCCCCCTCCCACACAAACCAGTGCCACCCCCTAACCTGTCCACACACTCCCATAGGGTTCAGTGAGACTCACTGGGTCGGGCCCCTCAATGATCCAGATTCTCAGTCCACAGGGAGCCAGCAGTGGCCACAGAGGATAGATGGACATGGAGGTGGGGAAAACAGGGAAGGCTGGGTGGAGATCTGGGTCTCAAACCAGTGCAATGGCATTGTTGGCTGATGGGTCTTGAGGTGAGAGGCTCCAGTGCCCTTGGTTAGCTCCCCCTGCCCCCAAGCCCTGCCCCAAGCCCCGAGACACCTGTGAAGGGGAGTGCATGAGAATTAAATGGACATCGATTCTGCATGCGACGTCGGCTGTGTCTCCTCGAAGACTCGTCTCAGCCGTTTATTTCCATGGCTCACCCACCCTTAGGCCCCTCGGCCCTCACCTCCACCCTGAGAGGATCTGCTGGGACGGAGACCTGTCCAAGGTCCCTCCCGCAGACCGCACCACCCCCGGGAGCGAGCACGGTGGCGCGACATCGCCGAAGCAAGCACCAAGTGTGACGTCGCCAGGGCAAGCAGCAGGAGGACACCACGGGAACGAGCACTGGGTCTGACGTCGTGTGGGCACAGCGCGGGCTCTGTGGGGTAAGCAGGGCTGGCACAGCTGGCAGCAGCATATAGGACAAGTGCTCAGTGCAGAACGGTTGCAAGAGAAACCCAAGGAGTCGCATGTGTCAATGGAAGCTTGAATCCCATGGGACCCACTGGCGCTCGGTTGGCTCCTGGCAGGGGCTGCATGGAACATGCTGGGGGTCGCATCACTTGGGCGGATGGTCTCTCAGGTGGTTCATCCCCTCCTACCTGTCCGCGACACAGCTTCTGCCCTTCCTGGAGCAGGGGAGTGGCTGAGCCTGAGCATGCTTTGGCCCCATTTTGTCCAGCAGCCATCTTCCTCGTCACAGGCCCTGCGCTCTGGTCACTCCAGCCTGACAACCCTGGCTGGTCACAGTCAGTGCCAAAGAGCCACTCCTCATCCAGATAGGCGGATATGGGGCTCCCCAGGAATCCTGTGCTACTGCCCCCTTCGTTTCAGTTCTTCCTCCTGGACTCCTAGAGGCCCTGGTCTGAAGCCAGTCCTCCGTCTCCATGCTGCATGCCTGCCAGTGCCTTAATTGTAGCCCTGCAGGGTCCCCACTGCATCCCTCACAGCACCATAAACCAGGCTGTCCATCTGCAAGGGAAAGGAAAGAAGCAGGGTTCAGACACTGGCTTACAAGGTCACGAAGGCATCAGCGTAACTCCTTATACCTCTATAGAGCAGCTCAGCTCAAAGAACCCCAAGGCCCTTTGCATCAATGGGCCTGATTCTCCTCTCCCTCACATCCGTGTAAAGCAGGAGGAACTCCACTGAAATCAATGGATTAACACCAGAGCTGAGCCAGCCTAAGGAAGACGAGATCAGGCCCTTTATACAGAGGAGCCACTTCGCCTCAAACCAAAATGCAGCCAGCTCCAGGGTAAAACAGAACCGCTGGTGGACATCAGTGCTGCACAACAGTTTAGGGCAGGAAGCAAAGTACAATCCTGTATTCACTTGAAACTGCAGGGGGATTTTAAGGAGGCAGAGCGTAGTTACCCACATTGAAATCTGGGCATGCAGGATGCCAGGGTTAATACTCTGACTCTTGCAAAAATTACTCGGGTATCTAATGGCCACAGATGGTCTAATGGCCACTGCTTTCAGCACTCTGGGGGGCCCCAAGTACCCCTGGATTCAGGAGTGAATCCCCAACAGCCAGACTTCTGGGGAGATCTCCCATTCATGTGCTGATTTGGCGGGATTCTGCTTAGCTGATCAGATGGCAGCCCACAGAACTTTTCCTGACCCCATCCAGTTGGGCCAGGCACCCATCACTACAGCAAGAGCCCCCACAGGCGGGATGGTGGTTGTGGGGAGGGAGGCTAGCTCCTGACCTGCGCATGAAGTCTCTGTGCTGTGCCGGCAGGGTCTGTGGCCTGGGCCACGAGCCGTGCCGAGCGGGCGGTGTTCTCCGGCGAGAGGAATCTCTGCGTGACGCTGATAGTACTGCTGAGGCTCTGCACCTGCCGTGGGGGAAGGAGAGCGCGTGAGGGAGCCCAGGGGTGCTGGGGCAGCATCAGAAGGGTGGGAAGACACCATCCTGCCAGAGGAGAGAGTATCACCTTGGGACTGGGCATCCGGACATGGGGATACGCTGCCTGCACTTGCTGATCAATGCACGAATAAAAAGCCCCCTAGGAGCTCACGTGACCTCGTGGGTAGGTCACTGGGATTTCGGAGACCAGGTTTCTATTCCCAGCACTGTTGCTAGGTGACCTTGGACAATCGCTTCCCCTCTCCATGCCTCAGAGTCCCCATCTGTAAAGTGGGGATAATGACATGGGCCCTCTTTGTAAAGTGCTTGGAGTGCTCCTGATGAGACGTGCTAGATAAGAGCTAGACATTATTATTAAGAAGGAGACTCTCAGCCCTGGTTAGGGTAAAAGGGGGTAGCCGTTAATAGGGGCACCCTACCCCTACCCAGGGGCAACTGCTATGGTGAGAAGGCTAAAGTGAATCAGAGCTGGGCTCCTGACCTGATGTGGAGCCCCTGTTGGGACCAGCACTGCATCCCCCATGAACTGGAGCAGGGTCCAGCCCCTCACGCCACATTCCTCCCGCAGCCTCCTCCGCAGAGACGCATCCAGGTAGCAGCTCCTGTGGCCGTTCAGATCCAGCTGGGTCGCCCTGTCCTGCCCTTGGGCTTTGCACACCTGCCAGGGGAAAGGGTGGAGCGGACATGAGATGAGTTTGGCAGGTCTCAGTCAACAGCTTGCATTGCAAAAATCTGCTGCCCTGCCTGGGGTTCCTTTGTGGGAAGTCTCAGCAGAGAAGCCTAGGACTGAGTGGGACACACGCAGACTAAATCCTGGGTGCAGTCCTAGGAGGAGAAGTACTGGAAGTAGATTTCTGGGCCCATTTGGAATGGACTCTGGGCACAGGCCCCTGCAAGAATCACTCACCTTCTGTAAGAACCCCTTGATGCAGTCAGCATCCTCCGCTCGGAAGACGTGCCACAGGGCTCCTGCCCAGTTCCTCATGTCCCAGAGCCGCTCCTTAAGGACGTCATCGACTCCATCCTCTTCCACCCTCCGGAGAATCTCTGTAGCACAAAGGGACGGGTATTTGGGGGGTGTGGTTTGCCAGCAACCTGGAGCCCAATCAGTTCCTGGAGCCCTACCTTTCTGGACACTGTGCTCATCGAGCGGGTACGCCCCAACGTACATCAAGATGCTGATGGAATCGGTCGCCTCCACTGTCAGGTTTTTGGTCCCAACGGTCCTGTCCTCGGGGGCCACACCTGGGAATCGGGAGCAAATGTCCCGTGAGAATTCAGCTCAGTTCATGCACTGGCCCACCAGCTCCCTCATGAGAGTCAGGAAGAGGCTGCTTCCCAGCCTCTGCTGTTTCCCAAAAGAGGATACTGTGGCTTTCAGAGCTTTAATGAAGAGACAACAGGCCTGTGTGCATTCAGCGCCTAAACAATGGGGCCCTGATCTCACTCGGGGTCTCTAGACACTACCATAACGTGCAATAAATGGGACTGATAACATGATAACTCCCCACTAAGGAACCCAAGCAGATCTATTGACTCCATTGGAGATCAGCAGAGAAACAGATCAGCCTCTTGTTAATACAGAGGCACCAAAGTGGGGCAGTGAGGATAAGGCACCGGACGGACAGTGAGGACTCCTGGGTTCTATCTTCCACGGAGTCCATGTGGCCTTGGCTAAGTCTCTGCCTCAGTTTCCCCACCTGTCAGTGGCAGATAATGAGGCTCGCCCTGCTTTGCGAAGCACTTTGAGACATACAGGCAGTACAAGAGCTAATTAAAATGCAAGTGGAGAGCAGGACGAACCATAGGCAGCACAGATCTGGGGACTCAGCCACTGCCTGCCTTGGCTACCCGGCAGGTAGGAGGCTAAGTTCAGCTTTCCATCATGCCCGCAGTACTCCAGCAGCGGCAAACTGGCATAGAGGTTTTCAGCCCTGTGGGAGAGAGGAGAAGACTCGTAACTCCCAAAACTAGAGCATGTCACTCTCTCCCCCCGCAGCTTGTTTTGCTGCGATTCTCCCAGCCGATGGGCCAGCCCCGGGAATTCAGTCTCTATCATACAGGAGCGTGTTCTGAGGAACAGACAATGGGAAGGACTGACGGGTGCCGAAAAGGTGATGCCTTCCCATGGCTTGCCGCCAGCCTGCAGGAAATCACACACCGCCATACTGAGTATGTCTACACTGCAAAAAAGCTCTTAATTCAGGTTAGCCAAGGGTGTGCTCCCGATTTTTTTAAGTGCAGGCACTCTGCCCCCGCTGGTGTGACCCTGCTCCGCCAGTATGACTCCACAGCATGTTTCTGTATAAAACGGCGTCCTCCGTGCGGCATGATCTTGCCCGTACAGTGCGTACAAGGCCAAAAGTGCAGGGACACTGTTCCTGCCCCACAGCCTTACTGAGGTGAGCTGGCTTGACTTAAAATAGAGCAGGGAAAACACAGCAACTCAGCTCAGGTTAAAGCCTATGGGAGTCTGGGGTTGAACGTGAGCTGCTAACCCGATTTGCAATGTCTTCCCCGCTATTTGAACCCACGTTAGCCTGTATTACAGCAGCGTAACAGACAGAACAACACACTGGGCTTGCGGGGTGCTAGGGAGGTATTGACAAAAATCTGAAATACCCCTGGTTACTCAGGGGTGGCAGAGCCTGCCTGGGGATCTTTGCCCAGCCACGTGGCCTACCCAAATCAGCAAGGAGGTCACAGATGGCACCTAGCCTTTGCCCTTTGCCCTTTCATTTATTAGGCGCTCCTTTCAGCTTTATCCCTTTGCAGTGCGTCAATTGCTCACGGAAATAACCATGACACTGGTATGGGCAGAACTTGGGAATGCCCCCAACCATACTATGGAGCTTATGAAGCTGTGAAATCAAGGCATTTAGCCATAGTTCGAATGGCCTCATACACCTGGGGAGGGGCAGGTCTGGGAGTCAGGGCTCCTGAGCTCCATTCTCAGCTTGGGAAGGGGAGTGTGGGCTAGTGGTCAGAGCAGAGGGGCTGGAAATTTTATTCCCCACTCTGCCATCAACTCTCTCTGTGAGCATTCTATGCCTCAGTTTCTCTGTCTGTAACATGGGGGGAAGGCAGCCTCAGAGGATGGTTACAAAGACTAGTCAATGTGTCTCTGTGGCTTTGAGGTCCTTGGATGGAAGGAGATATGTACGGTGAATGATCAGGGTTTGTTCACAGAAATGGCTTTTGTTTTGGCCTGTCCCTAAAATAAACCAGTGATACGCTCAGATGTTGTAACGGGATGCTATCGGGCAGTCCCTGAAGGGTGAGAAGGCAGAGACAGACTCGGCCCTAGACTGATCTCTGGGGGCCTAGTCTCAGCCCGGAAGTGGGGTCAGGGCAGCACTTGGGATTTCCCTCCCCAAATCCTCTCGCCTTCCTAGAATTGGGAGCTTGATCATCAGTCTAAAATGAG
Source organism: Dermochelys coriacea (assembly GCF_009764565.3). Classification (NCBI taxonomy): domain Eukaryota; kingdom Metazoa; phylum Chordata; order Testudines; family Dermochelyidae; genus Dermochelys; species Dermochelys coriacea. Next base: position 5,595,214 of record NC_050093.1, read on the forward strand.
TGTGAACCCCACCCCCGAAGTCAGCAGGGCAGAGCTGTGTGCTGGTGTGACGGATGAGACATGGTGCAGGGCAATAAGACACAGGACTCTGAGAACAGGCTAAGCTGGAGTCTCCCTCCCATGCGAGGTGCTGCCCTACAGGACCCTGTTATAGGGATCTGCAGTGGGGGCTGCCTTGCTGCATAAAAGCTAAGTCCAAAGAGCCCCCTGTGTATTGTGCTGTGGTTTCCCTCCTTCGGGACCCCAGAGTGCACTCCTGTAATGGTAGGGAAGGAGGCGAGGCCGTGGCATGGAGGCTGCGAGGAGACTATCGCTTACAGCCACAAAGCCAGCAGACCGAGAATACTCCCTGTGCCCCTGTGGAAAAGCTAGGTCCTGGCAGGGGCTGCCGCTGCCCCAGCCGCTCGCCAGCTCCTCGCCACCTCCTTCCAAAATAAAAACACATGGATGTGAAAAACAAGGCCTGTTTTTTCTGCTCCCCATCCCACGCAGTGGCGGGCTTACGAGCTACTGGGAAAGTGGCAGGCAGAGGGGGCCGCAACAGCTTGGTTCAGCCCTGCACTCACACAAGGGGCAGGTTCAGCCCTGGGAGCTAAAGTCACTTTAAGCTAAGTCTTCCTCCCCAGGGAGGTAGCCCAGGGGATCTGGAAAAGCCAGGCCTGGGCGCTCACCTGGGGAGTAGAAGGTGCTACACATGTAGTGGCTGCCGATCATGGCAGGTTCACTGAGAGTTGCACTTCCACAGTGACCAACCATGTGCAGTGGGGGCATGTACCTCCATGCTAATGGCTAGTGGCCTGCACACCGGCCTGGGGTCCAGTCCCAGCTCTGACACTGAGGTGAACCTGGAAGGGTCATAACCCTACAAAGTGGGGAGGAGATGATGTGAGGGAGTGGATGTAGAGGCAAGGATGGGCGCAGGTGAGTGCGGAGATGGGATAAGGGTGTGGGCGAGCTGGCGCAGAGGGGGGGAGCCATGGGCGGGTGAGTCGGCTCGGAGGGGGAGAGCTGGGGGCAGGCAAGTGGATAGCTTTCTATCTGCCCCCATATCCACATACCTGCACCTTGACATGTCCCCAAAGTTGCTCTCCAGCTTGAGCAGGTTCCCCTTGCTGTTCTCTGTCTCCAGGCATTCTGTAGGGAAGGGAAGAGCAGAGTCTTACAGACAACTGGGTCTCCTGCTTATGCAGGCTGCCGGGAACAGGGTCTCTCTCCTGGCAGAGCCCCTGCGCACCCCAAGCCTGCCTTGCTCCCCCAGCTTTACTCCCACTATAACTCAAAGCATCGGACCTTCCTCGGCAGCGGGACGGTGCAAGTGTCAAGTGAATTCCCCCTCCACATGCAGCCAGAGCATAGAGGCTGGTGCCCACGCTCACTGTTAGAGAGGTGCATGGTAGGTCCCTGCAGTTGCCCATGCTATCCCAAGCCTTATTTTTTGGCTGGGTCTGTCCTGTCCGCACTATGGGGAAGGGATGATAAATAGCCCTGGTTCCCTTGTGCCTTTTTAAACTCAAACTGACTTTATTGCAGCAGAAGGGAGCCAGATCTCTCCCCCCACGCCCGGGAGACTGGTAGCTTCTGTACGCACAGGACAGATGCTTCCTCTCCACACTGTCCTGCCAACAGGCTTCAGCCCACCCCTGGAGGGACCCTTTCTAGGGGATAGAGGAGGGAGGGGCCCAGCTAGCACTGGGTTTGTGATGTGGGCATCTGTCTACTAGGCACTGCACTGAGACCCAGCACCCTCCTTTCCAACAAGCCACGGTACAACAGTCCCCACCCCACCTGCAGGTGCCCAATGGAGCCAGCACCTCCTCCATGCTAACCCTCCGGCAAGCTCTCAGCCGCTTACTGGCACTGGAGGCAAAGCCGTCCCAGAAGTCCTTGCTGCTGATCCTTGTCCAGCCCGGCTGGCTTCGCAGGTTCACTGCCTGCACCTCCTGTCCCTGCTGCTCGTGGCAGAATGACTCGGGCTCCCACAGGTTTCTCTTCAGCGTCTTCTGCAGGCCTGAAACCAAGACAGGCTGCGGGGGGCAGCACAGGGGAGGCGGAGGTTACCGGGCTGGAGCGTGCCTAGAGAGTGTGCAGGAGACGTCATCCCATGGGAGAAGGGCATGGGGGGCCAGAATGGAATGCTATAACCCTTGGGGGGGTGCAGAGGGGCAGACAAGGCTGCTCCCAGCCCTTCAACAGGGGACCCTCAAACAGCAACCCCAGTGGGGCGGTAGAACAAGCCCCTTCCCCACGAAGCAGCCCTGGGACAAGCCCTCCTCTCTGTGTGGTACTGAGCTGAGGGAACAGCCTGGACAGCCCCCGGGCCAGCACATCACTAAGGACCATGGGACTCTGGTGTGGCACTGATGCAACAAAGCACACAGGTGACGGGGATGGGGTGGGACTGAGGAGACAGCCCAGAGAGATCCCTCGGGACTATAGGTGCTGGTGTTACTGTCCCTACCTGGCCCTGCCTCCAGTGCTCCTGGAAGAGCTTGTAGTTGCAGGAGTGGTTTGGATCGTGAAGCCACAGGAGTCCCCCCGGGGCCAGGATGCAGTGGGAGACCTGCGGCTCAGGGGGGCTGGGGCTCCTCAGCTCACACTCCGAGTGCTTCTCCTGGATCTTCCTCTCCACCACCTGGGCGATGATGCTGTCCAGGATGTTGGTGATCCGGTTGTCCTGTGAGGGCAAAGGACCAAGAATGAAACCCCAGTGTCTCCACAGCATCCTTACCACCCTACCCCTTTCCCAGGCCCCCTCTTCCCAGGGACATGACCGATAATCGCTCCCATGGAGTAAGCACAGCCATGTCGGAGCCAATCTCCCTATGAGATCCAACCTCGGGGACCCAGGATCATTCACCCTGAAGACGGGCCTGGGGCACGTAGGTCGGATCTGGGATCGGATCAGAATCTGTATTGGGGGGCCTAAGTTGTGGAGCTCAGATCCAGGTCTTGGAAGTGGGAGGCCCAGCCTGTGTCTGAGAGGAGGCCCCCAGCAGTAGAACCAGCAAAAGAACCGCCAAGGCCCCGGCAGGACCCCGGCAGCAGCCTGTACTCACACTAGGCAAGGCCGGGGAGACAGGCGCGAACGCCATGCGGATGCCATTCTGCCCCAGGCACAGCCTGATGGCCGTAGAGGTCAACAGCTCGCAGAGGGTGGACGTCTGCACCGTGCCCTTGGGGCCTGGCTCGCTCAGCGGGTGGACGGAGTCTGGGCTTTCTAGAGATGTGGGGGAGAAAGGGGAAGAGTTGGAGAGACGTCACTGATACCCTTCCCCCAGGGGACTCTGAGCTGGGTGTCCCACAAGGGCAGAACAGCAAGTCCACAGGTGTCCACAGGAGACCCTGCTCCCCCAGGCACAGAGCAGGTACCATTAGGAGCCATGCAAGCGTCTCTCTCTCAGCTCTGTAGTCTGCCCTACAGCCCCCTGGGCTCCACATTGCACCTCAGTCCCGTCCTGCCGACCTCCCCCCGCACAACTACCCAAGCCCTGGGTCTTTCCCAGCCCTGACCCAAGTTACACTGCTTTCCCTTGTACACTGGGAACCGCACCTCTCTCATGGTGTCTTCTATTCCCACAGAGGTGGTACAGCACATGCACCCGGCCCTCTTCCTCCCAGAGACTGGAAAGAAGGAGGGCTGGTTTGCTCCCTGCTGCATCAGTTTGGAGGCATGCACAGAGAGCGTCCGATCCTTCTGGGCACGCAGCAGAGACAGAAGCGGCAAGACCTACCTTCCTTGATTTCCCTCGACCCATCTGTCTCTCCGTTGCTGGCAGATTGTAGCAAAGGTGTCAGGTTCCCCATCTCCTTCTGAAACATCCAAAGTGAGGGGTCCATGAGGGCACCCCAGGTAGGACCATCTCCCAACCTTCCTCCCTCGAGACTCTCTCCCAGGAGGGCTCCATAACTATTCCTCCAGACATCAAACTGAGACTAAAGGCACTGACACCCCAGGCCCCATGGAGCCCAGTAGGCTGGGGCCTGCTATCGTGGGATACCCCATCTATTACAGACAAGAGCAGCCCCTGCCAGGGGGGTACATGGTTGGGAGTGAGATTCAGGCCCCCACACATAGAACCCCAGCACTACTGCTCCCGCACGGCGCTTCTCTGTGCATGCCGGGTGCTTGGAGTTACTATGGATACACCTCTGTTGCTACCATTGCTTGCTCCCCATCGCCCCGTGTTCTCCCTGCCCCCTCCCATCCTGTCCCAATAGACCCCACTGTGGCTGTTTTCCCCCGACACCCATCCCGCCCCTGCCCCTGAATCATACCTGCCCGCCCCTCGTGTTGTTGGTGAGGCTCTTGCTCAGGATGCTCAGTCTGCAGAGGCAGTGCGACTCGATGTCAAACTTCACCTGCACTTCGTGCATCAGCTTCCAGAGCTCAGCCAGGACTAGGAGAAGGATGGAGGTGAGTTAGAGCAGGCGGCAGGTCTGAGAGGTGACAGCTTTGCTGAGCAATAGCGTTTTGCACAGCTCTGTCCCAGCCAGTTCCTCACTCAAAGCACCGCAGGAGCTCAGCAGGGAGGGAGCGGGAGCCCTGACTGCAGAGGAGATCGTTGTGACTGCAGCCCCAGCGTCTCCCGGCTGGAGGCGCTGCAGGGAGCAGGGTGAGAATGCTGGCTGTGGAGACATGCCCAGAGGGGAGCACTGCAGGGAACAGCTAACGCAGCACTGGATTAGATGCTTCCTTTTTGATTCCAAGTGCCAAGTAGGGATCGTTCCCCGCTAAGCATAAAGCACAGGAGTGGGGAGCCCTGCCGAGCCCATTTCCCATGGTCTGTATACCAGCTTCTCCTGCTGTTCGCCCAACTGCCTGGGGAAGCGCCAGGGGGTAGCTCACCATGAGTGGGGATGAACTGCGCAGGAATCAGGGACAGAACGTCATGGCCCTGCCCTTGGACACATTTGGCCGACTGCACAGACTCTTCTGCCCGGGCTAGAGAGAGAGAAAATGTGGGCACCAGTTTACTGCTGAGAGCTGACAAACTCACAGGGACCAGAGCTGCTACCTCCCCCCCGCAAAAAAATCTTCAAACTGGGAATTTTGAGATGGCTCCAAACTCAGATACTGGATGCAGGGGGAGGCTGAAATCCAGTTGCAAATTGTACCGCTTGAGCCCTCTACCAACGTCAATAGAGTCGAAATAACAGCACCAAGGATTCCGTCCATCCCCCCGCACCTCTCCCTTAGCCAAAGGACTTGTCTGGGCAGGGGTATTGGTGTAATTACACTCGTGCAAAACCCTTACACAGACACACTGCACCAGTGCAAAATGAGGCTTGCTCTCTCGTGCTACCCATCTGACACCGGTGCAGCCATGCACTGACTTAGCTACACCCGTGCAAACAGGTTGTCACGCAGCATAGACAGGGCCTGTGGACCTCAGTGCCGTCAGCAACCTGCAAGATGAAGCCCTCAGCTCTTCAATCCAGGGCTCACAGAGGAAGGACTCTGCTCTGCTGCACACGTCTAAATGCAAATAGGTGTCACTTGGCTGGCGCTCGTGGGAAACTATTCTCTGAATTAAATCCAAATGGGGAGGGCTGTTCCCCGCATCCTAAGGGTTGCTTTGAGTCTGGGCTCCAAAAAAACCAAGCATTTCAATTAGTCAGTCAAAGCGGCACATTTCACCTTCCACCAGTCCCACATCGGATCCAGCTTCCTGCAACAGCTCCACGATTTCAGCCAAGCTCTGGCTCGACACGCTCTGAGTTTGGAGCCTGCAGCAACACCCAGAACCATGCTAGTGTCATGGAGCAAACAGGCTTAAGCTGCAAGTTTGGCTCTGGATTCTGCACACCCCACATTGGGGGGCTGCATATTCAGATCTGGAGCTTTGGCTCAACGGAGGGGCCATTTACAAAATTCAGGTTGGGGGCCAGATACAAAACCCCCGCCCCAGCAACCAGGACTGTTTGGATTGAGGGCGTCTCTGGTTCCATTGTAAGCTATCGTACAATGCTGTACATGCTCTCAGCTGACCTCCCGGATGGTTACAACTGCCCCAGGCCCGTCCCCCAATGCTATCCTGAAGTACTTTGTGAACCTTGGGCACTACCTAGGCTGGCTCTCTCTCTCTTGGTCCGGTAGCACTCCGAGCACAGCTGGAACCCACAGCTGGAGCAGCTCCAGTGAGTGTTGAATAGGCCGTGCCGGCAGGTATCGCAGGCCTGCCGGGCGCCTTTCCCTCGCCGCCAGGCGGTCACCCCTGCAAGCAAACAAACGCATTCAGCCGCTGGCCCCTCTGCTCTGGGACAAAGGCCCTTATCTCACATGGGACTCAGGCACTATGGACTCCAAATATTTGAGGTGTAAAGTCTGGGGTGCCTCTGTTTCCTGCCAAAGGCCCTTCTATTTGGATTGGAAAGCTGCTCTGCTGCTCTCATTCACCAACACCGTGCTGCTGGGAACAAATTATGGGGGGTCTCCTCCCTCCCCAGCTTTCAGGCTCCAACCATGTCACCGCTTCCCCTCCCCTTCGTCACAAAGCTTCTGCCCGCATGGAAGAGCGTAACCTGGAGACAGCTGCACTAGGGCTGGCCAGGGAGTTCAGTCTAACCCAAGCCTGAGCTACGCTCCCCCTCTTCCCACACAGCTCTCCGAAACTGCCCTACAGCATTCCTGGCTTTCCCCAGGCTGCCCTGGCATGGTACGGCACCCTCCCCTGGGGTGAGCAGGAAATCTGCTTTCCACATGGCACGATCATACACTGCTCTCCACAGCTCTGCGGCACAGAGGCAGCACCTCGGCTTTACCCCAGAGTGGAGTGGAGTCTCCGTGGTCACTCAGTCCCGGGCCCCAAGGTTCCTTTCCACCTCCTGCAGAGCGGTGCATGTAGATAGTTCAGGTGAAGCCTGCAACACTGCCGCCAAGCCAATGAAGGGGAAAACAACCTCAAGCCTATGGGCCAGATTCTGCTCTCGCTGACAGTGGTGTAAATGCAGAGACACCCCCAGTGACTCCAAACTTGTATTGGAGCCACTGCGATCAGAATTGGATCGGATGTGCTGGAGACAGCCAGCAGAGGGGACGGGGCAGCACAGCTCTTCACCATGGCTCACTTCGGCAGGCACAAACCCAGCTTTCCAAGCAAGGAACCTGAGCCACGCAGGCTGTGAGTGACTGTGGCGCAAGACCCAGGACAGAGAAACTCCCTTGTCAGCACAACCCTTTGGGAAATGGACTGAGCCGAGAAACGTCCCGCTCCATTGGACTCACAGGGCCCCACTGGGCATTTGCATTACAACTTACGGAGTCACTGGGCCTGTCTTCCCAGATATCAGGAGGTGCAATCGCAGCCTGTGTAATACACCAGAGCTGGCTTTGATCTAACTAGCAGCAAGCTGGCTTGAGGAACGATAGCAGTGAAGTTGTGGCTGCACAGGTGGCTCTGCAGGCTAGTGCGGTGAGCCCAGGACCCCGGGTGCATACTCAAGGTGCCACCACCCATGCAGCTGTGGTGTCTCCGCTCATTTTCAAACTAGCTAGATTAAAGTCGGCCGAAGCACGCCTATGCATGCTGTAATCACACCTCCTGGCTGCAGTGCAGACACACAGGCACCTGCGACCTACCTCTCCCTTCTCTGGACCCCCGCTTTGCACCAGTGCGAGTTCACCATTCGCACAGAGCCTCTCCTGACTCTCACTGGGGCCAGTTACTGAAAGATCAATCCCAGGGGGTGCAAAATGCAACAAGAATCACTATTCCCGACTCATATTTCACGCCCTCTTTGTCCACGGGGTAAGCAGTGACCCCGGCACCAGGCAGGGGAGCGTCTAGCTTCAGTGGAATTCAAACCCAGGGTGTCACACGCTGCAGTAGGTGAGCATCTCCGTGCCCCAAAGTGGTCCCCAGCACCGTTGTTTCTGACTTACTTTCTTTTTCCCCTTGAGCCCACAACCAGGCCTCTCTGTCTCTCCTGATGGCCTCACAGAACTGGTCCCCCACGATGGAGAGGAGATACTTGGAAAGGCTGAGGCTGGTGCTGATGTCCTGGGCCCTTCTCTCCCTGCTGGAGATCCTCAGGCATAAACTCTCGCCCTCGGCTTCGTCCAGCGTGGAAAATCCATCCACGCTCAGCTCTCCGCTGTCAGAGAACACGAGCCTAAAAGCAGCACAGAGAGGACTCAGGGATGGTCACAGCAAGGAGAAAACTACCAAGTGAGAGAGTGTCCAGGAGCTGCTAGGCTGGCTACCTGTGGACAGCAGGCAGGTAGCAGGGCTTTAGCATTCCAGGGCCAGGTTTCCTGAAGGGATAAAACTCCAGAGCCCATAATCTCAACCCAGATTCCCAGATTAGAAAGCCAGAAGGGACCACTGTGATCATCTAGTCTGAGCTGCGGAACACAGGCCCGAGAACTTCCTTGAATTACCTCCTCATTGAACCAGAGCAGATTTATTAGGAAAACATCCAGCAGTCTTGATTCTAAAATTGCCAGCGATGGAGAATCCACCACAGCTCTCGGTAACTTGTTCCAATGGTTAATTACCCTCGCTATTAAAAGTGGGAGCCTTATCTCTCGTCTAAATTTGTCTCACTTCAATTCCCAGGCATAGGCTCCGGTTATACCGTTATCTGCGTGACTGAAGGGCCCTCTCTTGTCAAATATTTGTTCCCCAGGCAAGTACTTATAAACTATGATCAAGTCATCCCTTAACCATCTCTTTGCTAAACTAAACTGATGGGGCTCCTGGCGTCTAACACAAGAAGGTGTTTTCCAATCCTTTCATTCAGTGGTGCCACAGAAACCTAAGCACAACCTTGTGTGGGCCAAACATTTTGATAAGATTTGAAGTCACCTGTATTGATTTATATTTTAAGTTTAGCTTGTTTTGTAGGTATTTAGATAGAAACAACCTATGTCCAGTATTGTCTATTTACACACTTATGTAAACTAAACTGTTGTAAACTAAACATGATGACAAAACGCTAATTACTCGGCCATTAGTATATTGTGTTGAAGCAGGCCGCGGGCTTTATGCAATGTTCTGGAGGGCCATGTACGGCCCATGGGTTGTAGGTTGGGCCCTCCTGCTAATTGTTCCCGTGGCTCTTTTCTGAATCCCCTCCAATTTATCAACATTCTTCTTGACTTGTGGGCACCAGAACAAGACAATATTCCAGCAGCAGTCACACGAATATCAAATAGAGAGAGAAAATAACCTCCTTACACCTACTGGACATTCTCCTGGTGATATGTCTAAGGACTGCATTAGTCCTTTTGACCACAGGGTTGTACTGAGAGCTCACATTCAGCTGTTATCCACCATGACCCCCATGGCTTTTTCAGAGTCACCGCTTCCCCCAAACAGTCCCCCAACAGAACTGACATCTGGTTACAGCATTGTGGTGAACACACTGACTCTAACAAACAGCACCATCAGATCTTTAATACACCCACTGGCAAAGGACCCTGATAGCTCTCTTCACACAGAACAGCAGCCCCTACTGTATCAACCACGCACCTCCTGGTTTTGGCCAGAGGGGTCCCATCCAAATACTGGTTAAGCTCAGCCCCATTAGGTTGTGAGATCTCCTGTGGTGGCAGGTGCATAAAGCTATACAGAAGGGAAGGTTGTTGCCGTCTGTGACATACAAGGGGGTACTGCCCCCCTTTCCCTGCCTTCTGCAGTGGTTTGATGGTGTCTGTGATTGCAGCCAGCTCTATCTTTTATTACTGTCATTGCATTATGGGTCTGTCCAGCACTATCTTTTATTACTTGTCATTGCATTTTATGTCAGTTTCTCAAAAGCAAAGCCAGGCCAGCCTGTAGGGACAGGAGGTGACGGACAGGAACACAGTGGCATGGAATGGAAGTGTAGAGGAGTTGGGATAGGATGGGCATTATTTGTGTTACCATGGTACTTAGAAGCCCAGGCATGGCCTGGGACCCCATTGTGCGAGCTGCTGTGCAAACACAGAACAAAAAGCTGTCCCGGTCCCAAAGACTTTGCAATCCAAAGGCAGGATGGTTCCCTACATCAGATCTCCTGGGGCCTTCCACATTCTCGTTTTAAATGTCCAAGCAATGTGACTCCCACCCTGTCCCTGGGGAGCAGACTCCGCTGCCCAGCTGATCTCACTGTTCGGAAGCTCTTCCTGATATCCCAACCCAGTGTCTCCTTTTTTAATTTAATACTCACTTCTACCCTCTGCTTCCTGGGGGCTGCAGGAATGAGCAAACGCCCTGTGTGGGAGGGCCATTGCCAATAGCAGTCCATGCTTCCCCAAATCATAGCATAGGCTCCCCCCGGCACGTTATCTTGCAGGCCCCAAGGGTACCACTTCTCAGTGCCACAGGAGAACTGAAGAGGACAGCTGCATGGGTGCTCACCTTCGGAAATGCAGGAGCCTACAGAAGGTCTCCATGGGTTCTTCCTCCTCCTCCTCTGGGGGCACGGCGCCCCTCCGGTCCTTGGAGGCACAAGCCCGACACCTCTCAATGCAGATAGGCAGGGCCAGACACGGAATGCTCTGTAGGTATCGCTTCTCCTTCTGCTCTCTGGCGTCCTCTCCGTTGCAACTCAGGAGCCCTGGGGAAACAACATGGGGTTGAGCACCAGCTACGAAGACACCGGCCAAGATTCCTTGCCAAGATCCTCGCACACCTCGGCTGGGGGGATGCACCAGAAAGGCAGCCTAGCAGCCTAGTGCAATGTCGCCACGTGAACTTATGGAACCCGAGAAGGTGGCAGAATGTCTGATCACATCTGAGTGATTCCCTGCAACACCCGAGCCTAATTCCGCCCTATCTCCATCTAAGCTCCCCTCCTTCCCTGCCACTGAGGAGAGTGGGTAAATCAGGAAAGACGACAAGGCAAACTGAACAGGCAAAATCCATCCTTGGGTAACTCCACTGGCCTCACAAGAGATGAGTGACGGGACTGAGATCCCCTGGAGGTGTCAAGAGAGGCACAGACAGAGGAGTGGCTGCACAGAGGGTGGAGAGGTAGGTCGCTCAAGGTGATGGATGAATCCAGGGGACCAAACAAGATCCTGTGGCCTCTGATGCTCACTAGCTCCCTCCCCCTGGCTTCTGCAGCTCTGTCCTCCTTCATATCCTTGGGGCATCTCACTGACTCCCATACACTGAGCGTCAGAATCAAACTGGTCCTCTTTCATGGCCCTGCTTCATTCATATCTGCTGCCATCTCTGACTTGGTCTCCTTTCACATTCGCTTCCCTGCTCTCTCTGCCTTCACCAATGAGCCAACCTTAATGCCCCTTCTCTGTCCTCCTTGCCCAGGCATCTTCACCCCTTCTTTTATGCTGCCTCTTAAGCAGGATTCTCATTTGACTGCGAGTCTTGCAATATTTGGTTCCCCCCGCCCCCAGCTCCAGAAGTCAAGTGATTACAGGAAAATCTCAGCTTGCATTTAAAACAAAAACACACAGTAACTTTCTAGCCCTTGTGGTGGGGGAGAAAAGCTTGAGAACATGACCCTAAAGGCTCTGGAACCAGAAAGCACCCCAAAATAATTGTCTGTAAATCATCTCATGATTTTGGGGGACTCTGTTCATGATTGCTGAATGCTTGAAGTTGGCGACATGCTGGGAGTTGCACTTGGAATGCTGTCCACAACCCCACACCACCAGTCCCCTGGCCACATTCAAGTCCCTCCAAGAACCATTAGGCTGTGTCTGTCCCTTACTGGGTAACCACACAATTACTCTTATTTTATATCTGCATTGCCAGTCATGATCGGTGCCCCCATGTGCTGGGTGCTGCACAAACATCCAGGAAAACATAGCCCCCCCGCCGCAAAGAACTAGTGATTATTGTCCCCGTCACCCTCCCTCACCGCCTAGCCTTTTAATGGCATGCTTGTGTTGCACCATGTTAATTTGCCCTGTATGCTCTATGGGACAGGGACCCCAACTGAATGCGTTTGGAATGCTGTCCCCCACGGAGAGGGGGAGGAGAGGAGAGGGCCAAGCAGGGAGCACTAGAGAAAAGTTCCCTGGTCCTGCACTTTCCCAGCCTAGCCGTTTTCTAAAGCATTTGAGCTGCTGTGGAAGGGAGGAGACCTGGGGAGACATTTTAGCCCCCACCACCAGGCACTATGAACAAGGATTTAGGGACCAAGTCCCATCTCCTTCTCTCCTGGCTCCCTCCATAACTGAAGAGCAAAGTCAAAGCTATTCCAAATCATGGGCTTCGCTCTTGTCGGTCTTTCTGTGCCTGAGCGCACATGCGTGTGCATTTACATGCACAAACACATATTTTTCATGCATGTGTATCTTGCTGGGGTGTGGCATTGCGTGTGTATGTGTGTGAGTGTGTGTGTTTGTTTTTGCGTGTCTGCGTTCATGCGCGTGTTTCTCAGTGACTGAAGAATGGGAATTGAATTATATCCTTCATCCATCCGCCTACACTGTCACCGTCGAATCTGAATGTCTCCGGCCCAATGAAAGTTGCCCCTGAACATGACTAGCCTGTGCCAATGCTCTGTGCTGGAGTCATGCTCTGCCCCGTGGACCAGGTCAGCTAGCAAAGGCTGTTCAAGCTGCCCCTCTGCAGGGGTGTCTTATGCAATGATGGAGCAGCTGCAGAGCAAGAATTAGCCCCACACCACCACGACTCTGGCCTAGCATCCCCCTGTTTCTCTGTTCGGCTACACGGGTTCCATGCTTCTTACCTCCCTCTCCTGCATCTGCTTTCCTTCCCATGGCTGGGAGCACCTCCCTCTGCTCCGGGGCCTCACAATCCTTCCTTGTGGGATCTAGCACCTCGTTCACTACTGCCTTTGAGCTCCGCTTTGCTGAATAGCTACCCCTGCTGCCACAGGGGCTCCAGAGATCCTCCCCAGAGACATGGCTGTGGGGCCGCTTAGCTGTCTGTTTGCCAGATCCGTCTGCTTCTTTGGCACTCTCCTGGCCTTCCCTCTTTAAAGCTTTGAACCTCAGAGGCAAACCCTCTTTGATCTGGCCAGGAGCCCCTTTGTCCCCGAGGCAACCAGCAGAGCATCTGAACTGCGCCGAGTGCCTGGTCAGCCAGGTCTTCTTCAGCTTGGTGTGGTGATTGCTGGGAGGGCAGGGCAGCAGGGAGGAAACCTTGCCCCGTTGGATGCCATGTCCTCCCAAGGCTCCATCTCCTTCTCGGCACGGCCTGGGCTTCTCATTTCTGGTGCCAAAGGAGTTGGCAGCGTCGCAGCCCACCCCCTGGCAGCTCTTGCAGCATCTCGGGGGGCAGTCCCAAGGGGAGCATTTGCAGGGGAGAGCATGAGCTGGAAGCACCTCCATCCCGGATGGGAGCTCTACTTTGGAAAGGGCAGGGGGCTGGGATCTGTCCGCATGCGGAGATCCTGAGGATTCCTGCAGCACCGCAGGGGGGCCAGGCTTCAGGCTTTGGTACATGAGGCTTTCGTCTTTGGACTCGGAGGGCCTGGCCGGTGCTTTGCCGAGAGGATAATCCAGAACCAGGGGCCGGCTGGACCACAAACTCTCTGCCACCTTGTGCTTTAGGTAGAACAGTGGCTGACCCATTTGGCCATGGTTTTTCGGAAGGGTTTGGTCACTGGGAGGGGCCAGTGCCATGCACCCCCTCTGCTCAGCTCCCTTCCGCGTGGGCTCTACGTAGGTCAACTCCAGCTTGCTCTCTCCATCTCGCTTCACCTTCCCCACTTCGTACTGGCCGAGCAGCCGAGGCTGCGCCCGGTCGGGCACAGGGGTCAGGTCCTTTCCTGTGTGGGGAAAGTCAGGATCCTTCTTCTGGTAAAACTCCTAGAGGGGAAAGAGCAAAGTGCTGAGTGGAGTCAGTGCGGGGGGGGAGATTTTAGGGGGAGAAGAGTGAGAGGAGCAAGTGTGTTTGGGAGAACAAGGGCAGGCCCAGTGGGCACACCTGCCATACTAACTGCAGAGGACACAGGGACTTGTGCTTAGAGCACTGGGCTGGGAATCAGGATATGTGGCTGTGCCCTGGACTCGGTGCGACCCTGGGCTAGTCTCACGAGTCAGGCTTTGCAGATGCACTTTGCTCCCACCACTTATTTTAGGTTCTTAAATGGGAGCAGCTGGGTCTGAGCTCTTTAGGAAATCTGGCCCCTTGTCTCTCTGTGCCTCAGTTTCCCCACTGGTAAAATGGGGATAATACTCCTTCCTTTCTCCCTCCCTGTGTGTGTCTGGCCTGTTTGGATTATCAATTCTGTAGGGCAGGCACCGTCTCTTACCACGTGTTTGTACAGCACCCAACACAACTGGTCCCCGGTTTTGGCTGGGGCCTCCAGGAGCTGCTGGAATACCAATAAATAATACTAAACCCCTGCTCGGGTTAAACCCTCACTGACTAAGGAAAGAATGAGCCAGGGCTTCAAGCTTTACCTGGCACATAAGCAGAGCTTATCATTTCCCCAGTGCTTCGCCATCCTTAAATGACTAACCTTCACAGCCCCCCGGCGAGGCAGGTCAATGACATCATTATCCTGGTTTTACAAACGGAGGCATTAACCCGGGACTCACCCAAGGCAGCAGAGGGGAGTCCGAACCCAGGAGCTGCCATTCTCGGATGGCGTCCGTGTCCTGTCCCAGTGCCAGACAGCCTCTCACAAGGGCCATAGCAGCACTGCAGGGGACCCTCAAGCACCTGGCCTCTACCCCCGTTAGCACGACTCAGAAAAGTGCCATGAATTCACCCTCAGTCTGCGTCAAGCCAGAAGGTTGAAGGGATGTGGTCTTCCACTGCTACAAACTGTCCCGTCTCTCACTCCTGATCTACCGACAACATCCCTTCTTAGGGATCGCCCTTGGGCTCCCCCCAGTCAGACAGGGAACACTGGAGACCACGCTCACTCACTTCCTCAAAACACTCGCATCTTGTCTGGGACGTCTCTAGCACTCCGGCGTCAGAGGGTCTGTCTCCACTGCACACTAAGCCCAGGCTCCAACTCAAGCCCCACTTCCATCCACACATAGATGAGTCTGACTTAGGGCAGCAAGGACTCAGGACCCGGGTTCTGCATCCCTGCAGAGTGGATGCAGCTCAAGCCGCAGACCCAAGTCAGAAGGTCTGCGTAGTGCAGGGTGGATGCGTTAGCGCAGCTGTGAGACCTGGGTCCCACAATGGAAGTCAAGGTTTACAACGCAGCATGGACGCTCATGCAAAATACCACATCCACAAACCTGGGTCCCACAGACCAGGCTTTGTGTGCAGTGCAGAGGGGTCAGCGGCAGCATCTAGACAAATGTTCTGGGAGAGTGGCTCCCAGCATTTTCAAGCACCTGCACCCAGCTAAGGACCCAAACCCCCATACTGGAGAGGGGGGCCTAGAGCACCAGCCGGAAAAGCCAGAAGCACTAGCACTGGGGTGTGGTGGGGTATCACTGTTTTGCAGCCTCCAGCAACAGCATTTCCCTACACAAGACACTGCTGGAAATTTAGCAAGACCCAGCAGCTGGCCATGAGCCTGAATCACTCCCTCTAACAAGCACCCCTACCAACTGCCGGTTCAAGGCCTGGCCTCGTCACCCAGGGCAAGCACAACTTGGGGGAGATCCAGTGACACCAGGCAGATATTCCCCAGGGATATCTGCAAACCAACAGCTGCTTTCATATTTAAAAGTGACGGGCTGGCTACTACTCTTGGGGAGACCTCACAGGCGTTTAACCCTCTCTAGTCTTGTTTCTTGCTCAGTGCAACATGCTGCTTGGCTGATTCTGGGTGCTAGAGTGGCTGGTTGAATTAAGACCCTGGCTGTTCCCTATGCAGCTCCCCAGGGAGAGAGTCCAGAGCCGGTTGGGCTAGCACAGAGGAGACTATTCCCGATGGAGAACCCTGGTTCTGGGTCCTAGTTAATGGGTTATGTTGTCCACTTGATCCAGACATGTATCCCTGGTTGTCTCCTACCTAACGGTGCCAGCAAGGACCTTCCCGATTCATCCTCTGAATACAAAAGCATCCAGGGTTCAGTTGCCACTGAGGTCTAACGCCCACTCACAGGTCTGCTTCTTCCTCTGCCATGTCACCTGGCTTGCACTCCCCTTTCTGCATGTGCTTTTGCATGAATGGTTGGGCTCATTTCTAGCAAGAGATCAGTCCAATGGCAGGTCAGGGAGCAGGTCTGCAATTCACTCCTGAGCCCGGACATCCTTGCTGGGACCTTGTCCATTGCTAACCTCCAGCCCCAGAACATGAGATGTCTCCAATACCCAATACCTCCCAAAGAGCATGCAATAGATTGTGGAACTAAGGGTGCTTAGTATGATAGAATCGAGGTTAAGGAACTGGGCTTGGATTTAAAGGGCCTGACTCTGCCACAGACTCTTTGAGTGACCTTGGGTGAGTCATAATCGCTCTGCACCTCAGTTTCCCCCATGGAATAACCATACTTTCCCTGCCTGTCTTGTCTAGTTAGACCGGAAGGTCTCTGGGGCAAGGACTGTCTCTTGTTGCCAGATGTTCAAAAGAGAGCTCAGCACTCAACAGCATTGTTCTCAGTGATGCTGCTGGCCACTAGTGTGTGTTTGTACAGCACCTAGCATACTTCTCTCAGATGGGGCCGCCCTCCCGGTGCCACTGTAACACAAAGAGCAATAGCTGTATAGACTCCAAGCATTTACCTTGTTTCCTGAGCTGGAGCAGGTTTCAAAAGCCAACGGGGTCTTTGTTCTTGGATGGGGTCCCAGGTACACCGGCTGACTCCATGAGCGTGGGTAAGGTGCCTGATGCCAATTGGGGTCAGCGTACTGGGCCTCTCCCAAGGCAGAGGGGCAGTCCTGGAGCTGGTGAGCCAGGGCTAGGCTGGCCAAGCTACTGCCATAGGCAGACTCAGCTGGAGTGCTGGCTGGTACGATGGAGGAAGCCAAGAAGGGGTTCCTCTCCGCCAGCTTGGCCTCAAGAAGGAAGGGGCAGTGGGTGCTCAGGTGGTGGAAGGAAGGGGGGTCACCCGCGCTGGCGGAGGGGAGGGAGTCTTGCTCAGACAGCTGGTAAGGTTTGTTAGTGGCAGCCGGGCTTTGGTTTTCCAGCCCAGATAACGGCAGGGGATAGTTGTGGTAAGCATGGCTGTACAGGGCCAGCTGGCTGGCCAGCATGGCCTCTGTCCACATAGGTCCAGGCCTGTCTTTATTCTGCTCCGTCCATCTGATATTTACCTCCCCGTTCTCGGGCTCAGAGTGAAGCTGGAAATTGGGCGTCTCCTTCGGTTGCATCCTCCTGGGGGGCTGGTGCCTGGCCTCCATGTGCTTGGAGAAATCTGCTTCAGCTGCAGGATGGTATGGAGAGTCCAGTGCTGTCTCCAGCCCCCCGAGGGTCTCTTGGCCCCATCTCAGACACGGAGAGAACTCCTTCGCCCTCTCGGCATGCTTCCACAAAAAGGCCTTCTCCCCAGGGTGCAGCGCTGAGTCGGGCCCAGGCACGCAGCTCAGGTCCACCCCGTCCTGACAGCTCTTGGAAGGGATCCCCAGCGCCACACTTCTGCTCCTGTGTGCGGCCCCAACCATGCTCTCTAGCACCTGAGTTTCTTGGGCTCCTCCCTGAGGTCTCCTCCATCTCGGCGCTGCCTCCCCGTTCTTGGCGTCACTCTCCATGGTTTGTTCCCCGTCATGTGGTGCTGACTGTCCTCCCAGGTGCACTGTACCCTGTTGGCAAACAAAACTCAGCATGAGGACGGCAGGGAGTGGTGCTGGGCTGGGTTTGGGACTCGGCATACGGTAGACACTGAAGGTTTCCACAGCTACTAATGACCTAGAAGAGGATGTGTGGGTTTGGGATGGAGGCTGGCTTATATTCTAGATCCACTCAGGATCTGCAGGGAGCTTCTCCATTCACCTGAGGGAGCACGTCACATTGAGCTTTTGAGAACTCTCTCCAGAAACCACAGGCTTCATGCTCATTTCTTCCTCCTTCCACCCCTTTGACAATGATTCTGTGGCTATAACACCTCCCCCCCGCCCCCAGCTTTCTAGCAGGGATGGGTCTGATCCCGATTCCTGGATCCAACACCCCCAAAGTTTGGTGAAGGTCAGATCCAGAACCGAACCGTGCAGCTCTGGCCCATGTCTGATTTCTAGTGGCTCCTCTGCTCAACCTCCCAATTTCCTCTCTGACCTGCCCCCTCCCAGGGACCCCTCATCTCCATGGGGGGATGGGGTGGAGGGTCCGTCTGCCCTCTTCTCTGCCCTGCGTAGGGAATGGATTTGAATTGCTGTGCTACGCCAGGGTGAAATGTTTTGTAACCTCCCCATGCTGAAACTGAAGCTCCCATGACAGCAGATTGTATAACACGCTGGGCAACTCTCCAAGGAGACACACACACACACGCACATGGCCACACCCTACCACCCCAAGGCGTGTGTACACACCACCCTCTGCAGCACAGACACAGTCCACACAGCAGCCATATGGCACCAGGGAGTGTCCTCTGCACAGACCACATGGCGTCCCATGAACTGCCCACACCCTGAGAAGCAAGCTGTGCAGTCCCCTGTGGAGCTCATGACCTCATGGACCATGCACCACCTCACCCATTCCAGAAAGCAGGTTCTTTACCTCCGCCCTTTGAGAACAGCGGGATGTGGCCTGAGTCTCTAGGACAGCAAGCGGGCCTGAGAGTAGCTCTGCTGGGGTTCGTGTGAATGGAGCACCATCCCCATCACTGATGGGTTCCACATAGGAAGCAGGATGGGGAACCATGAGCCACACAGGCAGGAATAAACAGCATGTGCTTGTTCCCCACTCCAGAGCTCAGTGCACTTTACTTACACATGCAGCTAAACTAGAGCAACATTCAGAGATCGGGAAACTGAGGCAGAGAGCGGCAGTAGCTTGCACACCACAAATCAGTAGCAAAGTTGGGAGCAGAACCCAGGACTCCTGAGTCACAGGCCCCTGCTCCAATTAGCTCACACTCTCCTCCCTGAGCTGGGAACTGAACCCAGGAATCCTAGCGCTGCTGCCCTACTCCAACAAGGACACCACACCCCCTTGCCTGAGTTGGAAAGAGACGCCAGCAGTCCTGACTCAAAGCACCCTGCTCCCACTACTAGACCCAGCTCCCTCCCTGAGCTGGGAATAAAGCCCATTTCTCCTGACTCACAGTTTCAAGTTCTAACCACAAGACCATGCTGCCACCTCTGGGATTCAGCCCAGCAGCTAGGGAGGCAAGTGGGAGGACAAGGAAGGTTAGAGAGGACACAGACGTCTCCCCATGACCCTCCTTAGCCCTTCCACCGGCCCTAGCAACAGGGCGAGTGGGGGGAAGAGGAGGTATTGTGTTGAATTGCAGAGAGCCATGCAATCATCGCAGCGTGATCCGCTGATACCACGTTGCAATACTAATCTAGCATTTATAGAGCACGCAGTAGCCATTATCTAATTAATCCTCCCTACATGCCTGCTAGAGAAGACAATATGCCAACAAACCTCTCCACTTCAATAGCATCTAAAAAGGCTTTACAAACATTCATGTACTGCACCCCTCTAAGGTCAGTATCATTACCTGGGGAATGGGGAAACTGAGGCACAGGGCGATGTGATTTGGTAGAGCTGGGAACAGAACCCATAAATCCTGACTCGTAGTCCCCCTGCTCTAACCACTAAACAACACACTCTGTCAAAGGTGTGAACAGAACCCAGGAGTCCTGGCTCCCAACCCCCTGCTCTTGCTGACCAGCTGATGGCCTCTTACAACGCTTTCAGCCCGTTGTTGCACCTATTAAGTGGTGATGATACATGCGAGATCGTCACTGGGGCATGGGAAGAGAAAGAAGGACCAACTGAGCCCAGAAGACCGCCCTGCTGGGCTCCCAGAGCTCAGCCCCACAGCATCAACTGCCAGAGAACACGACATGCATGAATAACCCTAGTCCTGAGAGCATGAGATGTCAGTCAGCTGCCAGGAACCATGGGGCTGGGGGTGGGGGAAGGAAAGGAGCTGGAGAAAGCATTTTGCTGAAGCAGGAAGTTCTACACATGATTCCCCTCGGCCCCCATTATCCCAGGCCAGCTCTCTGCGCACAGATGCAGCATTGATACCACTGGCTCACTTCTGTAGCATCTCTAGTCCCAAAGGACCCTACTGGCACCGAGCAGCTCCGCAGCGGCTGGATCCACCCCCGCTGGCAGGGAGAGAGGCAGATTCCAACTCCCTGTGCCAGCGAGTCCGAGTGCCCCACCCATGTATTCACCCCCGGGCGAAGGCTGCTGATGTTTCCCAGAGGTGGGTGGTTATACTAGGGAAGAGCAGATTCAGAGTGTGCTGTGAGCGCCAGAAGGGACCTGCCGCTAGAAACTCCCCAGGAGATGTACTTCGTTGAGGGGCCCTGCTGCACACCTCTTCCCTCTCCAGAACGACCTGTTCCGGGACTGCACCGGTTGCCAGTGGCACCCTCTGGCAGAGGAGGGGCTGCAGCACCTGGACCTGCCATGACCCCACGCCTCCCAAAGCTGCCTCACTCCCCCAGGCCCAGTGCAGCTACAGATGAAGCTTCAGAAACTACGTGATAGAAGCCAGCGAAACAGAGGGGTGAATGTAACTCTATGTCTGCAACAGCTAGTGAAATGCAGCCACCTCTAGGGTACATGACAGCAGTTGTCTAACCGCTCACAGGGGCAGATGGGCAGAAGGTGATCCCCCAAGCTGGGGAACCGAGTGAGAGAGGCTGCACGGCAGAAGTCCATCTGTGCCTTTCTCTTTGCTAACATTCAGTCTGGGCCATTCTGCCCTGCTGAGATTCCTGCCGTGCCCTGGGATCACAAGGAGATCAAAGTTCTGTTCCAGTTGCTGCTGTTACACGGGGGGGCCCCACCTCTGCCAGGGGAGGAATGTACTGTACATCTCTGACCAGCTTACGCAGCTGGCGCCCAGCCGGCTTGGCACAGACCTGCAGCCTGTGCCCAACCGTCTCTGCACGGTGCCAGAGCCTGGGAGGTAGCTGCACCGGCATAAGCGTCAGCCAGCTCCGTTCAGCAAGGTCAGCCCTTAGCATTGCCTCCTATTCTTGCCCTCCACAAAGCCCCCTTATCCAATGGAGTTAAAAGGAGGTGGTGATGGTGGGGGGGAGGGGAATCTCACATGAGCCTGTGGGGGCTCTTCTGGGGGAACGAGGCAGGACAAAGCTGGGTTGGATCCCCTGTGCCATGGGTGGAATGGGTTTGGGGGAGAATAGGTTAGCGGAAGCCCTGTGGCTGCCTAAACAGGAGCATACTGCAGCAACCCCAGGGTCTCAGCAGAAGCCAGAGTAGGGAGGGCAGCTCTCCGGACACAGCTGTTGTGGGGGCTTGCGGAGCTGCCTGGAGTCTGAGAGTAGACTCCTGGCCTTCTCTTGCTTGCCCCACCCAGCATTGTCCCTGCCTGGCTCTTGGTTCAAAACACCATGAGCATCAAAATCCATTTCACCACCCAGCTCTCCATCCTATCCTGCTTGCTGGGCTCTCCCTCAGCCCCCGGTTCCATTGCCATGGGGCTGAAGGTGTCTCTCCTTTCCCATTGCTTGCCCAGTGCACTGTGTTTACATTGGCTGTAATCCTGGAGGCTGACTCCACTGTTTATTGGCAGGACAGGCCTACACCGGGCAGGTGCCGAGCAACCTTCCTCCACACCTCTAGGGGAAAAAGCAGAGTTTGGTCACCATGGCCCAGTCCAGCCTTGACTCTCGCCCTGCTCAAACTGCCCAATGTTGCCAGCTGCAGGTGTGGCTTTGTATTGGGGGCACTTCTCCCCTTGGAAATTCAACCAGTTTATTACATTGAAATGCCCAGAGACCTGAGACAGTCTGCTGGGAAAGCAGATAGACCACCAAAGAGGCAGTAGATGGTAACAGCTTTCCTCAGGGCTGGATCTGAACCATCAGCCTAAAAGCCAAAGGCTCTTTAGCCCACCCCGAATTCCCCAGCCCACACAGTCCCACCTCCATTTAAATCACAAGCTATTGCTATTAACATCTCGGGTAATCACCTGTGATGGTGCTGGGCTGATTCATTTAGGGAGCTCCATGCATGACCCTTATTCAGTTTCCACTTCCATCATATCCCAGCTGGTGGAACGCGGCACTCCGTAACAATAGGCTGCAGTTTTGAAGGATCAGGGAGCAGGGCTTGGAACTCAGTGGCTCCTAAGCCAAGGACAGTGTCTTCAAGAGACAAGACAGATTGAGAGACTCTAGATCCATTGACTAAAGGGATCTGGCTCTGGGATTTGAAGCAGGCAGAAAGCAACCCGAAGGGCTCCTTGGATGTTCTTCTCTGAATTCTGGAGTTGGATTTCTTGATCCATTGGTTTGTGAGTCTCAGTAGTGTTCCTTCCAAAAGTCCTTTGATTAAGTCTCTCTCCAAGTGTGCTCTGGGGTGGTGAGCTATGGGGAAAGAACTGTTACAGGGAAAGCTATGAGAAGGCAGAGGAGAAAGAGAGAGGGGACTCCCTCGCGCCTAAGGGCCATCCAGTCTCAGATATCTTCTGGCAGAGACAGGAGAAGAGGAATTTGGGGAGCTCTGCTCCCCAAACTCCAGCCACCCGCAGAGAAGGGAGACTGCAGCCTCCGAGGGCTCCGTACCAGAAGAGAACTCCTCCAATTACTCATCCGAAATAATGAGGGGACGCATGAGCAAATTACTTCGAGCTCCTCCCTGCCTCTGTGGGCTCCTGCCAAGGTAGCATCTGCATTGTGCGTGTCTGGCCTCTTTGCCAACCTGCGGCAGGTATGCCCAGTTACTCACTCTCCTCTGCTCCAAGAAAGCTCTTTTTGTTCCCAGCACCAGCCTCCCAGCTCAGTGTCAAGGTGTAAGCTCCTGATGAGAGAGTCAGGCTGGGCCAGATCTCAACCTTCCGAATGCCACACCCTGCCACGGGCAAAGCGGAAACAAAGAGCCTAGCAATCAGAAATGCTGAGCTCAGCAGCCCCAGAACTGGGGGAAAGGGCAGTGTATGGCCAAGGAGCGACAGGGCCCCGAATGGAAGAGGGAA
This sequence comes from Dermochelys coriacea, assembly GCF_009764565.3. Classification (NCBI taxonomy): domain Eukaryota; kingdom Metazoa; phylum Chordata; order Testudines; family Dermochelyidae; genus Dermochelys; species Dermochelys coriacea. The sequence goes on from NC_050093.1 coordinate 5,618,117, forward strand.
GGACTGGAATGCAGGGGTCACTGAGGGCTAGAATGTGGGGACCACTGGCAGAATGGGGTGGGGAGGCCAGGACTAGAATGACAGGGGGTGTTGAAGGGTAGGATTGAAGGTCACCGGCAGAATGGGATAGGCAAATAAAAATGGGAACCATGGGATGGGGAAAACTTTCACAGCATTTGTAAGACCCTCACTTTCATCAGCACAAAAATTCTTCCCTTTCAATGCTCATGCCCCTCTCTCCCTCAGTATATAGGAAACAGACAGGAGTCTAATCACAACGGGATATATTTCTAAAACTCCCTTCCCTAGAAATCTGTCCGTGGGGATGGGTTAGAACATGGAGTTCATTACCCCGCCCCCAGCTATTTCTCTGCCAGCTGAATTCAAATGCCCCAGAATCTGTCCATTTCTCTCGCTCTTTTCCCACAGCAACTTTTTGGAGTTGCCCCAGGTTCAAACTCCTAAGCACATTCATGCTGATTTGCTCCCGGATTCCCCAAATGGTTTGCAATCAATTGTCCCTTTCAAGATCTTTGGTTACTTTGCATGACCAAGAGACAGGCCCAAACTACAACGTTCATACAATCATGGGGCTGGAAGGGACTCCAGAGATGATCTAGCCCAGCCCCCCTGTGTTGAGGCAGGACCAAGTAAATCTACCCCATCCCTGACAAATGTGTAACAACCTGTTCTTAGAAACCTCCAGCACTGGATCTCAGCAGCACCCCTGCCCCCTCATTCCTCTCTACACAGTTTAGGGTGAGGGGGAATCCAGAATTTGGAGCTGTCCTATTATAAAGATAAAGGAAATTTACAAATTGCAGACCTGGGTTTGGGTGGCGAGGAAGGGGATATGGTGTGGAATTCAAGAGGAGCTCATTCTCCCATAATGAATTTTCCCCAATGGAAACACCAGAAATGGGGTGTGCCCATACATGCTGTGGTATGCACCCCAATTCCAAAATCCCACCCCCCGTCCCATCTCCAGAAAGCTGGGCAAAACGTGGGATGATTTAACCCACTGTCCTGAAGAACTAGGGTGAAATTAAACAGGACCTGGAAATGAATCCCCATGCTACATTTCATTTTGCAACTTCAAAACTCAACCAGTAGGGCTTTGCAAACCCCCACACCTACCCTTGGTTTTGCCTGATCTTTACCTGTATCCCACTAAACCAAGATCCTGCCCCTTGCTCCCATCTCCTCCAGGAAGTTCCTTTCCTGCAAAAGACACACACACATGTGTGCAAACACACACACACACGCACGCGTGCGCACACACACACCTTCTAGTTGGGTAAAGAGCCTCTTTCTTACAAGAAATGAGCTGGAGTTTGCAATAACTTAACATCTCACCAAACAATTGGGACGGAAAGAAAGCTTACGATTTTAAAGGAGATTCTGGCAGCTCGGGATTTTTAATCAAGAGCATGAGGCAGTTATGAAGAGTGTCTTAGGAAGCATTATCTCCCCCAGCGCCAAGGAAAGTGTGGTGAGGACTGATGGACGCGTGGGAGTAAAGAAGAGGAAACATTGTAGCCAGGCTAACGCATGAAATGTTTTCTTGGACCTTTTTGCCCAAGGGGTTCATTCACACACACAAAAAGCACTCCCCTATATGCACCGTGCATCCACGCACACTCAAACGGACATGCCTATATAAATACACAGCAAGATCCTGTCTTTTTATGATGTCTTTGTACAATGCCTAGCACAGTCCTGTAGGTGCTACCATGACACAAACAATAAATAATAACATGCATACCTGCACACTCAGAGACATACATATATATACAAACATGCATGCATACTCACCCAGACATACATATATACAAATGCACACATCCACTCACACAGAAAGAGATGGACAGAGGCAGAGACACATGCACATAACATATACAAGCCCCATATTTCATAAACACATATTTTCTGACTTTCTCCCAGACACACAGTTTATACTCATGAGCACTGACATATACCTGAACTTTGACAAATATTCACACAGGCACCATGAACACATGCTCATATTTGTGGCTAATGCTAATAAGTAATAATGATAGATATCTTGCGTTCCCTCTAGGCCCTTTCTCCCCACAGGAAGCCATAGCCCAGTGGTTCTCAAACTTTTATACTGGTGACCCTTTCACATAGCAAGCCTCTGAGTGCGACCCCCTTATAAATTAAAAACACTTTTTTATATATTTAACGCCATTATAAATGCCGGAGGCAACGCGGAGTCTGGGGTGGAGGCTGACAGCTCGCGACCCCCCATGTAATATCCTTAAGACCCCCTGAGGGGGTCCCGACTCTCAGTTTGAGAGACCCTGCCATAGCCCTTTGCTACTCTATACAGAGGACGCCAGGGAAATGCAGCCCCTTCTGGGCTGGAGGGCAGCAGCCACAGCATCTTCTCTAGCAGCTGGGAATCTGGGACACCAGCTCAAAGCCCACCGCTTAAGGAAAATACCGTGGGGATTTGAATATCCAGGCAGAGCCAACAAGGCCGCAGTTGTCTGATCCACACACATGAAAGTGCCCAGTGCTCAGTGTATTTGCAGGGAGATGATGCCGGACTTGCGGGGAGAGTTACTGTCAGGCTTATGTAGAGCGTGGGGGTTTCCTTACCCCCCCCACGTTATATAAACACGACAGCCAAGCATGCCACCCATCCACTTGCCCCACTTAGCTCCCCTCCACCTCCTCTATGCGCAGTCACCTCTGGAGGTAATTGCAGCAGTGGGTGCTCATCTTGAGGTGCAGGGGAGGCCTTTGGCGGATGGCACTCTGGGGGTGGGGGCAGAGGAGGGTGAGGGGAGGACATGGCTGTGGCCACAGGCTGCCTTCTTAAAGATCAGCAGCTGCTGTGTGCTCTGGCCTTGTGTGTGATGAGAGGCATTATTATTAACCCTTCCTGAATCTAGCCGGGCTGGGCTAGGTGCCAGAGCACTGACAAGGCTCTGTGGGGAAGGAGCGGGGAAAGGTGGGCTCTGGGCCTAGCACGGGGCCAAGGAGCATCTAAACCTGGTCTCTATGAAAGGGGGAGAGAGCAAGAGGGGAACTAATTCCAGTTCCCATAGCAACCACCAGTGCCGGAGCCACCCCCTTAGCAACCTCCTCAGAACGGACACATGTTCCATAGCAACACACCCAAAGGACATAGCGATGCCCTAAATGAACATGCACCCCATAGCGACATACCCAACAAGGGGACACAGACGCACACACATCCCCTACCAGCATGCCCAACAGGGGGGTACAGGCCCTCTAGCAATGCGTGCATAAACCATGCCCCCTACAGAGGGGAACACACATCCCCTAGCTACAGCCTCAACACTTCAGTATATCCTTGGGAAAGAGGAGACAGGGGAGAAAGAAAAAAAAACATCATGGTAGGAAATAACCTTCGCTGCTCTTCAAGGGTCCATGCATGTGTGTGCATGTCCGTCAGATATCAGGGCAATGACTGGGATCGTTATACATACGTCAGACTGGATTTCCCCTCTCCCTTGGCTGCATGCTATCCATTGAGACTAAATTCTCGGGGACAGAGACTCGTCTTCTTTTGTGGCCACAGAGCATCCTAGTGCCTCACAAGCACTGAGTACGTAAATAAATAATATGAAAGAGCACGTGCATGTCCCCAACATTTGCATGCGGGCCTATGGCAAAGTGCTGCCATATGATGGCATATGACATATGATGGAAGCGTATGTAAAAAAACGTGCAAGTCTTCGTCTGTGGGTCACCTTCTGTGTCCATGTCAGGCTATATATCCATGTGTATCCATCTATGCACGTGGGCACCTGTTCGTGTGTGCGTGTCTGTGTCGGTGCCAGTGCGGGTGCTAGCATGGGCATGCCCTGGCATGCATGCGTGGGTGGGTGTTTGCTCGCTGGGTAGCGTGCATGCCCGGGGGTACGTTGGAGACTGCTTGAAGTCGGGAACTCAACAAGTCCAATAAAAAGCCAAACAGAGACAGCCAGCGCCTGCATTTGGACTTGGGCCCACAGCAGCCTGGCTGCCCTACCTCCCAGCATGCTGAGCTGCCCCAGAACCTCCCTGGAGAAGGGTTAAACAAATACAATGACACAATCCCAACAGAAAAGGAAGGATTAAAAAAAATTTAAAAAAAGCAAATCATCAACCTCATGGCAAGAAAACAAAGACAAGACGCTGGCCGTCATGGTCCCTCTGCCAAGATCTTTCATGACTGAGCAAAGCCAGATAATATTTGATTCCTTCCCCACCAACTTTCCTGCCACCTCACTCTCTCTCTCCCCCAAGCCTGCACTCACCAGATCATCAACAGCCCCCCACCAACCCACGCACTCGGAGGTGCTGGAGAGAACATTGCTCCTGACCACTCAATGGTGCCTGGGAGGCGGAACCAGACTCTCAGGCACTTGGGCGTGCATTTGCTGAAGATGAGCCACAGCTCACCAACTATCTGCAGGCAGGGCTGCCCTTTCAACCCCATGGTGTGGCCCTTGTTGAGCCTCTCCAAGAGTCATTCTTCTGCAGAGATGGAGCCACAATAAAAGGGAGGGCCAGAGACCAGGGAAAGGATCAGGCATTGGCTTGAGGCATCAATGCTTCCTTCTTTGGCATGCAAGATGGGGCGGGGGGGGAGAGGCTCTCTCTCCCTCAGCTCTCCCCAGGATAGCTGCAGCCTGTTGGCAGTCACATAACTCCAGGAAGTTTGGTTCTCCCAGAAAGGTGGGGCAAGGGCCAGGTTGGTACAGGGCTCAGAACAGCCAGGGCCAATTCCCAGGACTCGGCTGGGTTTGCAGCTGTGACAAAACCTGGAGGGGAGGGGAAATTAGGTCTCGATAGCCGTAAAATGATTACCCTGGTGAAGCCAGAAGAGCACCAGGAGCCTAGTTAATAAATCGAGTTAATTATGATAGTGCCTATAAACCAGCCAAGAACGGGGCCCCACTGTGCCAGGCACTGTGCAAACACAGATAGAGCAGACAGTCCCTGCCCCAAAGAGTTTACAATGGTACAACCAATGGACAGGACAGGCACCGGGTGGGGGAAGGGGAAGAACACACATGCAGAGTGAACAAAGTGATGGCAGCAAATGGCCATGATTTTGGGGGCCGGTGGGAGGGAGTAGGAGGAGATCAGTTAAATGGGAAGGGAAGGCGGGAGAGGGGAGGGGAGAAGGGGAGCAGATGTGGAGTGAGGCTGAAATGGACAGGGTTGGTGCAAACAGCCCGTATGTACACAAAGCAGAAGGAGTCCAGCTGAAACTGCAGCAAGTTCTCTGAATGTCCAGAGGTCCCAGCTTGGGCTGTTTCTGCTCTATTCCTAGCAGCTGGAGCCTTTGGCTGGCTCCTCTCTGCAGTTTGCTCCCCAAGGCCACATGGCTGTGGTGGAAGGGGCCCCCTTGAGTCCCAGATTCCCCACTCACTTGCTGGGCACTGGGGTCTGTCTCGGCATAATGGGGCCAAGGGCCTGGCCTAAGCAGAGAAAAGCCAACCCGCTACTCTGAGCCAATCAGTGGCAACTCCTTCTGAACAGATAGTCCAGCCCCGGCTCTGTCCCTTCCACCTCCTGCACACAGTGGTATCCAGCAAACCTGCACTGGGCCCAAATGGGACCTTCCACTGGTCCAGAGACGCCTCCACCCCCAAGCTGGAAGAGCCGATTCAGAGCGACTCTGGATCTGACCAGGAACTAGAGAGCTGGGCCCTGCCTGGGTGGGGCTTTGTTGTGAATAGCCTTGCCCTAAGCCTGAGTTCTGCCAGGCCACTGGCGGTTACTGAATATCAGGGAGCCAGTGGGAAGCTTTTGCCCTTATCGGTTGGACAGCTTCTAAGAGGCAGAGCTGGGTCAAATCCCTCCCTGGGGTAAGCAGCCCAGCCCCTGCAGCAGTCACGGGGTGCTGTGCTTTTTACTCCAGGGCTGAGTTGAGCCAATACAAAAGAGAGTAGCGAGCGAACGCAGTGAGCAGGTCAGAGGCAACCCGACTGGCCGCTCCCCAGCGACGGCTAGTTTAGCTGCTCTGGGACCGGGTCAGAACAGAGGAACGGCAGCTGCCCAGGTGAGGGTTCTGCCTGGTTTGGTGCTGTGTTTTTTTTAAAAAAGGTGAGCTGAGGAGCTTTAATACCAAACGGTATAAACAAAAGCCTAGAAGACTCCCCCCCTCCCCGGTCCCAGGACAGCAGCTCCCGAATTAGAAACCTCGGTGACCTCCTCTGCTTAACCCCCTCGGCACCAAAGCCTGGGTGCCCTGTGCAGAGTCGAGGCTCGCACACTGCACAACAATGGTGTGGGATGAGCTGGAAATAGAGGCTGGCATTGCCCAGCAGGAAACGCCCTCCTGGCATGGATGAGTGACTCCAGGGCAGCTAACATGCTCGGGATCAGAGGGAGCTCTGCAACTGACAGGCTTCAATTTGGGGAGCAGACAATAGGGAGGGACGAGGTGTCAGGGAGGGAAAGGGAAGATCCAGCCCTAACCCCAGAGCCCATCTATGGCAGGAGGGGCCCTGAAGTTTCTAATGCAAAAGGCTTGTTTCTTATTACAACGTGCTCATTAGAGATGGCTGGGAAGGATGAAATAGCCACTGAGCCTGGCTCGACCTGAACCGACCCGCCACATCCCCCCTCCCAAAAGCATTGGCGGAGCAGCATCACCCCTTTTCCCTCTTCCTCCTCCGAGATGGATTCACTCCCCTCGCATCCCAAACTTGGCTCTGCGGAGGAGAGGCGCACGCGTGTCCCCCTACAGCACAACCCAGGCCAGCTCCTTGGGGCCAGACCTAACGAACAATATCTCAGCAGCTGATTCAGTCTCTCCCTGCCTCTCTCTTTTCTCACCATGCAAAATAGCAACAAGATTTCCCCCCCTGAGCATGTCCAGATTGCTTAGCACAGCAACCCCTTGTCTGGGGCACTCTCGCTCACAGCTTTTTTATTTTCTCCCTCTATATGATTCCCCCACCCCTTTCCCTTCCTGTTCCTTAATTTCTCTGAGCACCCAAGCCCTGTAAGTGGATCCCTGTTGGAAAGCTAAACACACACACACACACACAAATCGAAAATCAGCCCAGTATGGACCTACCTGAGGCTATGAAGAAAATGAAGATGAAGTGGGGTGGGGAGAGGAAGGGTAGGGGGAAGAGGAAAAGAGACCTTCCTTCCCCTTCTCCCTCTAAACACCAGCTGAGACGGACAAGAAAGCTATTGCTAATCTGCGCCTGGTGCTTGAAAACGTCAAACCTTCAGGAGTCTGAAAGCTGCAGCAGAGCGGAGGGCATGGGAGGACATCCACTCCCACACGAGTAGCTTTCTGGGAATTAGGGACACAGCCCAACTGCTCTGGCAGCCTCACTCCCCTTCAGTTCTGGCTGACGGTATGGCTTGCTTGTCCCGGACAGCTGCTGAATGGGAGTCACACACACGAACTCCCACTGCCCGGACTGGCGGGGGGGGGGGAATGTGGGGCGATGGGAGGAAGATGGCTCGGGGGCAAATGGGGAAGGCTGATATCTAGCATTGAAGCAGCGCGTTGCAAGCCTTATCGCATTAGTCTTTCCAGAAAGGATCCCCCTTTTACCGATGGGGAAATTGGCGTGGGGAGATGAAGGGACATGCCAAAAGCCACACAGCAAATCTGTGGCAGAAGTAGGAATAGAACCCAGGGGTCCTGACCCTCCCAGCTCTCCTACCCTAAGCAAGAGGCTTCACTCCCTTGCAGAACTGAGAAGATAACCCAGTGTCCTGATACCCAGGACCACTATGCTAACCAAAAGTCGCAAAGCCTCTCACAGCTCAGAATAGAAACCAGCAGTCCTGAGCCCAGTGCCCTACTCCCCGCAACCCTGACTCTAACCAATAGTTCATGCTCCCCTCCAAGAGCCAAGAAGGGGCTCCCAGTCCCCTGTTCATGCCTCATGACCATACTACCTCTCTGTAGGGAGATGGCTTTTTTTTTAAACCCCTCCCCCCCGCACCCTTTCCCTATAAGCCAAGCCTGGCCAAGAGCACCGCACTTTTCAAGAGACTGATCAGCACAAGAACTGAGGGACATACGGTCCATGGGTCTGAGAAGAGAGGAGCATTTTGGGGGTGTAATGAGTGTCATTTTTTTTCATAGTACTACTAAGTCACAAGAACCCTGCTAGAATCAGGTATTCAGTAGCCTCTTAAAGGGATGAGCCTGGTTAAAGGCATGGCGCCTCTTAAAGGGATGAGTCCAATCCGAGACCTTGCATCTCTTAAAGGGATGAGTCCAATCCGAGACCTTGCATCTCTTAAAGACTCTGCCTTTAACACCCTCTGCTGCCTCAGCGACAGTGTCCCTCCACCGTCAGTTTCTTGTTACACCCCGGGTTCCCAAAAGCAGGCACTGAGCATTGGCTGGTGTCCCAAACACTTGGGGACGGGGCAGACTCGCATCCCTTGGGTTCCAGACTTGGCTCTGCAAAGAAGATGCAAGCCTGCATGCATCCCCTTGCATCGCAACCCAAACCAGCTCCTTGGGACTGGATCTAAGGAACGATACCTCAGCAGCAGATTATCTCATGATTAAATCTCTTCCTGCCTCTCTCTTTCCTCAGCATGTAAAATGGGAAGGAGACTCCCCACCCCCACCCCGAGCTTTATTATCCCATCCGCCCCTCTGCAGTGCGCACATCACCATGGTATCTGGTTGATATTCTAAAGCACAGGCTCCCTTCACGTGCAGCCACAGGGACTGCAACCCCAAGCTGCATGTGGGGGCATCCTATAGGGCAGGGCAAGTGCCTACTGCAGGACATATGCTAGGGCAGCCAGGGCTCTCCCAGGACACACAGCTGACCTCTCTATGGCTCTCAGCCTGGATCCCCTATCCCCTTCCTTTCCCTGGTTCCCTACCACCAGGCAGACCCCACTCCCCCATAGTCTGAGTCACCCTATCAGGTGTCTGGGAGATTCCCCGGGCACATCCTACTCTTCAGGGGTTTCTTAAAGTAAGTCACAGTGGCGTGGAACTGAGCCATATAACCCCAACCCTATGGAGGAGAGTGCCAGCCGTGAGTCCTGCCAGAGAGGAAAGGGGGCTCCAAGAATGGGGGAGGGGGGAATATGACCTGCAGCATCTCATCAGCATCATGATGCACCCAGGATGCTCTGAAAGGTCCCATGCAGGTGAGATTCCGGGGTGCCCTTCAACCGAGCCCCAGGGCAGCGAGGCGGGGAAGGGGGTGGCACAGAAAGGCCTTATCCTGTTTCTCCAGCAGTCCTTGAATTTTGTGCTCCCCCTGTGCACGTGTACATCCCCTGCCCAGTGGGGACTCCTGGTTATGGAAATAAGTGGCATTAACTGCGTTCAAATACCTTGATGCAATTAAAAGCTCCCCCTGGGGCCTGAGGGCTTAGAAAGCCAGTCCAGGCCATGGATATAGCTTTACTGACCACAAGCTCTGTTCTGTTTCCCTCACTGGAGGTTGCCAGCCTACTGGGAAATCAATGGCAGCTATCCAATGGCTCCTGTCTGCCTTGCCCTTAATCTCTGCTCCCACTGCTGTGGGAGTGAAGCTCTCTGCTTTGGGGATTCGCCCCATAAACCCTGATCTGGGCTCTGAAGGGCACTGGGGCCAGTCACCCAACAAAAGGGTGGGTCTCACTGGGTTTGAATGCAGAAGAGGTTCCCAGAACCAGGCAGCAGGGCACCCTTTCATCTCTAATGGGGTTGATCACAGCGAGTAGGACTGGTCTGGAGTTTCCCATCAGGACGTTTTCCCACCGGGAAATGTGGATTTGTGGAAAGTGAAACATTGCACAGAGAAAGGTATCAATTTCAACAACATTTCATACAGAGGAAAATGCAACAGAGCATTCCCATGGAAGTTGACCGGGGTCATTCCAGAATGGTTTTTTGTTTCTATTTTTGAAGGAAGTTCATTATCCAAATACAACAGAAAATTTTTTAAAAGTCAGCATTGGAATGAAACATTTTAATTCACCCAAAACAAAAGGAGGAGGGCGGATTTTGGTTTTGCAGGACATTTTGAAATTTTCGTTCCATTTCAGAATGAAAAAAAAAATGGAAAAAGTCGGTTCCCACCCTGCTCTGAGCACCAGGTTACAGGTTCAAATCCAGCCCAGGGCAAAAATGGCAGCCCCTCTGTGTAATGAGTTGCTGGGTCTCAATTCATGTCCCAGTGGGCACGACATCCAGCAAGGCAAGCTTCTCTCATGTGGCAAACCCTGCCCTAAGGGACTCCCATTGGGGTGCAGGGAAGAGAACCCACAACATGGCTTATTCGTTCCTTAGCTTCTTTGCTCAGACAGTCAAAAAGGGGTCCAATTAACGACTGTTTGTAGCAGAGGGATGGCTGGGAGGTAGATCTGAACCGCTTCTAGCACAGGCAAGTTCTGAGCTCGTACTAATTGCCTGCCTGTTGCATGTGTTCAGGCTCTAGGTTGTCACTCCCCCTTCCCCACCCTTTGGCATCAGCTGAAACCAATTATCAGCTGTTTTATATTCAGGTTCCAATATAGGCAAATACAGGACAGTCTCATGCCAACATGCCACTGGTCTTTCCACTGTGATGCCTTGTACAGAGCATGAGGCCAGCTTCCAGCAATACAGAGAGAAATTCAGAGTGCAGGAGGCAGCCTGTGGGGAATGGCTGGGCTCCAAGCCTCGCTGGGCTGAGCCAATGGGGCTAAAGGGACAGATAAGAACTCAGCGCTGTCCCTCTGGAGGGATGGAATCTCAAATAAAAACTCTAAAGGAGAGAAAGCAAAAGGAGCTGGGTCAGACACCCCTGGGCTGAAATACCCCACCATGGAGGCCTGCGGATCCACCCACAGACCCCTGCATCCTTCTGCAAAGGGTTAATAGAAAGCGGGAGGGGGGAAAAGGATCCCAGGACCCCTGATCTGACACACCTGGACTGTTTGAAAGCATCAGGGGGTATCTACAAGCAGAAGGATTTCCTAGCTACTGCCTGTTTGGCTGATTTCTGTAATGATTTTCTGCAGGTGTCTGGTTTCTTTGAGCTATTTCATGTAATTATTTAATCAGCTTGGTTTTGCTGTGTACAGTTTTGAGTTGGGCACACTGACAATAAACGAATGAACTGTCTCAGATACATGTTTGCAAGGGTGACCCAGGAATCTCAGCAGTTAGACTTAAATACTATGTACAGTAAGAAGCGCCACAGAAAAACCTCAAATAGAAAGACAGACGGACAGAGGGAAGAGTACCTATGGCAAAAGAGAGTGTGTAGGGTGATTAGACAGACAGACACAGGCAAAGGGGTCAGAAATCATTTCTCCCCAGGCATTCATTATAACCCTGTGCTAACTGCATAAAACCCCCTCCTGCTGCTGTTTCATATCCAGGTGCCCTAGTCTCTGCTGTACCTAGTTCTCCAGGTGGGGAGAGGGTTAAATGCCAATAAGCCAAGCAGAACTCCAAAGTACCCAGCTCCCTCTGCATTTATTTCCTATAGCAGTAGGACACAGCTCAGCTCCATCCTTGGATTCAAGAAGTTCCCCCAGAGGATGGGGTTGCTCAGGGCTAGCTGTTGGTTGGGGTTCATTTCTAGTGTTCAAGGGGCACTTTTTCCTCTAGCAGCCAATTAACACAAGTTCTGGATTTCTTCCAGCGTTTTCCCCACCCAGAGGCTGAAGCAGCCAGACCAGACCAGACCAGACCTGGAGGCCCCCATTGACGATAGAAAAACCCCTCTCAGAAACAGAAAACACTCCCAGGCCCCATGTTTAGCCCCGATCAGAATGACAAACAGTGCTGAAACTCACGTTCAAAGGGGAACAGCCAGTGCTTTCACTGTGGCTTCCTGTGCTCACTCCGAGACTCTCTGCCATAGGAGCATGTCGAGGGAGATGAGTGCTGCCGGGGAGCCATGGGTCCCACCTGCCCTCAGCCAGTCACCTCTCCTCACTTGCCCCGTGACATCCAGTCTAGACGTCGTCACCTAGAGAGCATTAGGAAGAAGGGCAAATGAGCAGCCTGCACCCAGGTGTGCTGGTAAGTAGTGGTTAGAGCAGAGGACTGTGAGTCGGGGCTCCTGGGTTCCATTCATGGCCCTAGGAGAAGTGTGTTCTAGTGCACAGATCCTCAGCCAGGAGGGTCACGACTCTGGAGGGGGAGGGATGGTAAACCAGGTGTCAAGGGGTTGTGACCACCATGTTTACCCCTGCCCTATTGCTAAATGGAAGTGAGGTCCTGGAGGGCCCCGGAATGGCAAAGATTGAGAACCACGACTTCAGTGGTTAGAGCGGGGGTACTGGTGGTCAGACACCCGGTTTCTATTCCCAGTCCTGCTACTGGAGTGGTGTCTAGTGGTTAGATCACACGGCCTGGGTTCTATTTCCAGATCTACCACTCAGGCAATAGGACAAGTTACTTCCCCTGTCAGTGCCTCAGTTTCTCCTTTTTGTCACACGAGGATAGTCATGTCGACCTACTGCGTGGCGAGTTTGGAGGCTTAACGTTTGCAAAGTGCTTAGACATATGCAGTGGAGAGAGTGCTGTAGAAATTCAAAGGATTCAATATTATTATGAATTAATGCTGCCAGCAGACACAGATCCCGCCCCACTTCTATACCAGGTCAGCTTTTTATAAAGACAGACTTTTTTTTTTTTAAACTAAACCCTTTAGTTTGCTCCAATCCCAGTCTGTCTGGGACCCAGCAGGATCCATGTACCCTTCAGAACACAGAGAGCTGGCTAACCCCATCCATCTCCTATAACTCTGCAGCTCATGAACCTAAGGGAAACCCTGTTACAACCCCTGAAGGCTATTGCTTTTAGTACTTGTACAGTCCTGATGCTGCCATGGCTGGCACCTTCCTGAGGGCATGTGTTTGGTTAAAAAACGGTGGTTTGGGGATTTGGGTCCCCAGAGAGAGGAGAAAAGGGGCTAGGAAATAGAAAAGGAACGTAGGTTCCCGTTACAAATGTGGGATACAGACTCCTTTAACAACCCCCACATCCTCCAACATCCCCTTGCGGCCTCTGTAACTGCACCTTTTAAACCACATCCTTTTCCCAGCTCTAAAATCCCCCCCATAAACTACCCTACCTCTCACACCTTGTCTCTGATGAACCCCAGCCAGCCTTCTCTCTGCTCCCTCAGCCTAATCATCCCCCACACCCTAGGTAAGCAACTGGTAGGCTCTGGGCCATGTCCTTCTGAGAAACCAGCAGCTGGCCTGCACCTGGCCTGGGAGCTTGGACTTGTTAATGGGCCAGAAGTAAGTTTTTGGGGGAGTGGGAGTTGTGGCTCTTTTACTCTTCTTCCTCACCCCCTGCACCCCTAGTTGGTCCAGCCAGAGCAGAGGGAGCAGTGAAAGGAGCTAAGTTCTTGCACCTACCTGAATGGAAGGTATTCCCAGATCCTGGAGAGGGGACTTCTATCCCCTGCCACCTGGACCCCTCGGGACTCAGGCAGTCTCAGAGCAGCCAGGGATTGAGTTTCTCATTGTGTCTCCTTGCCCTCCTTGTTGGTAGCATAGCCTGGGAGCCAGCTGAAGGCTCTGTGAGCTGCCAACAAAGAGGCTGCATTTAAACAACAGACATAATTATGCTTTTGATACTGTCTGCTAAAAATACAGCTCTGTGCAGTGCTGCAAGCCATGTGTGTGCAGGCTCACATGGCCCCTGAACGGCAGCAGCTGACTCAGGCAGGGGGAAGGGGGGCCTGTGGAGAAAGGAGGAGGGAGAGGCAGACGGAGGTGAGGGAGGGAAAGGGGGAGACAGTGAGGCATGGCTGGACACACACAGAGTGAGGGAATCCAAGCCAGGCTTCGATGCCAGTGTCAGATGGGGACAAGGCTCCCTCCGGCTCGGGCTTGTGGAGTCTGTCCCGGTCTCAGGTGGTGGTGGTGGGGCTCCCTCAGTATATGGGCTGGGGCCAAGCAGTGCCCCATCCACCTGGGCTGGTGAGAGAAGAATCACAGAAAGAAGTTGGGCTTGCATCCCTCCCCCCCTGCTCTGCCCTTTTGGGCATCACAGGAGACATAGACCTTCCTGCAAATGCCCCAGCAGGGCACAGAGATCTGGGGTGGCTGCTGAGGACCAGTGCACTCCTAGGCTGCGTGGGGAGAGGGACAGGCAAGGTGCTGGAGCTGCCAGCCTCAGAAGGACCGGGGAGAGCCGTGTAGTCAGCAGGAAACCAGCCTCCATAAATCCCCTTCCCAACATGAGTGAGTTCTCAGCAGCTCTCTCTCTCAACTCCTGCTCTGGGCATCCAGAAAAAGAGAGGGAGGAGATAGACTGGGGGTGGGGGGGTCACTTATGGAGGGTCCTAGGAGGCAGAGTGGAGGAGGTTTCTATCAACGGGGGGGAATGGGAACAGTCAGGGATCAAAAAAAGAAAAGGAGACTAACAAATTTATTTGAGCGTAAGCTTTCGTGAGCTACAGCTCACTTCATCGGATGCAGTATCAAAATGCATCCGATGAAGTGAGCTGTAGCTCACGAAAGCTTATGCTCAAATAAATTTGTTAGTCTCTAAGGTGCCACAAGTACTCCTTTTCTTTTTGCCAATATGACTAACACAGCTGCTACTCTGAAACCAGTCAGGGATCAGAAAGAGGAGAATGGGTAAAAGTGGGGTGGGGGGAGAGATGGGCTGTTGGGGATTTCCAAGTATACAGATGTTTGCAGTTCCCTAGGGGAACAAGAGCTCCAAGGGGCCCCACTTCCCTGCTCCTAGCACTGGATCCCAGTCCTGTCCCTAACCCAGACACCCAACTGACGGAGCACAGCCATTCAGGGGCAGAACATTCCTAGCATCGGAGGCATTACTGCTCTTGTTTGAGGTTTCACTCCTACATGGGGAGGGGAAGAGGCAACCCCAGTACACTTGCTGCCTCTTGCCTCCTATTAACTCAAACAAAACAACCACACGAAGCAGTTCCTCTGCCCACATGAGGCTACAGCCCCCCAAAAATCTTCCCTTGCCTCAATGTTGGGAAAAAAAACACCAACCCCTTTAACTCCCCTACTTCAAAAGCCATCACCCTCCCCTGAACACACCTGGCTGCTGGTTTGCAATCACTTGACCCTTTCCCAGCTGTGTCTAATAATGGAACAGGGCTAGTTAGCCCCAGGCCCCCTAGCCCTTAAAGGGGCAGGCCAAACTGTTACAACTCCCTCAAGTCATTCTCTCCCCTCTGCATCCTGTCTCCCCCACCTCCACCCTGCTCGGCAAGTGCACAAGCCCAGCTTTGCCACACCTCCTAGGTCAGGTGTGGGTTCTGTTCTATCCAAACTAGGTCTGGGTCAGGCACAAGTTATCTTTTAATAGACCTAATAGCCCCCATCTCCCCACCCCACTAAATGATTCCAGGTTGGGCCACCATTTAGCATTCAGGTAAAGACCTTTCCTATTGCCTGGCTCACTGATAGGCTTCTCTGGAGGGGATGCAGCTGCCAGGGGTGAGGAAAGGGCCTTGTGTGCAGTGTTGGAAGGGTTAATGCAGACAGAAGGTGCCGGTATCAGACAGCTAGAGCAAGTGGGGTGCCACCTGGGCTGACCGAAGCGGACAGCTTGGACAGGAAGGGAGCTCGCTTCACTCTTTGCAAGGAAGGGACCACCTGGACCCCTACGGGGAGCTGGGGAGCCCATTGCAGAAGCCTTGCTATGGTACTGACCCATCTCTCCCTTGGGGTTTCAAGGCCTGTTCCCTCCATTCCTATCCACAGGCTAGCAGTGCAAGTAGCAGGGCTGTCAGGTTAACTCCTTGAATGTTGCCAGCCATTCCCAGTAGCTGCATTTAGAGCGCACCAGGTATACCTTGGCAGAGCACCTCTGCTGTGCCAGGGGTGGGTTGGCAGAACAGTAGACAGGGAGCTGTCAGGGGCAGGGCCTACCTCTTCCTCTGTCATGGTAAAAAGCACAAAGATACAGGTGTGAATGGTCACCTGCTGTCTGGAGTAAGCCCCAGCAGCTCGTTGATTACACAGACTGACACAGCCCTGAGGGACCAGCAGCAACAGTGTTAAGGGAGGTGTTTGCCAAATGCTGTGTGGCATGCTGGCTGGGGGAGGCATCCTACAGTCCTGGCTGGTAACTTCCTTTGGGCACACAGCCAGGACCTCCCCAAGGACTAAGAGTCCAGCAGAGATTTGGTCTTTGCAGCCTGTTAAGGAATAAACAACCCACCTTATCTCCCTCCCCCGGTTATTGACCTCTAGTGTCGAGCAGGGGCAGGTGTCAGCCCAGGTGCATTGAGATAGTCTGACCTGGAACATGGCTACCCAACGAGCTGCAGGTGAATGTTAATCCCCAGGGAAAGCGGGTTCACATGCAGTAGGATCTGAGCAATGTCCGGCTCTGTTTAGGGCTAGTTTGACCCAGTTTGTTAAGAGACTCTATCGCCTGTTCAGAGACGCCTTGGGAAGCAGGGTCTTTGTCCGCTGGTGGCTGGTAAGGCCCCTGTTTCCAAGGAGGCAGGCGTTAGCATGACCTGGGTCCCACCTGCTGGGAGATGCTATGGTCTTTATAATGAGTGACCTTGCTGAGATGGGGAGAAGGTAGGACCCAGGATGGCCATTTTCTACCAGGTGAGAACTCAGGTGCTAACTAGTGGCTCTTCTTAAAGGCCCTGTTCCTGGCACAACCCCCTTTTCTTCCATCTTTTGAGTAGCTCTCCCAGTGCCTAGCAGGGCAGGTGAGGGACTTACGCAACACGTCCCCTCCCAACTCAGCCATAGTAGACTGTAAGGGCAGACAGGACCATGGCTGACCTCCTGCACCTGGCAGGCCACAGAACCTCGCCCACCAAATTGACACCCAGCTAAACCCTTTTATCTTTGGCAGGGCCAAGAGTACTGAGCGTTCTGCTCCTCTGGCTCTTGTCCTCCTTCCCAGCTTCGCCCTCCCACCACCTGCACACACGCTTAACTGGCATAACGGCCAAGGACTGTCAGTAACCAGTCAGGGCAACATGGGGCTGCCCCCAGGCGAGCACCGTGTTCCTGCTCCCCAGGGAACGGTGCATCCCTCCCTCTCAGAAGAATTTTGCCTATTTGGTCAGCATGATGCAGCAGTCATCAGCCTGTGGAACACTGAACCCTCCCCCTCCCCCCACATCCAACCCACGGAGGCTGGCTGAGGCTGTCTATGTGTGGGGGGGATCCCACATGAGGCACTCCGGACACCAGCTCATGCTTAGCCACGTTCTCCTGGTATACCAGAAGTTGCCCCGTCTCCACCCTCTTAGGAAGCACCATGAGGAGGGTTGTGGGACATATCTGACCAAGCTGAGTGAGGAGCAGGAATGAAGCATAGGCAGCCCAAGGGCTGCTTTACGTCGTCCCCAAGACCCTTTGTTGTGGGGAAAACATGCTTGAAGAGGATTTCCAAAGCACTGGCAGTGGATAAAGGGACATCCATCCAATGAGCAAGGAAAGAGGCATGATCTTCTAGATGATCCACTAGACTGGGAATCAGGAGATCTGGGTTCTATGCTTTACTCTGCCACAGATTCCTTGGGTGATCTTGGGCAAGTCAAATCATCTGTCTGTGCCTCAATTTTCCACCTGTAACATGGGGAGAATAACCCCTCCTTTCTCTCATCCTTTGGCTTTGTCTATTCAGACCGTGAGCTCTTTGAGGTGGGGACTCTCTCTCACTCCAAGTGTGTACAGCATCTAGTGTAGGGGGGCCCCATTATCATTGGTGGCCTCTGACTGCTCCCGGAATACCCCTAATAACCAGTGCACTTGAGCAGCTGGGCTTTCTCTATTCATCCAGGCTGCCAAGTGCTCCGCACCCACCACTGAGGCCAGATTTTCAACACAGCCCTGTGCCCAACATAAACTCAGAGTCACGAGTTCTTCTGAAAAAGGGAGCTACTCCCTCTCAGGTCATGGCAGGCAAGTGGGGAGGCAGGAGGGGATGAAAGAACCCCCTTCCCTCAAAAAAAGGTCAGTTTAAAAAGCCCAACCACTAAGGGTAATGACCCTGCTTGGTAGAGAATTCAGAGAGCCCAGACAGCCCTTGCAATTCAAACAGGATCAGCAGAGGTCACTAACAACAGTCCTGCTTGGCGGTTCATCAGTAAAAGTACCCCTGCCCCAGAGACCCCGTGCACTTTAACAAAGGGACTAGAGGAGACCCCAGCAAAGATTCAACTACAACTCCAGCCCAAGTGGGCTCCTGCCTGTCTGACACTGGTACAGACCCCATTACCTGCCCCCCCACCTCAGCCTGAGAGAGCCCCCTCCCTGTCTGACACTGGCTTTATTAGTGATCGCTTTTCATCTGGCATGGTCACAGGACTCAGAGGAATCCTGGCTGGAGTCTCCTGCCTCTGGAATATACTCCCTGCAGAGCTCTGCACGGACATTGTCCCTGTATTTCCGTCCATGAAGCATTAACAGGACAAGGGAAACCCGGCCAAATACCTCTTCTGGAAAGGTCACAGGAGATGAGGGAACGATTGAGAAATCTGGCCTAAAACCTTTTGGTGCCGAAGGCCAGGCACTGTGTGTGCATGGAACCCAAGCCAATGCAGAGGGTCCACACATCCCTGCTAGCTAGGACTCCTGGGTTCTATTCCTGGCTTTGCCACAGGATAGTCCATGGAGAATGGCTGCTCGTGCTGTGTGCAGATGCTGGCAGGGAAGCCTGGCTGGTCAGAGATGGGGAGTAGCAGGAAGCTGTTGACGCAGGTCAGCAACCTGGCCCTCACTTCTGTCTGCAATACAGTGGTTTTCAACCTGTGGTCCATGGTCCCCTGCAGACTATGTCCAAGATTTGCAAAGGGGTCTGCAGCTCCCTTTGAAATTTTTTAGTGGTCTGCAAATAAAAAGAGGTTGAAAACCCCTGATCTAGTACATTCACTCAGGGACTGAGCGCTGGGGAAGCTGATTAGAGAGATGTGAGCAGCCCTGGGCTCAAAGATTAGTGGCCTCCTGTAACCCCCGCAAAGGGAACATCAAGTGCTCAGCTGTTCGTGGCCTCGCCTGGGCAGGGGGGTTTTACAAAAGGAACGGAGGGGCTGGCTCTTGGTGAGATAGCAAAGAGAAAGTGGATACAGCAGAGCCCCTGAGTTCGGATCTGACTAATGATTGGGGCTATGCAGGAGAAGCTAGCTCATGTCTTGGAATCTGTGACGAATAAGTGAAATGAGTTTGGTGGTTTTCAGTCTAATCCAAAATGACTGTTTGGGCACTACCACTGCATGGCTTGGGGTAAGAGGCAGCGTCTGCTCAGACAGACCAGAGCACGACTGCAAGTCACGACTGAGAGGTCAGAGAGCTGGGGGGAAGAGGGCTGTGCGTTGGGACAGAGGGGTGTTGGCAGCACACGGAGGGGAACTTTGCACATTACCTGCCCCCACAATGCTTGGGTCTAACCAGCTCCTGTCAAAATTCTCCTAGAAACTTTAAAAGACGTGACCACCCCCCTGCCTCTGAGCAGACAAGGAGGGGGGTGGTCACGTCTCCCTTCTGCTATTGCCTCTGCGATTATGTGGAGTGCAGGACGCGCTCAGTTAGCCGAGGACAGATAGGACCCTGGCAGCAGGTTTGGTGACTGGAAAGAAGCTTCTCCACGGCTGGGCGAGCTCAGGTCAGCCTGATAATTGCTCTGCTGGTCTCATGCCAAAGGGGAGATTATGGCTTTGCTGACTGTGAACTGGCACAGGCCAGGGAGCTGACACAGCTGGTATCAGTGTCTGGCACTGGACGAGGGGCGGGGGAAGGGTCCCACTGCCTCTGTTCTCAGCAGCACCTGCTGGTGAGACACCCTGCAAGCAGCTCCTCCGGTAGGGGATGTGAGGAGCAATGGGCAGACTTTGGCCAGCCCTTCCTAGGAAAGGAACCTTCTCCATGCCCCTCCTTGGGGTCCGCATCCTAGGCAGGACTCTGCCAGGAGGTTTCTCCTCTCAAGATGGGAGCCAGATGTTCTCAAGCACTTAGAGCAGCAGGGAGTGGGAGTTAGGACTCCTGGGTTCTATTCCCAGTTCTGCCATTAAGTTGCTCTGTGACCTTGGGGTCCTAACCTCTCCCTGCCTCTGTTTCCCCATCTGTAAAATGGGGATAACAATGCCACTTTTCTTCCTGAGACTTATTATGTAAACAGCCTCAGAAACACCCCTTGGTCCCATTGCTCTGTTCACTGCAGCCCAAGGCCCAAACCAGCCAGCAGCTGTGGCTTTCCCCCAGCCCAGGGAGGCTGTAGTTACACTGCGGTTTCTCCTGCAGAGATGGGAGCAAGATGTGCTCAGAATCAGGCCCAAAGTCAGGGAGGGGACTGAGTCCTAATAGCAGTGGCAAAGGGAGCTGTAGGTGCCCAGCACCTCTCAGGATCAGGCCCTCGCCAGCAGCAGGGTTACACAAGCAAAGGGAGCTGAGTCTTCCAGCCTCGAGAAACACCAGGGCCCCCAGGGCGACCTTAACCCTTTAGGAGCCAGAGGCTTGCAAGCATACTGGAATGATGAAATGACCATGGAAATCACAGAGTCCTGTTTCAGCATCCTCCTCCCCGAGCCGTATCCTTGGAGGAACCGCTCTGCCTAAGCAGATTGAGCAGGATTACAGGCAACCTCTGGCCCCTTTCCTCCCTGCCCCCCAGCCTTCCTCCTCCACTGCTTTAAGTAAGAGTCTCCAAGACAGTTTTACACAGCTAATCCAGCCACCTCCGTCTAATCTGCTCCAACGCCCACTGTCTGCTGCGTGGCCCCCTGCAGAGTGCCCAAAGTCCTGCCCCACATAACGGCGGCCCGGCTGTGCCTTCCCTCCACGCAGCTGACGGGGGCACCCCCTTCCCCCGGGTTCCACTGCTTAGCACGCACGAAGTCCCCCTCACCTCTGGCCCCAGGGGCAGAGCGACCGCAGACATCCCAGCTGGAGAGGCAGTGAGGAGCCACAGTTTAAAAATAAGATTGGCCAAAGCTCCTCACGAGGCAGGATTGGGCTCTCCGCCTGGAAGGTTAGGACATGCAGTTCGTGCAAGCAAAGACACTGCTGAAGCTGAGCCAGAGAGGGCTCTTCAGGGCACCGCTTAGGGGAGGAAGCAGCGCAGAGGGCTTGCCAGGGCACGGGAGTACTTGGGGGAGAGTGGCTGATGGGGAGAGAACCAGAAATCACCTCCCTGACACCCATTTCCACCCAGCTGGCTCCCCGTCTCCACCCAGCTGAACCTGCCCGTTGGAGGTCTGCACAGCTCCACTCCCTCCATGCTCTGCCAGCACCAACCCTCAGCCAGCGATGGGGAAAAGTACCAGCCATGAGAGGCCTCCTCTTCCTGCCCGCATTTCCATGGCCACACCCTCCTCTGGGTGACAGTGGGGCCGGTTCCACCCCTTTCCCCCTTCAGCTCCCTCCTGCAGATGCCCACCGGGCTCCCCGCTGGCTGCTGTGACTCACAAAGCAAACGGAGCGACTGTGTGGTCAGTTTGCGGCCTATCTCTCCTCTCATCAGACTGTTGGCTCCTCGGGGCAGGGACCTGGCTGTCTAGCGCCCTGCCCCTCTCCAGCACTACACCCAGGAGCATTGATGTAACCAGCTACATGTGATGGAGGACCATGGAGTGTCTGGCCCCTTGTCTGCAGGGCTTGGCATAGAAGGGGATGGGTGGATGTAACAGGCTGGAGGCCCCAGAAGGGGGCAAAGGCCAAAGAAGGAGGAGAGAGGGTCCAAGGAGCAGGGGGATGAAACTGAGCAGAGCGTAGGCTGAATAGGATGCCCCCACAGTCAGCTCTGCAGCCGGTGGAAGCACTTTGCCCAGAGAATGGTGAGAAACCTGCGGCTGGAGCACGTGGAGACACTGGTCAAAGCCCCAGCGTGCAGGGATCAACCCTGCATTCGTTTGGGGCACAGAAGGAAGGAAGGAGAGATGGCCCTCTGGCTCTCTGCTTGCTACAGGGCCAAGGCAGCGCCGCCAGTCCAGAGCAGGAGGGGAGACTGGGCCCACAGCCATTCCCGGATCCTAGGTGGCTCCGTGTTCAGCTGAACACCAGTGGCTCCTGACCACCGCTGGCTCCGTATTCAGCTGCAGATGCAGGGGTTAATGCGAGGGGGAAGCTGGAGGCTTAGACTAGGCTGAGCACATGTACCCAGCATCCAGGCCTCATGGAGAGACATGAAGCATAAGGTGACAGGGCCGAGTCCAGCATAGACAATTAGGAGTCTCAGAACCAGAGGGCCCAGCAAACTTGGCCCCCCAGGAGGCAAGGCACCCAGCAAGTTACCCACATGCACTAGGGGCTGAGCTCCAAGAGGGGGGCAGCACCACAGACCCCACTTCTGCACTAGTTTACTTACAAAGGATAGCAAACCCTGGGCGCTCAGGGGCCCAGTGCCCAGCCCTGCTGTTACCCAGAAGTCCCCAGGAGCCCCACCCAACCTCAGGACTGCTTTGTGTTACCCAGAAACCCTGGGGTCCTGTCCAGCCCCACATGCAGTGTCCCACAATCCCTACCATACCCGGCCTCAGCTCCACCTTGTAGGTGACCCGGAAGCACTCACACACTGATTGCGTTTCCTACGGCCCCAGTCACGCCCACTGGTCCAGGATGGGCAGAGAGGCCCTGGGGCAGCTCCAGGACTTGCCCGTGGGGTAAGGAGATGGCCCCCACCCAGACCTCTGTACAGGGCCCAACAAACCCTTGTACTTACCAAACCCTCCCTGGCAGCATTTCCAGCAGCACCCACCATGCCAAGCCCCAGGTAGAGGCTTAGCCATTGCTAGGCATGCCCAGCCTCCCCTAGCCAGGCATCGCCCCAGGTCCACACAGCCAAGAGCTGCAGGGGGAAGCTGGCCACCATAACCCTGACCTCTCCATCTACAGCCAGCTTGGAATGAGGTCACGGCCCAAGGCAGCTAGGCTGCAAGGCTCCCTGCTCCTCCTCCAAGCCTTCCCTTTCCCCCAGCTGGCCTTCAAACATGCAAAGCAGCTCTTTGCAGAGACAGGCCAGCTGGCGGCACTGCAAGGAGACTGCTACTGCCACACCGTGGGATCTCACACCTACTGCAGCAAGAGGCGCTCTTCCTCCTTGACCTCCAGATCAGATTCCTCTGGGGTGCAACTCTCCAAGGGGTCTTTGCAGGCATTTGGAAAAGTTAAATGTGTGTTTATGTCCCAGAGATGAGTAAGGACAAGGCAGAGCCGGCCCTTACCTTGTGCTCCAGCTGCACATTTAACTTTTCAACCACCTCCTGCCACTCCTGGGCAAAGCAACTTCTGCCCAGCCAGGACTGGTATCACACAGCACAGCCCAGTTGCTACCTTGATACACTCCAGGATCTGAAACCCTCCTGTGCCTGGAAGCCAGGCTCAGACTCAGCATCACCAAATGCCATCAGTGCTGAGGAGCCCAAATGCATCTCCCCAGTGATGCTCCTCCATCCCCCGGCATGGCTCCTGGCAGGGGCAAAGGTGAACAGCCCGCCATCCCCCACCCGCCTCAGTGCAGAGCAGCGGTTCTGAGGCTGCACCTAGAGCATCTGATTTGCTGTACTCAAACCAAAAGTCACACATGACAGCTGAACGCCCTTTCCTCTCCTCCCTGTGCAGGCCCTAGCAGCTGCCGAGACTAGGTCCTCAGCCCGGGGCTGCTCCCACCCTTGCCCCTATCCATGGTCTGCCACAGGTTTAGGAACAAGAAAGCTCACAACCTCAGGCTCCTGTGTGGCACAGGAAGGAGATTCGCCAGCCCTGATCAACCCTGTGCTCCATTCAGCCCAGTCCTGCCTGTGACCTTCAAGAGAAGGTACAAGAAACCCTCTGTGGGACAATTATAAAATCAACTGCCCAGAAAGTGACTCCGGTCAAGAAGAAAGTCAGTGATCAGCTTGTGCCCTGAAGCAGGAAAGTTTTTATTCTTCCTATTTCTGTAACCTGTCTACCATAGCTGAGGGCATTCTCATTGATTACATAAGTGTCCAATCTTCTGACAGCTAAGACGGCCTGAAGCAATATAGCTTGGGGCTGTGAGTTCCACATGCTAATTGTGCAAAAAACAAAAAACTAAAAAAAAAAAAAGTCTTATCAGTTTTAAATGCGTTACCTTTCATTTTTATTAAATTTCCCCTTCATCTTATGAGAGAATGAAAGAGGAACAGCTGATCTACCTTCCCCATTTCATTCATTATCTTACATACCTCTAGCCACCCAGTCCCTCTCATTGTATGCTCTCTAAAGGAAACAGTCCTGGTCTTTCCATTCTTTCTCCATTTTTCTAGGGTGTTGCAAGTTTATTTTGTGCGCACACCCCCAATTCCTGCGGTGTCCTTTTAGAGGCAGACAGGACTAGTCCAGCTGAGGGTGTACCGTTACTGAAAATATCTCATGATATGAGGTATTATTTTCTAGGCTATTCCTCATGCAGCCTAGCATTTTGGTTGCCTTCCAGCCATTGCTGCATTCTGCACTAGAGTTTTCATTGCGCGGTTCACAGTGACACAGGAAGCAAGCAGGCAGAGTTCATTTAGAACCTAACAAAGTTATTCCCTCCAATGTTTACAATTTAATCCAGCAGCAGGCTGCCCATTCACTAACTTGGGGGGAGGGGCTCTAGAGTTCCCTACTCTTGATTCGCCTAAATAATTGTCATTTGCACATTTTGCCACCTCCTGGCTCATCCTCTTTTCCAGATCACCATTAGTACTTGTTTTATAGTAGCACCTAAGAGCCCCAGTCACAAACCAGGGCTCCCCATGCGCTAGGCACTGTACAAACAGAACAAAGATAGTTCTCATCCAAAAGATCTTACTCATGCTTTAGACACCAGTGCTAGAGAGGAACACTCTGCCCCCCCGTTGCCTTTATTATACTAACAATTAAGCATTTCTGCCTACTCTCTTTTCTGTCATTAGCCACTTTCTCGGATACAACAGTACTTCACCTCTCAACTCCAGGACTACTTCGGTTCCTTAGCCAGCTCTTTTGAAGGACTTTGCCTAAGGCCCTTTGGAAGTCCAAAGAAGCAATTTCAGCTGGTACTCCTACACCCACTATTCTGTGGACATTTTATAAAGAGTACCTGTAGCACATTTTCCTATCTAAAAGCTGTGCTGGTTTGTAGCTATCACATCCATCTAGGAGTTTTATAGTCATCTCATCCCAGCTGCAGTAAGGATCACCAGCGTAATTACCAGCATTGGCCTCAACAACTCTTTGAAGATAACTACAACAATTGCTGGCCCTGGGGTACAGCTGGTTCTATCCCAAGGACAAGGCACTGTTCTGAGATTCATCTCAGCTTGAACAGGAGCATTTGCTGCCCTACGTACAGTTTTCCACCCACCCTGCCTTTGCCCATGACGGTGGATTTGCTTGGATGACTTTTTAGACTAACATTTCATTCCCCAGCATAGCACCCTGTCTAAACAGCCAGCAGCATTTCAATCCCATGCAGGGTGCTCACTTGTGATTAGAAAGGGGGAGTGGGATGCCCACTCCTTGTACGGCTTTATCATGGGGAAACTGAGTCACCAAAAAAAAAATCTATAAAGGGAATACCCACCTTATGGAGTCGGGAGAAAGCAAGCGTCTCCAAAGCATTTCAGACCCTCTACTAGAAACCATATGGGAAGAGTACAGCTGCATTAAAAATACTTCACTCTGGAGTCCCCCTGTCCTGGGTGCTGTACAGACACAGAGGCTGGGGTTGCTAATGGACCCCAACTCCAAGACCCTAAGCCTGCAGACCACACTGCTGTGCTTTGTTCTTGAGAGGGGACAATTTTTGACTCAAAAGAAACTCCCAGACCAGCTCATTTCACAAGTTCATGTATTTAAATATACAAAAGCTCTATACATGACGGTCTAACATAAAAGTCAGCTGAGGGTAAAGGACACAGAAGTGGGGCTACTGAGAAATCAGTCAGTCTGTTTTCAAGTAACAAGGATTTGAGGCAAGGCTGTGGAGGGTCTGATCCTTGAGGTGCAGCCAGGAGAGACGGGGGTGGCTACAGAAATCCATGGGGGGCAGAGAGATAACCGGCTCCCAGTGCTGTGTTCTGGGTCTAAAGCGCATGGATTTTTGGCACTTGAAGTCTTTAGTTTTGTGTAACTTAGAAGAGGAAGTTCTCACCGCATCACACCTCTGCCTTTCGATACGGCTGGGATGTTTAGAAGATGTCACCAAGTAACTAAGGGAGGCTCTGGGCTGCTGTGTACGTTCCATTCAGAGGTGGATCATTTGATCCAAGACACAGATCTCTGGAGAGCTGACCGCTCACAGAAGCGCACAGCTTGGCTTAAAGCATCAGTCATTTCAGCCACAAACGTGCTGTGGTGGACCCCCGAGAATAGAGGGACCGGAGAGGGTCACTCAGATTCCATAACGCAACTGCTAGTTACTCTACAAATAAATATTCCCCCAAACCTGTCCATTAGAGACTGAAGAGCAGGAGGATGTAACGCCCAGGACACAGCGCGCCTGTGACCCTCCTGGGCATGGTCCAGGCTGCTACTCACCACAGCTCCTGACCCACAAGCAGGAGAGAAAGCAGTTCATCGCACCCACCCGGGGCGCTCAGGCACACCGGGCAATGCAGAGCATTACCGAACTGAGCAGTGGCGGACAGCAGAGAAACCTGAGTGAAACAAGAGCCGTCGCCCTATGGGAACAGTGGCAGGGATGTAAGACACACCCAGGGCAGGCACAACTGCATGGGTCAGAGGGTGGATGGGGTTGGAGGCACTGGAGCTGACCTGCAGCAGATCGGTGTAGGCACAGGGGGGAGGGGGCAGCTTTCCCCTTGGGACAGTCACAGGGCACATGCAGTAGCTTCATGGTCTAAAGTGCTGCTAACCCAGCCGCGGAGGAGCCAGGCTGGGGCCCAATAGAACAGCAGGGGGGTTGAGACAGAAGCCCACGCGCACACAGTGCAGCAGGCCTGGTGCTGGGCTATTTACACCCAGGGGAGCATTGTGTGTAGAGGCAGCTCCTGGGGCAGAGAGAGCAGCAGGGTGTCGACAGGAAGGTACTGGGACCTCTCGGGGGGGAGAAGGGGGACAAGATATTTACAGTGGGGTGTACAGGGACCCCCAGCCCCATTAGAAACAGCAATCTCCTCTGCCAGGTATGTAGCAGGAAGTGGCACGTGGCCCCACAGAGACAGGTGCCGCCCCTGGTGTGACAGCCAAATCACATCAGGTTAAGACTCCCGGTGAAGCTCAGCTCTTGCGGGTTAACTAACTGTCCTGATCCGGCTGCACTGTCTTCTTCCTCGCCCGGCCCCGCACCATCCTGGAAGAGCCCTGCAAGGGAGGAGAAGCGAGTCAGGCCTCCTTCGCTGCACCTGCCCCACCAACGTTGCTCCGTTAAGCTCCTCTCTCCCAAGGTGGCACCATGTGCGGAGCTGCCCCCCAAGCGGCCAGGGGGGCCTTCAGAAGCCATGATGGTGGAAACAGAGGCTCCCACCTTCCCCCCGCCTGAGGGCACAGCCCTCCCCAGCACTGAAACTTAGGGGCAGACATTGGCACAGCTCCCCAGCCCATGGGTCTCCAGGACAGCAGGGCTGGCGCAGCAAGGCAGGGGACAGCCTGCCTTAATCTTCACCTCTTTGACTTGGGGTCTCTTCTTCACGACACGCAGGCTCTGGCTCCTAGAGAGTGGTTTGGACAGCGCGAAGTCCTGGCTGCGGGGCAGAACCTTGGGCGAGATCTGAGAGTCCGACCAGCACTCCTCTTCCTCCGTGTCGCTCTCGCGCCCAGGCTGCCGGCCAGCCGAGGCAGTTCTGTAACCTTGGGGGGGGAGGGGGGGGGTTGAGAGAGAAAAGAGAAAGCCCAGTGCTGGATCAGTGCATGGCACAGGGGTGGGAGTGGATTCCTGTTGTGGCCCTTGGCACATGCCCATCTCTTTATAAGCCAAGTGCCACGCTGGCAAGAGGTAGAGGGTTCAAAGCCTGCCCTCCTTTCGCAATGTTCTCTAGCCACAGCTGCTAATTATCAGAGGCTGCTTCTGAACCAGGCTCGCTCCAAGTCCCTCTGCCTGCCATGAGCACAGATGTGTAATT
This sequence comes from Dermochelys coriacea, assembly GCF_009764565.3. Taxonomy (NCBI): domain Eukaryota; kingdom Metazoa; phylum Chordata; order Testudines; family Dermochelyidae; genus Dermochelys; species Dermochelys coriacea. The sequence continues at coordinate 5,646,070 of NC_050093.1, forward strand.
GGGGCTTTGGGAAGCCAAAGCCAAGGAGACAGGCAGAGAGCTCTGGTTGCTTTGCTGAGCACTGGGCAGGAGGAGCCTTTCAGAGAGATTCCCCCTTTCCTCCCCTCAACCTTCAGTTTGTGCCAATGTGATGTTGTTAAGAGCTGAAGTTATCCAGCATGTCTCATCCCTAGATCTCAAAGCACTTTACAAAAGGAGGACATTACCATTATCCCCATTTTACAGATGGGAAACAAAGGCACAGAGGTGCAGTGAATTGCCCCAGGTCAACAGCAGGCCAGCAGAACCCAAGTCTCCGGGGGTCCCAGTGCAGTGCTTTATCCACTAGGCCACGCTGCCTTCCAGCAATGAGGCAATGGCATTGCAATCAGGGCAATGCTATCTCCCTTATAGGCTTCAGGTTTTGCTCTTCTCTAGCACCTTCCCGCAGAGCGCCACCGAGTGCTTTACCGACACCAGTTAACCTGGCGAGCCAGGCTCCAGGTGGGGAAACTGAGGCTGGCAGACACCAGGAGCGACTCACCCAGCACCGCCATGCCAGGAATAAAACCCAGTTTTCCCAGCTCAGCCCCAGGCCTTGCCCGGAGCCATCTGCCCTTCCTCTGCCCACCGGCCCTGCAGAGCTGCGCCCACGCCCCATACATGCAGCAAGCACATTCTGCACTGGAGCTGGTATGCCCCCTTCCAGCCAGCCACACCATTCTGACCAGCTCTCAAATCCCACTCAGCCCAAATCCTGTACCCAGGGTCCATCTCCCACAAGGCTTTCTAAGTCGCACCTTCCCTCTCTCCAGTTCAGGAGATTCTGGAGGCCAGCCTGGGCCCCAGCATTAACAGCGTTACTGCAGGAGGGGAGTTTGGCCACAAACCCATCCTGCCTCCTCCTCCAAGTATGGAGCAGCTCCCCTCCTGCCCAGATATGCTGCCCCTCCTCTCGCCAGCCTGACTCCTCTCTGCCCCTTTGGAGGTGAAGCCTCAGACAGGGCTTGGGCCAAGTTCCTCAGGAGAGTCCTGGCCCCATCCCCATCTCTCAGGGGCCAGGGAAGTCTCCCCAGCCCAGCCCCGGATCCGAAGGAGCAAGCCAGTACCCAGTAGGTTCCAGAGAGAACTAAAATGCACTTCTGTTAGAGCTTATACAAACCCTAGATCCCCAGGTCTTAGTCCCCTCCCTTCCCCGCCACGCTCTCGCTCCTCACCTATCGGCCGTCGCCTCAACTCCTGCTCCTCCAGGTACAAGGGGTCTTCGTAGTGCACGGGGGCGTCATCAGGGATGGCGCGCAGGTCCTGCATGCTGAAGCTGCGCAGACGCCCGGCCAGGGCTCCCTGGCTCTGCCAAGCAAACAGGATGGGGGAGATGGTGAGAGACCAGGTCAGAGACACCTGGCGCCAAAGACACACACCGGGCTGCAGCGGCAGCACAGAGCACCTAGATCAGCTGCCGCAACTCAACACCCATGTGAAGAGGGGCAAAGGGTTAGTCACACTGTGGCCAGGCCACTCCTGCAGAGAATGGAGCCTCGAGGGAAGCTTCACGCAAAGTACTGCCCTGTGGGGGCTAACAGCTAGGAAAGTGCATAACCCCAGTGGGTTGATGTGTGGGGGTGGTTCACCCTGCTGAATAGGGGTCAGGTTGGCATTTACCATGTAAATCACAGGCACTTAAGTGACACGTCTCACCTAGAGATCTCAAAATGCTTTACCAGGTGGGTGCCCGCTGGGTAGATAGGGACCTGGGCACAGAAGAGAGGGGACTTGCAGCAAGTCAGGAACAGAACCCAGGCCTGGGTGCTAGCCCCTTGGCAGTACAGCTTGTTTTGAAACACTCGACTCCTGGGCAGCCAAGCCTGATCATTTCTTCTGATTTTTCCGCTTGGTAGGAGGCATCTAAGCAGGATGTTACTTGCCTCCGACACTGGGGTGGGGAAGGTTATGGTAGAGCACAGTGTAATCCAGCTTAATAAGCACCTGGGTAAACAGGAAAAACAGGCAGAGCTGCATCTGTGTGACAGGTGCAGAGAAGGGGTGGCACACTGGTCCAAGGAGAGCGGCAGCATTACCTCTGGAGGGACAGGAGCAGCGAGTTTCTGGCTAGACTGTGGGATTAAAGCTAACCTCAAAGCCACAGTGAGCTAACAGTAACCCGGGTATGCATCTGGAATGCTAGGGCTGTGAGCTGCCAGGATGTGTGGGTGCCACAGAGCAGCCCTAAGCACCTGGTCCACACCCTGGCACAGTCTCTCCCACTGGCATCTGCCAGCTCTGCTGGTTTCTACTAGAAGGTTCCACGGCCACAAAAGCCTCCCAAATCACCCAGGAAGATCAGGTACCTTGGCCGCAGCTTGGACGGCAGCTGTGGCTGCGATGTTGAGGCTCTTCTTGCCGAAGTTCACCATGGTCTCGTAGCCGCGCTCCTTGGCCTGGGTGATGTACAGGTCAATTTCCTGCAGAGACATGTCATAATGAGCACTGCCAGCCAGGCCCAGCCCAGAGTCCCCCCTTGGGAAGGAAGAGGAGGAATCAACCTGCTCCAAGACACAAGGGCACCAGGAACCCCACACAGCTGTGCCAGCGGAGAGGCCTGAGCCAATGCCCGCCTGGCCTTGGGAGCTCTGTACCCGTTAAACTCAACTGCAGATCTACCCTGTTCCAGCCGGGGTCTCACCTCGCCAACCTACTCTGGGCATTACTTTGTTGGGGAGGAGTTACTGATCAACAGACCGAGCTATGAGCCCCGCGCAGTCATGTCTTCCGTTCATGCGGAGCTGGCTCCTTCCGAAGCGGCGACAGAGATACAGAGTCCATGCAACTATACCCCTACACCGAGAACCCTGCAGGAATCCTGCACACAGCCCTGTGCCTGCTTTCCCACCCACCCCCCTCGCTAGGGCTGGGGAGTTCAGGGTTAACGCAATGGCTTTAAAGCCTCCTGGGAAGTTGAATAAAAGCCCCCCCACCAAGGAACCGACCTTTAAATGGATTTAAAGGGGGGTCAGAAGGTCGGGCAGAGGAGCATTGGCAGAGCTATGTGTGGGAAGACCAGGACTGGAACAACAGGCAGTGCTACTGAGAGATTTTAGATAAAGACCAGATGACTTTTTATATTAAAAAAAAAAAAAAAAAAAAAAGTTCTAGCTCAACCACAAGGTATGTGCTGGATGCAGGAAGTCCTGTGGGAGGTTCATTGGCCTCTACTATGCAGGAAGTCAGAGTAGATGGCCAGAATGACCGCTGCTGGCTTTTAAAAACAAAACTCTCTGACTTGGCGGGGGCTCTGAATTGTAATAGCGAGGGAGACGCAGGTCAGGATTGAGGAGTGTTGGGAGAACAGGGTGCAGAAAGGCTGCGCAGCCTGCCTCCATTCTGATCAGCATGGCTGGCCAGCCCCTCACTTTAAGTGCTTACAATGCAGCTACCCTAGGGAGGGACAGCAGCTTTGCTGATCCCCAGAAGCGAGGCGAGAGCGTGGAGACCCATTACCTTCTCTCTGCGGGACAGCATGGGGTGCACAAACTTCCGGTAGAGCAGGCTGGCTCCCTTGGTGTAGGGGGAAAGCAGCCACACAACAAATGCCATCTTGATCTCATAGTAGAAAGGAAACCTGCCAGATTGAGAATGCAGCAGTGAGGGGGTTCCCGGGGCCCCCAGAGCCCAACACCTCATACCTCTGCCCTTCACCCTCATGGCGAGATGGCTCAATGCAGAGCCACTGCACAGCTGCAACCCCCATTGCTCCTGTCCACCAAGAGGGGGAGTGGGGAATTTCAGGGAGCTTTCTGCTTCTGGACTGAAAGGATAACTGCTCCCCACCCCCAGTCTGCAATCAGGCCCAGCGAGTCCCCCCCCCCCACTGGGCATCAGATGGAGTGGGTGTGAAGGAAGAGGGTCAATCAATTCCACCCTTGCTAAAGGAGGACAGACAGGGGCTCGGCAGCCCACAAGGTGGTGGCAAACATGCAGGAGACCCAAATGGACGGACGGACAACTGGGATGGCATGGAGGAGGCCATCCCTTCCCTTCCCCTGGGCATGGGGCACTGGATCAGAGGGCACATGCAGACCTTGTGAGGCCATGTCCCAGGACAGCATCTAGGATATGGGGGGGCAGAGAAGCAGCTGTGAGTAAGAGACAAGCCATAAACCCAGCCCACCTCTCTACAGCGGATAGCTAGGCTCACGCATGCTTCAAGCGACATCACTCTGAAGCATCAGTCGCTTGAATATGATATGGCCCTGCAGTGAGCTCTGTGCAGTCCAGAGGGCCTCCTGCAGGGAAGCCACCCGTGCCCACCAGGAGAGGGCCCTCCAGGCTGGTGCCTTACCAGGAAATGAACATATCCGTGAGGGTCTCCATAGCCATGAAGAGTGCAAACACAATCCAGTACATCATCCAGCGGACCTGCAGGGATAGAGGGAGCAGGTTATCCAGCATGGACCGTGACAGCCTTCCCCGTGCACATATCCACGCCAGCCTGCAGGGCTCAGAGCCAGCCGAGGAGGAGAGGGACAGGCTGCCACCCAAGCCCTGGGGTAGCCCTACCTACCCTTCACAAAGGGGGTAGGGCCCTTTGCCTGCTATTAGCTCTCGGATCCAAGCCCCCAGACACATTTCCCCACCCTTGCAGTGGTCAGAGGGCCACTCCGCTGCTGGAGGCGGCACGGCTTTTACGGCAGAATCATATATGAGCCCTTGAGTTTAGGACCATGGGCATTTAATTCCTTTGGGAAGAACATGCCCATTGCTTTACAAACACGAGTTCATCCTCACCGCCCCACAGGGTCAGCTCAGGTCACTGTCCCCACAGCAGAGGTGGGAGACAGGCACATAGAGTGGGGATCAGAGCCCAGGCGCTCAGCATCTCCACACGCAACCCTGCTCCCAGCAAACCAACCGTGCACGCCCACCACTGCCCTCCTGTGCCCAGCCTCAGGCAGGTGGGCAAATCAGCCCTGCTGCTTCCACATCTGGCTCAACGCCCCCCAGGTAACCTGCCTCCCTGGTCTCTTCCCTAGCATCACCTCCCCACCAGCTCCCCTATGCCTGGAGACAATAGCTCACAGAGGTCTCCCCAGTGCAGACTCCCCCCTCTTCATACTCACGTATTCCCGGATGTTCTTGGTTTTCACGGCTTTGTAGGAGGCATAGGCCGGATAGAGCATCCCGAACACCAGCCTGTAACACAGAGAGGGTGTGAGAAAGGCCGGCCACCACACATACAGCAGGGCCAGCAGAGAGAAGCAGCATTGCCTGGCTCTGCTCCGCAGCTTTGACTTCATGGCCTCCAGCACCATGCTGCCCCAGTGCCTCTGCCCAGGGAAAGTTCGCTCCTCTCCCTCTGGAGTGGCAATGAGAGGAGACAGGGAGGCAGCCGACTGGCAGCAAGAGAGATGAAGGGGGAAGAACTCGGTGGTGGTACTGGTAGAGAAGGTTGAGCCTGTATCCAGGCCAGCTCCCTGTGACACTCTCACAGTGCCTGAACCCCGTGACAGATACCAGCCGAGGGGGTAATTAGCCAGAGCGGCACAACCATCGCAGGGTTACACCCACTTCCCAGCGGGGAACAGCTATTAGCACTGACAGGTCAGGATACTCCACATCCTGCCCACGCTCACCTGGCCCACGTGCACCAGCCCTCCCCAGTCACCCCATTTCACAGATACGTCACGGCAGTGGTGTCAAAGCACCAAGCAGACAGGAGAGCTAAGGTAAATCCAGCGTGTCAAGCAACTGCCCTGACCAGGGCTGCAATGTGTTCAGGATTTAAGCCCTGTTCCGAGCTGCTGGCAGGTTGTTCTGTAGCATGGTGCTACCTCTGCCACCCTTCTTCCTGGGTCATGTCCTGCCCCCCTCCAAGCACCCTTTAACAGGGAGTCTGATTTCAGGTCTTATTTCCCTGACATGCTCTAGAGTTTGGAGGCTGGAGCAGGAAGTGTCTCAGTCTCATTCATTGTCATCCCTCTGGACTGCATTCTCCTCCCTGCTACCAGTCTAACTGACGGCACCTGTGAGCACACACCTGGAGCATGGCTAGTTAACCTGCCTGGGGCTGCCACACCGGCCCCTGGTTACACAAGCCAAGCCAGTCCAACAGGCTGTTGCTAAATCACAGGATGGCATCAGGCTGCACTTCCTCACCGGAACTGGTTAACAACAGGTTCCAACACACTGGGGAGGATGGGGGACAGTACACACTGCTAGAGCTAGCCCATGGGGCAGGGCATGGCCCCTGGGGAACCTGGCCCTGCAGAGGGCACTCAGCCTTCCAGGCTGCATGCTGCCAGAAGTGCTGAAGTGGAGAGGGACATGAGGGAGCAGGGCACAGGGAAAGATGGGGAGCAGGGAGATGGAGGGCTCCCATAATGCAGCAGCAGCGAGCAATGGTAGAGTCTGAGCAGGGCTGCAGAGTCATGTGGGCAGCATGAATCAGCCTGAGAGAACAGCACCAGCCAGCCCCCTCCAGCAGGAGCAGCACTTCTCCCAGTTATTCCCGCATGTCTCATTCAGATGAAATTTATTTTAAAAACACACAGAAGATGTCATCCCGAACCCAGCCCCCGCTGCATCGCATTCCTGGCACCACCAACCAAACCGCCTGCACTCTCTTCCGAGTGAACCCGAAGGCCAGAGATTCCCCCATACAATCAGCAGGCACCTCTCTGAGTCCAGGCTGAGAGGCAGCTGCATGGGTACCCCCATCCCACCTGTGCAGACCACCACAGCTCCTTTTGGGGAATTCCACGGGCATGTCTGGCCTCAGCTGCTTCACTCAGATGGCGCTGGAACTGCAGGGTGGGGTGGCTGAACTTAGCCTGACTCTTCTCTCAGGAGAGCCAGAGAGAGGAACTGAAGGGCTGGAAGGTGGGTTCCCATGGGGCTCCGAAGATTTAAAGTGCCACAAACGCGGATTGTTGGGCTGCGTCAGGGTGACTGGGATTCCAGGTGTAATGGGCTATGGGGAGTCTGGTCTGCAGTACACTGCCAATACTGCCTTATTGGGCAGGTATCAGCCATTCATCTCTAGATCTCCCAGTACTTTAACAAACCAGGTTGGTAACATTGACCCCGCCCCCCAATTTTATAGATGCGGAAACTGAGGCACGGGGAGGTGAAGCGATTTGCCCAAGGTCATCCAGCAGGCCAGTGGCAGAGCTGAGAACAGAGCCCAAGCCTCCCAAGTCGTAGTCCAAAGCTCTGTCCGCTAGCATAAGGGCATATGAGCCTCAGCCCAAACCAATTTGAACGCACCCCATTTTGCTAGTCCAGCCAGAATGCACTGGCTTCTCCATGCCAACCCACCAGGATGGATATGCTTAGCTCTGAAAGCTCGGCTACCAGCCTCTTCTACCTCCCAGCCAGAGAGAGCCCCTTGCCTACACTGCCCAGGTAACCAAATATAAATACAGGCCATACCCCAGCTTTGCTCTCCTACACTGGCCCCACACAACCACGTTTGAGAACCTGGCTTTAGCCCTGGTGGAAGTGGAGGCCAGGAAGCGGCCCATGCTGGCAAGAAAAAACATATTACACAGGTCGGCCACAGCCCTACTTAAACACGTTTACTCCTGCAGCCTATCTAGAGCTGCAGACCAGCCAGTCCATGCATGCCTGTGCTCTTTAAAAAACACACCACATCACCTATGGCAGAGAGACGGGGGAGGCCACAGTAAAACCCCGTTTTGGGAAGCTCTTCAGGGCAGTGACACGCTCTCCTCTATCCCCACCTGCCCTGAACATTGTGTTCTGCAAACACTATGGCCTCCCTCACCTTAAAGGGCAAACTCAGAGCTCCCGGGCCCTCTGTTGCCCATCCTTGCAGGGTCCCAGCCCACATGCCCGGGTTATACATTAACACGCAACCGTCACAAGGCTGTGAGCAGGAGAGCAAAACCAGGTCACTTGGTAGTAGCCAAGTGGCTTCCCGCACCGCTCAGGAAACTGCAGCTCCATGCCCCGGGTCTTGGTGGAGCCCAGGCCACTCTAAACACAAGGCAGCCTCCTCTATATGCCCAAGAACTGATGCACCACTTGCTGCAGGGGTGCACAAGTTCTTCCCAGGGTCACTATTACTGTCTCCCAGGGTGGATAAAAATCAATGATTTAAAAAAATTAATTAAAAAAACATTTTTTTTAATTTAAAATCTGATTTTTTGATAAAATGCGTTTTGAGGAAAACACCTATCTAAAGATAAAGATACATTATAGTTCAAAGATATCTCATCATGGAATAGGGATTATACACTCTAATTCTATAGTACAAGACAAGATATTCACGTAATGTTTAAGAAAAGTTTTGTAAATGAGTTCCAATAGTTCATGGATAAGGGGCCCAATTTTATGGGGTTCCAGGGGCTTCTGTATAGATTAATCTTTCTATCTACCCAATAAGAAAAGGAGTACTTGTGGCACCTTAGAGACTAACCAATTTATTAGAGCATAAGCTTTCGTGAGCTACAGCTCACTTCATCGGATGCATTTGGTGGAAAAAAGACTACCCAATGGGACTCATTGTTCAGTCTAGAAGATACCATCAGAGTTACTTAGTTTTGCAGTTCTCAAACTGTGGATTTGTGTCTCCAGAGAGAACATGCTTGTTAACAGCAAAAATGTTTTAAAATAAATAAATAATATAGAGACGTGAGAAATAACAGATCTCAACCCTATTGTCCCTCTGCAAATTTGTGTACACAGAGTCAATCTCTTACCTCTCTCTAAAAGTGCAAAGTTTCAAAAAGTTCAATGAATAGAAGATTGTTGTGGGAGGAATAGATCTGGACAAGGAGAAGTATTCTGGAGATAAACATGAGAAGTGAGGGACAGGCAGTAGAAACAAAAGTGAACCTTTCAGAGTAGCAGCCGTGTTAGTCTGTATTCGCAAAAAGAAAAGCTTATGCTCAAATAAATTTGTTAGTCTCTAAGGTGCCACAAGTACTCCTTTTCTTTAAAAGTGAACCTGTTTGAGCAGCATATTCCAGAAGTCTTGAGTGAGTGTAGCTTTCATTGATTTGAGATCTACCATACCATTCTCTCACTAGAAGGGTAAACCTATAGTGGCAGCAGGCTGTACGAGAGACCGAGTTTGGGAATATTTTAATGAAGTTCCTCTACCTGTGGTTAAGACAGGCATGTGTGCAAAATGCAAACAGCACAACAAACCAGCAAGGCCTGGTTTTCCGAATGAAACAACATCATGAGACGTGTTCCTTCTCAGGAGAAAGCTGCATTGAAGCTGGTGAAAGGAACATGTCTGAACATGCAAGTTAGTAACAATCAACAAGAATGCACTTTTATGTAGAAATCCATGATTAAATCAAGTCTTCCCGACTAGTGATTTAAATCAATTTGATTTAAATCAAATCTACCCTGCTGTCTCCCACGCAGGGGTTCACAGTCACAGATGTAGCAGCACCAGTGCTTCCCCCCCCCCCACCCCCCCCCAGTACAGCATGTCTCCACTGGGAGTTTGCCCTGGCGGAGCTATATTGGTGGCTAAAATCCCTAGTGCAGACAAAGTTCCAGCTGCATTTTCCATATCCTATCCTAGTGAGTGGCCCAACAGTTTGTGTTTTGGCAGCTCCTCAAGCTTCCCCCCCCCACCTCCGGTTTAATTCTCAGACACACCAGCATGTGGGTGCATCCCTAGCACACTGAAGCCCTAACATGTGGCCTTTGAAGCCCTGAGGGCACATGACCCAGCTTGTGCACTCTGATGCAAGATCACTTACCAGATGGGAAATTAACTGACTTGTCTGGGACATCCTGCCACACACAGACACAAGCACGTAGGGCTTTTGCTAGCCAGGAAGATTACGGGGTAATGCTACATAATGAATGGCTGCTAAAAAACACTCCATTACTAATGAGATTCCTACCAGATTAGCTGGCACATCTGCCCAAATGCCAGGAGCCCCTTATGGGCCCTATGTGGAATGCCACAGCAAGGAAGGATACTTGCCCTTATTTTAGAGAGCAGTGCCTGTCTGAAATAGCCATTACTTTTGGGTAGCTGCTGTCTGACTGGGCTAGGGGAGGGAGACCGGGGCTGGGTAGAGAGGAAAGGTGCCAAGTTGAAGGCAGACTCCACCAACTGGCTCTAACTCCAGGAGCTAAATATTGAACAAGTCAGAACGGACACGACAAACAAAAAGGTTTCAGAGTAGCAGCCGTGTTAGTCTGTATTTGCAAAAAGAAAAGGAGTACTAGTCCACCGGACTCCTCGTCGTTTTTGTGGGTACAGACTAACCCGGCTACCCCTCCGATACTTGTTCTAGGGGAAAAGAAAAAGGAGTACTTGTGGCACCTTAGAGACGAACAAATTTATTAAAGCATCGAATGCATCCGATGAAGTGAGCTGTAGCTCACGAAAGCTTATGCTCTAATAAATTTGTTCGTCTCTAAGGCGCCACAAGTCCTCCTTTTCTTTTTGCGAATGCAGACTAACACGGCTGCTACTCTGAAACCTGTTCTAGGGGAGATGCTGAATGACACGAGCCCCGCCCGGGGAAGTTAAGAGACACCCCCCCCCCCGCCACACACACACACACACACACACACACTCTGTTACCAGTAAATTGGGGGTTTGCTCCCCTAGCTGCGAAAATTCCACCTCCACCCCAAACGCACCAGAAACGCTGCCAGGTTTGGGCAAAGGGCGAACCCACCCGCTCCCCCGGCTCTCAGCCCCAGCTCCGCGCCGTACTCACACGACCACGCGGCAGATGATCCAGGAGACCATGGCGCACCAGCCAGGGGGGCGCAGCGCCGCCGGCGCCTGCGGGGAGCGGAAGGCTGGGTGCGGCGGGGTAGGGGAGAGGGCTCGGCGGCTGGAGCCTGGCAGACGCGGCTCGGCGGGGCTCCGGATGAGCTAATGCCACAGGAACGCCTTGCGCGGGGCCCTGCTCGGCGGGTTTCTCGCGGCTGCCAGCTTCCCTCCCGGGGGCGGCAAGGCAGGGCCTGCCGCTGACTTGCTGCCCCTGGCTAGCTCCGGCATCCCCTGCTCCTTGCCCCGGGCTCTGCCGGCTGCGCACCCTGGGCTGGGCAGAGGATGCTCTGGCTGCTGCCCTGGGGGAGCGGGGCGGGTTTGCAAGCCCCGACTGCTGATCCCTGCGCTGGCCCGAGTGGAGGGGGACGGGTGGGGCGGAGCGTCCAGCTGCCAGGCTCCTTCCTGGTGCGCCCAGGCGGGGTTTGCATCCAGTTGAATGTCGCAGGGCGCAGCCCGGGGCTGAGCCGGGCTGTGCACGCCCAGGAAGCAGGCAAACGGCTGCTCCTTAAAGGGGCCTGGCTCTTAAAAGGGCCAGGGATGGCTCCCCGGGCCGGCAAGGGGCACGTTGCTTCCCGCAGCTGCGGCTGCTCCCCCCCCTTCTGGCCAAAGACCGCCACAGACAGGAAACGCGGGGCACCTCCCGCTGAACTGTTCACGTGGGGGCGAGCGGGGCCCAAGGCTTTTTAAATAAATAAATACATTCAATAAAGTCAATCTAGTAACACAAAAGGTATAAACCACCAGGCCCCGCAGCTGTCCCGTGGAGCAGTCCCAGGTGGCTCGACCTGCTTGCACAGGCATGCAAAGCTCCATCTCACGCAAAAGTCATCAAAACGGATGGACTTCCCAACAGAGGCTGCTTTTGGAAACTTTGGCCTTTTTCTAAATCCAGTCTCATGGGAGGAAAGGGCCACGATCGAACCCTTCGCGACCGAGCAGTGCCAACACAGCCTTCAAAAACCCAGGGTCAGCCTCCACCCCCAAAATCATGAGATTTTAAAACAAGAATACATTTGGGGTTCTCTTTTGTTACCTTCTGGCTTTTGAGCATTAAGGGTGCACTTGGGTCACATTTGCAACCCTTTCCCAGAAACCATAAGGGCTAAAATGTTCAGGTAACCACATGAATCCTGGAGCTGAGGCTTTAAGAAAACAGCAAAAATCATAAGACTAGAATTAAAATCGCCTCCAAGTGACAGAGAATTCACCCCATATAACAACAGATGTAACAACGACCCCAACTCTCTGAGGCCTTGATTCAGCAAAACATTTAAGTAAATGCTTAACAACTGTAACCACATGCTTAAGTCCCAGTGAAGTCAACTAGCTTAAGTGGATGTCATTGGGACTTAAGTGTGTGCTTAAAGCTAAGCCTTGGCTTAAAGGTTTTGCTGAGATTTCAATGCCTTGTGGCTTTAAGGATGGTGTGGGTTGTTGCTAGGCAACAACTGACAATTTTTAAAAAGCAGAGGCACCTTAGTCTAGTAGCCAGAGCAGGGCAGTGAGAATCAGGTAATCCGGGTTGCAATCCCAGTTCTGGCACTTACTCCCCAGGATACCTCATTTCACCTCTTTGTGCCTCAGTTTCCCCACTGATAAAATGCTGTAGCTATTTACCTACCTCCCTGTGTTGTGTGGCTTAATGCATTCATATCTGTGAACTCTTGGGAAGTCCTCGCATGAACAGTGCCAAATAAAGGAACAAAGAGTTATTCATGAATCACTAATCGCTACTATGACAGGTTTCAGAGTAGCAGCCGTGTTAGTATGTATTTGCAAAAAGAAAAGGAGGACTTGTGGCACCTTAGAGACTAACACATTTATTTGAGCATAAGCTTTCGTGAGCTACAGCTCACTTCATCGGATGCATTCGATGAAGTGAGCTGAAGCTCACGAAAGCTTATTCTCAAATTTATTTGTTAGCTTATTCTCAAATAAATTTGTTAGTCTATAAGGTGCCACAAGTACTCCTTTTCTTTAATCGCTACTATGTACATGATGAAAATGGATCCGTGAAACATCCATGCATTTACCCTTCATTTGCAATTCTCTTCACCACATATCCTTCTTTGTCAAAAGAATTTGTGTCTGCAAACAGGGATCTCAAAGTGCTTCACAAAGAGTGACAAGTTAGGTTGGTAAGTAAATCGCTCTAAAAGACACACACTTGTTCAGCGACAAGTTTTTGGGCTAGATGCAGGAATTACTGGGTGAAATATTCCATCTTGTGTTACTCCTCAGACCCTCAGACTAGATGATCATAATGGCCCCTTCTGGCCTCAAAATCTACTCTGCCCATTTTACAGATGGGAAAATAGAGATATAGAGCAGAGAAGTGACTTGTCCAACATTACACAGTGAGTCAATAGGAATGCTGGGAACAGAACCCAGGTGTCCTGAATTCCAGCTTTTTGCTGTGAGCTCTGAGGATCAAACTGCTGCTTGCCGTAAGAGCAATAGTTGGCTTTGACACAGTGCTTTATTCTTAATTTATTTATTGTGCTGGAAATTTATGATATGTTCATGATGTAAATATCATTTCCATGGAAACCACCATCGATGGCAAATCACATAGGATTCTACTTTCCCCACAGGCTAGGACAAAAAGAGACAGTTGCAGCCCTTTCCAGACTTTCCAAATGTCCCCATTTTGGAGCCACAGTTTCTATCTTTTGAGCTACAATTTTTCCACTCTGTCCCTCCAAAAAGTGTTCCGACTCCATTGTATCTCTCTCCAAAGGTCTCTATTCATAGCTTCCCAAAGTTGGCAGGTACTGCATGCCCCAACCTCCTGCTGCTCCGTGAATAGTATCCCTGCAACAAAGATGTCTTTGTGAAGGGCTCTTAACTGGATTTTAGGTCTTATTCACGCACGCTCCTGTGGTACTGCATACATAGGTGAAACTGATGAGACAGAAAAATGAAAAGATAGCTCTAGTGTATGTGTCTGAGCCATGAAATGTACAATGCTTTGGGTTTAATGCTCTAATTGTGTTGCTACGATCCCATGTTATTAGCCTCCCACTTCATGTGCATAGAACTAAGCAACCCTTCCTCTGCTCCTTCAAATCCCTCCTTCCAACCCATTCCCTTTGTGAAGCCTTCCAATAACTGGCCAAGATCCTCAGTTGGTGTAACTGGGGTAACTCTATTGACTTCATTGGAGCAACCTGAGGTTACACCAGCTGAGGATCTGTCCTGCAGTGTCTCTGTTCTATCAGAAATGAACTCATGACGTCATATTAGTGTTAGAAAGCTAGGAAGCCGGGCACACCTGCAAAGCACATGCAAGTCCTGGGCTCTACAAACAATACATAACCTAAGATTAGGGACTCAGATTCATCCCCGGTGTAACAGTAAAGCCAATGGAGTTACATAAGGGGTGAATTTGATCTATGACCTTTATTTCAGAAGCGCCCCCTTTAATTTCCTCTATAAACCTAGTAAATCAGATGCCCCGCTGGCATAAATGACCATGCCTCCACAGAGCTACTCTGGTTTGTACCAGCTGAGGGTCTAACTCTGACTCTCTCTGTATGTGATAACAGGGCAATTACAACTCTATGACGTGCCAATGCCCCCCTGGTTTCAACAGAAAAGAGCTGGAGCTAGAGTATTGTCAGCCCTCGGCTATGGAATTCCCTTCCTCCTGCTCCAACAGAGCCTGAATTTGATGATCTATTGAACTTCTTTCTCTCTCTGTCTATAGTGCCTATAACCATGGTATCCAAGAGCTAAAAAAGGGACCCCCAAAGAATTGTCCATAGTAGTCTTCATAGCAGATTATGCTTCCATATGCTAAACCAATGTGATTTCCCAGGCCTTCGTTCCTCAGGGTTAGGGTTGAATGGGGTGTGAGCATGCACAAAGGGGAGATTTGTGTTTGCAAGTCGTTGGGGCGGGGTTAGTATCGCTCTAGCAGAAATTTCCATAGGTGCTTTCCTAACAAATGATTTCAGCCTCCGTTGTAGATTGGAGCCCTCATGAAATGAAAGTGAAAAAAACAACTGATGACTTAGCAATTGGCCCTCATCTAACTCCAGTGGGCTAGAGCTGGACTGCACCATGCTTTCCCCGTTGTTATTTGCTGTGGTAGTCAAGACCCAAACAAGTCTCAAAGGTCACAAGTCTCTGACGCACAAAAAACAAGAAAGGAAAATTGGCCTGTTCACCACTTCTCAGAACAGAAAATCAATACTGATCCTTGTAAAAGCTCCAAGTGACACAGCCCCCTTGGCTGGCACTTTTTCCTCTAAGCCTCGCAACCCTTTGGGGACGAGGGCACAGTCACTGGATAAAAAGAAAAGGAGTACTTGTGGCACCTTAGAGACTAACAAATTTATTTGAGCATAAGCTTTCACTGGATAGTTTGTTTCCATGGTGCCTCTAGAATGTTTGCTTGCCTGTTTCACTCTGAGTTCTTTGCTAATTGCTCCTGTGAATCACAAAAGGACTTCATGTGAAACAACAGCATCATGAGGCTGTGTGTAACCTGACAGGGAAGGTGCTTGACGCATGCATGCAAATAATTGGTGTGCATGTTCCAGTGCCCAAAGGAAAGAAACCATGCAGGCTCTGACTGGTAAATGCAAATTACATTTTGGCAACAGCTTTTCCCAGTGCAACATGAAAACAACACAAGACACAGAGGGCACAGAGAAGAAAAAAAAGGTGCTCGAGGTTTACCAGGGCTGCTTTTGCAATGGGAGATGCTGCCATTGGGCTGTGAAAAAGTCAAAAGGGCACCCAACGTATATTCTTTTTGTAGTGTTCGTATAGTGCGCGTATGTCTGTTGAGAGATGCATAGATACTTGTGAGCTACACAAGCAGGAGGGGGGATGGTCTTCTGGTTAAAACCCAGACCTAGGACTCAGTAGACCTAGTGTCGTCAATTCTCACTATATTTGATATTTTCCTTAAAGCCCCAGCTCCTGGAGTCATATGATTAGGTGAGAATTGCAGTTTTCATTATAACTAAAAGCAAGTTTCTAACTCTATTGGTTGCAGAAAAAAACCTGAAAATATGACCTGAGTGCGCCCTGAAAGCTCAGAAACCAGTACATAAAGAAAAAGAGCCAAAAGCGTATTGTTATTTTTTGAAATCTCATGATTTTTGAAGGCTTGGAGATGGAGATTCTGTAGATCTGAGATGTACTCCTAGATCTACCACTGATTTTGCTGTCTGACTTTAGGTCAGGCAGTCTTTCAAAGCCTATTAAAATCAATGCCCCCAATTTGGCAAAGCATGTGCTTAACGTTTAAGTGCGTGGGATTTAAGTACAGGATTAAAGTTAAGCACACGGTTAAATGCTTTGAGGAACTGGAGAAAGCAATCTGTGCCTCAGTTTCCCTCATGTAAAATGCAGATGATAATCCGTACAACACAGGGACATTGTGAAAATTCATTGACACATATCAAATGCATTGAGATCCTCCCAAAAAAGGGCAAAGGACACTTACATGCTCTGATGACTCTTTCACATGATCACAGGCTCTGATGAAACTTTGGTGCCAAGACACTGCAGTGATAGGAAAGACTGGTTGTGAGAACGAAGTTCCTGTCAATCAATCTCTGTGATGAATTAGTAGCCAATTTCCCTGGACCCTGCAATGTTTGGAAAACTCCCTTATCAAAATAATAGCACAGAATCATGCCCTGCAGTGTCAACATTGCAAATGGTGTATTGGCTCATGCCTGAAGGATCCTCCAGTACATTATTTTTTTAGAAGGGCTGTGACAAGTCTTTTTCTTAAATCCAAGGCCCAGCCAAACACCAACTGTGCTTATCTGTGTGCTATGCAGGTGGCAACTTCTTTAATTGCAGAGGGACTAAGATTCCTCCCGGATGTAACACTAAAGATAATGGAGTTATACCAGGGGTGAATTTGCCCTATGAGCTTTATGTCAGAAGCATCCGCAGCAAGCAATTCCCTTTCCGCTTTCTGGGAAGCTGTGAGCGCAGCTGAATGGTGCTATTCTTGTGTGTGGTTTTGAATTGCAAACCTACATCATTTCACAGGCAATTTATGGTAGATGCACACCTGGGCTGTCACAAGTCTTTTTCTTAAATCCAAGGCCCAGCCAAACACCAACTGCGGTTATCTGTGTGCTATGCAGGTGGCAACTTCTTTAATTGCAGAGGGACTAAGATTCCTCCCGGATATAACACTAAAGATAATGGAGTTATACCAGGGGTGAATTTGACCTATGAGCTTTATGTCAGAAGCATCCGCAGCAAGCAATTCCCTTTCCGCTTTCTTGGAAGCTGTGAGCGCAGCTGAATGGTGCTATTCTTGTGTGTGGTTTTGAGTTGCAAATCTACATCATTTCACAGGCAATTTATGGTAGATGCACACCTGGCAGGTGGGAATGGGAAGAGATGTAAATCTGGTGAAAGTTAATCCCTGGTGCAAATTGGAGGCAGCCCTCTTTTGCAAACCCAAGCATAGTGCAAATTAAGGCTGGGATTTCCCAAGTGATTCCCACTGAAAGTTGGACACCAGCTCCCTTAGCTCCATTTGGAAATACCAGCCTAGATGTAGCCTGTCTGTGCAAATTCACTATTGTGCAAAATAGACTCAGACCTTATGAAAAATCAGCCCTTGGTCAAATTAGGTGGGACCATCCGGCTCCTGGTGTAATTCTCTGTTGTCACAGTATCTGAGCAGCTGTTGTAAACTTGGTCCTGGTGTGCTGATCCACCACGGATATTTACCTAGGATTCATAGAATCATAGAATATCAGAGTTGGAAGGGACCTCAGGAGATCATCTAGTCCAACCACCTGCTCAAAGCAGGGCCAAGCCCCAATTTTTGCCCCAGATCCCTAAATGGCCCCCTCAAGGATTGAACTCACAACCCTGGGTTTAGCAGGCCAATGCTCAAACCACTGAGCTTTTGTCTGGGGAACACCCAGCAGATGTTTTTTCAAGGTAGAGTTTGATTATATAAGAAACCAGAGCGGTTCCTGTCCCTGGGGGCTGGGATGCCCGAGGTGCCACATACCACTTAGTTTAATTCAGTATTGAATAAAATATTGTGAAGGCTGCTGTGGGTTATAAAGCTAATGGAAGGCTGGGAGCAAGCCCTGCTTTTCCATCGACCACTCTGCTAACCTTTCACCACTAGGTTAAGGTTGCATGAATGCATGAATGCATACGATGCATGAATGCATATGATGAAGTGAGCTGTAGCTCACGAAAGCTTATGCTCAAATAAATTTGTTAGTCTCTAAGGTGCCACAAGTACTCCTTTTCTTTTTTTCCAGCCTCTAGAATCTATAAACCTAGGCATTTGGGGGCTCCCTTTGATTTCTATTGATCCCTATTGGAATAGTGCAGGGGTTCTCACAACAAAATTTTTGGTGGCCTCAGAGGGCGGCCATCAACTCTTGCTAGTGGCCACTTTGACAAATTTTCCTAAAACTAATTAATTAACTTTATAAAACAAATAAATATGCACATATACATGTCCAAATCAGTGTAATTAATTTATGTAGGATTTTTTTTGCAGACTCAATAATAAAAATAATGTAGTAATATTTTGGTGCCCCTGGCCCTCCACCCATTGCCTCTAGCCCGCTGCTTCCCGCTGCTCCCCACTCATCACCTCTAGCCTCTGCTGCCTCCCCACTGCCCCCTGGGTTTTCCATCATCCCCTGGGCTCTATTCCTCCCCCCCCCCATTGCTCTGAGCTCCCTTTCATCGCCTTGCACCTGAGGCTCACCCCACTTCTTGCATCTTGACCATGGTGCCCCATAAGGCTGGCCCTGCTCAAGCCCCGCTGCCCAGGGCTGAAGCCCAGAGCTGGAGCCCCATGACTGGAGCCAGGCAGGTGTGGGGAAGGTCAAAGCCTGTCTCCTAAGCCCCTGGGCACTGCAGGGAGGGGCTGCTGCTTCGCTCCCTGGCCCTCCCCATCTCTGTCCAGGAGGTTACGGTGGCCTCAGGAAAAACCCCAGGTGGCCACGATGGTTGTTATTGAGAAACACTGGGGGCTGTTGGGGTTGAATCACAGAGGAAAAAGTGATAGTCGGTTGGGAAAAATAAACAGGGACTGTCCCTGCTGAGCACAGCCAATTGGGAATGAATGGACCAGCCGTGAGAGTCACAGCCAGTGCGAGCCCTGGCCATTGTACAAGGCATTCAATTGCTAATCCTTAAAGCACAGAAATGCAGTCACTGTGTCATGTTGTATGGACCTGATCCAAAACCCACCAAATTCAACAGAAAACGTCCCATTGATTTCAATGGGCTTTGGGTCAGGCCTTATAAAAATAAAAATGACCACTGGGTGGGCCATTCCCTATCAGCTAATGACCAGGCTGTCTCTTGGGCCCGCAACTCCTTCATCTGTTTACTAAGGGGCCTGGCCATGCTCTCTCAGTCATTATTGCTTAAATATTGCCTCCTGATAATAGTATTGACAGCACCCTGTCTACTATTGGGACAAGCACTGTATAAAATAGATAGAGTGAATGAATATCTATGGTGAGAGAGAGTAGGTACATACAGTCACAGAGACAGAAAGACAGCCAGATAGATTGGCATGTATAGTATTGGATGGATGGACAGATGGACACAGTACAAGTCATAAAATATCTGTCAGGAGGATTTCTGCCCCATCCTCTGGCCAATTGGGTTGGAAATGTGCCTGACACAGGGCTCAAAGGTTTTCCACATGCATCTGAGTTCTCACTTGTAATGTGTCAGATACTAACGGGGCCTGGGGTGGGGGATGGCAGGAGTCCAGCTACGATTGCCTGGCCGTACTTTTATAACTGCTCTTGGGTGACCAGCAGGGGACATTTCAGGCTGGGAGGTGGCCAGGAGACGCTGTCAAGAGGTCCCCTGGGGGCAATGTGAAAGAAAGCACTGGCCACAGGCAACTGCAGATCTCTGAACCTTCTCCCTCAGCTGGGGATAAAATAGAGAAGGGGTTCAAGGGAAAGCATGGTGTCCTGGAACTGGAGAGGCTATATGTTGCCAGGGTGGAGAGTCAGGGATTAGTGGGAAGGAAATTCTGGGATTAAGGAGAGGAAATATTATGAGATGAGGGGAGGGGATGTGTGTGCCGGGACTGGGAGAGGAACTGTGGGATCAGGAAGGGGCTATTTTGGGATGAAAGGGAGAGGATGCTCAGGGAGGAGAGAGTAATATCAGGTTTGTAACACCCCCATTAGGTTGTGCATTCACACACTCACACAGACACACACAGACACACACACTCCATCTCTGGGGCTGGCATGTTCCATAGCACAGAGCTCATGGTTCAGAACAAAGGATGGCAGCAGTGTCATAGTGCGTTTATTTTCGGAAGCATTTCGGTAGAGCTCGTACACCTTGGTTATAAGTCGTATGCAGAGAGCATCCTGCTCTGGGGGGCTGGGGAGAGGGGCAGTGTGGCCGAGAGGGAAACTACAGGCAGCTGATGAGAGAACAGCATGTGGAGCCCGCCCTCCTCCCCCCCCTCCAGCCCTTGCACACCAGAGTCAGGCCATCCCTGTCACCACTCCCCAGCAGATGGCGAAAGAACCTCAGGGCTGCTCCTCTCTCCAGCTGGAGAGTGAGGGGAACAGGAGGCTGCTGATGGGGTCACTGCACACTGACAGCAGGCTCCCCTGAGCCTGCTCCTGCTCCCACTGGAGTCTGCGGGAGCTGTGCCACTCGTTCCAATGGGAGGAGGATCAGGGCCTGTGGGAGTTGCAGGGGAAGGCGGGTTTGAGACTGGGGCACTGCTGCTCAGGAGTAAATTGGTTAGGACAGGCGAGATCACTTATGCCTGAAGAGCTCAGCCTCATTCTCTGTTAGGGATAGGGGAACCCTCCTGAAGCCCTCACCTGCTGATCAGCCTTCCCCTTCTTTCTAGGTATCCCTACTGCAAAAGTAACAACCTGTCCTCCACCAGTAACAACCTGCAGGGTTTGAACCTGGAGCCATCAGTGCTAAAAGCACATGAGCTAAAGGGATAATTCCCGCAGTTAGCAGCAATAGTAGGCTTTTATCTCCTGTGTGAAACCACACCCACAGGCAGGAGGAGGCGACACATAGTCCATCCTCAGCTCTTCCACGCTTTGCATGACCAAACTGTTGGGGGAAAGGAGGGATAAGTAGGGATAGAGGCCCAGATCCTCAAAGGTATTTAGGTGCCTACCTCCTTTTGATTTCAATGGGAATTAGGCACCTAAAGACTTTTGAGGACATGAGCCATAGAAACAAACGGATAGAGATGGGGCTAGTCTGATAGCATATAGATGAATAAACAGAGAGACGTAATGGGAAACAGATGCCTTTGCCTGGTTAGCCTCCCAGGAGATGAAGCACCAAAACCAACTCCAAAGTTCCTTTTCCCTGGTTCCGACCCACCAGAAAGCCCCCTGCCTTTGAGGTCTGCACTTGCAAGAGGCCCAGAGACCCCAGAGGAGAGGGGGTTTGGAGCAGAACTTTCTGATGTTCCCCATCTCTAGGCACCCTGCGAGGAAGTGAGGAGGAACAGGGTCTCATTTCCCCAACACACAAGCAGGATATCAGCAAACCGGGCACAGGGAACCAGTCCCCATTCCCTCTCTGATGATCAAAGGAAATAAGCACAGTATGAAGGGAGGGCTCCTCGCTGCACGTCTTGTAGATGTGCAGGCTTTTCCGACAGCTGGGAAACGATCGCCAGCTGAGCTGCTCTGTGCCTCCTACCAATGCCTGGGACATACAGAATCACAGAGCAAACTGGGATCTTTGCTCCAATCCCCGGTGATGCACTAGAGACAAAGGGGACATTGAGACACTACGGGTCTGATTCTTGTGGACACTACAGCCCCTTCGTGCCAACCTGGCCTCCACATGGGAGTCGATTAGTTACGTGCTCTTTGGGCATGTGGTGTAAAGGGGCTCAGGGGTGAATGAGAATCAGCCTGGAGGAGGAAATTCTATCTCCCTGAGTAGAATACAGGGGACAATTGCTCCTATCACTGACACTGACGCGACTCCACCCTGTCAGTGGGGAACATACTAGTGAGACCGAGAGATGATT
This sequence comes from Dermochelys coriacea, assembly GCF_009764565.3. Lineage (NCBI taxonomy): Eukaryota > Metazoa > Chordata > Testudines > Dermochelyidae > Dermochelys > Dermochelys coriacea. Next base: position 5,667,849 of record NC_050093.1, read on the forward strand.
TGGGCCCTGTGGCTGTTGATCCATAAACATCAAAGGCCAGGCAGAGCCAGCGCTGGGATCACGACAGGAGCTGGGTGGGCTGAAACTTGGTAGTTCAAAAAAGGAGTACTTGTGGCACCTTAGAGACTAACAAATTGAAACTTGGTAGTTCAGGAAACCCTGGCTTCCTTCTCTCCAGTCCCTCTTGTATGGGACATGTGACTCCCTGGAGGAGTCTCTCCTGTCACTCCCTGTCGCTGCGGCTGTCAGCAATTCTGTTTAACTTGAGCCATGTATGCTCAAGGCAAGCGAAAGCAGGATAGAAATCCGCACGCTACACAAAGCAGCACAGGCTTATTTCCCTTTAGCTGCTCATCCCAGCCTGCCCTGAAAGATGCACTGGTGCTTATGCAGCAGGATTGTGCACGGGAGCAGACGCACTACATTTCTGCTCTGGGATTGTGCATCGGTGCATATGCACGGGGATGGTGTTTTGGGCACGGGCACTAGAGTTGTGCACTAGCGCTTGCTCTCTGACCCTCTGATCCCTCTTGGGATTTATGCGCCCAAGGCACATGGGCTCATGCACTAGTCTTGATAGCTAGCATGCTGATAGCTCTTCCTGTCTGCAGATCACAAAGGAGGCCGAGCAACGGTATCACCCTTTTACAGAAGGGGAAACTGAGGCACAGCAATTTACCCAAGGTCACACAGCAGCTCAGTGGAAAAGCCAAGCCTGGACTCCTGAGCCCCAGTCCCTTACGATAACCACTGGACAATGTTGCCCCCTGCAGCTTGACAGAGAGACGATGCCTGGAGGGAAGCAAAGCAGGTCACTGCAGTAAAGTGGGGGAGGTACAAAGGGTGCCTCTATACTTTCATTAGCTCCCAGAAGGCCTTGGAAGGCAGCTCACTGAGGAAGCTGGGACAATCTGGGCTGATGTTGCCACTGGGCACACTTCCAAAGAGCCCTCTTGCAGGGTGGGTGCAGGAGACAAAGGGGATCAGGTGGTCTCAGGAGTGGTGCAGCTGCCCAGAGCAGTACCTCTACAGTCGGAACATGGGTGATGGCTACAGGAAGTGCGGCAGAGGCTGCTGGAAGAGTTCGGGAGAAGTCACGACAAGGGACTTTCTTCTTCCAGGCCTGTTCCCCAGCGCTGTCTATGGGGACAGGAGCATGTGTGCAAAGGGAACTGCAGGGAGGGTTCGGGGTGACGGATACACGGATGTATGTGTGTGTCGGTGGGTGGGAGAGGCAGCGTGATGTGGTGCACCGCCAATGCACCGAATCTGGGTTCGCCCATAAGAATGTGCACACGGGAGTAGCTGTGTGTGCGTGGAAAGTGCAGTAGTGAGAGTGGATTTGAACAGTCATGGATCTGAGGGTGTACATGGACGTGGGTGTCCATGCATGGCAGTATATAGGCATGAATATCAGACACGATGCGGGGAGATGGATGTGAGGGTAAGGGGTGCAGGAACGTGTGTTTGTTCCTAATGGGGTGCACAGGGATTGCATGGACATATAAAGAGTGAGTGTAGATGCACATGGTATGGCTAGAAGACTGGGAAGGAGTGTACGTGGGGGTGTTGGAGTATGCGCACGCTGAAGGCAGATGGGCAGGAATGCAATGTGTATGAGATGCTGGAGGGCATGTGGGTATGAGTTTATCTAATGAGAGATGACTGTGGTGAGGATACACTCATGAATACAAGTGTCTGGATGGAATGTGTGCTGGGTATGCATATACTCATGGGTCTGTGTGAGTATGTATGTATTCTGGACCTGTCCCTGGATATGGCTGTGGGGCAGCACATGGGCACAGACAGGAAGCCTTAGCCTGAGGAGAGGCAGGGCGCTGGAGTCCCCTGCTTCAGGGGTGTTGCAAGTGGAAGAACATTTTCTCTGCACAGTATCTAGGCGTGAGGCAGGGAGCTGGGCAGGCGGCAGGGGCACCCCCTACAAGCTGAGGTCCACCACAACGTGCCTGTAGACTAGCGTGCTGCTCTTGAAGCTGGGGGCCAGCAGGACATCCATGTCCTCCAAGGGGACGTAGTGGAAGGCCCGGGGGGCTTGGACAGAGAGTTCCTGGAACTTGACAAACTTCTGCTTCTCCTCGTGCCAGAGGTAAACGTGGGTGAAGGAGAAGTCGCTGCCCAGCACCATGTACTGGCGCTGGGACACCAGGAAGGGTTGCATGACCATGGAGCCCCGTGAGGGCAGAGTCTGCAGCTCGGTGAAGCGCTGCCCCTCCCACTTGACCACCTTGGAGTCCCCGATGTAGCGGCTAAGGCACAGGTAATTGTCTTTCTTGAACTTGAAGTGCTTGACCAGCTGCACGTCCATTATCTCAGCCACCTCCCCCTGCTGCACAAACTGCTTCTGGGTGCGGCTCCACTGGTAGATGACAGGGGCCTGGGAGCTGCTGGAGATGATGAGCCAGGGCTTGCCTTCATTCTCCACGTATTCCACGTCGGTGTCGCGGTGCCAGGGGTGCAGGGCCTGGTGGGAGTAGAAGCCATTCTGGTTCCAGCGGTAGAGGCTGGTGGAGCCAGCCTTGGAGCTGTCGGCGATGACGAAATACCAGTTGCCGTCAATCTGGAAGGCCTCGATGTCATTGGGCTTGCGGATCTTCCTGCTGTCCATGTCCTGGATCTTGATGAACTTGTCCACGTTGGTGTCCCACCGGTAGATGTAGGAGCCGCCGAAGAGCTGTGCCACCACCACGTAGAGCTGCGACTGAGCCACGATGGGCTTGCAGTACACGGCTGAATGAGCTGCAAGGGGGCAAGAGTCAGAGTCAGCAGGGCGGCCCTCGGCCCCCTGCTCCAGTGCACACTGTGCCTATATCAAACATGGTCTGCACCCAGAGCCCATTTTGGGGGGCCACAGAGATCCAGCCCAGATTCTCGTCCTCCCAGATGATGCACCCATAGCCCATGCCAGGTGGGCAGAGAAATCCAGTTCCAGCTCTTCATACCCAAAGTGAATTAGGCTGAGGGTTCCCTCTCCTTGTCAGGACTGAAGATATTTTTCACCTGTATCCCTCACAGACACATGCGCTTCCTGGAATGCGGGGAAAGGAAAAGAACCCAGACTGGATTTCGGTGCCCACCTGGAAGGATGACGTCCAGCTCTGGAGCAGCTTCCAGTAGCTAGTGGAGGAGAGTGTCCCAGGTGAGCAGCATTAGCATACCAGCTTGCATACACACATACCCCACACCTCTGCCCGCACCTGCATAGTGATGGAAAATCCATACCCTCCCTTAGACTAGGCTTCCCAGGGAGGTGATGGAATCCCCATCACTGGACGAATTTAAGAACAGGCTGGACAAACACCTGTCAGGGTTGATCTAGGTTTACTTGGTCCTGCCTCAGTGCAAGGAGATGAATTAGATGTCCTGTCGAGGTCCCTTCCAGTCCTACACTTCTCTGATTCTATAACCACTCACATATACACCCACAGTGGCGCTTTCATATGTACACACAAACACTTGGAGACTCTCCCATATATGCATGCATGCACCCTGCTGTTGGCCTTCAATCTGAAGGGGGCTCCACGTTGCTTTGCTTTGACAGCAAGGATGCAGCTCCTGCAATCCGCACTCCCTGCCTCTGCCCAAAGGGACTGGGAAGAACCACCCGGGACTGCCAGGTGTTTCTGCCCCTAAGCTCTGCACTGTAAACCCCTAGGGTAGCTCACAACTTCCCAGGAACCTGCCCTGAACCACATCAGGGAGGCTAATGTGCTCTCTTACTATCCCCCTGCCATGTGCCTCTTCATGGCTCATGCAATGCGTGACTGATTGCAAGTGACCATGAACCCCTGATAACAGGATCTTTCTGTTTCTCCTAGTGCTCACTATAATGGGACTTGCTGTCTCCCATCTCTGGCCCCATTCCTCCAGGGAAGTACAGGGCCATGGCAGAATGTCTGTCTGTATGGCTGGTCCTTACCAGGGATGCGGTCAAAGTCCCTTAGCTTGCGCTCCACATAGTCCCACTTGAGGATGGTGCAGCTGCTGGCACTGGGCTGGGCCAGTGCTACGTAGAGGTCACTGCTGTAGACAAAGGGCTCAGCTGACACCGACTGGAATGGCAGGACCTGGTGCACCACGAAGTCTGGAAGGGAAGGTGCAATAGGTGAAGATGTGGCAGCAGTGGGGACCCCCGTCACAACACCCAGCCCATTGCTCCCTGGCCATGGCAGCATGACCAACGGCTTTGCTTTTCAACCACATCCATGGAACGTGGCCCCGTATCCACTCTCCCCTGCCTCCAGCTGTGCCTAGTGAAGCAATGAGAGCAGCAGCCACTCCTACCTGTCGTGATGCAGTCAAAGTCCTTGAGGGCCAGGTCCCAGATCTTCTGCCCCTGGTAGCGGACAGGGCTGCTGCAGAAGGTGGCAGGCACCGTGGCATTGGTCCTCTCCACCCAATCCACCAACCACTTGATTTTGCAGTCACAGATCAAAGCGTTGCCCCGGAGGTCCCTGAGGGGGGTGGAGGGTTTACAATGGAGCACTGGTCACATGAGCAATGGAACCCCACTACCGCCCCTCCATCACCCCCCAACTACAGACAAGGCCGGGAACCCCAAAGCATGTGTTTACAGTCTGGGCCTGGAGAAGGAAATGGTTCCAGCTCTGGGGGAGCTAGTCTCAACCCTGGTGTGTGGGTGGGGAGCACATTTAGTCTGTTGTGCCTCGTTAAAGAGACCCATCCCTCTGTTCTCCCGCCTATGCTCTGAGCCTGCAGAGCCCAAAGGTGCATGGGATATTGACACCCTCCAGCACCAAAGAGAAGGCTAGAGAGCTGGGCGCTGGATGTGCAGGCCAGGAGGGGTGGGGTGAAAGCACTGGGGTAGGCAGGAGAATGGGGAGGCAGGTTGGGCTGCTGTGAGGACCTTGACCCAGCCCGGGATCAAGGTTCCTGGGCTCTGATATCCTGCTTCTTGGCTCTACACAGCATGGGACAGCATCTCCCTCAATAACAGGCCCCTAGTGGTGGCAGATGGCCTGAGCTGGGCCTTACAGGTCACTGAGGATGTCCAGGGGTGTGAAGATATCTCTGGGCAGTGTCTGCAGGTTGTTGTTGGCCAAAGATCTGAGAGAGAGAGAGACAGAGAGAGAGAGAGAGAGATTTATTGCCAGGAAAAGTGGCACCTCCTTTCAAACGGACCCTGGGCAGAAGGTCTGGCCTGGAAGCCAGCACTGTGTCCACAGTGGCAACTCCCTACCCCACGGCTCTGGCTTTTTTTGATAGGTGGAGCTACCACCCTAAAAGTCAGAGAGACAGGGTTGTCTGCTCGCTGCGAAACTCACAAATAGATGGTCCTGTTGTACTACTCTGTCAGTCATGCCATCCCCACAGGCACATGTCCGGCATGCCAAGTGTATCATACCCACAAGCTCTGTGGCACACATTATACCCACAGCATGAGGTGTGCTATACTCACAAGTGCCTGTGAGGTGTGGCATGCCCATGGGAATGCCATATCCACAGGCGCGTGCTAGGTGCACTCTACCCATAGGCTCATGCAAAGCGTGCCATGCCCACCGGCACGGGTCATACTCACAGGTGTGTCAGGGACTTCAGCCCTCGGAAGGTGAATTTCGACAGAGAGCGGATGTCATTGTTCTCAATGAACCTGTGGGGACAAACGGGGACACAGGCCTTGCCCTCTGCTCCCTGAGAGGTGGTGCTGCCAAGCAGCCTCAGGGACTGAGCTCCCATCTCTCCTGGGATGGCCATTTCAGATGAGAGGGGAGCATCCATGGAGTGGGATGCCGCAACCCCCCCAACCCTAACCAGAAGTGGCACCTTCCCTGCAACCCACCCCCCGCAAGACCTTCTCCTCCCAATTCCCACCATCGCCTCCCTCCAGCCGACCCCAGTGCGAAGGAGAGGCACACGTACAGGTACTGCAGGTGGGAGAGGCCAGTGAAGGCATCGTCCCCGATCAGCGTAAACTTGTTGGAGTTCAGTAATCTGCAAAGAGAAAGGTGAGACATCAGCTCCGGTGGCCGCCATCTCCAGCACAGCTGGGCTGCATTGGGGTGCTAGGCTGAGAATACCACAGACTGGAACCCCTTCCCTCCACTGCGGATGCACTGAGAAGGCAGAGGTCTGGACGCAGGCTGTGAGTTCAAATGCTACCTGCTGCAGCTCAGCCGTGGCCAGGGGTTAACCTCCGATGTCGCGGGGGACGCCTTCCCATTGCACGGGGCTGGAGTGCCTCCGTGTAGGATGATGGGGGAGCAGAATCCTCCCTCGCGCCTGTGATTTGTCCCAGAGAGAGGGGATAGCGGGGAGGTCTTCTCTGCCCATCTGTATCTCCCATGACCTCACCATTCAGCCACCTAGTTCGGGCAGGCCCAGTTTTGGGGGAGATTAAACATTACAGCTCCAAGGCCTCCCCAGGGAGACTCTGCCAAGCCTTTACCAGCCCATGCTGCCTCACAGGGCAGGGGAAGGCCTGTGTCCTCCTCCTTGGGGACTGCCCTGGCAATAACAAGCCCCCATCCCAATAAGAGACCCAGAGACGTACAGGAACTGCAGGAGGGGGATGTGAGCGAAGGCTGCTGCTTTGATTTCAGTAAAGGCCGCGTTCACCATGGTTCTGCGGAGAAGGAAAGGAGGAGAGAAAAGCTCAGGAAAATTCCAGGAGGATGGGGCGTTCAGCACTCAGAAAAGTGACAGCAGCATAGTATGGGTTGGAGCTAGGCAGAGAGCAGTGTGCAGAGCCCGTCGGGCCTTTTCAGGGAAATTTGTTTTTTGTGGGGAAATGCCCGTTCACAGAAACCAAAGCCGCCCGCAGGGAAGGCTGGTTGGTTTCTACGAGTTTCCCCGTTTCTGAACAAATTTGAAAACACATTTTAAATTATCGAGGCCCTGGCTTTTTGACATTTTCCAAATGAAAAAAAAAGGTTTGTTTTTCAGGTCAAAATGACTTTGTTTCAAAATTTTGGTGCATGGTAAAGGAAACGTTTTTTTTCAAAAGGTCAAAATCGAAACGATGCATTTCCCCGGATGCAATTTGAAATTTTCTACCGATCTTTGGTTTGCAAATATTTTCAAGATTTCAACTTTTGGTTCTGATTCAGGATGGGGAAAATGTAGAAATCTTGAAAATCCTTGCAGGTGAGGACAAGCATTTCCTGCCTGGTTCAACTGGTATGCGCTGTGTAAGCATCTCTGCATCTCATGCTGCTCTGCCAATGCCCCTCAATGCTGGCCCACAGCCGCCCTGCTCTCCCACCCCGGGGCCTGCCACAGCTCTGCCGACACTCTTCAAAGCTGATCTGCAGTCTCCTGTTATCCTAGTCCTAGCTTGGTATGTTCCAGTTACTGCTCTTGAATCCAGGCACGGCCTTTCCAGGGGGAGGTTTATACTTGCCCTCTGCTTTCCAGGTGGAGGAGGTATATTTAAAGAGCTCTCTCTCTCTCTCTCTTTTGCTGTAATTACAGCCCGAAGGTCCAGGGAGCCTTGGGACCCCTTAACCAGTCGATAGGGCCATGTTTGGGCAAAGGGAGACTGCCTGCCTCCTGCTACAGAGAGCTGGTCTGCCTAAGACAGGTCCAGCAAGTGCAGTCTGATTGGAAATTAACCAACGGAGGCAGGGGTGGTGATGCTCGGGGGCGAGGGGAGAAGAGGGCAGAATTGCTAATGCAATGCAGGACCCGCAGCATGGAGCAGGTGCTCCTCATTTGCATCATCCCATTCTCCCATTCCCCAGCACCCTGGCAAGGAAGATGGACTGCAGCAGAGCCAGCGTGTGCAGGAAGGAAGAGTGCTCCTGCAGACAATTAAAGAATGAGGTCAGCAGGCCTCCCACCCTGGGCTCTAGGGTTTGAGGGGGTCAAGCCAAGGACAAGGGACCTAGGATGGGCAGAAATGGGATATACTTCAGGGCTTCAGTCAATCTCTATTAGAGACCAGGATGGGAGTTATCCAGGGGTTGGGAGGCAGATTATCTCCCATCTGCTATTGTGCTGGTGCTGGCCGCTCTCAGAGACAGGATACTGGGCTAGATGGTCCTCGGGTCTGATCCAGTCTGGCAGCTCCTGTGTTCCTATGGAATTTCTCAGGCCCCATCAGGGACATAGCCAGGGGAAGCATGCAGTGCACAGACACAGCAGACACAAAGGGACTCTTTCTTACCTGCACACACTCTAAAATCAGACATATACACTCACACACATGCAAACGCCACACAGCAGATGCACACCCCAGACAAAAAATGCAGGGGCACCAGACACACATACATACCAAGCACACGCACACACTTTCCCCGCACCACCACGGCAATCTACAAAAGGTCAGTTCCAGTATGTCACTGCGGAGATACAGCAGTGACAGGCGCATGAGATTAGATCAAACCATTCCTTTACCTTCCCTGCTCTCACCCCAGCCAGGTCAGGAGGGACCTGCAGGCAGAGTTAGGAGCCCTTCGAGGTCAATGAGAGGTGGCATGGTGCCACGCCAAAGGGGGCAGTCAGAACCTATTGTAGGTCTGGATCAGCTGTGACAAACAGTGGAAGGAAAGGGCTGCCTATTTCTGTGCTGAGGAGCTACCCAGGAGGTAGCAACACACTAGGGTGACCAGACACCAAATGTGAAAAATCGGGGATGAGGGGTATTAGAAGCCTATATAAGAAAAAGACCCAAAAATCAGGACTGTCCCTATAAAATCAGGACATATGGTCACCCTACAGCACACAGATGAAAGAGTGTTCATGTACCCCTCTCCCCACACACACACACTTACTTTTCATACACCTAGCTTTCATTCTCACACACACACACTTCCATACACAAACATGCTCATTTATAAACACAATGCATTTGCACAACACACACATGCATCGCATATATTCACACACACCCCCACATGATCAACAACATGCTTATGCTGATGCACACCCAGACACATAACATGATCAGAAAGAAAAATAAATCCAAGAGGTATAGACACCCAGCATGGGCATGCAGACATGCGTGTGTTTACATGCACACATACATGATTTTCTCATACAAATAAGCAGCTACAGCATACATACACAATAACCTGCATGCACACGGAGGGTTATTATTGAACACACATTATACATTTGTGCACACATATACCCCATGGATTCACACACACCATCTCTCTCGGTGTTAGCGAACCCACAACAATCCCATCCCGATGTAACCCCAAGGAATATGCTGCCTTCTGGGAACCCTCCAATAGCAACAAGGGCCCTCAGCCTTTTAGTCTAAAACTCGTCCAACCCCAGGGATTCCCCACCTCCATCTCCCTCAACCCCAACTCCAACCCCAGTGCTTCCAGACATTCCCCCAGCCCACCTACCTCCCCCACCATATCCCTATCCTTCATCCCAGTGATCCCCCCTCCACCCACTCCCTCCTGCTCTGCTGATACTCACAGGGAAATGACCTCCGTGGGCAGGTTCCTGGGGACAGCTTTGGAGTCGATGCAGAAGGCAGTGTCCCTGGTGCAGGAGCAGCTCTGGGGACATGGGGGCAGCTTGGGGGCTCGCTTGGAGCCTGCAGGCAGCCAGAGGAAGGCCAGGCTGATCAGGAGGAAGGCAAGGACTTGCCCCGTCCGCATCACTTTCCCTGGCTGCAGCTCAGACATCTCCCTGGCCTGGCCTCCCTCCCCTCCAGGAGAAGAATCCCCCCGTACACTGTTACTTCAGCTCTGCTATGTAATCTTCCCTCCTCTCCTGGCTTTGCTCTCAAGCCCAGGAGCTGCAGTGAAGAGCTGAAGCAATCCTGGGAGTGAGGATGCCAGAGTCCATCATGCTTCTCTGCAGAGCACCACACTCAACCGCTGGGGTGGGGGAAGCAGGAGTGCTTTGCTGCTGAATGATTCGTCAAAGTGATAGCACGGCTGGGGTTGTCTGTGGTGCATGGGGAGTGTGGGAGTGTGCCGCGTGCAATAGTATGTGTGCGTGTGCATACTGCATGCACTAGTGTGTTTGCAGGTGTGAGTGTGTGTATGTACTGCATGTAACAATGTATATGTGTGTCTCTCTCTCCAGGTATGACTTCTGCATGCGTGTTTGTGTGTCTCTCTGTGTGTGCATGTGAATGTGAAAATACATGTGCAAGAATGTAACTGTGAATGTTTGTAGTGTGCATGCAAATGCGGTGTGTATACAAATATCTGACTGTGTGTGTACTTTGTATGTGCAGGGCTGTGCACGATGGAGCATGTATGGGTTGTGAACGGCTCTGACCGGGCTCATATGTGCCTGAGAGTTTGTGTGTGCTGTGTGACTGCATGAGCCTGTTTCCGCCAGGGTTGTGTATGTTCTATGTGTGCTTGTGTGTTTGTTTCTATGTGTGTGTGAACATGGGTGCACATGCAGGCATGAGTGTGTGAATATGTACATGTGGGTCAGTGTACTTGGGTGGGTGAACAGGTGTGCACATGGAAGTGTGTGCACCTGAGTGCTCTTGTGTGTATCCCGAGAGCATGGTTCGGGAAGCTGAAGCACAGAATCTTCCACTGGCTTCTGGCCCTTGCTGACCCACCCTCCCCATCACACTCATTCCCACCAGCCTCACAGAGACCTTCACCTGCAGCAGGATCCTCCCACCTGAAACAGGGGCCTCAGCTTTGTCCTCCCTGCCTGCTCATTTCCTTCCGATCTTTCTGCCCTGTGCCCCTGGGTTTGCAGCATTCTACCGATGTCACTGATTCCCTCCCCCATCAACCCCTGCCACCACCACCCTGTATGCTTCCCAACCCCCTCCCATCTGACACGTCCTTGCTGAGCTCTCTTAGATAATTTATGATGAACTGAGTGACTTGTGAGCCAAAAGCCAGCCAGTGGCTACGGTCCCAGACACGGCCTTCTCCTGGCTAACAATGAGAGGGGATGGCTCTATAGAGGGCATTCTTACCCTCCGCAGCTGGGCCTGAGGCCAGGACATTGACAACAAACAAACAAGGGTTCCGGGGCGCAGTGGAGGCAGGGCAAGGAGAGAAGTGATTGGCAAGTCATGGGGTTGTCACTGAGCTCCCATGGGACAGGAGAGGGGAGACGGCAAAGGGAGGGACATGGCCAGAAGCTATGGAGTGAGGGGATGGATAGATCTGGGGCAGGACGCATTATGGCAGCCCAGCTCCCCTTCACTGGAAGGGGCCTCATCGCTCCATCTGTACTTTCTCCAGGAAGCAGGGCAGTAAGCTGGGGGCAGTCTTGAAGCTCAAGGTGCACCTGACAGCCTGAGGGCAAGAAAAATACAAGGAGAGTTCTTTCTGCTGAGGGCTGGGCCAGCACTTCCAGTGCAAAACCACCACAAAGGACCAATGTCCTTCTGTGCATGCTCCAAGGCCTCAGGTGGGGAAGCTGGGGACCTAATAGCTGTGTACCATTGCCAGTCCTTTTATGTTCTGTCACAAGGGCTCTGCAATCAGCTGAAGACAGGGTCAGGCTAAGCAGCTGTCAGGCCATGGTTAACTGCAGAATAACTGTAAGGTCAGATCAGCCTGGAGCAGGGTCAGAGGTTAGCTATCAAACAGCAGAGAGGTCAAAATTCACTGGGGACCAGCTGGTGTGGTCCAGGAAGTGCCTGCATTCATTCAGTGAGCTGTAGAAATCAGCTCATCTCTGCCCAGCTGCAGCCCTGCAAACTTCCCCTGTCAAAGGTCCCACCCCTATTAGTATAAGGTCTCTTACCCTGGAGGCTGTCCACAGCTGCAATTATTTAGATCCTGGTTTGAGATCAGATTTTGAAGCTCTCGGTGTCAGGAGAGAGGGTGGCTCAGAGCTCTGGTTTGGGTCTGTCTCTAATTGCAACATGTGGAAGCAACAATGATGGGACGAGACACCTAGAGAGAACACTCCACTGTCTGAGGGATCAGACCTCATGACCCGTTCAGAACATTGGACAGAATGTGACTTACCCATGGCCCCTCCCCAAAGGCTGCTGGCTGCCCACACTCTGATAAGGGCCCAGGCACTCACGACTAGTGCTGTTGTGGGAAGCCTTTGATTTTCGGTTTTTGCTTTGAACATCTGAAGCACCATCAGGTGCCAGAGGGGCTAAGAGACTCGGGGCACTGAGCCAAGCCTGGCCATGGCCATATCGATGGTCCGGATGCTCCAGCCTGAAGGGCAGCACTAGCTCCTCAGAGCTGGATGACTTTGGCCTCAGAACCCCTGTAGTTGCAGCTCTTGGGTGCTAAGAGGCCCATGTGCCCAGAGACAAGTGTCCTCGGAGACTCTCGATGGACACGGTGCCAGGGGCTTATCAGAAATCTGGCTCTGAAGGGCTCCAGGGAAACAGGTTCACAAACAAAAATGAAGTGAACACACGGTTTGTGGCCAGAAGGGCCTGGGGAACTCCAGCATGGCCTCCCCTTGTCCTCCGCCCCTCCACTATCTCCAAGTCCGCTATATAAGCCCCTCTCCAGTCACGGAGCCTCCAAGGGCTGTTTTATCGCTGGAGGAGCACTACAGGGACGGCCAGGGTCTGCAGAACAAGAAACAAGATGGATGTTAGCAGCAAGGAGGCTCTGATAGAGGCCCCTCCGGTATGGCAATGAACAGAGGATAGATAGTTTTGTTCTGTGTTTGTACAGCGTTTAGCACAATAGGGTCCTGGGCCATGACTGGCGCTCCTAAGTGCTACAGGAATACATATAATAAAGGGGGGTCCTTTCCCTCCAGCATACCCGTGTCAGCTCTTCTTGCTGTTAGAGTTCTTTTCTGTTCCCACAGGACTACTCTTCTGTGCCCAGGATCCCCTGCCTCTCCCCTCACCTCAAGAGACTCTTGATCATCTTGGTGGTGGTTGTGATCATAGTCTTGGTTGTGCTGGGTTTCCTCCTGATGGGACTGCACATATCTGAGAAGCACACGGAAACTGTAAGTACAGCGTTAAAAATCCGGGGGCAATGGTTCAGAGGGGCAAGTCCATCCGTGTGCCAGTGCAGAGGGGACAGGGGCACGTTGAGGTTGCTGCAGCCATGCCCAGGAGCACAAGGAAGCAGATGCAGCCAGGCAAAGTGGGCTGCTACAGCATGGAACTCAAGCAGAAGGGGAAATGCACCTGTGTACCAGTGTTAAGAGGCAGAAGCAGCCAGGTAAAGAGGCTGCTCCAGCACACAAGGGCAGCAGGAAAAGTGGAGCTATGGACAAGCACAGAGGGCAGCTGGAACCACAGACAGCTGCCAAGGAGACTGGGACACTAGAGGAACAGGGCTCTATTATCAGGGCCAGCCAAGAAATGAAAGACTTCAGCAAAGTTTCAGTGAGTACCTTGAAACAGGAACAGCCCAGGGCTCTGATTTACTAATGTCTCTGCCTGCACTGAGTCAGCAGGGAGGAAGGGAGTGCTGTTGGGAAAGAGGGCACTTCTTCAGGGTATAGGCAATGAATGGCTGATGCATCACATCTTCTGCTTTGGCCCACCCAGCCTCCTGCACTGAGCACGCTTCACTCTGTGGGTTTCCTTGCCTTCTAGGTTTTGCGAATGACTATCCATGGCCTGGATGGGGAAGGGTCCCCGCAGCAGCTCTCTATGAGTGGGAAAGAAAGGACAGGGACTTTCCACATCAAGGCAGGGATCAATTCTTCAGCCACTGTTGTGTACGACTACCCCCACGTAAGTAGGGCACGCTTGTTTTGCTAGGCTTGGGGGAGCCTCTTCCAAACAGGGGGGCACCAGGGCAAAGCTGGCTAGAGCTACAGAGAACTTTCATTGCTATACCCATAGCTCAGACTGGTGAGACCTGGCTGGTCGGACCAGAGCAGGTTAAATCCCTGGAGTCTCTACCACTCTCTTGATTAGAGGTAGAGGAGCCAGTGATAATTTCAGTCTGGCCCACATAACTGTCCCATATGCAGGCTGAGCCAAGCCAGTGTATGTACCCTGAGACAAGCTTGAACCAAAACCCCAGATCTGAACACACCCAAGATTTGGGGTGTTCAAAATCCCACCCCCAGACCTGGATTGTATGGCTTGGGCCCAGCATTATGCTGATGTCACACTTGGCTGTGAACTGACCACACTGACATCACTTCCTGGTTGCTAGTAAGCAAAGAAAAGCAGATCCCAGGGGAAATAAAGAGAGAGAAAAACACTCAAGTGTTAATGCAAGCAATAGAAAGTGAGTGAATAAGCACCAGGGTGGGGACAGCGAAGGGAGACGGATGGGGTCCCCACTGGCCAAAGTGAGAGGGAAGATGGTGGGGGAGAGTGAAGGGGAGACAAGCAAAATAAGAAGGTGGGTTTGAGTTTGCAAAGCCTTTGTTTTGATCTTGCAAAACCAAGCCCAGAGAGGTTTGGATCCAGTTCCTACCTACACAACCCCCACATTTTGGATAGAGCTTGCAGACACTGCACCAATCCTGGCCCATCTCGAGCTGATGGCTTTACAGTCTCAAAAGGAAAGGCCATGGAGGGTATAAGGTGCTCCTGGGCTGAGTGCCATGTTCAGCAGAGAAGAGGAGGATGGAGAGGGGTGACAATGGTGGAAGCAGAAGGGGCTGTGCAGTTTGAGAGGGTGATTCGGCTCCAGTGAATACAACTTGGGGAGCTGTCACGATGGGAAACCAGGGCTAAAAGTCACCCTGTGCTCTGTCTGCAAACAGCTGCTGATCTGCTACAAATCCTGGCAAGGCCAAGCCTGCTACATCACCAAGATGGACAAGGAGAACATTCAGGGCCTGGATACCATTGCCAAGGCGTTCCAGCATCTCCAGGTGAGCAGCTGGGAATGCACACTCAGTGTGAGCTGTGCCAGGTACAAAGGCAGGCACCGGAGTGCAGGGAGAAAGGGCACTTGGGAGTGAGAAACTTGTGAAAGATTAAAACATTGCAGAGGCTGGAGGCTGCTCTCTTGAATCCCTGAAAGACAGCTGGCTGCAGTCAGAGTGCACCAGCCTGGGTGTACGCAGTTTGAGCTCCCATTGAAGTCAGTAGGTGCTGCACCTTCTTCTGTGAAGCCTGAATTTGGGTCTCAGAGCCAAACTTATAAATGAAGCAACCAGTGAGTATTTGCCTGCACAGAGCAGGCAGAGGCTACTATGACTTCGTCTGTGTGCCACCAGTGACTGCACTGTTAATTCCCCTTGGTGGGTGATTGCAGGATCACCACCGCTCCATTCTGGGGAAAATGGGCTCAGGCCAGCACAGGAGCAATTGCTCCATGTCTCATGCACAGTATTCAATGCACACAACTATAAGGGGGTGCAAAGAATGAATTGCCCTTATCAAATGTCTTCCAGCCAAGGCTCTCCATGGTAATTGAATCACATGCACACAGAGTGAGGTGTAGCGTAAGTCAGCAGTGTACTCCTTTTACTCGGGGTACAGTGGAGGCACAGGAAGAGAAAGTGACCTCCCCAAGGTCTGCCTGCTGAGGCAGTGGCAGAACTGGGCACAGAACCCAGGAGTCCTGGCCCCAAACTCCCATACTCTCACTACTAGAAGACGCTGCCTCTCTTGGGCCAGCTCGATCAATGTATTGGCAAGGTAGGATAATCTAATACTTGGGTGAGGAGACCGTTGCTAGTGCAGGAGAGTAGTGGTGGATGGTTTGGACGTCCTCCCACAGTACAGGACACTTCCACAGCTATTCGGAAGCACTGAGAGCTTAGTTTCCAGAGCAGGGAAAAAATGACGCCGTGAGCACATCCTGTTACGATTAGCACCTGATGGTGTCCAAGGATTGTAAACTCTTAGGCCCCCAGCCCGGGCTATAAATCACAATTCCTGTAATGGTGTGTGGGGGTGGTGCACATCTAATTATATTATTTCCTGTCCTAGCTTAAACAAGGTGAAGAGATGGAGGAAGGGGGGTTCCCTGTGCCCCAGGCCAATCGCTCCATCCTGGGCACTACAGTTAACATCCTCTGTAGCAACGTTCCCATCTACTGGGCTTAGCAAGGGCTCAGGTGGGTGAGTAGCTGGGTATTGGAAGGGGAGCTGGGTTTACTCAGTGACTGAACAATCAGAACTGCCTACAGCAACCCTCTCTCTCTCTCTCACACACACACACACACACAGTTGCAAAAGCCCTTTGCCAGAGGATTCCCCCTCCTCCCGCCACGCACACAGAGTTGCAAAAGCAACAAGCCCTTTGCCAGAGACCAATCAAATCCCTTCCCAACTATCAAATCACCACCAGGCTCTGGACAATCAGGATGCAGAAGAAATGCCTCCTTCTGGCTGGTGAAAAGACAAGACTTCCACCCACTCTGCACAGAGAAACCAGAATGCAACAGTCAGCAGGAGGCCATTGCAGTCTCTCATGGACTCATTAGTGGCATCGCTGCAGAGTTTTACGTGGCAGGGGTGGAATTAGGCTTGAGAACCCAAGGGACTATGTGTGCACGTGGGGGATGGCCTCCTCTTGGCCCTTTTGCTTGCAGCCTTGGCTGGGAAGGTGGCTGAGGGAAAGGCCTTGCTTTGGTGCCTGGGTTGGGAGGTGTCTAAAATATAACAAAAGCCAAAGGGTAGCCTTGTAGTTCAGACACTGGGCTGGAACTCAGGAGAGCTGGGGTCACTTCCCTGCTCTGCCACAAATTCCCCATGTGACCCTGGACAAGTCACATGGGGCCAAGTTTTTAAAGGTGTCTAAGCCTCCAACTCTCATTGAAAGCTCTTAAAAATCTGGCCCTTACTCTCTCTCTGCCTCAGTTCTCCCATCTGTGAAATGGGGATACTTACACTTCCTCTGGCTGTCCTATCCATTTAGACTTGAGCTCCTTGAGGCACAGACCTCAGCACGTGTGGGTATAGCACCTAGCACAATGCAGCACCCGACCTCAACTGGGACCTTGGGCACTACCATAGTGCAAATAATAAACAGTAACAGAGAAAACCAACAAGGTTACCTGGCCGCAGGTGGCTTTCTCTGTATGGATTTCTTTGAGCTACAATAGCCGCAACCCTAACTTCTCATGCTCCTCCATTTATCTTACAGGGCCCCGTGCAGTCTGAGCTCCGCATCCCGGCAGTCACTTCCCAATGAGATGGGCATGGCGCCCTTGTATCCACAGCACTGGGGCTTCTCTCCTACAATGATGACTATATTCCGTATGCAATCATCGCATAGCTGAGCCTAGGCTCAGGCCGTGGGCCAGTGGGTGGGTGGCTGCATGATCTCCAGCTGTTGCAAAGCTTTTGTTCTGTTGCCATTCAAAGCAGCTGGGAATTTTCAGGTGGCACTTGCAATAAAACAAGAGTTTCGTTTATGAGTTTATGCTTCTGTCTGAAGAGTAAAATCTCCATAGGACCAACATGCTGCTGTTTCCTTTATTCTCTTCTTAGAGAGATTTGTCTTTTCCCTTCTGGATCCTGCCATATGGTATTGATTTAATCAAAACTGCTCAGGGCCTTGTTTATACCCAGGGCCAGAACATGTGAACAGGCGCTCACCCAATAGCATGACAAATGGGGAGGATATAGAGGTAGATATTACCATATCAGAGGTAGAAGCGAAACTGAAACAGCTTAATGGGACTAAATCGGGGGGCCCAGATAATCTTCATCCAAGAATATTAAAGGAATTGGCACCTGAAATTGCAAGCCCATTAGCAAGAATTTTTAATGAATCTGTAAACTCAGGAATAGTACCGAATGATTGGAGAATTGCTAATATAGTTCCTATTTTTAAGAAAGGAAAAAAAAAAGTGATCCAGGTAACTACAGGCCAGTTAGTTTGACATCTGTAGTATGCAAGGTCCTGGAAAAAATTTTGAAGGAGAAATTAGTTAAGGACATTGAAGTCAATGGTAAATGGGACAAAATACAACATGGTTTTACAAAAGGTAGATCGTGCCAAACCAACCTAATCTCCTTTTTTGAAAAAGTAACAGATTTTTTAGATAAAGGAAATGCAGTGGATCTAATTTACCTAGATTTCAGTAAGGCATTTGATACCGTGCCACATGGGGAATTATTAGTTAAATTGGAGAAGATGGGGATCAATATGAACATCAGAAGGTGGATAAGGAATTGGTTAAAGGGGAGACTGCAACGGGTCCTACTGAAAGGCGAACTGTCAGGTTGGAGGGAGGTTACCAGTGGAGTTCCTCAGGGATCGGTTTTGGGACCAATCTTATTTAATCTTTTTGTTACTGACCTTGGCACAAAAAGTGGGAGTGTGCTAATAAAGTTTGCAGATGATACAAAGCTGGGAGGTATTGCCAATTCGGAGAAGGATCGGGATATTATACAGGAGGATCTGGATGACCTTGTAAACTGGAGTAATAGTAATAGGATGAAATTTAATAGTGAGAAGTGTAAGGTTATGCATTTAGGGATTAATAACAAGAATTTTAGTTATAAGTTGGGGACGCATCAATTAGAAGTAACGGAAGAGGAGAAGGACCTTGGAGTATTGGTTGATCATAGGATGACTATGAGCTGCCAATGTGATATGGCTGTGAAAAAAGCTAATGCGGT
Source organism: Dermochelys coriacea (assembly GCF_009764565.3). Lineage (NCBI taxonomy): Eukaryota > Metazoa > Chordata > Testudines > Dermochelyidae > Dermochelys > Dermochelys coriacea. The sequence goes on from NC_050093.1 coordinate 5,686,264, forward strand.
TTTGGGATGCATCAGGAGAGGCATTTCCAGTAGGGATAAGGAGGTTTTAGTACCGTTATACAAGGCACTGGTGAGACCTCACCTAGAATACTGTGTGCAGTTCTGGTCTCCCATGTTTAAAAAGGATGAATTCAAACTGGAGCAGGTACAGAGAAGGGCTACTAGGATGATCCGAGGAATGGAAAACTTGTCTTATGAAAGGAGACTTGAGGAGCTTGGCTTGTTTAGCCTAACTAAAAGAAGGTTGAGGGGAGATATGATTGCTATCTATAAATATATCAGAGGGATAAATATAGGAGAGGGAGAGGAATTATTTAAGCTCAGCACCAATGTGGACACAAGAACAAATGGGTATAAACTGGCCACCAGGAAGTTTAGACTTGAAATCAGACGAAGGTTTTTAACCATCAGAGGAGTGAAGTTTTGGAATAACCTTCCAAGGGAAGCAGTGGGGGCAAAAGATCTATCTGGTTTTAAGATTCTACTCGATAAGTTTATGGAGGAGATGGTATGATGGGATAATGGGATTTTGGTAAGTAATTGATCTTTAAATATTCAGGGTAAATAGGCCAAATCCCCTGAGATGGGATATTAGATGGATGGGATCTGATTTACTATAGAAAACTCTTTCCTGGGTATCTGGCTGGTGAATCTTGCCCATGTGCTCAGGGTTTGGCTGATTGCCATGTTTGGGGTCGGGAGGGAGTTTTCCTCCAGGGCAGATTGGAGAGGCCCTGGAGGTTTTTTTGCCTTCCTCTGTAGCATGGGGCATGGTTGACTGGAGGGAGGCTTCTCTGCTCCTTGAAGTTTTGAACCATGATTTGAGGACTTCAATAGCTCAGACATGGGTGAGGTTTTTCATAGGAGTGGTGGGTGACATTCTGTGGCCTGTGCTGTGCAGGAGGTCGGACTAGATGATCAGAGTGGTCCCTTCTGACCTTAGTATCTATGAATCTATGGATTTAAAGGTTGGTAAATTCACGCATGTTGAGAGGCAGTGATGTCTAGTGGATAGAACACTGGACTGGGAGTCAGGAAACCTGCCTTCTATTCCCAGCTCTGCTATTGACCTGCTATCTGACTGTGGGCAAGTGATTGCCAGTGCACCTCCTAAGGGGGCTAAAGTAGGACATCAGTAGTGCCTGGACCTTGCGCTGGCCCCTCTGCACAAGCTGAATGTCCCTCGCCGTGCATGATCACTCAGCAGATTTCAGTGCAGCTGGGACACAGATAATGCATCCGGTTATTACATCGATCCTGGAGCTGGATTTGTAAACAGGCTGGGTGATTATATGATCAATAACCCGGATGGAGATTTGCAGCATTATCTTTGGGATTTAGACACACAATTCCCCATGAAACAAATGGAAAACCCCAGCCCTGTTGTTATCCTCAGTTGGTGTGAGAAAATCTCATACTGCACGGGATAAGCAGCTTGTTGCAGGGGAGAAGGAAGAAATGCAAATATGTACACACACATACACAATTGCACATTTGGTCAGGTGACCTATTAAGGGGTTGCTTCTTTTGTAGCATCCACTACTGACCACTGTCAGGAACAAGACACTGGCCTTGGCGGGTCTGTGGACAGATCCACTCAGGTGACTCCTGTGTTCCTGTACTTCTAGCCTCTGTCTGTTGCATCAGGCTCTTTATGCAGCATCAAGGGGGCCTGATGCTGGTACAGGACTCTCAGGTTGCAGAGTTGGGAAGATGGGGATCATCATGCGGCCCAGCAGCTGCCACAACCACAAACAAAACCTCCCCTGCAAGCTGAGTAGGTTGTGAACAGGATGGGTCACAACGCATAGGAAGCTCTCCCTGGCTCATGGCTTGTCCTTGAGGCCTTTACGGCACGGCCAGGTGAACCCATCTCCTCCCCTGCAGACAGCTCCACCAATTCCCCATTAATTACAGAATCCAGTTTTAAATGATTCACCTCACCATGCTTTCCAGTCCTTCCAGGAGGTGGAGGGATGTCAGTGTGCATCTGTACAGGAGAGTGTTGGTGATATGTGTCTTGTGTGTGTCTGTATCTGAGCACATATGTCCCAGTGTATGTGTGTGTTTACATACTGGACTCTGCGTCTTTGTAGAGGTATGTTGGTATGTGAGTGTGTGTTACATTGTGCGCATACATGTGGGTGTGTGTACATATGAGTGTGTGAGCATGCATATGCATGGGTGCTCACGCAGGATTTTGTGTGTTTGTGAGTGTGTGTTGGTATGTGTGTCTGTGTGCTTATCTGTGCATGGGAGTGTATATGTGAGTGTGCTGGCATGCATATGTGTATGGGGGTGTTATAGTATGTGCATGCATAGCAGTATGTATGTCACAGTGTCGGCATGCACATACACTACTACAGCACAATTGTGCTGGCTCTGCTCATCCGTGTATCAGTATAATGGTCTCACCCTCTAGCCTGGAAAGGGAACACAAGAACAACTGGCAGGGGACAGAGATTCCCTTTAGCTATCCAACCTAAAGCACAACCTTGGATATGAACATCCCTGAGCTCTGGGAAAGTTAAGATCTCACACTGCAGCTTGGTACCATCTCCTTTAGGAAGCAAGTAATGAAACAGGAAGGACACATTTTTCGTGTGATACCCTCCTTGAAACTTTGAAACCAATTAAAACTTGTTGCTGTAACATCTTAGGGAGACAGCCAGAGATTGAACACCAGCAGTGTTAGGGTTAATCTGGTAGGCAGGATCAATTTCCCCTAAAGCTGGCAGATACCACCATAGGAAAAGGGGTCTAAGCCCCAGGTTTCTTACAACGCAATTGGCTAGACTGACAATGATCCGCCAGTTAAACAAAAGAGCTCACTGGCCAGTTCCAAGTGGAACAAACCTGGAAAACAGCAAACGGCCCTTTGACCCCCAGCAATAGGAAGCAAGCTGGAAGTTGTAGCTAGACAAATTCAGACTGGAAATAAGGGGTACGTTTTTAACAGTGAGAGTAACTAACCATTGGAACAATTTACCCAGGATCGTGGTGGATTCTCCATCACAGGCACTTTTTAAATGGAGATGGGATATTTTCCTAAAAGATCTGCTCTAGGAATTCTGGGGCCGTTCTATGGTCTGTGTTATACAGTGAGTCAGACTAGATGATCAAAATGGTCCTTCCGGCTTGGGAATCTATGAATCACTCGCTCAGCTGTCAGAGAAGTAGGACACCATTCTCCGTGTTGATGCCTATGCTGGGAGATCTGGGCCGAGTGGAATCAGCATCCCAGCTCCAGTCCCCCATGTGTCACTGTGTTGCAATGCCAAGCCACAGAGATGCTGACAAGCCCCGGCTCAGCCCCATTATTTGATGTCCCTGGTCTGCCTGTTACTCAACATCTGTCTTCGGACAGGTGATGCAATGTGGCAGAAGATAAAGAATATGTTCCCACTGCAACTGAGGAGCGGGGTGGGTGTGGAGAGAAGAGAATGCCTGGGATAGGCTTCATGCAGCAAAGGGAGAGGATGAGGATTCTAAGGACTCTTCAGGATAAAGAATGTTTGAGGGTAAATGGCCCTGAGAGCGACTTGATTCTCTCTCCCTCCCTCCCTCAAACATCACTAAGAAAACACATTGCACGGAGTGAGGAAAATGCAGAGACCTTCCCTTTGAGGGTTGGCAAGCATGCAGAGTCTGCAGAAACCAGAGCCAGGGCTGTCAGGGGTCAAACAGCAAATGCACAGGCTCCTCCAAGCCCTTGAGCAGGGAGGCTGGGGAGCTCCTGGCTCTTACAGGTTGGGGAATGTGCAACCGTTTCTTTCTCAAGGTCTGTGCTGGCAGCTGTGGATTCAGGGACAGTGGAAGAAGAGGAGATAGCTCAAGGCCAACTGTTGGAATGCCTGCAAATGATCATCTCTTGGATGAAGAGCAGCTGGGCCCAGGCAAGACCAAAGTGACGCTGATCGGAAAGGGGAAATGCTTTGGAGAATTGGTCGAGGCAGTGTCTCCACCTTCCATTGAAGGTTCCATTCGTCAGAGAGATGTGACCCCTGGAACTGTTGGACTCATTGCTAAGCTTGGAGGATTGGGTAGCGTGAGTATCTACCAATGCCTTCCTTTCATCTCCAGCTCACTAGGAAACTTCCTCCCACTGAGGACCTGTCCACAGTGATCTCTGCATTCATCCTCTCCAGGCTAGATCACTGAAACTCAATGTATCTGAATGTGCAAATGATCCACAGGCTCCAGCTATCACAGAATTCAGCTGCCCACTTCTCCTTGGCTCAGGCTGCCATGAGCACATGAGGCCTGTGTTCAAGTCCCTCAGCTGGTCCCAGTCAGCTTCCAATCCCAGTTTAAGGCCTTGCTCTTAATTTTAAAAACAATTAATGGTTCAAACCCCAGCTACATCAATTACTGATTTTTGATCTATGAACCACCACAACAACTCCACTGGGGCAATGCAGATCTCAAAGCCCAGGACGAAGCACTTGAGAGCTAGAGATAAAGCATTCTCTGTCGAAGGGATCTGACTATGACACAAAGTCCCAAAGGAAATCAAACAAATCCAGAAAGTCTGACCCTCTGTAGGAAACGCTGCCAAACCTTCCCCTTTGAAAAGGCCTCTTCACCGTACGACAGACACTCATAGCACTGACACTGCCTTCTACCTCCAAATCTCAACACAGACCCACCCTAAAATCCAAAACCTGACTGCCTCCTCTACCTCAAAACTCCAACTCTGACCCCCCTAGAAACCTAAACCCCAGCACTGACCCACTCTTCTACCCAATAAAACATTACCACCTAAAAACCCTACCCTGGAACAAATTGACCCAAAACCCAATTGATAAAATTTTGAAAAACAAAATCCCTTTCCCAAACAGTTTTTTACCCTGAAAAAAGCGAGAAGTGCTAGAGACTCCATGAAATCAACCGGGGACTTTGCTAGTGCAATTGATTTTATGTGGAAGGTGCTTGGATACCAGTGATGTCTGGCAGGATTGATACCCACAGATAGATAGCTTGATTAGAAGAGCAATTAGGTCAAGGCCAGATGTGAGATCAGGGTTGGCTGTAGGCCAGCTGGAGTTAGAGGTGAAAGCTCAGATTTTTAAAGGTTGCAACATCTACCTGATTTAGGAGCCTGAATTTCATTTTCTAATGGAATTTAGGCATTTAGAAGCCAAAATTCCCTTGACAGTCAATGGGATTTTGGTTCCTAAGTGCCTAAATCACTTTTGAAAATGATATTTAGGCTGCACAGCAACACCTAAATAATTTTACAAAACTGGGTCACAATCCTGGCCCCAAGGAAGTTAAGGGGAGTTTTGATTTCACCCTAGGGGTTTGACATGTCTTAATCATGGACCTCTAACAACTCATAGATCAGTTCACTCAGTGGGTGAATTTCACAATCATAGAATCGTAGGACTGGAAAGAGGTCAAGAGGTTATCTAGTCCAGTCCCCTGCACTCATGGCTATGACTATGCACCACCTAAGTCCCACTTCAGTAGGGGCATATGTGGGACCTTGAGCTGGTCCTCTACCCAGGGTCGAGTTTTCCAAGGTGCCGACGCTCCACATCTTTGTGCAGGTGCATCCTTCACAAGCTTCCCTTGCTGAAGGTCTCACTCCATTCAGAGCTTCCTTTCGTCACCCCCTCCCAGCTCCTGAGGTGTCCATGCTCCCACCTAACCTACAGCAGGAAACTGCAGCCCTGGTAGCACAAGGATGCAGCAGTGTTAGCCCCAGAAAGTTTCCATCTCTCCTGAAGTCGCCGCCTTGAAGAGATTGGGCAAGGTGGTGGTGCAAACACTTGTTGGAAATCATGGAGTTCTGCACACGGCCCTTCCTCAAAGGCCCCTAGCTGACCACAATCCGATAAGGGCCCGGACACTCACAACTAGTGCTCTTGTGAAAGGCTTTTGATTTTCGGCTTTTGCTTTGAACATCTGAAGCACCATTAGGTGCCAGAGGGGCTAAGAGACTCGGGGCACTGAGCCAAGCCTGGCCGTGGCCATATCAATGAGTCGGATACTCCAGCCTGAAGGGCAGCACTAGCCCTGTGGAGCTGGATGACTTTGGCCTCAGAACCCCAGATGATGCAGCTCTTGGACGCTAAGAGGTTCATGTGCCCAGAGACAAGTGTCCTTGGAGACTCTCGACTGACACAGGCCTAGGAGCTTATTAGAAACCCAGCTCTGAAGGGCTCCAGGGAAACAGGTTCACAAACAAAAATGAAATGAATTAGACACTTGATTTGTGGCCAGAAGGAGCTGGGGAACTCCAGCATCCCTTCCCCCCTCACCTTCTCTTACCGCAGGTCCCCTATTTAAGTCTCTCTCTGCCCTACGCACTGAGGGGACGTCCAAGTGGCACAGGAGAAGCAGCAAGATGGAAATCAGCATCGAGGAGGCTCTGATTGGGGACCCACTGGTAAGCCTCAGCCTTACCCCCTTCTCCCCGGGCTGGGTTTTAGCGAAGGGCAAAGGTTACATGAAAGCTACCACATCCCCCGTAGCTCATACATTGCGGCTCAAATAGTTTCTAGTGCCCCGCTATGGTTATAGGTCAGTGGTGGATTCTGTCCCTTCCAGCTTGCAGAATGTGGGTCGGCGTGTGAACCTGTGTGTCTGTGTGAACCTGTGTGTCTGTGTCTGTCCCTGTATGTGTGTGCGCATGTCTCCATGTGTGTCTCCGTACTTGCCCCGGTCTATAATGATGTACAAGACATTTCACCTGCTTCCTTGGTTCCCCCAATGCCTGTTGAACTGCCGTGCTCAGCTGGGTGCAGATCTGGCTGAGTCACCGACTGCCCATTTCTGAAATGTATCTGCTCTAGCAGCTGTCAAGAGTGCATGAGAACTATCAAATGGTGAACCCCAGAGAGGAGGGGGTATGACCCTGCTGAGTCAACCAGTGCTTCTCCCCAGAAAGCAGGGGCAATTGCCTGAGGCTGCATGGAGGCGATTAGCGAGGCATCTTGCCAACAGAATCAGCCACGGTGCTGGGATCTAGCTCGCTACTTTAAAAAGCACTTGGAGACACTCTGAATATGGAAGGTTTCAGAGTAGCAGCCATGTTAGTCTGTATTTGCAAAAAGAAAAGGAGTACTTGTGGCACCTTAGAGACTAACAAATTTATTAGAGCATAAGCTTTCGTGAGCTACAGCTCACTTATGCATCCAATGAAGTGAGCTGTAGCTCACGAAAGCTTATGCTCTAATAAATTTGTTAGTCTCTAAGGTGCCACAAGTACTCCTTTTCTTTCTGAATATGGAAGATACTACTTAAAACCATGGCCTGTCCCAGGCCCAAATCCTGTACCTGCACTTCATTTCTCTCTGCCTCTCTCTCCCCCCAGTCCTGTCTCCTTCCCTTGCTCTCATCTTCACACCCCTTCCCACTCCACCTCCTCCTGCTCCCTTTTGCTTTGCATTTCAATCCCCCCTGCAGTGACCCCTCTCTCTGTGTTTGCTTGGGTCCCCAGCACTACAATGCTCTGGATTCAGAGATGGACGTCTGCCCCAGCTGCACGGACTGCTGCCCCAGCTGCCCCAGCTGCAGGGACTGCTGCCCAGGTTGCCCCAGCTGCACCAACTGCTGCCCTGGCTGCCCCAGCTGCAAGTCCTGCTGCAGCTGCTGCTGCAGCGCCTGGAAAAGTTTCCTGTGCTGCCTTCCTAAGCTACTCTGCCATCTGCCCAAGTTCCCCGGCTGCCCCCTGCACATCAAGAGAATCCTAATCATCGTGGTGGTCATTGTGCTGATAGTTGTGGTCGTCCTGGGAGCCCTGCTGCTGGGACTGCATGTGACCCAGGAACACACTGAGACTGTAAGTAAGGGGGAGAAGGAGCAGGTGAGGCTGTGCACAGGTGCAAAGGGAGGTGTTAAAATCATGCCTAAATGCAGCAGTTTATAGATGAACAGGGGATAGTGGCAGGTAGGAACAGACGCAATGGAGATCCATGTAGCTGATGGTAGATGCAGCCTTGTGTAGGTGCAAAGGGGACTTGTGCAAAGGGTATGGCCCTGCATAGGAGCCCAGGGGATTGCTGCAGCCCTGCAGAAGAGATCGCTGTCACCATGCCCAAGTCTAGCAATAGGCAGAGGAAGCGGGGACAGATGCACAGAGATGCAGAACAAAACTGGGGCAGTCACGCACCAATGCAGAGAGAGCAGATGGGGTCCTGTTGGGTGCAGAGGGGACTCATGCAGTCATTCACTGGAGGAAACAGGATTGGCACAGAAGGGACAGATTGAAACCGTGAATGAGCAAAGTCAAGGACCAAGCCAGAGGAAGATGTTGCACTCGCATTTAATTCCCAGAGGGCTGATTGAAATCCTCGCTCACTGGGGACAGATCCTGTCTGCCCTGCCTCACAATATGTGTGGACAGCAGGGAAGAGGCAGGGAGGCCTCGGTCTGTTGGGTTAGCAGGAGAACATTTAGGAGAAACAAAATCAATCTTGAGAGTGTCTTCCTAATAAACTTACCCTTCCCATTCTGCAAGAGACTCTGGGGCCCTGGCTAGCCTTGAGGGAGGGAACAGGGTTGATTATTAGAAGCAACAGAGAAATGAAGAGCAGCTGCAAAATGTCCCTGGGCCCTTTGAAATGGCTGAGCTTCAAATGGGTTAGAACGGAATAATGTTGCTCTTCTCGATGCAGGGGACCCACAGCAGAGATGATAGAGATCCCATCCCTTCCATTTCCCTCCTCCCCCCTGGCCCTGCTCACTCTGCTGCTCATTCTTTAGGCTCTATGATCTCCTCCTAGGTTTTGCAAATGACCATTGAGGGGCTGGAGGGGGAAGAGTCTGGACTGCGGCTCTCCATGGACTGGGAAGAAGAGGTGGTGACTTTCCTCATTGATGCAGGAACCCATGACCCGGGCACAGTCGTGTATGACTACAGTAATGTAAGCAGGGAGTGCTTGCTTGGCAGGGGGCATGCTTCAGAATGGACCCTTGCCATCAGGCCGGGACTGCATTGGATCCTCTTGTGCAGGGAGTGAGGCTGTTTTTAACCCATGCATGGCCGTGGCATCTGAGCACAAACGTGGCGATTAGAACAGAAGGCACTCTGAGAGACTGTTAGGATCTGCTGGGTGCCAGCCCCTCCAGGCAAAATCAGAAGGGGTTCCAGCCTCAGTTGGGCTGCATCATGCCCCTGAATGGAGCAGGGGAGTCAGTTCCTGGGAGGAAAGTCCTTGGGTTGCTCAACAGACAGCACTTTGGACAAGCAAGGAGCAGCACCTGTTGGCACACGGGAATCCTGTTTTGGTCTCCTCTTCCTCTGTCATGATGCAGGGTTGGCGGGTAGGGGAGGAACTGGGTGCTGCCAAAGATGCAGAAAACCCAGCTCCACAAGAGGAACATGAACAGAGAGGAAGAGCCAAGTGAGAGAGGGAGTGAATGGGGCTAGAGTTGGGGCTATGAAGGGAGAAGGATGGTGTGTTGTCTTCAGTGGCCAGCGTGGGATGGAAGGTGGTGGGGAAGGGTGCAGGGGAGACAAGCAAAATAAGATGGTGGGTTTGGGTTTGCAAAGCATCAATTTTCATCTTGCTAAACCAATCCCCAAGGAGGTTTGAACCCAGCTCCTATCTACCCAATCCCCACACTTTAGACAGGGCTTGGAGTGATGGCACCGACCCTGGCCCATCTCGAGCAGATGGCTCTAAGTCTCAAAAGGAAAGGCCCATGATGGGTCTAGGAGGCTCCTGGGCTCAGCGTCATGAGGGGGATGGAGAGGGGTGACATTGTGGAAGCAGACGTGGCTGTGCAGTAGGAGAGGGTGATTCAGCTCCGGTGAGTACCGGGGAGCTGCAGTGATGGGAAACCAGGGCTAATAAAGCACCATGTGCTCTGTCTGCAAACAGCTGCTGATCAGCTACAAATCCTGGCAAGGCCAAGCCTGCTACATCACCAAGATGGACAAGGAGAACATTCAGGGCCTGGATACCATTGCAAAGGCATTCCACCAGCATCTCCAGGTGAGCTGTCAGGAATGCACACTCAGTGTGAACCATGCTGGATATAGAGGTAGGTATAGGAATGCATGAGGGAAATGGCACTCATGCAATGCTGAGTCTGAGGCCAACAGAGAATGTGTGTGTGTGTGTGTGTGTGTGTAAGATAATACATGGATAACAGACATAAGAGGCTATTTAGACTCCAAAGATCAAACCTCCAAAGGATGGTGCATCAGGGACACCTGGAGTTATGCACATGCAACGGCTGGACCAGCAAAACAGTTACACATTCAAAATGGGCTAGTGTATGTCTAGTTGCTAGTGTGTGTGTGTGTGTGTGTGTTTGTGTGTGTGTGATTCCACAGTAGCCTCTGGAGTTGAATTGTTTCTCCCTTTGAATCTTTTACATTCACCAGCTGCTGTGAGAATGATTTGCTCTAATAAAGCGCCTGATATATGAGGGCATGGAAATGCTTTGCTAACGCTGACTGACCCTCAGAGCCCTAAGGGGGGTTGACGGCAAAGAGAAATACTGATGAGTTAAGTGTCTCAGGGCACACAGTGAGTTAGTGGCAGAATCAAAAATAGAAGCCAGGAGTTCTGATTCCCAGTCCATTAGACCATACAGCCTCCAAGAAGTGGGAGCAGAATTCACAAGTCCTGAATCTTTCATCATCTGCTATAATCACTAGCCTCCACAGACTCCCATATTTATATTCAAATAATTCCACGTCCTATTAAAACAGGCTAGCCTGTATATCTCCAGCTGGGGCAGCATTGCTAGAAATGTTTATTGCTTCAGAAGCAGTGTCCATATGGGAAGTCTTTGTGATGTGGAATCCATCCTCACAGGTGGAGTGAAGGTGCTGGAAATATAGTGGGCACTAGGAGAAAACGTAGTGTGCGTATCGTATTGCCATTAACGATTTAAGATCTAGGGGGATGTCAATAGCCTGTGTCTATTCCTGTTGCAAACAAGGGTGCAGGGTGTTTTGTGTGTGTGTTTAATTTTTATTATTTCCTGCCGTAGCTCAAGTCGCTCATCCTGACCCCCGAGCAGGGTGAGGAGGAGGAGGAGAAAGGGTATCCTGTGACCTTGGCTGATCGCTCCATCCTGAGCACTACAGTTAACATCCTCTGCAGCAACGTTCCCATCTACTGGGCATAGCAAGGGCTCAGGGAGGTGAGTAGCAATGTGGACGGGTGTCAGAATGGGAGCCGATTGTGCTCAATGGCTGAACAATCACAGTTACCTGCACTGACCACCCACTGCCAACACACACACACACACATTACAGTAGAAGCATGTGTGACAGACATGTTGGGAATGGGTCTTGGGGAGAAGGCACCAGGGGACATGGCCTATGTGCAGACACAGGACTGAGTTCTTCATTGTCAAGCTGATAGGGTGGATAAAAATCAATGATTTTTTTTAAAAAAAATTAAAAAAATTGGATTTTTTAAATTTAAATTGGATTTTTTTGATAAAATGCGTTTTGAGGGAAACACCTATCTAAAGATAGTTTTAATTAAAATATATTATAGATCAAAGATATCTCATCATGGAATAGGGATCATACATTCTAATTCTATAGTATGAGACAATATATTCACGTAATGTTTAAGAAAAGTTTTGTAAATGAGTTCCAATAGTTCATGGATTAGGGACCCAATTTTATGGGGATCCAGTGGCTTCTGTATGGATTATTTAGGTTAATCTTTCTATCTACCCAATGGGACTCAGCGCTCAGTCTAGAAGATACCATCAGAGATGCTTAGTTTTGCGGTTCTCAAACTGTGGATTTGTATCTCCAGAGAGAACATGCTTGTTAACAGCAAAAATGTTTTAAAATAAATAAATAATATAGATAGATGAGAAATAACAGACCTCAACCCTATTGTCCCTCTGCAAATTTGTATACACAGAGTCAATCCCTTACTCTCTCTAAAAGTGCAAAGTTTCAAAAAGTTAAATGAATAGAAGATTGTTGGGGGCGGAATAGATCTGGACAAGGAGAAGTAGTCTGGAGATAAATATGAGAAGGGAGAGAGAGGCAGTAGAAACAAGAGTGAAACTGTTTGAGCAGCATATTCCAGAAATCTTGAGGTCTTTCTGAGTGTAGCCTTTATTGATTTGAGATCTACCATACCATTCTCTCACTAGAAGGGAAAACCTATAGTGGCAGCAGGCAGTAAAAGAGACCCAGTTTGGGAATAAGAACCATTCAAGAATATGTTTGCTGATGTTTTAAAGAAAGTCACACCAGTGAACAGGTGGAAGTCACTTAAGCACTTGGGTTCAGAGACTGTTGAAGTGATAATCTCACTTTTAACAGCAGTAGCTTCTTCTGCTAGTGCAGAAAGAATATTTTCTTCCTTTGGACTAATTCATTCCAAATTGAAAAATCATTTGGGACCTGAAAAAGCAGGAAAGCTTGTTTTTCTTTTCCAGATTATGAACAAACAGGAAAATGAAGGTGAAGATGACTGAGTTAGCTGCAGAAGCCAATATTTTAAGTTTCTCATGTTGACCTGGCTGACGTAGTCGATTTAGTTTTTGTTTTTTTAAATATTTCACTTAACTATTTTAGTTAAAAACAATTTTAACAAAAACAAACCTGATTTTAAAAAATTTGAATGTTTAACTAAATTCAAAAATTCTTATGCTTGTTTTGTTAAAATATTATATGTTTGCTGTTGAAGAAAAAATCCACAATATGTAACGTTATTGTTTTAGTTAAATAAAACAATTTAAATGTCTGTCTGGTGATGTTCTCCTCCTAATACAGCATGGCAAGAAAGTTCTCCAAATATTAATGATTAACCTCTTGAATTGGAGATAGTTCACCTCCCAGTGACTTCATAAATATCTGCTTCAATTACCTTTGGTAAATGAAATAACCAAATAATCAATCATTTTCTGATATAGCTGTAAAACTAATCTGAAAAGTTTTCAGAATAAATCACTTAAAAATGCATCGTATGTACCTTCTAAAAATGAAAGCTACATCTATCTCTGAGTTGTGAAGAATATGTATTAAGGTTATAACAACCAACAAGAATGCACTTTTATGTAAAAATCCATGATTAAATTGAGTCTTCCTGACTAGTGATTTAAATAGTGATTTAAATAAATTTGATTTAAATCAAATCCACCCTGCAGGCCGAGCTGAAGCCCCGCAGGAACAGCTGGCAAATGTTGCAACCTTCAGAGGAAACTATCCATTAGGCTGGAACAGTCCTCCCATAGGCCAACTGAGAGAGTCAGCAGGCAGCTTGCAAGGTTGTACGCCTGCTGCAAGGGGAGTGGATGCTTCACGTTCACCTTGAGACAAGGAGATACAAATCCTCAGCAGTCACACTGGGTGATAGTGACCTCTTGGAGTCGGAGATGCTAGCAGGCCCTTTAGCACAGAGCGGAAGTGACTGATAGAGAGTCCACACTCTGCTGCTCTGGTAGAAGTTATTGTCTGTGTATGAAAATAAGGGGACATTGTCAAAGACAGCCAGGCCCAATAGCTGTCCCGTTAAACCAATGGACATCTAACTCCCTTTTGTGCCTCTGGAAATCTCTCCCTAAAAGCAGAAATGAGGGAGGTAATGCTAGGGGGCCATCTGTGGCCAAGCGACACTTACAGCTCATGATGTTCACAGGGATCATTTTTCACCCCCCATGTGTTTGCTTTGCGGGATCCATCAAGGACGGAGCATCTCCTGCCTGTCATTGCTTCCGAGGAGGTCCAAGCAGAATGGGAACGCTACGTCCTCAGCCAGACCCCCAGCTGTGGCTTTGCTGACTCTGTACCTGTGGGTGATTATGGTGCACCTGGCTCTGTGCAGAACTCTCTCGCTGGCCCCAATTCAGGAAAGCATGACGCACCTGCTTAAGTTCCCCTACCTTCAAAGGGACTCAAGTGGGTGCTTTGATGCTTTCCTGAATCGGGCAGCTTTCCAGAATCAGGGGAACCCAGTCGGAAGAGCTGTGCCAATGGGAAGAGGAGTCAGAGGGACTCTGCTATAAATAAATATACATGGGCTGATCTGTTTGCATTGGATGCAGCGGGCATTTGCAAGGGACACTATAGAATGAGAGGACTGCTTGCCATTCTTTTTAGAGAATAAAATCTACAGTCCCTCACCAACCCCTCTTATTTCTCCTTCTGGGTAATGAGGTACTGTGTCTTCACTTTACATGACCTCACAGCCTGGTGGGCTAGCACAATGTGGCCAGAGTAATGACAGCAGGCACAACTCATGAGACTAAGGGCTTGTCTACATAGAGTGTTAGTCCAGAATAGCTATTCCTGATTAACTCAAGCTGTGGATGCTCTTATTCCAGCATAAAAGTGCCTGAGTCCAAATTAGCTTAATCCACTTTATGTGCCTTTGGGCAATTACAATGCACCTGGCTCTATATAGGAGTCACTTTGTGAACTAAATGAATTTGGACTTTTTAAAAAACTACTGTGTCATGTTGTTCTCCACTGCTAATTAGTGGAGTTTGTTAGAAAAAAACAATTGTCAGAATTTGCTGTTTTGTTGAAATTGGAACATTCTACAGGACTGTGTCAATTCTGACAAAATCCCAACAGAAACCAAGCATGTTTCCAATGGAACTTTGCCTGCCAGACAGGATTTTGTGAAAAACCTGCCCGGCTCCTTGGCAGACCATCTAGCAGCATGCAGTGAACCCAGGCTCCCAGCTCCTCAGCTGCCTGCCTGGTGGGCTGATGGGAAGCCGGGAGCCTGGAAGTTGCAGGAACTCCAACTCCCAGGCTTGTGACTCCTCACCAGGCAGGACTGTTAGGGTTCCTGGATCCTCCACCACCCACCAGGTTGTACTACTATGGAGCTAGGGCTTCAAAGGCTCCCAGGTTCCCCAGCTCTGGGGCAGCCCATCAGGCTGCGTTAGAGCTCGGTGGAGATCAGTAATTCACAGAGAATTTAAAAAATGTTGGTTATCGTTCCGAACCAGAATTAAACCTGAAATAGCAAAATCCTCTGCAAAATAGAATTACCGTTCCCCAACCAGCTCTGTTTTACTGTCATGTTTCACCCTAGAGGTAAATGTACAGGAGTTGCTAACAAAAATACTAATTAATGCCAAATTCAATGATGGCTTCTGTGATCTGGACACCTGTCCATGAGGAACTGGACTAGGACCTTCTAATTCATTTCACAAAGGTCACCTGTCATTTTGATCTTTTAGCACTCAAGGGAGAAAAGCAAAATGTATTTGAGCCTGGTTGCAATTCAAATGTAAATAGCTATTATTTACTTTGGACCAAAAAACATCCTTGAAGAAGCCTTAACGTGGCTTAGATTGTGCAACACGCAGTATGCACTGTGATAAGTGTCTTTATTTCCTTCTCCTTGTCAGGTTGTTACCTTGATCAACATACCCAGGAAAGATGCATAAGTAAATCAGGGCTGTGGAAGTGATCCCTTGGGTTAGGTTGGAAGGGAACAAAAGAGAATTGAGAGGATTGACATTTGGACAGAATAAGAAATCAGGTCCTTCTAATATCATGCAATTTTAATAGTGAAGCTAGCATAATAAATCCATTATTAACTATAAATCCATTATTATAAATCCATAAATCCAGTATTAACTACCAGCAGGACAAATAAATTACACTATCAGCCCATTATCTACAGTTCAAACTGAATGCTGCTTGGTAATATAATTGCAGAGTAGGTGACCTAAACATGACAGGCATTCTGAGATGAGTTGAAGGAATTCAAAACAGCACCTGTGGCTGTGTACTCAGCTGCTGTTTTCTAACCCTATTTTCCACTTGAATGTGATTTTTTTAAAACAAATCTACATATGTCCTCTGTAAACACTTATTCCCTGCTATGTATTGGGATTATTATGATATTTTCTGTTATCATTAAAGATGCACCCCCCACTCCCCCACCATTTACTCTATTTCTTAAGGGGGAATAAAGAACAGAATTTCCATTTAACTCAAGTATGGTTTAAAATTAAAGATATTGGATTATGACATTTTGTCTCTTGTAGATATAATTGTAAAACTGAAAGCTCTTTATTTTTGTGTGCTATAAAACACATCCATATAATTAAATCAAGGTTGAAAGTCTTTTGCCTAGAGCATTCATTTAAGCCTCTATGGATAAAAAAATAACCTTTAGAACACGCAAAAAGAAAAGGAGTACTTGTGGCACCTTAAACACTAACAAATTTATTTGAGCATAAGCTTTCGTGACCTACAGCTCATGAAAGCTTATGCTCAAATAAATTTGCTAGTCTCTAAGGTGCCACAAGTACTCCTTTTCTTTTTGCAAATACAGATTAACACGGCTGCTACTCTGAAACCTTTAGAACACGCTATACTGATGTGTTGATAGCACCTCAGCACATTTCAGTGAGCAGGTAATTCCCTTTCTGCTGCCTGTGCAGGGGATATCTATTTACAGTAGAAACTTTTGCTGTATCTTTTGGCCATACTGGCCCAGATCCTCAAAGGGGTGTAGCCATTACAGGAATGAGGAGCCTAAAAGCCGTGGAGGATCTGCGCCGCTGTCTCTTGGCTTCTCTTTCCCGTCAGTGGAGTCTGGCTGTGCAAATGGGAAATTGCTGCCTAAGGCTGGGAGAGGCCCAACTCCTCCCTGGGCTGGTGATGGGCTCTGCCAAAATGCTTTGGGTGGCACCGTGGTGCTGGGGACGAGGGAAGCCAGGGTGGGCTTGGTGCTAGAGCCTGGGCAGCAGGGATGGGGCCAGGCTTGGCGCTATGGGGAAGCAGGTGCAGGCAGGCTCTGTAAGCTGCTGAGGGACAGCAGGGGATGGTTTGGTCCACTCTCCCCACAGGAAGAGGCCAGGGTGGGCGCAGTGGGAGATGGCCTGAGAGGTGAGCTCTGCCCCTTGCACCTCTGGGGCCAGCTCCGCTCAGCACCGACCCCGCTGCCACCACGGCACCAGGCACCAAAACAGCCCCGGGCTCAAGGGCTGGATGGAGCCCTCAGAGGGCCACCCGGGGGCAGGGCTCGGGCTGGGCGGGAATGGGTTGGAGAGGGAGGGTGTTTGGTGTGAGGGAGCCCGAGTGAGCTCGAGCCTGGGCCGGGGTTTAGAGTGAGAGGATGGCGGGCGCCGACTGTGGGCGACACTGAGAGAGAACCGCTGAGGCGGCACGAGCCGGGACGGGGCGCAGGGCCGAGGGCCACATATCCAGGTGGGGGCCCTGGTCTTTGAAGCGCTGACACTGCTCCAGGCCCTCAGGGAAGGGGGAGCCCAGCGGGGAGAAGCGGCAGAGGGAGGCCGCCCCAGCACTTGGAGCTGGCGGCAGAACCGTGCAGGAGCCCCCTGCCCCAGAGCAGCAGGAAGGTTGGCACCAGATGGAACAAGTGCCACAGGCTGGGCTGGGGGGCACAGACCAGGCTCCCACATGGGCAGAGCTATGGGGCTGTGGCGGGAAGGGGTGGAAACACCACAAGGAGGGGGGTAGGAAGCAGCGAACGGCGCTGCCTGAGAAGGAGGAGCGGGTGGCTGGGCTGTGAGGTGGCAGGAGGGGCAAAGGCAAGTCTGGAGCGAGAGGGCGGGAAGCAGCTGGGCTCTGGTGGGAAGCTCTGAGGTGGCGGGAGCCGGATCCCGCGTTGGGCGGTAAAGAGGGACGCAGGACGGGCACTGAGGCAGGAGGCGTTGAGGTGGCTGCAGAGCGAGAAGGGGCAACGCTGAGCGGGTGGGAGGAGGCTGGGGACAAACCCAGAGAGGGGGTACGGGTGGAAGGAAGGGCTGGGCTTGAGGGGGGAAGTGCTGAGGTCACTCGAGGGGGCGGGGGAGTGTCTGACGGGGCACCAGAGGGCAGGGATCCAGCTAGGCACGGAAGGGTCAGGGCACAAGGGGGGTTCACGTTCAGGCAGGAAATGTTGACGTCACTGAGGGAGAGAGGACGGCGATTCGAGACAGCAGGTTGGGCAAAGACCTGAGGTGGCACGAGTTGGGGGATGGGGCTCAGAGCCAGGGAAGGAAAGGCTGAGGTGACATCAGAGGAGGGCTCAGGGTCTGGGCGGGAAAGGCTGAGATGATGCTGGAGGAGGGCTCAGAGCCAGGACGTGAAAGGCTGAGGTGATGCCAGAGGAGGGCTCAGGCTCTGGAGAGGAAAGGCTGAGGTGATGCCGGAGGAGGGTTCAGGGTCTGGGCGGGAAAGGCTGAGGTGATGCTGGACAAGGGCTCAGGGTCTGGGCGGGAAAGGCAGAGGTGATGCCAGAGGAGGACTCAGGGCCAGGGCGGGAAAGGCTGAGGTGATGCCAGAGGAGGGCTCAGGGTCTAGGCAGGAAAGGCTGAGGTTATGCCAGAGGAGGGCTCAGGCTCTGGGGAGGAAAGGCTAAGGTGATGCTGGAGGAGGGGCTCAGAGCCAGGGTGGGAAAGGCTGAGATGATGCTGGACGAGGGCTCAGGGTCTAGACAGGAAAGGCTGAGGTGATGCCGGAGGAGGGCTCAGGGTCTAGGCAGGAAAGGCTGAGGTGATGCCAGAGGAGAGACTCAGGGTATAGGCAGGAAAGGCTGAGGTGATGCCGGAGGAGAGACTCAGGGTCTAGGCAGGAAAGGCTGAGGTGATGCCAGAGGAGAGACTCAGGGTCTAGGCAGGAAAGGCTGAGGTGATGCCAGAGGAGGGCTCAGGGTATAGGCAGGAAAGGCTGAGGTGATGCCGGAGGAGGGCTCAGGGTCTAAGCAGGAAAGGCTGAGGTGATGCCAGAGGAGAGACTCAGGGTATAGGCAGGAAAGGCTGAGGTGATGCCGGAGGAGGGCTCAGGGTCTAAGCAGGAAAGGCTGAGGTGATGCCAGAGGAGAGACTCAGGGTCTAGGCAGGAAAGGCTGAGGTGATGCCAGAGGAGGGCTCAGGGCCAGGGCGGGAATGGCTGAGGTGATGCCAGAGGAGAGACTCAGGGTCTAGGCAGGAAAGGCTGAGGTGATGCCGGAGGAGGGCTCAGGGTCTGGGCGGGAAAGGCTGAGGTGATGCCAGAGGAGAGACTCAGGGTATAGGCAGGAAAGGCTGAGGTGATGCCAGAGGAGAGATTCAGGGTCTAGGCAGGAAAGGCTGAGGTGATGCCAGAGGAGAGACTCAGGGTCTAGGCAGGAAAGGCTGAGGTGATGCCAGAGGAGGGCTCAGGGCCAGGGCGGGAATGGCTGAGGTAATGCAGGAGGAGGGGCTCAGAGCCAGGGTGGAAAGGCTGAGGTGATGCCGGAGGAGGGCTCAGGGTCTGGGCAGGAAAGGCTGAGGTGATGCCAGAGGAGGGCTCAGGGTCTAGGCAGGAAAGGCTGAGGTGATGCCAGAGGAGGGCTCAGGCTCTGGGGAGGAAAGGCTAGGGTGATGCTGGAGGAGGGGCTCAGAGCCAGGTGGGAAAGGCTGAGATGATGCTGGACGAGGGCTCAGGGTCTAGACAGGAAAGGCTGAGGTGATGCTGGAGGAGGGCTCAGAGCCAGGACATGAAAGGCTGAGGTGATGCCGGAGGAGGGCTCAGGGTCTAGGCAGGAAAGGCTGAGGTGATGCTGGAGGAGGGGCTGAGAGCCAGGGCATGAAAGGCTGAGGTGATGCTGGACGAGGGCTCAGGGTCTAGGCGGGAAAGGCTGAGATGATGCTGGAGGAGGGCTCAGGGTCTGGGCGGGAAAGGCTGAGGTGATGCCAGAGGAGAGACTCAGGGTCTAGGCAGGAAAGGCTGAGGTGATGCCAGAGGAGGGCTGAGGGCCAGGGTGGGAAAGGCTGTGGTGATGCTGGAGGAGGGCTCAGGGTCTTGACAGGAAAGGCTGAGGTAATGCAGGAGGAGGGGCTCAGATTCAGGGTGGGAAAGGCAGAGGTGGTGCCAGAGGAGGGCTCAGGCTCTGGGGAGGAAAGGCTGAGGTGATGCCGGAGGAGGGTTCAGGGTCTGGGCGGGAAAGGCTGAGGTGATGCCAGAGGAGAGACTCAGGGTCTAGGCAGGAAAGGCTGAGGTGATGCCAGAGGAGGGCTCAGGGCCCGGGCGGGAAAGGCTGAGGTGATGCCGGAGGAGAGCTCAGGGCCAGGGCGGGAAAGGCTGAGGTGATGCGGGAGGAGAGCTCAGGGCCAGGGCGGGAAAGGCTGAGGTGATGCGGGAGGAGAGCTCAGGGCCAGGGCGGGAAAGGCTGTGGTGACGCTGAAGGAGCGGTCAGGGTCTTGACAGGAAAGGCTGAGGTAATGCAGGAGGAGGGCTCAGGGCCAGGGCGGGAAAGGCTGAGGTGATGCCAGAGGAGGGCTCAGGGTCTGAGCGGGAAACGCTGAGGTGATGCGGGAGGAGAGCTCAGGGCCAGGGTCTGGACGGGAAAGGCTGAGGCGATGGTGGAGCAGGGGCTCAGGATCTGGGTGGGAAAGGCTGAGGTGAAGCTGGAGGAAGGCTCAGGCTCTGGACAGGAAAGGCTGAGGTGATGGTGGAGGAGGGCTC
This sequence comes from Dermochelys coriacea, assembly GCF_009764565.3. Taxonomy (NCBI): domain Eukaryota; kingdom Metazoa; phylum Chordata; order Testudines; family Dermochelyidae; genus Dermochelys; species Dermochelys coriacea. The sequence continues at coordinate 5,706,605 of NC_050093.1, forward strand.
AGGGTCTGGACGGGAAAGGCTGAGGTGATGGTGGAGCAGGGGCTCAGGGTCTGGGGAGGAAAGGCTGAGGTGATGCCGGAGCAGGGCTCAGGGTCTGAACGGGAAAGGCTGAGGTGACGCTGGAGGAGGGCTCAGGTCTGAACGGGAAAGGCTGAGGTGATGCTGGACGAGGGCTCAGGGTCTGAACGGGAAAGGCTGAGGTGACGCTGGAGGAGGGCTCAGAGTCAGGGCAGCAAAGGCTGAGGTGATGCTGCAGGAGAGACTCAGGGTCTGGGCAGGAAAGGCTGAGGTGATGCCGGAGCAGGGCTCAGGGTCTGGGTGGGAAAGGCAGAGGTGACGCTGGAGGACAGACTCAGGGTCTGGGTGGGAAAGGCTGAGGTGACGCTGGAGGAGGGGACTTAGAGTCTGGGTGGGAAAGGCTGAGGTGATGGTGGAGCAGGGCTCAGGGTCTGGGCGGGAAAGGCTGAGGTGATGCTGGACAAGGGCTCAGGGTCTAGGCAGGAAAGGCTGAGGTGATGCCAGAGGAGGGCTCAGGCTCTGGGGAGGAAAGGCTAAGGTGATGCTGGAGGAGGGGCTCAGAGCCAGGGTGGGAAAGGCTGAGATGATGCTGGACGAGGGCTCAGGGTCTAGGCAGGAAAGGCTGAGGTGATGCCGGAGGAGGGCTCAGGGTCTAGGCAGGAAAGGCTGAGGTGATGCCGGAGGAGGGCTCAGGGTCTAGGCAGGAAAGGCTGAGGTGATGCTGGAGGAGGGCTCAGGGTCTAAGCAGGAAAGGCTGAGGTGATGCCGGAGGAGGGCTCAGGGTCTGGATGGGAAAGGCTGAGGTGATGCCAGAGGAGAGACTCAGGGTATAGGCAGGAAAGGCTGAGGTGATGCCGGAGGAGGGCTCAGGGTCTGGGCGGGAAAGGCTGAGGTGATGCCAGAGGAGAGACTCAGGGTATAGGCAGGAAAGGCTGAGGTGATGCCAGAGGAGAGACTCAGGGTCTAGGCAGGAAAGGCTGAGGTGATGCCAGAGGAGAGACTCAGGGTCTAGGCAGGAAAGGCTGAGGTGATGCCAGAGGAGGGCTCAGGCCAGGGCGGGAATGGCTGAGGTAATGCAGGAGGAGGGGCTCAGAGCCAGGGTGGAAAAGGCTGAGGTGATGCCGGAGGAGGGCTCAGGGTCTGGGCGGGAAAGGCTGAGGTGATGCCAGAGGAGGGCTCAGGGTCTAGGCAGGAAAGGCTGAGGTGATGCCAGAGGAGGGCTCAGGGTCTAGGCAGGAAAGGCTGAGGTGATGCTGGAGGAGGGCTCAGGGCCAGGGTGGGAAAGGCTGAGATGATGCTGGACGAGGGCTCAGGGTCTAGACAGGAAAGGCTGAGGTGATGCTGGAGGAGGGGCTGAGAGCCAGGGCATGAAAGGCTGAGATGATGCTGGAGGAGGGCTCAGGGTCTGGGCGGGAAAGGCTGAGGTGATGCCAGAGGAGAGACTCAGGGTCTAGGCAGGAAAGGCTGAGGTGATGCCAGAGGAGGGCTGAGGGCCAGGGTGGGAAAGGCTGTGGTGATGCTGGAGGAGGGCTCAGGGTCTTGACAGGAAAGGCTGAGGTAATGCAGGAGGAGGGGCTCAGATTCAGGGTGGGAAAGGCAGAGGTGATGCCAGAGGAGGGCTCAGGCTCTGGGGAGGAAAGGCTGAGGTGATGCCGGAGGAGGGTTCAGGGTCTGGGCGGGAAAGGCTGAGGTGATGCCAGAGGAGAGACTCAGGGTCTAGGCAGGAAAGGCTGAGGTGATGCCAGAGGAGGGCTCAGGGCCCGGGCGGGAAGGCTGAGGTGATGCCGGAGGAGAGCTCAGGGCCAGGGCGGGAAAGGCTGAGGTGATGCGGGAGGAGAGCTCAGGGCCAGGGCGGGAAAGGCTGTGGTGACGCTGAAGGAGGGGTCAGGGTCTTGACAGGAAAGGCTGAGGTAATGCAGGAGGAGGGGCTCAGAGCCAGGATGGGAAAGGCAGAGGTGATGCCAGAGGAGGGCTCAGGGTCTGAGCGGGAAACGCTGAGGTGATGCCGGAGAAAGGCTCAGGGCCAGGGTGGGAAAGGCTGAGGCGATGGTGGAGCAGGGGCTCAGGATCTGGGTGGGAAAGGCTGAGGTGAAGCTGGAGGAAGGCTCAGGCTCTGGACAGGAAAGGCTGAGGTGATGGTGGAGGAGGGCTCAGGGTCTGGACGGGAAAGGCTGAGGTGATGGTGGAGCAGGGGCTCAGGGTCTGGGGAGGAAAGGCTGAGGTGATGCCGGAGCAGGGCTCAGGGTCTGAACGGGAAAGGCTGAGGTGACGCTGGAGGAGGGCTCAGGGTCTGAACGGGAAAGGCTGAGGTGATGCTGGACGAGGGCTCAGGGTCTGAACGGGAAAGGCTGAGGTGACGCTGGAGGAGGGCTCAGAGTCAGGGCAGCAAAGGCTGAGGTGATGCTGCAGGAGAGACTCAGGGTCTGGGCAGGAAAGGCTGAGGTGATGCCGGAGCAGGGCTCAGGGTCTGGGTGGGAAAGGCAGAGGTGACGCTGGAGGACAGACTCAGGGTCTGGGTGGGAAAGGCTGAGGTGACGCTGGAGGAGGGACTTAGAGTCTGGGTGGGAAAGGCTGAGGTGATGGTGGAGCAGGGCTCAGGGTCTGGGCGGGAAAGGCTGAGGTGATGCTGGACAAGGGCTCAGGGTCTAGGCAGGAAAGGCTGAGGTGATGCCAGAGGAGGGCTCAGGCTCTGGGGAGGAAAGGCTAAGGTGATGCTGGAGGAGGGGCTCAGAGCCAGGGTGGGAAAGGCTGAGATGATGCTGGACGAGGGCTCAGGGTCTAGGCAGGAAAGGCTGAGGTGATGCCGGAGGAGGGCTCAGGGTCTAGACAGGAAAGGCTGAGGTGATGCCGGAGGAGGGCTCAGGGTCTAGGCAGGAAAGGCTGAGGTGATGCTGGAGGAGGGCTCAGGGTCTAAGCAGGAAAGGCTGAGGTGATGCCGGAGGAGGGCTCAGGGTCTGGATGGGAAAGGCTGAGGTGATGCCAGAGGAGAGACTCAGGGTATAGGCAGGAAAGGCTGAGGTGATGCCGGAGGAGGGCTCAGGGTCTGGGCGGGAAAGGCTGAGGTGATGCCAGAGGAGAGACTCAGGGTATAGGCAGGAAAGGCTGAGGTGATGCCAGAGGAGAGACTCAGGGTCTAGGCAGGAAAGGCTGAGGTGATGCCAGAGGAGAGACTCAGGGTCTAGGCAGGAAAGGCTGAGGTGATGCCAGAGGAGGGCTCAGGGCCAGGGCGGGAATGGCTGAGGTAATGCAGGAGGAGGGGCTCAGAGCCAGGGTGGAAAAGGCTGAGGTGATGCCGGAGGAGGGCTCAGGGTCTGGGCGGGAAAGGCTGAGGTGATGCCAGAGGAGGGCTCAGGGTCTAGGCAGGAAAGGCTGAGGTGATGCCAGAGGAGGGCTCAGGCTCTGGGGAGGAAAGGCTAAGGTGATGCTGGAGGAGGGGCTCAGAGCCAGGGTGGGAAAGGCTGAGATGATGCTGGACGAGGGCTCAGGGTCTAGACAGGAAAGGCTGAGGTGATGCTGGAGGAGGGGCTGAGAGCCAGGGCATGAAAGGCTGAGATGATGCTGGAGGAGGGCTCAGGGTCTGGGCGGGAAAGGCTGAGGTGATGCCAGAGGAGAGACTCAGGGTCTAGGCAGGAAAGGCTGAGGTGATGCCAGAGGAGGGCTGAGGGCCAGGGTGGGAAAGGCTGTGGTGATGCTGGAGGAGGGCTCAGGGTCTTGACAGGAAAGGCTGAGGTAATGCAGGAGGAGGGGCTCAGATTCAGGGTGGGAAAGGCAGAGGTGATGCCAGAGGAGGGCTCAGGCTCTGGGGAGGAAAGGCTGAGGTGATGCCGGAGGAGGGTTCAGGGTCTGGGCGGGAAAGGCTGAGGTGATGCCAGAGGAGAGACTCAGGGTCTAGGCAGGAAAGGCTGAGGTGATGCCAGAGGAGGGCTCAGGGCCCGGGCGGGAAAGGCTGAGGTGATGCCGGAGGAGAGCTCAGGGCCAGGGCGGGAAAGGCTGAGGTGATGCGGGAGGAGAGCTCAGGGCCAGGGCGGGAAAGGCTGTGGTGACGCTGAAGGAGGGGTCAGGGTCTTGACAGGAAAGGCTGAGGTAATGCAGGAGGAGGGGCTCAGAGCCAGGATGGGAAAGGCAGAGGTGATGCCAGAGGAGGGCTCAGGGTCTGAGCGGGAAACGCTGAGGTGATGCCGGAGAAAGGCTCAGGGCCAGGGTGGGAAAGGCTGAGGCGATGGTGGAGCAGGGGCTCAGGATCTGGGTGGGAAAGGCTGAGGTGAAGCTGGAGGAAGGCTCAGGCTCTGGACAGGAAAGGCTGAGGTGATGGTGGAGGAGGGCTCAGGGTCTGGACGGGAAAGGCTGAGGTGATGGTGGAGCAGGGGCTCAGGGTCTGGGGAGGAAAGGCTGAGGTGATGCCGGAGCAGGGCTCAGGGTCTGAACGGGAAAGGCTGAGGTGACGCTGGAGGAGGGCTCAGGGTCTGAACGGGAAAGGCTGAGGTGATGCTGGACGAGGGCTCAGGGTCTGAACGGGAAAGGCTGAGGTGACGCTGGAGGAGGGCTCAGAGTCAGGGCAGCAAAGGCTGAGGTGATGCTGCAGGAGAGACTCAGGGTCTGGGCAGGAAAGGCTGAGGTGATGCCGGAGCAGGGCTCAGGGTCTGGGTGGGAAAGGCAGAGGTGACGCTGGAGGACAGACTCAGGGTCTGGGTGGGAAAGGCTGAGGTGACGCTGGAGGAGGGACTTAGAGTCTGGGTGGGAAAGGCTGAGGTGATGGTGGAGCAGGGCTCAGGGTCTGGGCGGGAAAGGCTGAGGTGATGCTGGACAAGGGCTCAGGGTCTAGGCAGGAAAGGCTGAGGTGATGCCAGAGGAGGGCTCAGGCTCTGGGGAGGAAAGGCTAAGGTGATGCTGGAGGAGGGGCTCAGAGCCAGGGTGGGAAAGGCTGAGATGATGCTGGACGAGGGCTCAGGGTCTAGGCAGGAAAGGCTGAGGTGATGCCGGAGGAGGGCTCAGGGTCTGGACGGGAAGGCTGAGGTGATGCCGGAGGAGGGCTCAGGGTCTAGGCAGGAAAGGCTGAGGTGATGCTGGAGGAGGGCTCAGGGTCTAAGCAGGAAAGGCTGAGGTGATGCCGGAGGAGGGCTCAGGGTCTGGATGGGAAAGGCTGAGGTGATGCCAGAGGAGAGACTCAGGGTATAGGCAGGAAAGGCTGAGGTGATGCCGGAGGAGGGCTCAGGGTCTGGGCGGGAAAGGCTGAGGTGATGCCAGAGGAGAGACTCAGGGTATAGGCAGGAAAGGCTGAGGTGATGCCAGAGGAGAGACTCAGGGTCTAGGCAGGAAAGGCTGAGGTGATGCCAGAGGAGAGACTCAGGGTCTAGGCAGGAAAGGCTGAGGTGATGCCAGAGGAGGGCTCAGGGCCAGGGCGGGAATGGCTGAGGTAATGCAGGAGGAGGGGCTCAGAGCCAGGGTGGAAAAGGCTGAGGTGATGCCGGAGGAGGGCTCAGGGTCTGGGCGGGAAAGGCTGAGGTGATGCCAGAGGAGGGCTCAGGGTCTAGGCAGGAAAGGCTGAGGTGATGCCAGAGGAGGGCTCAGGCTCTGGGGAGGAAAGGCTAAGGTGATGCTGGAGGAGGGGCTCAGAGCCAGGTGGGAAAGGCTGAGATGATGCTGGACGAGGGCTCAGGGTCTAGACAGGAAAGGCTGAGGTGATGCTGGAGGAGGGCTCAGAGCCAGGACATGAAAGGCTGAGGTGATGCCGGAGGAGGGCTCAGGGTCTAGGCAGGAAAGGCTGAGGTGATGCTGGAGGAGGGGCTGAGAGCCAGGGCATGAAAGGCTGAGATGATGCTGGATGAGGGCTCAGGGTCTAGGCGGGAAGGGCTGAGATGATGCTGGAGGAGGGCTCAGGGTCTGGGCGGGAAAGGCTGAGGTGATGCCAGAGGAGAGACTCAGGGTCTAGGCAGGAAAGGCTGAGGTGATGCCAGAGGAGGGCTGAGGGCCAGGGTGGGAAAGGCTGTGGTGATGCTGGAGGAGGGCTCAGGGTCTTGACAGGAAAGGCTGAGGTAATGCAGGAGGAGGGGCTCAGATTCAGGGTGGGAAAGGCAGAGGTGGTGCCAGAGGAGGGCTCAGGCTCTGGGGAGGAAAGGCTGAGGTGATGCCGGAGGAGGGTTCAGGGTCTGGGTGGGAAAGGCTGAGGTGATGCCAGAGGAGGGTTCAGGGTCTGGGCGGGAAAGACTGAGGTGATGGTGGAGGAGGGCTCAGGTTCTGGGGAGGAAAGGCTGAGGTGATGCCAGAGGAGGGCTCAGGGCCCGGGCGGGAAAGGCTGAGGTGATGCGGGAGGAGAGCTCAGGGCCAGGGCGGGAAAGGCTGTGGTGACGCTGAAGGAGGGGTCAGGGTCTTGACAGGAAAGGCTGAGGTAATGCAGGAGGAGGGGCTCAGAGCCAGGATGGGAAAGGCAGAGGTGATGCCAGAGGAGGGCTCAGGGTCTGAGCGGGAAACGCTGAGGTGATGCGGGAGGAGAGCTCAGGGCCAGGGCGGGAAAGGCTGTGGTGACGCTGAAGGAGGGGTCAGGGTCTTGACAGGAAAGGCTGAGGTAATGCAGGAGGAGGGGCTCAGAGCCAGGATGGGAAAGGCAGAGGTGATGCCAGAGGAGGGCTCAGGGTCTGAGCGGGAAACGCTGAGGTGATGCCGGAGAAAGGCTCAGGGCCAGGGTGGGAAAGGCTGAGGCGATGGTGGAGGAGGGGCTCAGGATCTGGGTGGGAAAGGCTGAGGTGAAGCTGGAGGAAGGCTCAGGCTCTGGACAGGAAAGGCTGAGGTGATGGTGGAGGAGGGCTCAGGGTCTGGACGGGAAAGGCTGAGGTGATGGTGGAGCAGGGGCTCAGGGTCTGGGGAGGAAAGGCTGAGGTGATGCCGGAGCAGGGCTCAGGGTCTGAACGGGAAAGGCTGAGGTGACGCTGGAGGAGGGCTCAGGGTCTGAACGGGAAAGGCTGAGGTGATGCTGGACGAGGGCTCAGGGTCTGAACGGGAAAGGCTGAGGTGACGCTGGAGGAGGGCTCAGAGTCAGGGCAGCAAAGGCTGAGGTGATGCTGCAGGAGAGACTCAGGGTCTGGGCAGGAAAGGCTGAGGTGATGCCGGAGCAGGGCTCAGGGTCTGGGTGGGAAAGGCAGAGGTGACGCTGGAGGACAGACTCAGGGTCTGGGTGGGAAAGGCTGAGGTGACGCTGGAGGAGGGACTTAGAGTCTGGGTGGGAAAGGCTGAGGTGATGGTGGAGCAGGGCTCAGGGTCTGGGCGGGAAAGGCTGAGGTGATGCTGGACAAGGGCTCAGGGTCTAGGCAGGAAAGGCTGAGGTGATGCCAGAGGAGGGCTCAGGCTCTGGGGAGGAAAGGCTAAGGTGATGCTGGAGGAGGGGCTCAGAGCCAGGGTGGGAAAGGCTGAGATGATGCTGGACGAGGGCTCAGGGTCTAGGCAGGAAAGGCTGAGGTGATGCCGGAGGAGGGCTCAGGGTCTAGACAGGAAAGGCTGAGGTGATGCCGGAGGAGGGCTCAGGGTCTAGGCAGGAAAGGCTGAGGTGATGCTGGAGGAGGGCTCAGGGTCTAAGCAGGAAAGGCTGAGGTGATGCCGGAGGAGGGCTCAGGGTCTGGATGGGAAAGGCTGAGGTGATGCCAGAGGAGAGACTCAGGGTATAGGCAGGAAAGGCTGAGGTGATGCCGGAGGAGGGCTCAGGGTCTGGGCGGGAAAGGCTGAGGTGATGCCAGAGGAGAGACTCAGGGTATAGGCAGGAAAGGCTGAGGTGATGCCAGAGGAGAGACTCAGGGTCTAGGCAGGAAAGGCTGAGGTGATGCCAGAGGAGAGACTCAGGGTCTAGGCAGGAAAGGCTGAGGTGATGCCAGAGGAGGGCTCAGGGCCAGGGCGGGAATGGCTGAGGTAATGCAGGAGGAGGGGCTCAGAGCCAGGGTGGAAAAGGCTGAGGTGATGCCGGAGGAGGGCTCAGGGTCTGGGCGGGAAAGGCTGAGGTGATGCCAGAGGAGGGCTCAGGGTCTAGGCAGGAAAGGCTGAGGTGATGCCAGAGGAGGGCTCAGGCTCTGGGGAGGAAAGGCTAGGGTGATGCTGGAGGAGGGGCTCAGAGCCAGGGTGGGAAAGGCTGAGATGATGCTGGACGAGGGCTCAGGGTCTAGACAGGAAAGGCTGAGGTGATGCTGGAGGAGGGCTCAGAGCCAGGACATGAAAGGCTGAGGTGATGCCGGAGGAGGGCTCAGGGTCTAGGCAGGAAAGGCTGAGGTGATGCTGGAGGAGGGGCTGAGAGCCAGGGCATGAAAGGCTGAGATGATGCTGGAGGAGGGCTCAGGGTCTGGGCGGGAAAGGCTGAGGTGATGCCAGAGGAGAGACTCAGGGTCTAGGCAGGAAAGGCTGAGGTGATGCCAGAGGAGGGCTGAGGGCCAGGGTGGGAAAGGCTGTGGTGATGCTGGAGGAGGGCTCAGGGTCTTGACAGGAAAGGCTGAGGTAATGCAGGAGGAGGGGCTCAGATTCAGGGTGGGAAAGGCAGAGGTGATGCCAGAGGAGGGCTCAGGCTCTGGGGAGGAAAGGCTGAGGTGATGCCGGAGGAGGGTTCAGGGTCTGGGCGGGAAAGGCTGAGGTGATGCCAGAGGAGAGCTCAGGGCCAGGGCGGGAAAGGCTGAGGTGATGCGGGAGGAGAGCTCAGGGCCAGGGCGGGAAAGGCTGAGGTGATGCGGGAGGAGAGCTCAGGGCCAGGGCGGGAAAGGCTGTGGTGACGCTGAAGGAGGGGTCAGGGTCTTGACAGGAAAGGCTGAGGTAATGCAGGAGGAGGGGCTCAGAGCCAGGATGGGAAAGGCAGAGGTGATGCCAGAGGAGGGCTCAGGGTCTGAGCGGGAAACGCTGAGGTGATGCCGGAGAAAGGCTCAGGGCCAGGGTGGGAAAGGCTGAGGCGATGGTGGAGCAGGGGCTCAGGATCTGGGTGGGAAAGGCTGAGGTGAAGCCGGAGCAGGGCTCAGGGTCTGAACGGGAAAGGCTGAGGTGACGCTGGAGGAGGGCTCAGGGTCTGAACGGGAAAGGCTGAGGTGATGCTGGACGAGGGCTCAGGGTCTGAACGGGAAAGGCTGAGGTGACGCTGGAGGAGGGCTCAGAGTCAGGGCAGCAAAGGCTGAGGTGATGCTGCAGGAGAGACTCAGGGTCTGGGCAGGAAAGGCTGAGGTGATGCCGGAGCAGGGCTCAGGGTCTGGGTGGGAAAGGCAGAGGTGACGCTGGAGGACAGACTCAGGGTCTGGGTGGGAAAGGCTGAGGTGACGCTGGAGGAGGGACTTAGAGTCTGGGTGGGAAAGGCTGAGGTGATGGTGGAGCAGGGCTCAGGGTCTGGGCGGGAAAGGCTGAAGTGGCAATGAAAGAGGTGCTCAGCAAGGGCGGGAAAAGGCTGAGGTGAAGCTGGAGGAGGGCTCAGGGTCTGGGCGGGAAAGGCTGAGGTGATGGTGGAGCAGGGGCTCAGGGTCTGGGGAGGAAAGGCTGAGGTGAAGCTGGAGAAGGGCTAAGGGTTTGGGCAGGAAAGGCAGAGGTGACGCTGGAGGAGGGCTCAGGGTCTGAACGGGAAAGGCTGAGGTGACGCTGGAAGAGGGCTCAGGGTCTGGACGGGAAAGGCTGAGGTGACGCTGGAGGAGGGCTCAGAGTCAGGGCAGCAAAGGCTGAGGTGATGCTGCAGGAGAGACTCAGGGTCTGGGCAGGAAAGGCTGAGGTGATGCCAGAGGAGAGACTCAGGGTCTGGGCGGGAAAGGCTTAGGTGATTGTGGAGGAGGGCTCAGGGACACGGCAGCAAAGGCTGAGGCTGTGGTGATGGTGGAAGAGGGCTCAGGGTCTGGACGGGAAAGGCTGAGGTGATGCTGCAGGTGGGGACTCAGAGCCAGGACGGGAAATGCTGAGGTGACACCAGAGAAAGGGTTCAGGGTCTAGGCAGGAAAGGCTGAGGTGATGCCGGAGGAGGGCTCAGGGTCTGGGTGGAAAAGGCTGAGGTGATGCCGGAGGAGGGCTCAGGGTATAGGCAGGAAAGGCTGAGATGATGCCAGAGAAGAGACTCAGGGTCTGGGTGGGAAAGGATGACGTGAAGCTGGAGAAGGTCTAAGGGTCTGGGCAGGAAAGGCAGAGGTGACGCTGGAGGAGGGATCAGGGCCAGGGCGGGAAAGGCTGAGGTGACGCTGGAGGAGAGACTCAGGGTCTGGGCGGGAAAGGCTGAGGTGATTGTGGAGGAGGGCTCGGGGACACGGCAGCAAAGGCTGAGGCTGTAGTGATGGTGGAAGAGGGCTCAGGGTCTGGACGGGAAAGGCTGAGGTGATGCTGGAGGTGGGGACTCAGAGCCAGGGCGGGAAATGCTGAGGTGACACCAGAGAAAGGGCTCAGGGTCTAGGCAGGAAAGGCAGAGGTGACGCTGGAGGAGGGCTCAGGGTCTGGGCAGGAAAGGCTGAGGTGATGCTGGAGGAGGGGCTCAGGGTCTGTGCAGGATAGGCAGAAGTGACGCTGGAGTTGAGACTCAGGGTCTGGGCGGGAAAGGCTGAGGTGAGGCCGGAGGAGGGCTCAGGGTCTGGATGGGAAAGGCTAAGGTGATGGTGGAGGAGGGCTCAGAGACTAGGCAGGAAAGGCTGAGGTGAGGCCGGAGGAGGGGCTGAGAGCCAGGGCATGAAAGGCTGAGGTGATGCCAGAGCAGGGCTCAGGGTCTGGGTGGGAAAGGCAGAGGTGACGCTGGAGGACAGACTCAGGGTCTGGACGGGAAAGGCTGAGGTGACGCTGGAGGAGGGACTTAGAGTCTGGGTGGGAAAGGCTGAGGTGATGGTGGAGGAGGGGTTCAGGGTCTGGGTGGGAAAGGCTGAAGTGAAGCTGGAGGAGGGCTCAGGGACACGGCAGCAAAGGCTGAGGGTGAGGTGATGGTGGAAGAGGGCTTAGGGTCTGGACGGGAAAGGCTGAGGCGATGGTGGAGGAGGGCTGAGGGTCTGGGTGGGAAAGGCTGAGGTGATGGTGGAGGAGGGCTCAGGGTCTGGGCGGGAAAGGCTGCGGTGATGCCGGGGGAGGGTTCAGGGTCTGGGTGGGAAAGGCTGAGGTGATGGTGGAGGAGGGCTCAGGGTCTGGGCGGGAAAGGCTGCGGTGATGGTGAAGGAGGGCTCAGGGTCTAGGCGGGAAAGGCTGAGGTGATGCCGGAGGAGGGGCTTAGGGTCTGCGAGGGAAGGGCTGAGGTGATGCTGGAGAAGGGGTGTCTAAACACTGTGGAAATGCTCATGTTTTTGTTTTTCTTCCCTGGAGTGAAGAGAATCTGAACTGATGTTGAGAAACATGTGTCATTTCCAATGAGATTCTTAGGATAATTAAATAAACACTGCCTTTTCTAATTAACGGTGCAATAAAAGGTTTTCCAGAGAAATAATAATAAAATGCACAACTGAATTTTGTTGGGAGAAATTGGGGCTTGTTCTAATGTCTGTCTTCTGTTATACCTGTCTATTCCAGCACTTCCAAACACAGGAAGAACAAAGTATCTGAGCAGTGTCCAGGAAACAGGAGGAAGGAAAACAAGTAAATGAACACGGAGAAGAAGCAAAGGAACTCTGGGCACAGTCACCTCCCTGTAATCAGACCTCAGGTCATGTAATTACACTGTAAGGGGCTCTTGAGTCTTTTAATACCTTGAGCAACGTGACTGCCCTGTAATCAGAGTCCAGGTCTGTGCTGTTTTGTCCTTTTGACATTATGCTCCATTAGCTGGCTAAAAGAAAAGGAGTACTTGTGGCACCTTAGAGACAAATTTATAAATTTGTTAGTCTCTAAGGTGCCACAAGTACTCCTTTTCTTTTTGAGAATACAGACTAACACGGCTGCTACTCTGAAACCTGTGATTAGCTGGCTAGTGAGAGTGACTGCCCTGTAATCAGGGTGCAAGTCACTTCCTCCTCGCTTTCGAGGGACATGAACTCTTTGGTAACTTGAGCAATGTGGCCTCCCTGTAACTAGGGTCCGGGTCTTTGCCCACTTGCTCGTTTGGCATTACGCCTTGTTGTGGTCCTCTAGTCAGGATGACAACCCTGTAATCAGGGAGCAAGTCACATTCCTTTTGGATCTGGGGGATACTGAGCTCTTTGGAACCCTGAGCAGGGTGACTCACCTCCCTGTAATTCAGGGTCAGGTCTCTCCCATTTTGCTGTTTTGGCATTCTTCCTTACTAGCAATCTAGTCAAAGTGACCACGTGTAATTGGGGTGCTTGTCACACCACTCTGTAGTATGGGAAATACTTAGCCCGCTCATACCGTGCGGAATGTGACCTCCCTGTAATTTGGGGTCAGGTCTCTGCCCTTTTGGTCCCGGGCTCTATGCACGTTTATCTTGCTAATCAGCGTGACCACCCGGTAATTAGGGTGCAGGTCGAATCCCTCTCATTTATCAGGCATTAGGGTTATTTTAGGACCCTTAGGAGCACGACCATCCTGTAATGAGGGTTCAGGTCTACAGCTGACTTCTGTGATTGTGCTCCTTAATCCATTAGTCAGGGTGACCACCTTGTAATCAGGGTGAGAGTCCCATTTCTCTCGCTTATAGGAGCTACTGTGCTTACTTCAGCCATGTGACCTCCCTGTAAGTAGGGTTCAGGTCTCTGTCCTTTGCTCATCTGGGATTGTGTCTTGCTCTCAGCCCAATCAGTTTGACTGCTCTGTAATTTTGTGCAGGTCACGTGCCTCTTATTTACGGAGGATTTGTTTCCCCTTAGTGCTTTGGGCTGAGTGACCACCCTGTAAGTAGGGTTCAGGTTTCCTCCTTTTCTCTTTCTTGTGATGTATTTTCCATTATTTGGCTAGCCCAAGGGACCGCCCTGTCAGTAGGGTTCAGGTCCTTTCCCCTTTGGCTCCTTTGGGTTGTTGGGCTAGTCACTTGGACCCCACCCTGTAATCAGAGTGCAGGTCTTGTCCCTTTTCCCTTTGTTTTTTGGAGGGGAGGAAGATTGGTTGAGTTTAACACTGTAGGTTGAATGACCTGTTTTGATGAGCTCTCTTTCTGTTCTGGGAAGTCCCCCTTTGTTTTGTACGGATGTGTTTGTGAGAGCACGTGATAGAAGTGGGTGTGCAAGCTTTTAAATTTTTATTTTTTTATTTTTCTTTTTTTAAGTTAAATCGCTGCAGCGCTTTTTCTTTACTCTTCTCCGAATTGGAAAAAGAGCTCAAAGGGTATTAATATATTTATCCTCCTCCTCCCCACAAAAGGGAAGAGTAAAGGCTCAGATGTCATGTTTTAGTGCCTTAGGCAGCATGACCTCCCTGTAAACAGGGAACTGGTCTCTCCACTTTTGCTCTGTTTAGGTTGAGCTCCTTTTAGTGGGCTGATGGCAATGACTGGCCTTTAAGGAGGGCAAATTAGGTCACATGTCTGTGACTCACAGGTAGTGCAGTATCCCTTAGTGCTTGGGCAGCATAACCACCCTGTCTCCAGGGTTCAGGTTTCTGCCCTTTATTCTTTTGCCACCATGCTACTTCAGCTGGTTGGTTTGAGTCCTGACACTGTAATTAGGGGAGAGTTGGTGTCTCTCTGGCTTCTGGGGGATATTGAATTCTTTGGTAACTTGAGCAATGTGACCCCCCTGTAACTAGGGTCCAGGTCTTTGCCCACTTGCTCGTTTGGCATTATGCCATGCTCTGGCCCATTAGTCAGCGTGACAACCCAGTAATTAGGGTGCATGTCACAAGTATCTACAGAGTGGGACATATTGAGCGCTTTGTTACTCTGAGGAGTTTGACCTTCCTGTAAATCAGGAATGCTGTTTGGCTAATCCCAGTGACCACCCTGTAATCAGGGTACAGGTTGCATCTCTCTTTTGAAATCTGGTGGATTAGAACCATGGGCAGCTTGACCTCCCTGTAATTAGGGTTTGGTCTCCAAGGCCCTTTGGGTCTCTTGACATTGTGCTGTCTTCACTGCCCGAGGCGAATGACTGCCCTGTAATCAGGGAATCTGGTCTTGGCCCTCTGGACCCTTGTCACTAGGCCAAGTAAGCCAGCTGGTCTGAATGAGCACCCTGTAAACAGGGTACAGGTCTCCTCAGACACTATTTGTGGTGCCCCCCATGAAACTGTGTCCAGAGTCCTGGCCCTTCACACTGCGCTTCCAACTTGCCTGGAATTCTGCAGCCAAGTTTCCTGCTTTCTTCCCTGCATACTGTGCTCCTGGAGACCCGACATCCTGCTCCTGTTGCAGGTAAGCTCTGAAAGGGAGGGTCCTGTGGCAGTTTTGGACGACGTCAATCCAGGCATTATACCTTGTGACAATGATTTTGGAATACTTGTCAATTAATTCCATACTGCCCTTAATCCTCCAATTCCTCTTGATTTTGTATGGAGACCGCCTGTTGTAACAGTTGTCAAAGGGAAACTTGGAGACTGTTGCTCTGCAGTCAAATGGGTTTGGTACTTTTGTCACGCAGTGGGGCTGAAGCGGAGAGGAAAGTCCTTATGAAAGTGTCTGAGGACCGCATCTTGTAGTTGAATATCCAGGCTGCCTGCAGACCTTGAAAACCATGCTAGATCAGTAGTTTACACTCAGTTTGCGTTTGGGATGTGGCGTTGTCGTAAGGGCGTCTGATTTCCACACTCCTGTATGCTCTCTCTCTCTGTTTCAGGCAGCTCCAAGCACAAATGGACAAGAAGGAAGTGTCAGGAATGTGAAGCAAAGAAGAGGAAAGAGGACAAGTCACTGAAGATGGAGAAGAAGGAAAGGGACTCTGGGCACAGTAACCTCCCTGTAATCAGACCTGAGGTCATGTAGGGACACTGTATGGGGATCTCTAGCCTTTTAATCCCTTGAGCAGCGTGACCGCCCTGTAAGCAGGGTCCAGGTCAGTGCTGTTTTGTCCTTTTGACATAATGGTCCACAAGCTGGCTAGTGAGAGTGACTGCCCTGTAATCAGGGTGGAAGTCACCTTCCCCTCGCTTTTGAGGGACATTGATCTCTTTGGTATCTTGAGGAATGTGACCTCCCTGTAACTAGGGTCCAGGTCTTTGCCCACTTGCTCATTTGGCATTATGCCGTGCTCTGGCCCACTAGTCAGCGTGACAACCCTGTAATTAGGGTGCACATCAAAAGTATCTATAGAATGGGACGTATTGAGCCCTTTAGTACTCTGAGGAGTTTGACCTTCCTTTAAATCAGGTTACGGTCTCTGCTATTTGGCTAATCCCAGTGACCACGCTGTAATCAGGGTACAGGTTGCATCTCTCTTTTGAAATCTGGTGGATTAGAACCATGGCAACTCGACCTCCCTGTAATTAGGGTTTGGTCTCCAAGGCCCTTTGGGTCTCTTGACATTGTGCTGTCTTCACAGCCTGAGGCGAGTGACCGCTCTGTAATCAGGGAATCTGGTCTTGGCCCCCTGGTCTCTTATCACTAGGCCAAGTAAGCCAGCTGGTCTGAATGAGCACCCTGTAAACGGGGTACAGGTCTCCTCAGACACTATTTGTGTGCCCCCATGAAACTGTGTCCAGAGTCCTGGCCCTTCACACTGCGCTTCCAACTTGCCTGGAATTCTGTAGCCAAGTTTCCTGCTTTCTTCCCTGCATACTGTGCTCCTGGAGACCCGACATCCTGCTCCTGTTGCAGGTAAGCTCTGAAAGGGAGGGTCCTGTGGCAGTTTTGGACGACGTCAATCCAGGCAGTATACCTTGTGACAATGATTTAGGAATACTTGTCAATTAATTCCATACTGCTCCTAATCCTCCAATTCCTCTTGATTTTGTATGGAGACCGCCTGTTGTAACAGTTGTCAAGGGGAAACTTGGAGACTGTTGCTCTGCAGTCAAATGGGTTTGGTACTTTTGTCACGCAGTGGGGCTGAAGCGGAGAGGAAAGTCCTTATGAAAGTGTCTGAGGACCGCATCTTGTAGTTGAATATCCAGGCTGCCTGCAGACCTTGAAAACCATGCTAGATCAGTAGTTTACACTCAGTTTGCGTTTGGGACGTGGCGTTGTCGTAAGGGCGTCTGATTTCCACACTCCTGTATGCGCTCTCTCTCTGTTTCAGGCAGCTCCAAGCACAAATGGACAAGAAGGAAGTGTCAGGAATGTGAAGCAAAGAAGAGGAAGGAGGACAAGTCACTGAAGATGGAGAAGAAGGAAAGGGACTCTGGGCACAGTAACCTCCCTGTAATCAGACCTGAGGTCATGTAGGGACACTGTACGGGGATCTCTAGCCTTTTAATCCCTTGAGCAGCGTGACCGCCCTGTAAGCAGGGTCCAGGTCAGTGCTGTTTTGTCCTTTTGACATTAGCTCCGTTAGCTGACTAGTGAGAGTAACTGCCCTGTAATCAGGGTGCAAGTCACACCCCCCTCGCTTTCGAGGGACATTGAGCTCTTTGGTAACTTGAGCTACGTGACCGCCCTGTAACTAGGGTCCAGGTCTTTGCCCACTTGCTCCTTTGGCGTTACACCTTGTTGTAGCCCTGTAGTTGGGATGACAACCCTGTAATCAGGGTGCAAGTCATATTCCTTTTGCTTCAGGGGGATCCTGAGCTCTTTGGAACCCTGAGCAGGGTGACTCACCTCCCTGTAATTCGGAGACAGGTCTCTGCCCTCTTGCTGTTTTGGCATCATGCCCTGCTGACAGTCTCGTCAAAGTGACCACCTGTAATTGGGGTGCGTTTCACAAGTTTTTGTAGTATGGGAAATACTGAGCCCTTTGATACCATGCGGAGCGTGACCTCCCTGTAATTCGGGGACAGGTCTCTGCCCTTTTGCTCCCAGGCTTTATGCACCTTTATCTTGCTAATCAGCGTGACCACCCGGTAATTAGGGTGCAGGTCGAATCCCTCTCGTTCATCAGGGATTAGGGTTATTTTAGGGCCCTTAGGAGCGTGACAGCCCTGTAATCAGGGTTCAAATCTAAAGTTGTCTTCTGTGATTATGCTCCTTAATTCAGCTAGTCAGAGTGACCACCTTGTAATCAGGGTGAGAGTCCTGTTCCCCTCGCTTATGATAATTACTCTTGTCTTTTTCACTTGAGCCTTGTGACCTCCCTGTAAGTAGGGTTCAGGTCTCTGTCCTTTTCTCATCTGGGATTGTGTCTTGCTCTCAGCCCAATCAGTTTGACTTCTCTGTAATTTTGTGCAGGTCACGTGCCTCTTATTTACGGAGGATTTGTTTCCCCTTAGTGCTTTGGGCTGAGTGACCACCCTGTAAGTAGGGTTCAGGTTTCCTCCTTTTCTCTTTCTTGTGATGTATTTTCCATTATTTGGCTAGCCCAAGGGACCGCCCTGTCAGTAGGGTTCAGGTCCTTTCCCCTTTGGCTCCTTTGGGTTGTTGGGCTAGTCACTTGGACCCCACCCTGTAATCAGAGTGCAGGTCTTGTCCCTTTTCCCTTTGTTTTTTGGAGGGGAGGAAGATTGGTTGAGTTTAACACTGTAGGTTGAATGACCTGTTTTGATGAGCTCTCTTTCTGTTCTGGGAAGTCCCCCTTTGTTTTGTACGGATGTGTTTGTGAGAGCACGTGATAGAAGTGGGTGTGCAAGCTTTTAAATTTTTATTTTTTTATTTTTCTTTTTTTAAGTTACATCGCTGCAGCGCTTTTTCTTTACTCTTCTCCGAATTGGAAAAAGAGCTCAAAGTGTATTAATGTATTTATCCTCCTCCTCCCCACAAAAGGGAAGAGTAAAGGCTCAGATGTCATTTTTTAGTGCCTTGGGCAGTGTGACCTCGCTGTAAACAGGGAACTGGTCTCTCCACTTTTGCTCTGTTTTGGCTGAGCTCCTTTTAGTGGGCTGATGGCAATGACTGGCCTTTAAGGAGGGCAAATTAGGTCACATGTCTGTGACTCACAGGTAGTGCAGTATCCCTTAGTACTTGGGCAGCATAACCACCCTGTCTCCAGGGTTCAGGTTTCTGCCCTTTATTCTTTTGCCACCATGCTACTTCAGCCGGTTGGTTTGAGTCCTGACACTGTAATTAGGGGAGAGTTGGTGTCTCTCTGGCTTCTGGGGGATATTGAGTTCTTTGGTAACTTGAGCAATGTGACCCCCCTGTAACTAGGGTCCAGGTCTTTGCCCACTTGCTCGTTTGCCATTATGCCACGCTCTGGCCCACTAGTCAGCGTGACAACCCTGTAATTAGGGTCCATGTCACAAGTATCTACAGAATGGGACATATTGAGCGCTTTGATACTTTGAGGAGTTTGACCTTTCTGTAAATCAGGATACGGTCTCTGCTATTTGGCTAATCCCAGTGACCACCCTGTAATCAGGGTACAGGTTCCATCTCCCTTTTGAAATCTGGTGGATTAGAACCATGGGCAGCTTGACCTCCCTGTAATTAGGGTTTGGTTTCCAAGGCCCTTTGGGTCTCTTGACATTGTGCTGTCTTCACTGCCTGAGGCGAATGACTGCCCTGTAATCAGGGAATCTGCTCTTGGCCTTCTGGTCTCTTGTCACTAGGCCAAGTAAGCCAGCTGGTCTGAATGAGCACCCTGTAAACGGGGTACAGGTCTCCTCAGACACTATTTGTGGTGCCCCCATGAAACTGTGTCCAGAGTCCTGGCCCTTCACACTGCGCTTCCAACTTGCCTGGAATTCTGCAGCCAAGTCTCCTGCTTTCTTCCCTGCTTACTGTGCTCCTGGAGACCCGACATCCTGCTCCTGTTGCAGGTAAGCTCTGAAAGGGAGGGTCAGGGGCAGTTTTGGACCAAGTCAATCCAGGCAGTATAACTTGTGACATTGATTTTGGAATACTTGTCATTAAGTCCATACTGCCCTTAATCCTCCAATTCCTCTTGATTTTTTTATGGAGACCGCCTGGTGTAATAGTTGTCAAGGGGAAACTTGGAGACTGTTGCTCTGCAGTCAGATGGGTTTGGTAGTTTTGTCACGTTAGTGGCGCTGAAGAGGAGGGGAAAGTCCTTATGAAAGTGTCCGCGGACCTCATCTTGGAGCTGAATATCCAGGCTGCCTGCAGACCTGGAAAACTATGCTAGATCAGTAGTTTACACTCAGTTTGCATTTGGGATGTGGAGTTGTCGTAAGGGTGCCTGATTTCCACACTCCTGTATGCTCTCTCTCTCTGTTTCAGGCAGCTCTAAGCACAAATGGACAAGAAGGAAGTGTCAGGAATGTGAAGCAAAGAGGAGGAAAGAGGACCAGTCACTGAAGATGAAGAAGGAAAGGGACTCTGGGCACAGTAACCTCCCTATAATCAGACCTGAGGTCATGTAGTGACACGGTACAGGAATCTCTAGCCTTGTAATCCCTTGAGCAGCGTGACCGCCCTGTAAGCAGGGTCCAGGTCTGTGCTGTTTTGTCCTTTTGACATTAGCTCCGTAAGCTGACTAGTTAGAGTGACTGCCCTGTAATCAGGGTGCAAGTCACACTCCCTCGCTTTCGAGGGACATTGAGGAGTTTGGTAACTTGAGCAATGTGACCGCCCTGTAACGAGGGTCCAGGTCTGTGCTGTTTTGTCCTTTTGACATTATGCTCCGTTAGCTGGCTAGTGAGAGTGACTGCCCTGTAATCAGGGTGCAAGTCACACCCCCCTCGCTTTCGAGGGACATTGAGCTCTTTGGTAACTTGAGCGATGTGACCCCCCTGTAACTAGGGTCCAGGTCTTTGCCCACTTGCTCGTTTGGCATTACGTCTTTCTCTGGTCCACTAGTCAGTGTGACAATCCTGTAATTAGGGTGCATGTCACAAGTATCCATAGAATGGGACATATTGTGCCCTTTGATACTTTGAGGAGCTTGACCTTCCTGTAATTCAGGTTATGGTCTCTGCAATTTGGCTAATCCCAGTGACCACCCTGTAATCAGGGTACAGGTTGCATCTCTCTTTTGAAATCTGGTGGATTAGAACCATGGGCAGCTTGACCTCCCTGTAATTAGGGTTTGGTCTCCAAGGCCCTTTGGGTCTCTTGACATTGTGCTGTCTTCACTGCCCGAGGCGAATGACTGCCCTGTAATCAGGGAATCTGGTCTTGGCCCTCTGGACCCTTGTCACTAGGCCAAGTAAGCCAGCTGGTCTGAATGAGCACCCTGTAAACAGGGTACAGGTCTCCTCAGACACTATTTGTGGTGCCCCCCATGAAACTGTGTCCAGAGTCCTGGCCCTTCACACTGCGCTTCCAACTTGCCTGGAATTCTGCAGCCAAGTTTCCTGCTTTCTTCCCTGCATACTGTGCTCCTGGAGACCCGACATCCTGCTCCTGTTGCAGGTAAGCTCTGAAAGGGAGGGTCCTGTGGCAGTTTTGGACGACGTCAATCCAGGCATTATACCTTGTGACAATGATTTTGGAATACTTGTCAATTAATTCCATACTGCCCTTAATCCTCCAATTCCTCTTGATTTTGTATGGAGACCGCCTGTTGTAACAGTTGTCAAAGGGAAACTTGGAGACTGTTGCTCTGCAGTCAAATGGGTTTGGTACTTTTGTCACGCAGTGGGGCTGAAGCGGAGAGGAAAGTCCTTATGAAAGTGTCTGAGGACCGCATCTTGGAGCTGAATATCCAGGCTGCCTGCAGACCTGGAGAACCATGCTAGATCAGTAGTTTACACTCAGTTTGCGTTTGGGACGTGGCGTTGTCGTAAGGGCGTCTGATTTCCACACTCCTGTATGCTCTCTCTCTCTGTTTCAGGCAGCTCCAAGCACAAATGGACAAGAAGGAAGTGTCAGGAATGTGAAGCAAAGAAGAGGAAAGAGGACAAGTCACTGAAGATGGAGAAGAAGGAAAGGGACTCTGGGCACAGTAACCTCCCTGTAATCAGACCTGAGGTCATGTAGGGACACTGTATGGGGATCTCTAGCCTTTTAATCCCTTGAGCAGCGTGACCGCCCTGTAAGCAGGGTCCAGGTCAGTGCTGTTTTGTCCTTTTGACATAATGGTCCACAAGCTGGCTAGTGAGAGTGACTGCCCTGTAATCAGGGTGGAAGTCACCTTCCCCTCGCTTTTGAGGGACATTGATCTCTTTGGTATCTTGAGGAATGTGACCTCCCTGTAACTAGGGTCCAGGTCTTTGCCCACTTGCTCATTTGGCATTATGCCGTGCTCTGGCCCACTAGTCAGCGTGACAACCCTGTAATTAGGGTGCACATCAAAAGTATCTATAGAATGGGACGTATTGAGCCCTTTAGTACTCTGAGGAGTTTGACCTTCCTTTAAATCAGGTTACGGTCTCTGCTATTTGGCTAATCCCAGTGACCACGCTGTAATCAGGGTACAGGTTGCATCTCTCTTTTGAAATCTGGTGGATTAGAACCATGGCAACTTGACCTCCCTGTAATTAGGGTTTGGTCTCCAAGGCCCTTTGGGTCTCTTGACATTGTGCTGTCTTCACAGCCTGAGGCGAGTGACCGCTCTGTAATCAGGGAATCTGGTCTTGGCCCCCTGGTCTCTTATCACTAGGCCAAGTAAGCCAGCTGGTCTGAATGAGCACCCTGTAAACGGGGTACAGGTCTCCTCAGACACTATTTGTGTGCCCCCATGAAACTGTGTCCAGAGTCCTGGCCCTTCACACTGCGCTTCCAACTTGCCTGGAATTCTGTAGCCAAGTTTCCTGCTTTCTTCCCTGCATACTGTGCTCCTGGAGACCCGACATCCTGCTCCTGTTGCAGGTAAGCTCTGAAAGGGAGGGTCCTGTGGCAGTTTTGGACGACGTCAATCCAGGCAGTATACCTTGTGACAATGATTTAGGAATACTTGTCAATTAATTCCATACTGCTCCTAATCCTCCAATTCCTCTTGATTTTGTATGGAGACCGCCTGTTGTAACAGTTGTCAAGGGGAAACTTGGAGACTGTTGCTCTGCAGTCAAATGGGTTTGGTACTTTTGTCACGCAGTGGGGCTGAAGCGGAGAGGAAAGTCCTTATGAAAGTGTCTGAGGACCGCATCTTGTAGTTGAATATCCAGGCTGCCTGCAGACCTTGAAAACCATGCTAGATCAGTAGTTTACACTCAGTTTGCGTTTGGGACGTGGCGTTGTCGTAAGGGCGTCTGATTTCCACACTCCTGTATGCGCTCTCTCTCTGTTTCAGGCAGCTCCAAGCACAAATGGACAAGAAGGAAGTGTCAGGAATGTGAAGCAAAGAAGAGGAAGGAGGACAAGTCACTGAAGATGGAGAAGAAGGAAAGGGACTCTGGGCACAGTAACCTCCCTGTAATCAGACCTGAGGTCATGTAGGGACACTGTACGGGGATCTCTAGCCTTTTAATCCCTTGAGCAGCGTGACCGCCCTGTAAGCAGGGTCCAGGTCAGTGCTGTTTTGTCCTTTTGACATTAGCTCCGTTAGCTGACTAGTGAGAGTAACTGCCCTGTAATCAGGGTGCAAGTCACACCCCCCTCGCTTTCGAGGGACATTGAGCTCTTTGGTAACTTGAGCTACGTGACCGCCCTGTAACTAGGGTCCAGGTCTTTGCCCACTTGCTCCTTTGGCGTTACACCTTGTTGTAGCCCTGTAGTTGGGATGACAACCCTGTAATCAGGGTGCAAGTCATATTCCTTTTGCTTCAGGGGGATCCTGAGCTCTTTGGAACCCTGAGCAGGGTGACTCACCTCCCTGTAATTCGGAGACAGGTCTCTGCCCTCTTGCTGTTTTGGCATCATGCCCTGCTGACAGTCTCGTCAAAGTGACCACCTGTAATTGGGGTGCGTTTCACAAGTTTTTGTAGTATGGGAAATACTGAGCCCTTTGATACCATGCGGAGCGTGACCTCCCTGTAATTCGGGGACAGGTCTCTGCCCTTTTGCTCCCAGGCTTTATGCACCTTTATCTTGCTAATCAGCGTGACCACCCGGTAATTAGGGTGCAGGTCGAATCCCTCTCGTTCATCAGGGATTAGGGTTATTTTAGGGCCCTTAGGAGCGTGACAGCCCTGTAATCAGGGTTCAAATCTAAAGTTGTCTTCTGTGATTATGCTCCTTAATTCAGCTAGTCAGAGTGACCACCTTGTAATCAGGGTGAGAGTCCTGTTCCCCTCGCTTATGATAATTACTCTTGTCTTTTTCACTTGAGCCTTGTGACCTCCCTGTAAGTAGGGTTCAGGTCTCTGTCCTTTTCTCATCTGGGATTGTGTCTTGCTCTCAGCCCAATCAGTTTGACTTCTCTGTAATTTTGTGCAGGTCACGTGCCTCTTATTTACGGAGGATTTGTTTCCCCTTAGTGCTTTGGGCTGAGTGACCACCCTGTAAGTAGGGTTCAGGTTTCCTCCTTTTCTCTTTCTTGTGATGTATTTTCCATTATTTGGCTAGCCCAAGGGACCGCCCTGTCAGTAGGGTTCAGGTCCTTTCCCCTTTGGCTCCTTTGGGTTGTTGGGCTAGTCACTTGGACCCCACCCTGTAATCAGAGTGCAGGTCTTGTCCCTTTTCCCTTTGTTTTTTGGAGGGGAGGAAGATTGGTTGAGTTTAACACTGTAGGTTGAATGACCTGTTTTGATGAGCTCTCTTTCTGTTCTGGGAAGTCCCCCTTTGTTTTGTACGGATGTGTTTGTGAGAGCACGTGATAGAAGTGGGTGTGCAAGCTTTTAAATTTTTATTTTTTTATTTTTATTTTTTTAAGTTACATCGCTGCAGCGCTTTTTCTTTACTCTTCTCCGAATTGGAAAAGAGCTCAAAGTGTATTAATGTATTTATCCTCCTCCTCCCCACAAAAGGGAAGAGTAAAGGCTCAGATGTCATTTTTTAGTGCCTTGGGCAGTGTGACCTCGCTGTAAACAGGGAACTGGTCTCTCCACTTTTGCTCTGTTTTGGCTGAGCTCCTTTTAGTGGGCTGATGGCAATGACTGGCCTTTAAGGAGGGCAAATTAGGTCACATGTCTGTGACTCACAGGTAGTGCAGTATCCCTTAGTACTTGGGCAGCATAACCACCCTGTCTCCAGGGTTCAGGTTTCTGCCCTTTATTCTTTTGCCACCATGCTACTTCAGCCGGTTGGTTTGAGTCCTGACACTGTAATTAGGGGAGAGTTGGTGTCTCTCTGGCTTCTGGGGGATATTGAGTTCTTTGGTAACTTGAGCAATGTGACCCCCCTGTAACTAGGGTCCAGGTCTTTGCCCACTTGCTCGTTTGCCATTATGCCACGCTCTGGCCCACTAGTCAGCGTGACAACCCTGTAATTAGGGTCCATGTCACAAGTATCTACAGAATGGGACATATTGAGCGCTTTGATACTTTGAGGAGTTTGACCTTTCTGTAAATCAGGATACGGTCTCTGCTATTTGGCTAATCCCAGTGACCACCCTGTAATCAGGGTACAGGTTCCATCTCCCTTTTGAAATCTGGTGGATTAGAACCATGGGCAGCTTGACCTCCCTGTAATTAGGGTTTGGTTTCCAAGGCCCTTTGGGTCTCTTGACATTGTGCTGTCTTCACTGCCTGAGGCGAATGACTGCCCTGTAATCAGGGAATCTGCTCTTGGCCTTCTGGTCTCTTGTCACTAGGCCAAGTAAGCCAGCTGGTCTGAATGAGCACCCTGTAAACGGGGTACAGGTCTCCTCAGACACTATTTGTGGTGCCCCCATGAAACTGTGTCCAGAGTCCTGGCCCTTCACACTGCGCTTCCAACTTGCCTGGAATTCTGCAGCCAAGTCTCCTGCTTTCTTCCCTGCTTACTGTGCTCCTGGAGACCCGACATCCTGCTCCTGTTGCAGGTAAGCTCTGAAAGGGAGGGTCAGGGGCAGTTTTGGACCAAGTCAATCCAGGCAGTATAACTTGTGACATTGATTTTGGAATACTTGTCATTAAGTCCATACTGCCCTTAATCCTCCAATTCCTCTTGATTTTTTTATGGAGACCGCCTGGTGTAATAGTTGTCAAGGGGAAACTTGGAGACTGTTGCTCTGCAGTCAGATGGGTTTGGTAGTTTTGTCACGAGTGGCGCTGAAGAGGAGGGGAAAGTCCTTATGAAAGTGTCCGCGGACCTCATCTTGGAGCTGAATATCCAGGCTGCCTGCAGACCTGGAAAACTATGCTAGATCAGTAGTTTACACTCAGTTTGCATTTGGGATGTGGAGTTGTCGTAAGGGTGTCTGATTTCCACACTCCTGTATGCTCTCTCTCTCTGTTTCAGGCAGCTCTAAGCACAAATGGACAAGAAGGAAGTGTCAGGAATGTGAAGCAAAGAGGAGGAAAGAGGACAAGTCACTGAAGATGAAGAAGGAAAGGGACTCTGGGCACAGTAACCTCCCTGTAATCAGACCTGAGGTCATGTAGTGACACGGTACGGGAATCTCTAGCCTTGTAATCCCTTGAGCAGCGTGACCGCCCTGTAAGCAGGGTCCAGGTCAGTGCTGTTTTGTCCTTTTGACATTAGCTCCGTAAGCTGACTAGTTAGAGTGACTGCCCTGTAATCAGGGTACAAGTCACACCCCCTCGCTTTCGAGGGACATTGAGGAGTTTGGTAACTTGAGCAATGTGACCGCCCTGTAACGAGGGTCCAGGTCTGTGCTGTTTTGTCCTTTTGACATTATGCTCCGTTAGCTGGCTAGTGAGAGTGACTGCCCTGTAATCAGGGTGCAAGTCACACCCCCCTCGCTTTCGAGGGACATTGAGCTCTTTGGTAACTTGAGCAATGTGACCCCCCTGTAACTAGGGTCCAGGTCTTTGCCCACTTGCTCGTTTGGCATTACGTCTTTCTCTGGTCCACTAGTCAGTGTGACAATCCTGTAATTAGGGTGCATGTCACAAGTATCCATAGAATGGGACATATTGTGCCCTTTGATACTTTGAGGAGCTTGACATTCCTGTAATTCAGGTTACGGTCTCTGCTATTTGGCTAATCCCTGTGACCACCCTGTAATCAGGGTACAGGTTGCATCTCTCTTTTGAAATCTGGTGGATTAGAACCATGGGCAGCTTGACCTCCCTGTAATTAGGGTTTGGTCTCCAAGGCCCTTTGGGTCTCTTGACATTGTGCTGTCTTCACAGACTGAGGCGAATGACTGCCCTGTAATCAGGGAATCTGGTCTTGGCCCTCTAGTCTCTTGTCACTAGGCCAAGTGAGCCAGTTGGTCTGAAGGAGCACCCTGTAAATGGGGTACAGGTCTCACCAGACACTATTTGTGGTGCCCCCATGAAACTGTGTCCAGAGTCCTGGCCCTTCACACTGCGCTTCCAACTTGCCAGGAATTCTGCATCCAAGTTTTTTTGGTTTTTGCCCTGCTTACTGTTTTCTTGGCCACCCGTCATCCTGCTGCTGTTACTGGTAAGCTGTGAAAGAGAGGCTTCTGTGGAACTTTTGTAATAAATATTGTTTTGTAAAGTTTTCCTTTTTCCCATTTTGGTATCTATATTTGTTAATTCTATGCTGCTCTCAATCATCTGATTTCTGCTGATTTTGTATGAAGAGTTTTGAACTGCTTGGTGCAGTAGTTGTCAACAAGTAATTTGGAGAGTTTGGCTTTGAGATAGATTTATTTCATAACATTCATCTTCCTTTTTGCTTTCTCTGTATTGTGCTAATTTAGGGAGTCAGCTAGATTTACTTTTCTTAAAATACATTGTTAGTCACTTTTAGTTATTCCCCTTTTACATTTGAGGCACTGTTCTCTTCAAATATATATTTTCATTTGTTATTTTGTACATCTGTTTACTTTATTAGTGCATTCCAGAATTTGAAATGAATATCATTAATTTGAAAATCAATCTTTTATTTCAATAACTAAATCAGAACTTTATTCTTTTGTCTACTTCTTTTTGAATTTTATTTTGTACTGTCTTTAAACATTTAACACGTTTCTGTTATTTTTATCTAGAATTTCAAACGGCATTGCCAGTCTGTTATAACTGTCTTGCACATTCTTTACATCCTCTTAAGAGAATGGGACAAAACAGAAGCACCCAACCTAAAAACAAGAAAAGAGATGTTAACCACCTGTGAAGAAGAAGAAAGGAAACAAATTCTGAAAGCAAAGTATGATCTATTTCAAAGGTAAATCATACTATAAATTCACATAATGAATATAAATTTATCTAATGTAGTTCATTAATAGATTTCCTTAAGCAATATTAAATATTTATTGTGTAACGTAATTAACATGGCTTTAAAATAATATTTTTGTTTGCTCTTCAGGTTTATACCATGTCCAGCACCAGAGTCTATAAATGCATTGGAAGATAAATTGAACGTGACTAGTATCTGTCACCTTTCAAATGCTGATTAATGTTAATAGGCTGTATATAACGAATCCTGAAGCTCAATTACTTGTGGTACCACAACACTGAAAAGTGGAGAACAGTTCCCTTCTGCAACCTTTCAATTCAGTAACTATCTGTGCCACATGAGAACTGATATGTCATCTTATTTTATAAAGATGTATGTCCTCTCAAACTGTCTTTTCTAATGAGTCCATAAACCATGCTTTGTGCATCATACTTTCACATTCTGGTAGAAAGGCAGGATGTATCTTTTTTATTTAATTCATGAAACTTAATCTTTCCCAGGCTTTCACGAGTCATTTCCATGTCATTGCTTGATGATTTGGGCTTCTGTTTAGCAAGCAGTCAGACTTACTTTTATAAAGTCTCTGTTTGCTATTTTAGAAAAGTTATTTGACAATGATAGAAGAAAACTGAGATGTTGGGTGTGGGTGGCCACCCTGAAGAGTGTTGGAAGACCTTTTCCACGAGGTACACTATTAATATTTCTCCCAGCTCATAAGAAAACCTATTTTTGATACCAAAATAGTACCACAGCTATGATGCCATATGGAATTTAAGTTTCTACCAATCACCAATTAGAAATTGTCAGTAGAACTGGTTATTTGCATCTAAATGTTGATTTCATGGACCTCTGTAACCAAGTATTTAAAATGTGTTTTAACAAGTGACTACCTGATTTTATGTAAAATAGTTGTATACATCTTAGCAGATGTGTTCCTTTGACTTAAGTGTGTGACTTTTACATAGTTGGGAGACTAATGCTTTATGTACTTTTTGTTTTTACTAACAGGTTTGTCTCTAGGCACAAAGGAATAATTGTGAATCTGTAATACAGAGACCTTAATCACACAAGCACTATAAGATCATAGCTTACTATTATTAAAAATACATCATAATTTCCTACTGGACGTGCAAAGGTGTAACTGAAGGGAAGGCATGTGTTTGTATTCTCCACTCATCCCCAATTCCCCCCCAAAAAATTCAAAAATAGTTAAGGTGGAAAGATTAACATTTACTCCAGATAACACCTACCTTAATATTTTAAAGCTCTGTATCTCTCACACATTGGTAAAAACAAGCAAACAAAATTAAATGTTCTGGAAACTGGCAATTACTCCCCCAACTTCACAACTTTCAAACACCTACTCTACTTCAACGATCACGCCAACCAAACTGTACCACACATTCAGTTTTAACTTTGCACCTATTGTGTCAGAACAGTTAGAGTATTTTTTGGTAGTTGTGTATATTGATGTACGTGGTAATAGTGGTGTTTTGATGGGTTTTTATGCTTACTGAATTAAGAGGCTGTTCGAGGATGATGATGTGGATGTTTTATGTAGGTATTTTTCTGTTAAGTTAGTATTTGTGTAGGGGTGCAGTATTTTGTGGTGATGACTGTTTTTCAGGTATTGGTTTAGTGTGAATTGTTGAAAAATTTAGATGATTTTTGCATATGTACATTATTAGATGTATTTAGAGGGCAAAGTTGAGGTTGCCTGTTTGGTGCAATTTTATTGGTATGAAAGTTAATTTAGAGTACATGTTTGAAAGCCCTGAGGTTTGAATTTTAAACTCAACAAGGATCCAGGACCCACCTTGGTTCTTACTGTCATTCCTAATTCCAAAATCTGGGATGGAGATGACGCGGCAGAATAAAGATATCTCCAGAGACTTTCAAGAGTTTAGCATTTCTGCAGCTTTATGGGATTCCTTAAACCTTATTGAGCTTTTTAAAGCGTAATAATTGTGGGAAACTTCTACTTCTGACAGTTAAGTGTTGAACAATGACCTATATTAAGAGATTTATACTGGTAGTTAATTCTGTTCTGTACTAAGACGATTTTGCTAATATCTCTACTTTATGATGTATGAAATGAATTAACTAGGTTTGAATATACCTACTTGATAAAAATTTAAATATTTCATGTTAAATTCATAGATTTAACTTTCACTGTCATATCACCTTACTTTGCTTTCTGTAACTCTTATTTAATATTTTAATATTTACGTAATACAATAAATAAAACGTAAACATTCAGGTATAGTCTCAGTTCTGTCTTTGGCGAAATAAAAAGGAATGTGGTAAACTTGTGAAGAATTTTGGTATCATTAATTTTAATTTAATTATTATCTTTTTACCCTTTGTTGTGTGATCATTGGAAGTAACTATCCTGTAATGTTGCAAGTTTCATTTTTCTCTTGCATCACACATTTTTTGGCAGACAGCGGTGTGACCTTGAAATGAGGATGAAGAGCTCACTGCCTCTTAGGTGCATAAAGTTGCCCTCCTTGAGCTTCTAAGGTGGACAAGAATGGGACTTCTTCACTGTCCACAAGCTTGTAGATTGCTTGAGATCCACAGGCCCTAGAGCTCAATATATCATTGTGGCTATGATAAGATTGGCCTCAAACTGGCACAGTCCTCTGGTTTCTGCAACATTCCAGTTCAGATTTTTACTTTTAAAAGTTGATTAATATAATATTTTTATATTTAATTCAATCTCACGTTTGTCAGAAATTAACTTTTACGGTATAGTAAATGTTTAATATGCTGCTACATGTGAGGAAGTGTGGTCTAGTGGTTTAGAGTACTGGTTTGGGATTTAGGAGACCTGGTTTCTATGCCTGGCTCTGCTACTGGTCCACTGGCTGTCCTTGGGCCAGTCACTTCACATCCCTGTGCCAGTTTCCCCATCTGTTTAAAAAAAAAGAGGGGGGGGGTGATTGTATTCACCTCATTTGTGAAGTGTTTTGAGAGCTGAAGAAAAGCGCTAAACATAATTTTTACTAAAATGAGACTCCATATGGGTGGGAGAGAACTAGAGATTATCTTTGGTAAGGGTGCATAAAGATATAATTCACTAAGTATTAATTATGCTAATACTGTGAAGAAAACCATCTTGGTAAATAATGAATTGAAACAGTCTCTCACTCTTGATATTTGTTAATTCATTTCTAGTGTACCAGATGCTTTTTGTTCCACTGAAATATGTATGGGGATGCACTTTTGATTTATTAATCTTGCCTATGATTTATTATTCAAAAATGGGCAACTTGAAAAGCAAGTACTCAATATTAGGTGGTTGTTCATCCACTGTACAAAAAGTCTAAGGCAGGGGTAGTCAATAGGTGGACCATGGCCAAATCTGGACTGCCAGCTACTTTTTAATGTACCCTAAAATATTTTTATTTATTTTATCTGGAGCCTGGACCTTGACCAAGAAATTTGGACCGTGATAAAAAACATTAACTTCCCCTGGTCTAAAGAACGGCAAAAGCTGAAGGAAGCTGTAACTATATAGGTGGTATTAAGGAAGAAAGTCTTAGTATTCCAACAGTAATTGCTAGAAGTTGGAGATGAAACAATTAAACACAGCCTTTGTAAAACAGGCACCAAAAATAGCTTTAATCAGTATGCAGAAGAAGGGTTTCCAAACAGGGAGTCTTGCCACTGAAGTTGAATCAGTTTGAATTTCACAATTTACAATGATCAAAAAGAAAAGGAGTACTTGTGGCACCTTAGAGACTAACAAATTTATTAGAGCATAAGCTTTCGTGAGCTACAGCTCACTTCATCGGATGCATTTGCAAATGCATCCGATGAAGTGAGCTGTAGCTCACGAAAGCTTATGCTCTAATAAATTTGTTAGTCTCTAAGGTGCCACAAGTACTCCTTTTCTTTTTGCGAATACAGACTAACACGGCTGCTACTCTGAAACCTACAATGATCAAAACATCCTCCAGGGGGATCTGTTGGCCTTCACTAATGGTGGCCAGGCTGCTGCGGATGGCACAGCCTGGGTCCTTGGTACCAAAGGCTCTTGACCGGCCAAATCCGCCTGCCCTGAATTACCGGGTTATTGTCTTGTCTGGTTGGACAGGCACTGAACTGTAAAAGGGCTACATAATTGATAGAGGACTTACACTAACGCAAAGTGGCACCAAAACCCTAGAGGCTCATAAATGTTAGATTAAGGGATGGCATCCTTGTTAGTAGGTCATGCCTTTGCCTATGGAGCCTCCCAGCAGGCAGCAAAAAGGGGAAGGGGGAGGCCTAGACACACAGCACTAGAGCCATTCGAAATATACCTGCCCTGACCTTTGTGCTTACTGGGGACCTTCTCCCCTGTCCCTTCTGTTCCCTGCAGGCTCAGCTGCAGTCCTGCTGATTGAGCTCCGCGGGGTTAGGAAGCTCTGCCCTGAGAACAGAGACCTCACTGCCATCGGTGGGGTAAGCAGAAAATGGAATGTTTAGCTGCCAGGTGGAGGCCAAGAGATGGCACACCCCAGCTTGATCCTCCAGAACGCTCTGGGAGGGCTGTGCTGGGGCTCAGGTGGGATTCGTGAAGGGGCAGTGCCTAATCCTCACCACCCTTCTTTCTAGTCATAGGAATACTCCCTCACCCCTGAAATTAACTCAGCCTTACCTGCTCCTCTGCAGTAGGGTAATATTAAACCCCCGCCCCCATGTTACAGCTGGGGAAAACCAGGGGGAAGAGACTTGCTCAAGGTTCTTAGGACTTAGCCTCAGAATGGGATGGTGGGGGCTGCACTGGTGGGATGCCTTTGGCACGGTAGTAGCAATATTCCAGTAACATCCAGAGGCCCCAGCCAAAATCAGGGCCCCATAGTGCTTGGCACTGTACAGACATCCAGTGAGAGAGACAGTCCCTGCCACAAAGAGCTCATGTTGAATCCCAGCCAGCACGGAAGGCTTGTGCCTCACCAGCTGCACCTTGGGGGGAAGAGGAAAGGTTCTGGCTACCACAAGGGGGCGCGTGCTTGTTTACAAGCTCTGGATGTGGCTCTTCTCCAGCATTTTTGCAGACCCAGGCCTGACCCCAAAGGCTGAGATTCCATAGCAGCCAGGGGACGAGGCAGGGGAAACAAACCTATAGGCAGTAGATCTTCCCCAAGCCCGTGAGAGCACTCCAGGGATCTAGAGCAGGCCAGCAACGCAGTTTTCTCCCTCCTGCATCTGTAGCTGTGGAGCTGGGTTGTATTTTCCCCCACAGCTCCCCAGTATGTTTCTGAGGGACTTGCAATAGCACATCTCACCGACCCAGACTCCGAGTACAGCCACATGATCTATGAACTAACTTCTGTCACAGACATTTTGGTCCTCGCCCCCATTCAGATGTCAGCTGGTGACTGATGGGGTAGAAAGAAAGCCAGGTGGTGGGGATTACATGGGAGCCTATTCTCTAATAACCCCCTGCAGAATTGGGGTGCCTGGACCCCAGCCAGGGCATGCTAATAGTGCTCAGTACCTGGCAGGAGTTAGGACAGTTTCACTCCAGGGGGGATTTTGATTTTCCACTGGAACAGACTGTTGTTGTGCTCTGATTTGCTTCAAACACAGCCTGTGCTTTCATGGTCCCCGCTCATGGTACTTAGCTTCCTTGAAAGCCATCCCTGCTTCTGTGTTTTTTGGATTCCTTACTCCCTCTATAAAGCCCAAAGTTCTGAATGGACCAGTCAGCCAGTGATGGAAGAGACGTATTAGGTCCCCTCTCGTTTAACTCCTTGGGCAATGCTGGATTGTTCTCTACTGTCTAATTGCCCCAGCTCTGATTACTTTTAAAGTGATTCAAGCAATAATTCTCCCACCCATTCCCTTGGGAGATTATCCCACAGCCCATGGGTTCCTCACCATTTGGAAATGCATCCCCCCATACTCTCTCTCTTCATTTTCATCCCATCTCCCCTCATTACCTCTCCTTGGGCAGCTGGAACAAACCCTCTCCCCTTCTTGTGGCTTCATCTTCTGCTGGGCACATAGAGGCAGCCTGAGAAATCAAGAGTGACACAGCCACTTTGCCACCCAGATCCCTACACCTTCCTATCACCGCTTCTACAACCAAGGAGCACCAGCGAGTGTGAAACATAGGTTTATTTATTTTTTTTTAAATACCATTTTGCATTTTACAGATTCTAGGCACAGAGCAGCAAAATCTCTTACAAGAATGAGGGTCCGAGTTTCAGCACTGCTCTCCAGCTCTGTGGCTGCAAATGACTGCACTTGCAAAAAAGGGCACCCACGTGCTGGGCAGACCCAAACATGCCAGTCAGGCAGCAAGTCATACAACTGCTTTATCTATCTATGTATGCAAAAGCGGACCAAGATTTGGGATGTGACAGCCCAGAGAGAGAGAAAGGGCCAGATCCTCAGGAGGGCTCAGATCCCAGCAGCTCCAGCCACTTATTTAAGTGGTTTAATGGGAGCTGTCAGATGCATGGCTATTTTAAAAATCTGCCCCCAACATATTTGTGCATTTTTCCAGGTGCCGATTCTCTCATCTGCAGACATCATGAGGGTTGATACGGGGTGGATCAGAATCAGATCAAACTCTCCCTCCCACACCACGTGGCTGTTTTGCTTTGTTCTGTTCCTTCCAAATCAGCAGTGACCCTTTGGGGACAAAACACCCAAAATGAAGAATGTGGGGTACCATCAAGAACCCAGGAAGCCTTACCCATCCTGGTATCTGTCCCTTTAATGTGCGCTGTGTGTTGTTCCTGACTCCAAGCTGAGCTACCTTTACAAGCTGTTCACATTAATGAAAAGCCAGATCAGGTTTGTGGCTGGAGGCCAGCCTGGGCATGAAGGGAAGGACACTCTGGGATCTCTTGGTATAAATGTATTGGAAACTGGGATGTGGTGTCCCAGCTAGCCACATGGGCAGCAGATAGGCAAGGAGCAGATATGAAGGGAGCACCAGCGACAGCAAAGCAGCATACTATGCAAACTGTGGCGGCTGTGTGCGTGTGGAGATTTAGTTCATTGCATATTAAAAGCCACAGCTTCCGTGTAACATGTGCTCTGTGCATAAGGGTGGCTGGCTGTTCAGTAGCCGAGGATGGGCAGCAGCTTAACCTGACTGCATGACAAGAGACGCCAGGAGCTTCCCCTCTCTCTCTCTCTCTCTCTCTCCTGGATGCTCCTCACACATCTGCCTGACTTGCACAGCCAGGCCTGGACTCATCAGACAGCAGGGACTCCCCAGTGGATTGCTGCAGCAGCATCTGCTGCTAAGGGCAGGCAGATGGATTCGCATAGCTCCCGGGTCTCAAACCTGTTCCTGTTCCCTTCGCAGCCACCATACCAAAAGGGGGTGCAGCGCGCAGGCTGGGTCTTGTTAAAGAACCACTTCAAGGCGAAGGAGTAGCAGGGGCCTGCGTCTCTGTCCTCCAGGCACACAGCTGCAAAACACAGCAGGCAGCAAAGGGCTCGTGATGCAGTCAGAGACATCATGGGGTGCTGCTAACAGGGCCAAACCAGACACAACAGGGACCTCCAGAGCTAAAAGCAGAAGCTGCTGCAGCTTGAGCCGAAGAGCCAGGGCTCTCTGGCTGGGACTGCAGCAGACTCATATGCCCTGTGGATAGGCACAGACGGGTACCTGTATAAGCACTCACCAGGGGGTTACACTTGCTCAGGCAGGCAGAACTCCCACTGAAGTCAATGGATTATCAAGGTCTGCAGGGCTTGGCCCAGCACAAGCTCACTTCATGCTGAAGGATCCCAGAGCACTGAAGGGGTTCACCTGAGCTCACACTGTAGCTGGAACTAGAAACCAGGCCTCCGAGGCCAGGTCCGTCTCCACTAGACCAGATTTCCCTCCATACCTAGCCCAATGGAACCTCCAAACTCTGAGGTGGCCCATCACTGCAAAATACTGGATTTCCCCCAGAGATACACAAGACTTACATAGGGAAGCCTATAGACCATGTGCTCAGTGCCCTATTTCCCCTGAAAACTCCACATGCCATCAATGCCAGGCTTCCAGGCGGTCCCTCCCGCAGAGCGGCTCAGTTCACAAGAACTGCTGAGAAGGATGCTAGAGCTCCACCCTCGGTCCTTCCATAAAGTGTTTACCTTGAGTCAAGTTCTTCTCTTCCCCAAGCCCAGCTGCACTCGTACCTGTATCCAAGAGAATCACAACGGTCAGAGCATCACTACAAGGGGAGTGACAACATAACGCAGGCTACAGAACCAATGCGGGACGATTCTTGCTTCATTCGCCCCCCTGCATCCAAGGGTGGAGCAATCTCAGCCATTGGAGTCACGGCACATTTGGGCTAAGCTTGTGCTGCTACAGAGTATATGGTGCATTAGACAACAGCTGGGTTCTGAACCACGACATCTGTCGAAGCGTGAGCTGCCCCTTTAAGGAGGAGTTGAGGCAGACTCACCTGTACAGTTGTAGCCCCACCTTTCCAGGTGAAGGGAACCATTCCAAGGGGGTCATGTTATGGGAGCATGTAGCTGAACTCTGGTTGCCCTTATATTCCTTAGCAGGCCTGGTTCTGAGTCACACACTCGCATCATGTGACCCCTTGGACTCGTTCCCTTCACCTAAGAAGGTGGGGATACACCTGGCACAGGTGAGGCTGAGCCCCCATGCCCTTAAGGAGCCAGCTCTCCCTGTGAAAATATCAGTCAGGACAGTCTCTGCTTGGAGCGAGAGTACATTAAAGTCAAGAGCATCTTGGCTGAGAAGCAGAGCTGTTGGGTACATTGGGGCAACTCCTTAAATGTGTTAGTGGGTTGAGCCAGAGCTCAGTCAAAGCCATTCAAGATGGAATTGTTATGGACTGTGGGGGGTTGAAAGCAGCTGAGCCACAGCTGCAGCAGGTATGGCGGGGGAGCAGATAGGCAAGATAAAAGCTGTACAGCCTAGGAAAATAGTGTGTGAGAACCAGAGTTCACGCAAAGATAGTTGCGTTCCCAGAATCCACTGCCGTTCTGGCCCAGCTGCCTTGGACCAAACTCTGGCCCAGCCTTAGAGGTGATAAAGCTCATTGAATTCATCTCGTAAATTGGTGCCATCTCCCCAAGATATGTCCCTGTGCCTCCACACATCCCTCCCTGACACCAAGCCATATAAGGTCAGAGGCTGCCCCACGTACTTCGGTCAATGCACACACGGATGCAGTCCTGCTCACTGTTGAACCGATTGGCATTGCCACCACAGCCACCATACCAGAAGCGGTTGCAGGAACCCGTGTCCACCTGGTAGTACCACAGTAAGGAGTAGCTGGTGCATTTGACGCCAGAGTCTTTGCCCAGGAAGCACGGATCTCCACCTTCCACAACACCTCTCACCTCACTGAGGCTGATGGTGGTGGCCTCCATCCCATCTTGAGGCTCAGCACCAGATTTGGAGACCCTATTAAAGCAATCAGCTCTTCAGTGATCGGTCCAGATTGGCTGGCAAGGCTTCTGAAAATGGTGTCTCTGAAAGGCCTGGTCAGAAACTCAGATGATACTTCCAGGCCCAGATCTGGACTGGAAGCTGCCTCCGAGAATACCGCGCAAGTACTGAAATCCCACAAAGATAGTGCTATTGAACCCTCCCAGACAGAGAGGACCAGCATGACCTGGTACAGGACACCAGCATTAGCTTTGGGCAGGTGTTTGGCCGCCTCCAGTAACCCCAGTGACCCATTAATACAGCGTCTCACTGTATTAATGAAAAAATTCCAGGAGCCTGGAATGCAGCCTCACCCCCCAGAAATGGTGTGTGCAGAGTAAGGAATGCAGATACTCCTGCATCCTCCCAGCCTCCTGCCTCCCAGGACCCCACTGACTTAAGCATTGCTCTTTCTGCGCTTGCAGCTCCTGCCTCTTAATATGCCAGCCTGTGTTCTGCTTATGCCCCCGCTTCCTGGAGCCAGTACTTCCTAGGCGCAGCCGATCTGGGGAGGGTGCTCTGCTGACTCACCTGGCTGGCTGGGGACTAGAGGCCATACCTGGAGAACCATGTTTTCCCCAGCAGTAGAGGAAAAGAGTTTGCCATTGGGCTAGCCAGTTGCACCAGCTGTCATGAGTGCAGAGATGCAGGGGTTCCAGCCTGCAGTGCAGCCATAGGGTAGCTTGGCCAGGGTACAGTCCCCTGCTGTGTTCCAGGCACTTAAGAAGAGGGTCTAGGAAGGCAGAAACAATGTGCGTCATCCACTTACCTATCTGGGCTCACTGGAGGTGGAGGCATATCATTAGGATTGGTGGGGGAGAGCTCCATCTGACACCGAGCGCTGGCGTTTTCCAGGGGACGCCGTCGGTTTTCCACTGTAAAGCACAACAATCAGGCAGAGAAGGAGCAAGGCCTCCGTTCTGCCTCCCAGCCAGTCCAGCCCCCTACTTTGTGAGGATCACTGCCTCCCCTCTATATTCAGCCCTGGATTCTACATCCTGGAGTACTCAGAAAGCCAGTGTGTTACATTTGGACAAAGGCTATGCGAGTCACAGGCCCTTCTAGTGGCTGTTTCATATAGAAGATAATTGCCTACTACTGCCACCAGCTAGCGGGGATTACTCCCTCAGCTCAAGGTATAGCAGCATATGCTGTGGGGCAGGAGGTCCCAGAGGCAGTCCCTGCTGATGGGTCATTGGACAAACCCTCCTTTTCCCTTTGTCCGTGACTGCTGCAGTCAGTGCCATGGCTGGAGGAGGTGGTTGTGCTGTGGTGTCCATGGCAGATGGGAATTCCCCCCATCCTCAAGCCCCAGCTGTCACTCACCCAGCAGGTTCCTCAGGAACCCCAGAACCATCCTCTCTGCATACTCCATTTCCGGCTCCTGGACTGAGCCAAGCCGCAAGAAGTGGTATCTCCATGCTGGGAAAGCCAGCAACTCTGGCACGATTCCTTCCTGCCTGCCAGTCCCCTCTGGGCCCAGGGCTAGGATGAACATGGCAAACACCCCACACTGGGCAAAGCGGGACAGCTCTGGCAACATCTTCTGGTCCCACAGGTCAGTTTCCCTGGTAACTACAGCAAAGAGCACCCGTAGCGTGTGTGAAGGGCTCTCCCAGAATGCTTGGCGCAGGATCCATGCCATGGCTTGGCTGGCCGGCATCGCTGCCTCCCTGGCAACCAGCGAGAGCCTGCAGATGCTCTTTGATCCTCTCTCTAGAGCCATGCTGGGTGAAAGGAAACTCCCACAAGACCTCTCGAGAAGCTAGGTGAGCCTTCGAGGGCCCTGTCAGCACCAGGGAGACACTGGTACCACTGTCAGGCCGCTCAGGGCGAGGGGAGATCTTCAAATGGTCCAGGATGCTGCTGAAGAGATGGGTGACTTTCTCCAGGCTCCCGACTGGCAGGGTGAGGGGGGGATTATCCACCAGCAGAGCCAAATCCAGGTCCAGCCCCAGCGGATTCTGCAGCAGGGGCTCCTTCGTGCAGTTCCCAGGCTTGCACATACCTGGGAGGGACGGGGGAGAGACAGAAAGTGATCATACATATTTCCTGAAGCAACAGCTGAAATATGCCCACAAGCAGGAAGCTATCCACTGTGATATCACTCGTAGAGGGGAAAAGGAAGGGTGGTCTGTGGGTTACGACTCTGGGATAGGACTCAAGAGATCTGGGTTCAATTTCTGGCTCTACCAGGGAGAATTTTGGCAAGTCACTTAATCTCTCTGACATAGAGAGACTAGCACTACCCTAGCTGTGGAGGAGAGGACAAATCCAT
The DNA here is from genome assembly GCF_009764565.3 of Dermochelys coriacea. Lineage (NCBI taxonomy): Eukaryota > Metazoa > Chordata > Testudines > Dermochelyidae > Dermochelys > Dermochelys coriacea. Next base: position 5,745,221 of record NC_050093.1, read on the forward strand.
CAGTCTGTGGATGGCCATGGCTGGAGATGGGACACTACACGGGGGTGGGCCAGGGCTCTGAGATGTCAATGAGCATTCTCTCTCTCATGTGCTTGGCTGGCTGGTTCTTGCTCACATGCTCAGGGTCTAACTGATCACCAGATATGGGATCAGGCAGGAAAACTGGCAGTAACCTTGGGCGGGGAAGGGTTCGCCTCCCCCTGCAGCATGCGTGCGCTGGGGGTGTTTCTTACAAAGATCCCAAAGCACTTTCCACTGCTCCTGTCTCACAGCAATGAGCTCAACAGCAGCATGGTAAGAGGGGTCTGGGAAAGACCCTATATATCCAGGTTGGAGTTGTAAGATGCTGAACTTCGCTGGCCAAAGCCGAAAGGAAAGGGGGAGCTCTGGAGAAGGGCCTCTAGGACATGGGGAAATAACAGAGTCTGCAGGTGTATCTCAGTTTCCCCAGGACTCCCTCTGGTCCTCGAAGGTACAGCTACATTGCCATAAAAAACTGCAACACTGAGTCTCAGAGCCCGGGTCAGCTGACTTGGGCTCCAGGGGCTAAAAAATAGCCGTGTAGACATTTGGGCTTGGGCTGGAGCCTGGGCTCCGACACCCTCCCCCGACATGGGACTTCAGAGCCTGGGCTCCAGCCCAAGCATCTACACTGCAATTTTGTAGCCCCGCAGCCTGAGCCCAAGTCATCTGCGGCCGAGCCACGGGTCTTTCGTTGCCATATAGACTGATTCTTAGGCTCTTCAAGCCAAAACTCCCATGAAGCAGCAGCAAAGCCCCTTACCAAAGCATAGCGTGCAGAAGAACACAGCTTCCCGAAGTGCCTCCACATCCCGGGACGAGTCCGCAGCTGCCAGCTGGACCACTCTGAATGTCTCGTCCATCTGGCAGGAGAGGCAGACGGACAGGGTGTAAATGAGGGGTGGTTTGGCCCAGCGGCCGTGATGGAAACGGAGTGCAAGGGGGCAGGCTCCAGAGCCACAAAGCTACCACCCAGCCTGGGAGAGCAGACTCTTCCTCCGCACTCACAGAGCGGACCCAGTCAGGCAGTGGGGAAGAGCCAAGGAACTGCCCATCCAGTCCTCCAGCCTGGTGCCACAGCACAGGCCTGGCCTTAGGGGCCTCCTGTTTGTTTACAGGCATCTTGCCTTTTGCCAACAGCCACACATGAGATTTTGCACATGTCAATCAGGAGAGGTGCAAGCGACAGCTCTCGCCGGGCTGCCTGCAACCCCGAGCCAGGCGGTTATTTACCAGGGCACAAGCCTGGGGGACGTTCTTGAGAGATCAGGCCGCGAACATATCCCCAAACATCCATGAGATGTGCAAAGCCAGTGCGTCACAACCTGGCCAAAGCCACTAGCAAAAGGGGAGGCAGCCAGTTTACCCCAGAGGACAGTGTTTTAGAGGGGATAACCCTGAAGATCCCCCATCTCCATGGGCTGCCAGCAGGAACTCAGGACCTCCAGCACCACAGTGCAGTACTCCCCCACTTGAGCTGGTAGCTCTAGTAGGTGGTTGTCCTGCCGTGGACCAGCCACCAAAGAGGGCACAGCATGGGCTGTGCCAGCACTTCACACTGGGTCCCCTCGGCACAGTGGGGGTAGGAGCTGTCTGTAAGTTACATTATGCAATAGGGGGTGGATGGGTCCTTTATGTCACCTGACAGTGTGTTTGTTTCAGTGATACAAGGGCGCGAGTGGGTTGGGGGTGGGTGGGAAATCACAAAAAAAACACCCCAGCATTATGTAATGTATGGCTGGCCCCATACAAGGGAGGTACCAGTCTTGTACCCTGGCCCAACCCGCTCACCTGGAACGCCTGCTCCACCCCAGGCAGGGGGCTGAAGGTTACCACCACCAGGATGATGCCAAGGGCCACATACTCTAGGGCGACCTTGCCAATGCCCTCCTGGGCCTGGCCCCGGCCGCTGGTTAGGAACACCGCCACCTTCCTGCCCAGCAAGGCTGGCCTCGCCCTTTTGAAGGTATTGCAGCCCACAAACCTCATTGCTGCGGCCAGGCGGCCTCTCTGGGTAGAGCGCACATAGGACAGGTCCCCCACCAGCCGCAGGAGCGGCCCCTTCTGCTGCATGTCGGTGAAGCGCAGCAGGTAGGTGGGGGTGGAGGCATAGGACAGCAGGGTCACACGGGCCCCGGTAGGACAGTTGCCCTGGGAGATGCGCAGCTCCCGGAGCAGGAAGGCCAGGGCGTCTTTCATCCGGCCGAACTCAGTGGGAGTGATGTTGGCGGACCTCTCTACCACGAAGGCCAGCTCGGTGGGGAAGAGCGGGCAGGCCAGGGAGTCGGGGTCTGCACAGAGAAGGAAAAAGCAAAGATGCCATGGCGTCTGTCCCTGGGGCTGTGCACTGGAGGGGCACAGAGCCCTCCTCCTTAGCAGGCAGCGCTGCCCATTCAGAGAGCGAGCCAGTTACTACCACTAGCCAGGCAGGGGACAGGATGAACCAGCCATTACATCCTATAATGTCCCTGCCACATCCACCTACCTAGCACATCCGCCTGTCCCTGGCATGTCCACCCACCCTCCATGTCCCTCTGTTCCTGCCACATCTGTCCCTGCTACATCTGACTGTCCATCCATCCACCCACCCAGCATGTCCCTCTGTCCCTGCCACATCTATCCGTCTGTCCGTCCATCCAACATATCCATCTGTAACGCCGAAACGCCCAACCCCTCTGTCTGTTCATGCTACTGGTTTCCCTATGCTTCTCACTAGGGCACCTCCCATCCCCTGTTCTGTGAGCTCCTCACAAAGCAGGTAGAACTGAATGAACACTTACCACAGCTCTCTCGGAGGGAGGCAATGAGTTCACAGGGCTGGAAGGGAGAGTGGGAAGCTGAGACAGTTCTAGTTTTGTTCCTTGCCTTTTCTTTCCTGGCCAATGGGGTTCCCCCTCTTCCTCCCCAGCTCTCCCAAGTGACACAGGGAGGGAGACCTGTGGGCCACTGAGCTGACCCCAGAGGCTGTGATGGAATAGACCCAACTAGACCCAAGTTTCTCTGTGTGTTTAGGTCTTTTGCAAGCTCCTTCTGTCAAAGGGATGGAAGTCATTCACAGGACTGAACTAACATAAGATCTTATATCCTTGGGGTATTTCCACCAGGGGGCAACTTTCTGGGTGGTACTTACCCATATTCTGCCCATAAACCAAGCTTCGCCTGCATATGATCATTCAAACTATGACCTTGTACCGTCTGCTGCCTTTTCAGACTTTGATCCACTCATATTGCGTGCAGGGCAATTCTTGGGTTCCATCCCCCACCACAAACAGCTCCCGCAGGGGAGGAGGAGCTCATGCGGACACAAACACCCAGCACACAACTGGCTGTGCTGGAGGATCCCTGCTAAATACTGCTCCATCCTGTCTCTCAAAGGAGAGCCATTTCCACAGCTTCTCCTCCTGCTGGATTGGGCCTTCAGAGAGATGCATCAGCACGGAAGGTGAGCCAGCTGTCCCCCAGCAAGTGATGAGAGAGTCAGGAGTAGCTGGTGTGGATTTAAAGGGTGAATAGCAACCTCTTATGGCAGGGAGCACTAGAGGGAAGAGGCTACTGTACATGGTGGAGGCAGCACTCCCCTCAAGCCATCACACGCCCTTCTTGACCCACCTAACGGGCACACAGCCAAGCTAGCGAGACACTGCATAACAGAAGTACCCCTTACCGTAAAGAGGGGAACTCCAGGTAAACCTTTCAGACCCTTGAAGCAGAAAAGAAAAATAGAGAATGAAAAGGCAGTGAGAAACCTTATGAGAAAGCATCAGAGGACTCAGAGCAGTGAAATCACCACACACATTACACGCACACACTTTCTCTCATGCACACCAAGCACCCACTTAGGCAGATAAGATTTACCCTACTGAATGGGAGCATTTTCCCACCAGGGCCAGTCTCCTGCCTCTGGCAACGGCCTATATCCAGTTCCTCAGAGGAACATACTTCTGGTACACCTGACCAATCAGAGCCATGCTGGACATGGGTTTCTTCCTGACCTTGGCAGGTAATCAGTTTATGCCCTGAAGCATGAAATTGGGTGACCCTTATCTCGGCATGAAGAGCTGGGTTATTAATAGCCAAAATAAATCATCCATACCTTTTATATAAGCCCAGACACAGCCACTGGCTGATTGTGCCCCCAGACCCATATCCCCAGCTCTCCAAATTCAATCCCACCAAGAAGTCCATGCATCAAGACCCTACCATCTCTCCTGGAGGTCCCATGCTTCCATGCAGCCCTTGGTCTCCCCTTCTCCCAAGTGGCCCCTGAAAGATTGGGGGCAGTTTTAGAGAATACAAACCTGCAGGTCAGCACAAAACAGCGTATAGGAGAAACAGCCTCTGGGGATAGCTCCATGCATCACAGGCAGGGAACAAATGAGATCCACCAGCCAAACTCAGCCAGCAGGAGGTGCCATTCCTCCCCATCCCCCCATTCCAGAGCCTAGGCTGCCGTGTTAGCACCTACAATCAGGGCAAAGGGCCCCCCTCCTTAGGGCTGTACTTGGGAGCAGGAGATGGGCGTGTTGAGCAGAGGTGGGTCAGAGATCCTTTCCTGTGGAGAGTGCTGGCTGCTCAGATATGACCAGCTGGGTTTGCATGGCAAAACTAGCTTTGAACAAGACAGCAGGCAGGCATTAGGGTTTGCACTGAGGGAAGAGATGGGCATTTTTGTGGCATGGCAGACTGGGTATGTGCTGGATCCATCCCGAGAAGGAAGCCTGACCTGGCTCGGAGGCCATGGCAGCACTGTACTCACCCTGGATCCACGCAGGCCCTTCCAGCCTTTGTCCCCCCTGCTACCTTTGTCACCTCTTTCACCCTGAGAATAGAAGGCAATAGACAGGCAGGATCAGGCACCAGCGCTGAGGGAGAGGAAGCCACTGCCTGTCCCTTAGGGACATCCCCTCACACATGTGCATCCCAGTCTGCCCCGAGAGATCCCTGCCGGTCCCCTATGCCCTCCATGCTAACCTTGCCTCCACTGCCCGTGCTGAGCGACAGAGAGTTGCAGAAAGAACAAGGAATACTTGTGGCACCTTAGAGACTAACAAATTTAGTAGGGCATAAGCTTTCATGGGCAGCTGGCAGATAACACGGAAGCACTGCCGGACCCTGGGTAGTTATCCCGAGTCCTGACTCAGTCACCATGAAACGACAATGCTAAGCCACCACCTTCCTGCTGTAGCCACAGGCTGATGGCAGCAGCTCTTGAGCAAAGAGGGCATCGCTGGCTCTCCACTCACCTGAGCACCAGGGTCTCCATGGCCTCCGTGGGACCCCTATGAAGAAAGCAGGAGAGAGGTGAATGCACCCAGGGAATGGATCCCGGCAGGGCCCTTGGATCACAGGGCAGCAGGCAAAGCTAATGCTGCAGGGGGGTCACCATGGAGAGGCTGGAACTCAGCTCCCACCCGCAGCCAAAATGCCAATGGGGCTTCTCTGTGAATCTCTCCATCACCAGCCCAAGCCTTTGGAATAAAGCACCTTATGCCCACGCAGTGGCCTTCAGCTGGTAGGATCCTAAAGCTCCTTACATGCCCCACATAGGAACAGCTTCCCCTGCACTGAAACCGTTTAGGGCAAACTGAAGAATTCCAGGCTCAGGGCTGCTGGTTTCATGATTTCAGTGGAGCAACTGCTCATTTACACCAGTGTCGATGAGACCAGAATCAGGCTCAGCAGTGGAAGTGCGGAGGGCAAGGGGGCGGGGAGAGGAGAATGGATTCTGCCCACGTGGGGCGAACGCTGCTGGTTTGCCGGCAGCAGTGATTACCTTTGAGCCCTTCCTCCCTGGAGATCCTCGTTTATCACATCCACTGTCCCCCTAGAAAACACACGTAATTACTGTAGGACCTGCATATCCACAGTACCTCTGTCCCAGCCCAGCCTGAAAGTGCCAGCCTGTCCTGTGAATTTCCCCAGTTTGCTGGGGTCTGCATGGGGACAATCAAGTTGGCAGGATGGGACCATATTGCAAAGTGCCCTGGAGATCTTCTCCCAGGCACCCCGGACCAGGAATGTAGGTGACTTTTCTTTCTCATGCATCCTCTCCTTAAGGGACAGCCACAGTCATACCAGGAGCATCTTCACCCAACACTCAGGTCCTCTGCACTGGTGCTGAGTGGCTGCAATGCATTTGGGAGGGGACTCCCAATAGAGATCCCACAAGTCATTTGGGTCTCAAAGGGGAACAGCTGGGTCCTGAAAGGGAGAGGAAGGAACCTTCGCTCCCATCCGCGGTGGCCTCTGGCCAGGAGCTCCCGTTCTCGGATGCTTGGCTGACCAAGTCCAGCCCCATGAGAAATACACCTGTTCCAGAGCAATGCCAACGTTCCCCACACCCAACTCACCGGTGCCCCCTTGGGCCCCAGAGACCCTGTGTCTCCTTTTTCACCTCTTGCTCCGGCCTGCCCCTGGAAGAAAAGAAGCCTGCCAGCTCAGGGGAAGTGCTAATGGACCAACAGGGGAGGAAAGGGGATGCTGTGCCCAGGCAAACCTTCAGTGGTGGGAATGAGAAATTCACAGGATTCCCCACCTGAACCCAGATCTAATTAATTCACCCCCACACACTCGTTGGGCCAGGGGCCACATTCTTAGCCACCAGGCAAGGGCTCTGCAGGGCTCTTTCAAACAGAGCCACTCCCAATAGTCAAGAGAACCTGCACGGAGATTTCTGCAGCGTGCCCTTGTTACGCAATACACCGTGATCTCACTGACCTTCTCACCCTGGGGACCAGCGGGGCCAGTGTTTCCTGGGGAGCCCACATCTCCAGAAAGCCCCTAGGCAAAAGACAAAGGTAGCTCCAAAAACGCCTCGGGTGCCAGGACCATCCAGCCCCCTGGCATAAGAAGAACTAATATAATGCCTGGGGCAATGCCCAACAACTAGCTCAGCTCACTCCACCTGCTAGGGTGATAGGCTGGGAGATGCAAGGAGGACCCACCGCTAGGAGGCACAGGCAGGGCAGTGCTGCCTGGCAGCTCATGTCACTAGAGCCCCAGCTGGCATGGACAGGGCAGTCCTTACCAAGACGGACCATTTTCCAGCAGGGACAGGGCCCTATGGAGAGGAGGCTCATCACTGTCAGAGCCATGCCCTGGAGCCTGCAGCAAACACCCGTGTGTCCCCGGGGAAACATGAACAATGCAAGGCAACCATTTAAACCACAGAGAAGACACTCTGCCCTCTAACACCATTGGGTCCCCACTCGGGCTGGGGGATGAAGGGATGGATCTCAGCACCGGAGGGAACTGAGCAGAAGCACCCCTGCCCCCCCCATTTCACAGTCCTCATCTCTGGCCAGCTGTAAAGTGAGGGAAGTCAAGAGCCGGCACCTGAGCTCCACGGCAACCTGGGTGACCCACGATGCCCTTTGTCCCTCTGAGACCTCGCAGCCCCTGGAACAGAAGCAGCAGAGGGGAAATGTAGATGCTCCAGGTGCAAGGCCAGGCAGACTGTCCAAGGCAGGCACCCGCGGGCAGATCCAGCTGGCCGCACCTTGGTAGCCCTTCTCCCCAGCAGTGCCTGGGGCACCTGCGATGCCCCTCCTGCCCTATGGAGAGACCAGGAAGGGTCAGTCTGGATGCAGATGAGGGACTGGAGTGTCTCACCCCTCCCTCTGGGGGCATCCTGCAGCCAGGATGCACCAAGTCAGCGAGTCCCAAAGGCAGGCAGCTCGCTCTGAACAGGCTGGGATGGCCTTTGTTAGGCTACTCCATCCACCGGGTTCCAGAGGGACTGGGTCTGCCACACAGCTCAGGCATTGAGCCTGGACTCTGTTGGGGCATTCCCCACCCCTAAAGCCGGCCAACCTAGCCTGACCTGGGGTGGAAAACGACCCACTGGCTCTGCTAGAATTTCTTCTTTTGGAAGAAACAAAAACTCCTCCAAAGTAGCTCATTACCACCCGGTCAGAGGAGGGGAACTGGGAGCCTGGGTTCTAGCCCCAGCAATCCCCCGGACTTGCTGTAATCTTGGGGAAGTCACTTGCCCTCTGGGCCTGTTTCCCCATCTGCAGACTGAGGTTAAGGATATTTCCCTCCCGTGGGCGGGTAACAGGGACTCATCACTTCTCACCTGGGCTCCTTTCTGCCCCTTCAGGCATATGCTCTGGAGAGAAGACACACATTGTTTCTTTACTACACAACCCAGCCAGGCTCACACTATGCTGGAGGCCAAAGCTACCCCCGCCCTCGCTGCTCAGCCCAGTGGCCTTGGGCAAACACTGGGATACTAAGAGAGACGGTTTCAACAACCAGTTCTGATCCCAGGGCCAGACTTTGGGGGCTGGGTAGCCTGGGGGAGCTCTCACCCAGCTCCTGGGGTGCCATTTTCACAGCCCTGATCCCACTTTGAAATCTAGGGCCCAGTGAGGAGCTCTGCCCAGCTCTGTAATGACAGACCTCCATGGGGCAGGAGGGTTCATGGCATAGGTAAAGACAGGGAGGGGCTCTCCAAGAGGGGACCCTGCCTGCAATTATACCAGCAGACAGGAAGTAGGTTCCAGAAGCGGATGGCAGCTCAGATACTCCAGGACCTTCATGGCTTTATTGTACAAGGTACAGATCAGTCCCTCCCAGCCTCCCCTGCCCCATGGAAATGGAACAAGGAGCTGGGCCTTGATGTCAGACACACATGCTAGGGAAGGGGCCAGCTGCCCACCTTCACCTGGCTAGGGGCTGAGGTCTCAGTGACCTGCTAACGGTCAGTATTTGGAGGCATTGGGGGCTGGGGGAAGTTCAGGGCACAAGGGGGCTAGGACCGGCACTGGACATCCCGCACAGGATGAGAGCAAAACGTACCAGATCTGCAGTTGGGCCCTGTGACCCAGGTGGCCCAGGGCTGCCCTCTGGACCAGAGGCCCCCTGTTCGGTGAAGGGAACAGAAAGAGAAGCAGAACAAAGCTGTGAGAAATGGCCTAGGATGAAAGTGTCCAGCTTCTGGTCCGATCGCAGCAGGACCATGGCACCAGCTCACCATCCCCTGCAGACCCCGAGTGGGGTGGGCTGCAGACTGGGCAGGGGTCCCACACTGCCAGCTCCCCTGGGTTTCTTCCTTCGTTAGGCACAGGGAGATTCTCCCCAGCAAGCTTTCTCTCCCAGCCCCTTACGCGAAGCCTGATTCTTCATTGCGCTGCCTTGTGCTGCCATTTACACCTGTGCAAAAATCAGCACTGTCCTTTGGTGTGGATGGGGTACAAGGGGAGAACTGGCTCCCCTGGTCTCCAGGGGGCTCTCCGACCCCACTGCACCATTTAACAGGCCTTGCATGCCTTCCCAGGAGCAACCCCTTCCTCTTGGATGGAGGGGCCTGGGGAAGCAAATACCTTGCCATTATTATCCAGAGAACTCCCCTTCTCCACAAACACCACTGATCTCCCTTAGCCACGCCACCTTGAACCTTTGCAAATCTAGCAACAGACTGTGCAGTTTCCTCTGAGAAAAATCCATTCACCTGCCATCAAACACAGCCTGGCAGCACCACAATACACCAAGCAAGGGCCGGGAAGGGAAGATGAATGCCCTGCACCAGGGAAATGGTGGGACACAATTTCCCACCCATGGGCTTGGCCAGCATTAACATTTCTACTCTGACCAAAAGCTCCAGGAGGCTCCCTATGACCAGCCATTAACGAGCAGGATCTCTGGCTTACACCTGTGATATCTCTGAGCCTGAACCTGCTTCAACCTGATGAGTCATCCCTGGGCCAGCAAGCGTGATGAGTCAGAAGCAATTACCTGCAGTCTTGTGATAGGCCCCATGCCATTCAACCAGGGTTCAGCCAATCCACAGGCAAGGACTCACCCAGGTGATCCCAAGGCAGGTATTGGAAGCAGGCTCCTGTTTGCTCAATGACTGGGTGCATTCCCATTGCTAGTTGGGCCAACACACTGCTCTGGCTCCTGCTCCAGCCTTACCTCTTTCTGCTGGCTGCCTGGCAACACTGAAACATCTGATCCTGCAGCAATTACTGCTAGCAGCACTCTCGTCAGACCCTCCCTACTGAATCGCTAGTGCAGTGACCCTGCATTTTCTTTACAGGTTTCCCAGCCAAGTACTGCCCAGGTCTGGTTCAGTTCAGCTTGCAAGCTCTCTGGACCAGAGGCGGATCATGGCCCAGGGTACTACAGCTGCCCCACTTTGTTTATCTGGACTTGCAGCAAACAGGGCTGTCTAGGAGCATCTGTCTGGAGTCGCTAACGGCTAGGAGAGTTGGGATGGATTCATTGCCATTACCTGGGTGCCTCTTTTGCCCTTCCTTCCGGGGGCTCCATGCTTGGGGCTGCTTCTCCCAGGATTTCCCTGTGGAGCATGGAGTCAGAGGGGGTGAGCCCACACGCTGTCCCATCCCCTTCCTTGCCAGTGAACTCAGCATTCATTTCTCCCCTTAGGCTTCGAAGCCAGACTCTCTGCCTAGAGCAAGATCTGGCTGCAAATGGCAGTGTGGGGGACATGTCCACTTGGCCCCTGGTTGGTGCCTCTCTGGAATGGCACAGGAGATGCTGTCTCTGAAGCTGGGCATTTGGGATTAACACGTCCCCTTTGCCCACCAGGGACCCCAGCTGTGCATGCTGCAGCCTTCCCTCGCTCTTTACTTTTCTGCTGGGTAAGACAGCTTGGGCGAATTGAGCGCTGGTGGAAGGGGCAGGTTTCCTGCCCGAGGTGGGGGGTAGGGGGAAGGTCTGTGTATGTATCCACTAGGCATAGGCAACAGTAGGACAAACTTCTCCCTTACACTGCTCCACCAGTGAGCCCCAGCACGACTCTGAAATCACCCCATTTCCTCTGTGGCCCAGCCAGCCCTTGGCTTCTCCACTGAGGCTACCGTCCAGTGGGCCAATTAGTGCCAAATGCCATGGTGATTTCTGGGACTTAGACTGAGACCCGCTGAACTCATTGCACACCAGGGCCAGTGAGCAGACAGGAGTCACTGCCCACAGGGTCTGCATTGCAAGAGCTAACTCCCCTCAATTCTCCCCCACACTTACAGTGTTGCCGGGGGATCCTGGAGGCCCTGCGACACCACGGAGACTCCGGGAGCCTTTCCGCCCCTGGATCAAGGCAGGAGGAAGAGATTAGCAGCACGGAGCCAGCAGGGAAGAACGTCAGAAGGGTCAGGAAGTGCAGGAAGCTATTGCTGAGTCCGCATTGTTGGGGGACCCATTTGAAGATGAGTGGCTCTTTGGGAAGCAGCATTACAATGTGAGTTGGGCCACACAGTGGGGTGATGCTTGGATCAGGGGTCTGAGGTCATGATGCTATGGGGCCGGGGGAGGTGGGCACGGGACCGTCTCCTCCTCCCGAGGCTTCTTTACCCGCTCACCCTTGCTGCCCACTCACCTGCCTCCCGCGGGATCCTCTTGTCCCGGGATTCCCAGACAGGCCGGCTTCCCCCTTGGAACGAGAGAATCCAGGATAGGGCTCAACCCTCGCTGTGCTTTAGTCATTGCTGATGCCCTCTAGTCTCCCTTGGGGAGCTCAAACGATTGATAGTTGGGCTCCAATGGCTCTCGGGGACGACCCTCTGCCCCGGATAGGGGAAGCTCCAGACCGAGTGCCCACTGTGGTGTCTGTCCCACAGAGGCCAGGAGACACCAGCAAGAGGACAGAGGGCATGAGCCAGAGCTCACTCAGAGCCTGGCCACGGATTTCATAGGCTCTGGCTTGGAGTTTTAACTCCAGCAGCGGAGGCTGGTGTAATTCACCCCTGAGAGCCGGGGTTCGGCTCTGGCAGAGGATTGTCATTTCTCCAGGAGCTGTGGAGGTTAATTGGGTGGATTGTTTCAGGGGATACGCAGTGAGCGTGGCCCAAAGGGCGTGGCGCAGGGGCTTGGGGCTGCCCGGCTCTGCTGCAGGACATGCGATTGGGCAGCTCACCTTCTCCCCAGGGATGCCATCGTATCCAGCTTCCCCAGGAGCTCCCTGGAAAGAGATTTGCAGTTGTCTTAGTCCTGGATGCTACCTGGGACCTGTTTGAATAAACATGCACTCTGCAGCAAGCCCAGGAGCAGCTCGTGTCCTTCCTGGCCACATCCGTTAGGGCCAGACCTTCTCAACATTGTGCATCTTGGCAGAGAGGATGCCTTGTGGACACCTCCCCTCCTGTTCGAGCCACGAGCCACCTCCCCTGCTGCTCTTCATTGTCCAGTCCCTCCTCCCCTGCCATTCACCACTGCGCAGCTAGGAGCGCCACGGAAATGCCGGGCACTGAGTGGCCCACTGCTCCGACCAGTTTTGCAGGTGGATATATGGAGGCTGGTGAACAGTACAGCTCGGGGTGTTGGCCTTCCATCTGCCCGGGATGGCGCAGATTCCCCTGGTACACCTGTACTGCCTGGCCCCAGAGGAGTGTGCCTGGAGTGCCACGTGCGGGGAGACGTTTAGGGAGAGGGTATGACTAGCAGGCCTGGCTATTGTGCAGATGAGCCATGAAGCTGAGCCCTGCCATGCTAACCTTAAGGTTTGCTCTACAACATACGTGGTATTTGCCTGTTAGATTCTACACGCACACCAAACAGTGAGGCCTCTGTACCTGCTCTCCAGGGTATCCTGGCAGTCCCTGAAGCAAGACACAGAGAGAAAGTCAGTGAGGTGGAGGAATCTCCGAACCAAAGGGAAAGCGGCTGCCAAGGCTGTATCTGGCATCTTACCTTGGGTCCACGTTGGCCTGGGCATCCCTGGGTTCCCCAGCTTCCTTGGAGCCCCTGCAGTCCCTGCTCCCCCTGAAATTGGGATTGGAAAGGAGAGACCTTCAAGCACTCCAGTAAAAAAGGGGGCTTCAGAAATAGGCAACACATACATCCCTATGAAGGCCAGTGGCTGGGAGTCCCCCAGAGCCAGCTTTGTCTAGCTGGGGGAATGTCTAGGGAGTACAAGCAGGAGTTGCAATGGGAGAAAGCTGAGCTAAGGAGAATCCAGGCTGGGTATCAGGAAACACTCCCTAGCAGTGAATGCTATTCGATTGCTCAAGGGGCAAGTGTGAGCATGGGAGGGTCCAGTGCCATTGGGCAGTGGACTCATGGGCCAGTGTGATTATGGAAAGCGGTGGGAGCCCATCACTTGGACTTTAGAAGCAGAATAGATGAATCTCCAGGGCACAGTCCTGCACTGGCCCATGAGGGAAAGAATTAGATGGGCTCTGATTGATCTGTTCCACCTCTGGCCCCTGGAACTCTAGCCTGCACTGCCTAGGGGATGCTAGAGGCAGATGGTGAGAGGGCTATCTTCAGCCAATGGGACACTTACGAGTGTCGGCGCCAGCACTATCCCCAGGCTTTATGATTGCTCTGGTTTCTGAGCTGTCCTGCTGCTGCCAAGCTCTAAATAAGGTGTGCAAACTCCAGTGACCATACCAGGCGTGGCAAAGCTATGCCAGAGCCCCCGCCCCTATGCTGTCCTGATCGAAGATGCAGGGAGGGGGCCGGGTCTTTATGGCTAGCTCTCTGATCACCAGTATATGCCAACGGCAACGCCCAGCGGCCTTCCCACCCTGTGCACAGCGTCTCTGTCCTTGAAAGAGGTTATCGGCCCTGATCCATGTTTGTGTGGTACATCCCACACACCCCATTTCTACACAGTGGGCCCCACCCTAGGTCAAGGAGCCCAGCAGCAGCCACCCCTCTCTTGTAGATTTCAGAAACAGACAGCAGTTCTACTCACGCTGTGTCCGTAGTGCCCGTGATCTCCAACCAGCCCCTTGGCTCCTTTCCTCCCCTAGAGCCAAGACAGCAGAACATTTGAAGTCAGCTCCCCTGGGACACAGCCTGTGCCATGCACTAGCTTCCAGTTTGAGCCCTCCAGAGGGGAGCAGTCAGCCGCATCAGCTCTAGGGTTCACTTCCTTCCTGGTGCCCAGAATGCTAGGACCCGGCAGGACGTAAAGTCCCAGCCTGTGAGCCCCAGACAACACGGGAGCCTCAGTGCAGAATTAAAGCAAGCACCTGAGGGCAAGCTCTGCCCAGCTCCTACCAGCTCGCTCAGAGCGATCTCTTTGGCTCACATGGTGGTGCTGAGGCCTAAGAACTGGGAGGGGTGGGGGTCTGGGCTGAGTAACAACTGTGCTGTGTGCAGCTGCCTAATCGGGGATTCCACTGACGGGACTGTAGTGGTCTAGTGGATTGAGCACAGGGCTGGGAGCCAGGAGTCTTGGGTTCTAGGCCCAGTGAGGGAGTGTTGTCTAGTGCATAGAGCAAGGGGCTCAGGAATCAGGACTATGTGGGTTCTCTTCCCAGCTCTGTGCAGGAATTTGAGAGTCAGAGCCCCAGCGTTCTAGACTTGACTCGGGGAGGGAGTTCTCTCATGGTTAGAGCAGAGGCCTTGAGAGTCGAGGCTCCTGGTTTCTAACCTCCGCTCTGAGAGAGTGTGTATAATGGTTCAAGCAAGGTACTGTGATTCAGGATGCATGGGTTCTCCAACCCTGGGATAGAGTGCAGTCTAGTGGCCTTGGGCAAATCACTTCATCTCTGTGCCTCAGTTTCTTCATTAGTAAAACAATCATGCTTGTAAAGTGCTTTGAGATCTCCAGAGGAAAGCACTCAGTATGGAAGAGCTAAGTATTAATCACTATGACTAAGTGGTTAAGACCAGCTTCGATGTCTGGTGACTCCAGTTGACACAACATCCGATGGTAGAGCTCAGGCAACATAGAGGCCAAGTTAACAAGGTCCCAGCTGTGTAGGGACCAGCCAGCTGGGTCAGACAACATAGGCCCAGCAAGGCCAATAGGAATGGGAGTTTGAGACACCAAGAGATTTATCCCAACTGGAAGGGAAAGAGAACATTAAAAACTCTTCTCAGAAACCTAGAAAACAAAAATCCCCTTGTGCCTTTATATCATTCCCCCATGCTCTGCAGATCCAGATGTGCAAATATCTCGCCTCATCCTGACTTCTCAGACCAGTGAGTAAGTGCAAAAGGCATGTAGCTGGGAACAAGCGCTTTCCTCAGGCTCATCTGCACAGGGTGTTTTTGCACTGGAAGCTCTGCTAGTGTCACACCACTAGTGCAGATACACCATGGAGAGCAGTTTGTGCCCAAACATGGTTTGGAGCCTCATCTGCAGGAGTCACTATTTACACTGATGCAGCACGTGGATAGTGGCCAGCATACAACTCCAGCTTTGTCATCCCATGGAGAGTGTGGGGGTGCAGACTGCGAGCCAGGCAAACCCCAGGTCTTACACACAGCCTCACACTCCTGCTAGAGCCTGGTCCAAAGCACTGGAAGGGAACAGCACAACCCTCCTCCCCACCTAAAACAAAGGCTGATTGTGACAGCTGTGCATGCAGCGCCAGGACCGGAGACCCTTGGCAAGCGCTTTACCTTGCGCCCTGGAGCACCCAGGGGGCCTCGCAAGCCTGGCAATCCAATGCAGGTGCAGGGGCACGGGTGGCAGCACTTCTTCTCCGACACAGCCAGCTGCAGCGGGACAGAGCGTCAGCGTCACAGCCAGGATGGGGACCTCTGCCCAATGTCCCAGAGAGCAAGTCCCCTTGGGTCTCGTGTGAGGTGCAGGGGAGCTGCAGGCTGACACAGAGCAAGTGACTGACCACTGCTGGGAAGACAAGCCCAGTCATCAGGCTTCTTTCGCTCAGAGCAGAGGAGCTTCCGTGCAACCTTGACATCTGGGCCAGCTAGCCAGTATCCCTGCCTCAAGGGATAGACCCACCTGGCCATCTTGTCAAGTATCTCTGCCCTCTGCTAGAAGGAGTCAGACCCCTGGGCCCACGAGCCAGCCTGCTGGGAAGGGCCATTCCTTACCAGCTCTTGAGCCAAAACAAAGCCAATCTCGGGGCTCTCCATGCTCAGCTGCTGGCTGTGCCTGAACCTTCGCCCAAACTCAATGAGCTGCAGCTCTTCCATGTTGGTAGCATTGTTCATTGCAATAGTCACTAGTGCATCAAGCTGGCCTAGGACAGGAATGAGGCCAGAGCAGGGGTCAGCGTGGCATACGGAGCAGGTGGAGACACAGGTTAATGATTGCAGCGGGGTGTGGGTTACTTGACTTAGCACCATGGGGCACATGACTTCCTGTCTGTCTCTCAACCTCTCCATGACTCAGTTTCCTCATCCATAGGGTGCAGGCAATAACACTGTCCCACCGAACAGGGATGGTAAGGATAAGTAAATGTTTGTAAAGTGCTTTGAGATCCTCAGAAGGGAGGGGTGAATGATGCCAGGGTAGATCAGCACCATGGGGCAATGGTAAAATGTGTCATCATGGAACCAGATGCAATGTAGTGAAGGACTACAGTCCCTGGGATAAGAGGGCAATGGAGACACCATGCTCAATCAGTGCTAAGATCCCCGCCTTCCATCAATGCCCCTGCACCCAATCCCCTCCTGAGGTCTGACTGTGCTCAGGCTAACATTCTGAAAACCTCTTCCCCTCCAGATATGACCACTGGTCGCCAGGAAGTTGTGTGATCCACCCACATACCTTGCACCTGCAGAGCAGCTGACATCTCCTCCAGCTTCTTCACATCATCGTCCAACCCATCCGTAAACAGGAGCAGCACCTGGGGCACAGAAACGTTTGGGGCCCATCAGCCTACAGGCCACTGTGGAGGAAGCAGGATCCAGGGCAGAGATAGCTGGTGTCCCCCAGCCTGGGAGCACACAACACTACCCAGTGGCAGCAAAGCCGCTCTTATTCTGCCCAATGGAGCAGGTATTCTGCCCAAGCCAGATGCACCTGCTGTGCTGACACCAAATGCCCTAGGTACCATTGACCCGGGCAGCCAAACAACCCAGGTGAAACCTCTGCTGAGCTCCTAGGAGCCTATCTCTTTGAAAAAGCGGTTGAACAACGGGAGCTGAGCAGGGAGCTGGCAGCAAGGGGGTTAAATGGCCAGAGCCAACAGAGGAAGGGAGCCCGCTGAGAGAGTGTCCTTGCCCTGCAGGATGTGCCCATGCAGAGCTGTTGGACCAGCTGCGGCTCTACCTTGTTACTCTCTGGCAGGCGTTGGCTCATCTCTAGGAGGCGGCGCAGGGAGGGCTGGTTCAGGTACGAGCGCCTGAAGGCGTGCACCAAGCGCAGCTGCTGCAAGGTGTCATGCTGGTGCTTGGAGAGGCAGGCTCGGAAGAGGACGTCGCCGCCCTTGTCCATGCTCTGGATGCTCAGGGTGACGTTGAGCTGGGTGCAGCTGACCTTGGTCAGGGAGAACAGCTCCCGGATGATGCCCTCCAGGTACTGGTGCAGGCTGGACTGTTGGTAATCAGTGACGTCCAGGCCAACGAGCAGGTGCAGGGGGCACAGTCCTGCAGGACAGAACACGGAGACCCAGCTGGCTCCCTGCCTCCTCTCACTCACCACCGCCATCTCCACAGCAGCCACGGAGTGGGGAGTCTCCCACCCTCGCCCGGGGACTCGTGTGCCAAGGTATCAACAACTTGCCCATGGTGTTCAACGGCTCTCAGGACTCACCCCTGCACCGGGACCTTTCAGGGCACATCTGCGCTGCAGTCGGGAGTGTGCCTCCAGCCCGGGCAGACAGACTCATGCTACAAATAGCGGTGTGGACACTGCCGTGCCAGCAGAGGCTCAGCTAGCCAGCCGAGCTCAGAGTTAACGGGTAAGGGAGGCGCACCTTGGTCCCTCCTGTTCTCCACCTGCGTCGCGTAATTGTTTGGTCTCCTGGGGGCTGTGGTGCTTTGGTCTAATTCTGGTTGTTGGGCTCAGCGTGGAGGTGGCATGGGCCTGTGATCTGTGCTATATAGGAGGTCAGACTAGAGAATGGTCCCTTCTGGCCTTAAGCTCTGCGTCTTCATTGTGATTAAAAAAACCGCACGGTGCTGAGTCTTAGAGCCTGGGTCCGTTGACTCGGGCTCATGCTGCAGGGCTAAGCTCTGAGACCCTCCCCCGGAGGGTCACTTGGAGGTCTACATTGCAATGTCATAGTCCTGCAGCCGGAGCCCCAGGGGCCTGAGTCAAGGGCCAGACTAGCCACGGCCACGCAGAGCAGGCGTACCAGTGACTCAGGCTGGAAGATTCCTTTCCAGATGCAGTGCAAATATATCCTAAATGATGCCCTGCCTGCTCACTTTTCACAGCTGTTCCAAAATACTAAAGGACTCTCATGAGCCAGGGGCCCTTCGCTCCACCCCAGCATCCCTGCAAAGAATCCACCCTGTGGGCCAGATCCACAGCAGGTGTAAATCTGGGGTAGCTCTACTGAAGCCAATAGAGCTCCCCTGATTTACAGCAGCTTGGGATCTGGCCCTCTGTCTTTACACATGAAATGGGGTGTGGGGTCCCCATAGGGGGTACAGCCCTGGAAGTCCCCTCCACGCATGTGTACATAGATAGCAAGGCCTGGGTTCTCACTTTATGGGACGCCGTACCAGCCCTTGCCCCTCCTTGTGCATAGAGAGTAGGGCCTGGGGTCTTCATGGGGGTACACCCTGGGAGTCATCAGCACTTACCTGTAGGGATTGGGATTGCCCTAGGCAGCGTATTGGAATAAGCGCCCTCCTGGAGCAGTCCCCACTTACCTGGACTCCGAGCCCCTCCAGCTCCAACAGTGAGCAGAAACAGAGCGAGCCAGCATTTGAACAGCACCATCCCCTGCATCCTTGCAGGCAGGACCTGGGCAGGACGGGCAGGAGTGGACGGAGGGGTCACGGGGACGGTGCAGCCCGTCTGCGTGGGGAAAGCACAGGGATCACCTTCCTGGAGCTCTTGGCCCTCAGACGGTCTACAAACTCACCCAAGGAAGAGCCTCACTTTCACCCTGATAGTCCAGCTACCAGTCAAACTGGGTCCTGGCAGCTCCACAGGGAAGTGGACTTGGGGCGGTATCCTTTCCCCAGGCTGCAGCGCCATCCCTTAGAGATGACTCTGGTGCAGCAGCCCTTATGCATGCTTCCCATGGGGATGAGCACGGGAGAGCCTAGGGCCTCAGCTTCCTGGGCTCCACCACATGCATGGAACTCCCATAGGACACGGTTCCAAGCATCGCTGCAGAGCCCCTCCCCCAATCCCACCAGACCTGTCCTACTGCTGGGGGCCCCTCTGCAGCCATGGGAAGAGCAGGATTCACCCCTTAGTATGGGGCTTAAGCAGGCCCCAGCAAGTCTAAGCCAGCCCTGGTGACCCCGTTAAAATGAGATCGCAACCCACTTTGGGGTCCCAACCCACAGTTTGAAAACTGCTGGCCTAGAGAAGTGGGACTCTGATTTCAGTTGTGGCCAGGAAACTCCACTGTAATATAAATAATGAATAGCAATAATAATAATAATCAAGCACCTGCCTTGTGAACTAGGGTCAGGGCTCTGGGTCTGGCACCACTTCCTACTCTCCATCATTGCTCATGAAAAATAAACAGAGCCCAGCCCAGCTGAGAGGCTGATTTTGGCTTCCTCCAGCCCTGGCTGCAAGAGCAGACCCTGACCCCATCCTTTCTCGTCTGTCTGTTTTGTGCTTTGCAGAAACACATTTGGGTGCATTTTATTCCTCTGCTAATGGGTGTCAGTTTCCAATCATTGTGCAATGGATTTGATGCTGCAGTCTGGGGTGAGGGGACACCAAGTACAGGGAGATTTACCCCGAATGACATCTGAAATGTATGTAAGTATATAAAAATGACTTTTCCATACACATCTCATGTTCCTTGGTCCTTTCTTAAGCTGTATGGATGCAAATGCAACCCTTCACTAGCTCACATATGTCTTTTGCTTCAATGTTGCAGTGAGTTAATAAATAATACTAATAATGCTTTGAATTTATATAGCATCTGTCAGCAGAGAATCTCACCATGCTTTCCCAAGGTGGTTAAGCAGCTTCTTTAAAAAGCCTAATTTAAAAGATAGGAAAATGGATGTACAGAGGTTAAGATTCAGTTGAGAATAGAACCCAGAACTCCTGGTTCCTAGGCCCTGGTCTGACCACTAGACCATTCCCTCCCAGAGCTGGGAACAGAACCCAGGAGTCCTGACTCCCAGCCTCTTGCTCTAACTGTGAGACCATCCTACCTCCGTTTTTACTGCACAACCGTCACTTTGTAGATTCAACACCTTAACGTCATTGAAGGATCAAAACGAAAGAGAACCTTGTTTAAATGCAAACACCTTTAGGAATTAGAAAAGTGGCCAGCTGAGAACAAAACACAGCCAAGAGCTTAACCTGTGATATCTCCAATTATCTTCAAAAGTTTTCCCCAGTGTAAAGTTTTCTCTTTATAGAAAGCATAGCCTCTTACCTCACTGTACCATTCGGCAGCACGTAATAGCAGCAGTGCCTGGGGATCCCGAGAGGCTTATCCAAAATGGACAGAAACACATGAATTATTTTATTTGATAGTCGGCTGCAGGATGGAGGAGAATTGACTGCTATCTCAGGACGTTCAGAGGTTTACTTGTTTATTCCACAGCTTAAATAAATAAATAAATGGATATGTCAGGAGACACCAAATTCCGCCCAGTGACTGGCTGTGAAGAACTTCCCAGATTTTAGCTTTCCAGTTCTTAAAGAGAACGTGTTAGGTCAAACTAACCTCCCCAAGGCCCGTGATGCCACATGGCATTACGCTCACTAAATTATGCCAGTAGGGTTCTCATTTTTATCCTGTTGAGGGTACAATATATCCAACTTCCAGCAAGCCCACTTGAAAGAATTGAGGAACAGACTTGTCAAAGGGCACTTCTGTACATTGGAACACCTCTTGCTAAAAGAATATAATGAAGTCTTTTGAATGAAATTCCAGGACAAGGATCAATGAGATTTCCAGTTCTCCTAAGTGGCAATCAGAATGAGAGACCAGGCCACTTCATGAACAGGTGTGGAAAGAGATGTGAAAGAAATTCACCATCTGAATCTGTTTGCCAACACGCTACAACTTAAAGGGGAAAAATACCCAGATTAGCCTCCAGCTTCTTAGAGGGTGTAAATCAGCATAGCTTCATTGAAACAATAGGTGGAGGCTGATTTACACCATCTGAGGATTTGCCCAATAGCTTCCAAAAATACCACTTTTCCTGTAATCCAATCAGAACCTAAAGATATCAAAATGGAAAGTGCTCGAGACATTCAGCTTTTACATTTTAAACGTTTCACCACGGATGCAGTTTGTCTCCTGTCGAGACTACCCAGACAATGACACTGGATTTGCCTCTTGCCCTTTTGCGTTCTCATCCATGAGCCCAATGTTGCAGTGTGGGGGTTGCACTCCATGAAAGGGGGGAAACAAAAAAAAGCCACTGTTTTCAAAGAGTTCTTTGTGGAATAGAAACTTTTTTTAATTGCATTTAGTAGCTTTAAAATCCTGTTTTTACAAAAAAAAAAATCTAAATTTTGGGTTTAAAATGAACCTGCAAGCATTTGTGTAATTGAAGTATATCCTGACATTATCTACCCTGGAGAAAAACAAAGGGGGAAATACATCAAAGGTAATTTATTAAAGAGACAGGCTTTCCCCCTCATCAGTGATGATTGAGTAAGGAATTGGAATTAGAGGAATTCTGAATTTAGCAGTTACTGAAAAGAAAACAGGAGATAAGTGATGTTATTTAACAGATAGGAAAAGGAAGGGGGATCTAGTATTCCTGGGTTCAATTCCCATCTCTGGAAGAAAGTTTTAGCTAGTACCCAGTGCAGGAATCTGGGACCCAGGACTACCGAGTTCTGTCTTCTTCACTGCCACTAACTCACTATGGAAGCTCAGGCACTTTGTCCAAAAGTGGCCTCAGATTTTTGGCACCCAACTTGAGATACCTCGAGCCTATGCAACTGCAGCTGGCATTGAGGGGAGCTGAGGGTGCTCAGCCTGCTGAAAATGTGGCTAGCCCTGCCCTCTCTGTGCCTCCGTCCTAGTCTATGTATTGTGACTAACGACACTGACCTGCAGTGAATGTTAATGTTTACAAAGGAGTTTGAGACCATCACACAAAAGGGCAAAATATTTAACCTGACTGTTTAACGGAGAGGCAGCATTACCTAATGCCCCGGACCCTGGACTGGGAGTCAATAGAACTGGGTTCTAGGCCTGGCTCTGCCACTCACCTACTGGGTGCCCTTGGGCAAGTCCCTTCATTTCTAATTCCTCTCTTTTTTACAGCACAAGCTCTTTGGGAGAGGGACTGTCTCTCCCTGTGTGGATAGCTCCTGGCACAATGGGGCTCAGAGTTCAGTGGGGGCCTGTGCGTGTTTTCATAATCTAAAGAACAATATTAACCACTTTAAATACACTTCCCTTCCTATTTCTACTTGCAAGTTGGGGACAATCCTCTTCCTGCTGTGAGATTTGCCATCAATTTCAACAGAAGCAGAATTGGGTCCTACAGGAGCATCACCTCAGGGATGTGAGAGCAGAAGCAGTGGCCGGTGAACCTAATGAGTTCAGGCAGCTAAGCCAAGCCCCTGTGAGTCCACTGTGCACTGCTGTGGGACTAGTCATGCCAAAGGGCCAAGAGCGGTATACAGTGCATTTAAAGTCCTTAGCAAATTGGGACACTGTATGCTGCAAAGTGCATCACAGCACACAGAATGTGAGGCCCAAAGGGACCACTAAATCACCTAGTCTGGCCTCCTGTGTAGTCCAAGCCATCAACCCCAGCCAGCACAGGGAGCAGATGGCAATACAAACTGAAGAGAACCACCCTAGAGTCAGGCACAGCACACTCCTTGCCCCCATGTTGGAACAGAGCTGGGTTGGTGGGGAGAGAATTTCCTCCTCTCCTCCCTATCACGCTCATGACTCACTTTCTGCTGTAGGCTGGGAAGCCAAGTCTCCCCCCCGCATCTAAATCCTGCCTATTCTATCCCAGCAGTTCTCAAACAGGGGTCCAGGGTCCCCTGAAAGGCCACAAGCAGTTTTTAGGGGGTCTGCCAAACAGGGCTAGCATTAGACTTGCTGGGGCCCAGGGCAGAAAGCCAAAGCCCTATTATGTGGGGCTGAAGTTCGGGGCCCTGAGTCCTGCCACCCAGGGCTGAAGCCAAAGCCTGAGCTTCATGGGGCCCCAGGCTTTTATATGCAGAAAATCAATTGTGGTGGCACCGCTGGGCCAGGGAATTTTTATAGCATATTGGGGTGAGCCTCAGAAAGAAAAAGTTTGGGAGCCCCTGGTCTATCCTACCCATCAAAACATGGGAATGCCCATCATGCCCATTGATTTTAAGGGGTTGCATGTGTTTTGTAAGCTCTTTGGGGAAGGGACCATCTCTCTTCTTTTTGTACAGCACTGAGCACCACGGGGGCCTGGTCCAGGACTCAGACTCCCAGGCACTTATGGGGATACACATTAGTAACAATTCAGCCCTGCATGTTCGCTGCCCTTGACAGACAATAGCGAGCTTGGAGCTCTACCTAGTGGTCACTCCTTGGGCTGATCCCAGTGCTGGCCAGTGGCCAACCCTCACAAATCACGGCCTTGCACAGCACTGCAGCAGTTCCCCCATGTGGCTGACTCGCCCCAGTGCTGCTGAAGTTCACTCCCAGAGTTAGGCCTCCCCAGAGGCATTTGAATACTTTGGACTCAGCTGGATTTGGCATGGGATGAGATGCACGTTCTTTGTCCAGTGGCAGGGAGGGAGGAAGAGACTGCATTGAGAAGGGGGGTGTAGAGGGGAAGGATAGATGCTAAAGGAAGACCGGGAACAAGACAGAACAGTTGTGAGAGGGAAAGGCATCCCTCTCCCATCAGCACCACCAGCCGCTCTGTGGGCAGGTGTTCAGTGTTTGATACAGGCAGAGATCTCATTCTTCTCAGAGGAGCGTGCAGTAGGAATTCTACTGAGAACTGCAGGGAAGAAACCACAACATCTCATCTTCACAGAGGTAACTCTGCTTTCTCAGTCTGCTGTCCAGCCGGGGTTGTGTTCTGCAGGTAAAGAGACAAAGGCAATTAGTGAATGCAAAGGTATGGACACTGCTCACACCTACACACAAACATCATAAGCACGATATACTCTCTGACTGATGCACACACTTTTATATATATATATATATATATATATATATATAAACACAGTATCCTTCCACACACCTTAATAAGTAAGACCACTGCTCCCGCCCATATGCACACAGCCTACACCTACACACACTCACCATATCAAAGGTGTGATATCCAGGGCTGCTGGGAAGGGACTGCAGTTTATGGCCTAGCCCCAGTCACGTGACCTGGGTAAAGGTTTCAAAAGTGTCTGCACAAGCTCCATTATAGTAGCCAACAGTTTCTACTACTCCAGCAGTTGCTAGTGCATTGAGATGCCAGGCACTTCTTCCCAGACCGATCATGCAGCCCAGGGAGTCCTAGGGGCAGGAAGGAAAGGTGAGGATCTCTTCAAAGTGGGAGATGTGCTGCCTCTGGTCATAGCTGCCCTTGGGATGGAGAATAACCTATAAGCACAACCCTACTGCTGTTCTGCAGATTGGGCACAACCAGGGTCCTGGGGAGATCCGAGCCTTAGCCAAGTCGAGGGGGCTAGTCCCAATCCGGGAGCAGGACTTGGAATGTTTGCTGAACCCTGTATCTAACTGTGCTCTGCACTCACCATGCTATCCTGGTAACCCCTTCCTTGGGCCTTCTGTTTGCAAACAGCTTGCTTCCCAGGGCTCAGCTTCCAAAGGGTTAAGAAAAACACAGGCTGGGTGGGCTCCTGACAACAGGCGGTCTCAGGGTCATTGTGCAAGGTAGCCAGCAGCCGCCAACCACAAGAGAGGCCTGAAGTGACATGGCTTGACCTGTAGGTGTCGCCCACAGACCTCCATTACAGGGGTGCTGGGCCCAGCTTCCCATGGGGGGAGCTCCCTGCAGGTGTAAAGGCTGTTCATCTCTCCTGGCTGGGGCTGCTGCCAGGGCCTGGCTTTATCCCTCCACTCACAGCTACTGCACCACCCAGCAATTCCTCTGCCCTGTTCCTTCTGCACAATACAGTCACCCGCTCCCAGCACACCAGTCACCCCAGGGTGATTTCCCTGCTGTTAACCTGGCTGAACACTGGGGCTCAGCAGCACCCCGGGCTGGTCAGACACCCTTCTCCAGTGGGCAGAGTCCATCCCTCTGCATCAATCCTGTGGGGAGAAGCATGTTGCACAGGTACTATGGTGACCAGATGTCCCAATTTTATAGGGACAGTCCTGATTTTTGGGTCTTTTTCTTATATAGGCTCCTATTGCTTGCCATCCCATCCTGATTTTTCACACTTGCTGTCTGGTCACCCTAACAGGTACAGGCCTTGTGCTAGAACAAGCTAGTGGGTTCTTGTGGGGCCAAGTGTCTACCTCACACGTGTGCAAGTGGAAACCCCTGCTGCAGCTGGCATGGCTTAGCCTGGGCAGCTCCAGCAGAGAGGTCCAGGAGCAAGTGGGCTGAGGAGAACTCTGTGGCTGAGTGCATTGGCGGGGCCCACTGTGTGCATAGGGGATGCTTGCCCCAGCTCTGTGCTAGCTCCAGGGCTAGAGGGCATCCTGCTCCAGGGCTGTCAGGCCAGCACATCTCACCAGCATGAAATTCACCTTGTGAGAAGGGCTGCTAGAAAACTGAGCAGGGCCAGATTTGCAAAAAGGTGCAGTCCCCAGCACCTGTGATTGCTCCTGGCCAAGGGTTCACACTATCCAAATCAGACTCTTACAAACTCTCCAATCCTAGTCCAGACCAGGCCCACGAGTGACACAGATTCACGGGGCAGAGACTGTGCTTCCCATCCTCAGTGCACCTACTGAAATGAGCGCAAACCAGCTGAGGGACTTCCCCCTGCAGGGTGGGGAGGGATGGCTAGATTCCTAGATGGAGAACTCACAGGGGCACTGCACTCCTCCCTGTATTTCCTCAGGCACTGGGGAAGCATGCTGTCCCCTTCCCAGCCTGGTTCTGTAGCCATTTACCCCTGTGACGAGTGAGTTGAGACTCCAGCGCACCAGAACGGCCCTTCGCACCACCAGCAGCACTTTGCACCCTCTTTGCATGAAGCCAGAGGCAGGGGGAGAATGTGATGCTCCGATCCTGGGAATGGCTGGAGCTAGAGTTTTGGTTCAGGCCTGTGGTGGAGACCCCAAGGGAAACCCCAATGTGAATGCTAACCGCAAGCCCCTATCAAAAGCAATCAACAGACTGGGAAATGAGCAGCCTCCTTAGCAGTTTCCTTCTCAGCAAGCAGCTGCTTTGGGGTCTATCCCATGGCACTCAAGCCCTGCCTCCCACAGACCAGCCCTGGGATCACAGCAGGGGATGACTCTCCCAGTCCTTCTCCCTCCCCAGTAAACATCCCAAGGGCCGGCGCAGAGAGGGGGCAGCGTTTCCTAGCTCCCCGGGTCTCTTCTCAGGCAGCTGGGAGCCCTGCAGCCGGGGGCTGCCCTTTCCTCTGGGCTTAGCGGCAAGGAGCAGCATCCAAAGCGGTGGGCGAGGGGACTGGACCACGGCGGGGCCCCCCCTCCCCCGGGACCCTGCAGCTCAGAGAGCAGGTCTGAACCCCCCGCTGCCGCCCTAGAGACACGAAGGGGGCCCCGCAGCAGCACCCTGCAGACCCAGCCCTCGGGGACCAGCCGCTGCCCACGCCGGGGCGGGGTCTGACGGTCCCACGCTGCGCCACGGGAGGCCGGGCACGGCCAGCCCCGGGCGGGCGGGTACCCCAGCGGCGGGGGTTGCCCGGAGGGCCCCAGGAGGGCGCTCCCTGGCCGGTGAGCGGCGATGCAAGAGCATCTCTGGGAGCCGCTTCTCCCCCACCCCGGGCTGGCCCCGTTCCCAGCCGGGCTGCGAGCAAACTCTGCAGGCTGGAGGGGCTGAGCTCCCGGCCTGAACCCGCCCCCGCCAGCTCTCATTTCCCTAAAAAAAAAGACAGAGAGCGAGGGGGGGAAACCCTCCCATCTCCTTCCACTTCTCTCCTTCCCCCTCCTTCCCGCTCCGCTTCTCCCTTCGGTCCCGAGGCGCGTCTTCCCGGGACTCGCCAGCCAGCATGTCCGGCGTCAGGGCGTGCTGGCTGCTCCTTTCCTTCGCGGTGCTGGCGCCAGCCCTGGACTTTCCCGACTACACCTATCAGCTGGAGGACGAGGAAGACACGGAGCCCATTGACTATAAGGATCCTTGCAAAGCTGGTAGGGCCAAAGGGATCCCCCGCCCCCCCCCGACCCCCGGTGCAAATGCGCCCCTTGATGGGCGGGTGGGGGGAGCAGCGAGGCTCCTGGAGGACAGGGGCTGGGTGAGCCTGGGTCATGCAGGCTCCGCCTGGCTGGCAGGGCAGCTGCAGACAAAAGAAAGGGGCCGGTGTGTGTGTGTGTGTTTAAGGGACGCTTTCAAAGTTGCTGCTCCTGCAGCCGGGGCTAGGAGGGAGCTGAGCCCGGGCAGAGACAGCCTCGGGCAGGGAAAAGCTCCGGGGCTGGAGACTTGAGTTTTCTGGGTTGTTTTGCCCCCTTTGTGCTGCAGGAAATGAAACTTTGCCGCCCCCCCCCCCACGCCGCCCCAGGATTTTTTCCTCTCCCCGGGAGTTTTGGGTTTCTTTGTGGGGAGGGCTGGGGGGGGGGGGCTAAGCATACCTCATGCAAGGGAGACGGGGAAGGAAGTTGCCACGAGGTTACGCTGGGGGGGGGGGGGTGAATCCATCCATCTGTTTATACTTCGGACGTGGAGGAGGCTGGAGGGAGAGGGGGGGCTCTCGCGCTTCCGCAGGAGGAGCTGTCAAAAGCAGGCGGACTCCTCCAGCCCGGATCATCCCCCCCAAGTCCCCGGCACAGCTGGCCCACTAGCAGCTAAGGCTTTGTGGCTACGAGCTCTCTGAAAGTCTCCTCTCCTTCACACCGATTTCACTCCTATCTCAGTCCGGTGTGAAGGGTGGGATCCCGCTCCAGAACCCAGTGGGGCAGGATCGGGCCGTACGCGAGAGGAGGATCGGGACCCAAAGAGTTTGCAAAAACTTTGTGTTCTTTCCTTCTCCAAGCTGTATACGCCGCTGCAAAACAGCAGCGGAAAAGCCTGGCGGTGATAAACCTGGGGGTTGGATTACAATTGATAAAGAGGGATTTTGGCTGGGAGGAGTGTTATCTCAGTTAGTGATTGTGACATGTTATTTCATCAGCGCCTTGGGTGTTGAGACTTGGGCTGGGAGTGAGGAGACTTGGCTCTGTTCCTGGGTCTGCCACCAGCCTGCTGCCTGTCCTTGGGCATGTCACCTCATTGCTTGGTGCCTCCTTTTCCCCAAAGGTAAAATGGAGATAAGGAGGACTGTCTTTTGTAAAGTGCTTTGAGATCTGCTGAGGAAAAGAGCCCTGTAAAGCCTAAGTAGTAATATATCACTGTTTATTATTATTCCAGTCATTATTATTAATCAGTCTAGCATGATGCTTTACCAACCAATAGTAAGGGAGTTTTAAATTTAAAGCTGCAATGGGATCCTTAGGGGTCCTGGGGTCCCCTGGGGCAGATTGGATTGTGGGAGTGGGGCTTGACTTTGTGTGTATACCACTGTGATCATACAAAACACCCTCTAAGTGCAGTTATTATTGTATTAGAATGATGTTTATAATCTTTCTTGAGCAAGCCAGGCCAGGAGATGGCTAAGGGGTTGGTATTTAAATTACAGCAGCACCTATAGGCAGGGCTTTGGAGCTGTGCTCCGGCTCCGCTCCAGCTCCAGGCAAAAACCTGCAGCTCCACTGCTCTACAGCTGCTCCGTGCACCAGCTCCGGGCTCCGCTCCAAAGCCCTGCCTACAGGCCCCAGCTGAGATCAGGGCTCCATTGTGTCAGGTGCTGTATTGAATGAGAGATGTTCCCTGCCCCCAAAGAGCCTGCAATTGAAATAGATAAGAGTGATGAAGAGTGGGAGGGGAAACTGAGGCCCAGAGAGCAGACATGAGTTGCCCAGGCTCACACAGTAGGTCAGGTGTTGCAGAGCCTAACCTTGTGCTCTGGACACAGGAACCAGTTGTCCCTTTAAATCTGTCCTGTTCAGCCTCCACTTCGTCACCTTGCGTGTGTGTGTGTAGGAGAGGGGGCTTTAATTGTTGATTAAATTAATAGAGGATAGGTAGGGACAAGAGGTAGGTCCAGAGACGTTCCTTCTGATTGTGCTTGTTGGTCCATTGTATGTGAAACACATGCAGAGCAGCATGCCGGAGCCCTGCCCCCCACCTTTATTGGATCCATATGTGACTAAGTCAGTTATTGCCATTTGTATGGTGGCTGCGTCCGGAGGCCCCAGTCTGAATCAGGCTCCATTAGACACTGCACAAACACAGGCCTTATCCCGAAGAGTTCTTTATCCCTCGATTAGCTTCAAGTGCAACTCAGGATCGGGGGGTTGGATGGGAACTCGCCCATTGCTTCTTACAGGACAGGGAAGCAGTTCCTCTGCTAAGATTGGCCTGGCCAACTACATATCCCACAAGGCTCTGGGAGCATGTGTGTGTTTTTGTGGTGGGTTTTTTTTTTTTTTTTTCAAGGCACCAGCTGCAGTAAGTTTCCTAGGACTTTAAGAGCAGCCGGAAACAGCTGACTCCTTGGCACTTGGAATTATTCCGTGGCTCCCTTAAATTCCACATGGAGAAGGAGCAGTTGGAATAGCCAAGAATGGGATTTGGTTTTCACTGCACAGTTCCTGCTCCTGAGGCCACCCGCCCACCAGGGATAACTCCCTGTGGCTCACAGCCTCCATAACTTTCCCCTTGCCATCTCTCTCCGCTGCAGCTGCAGAGCTTCCCCCAGCCCTGCCCCACGGTGGTACTGGCCCAGACCCTGCTGTAGTGCCAATAGGCGTTTTCCTGAGAAATGCAGCCAGGCTTGGGGGCCTGCCAGCTTTGGCATCAAAGCTCCCACATCACAGCTGTGCCTGCTCCCTAGATGGAAACAGTGGCCCTGGTCCTGCAGTCCTGTCTCCTTACCTCCTGTCAAAATAAACCTCCCTGGCTCTGATTCAAAGTCATGGCGGCGGCTGCTGCCTTAGCAGTCCAGTATCGGGGGTAGCCGTGTTCGTCTGTATCCACAAAAACAACAAGGAGTCCGGTGGCACCTTAAAGAATTTATTTGGGCATAAACTTTTGTGGGTAAAAAACCCCACTTCCTCAGATGTCTGGAGTGAAAATTACAGATACAGGCATAAATATACTGGCACCTGAAGAGACGGGAGTTACCTTACAAGTGGAGAACCAGTGCTGACAAGGCCAATTCAGTCAGTTAGCAGTCCAGACTCCACAGCGCTGAGGAGCCCCTTGGTAGTTTGCCAGGAGCAGTAGCTGCATCAGAGTCTGTGTGCACTGTGGGTTCTGTCCTAAGCACTGGGGTCCCCTGCAGCTTTCAGACTAACACCCCCTTGATTTCAACCCAGGGGGCTGGCAACTGTAGGAGAGGAGCCCTTCGCTGTAGTATTCACTCCCCTGTTTGGACCGGGAGAACCATGTCCATCTATTCTGTTTTACTGTGTATAGGTTCTCATACCGCCTTCATCACTGTCCTATCTGAAGTACTTCCAGCCGTGCATTAAGCGACATGCCTGACACCCTCACACGTGAGTTGTTCCCTCCCCAGGGCAGTGTGCAGTGTCTTGTTTGTGCAGTGAGGTGTCTTGTTTTAGAAGGGCTTTGTTTAATTTTTGTATATCTCTGTCCACGGTGCTCTGTACTATTGCTGTATTAATAGGGGGGCTTGCCCGTGGGGTTAGCAAGTCCTGTGGGGGGCCCATCTTTTGCCACTGAGTCAATCTTTTGTGACAGAGTCAGTTTATAAAGCAACTAAATATCGCTTTGTTTCCTGTTGTACACCGTGGGCTAGAGGAATAAGCAGGAGTTTAGCAGGCAGAACTCCTGGGTTCTCTTTCCAAGTCTGGGATGGAAGTGTGAATTTGTGGCTGGACTAAGTGGGGGGGACTGGCAGTCAAGACCCTTGGGTGCTATCCCTGGGAGGGAAGTGTGGTCTAATAGCTAGAGCATAGGGGTCTGGATTCTGCTCCCAGTTCTGCTACTGACTTGCTGTGCAGCAAGCCCCTTTGCCGCTATATGCCTCAGTTTCCCCAGCTGTGAAATTGGGATATTGATACTGACTGACCTTTACTGGTTTATTGTGAACAAGGCTGAGTTAACATTTGCACAGAGCTTTGAACACACAATGCCTTATTAAGTGCTAACCAAACACGTACAGCTAGTGTTTGTGCTTGCATTGTCCTTGGGAGATTAATATACAGTTGTTGAGCTCTTCAGCAATGAAAACAAACTCCTGGGTGTCTCCTGACCCGTTGGAGACGGACAGCAGCCGTGGGTTTGGCCCTGTGTGAGTCACTAGTTCCTATCAGCCCGATGTGCTACTGTTGTAACTCTGCCTCTGTGATGTGACGTCTTTGGGGGTGAAGCTGTAAAATATGGATCCAGATTTTGGACCCCCCCTTCCCAGAGTCAGGGCTGATTTGAATCTTCCCATTCTGAAGTGTAGTGGCATTCTGTTCCAGGGGTTTAGTCTGGACCCTTTGCTGGTCAAAATGTCCTTCCAATATGAAAGGGTGCGATGACATTTCATGGGCCCTGATTTCTGGATCTCTGAGCATCCAGGATAGCAAAGGGTGTGGGATACTTGATCACCAGGAATAAGATGGGAATTATCCCCCAAATAATTGGGATAGTTAGCGAACTCCACCATCTGCCTATGTAAGAACTCCAGAAATCATACCTTGGGTATCTCTACCATATACACCTGGTTGCAGGGGAGCAGGGCTTGACCTAAATTCCAGTTTCCATGTTGAGACAACTGAAGTCACTTGTTACAGTTGTATTTGTCATCATGATGCACAAACCTATTCCAACTGTTGTCATTTATTCATCCAGGGTGAAGTGCGCCACTGAGCAGAAGCCAGCGTGAGGCTTTTGTTTGGAGATTTAAAGCGGTGCATAGACCTTGTCAATTTCACAGCTTGACATTTGGATCTCCTCTATCAGTGCATTGTTTGCAGATTTAAAGCGGTGCATAGGCCTTGTGAATTTCACACCATGACATTTGGATTTTGTTTGTTAGTGCAGAGGCGTGGCTCATTTCACACTGCAGCATCCTCTGACTAGACACTGGTCAGGGATGGTCTTGGTCTTGGACTTACTCCTGCCTCAGTTTCAGAGTAGCAGCCATGTTAGTTTGTATTCGCAAAAAGAAAAGGAGGACTTGTGGCACCTTAGAGACTAACAAATTTATTTGAGCATAAGCTTTCATGAGCTACAGCTCACTTCATCAGATGTAGTTCACGAAAGCTTATGCTCAAATAAATTTGTTAGCCTCTAAGGTGCCACAAGTCCTCCTTTTCTTCCTGCCTCAGTGTGGTTGGGGCAAGGGGGAAGACCTTGTAAAGTCTCTTCCAGCCCTACATTGCTATGATTCTATAATAAACTGAACTGGGGAGAGGTCAGCTCTCATCCTGCAGCTTTGGGAGGGCCTGGTGATGGCAGTGTGGTTAATAATAGGTAAGGTTTAGTTGCATGCTGAATTTTGATCCCTGGGGTTTTAATCCTGGGGCGAGCTGGCAGGATTTCCCATGGCAAAGCACAAGGCTGCGTGCTTGGCTCGGCTGCACCTCCCATCTGCCCTTCTGTACACGCTGCCAGCAGCTTGGGAAATCCTCCTGTTATTGATTCGTGCCAGCGGGTCATGTCGACAGGGACGCAGGACTTCCCAAGGCTTATCAACCAGCACTGCCGCTGTGCAGGAACAGGGAGCACCTGCAGTGCACTTGGACAGGAAGGATGCTTCAGCCTGCTAGAGACGGAATGGGACAGAGACTCCCTGCAGATTTCTCTCTCCTCTCTAGTAGAGGAAGGAAAAGAGAGAACAAAGCAAAGCATCCCCAGGCAGCACAAGCAGAAGGGGAGAGATTGGCAAGAGAAACTAGATTGGAAAGATTTGAAGGGGCTTTAATTTGTGGATGAAAGAACTGTTTGAATGGAAGAGGAAAGGACCAGTTATCTCCAGGAGTTGATCTGCCTGAGGACTGCATTTCTTACCTACTTTTGTCTTTAAGGCAGCACCTAGAATCATACTGGGCATTGCTTGGGAGGAGAGAATGCCACCTCCCCCCCCCCCCCCGGTCTATCAGCAGCCCTGTGTGCTTCCTGGAGGTTTCCAGTCCAAGCAGTGACCCTTTGAAGATGTGATACTATCACAGCTTGAGACAGGGCCGCAGCACCTCCCTGACTAGTGAGCAAGTGGATTGAGAGGTCTTGGACAGCGCTGACTCATTATGAGGTCTCCTGGGGTCAGCCCCACGCAAACAATTTCCGGCTGGGAGAGGAGGACCTGAGAGCCGGCAGCATCATAGGCTGGAAGAAGGAGGCACTTGGGGAAGAAAAGAAAATGTCCTCTTTCCCCAAACCTGGGCTGGTGCACTAGAGAGACTGACAGTAACTCTGGCATGTGTCCTTCCCCACAGAGAGGAAATCCCTGCGTCCCCCTGGGCCTCATAGCTCCATTTCCCAGTGGCTTCAAATTTCCAAGCCAGGGCTACCTGGGGTCTGATAGTTCCTGCACCGTTGAGAGCGGATGCTGCTGGGGACATTGCCTCAATGGCTGGGATCTAGCAGGTCCTAAAGATGAGAAGCATCTGTAATAACTATTGGAACCTAGTTATTGAGCGAGACTGTATAACTACTGTATTCGGATAGTGGAATGCTTATTATACACGGGTATTGTGTTAATTCAGTAGGGCTGCAGGCGAAAGAACATACTAGCTCCCAGATAAGAACATCCCAGCACACAGTTGAAAGAAAGTGGGGAAAGCTATTAGCTTGGAAGATCCTACAGCCTGTCTCCAAGGAAGTTGCAAGGTTTATTTTGCCAGTGGTGGGAGGTAACACATCAAAGGGCTATAGACAGTTAAAAAACGACTTGATCCCTGGGAAGGGGTTGATCAAAAGATAGAGCAGGATTTAAAGGCACACTCTCTGAAGCAAGCAGGGAAAACTGCCTGGTTTAGTTGAGAGAACAAAGTATACCACCCAGACTCTAGAGGTCTTGAAGTGTCTGTAGGAAGTTTAGATCTGGATGTGGACGTGGAAGGTGGACAGATACCTGGTAAATTAGACATGCATAAATAAACAATATGTTGCTTTAAGAAGGCTGTTTGGTCACTGTCTACCAGAGGAACAGAACAGAGGGCATTGAACATAAGTCAAGCCTGATGAGGCAATCACAGTTAGTATCTGGGGTTGCAGTCCAGGGTCCAATCTGAGGGTGAGAGGATTGTGTGATTCCACCCAAAGAGAGGTGACGGCCCGAGGCCTGAGAGGGGATGCTCTTGGAGAGGCCAGAAGGGGTCCAAGGTGCAGTTAGCTTGGTAGCTGTGACACAACACCCCTGCGAGGCAGGCAATTGCTCTTCTCCCCATTTCACAGATGGGGGGAACTGAGGCATCAAGAAACTCAGGTCTGGTCAACATTTAAAAGTTTTGCTGGCATAGAATCATAGAACTGGAAGAGACCTCAAGAGGTCATCTAGTCCAGTCCCCTGCACTCGTGGCAGGACTAATTATCTAGACCATTCCTGACAGGTGTTTGTCTAACCTGCTCTTAAAAATCTTCAGTTATGGAGATTCCACAACCTCCCTAGGCAACTTATTCCGATGTTTAACCACCCTGACTGTTAGGAAGTTTTTCCTAATGTCCAACCTAAACCTCCCTTGCTGCAATTTAAGCCCACTGCTTCTTGTCCTATCCTCAGAGGTTAAGAAAAACAATTTTTCTTCCTCCTCCTTGTAACAACCTTTTACATACTTGAAAACTGTTATCATGTCTCCTCTCAGTCTTCTCTTTTCCAGACTAAACAAACCCAGTTTTTTCAATCTTCCCTCATAGGTCATGTTTTCTAGACCTTTAGTCATTTTTGTTGCACTTCTCTGGACTCTCTCCAATTTGTCCACATCCTTCCTGAAATGTGGCGCCCAGAACTGGACACAATACTCCAGTAGAGGCCTAACCAGCATGGAGTAGAGTGGAAGAATTACTTCTCGTATCTTGCTTACAACACTCCTGCCAGTACATCCCAGAAGGATGTTCGCTTTTTTTGCAACAGCGTTACACTGTTGACTCATATGTAGCTTGTGGTCCACTATGACCCCCAAATCCTTTTCCACAGTACTCCTTCCCAGACAGTCATTTCCCATTTTGTACATGTGCAACTGATTGTTCCTTCCTAAGTGGAGTATTTTGCTTTTGTCCTTATTGAATTTCAACCTATTTACTTCAGAACATTTCTCCAGTTTATCCAGATCATTTTGAATTTTAATCCTATCCTACAAAGCACTTACAACCCCTCCCAGTATGGCATTGTCCGCAAACTTTATAATTGTACTCTCTATGCCATTATCTAAATAATTGCTGAAGATATTGAACAGAACCAGACCCAGAACTGATCCCTGTGGGACTGCACTCGTTATGTCCTTCCAGCATGACTGTGAACCACTGATGACTACTCTCGGGGAACAGTTTTGTAACCAGTTTTGCACCCACCTTATAGTAGCTCCATCTAGGTTACATTTCCCTGGTTTGTTTATGAGAAGGTCATGCAGGACAATATCAAAAGCTTTACTAAAATCAAGATGTACCACGTCTACCATTTCCCCCCATCCACAAGGCTTGTGACTCTGTCAAAGAAATGCATCCGATGAAGTGAGCTGTAGCTCACGAAAGCTTATGCTCTAATAAATTTGTTAGTCTCTAAGGTGCCACAAGTACTCCTTTTCTTTTTGTCAAAGAAAGCTATCAGGTTGGTTTGATTAGATTTGTTTTTGATAAATCCATGCTGACTGTTACTTATCACCCTATTATCTTCTAGATGTTTGCAAATTGCTTAATTATTTGCTCCATTATCTTTACAGGCACAGAAGTTAAGCTGACTGGTCTGTAATTCCCTGGGTTGTCCTTATTTCCCTTTTTATAGATGGGCACTATATTTGCTCTTTTCCAGTCTTCTGGAATGTCTCCTGTCTTCCATGACTTCTCAAAGATAATCACTAATGGCTCAGATATCTCCTCCGGCAGCTCCTTGAGTATTCTAGGATGTATTTCATCAAGCCCTGTTGACTTGAAGACTTCTAATTTGTCCAAGTAATTTTTAACTTGTTCTTTCTCTGTTTTAGCCTCTTCTGATCCTACCTCATTTTCATTGGCATTCACAACGTTAGACGTCCAATCACCACCAACCTTCTTGGTGAAAACCGAAACAAATAAGTCATTAAGCACCTCTGCCATTTCCACGTTTTCTGATGTTATTTTTTCCCCCTCATTGAGTAACGGGCCTACTTTGACCTTGGTCTTCCTCTTGCTTCTAATGTATTTGTAGAATGTTTTCTTGTTACCTTTTATGTCTCTAGCTAGTTTAATCTCATTTTGTGCCTTGGCCTTTCTAATTTTGTCCCTACATATTTGTGTTATTTGTTTATATTCATCCTTTGTAATTTGACCTAGTTTCCACTTTTTGTAGGACTTTTTTTTATTTTTAGATCATTGAAATCTCCTGGTTAAGCCACGGTGGTTTCTTGCCATACTTCCTATCTTAGCTACGCTGGACAGGTGTGTGATGCGGTATGATCCCTGACCAGCAAAGCTGTGCTGGCAAATGGTTCCCTAGTGGTTAGAGCAGAGGACTTGGAAGTCAGGACTCCTGGGTTCTTTTTCCAGGTTTGGAGGGAGTGTTGTCTCATAATTAGAGTACCGGGGGGAGGGGTGGATTGGAAGTCAGGACTCCTGGGTTCTTTCTCAGCTTTGCAATAAGAGACATGACTTGCAGGTTGTATTCTTGTCTCTGCCAATGACTGGCTGTGTGACATTGGACAGGCCACTACACCTCTCTATGCCTCAATTTCCCCATCTGCACAATGGGAGTTAGTCAGTATTATCAACCCCACAGTCATGCAGCAAAGCCAGGAACTGATCCCAGCAGTCCTTGCTCCCAGTCCTGTTCATGAACCACAAAAACTGTTCTTCCTTCTGAAAAACCTGCTCACACCTCTGAAGATCCTGTTTCCATGCAGATGACCTTGATTATGAAGAACTGGGGAAGGATTAAAAAAAAATCTGGTACCCCCGCTGAATAGATTCCAAATATTTTTCATTCCAGCAGCTCTTCTTTCAGCAAGTGACTAGCTCTGCTGGCTCCAGTTCTGTCTTCATAGTCAACTTGAATTTGCAGATTGAATCCAAACTCAAGAAGGAGGGAGTGAGTGTGTGTGTGTGTGTGTGTGTGTGTGTGTGTGGTCCCCCCAGTGTCCTTTTGCAGCTTTCTTTGATTAATAAATATCCTTCCTTTTCCGCTTGCTTCCAGAGAGGCTTTGACGTGCATTGGGTTTGCTTCCTCGCCCTGCTTCCTTAGCTGGCAGCTGGGAAGCATCTAGTCTGTTCAGAATAGTGGAGCAGGAGCAATAGGAAGATGAATCCCACCCCTTAAAGAGAGTTCCCCTCCCTCTCTCTTTTGGGGTGACCAGACTATCTCCTGTTTGTGACCCATCTCTGAGCATGTGTTAGCTGGAAACCCTTTTATTGCTATGCAGGAGGTCAGACTAGATGCTCACAATGGTCCCTCTTGGCCTGAGAATCCAGAGAGCTCAGCTGAGCTCCTTTCATTGTTGAGTGGGCTCTGATTAAGCTGAGAGGTACCCAAGTCAGAAGCATTTTTCCACCTGCCCCACCCCAAGCTTTGTGGGATCCAGATGTAATGGGTGTGCTAACTTCAGAGATTTACAAAACAAGACCCAAAGCCACCCGGGAATTATCCCATCCCTAAGACACCACCTAAACAGCCTCCCCGTTCCACAGTCTCCGCAGCTTCCCCCACGAACATGGCTAACTTCTCTACCCAACCGCAAAGTAGCCTGCGGGTGGATTGGGCTAACTGCACTGACATCAGTGAGCCCAACTGCCCCAGTGTCTCCTGCCTTGGGCAGCTGTTCACCTGCGATAGCCTGGG
This sequence comes from Dermochelys coriacea, assembly GCF_009764565.3. NCBI lineage: Eukaryota > Metazoa > Chordata > Testudines > Dermochelyidae > Dermochelys > Dermochelys coriacea. Next base: position 5,783,091 of record NC_050093.1, read on the forward strand.
CTATAATAGCAGGACGAAGGAGGCAAGGGGAGAAATGAAGGCAGAGAATAGAGCTGTGCAAGGCCTTGAGTTCTGGAAAGAGAAGTTGTGGACAAAAGGGGGAGAGGGCAAAAATGCTGAGCTTGCTACAAAAAGGAGAGAGAAGGGGCAGGGGACAGTGTGCTAGACTGAGACTCGGGAGGCCTGGGTTCTAGTCCCAGCTCTGTGTGACCTTGGGCAAGTCACTGTCCTGTACCTCAGTTTTCCCATCTGTAAAAAAGAAAAGAATAATACTTCCTGTCCTCTACCTTTATCTGTCTTGTCTATTTAGTATCTAGACTCCTCAGCACAGACAAAGGGCAGGAGGGGAAACTGGGGTCCACAGAGAGGAAGAGACTTTCTGAAGGTCACACAACAGGTCTCACATTTCCCCATCTGCTTTCCCAACAATCCATCCCACTTGCCTAATGCCCTGGTATAAAAAGGCCCTTTCCTCCTTATCCCCTTCTAGATTCCTCTGTTCCCCATATCTGAACCACCAACACCCCCATTTTCTGTTCCCAAGGATGCTGGCTCCCTCCCTTTTCTGATTCCCTCCACCAACAGTTAAAGAACATGAGAGGCCATCCTGGGTCAGACCAATGCTCCATCTAGTCTAGGGTCCTGTCTTCTCACCTGGTCAATACCAGGTGCTTCAGAGGGAATGAAAAGAACAGGGCAATTATCAAGTGACCCATCCCCTATTGTTCAGTCCCAGCAGCTGGCAGTTAGAGGCACCCAGAGCGTGGGGTTGCATCCCTGACCATTTTGGCTAATACCCATTGATGGATCTATTCTCCATGAACTCATCTAGTTCTTTTTATAGCTCACTTATATGTGTCTTGCTCTCTCCTGTCCATGCACCATCTGCTGTTTCCATCCTATGTGTGCCTTGGCGCATAGCATTCTCCTCGCGCTCCCCCTCGGCCAGCAAGCCTGGGTTGCGCTCTGCCTTTGCGCTCGGTTCGCACAGATGCATCCCGTGGTACCGATAGCTCTGGCGGCTGATCGGGCTGTGATTAGCAGCGATTCGGAGCTCGCCAAGTCTGTAATTACACACTCGCCGTGTAAGCCAAGAGGGAGGGAGGCAGAACAGTTAAGGAGACGAGCAGCTGGGGATCCACTCGGAAGTAGGGGCCTAGCAACAGACATTTAGCAGAGCTCGAGGAATACTGTGAGGGGCTCACTGCAGGAGCGGAAAACACACTAACTCCAGGCCCAGGGGCAGGGATACAAGGTGCACTGAGGAGGATGCATGCTGAAGAAGGAACCCTCAAGTTCTTCATGCTACTGCCCCATCCCAGCTCCATCCCAGAATCCCCCAGAGCCTTTGCCCAGCCCCTGCATGATATTCCCTGTTCCCCAGAATCCCCCAGGGCTCCCACTCTTCCCCAGCACCGTACCCTGTTACCTCAAAGCCACCGGCTCTGCTGTGTTATGACATGATGTTTTTTGTCATGCAGGAGGTATGTCCCGAACACTGATGTTAGCCTGGTCTCAGCACAGAAGGGAATTTTTCTCAACCTCAGTTAAATCAAGTCCTCTAACTGACACAGCTGTACCAACTGTTCACTCACTGCTAGCAGATACTAGTAAACGATAGTAAGATCTATATCTGGCTCAGATTGGGCACATGCCAGGAGAGGGTCCTTGGGTTCTATCCCCAGCTCTGATACTGACTAACTCCCTGGCCAGCCACTTCTCTGCCCAGTGCCTCGATTTCCCCCTCTGTTAAAACAGCATCCGTGAGAATGACCTGCTCCACAGCACACATTGTGAAGCTGAATTTCTTTTTTGTGTGTGACAGATATGAGTCTGGGTCAGAAGGAAGGTGCTATGGGAAAGCAAATATCCCTAGCCAGTGTTCACAGGCTGTTTCCTCCCCATCCCTGGCTGGTAGTGAGGGGCACTGCCAGGGGGCTGCAGAGTGGTGCATCTGGGAGGAATCTCGCAGAGGGCCTCGTTTGCTTTCCTGGTTTGTGTCTCCATCCCTCCTTGCTGTTCTCGGAATCTCTTTGCACAGCCGAGGCTGCTGCCAGGCAAACATTCTGGAGCCTGCCTGTTCAAACACTGCAGCAATCAGGAGGTGCGCTGGGACAGAGGAACAGAAGCTTCACCAGTGAGCAAGGCTGGTGCCAGGTAACCATCCACTTCACCCCAAGGAATCTCTAACGCTGCTGCTAGGGATTTATTCCCCCTCCCCCCCGCCATGACAAATGAGCAAGCTGAAGTTGCAGGACTCTGATCAGGACTGTGGATGCGGAGGGTTAGTGCAGAGGGTCACTCCCTCTGCAGCACATGCACTGGGATATATCCCCACTCCGGTATGTGCTCATAGGACTCCCTGCACGGTGCCTGGGCTCCATGGCTGGTCTAACATGAATGCCGTGCCTGGCTCTGGCCGAGCTTAGCAAATGCTAAGCATTGTGGAATGACTGCCTGCCTCTGAGCTGAGTGACTGCCCAAGGCCAGATAAACACTCCAACCCTGTGAGGTTAAACACAGGAAGGATATGGGGTGGGGATGGGCTGTTGGCCCTGTCCAAATGCAATGGGGACATGTTACTGACCATTCAAGCTAGCGTGTGCTCTCTGCACACTCCTCTCAGCTAGGGTGACCAGATGTCCCAGTAAAATCGGGACTGTCCTGATTCTTAGTTCTTTGTCCCGCGTCCTGACCAATGCACGGTCGGGATGCCATTTGTCCCGATATTGCGGCTTTGGCCACTCTGGCGTTTTTTTTTTTTTGCTTCCCCCATGTGTCCCGATATTTTGTCAGGTTCATCTGGTCACCCTAGTCTCAGCTGACAGGGTACACAGCAAGTCTACATAGTACTGTGGGTTCATGAGGCCCCATCCATGTAGGCACAAGCAGGATGCGCTTTCTCGGTTACACTGTAGGGGTGCTGTTTGCACGACTTCCATCTAAACTGGTGTTCCTGATCCACCCTGGTCCATCAAAGAAGAGCCAATCTGGGGGATTGGGTGGGCTCAGGGGATTAGAAAGGGGATAAGTGGAGCCTTTTGGCTGCAGATCACATTTCTGTCCAGCCTAGGAATGATGGGAAGGTGATCGGGGGTGTGGGGGTCTGTGTGAAAGAGCTGGACTGAGCCCTCTGCACTGAAATGAACTTCAGTTCCTAGCAGGAATGTGTCCACGGAGCAAATCAATGAGAACGGTAATCAACCTGGCAGAGAGGAAGGATGGCCCAGTGGTTAGAGTGCAAGTCTGGATCTCTGGGTTCAACTCTTTGCCCCATCATAGACCTTCTGTGTGACTTTGGGTAAGGCCCTTAGGTTTCCCAGCTGTGATGGAGGCATAAATAGCACTGCCCTGCCTCACTACTCCTGGGGTGATGGGGGCCACACAAGTCCCTAAGGATAAAGAGCAATAGTAAGGATTGAGTGGAGCATGAGGCCTGACCCTCCCCCGCCCCCCCAAATGTTACATCCTGATCCCACAGGGAAAGCTAATGCAGAAGCTCTCAGAGAAAGGCAGGGGCTGGTCCACACCCAGTTGTTAATTACACTGGGGCAAAACCCCTCTGGTGTAAAAAGTGCCTTGGTTTCAAATCACATTTAGTTCTGATGTCCTCCGGGTACAAGCAGAGTCATTAAGATCAGTGGTTTTCACCAGCGCTAAATTCACTCCCATAGAAGGAAGCCTGCAGGTTCTTTGGTCATATTGGGAAATGATCAAGTTTGGGGTTTTTTGGGTTCTTTTTTTTTTCTTGGCCAGTGCAGGATTGAGCTCCTTCCTGCAGCCCTGCCATCCTCCGCTGTGTCATGGAGCTCCAGTATTTCAGGGGGAGAACCTGGAACTGGCTGAATTCTACTCTTTGCAGCTTGGTGTCTCTGTGTGCTGGGAGCGTAGCATGTTCTGTGTGCAGCAGCCAGGCTGGCGTGAGCTAGCGAGGGGGAGGGGGAGCATTCCTGACATATTTAACAACTTTGGGATAGAAGTAGGATGCTGAGCTATTGAAGCTGAGGCTGTATTATTTGCCAGATCAGCACTTGTCCGGGATCCACATTTTTAAACTAGGGTGACCAGATAGCAAGTGTGAAAAATCGGGATGGGGGTGGGGAGTAATAGGAGCCTATGTAAGAAAAAGCTCCAAAAATCGGGACAGTCCCTACAAAATCGGGACATCTGGCCACCCTATTTTAAACAGATCTCCTCCTTCCACTGAGCTGCCTTCCTGTTCTGGGTAAACCCACAATCCCTTCCAGTGGTGCAGGAATGCAGGTCAGGGTCTTGTCTTCCTAGGGACTACACATTAAGTCCATTCCAGGAGGGCACAGGAATCCAGTTTGAGATCTGGAAAAGATCTTTCAGATCCCATCCAGTCCACCCCCAGAGATTTTGGAATATGAGACTTCCCACACTGGAGCAGATCCATAGTCTACCTAGTCCTGTCTCTAACAGTGACCAACTCCAGATGCTTCAGAGTAAGGTGCAAGAAGCCACACAGTTATCAGTGGTGACACAATCTGCCCCACCCCATATCAGCCGAAGCTTTCTTGCAGGAGTTTTCCTTACCCTTTGTTTTCTAGAGTTGTTTCAGGACTTGTTAGAAACCCCCTCATGTAGTGTGTCTGGCGAGAAGCTGTGTTGGCAGGAGAGCGTCTCCCACCTACATAGCGCGATCTGGCCGCACTTTAAGTTGATGAAACTTACGTTGCTCGCGGGGGCGGGTATTGTTTTCACACCCCAATCAACGTAAGTTACATTAACTTTCGTGGTAATGTAGGCCAGCCCTCTGTCAATTGGTACTGCAGGGCTGGGTCTTTTAGCTCAGGCAGTAGAGGTTTGTGCACATAAAGCCAGAGGACCCAGGTTCAATCCCTGATACCAACAACTCACCCAGCGTCATGGTGTTACATTGGCAGTCGATCAGAGGTAGCTTTTCCTCTGGCTAAGACTTTCTAGAGCATAAAACTGTCTCCTCGCCATTCCCTGGGAATCTCTTTGGTGGTATATGCCCAGCTGTGTTTATTATCCCTCAGACGTCTGGATAGTTAAAGTCTCTCCTGTGTAACTTCCTGCAGTTTTAAGTATCAGGAGAGTTGGCCTGGACCTTCTGTTTGCTTTCTCTCTCTCTCTCTCCTAGCTTTGGTCATCTGTGGAAAATGCCCAATGTGGTTTCTTCTTTGTTTTTCTTCCCTTTTATCCTTGTCTGGAGTGTTTAAGGCCAGAAAGGACCATTGTGATCACCTAGTCCAGGGGTGGGCAAGCTTTTGGGCCCAAGGGCCACATCTGGGTATGGAAGTTGTATGGCAGGCCATGAATGCTCACGAAATTGGGGGTTGAGGTGTGTGTGGGGGGGGTGAGGGCTCCGGCTGGGGGTGTGGGCTCTGTGGTGGAGCTGGAGATGAGGGGTTGGGGGTGCAGGAGGGTGCTCCAGGCTGGGACTGAGGGTTTCAGAGGGCAGGAAGAGGATCAGGGCTGGGGCAGGGGGTTGGGGCACAGGAGGGGGCAGGGGTGCAGGCTCCGGGTGACACTTACCTCAAGCAGCTCTCAAAAACAGTGGCATGTCCCCCCTCTGGCTCCTATGTGGAGGCGCAGCCCGGAGTCTGTGAGCACTGCTCTGTCCGCAGGTGCCTCCCTGCAGCTCCCATTGACCTCGGTTCCTGGATTTGGAGCCTCCTGGCTGCCCCTACGCATAGAAGCCGGAGGCGGGACATGCCACTGCTTCTGGGAGCCGCACGGAGTGGGGCAAGCCCCTGACCCCGCTCCCCAGCCGGAGCGCCAGAGCGGGGCAAGCCCTGGACCCCGCTCCCCAGCGGAAGGTCGAGGGCCAGATTAAAATGTCTGGAGGGCCGGATGTGGCCCCCGGGCTGTAGTTTGCCCACCAGTGATCTAGTCTGACCTCATGTATAGCATGGGCAAGAGAATGCCCCCCAAGTCGTTCTTGCATCTTGTGACCATGTTTTGATTTTGTCACCCCCTTTTCATTCTTAAATTGCAACTCACTGGTATTGAAAATACATTTGGAATGGGGCTGTCAATTAATCAATTAACTCAAGCGATTAACTCAAAACAAATTAACTCAATTAAAAAAATGAATGGCGATTAATCGCAGTATTTAATCGCACAGTTAAACAATAATAGAATACCAATTTAAATGTATTATAAATATTTTGGAGGTTTTTCAATGTTTTCAAATATATTAATTTCAATTACAACACAACACAAAGTGTACAGTGCTCACTTTATTATCATTATTTTATTACAAATATTTGCACTGTAAAAAAGATAAAAGGAACAGTATTTTTCAATTCACTTCATACAAGTACTGTAGTGCAATTTCTTTATCATGGAAGTGCAATTTACAGATGGAGAATTTTTTTTTTATGTAACTGCATTCAAAAACAAAACAATGTAAAACTTTTGAGTCTACAAGTCCACTCAGTCCTAATTCTTCTTCAGCCAATGGCTAAGACAAAGAAGTTTGTTTACATTTACAGGAGATAATGCTGCCTGCTACTTATTTGCAATGCCTCCTGAAAGTGAGACCAGGTGTTCACATGGCACTGTGTAGTGAATGTTGCAAGGTATTTACGTGCCAGATATGCAAAATATTTGTATGTCCCTTCATGCTTCGACTTGTAGATTGCACTATTTTTTATCTTTTTTTACAGTGCAAATATTTGTAATTAAAAAATAATAATATAAAGTGAACACTCTACACTTTGTATTCTGCGTTGTAATTGAAATCAATATATTTGCAAATGTAGAAAAACATCCAAAATATTTATAATAAATTTAAATTGATATTAAATTTATTGTGATTAAATGTGATTAATCGTGATTACTTTTTTTTGACACCCTAATTTGGAATAGGGGCCATATTCTCTTGGGGCGTCTACCCAGACAGAGTGTGTTGCAAATGGATAAGCTCTCAAAATAGTAAGTGGGACTGAAGTGGTGCAAAGGACTTGATCCGGCATTGCACAGAGGTTCAATTCACTCAGGTTGAGTTGAGATGTGATCTTCTTCTGTTTATCTGCATGACCCTCCTTTGCCACTATCATTCCCCCTAGTCCATGTTTGCTCTTGCTTGCTCACAAGAACACTGTTCACTTTTTGTGTGCGTGACCCCACTCATGGCCCCATTGCTCCTCCCCATTCTCCTGCTGTTCCGCCAGCCTAGCCAGTGTGGATGTAGGGTCTAACTTGTCCTGAAGTGACTGCTGCAAATGATTTGGGAAAGAATATTCTTTTGACAGAGCAGTGCAATTTTATCATGCCCTGCAGGATATTTCCAGCTTTGAGGAGCTACTGGAAGGCTACCGAGCTACCAGACTCTTTGGTTTGCCAAAACAAACCATCTGGGGTTGCTGGAGATCTTTTAACCTGGTGTGGTGCTGAGGTAGGGAGTGGGGGATTAGAAAGGGTGACTGAGAGAGGGAATGGGCTTTCTGTTTGTTAAAGGAGCATGCCTCTTGCAGTTCAGGGACTGGATACTTCAGGGACTGGCTTGTGTCATAATAAGAGCCTTGTTTGTACAAAGCTCAGCCCTGGGATTATATCAGCGTTCCAAGAAGCAAAAAAGAGAGAGAGACAATGTCAAATAGTTGAGTATTAAGTTATCTTCCAGCCGTTGGAAAAATCTGGTCAACTAAGTTCTTTTGTTCCAGTGAGAATTCCCAGGACTTCTGACACAGCAGCACCTCAGTGTGACCCATTCACAATAAAGCTGATACTTAGCAGCTTTCTAGTACCTTTCCCATGAGGAGCTCATGCACATGGCCCATGCGCCACTCAAATCTCACATGAGATTAAGCACAAAGACCGTGTGCTTCAGTTTGAGTAGGGCTTAATGAGGGCATAGACTTCTGCCCAGAGAAGAATTGTACCCTAAGCCTTTCAGAAATAGGAACTGATTTAATTCATTCTGGGGGGAGTGTAGGTCAGTATTATCCCAGAATTACTGATGGGGAAACTAAGGCACAGTGGGTTTAAAGACAAATTATTCAAAAGTAGCCACTACTTTGGGTGTATGTTAGGTGCCTGACCTGAGACATGTGGGTCTGATTTTCAGAGACTGAGCATACGCGACAGCGAACAAGATAACAGACTCTTTTTTGTGTTTGTGATTTCGTTATGAATTAAGGAACAATGTGCAATTGATTGGATTCTTCATGGCCACTCCCAATTGTTTGTTTACAGTAGAACTGCAGAGTGACAAACACCCGGGGAATGGAGGTTGTTAGTAACTCTGAAATGTTCATAACTCTGAACAAAACGTTCTAGTTGTTCTTTCAAAAGTTTACTACTGAACATTGACTTAATACAGCTTTGAAACTTCACTATGCAGAAGAAAAATGTTGCTTTCCCTTTGTTTTTTTAATAGTTTACGTTTCGCACAGTACTGTTTGCTTTTTTTGTTGTTGTTTTGGTTTTTTGTCTCTACTGCTGCCTGATTGCATACTTCCGGTTCCAAATGGGGTGTATGGTTCTCTGGTCAGTTCATAACTCTGGTGTTTGTAACTCTGAGGTTCTACTGTAGTTGTGTTAGGGTAGCGCCTACAGGCCCCAGTCAGGGACCAGGGCTTCATCGTGCTTCGTACTGTACAGGTGAACAATAAAAAGATCCTGCTCCAAATAGCTCACACTCAGAGTTATCTCTCAATTGACCCATCACCATGATCCCTCTACCCCCAGATAGAAGGCCTGATTGTCAGAGGTACTGAGCCCCCCACAATTCCAATTGAAGTCAATGGGAGGATGTCAGGCCTGTAGTATCAATCTCTGTCATCTCTAGGTTATTGTATTACTGTCAGCAATGATTAGGTCCAATGTAAGATCCACCCGGAACCCCTCCATTCCCACACCCGCCTCCCCTCCTACCCTAGCAATAATCTGGGAGAGCAAGCCAGACCAGAAGTTGATGCGCCATTTTGGCTTTGACAGGCGAGTAGAGGAATCAAATTGCAGAGTCCCTTCACTGGGGATGCCCGGCATCCTGTCCCCGAGGTGATCAGAGCATTAACTCCGTGCTGCTAAGGGAGGAGCTCAGCTGCCATGGTGCAGCATGGGGAGAGGGGCTCTCAGTTAATCAGGATGAAAGCACCTTGTGCCGATCACTCCATTGGAAGCAGGGAGTGCTTGCGAAGCAGATAGAGAGCACATTGCTGCGCTGTTAGGAAAGGCTCTTTTCAGCTTTGCAGCCCCCTTCTTTTTCACAATTTCTTTCCTTTTTCTCCTCCTCTCCCCCACTCAGCTACTGTTGATAGGAACTAGGTCGAAGGTATAGTACAGGAAAAACCCATCAGCACCAAGCAGCCGCCCTTGAACCTGCACCTGTGCAAGATAGCTGTGTTCTCTCCCTCCTCTGGCTCCAGCCCAGGCCTGATCTGCTGAGCCGTTATTTTGTCTACCCATGTGTGTTCAGCCCGCCATGCACTCGCTTGGGTCGAACCCGGTCTCACCCCGATAAGGCCCATCTCTGAAGAAGACAAAACAGCCACAGGCAGAGCCAAGTGGAGGTAAACCTGGACTGAGGTGCCCGGCTCCCTTGTGAATGAAATGGAGCACTGACATGAGAGCAGGGCTTGGTCCTGAGCCCCTTGATCAAAATATCCCCCTTCCCACTGGTTTGCATGGTGCTTTGCATCTGTCTGCTGCTCTCCTCCCCAGAGGTGGCTGCATTGCCATGGGACTGCATGTATAGCATTTGTGTGAAGCAATTTGGGACCTGTGAAAGCCAAAGGAAAACACCCCTGGTATTCCCAATGGCAGATTGCATCCTGCGATGGCGAGTACCTTCAGGGAGCACATTAATAATGGCTGTGACTGGATGCTCCAGACATGTAACTGAGCCAGGATTGACTGCCCTATAGCTCCTAGCTTTCCTCATGCCCTTGCGGCTATTGCTAAGTGCTTTGGTGTCCGTGACTCTCCCTGACCTTGCCTGAGGCTTCTGTGTCTGAGTTTTCCCCAGCAAGCCAGCTCCTACTCCCTGCTCAATTCAGTGCGCAGACCCCTAAGGCTGCTTGCTCAGCAGTTTTCTGATGCCCAGTGACACCCAACCCCGGCTTCCCCAGGTATAGACAGGCCACTGCACAGCTCCGGGACGAAACCCCAGGTGGCGAGGCTGAGCTGTCTGTCCCTCTGCCCCAGTAACTCTCCCACTCCTCCCCTTCCCTGGTGTCTCTCCCCTTTGCAGCGCTGGAATTTACAGTAACAGAAGTCAGTCGGAAACTTAAGCAAGGGATTTTTCTAAGCTCTGTGCGGACTAGCACAGCTGGCAGCCCCGAGGGAAGCAGCGCTAATACACATCCCCACCCTTACAGAAAAGCTTTACTCCTTTCACAAAGGCTCATCACCTCTCTGCAGGGTCTTTGAACCACACTGTAGAACTGAGTAGAGAATAAGAAAAGGAGTACTTGTGGCACCTTAGAGACTAACAAATTTATTTGAGCATAAGCTTTCGTGAGCTACAGCTCACTTCATCAGATGCTGTAGCTCAGGAAAAGCTTATGCTCAAATAAATTTGTTAGTCTCTAAGGTGCTACAAGTACTCCTTTTCTTTTTTGCGAATACAGACTAACACGGCTGCTACTCTGAAACCTGAGTAGAGAATTGCATCCCTGCTATAGAGTGCAATGGGATGGGTCAAAACCTCACCCTTTGTTACATTCCATGGACCAGATCCTTAGCTCATGGTCTCCTTGACCTCTGTGGAGCGGCGCTTTTTATACCAGCTGAAGATCTTGCCTGATAGGTCATTGTAATAATAGAACCCTGTTGCTTTCATCTCTGTTAAATTCTACCGGACTTTTCCCTGAGGAAAAGGTACAAAAGGACATAATGGGTTATGCCAAGCCCCAGCCTTCTGGCTTATTGCTCTGAGACCTTTAGAGTGAGGCCAGGGTTCAAATCACCGTCCACGTGTTGCTTGCTTTGTGGGAACGGGAGAGCCTTGTGGAGGCAGCACGTGCAGCCACTGTGGGAGGACGGCTCGGCAGCTGAAGAGCGGTGATTCTGCTCACCCAATCCAGGGCTTAGTGGTTATAGGGATCATGACCCGGTGGTGACATCTCTGATGTGATGGAGGGCAGGGCCTAGGGCCTAGGCTATGGTATTCGGAGGGTCACTAAGAGGATAAGAGAGAACACAGCACAGGATCTGAGGAGCAACCCCAGGGACTTCAATCAAATGCATGTCTGGGGCTGGGCAGGAGCCCGGGGTCTTTGGGTAACAGTGAATGTGACGCTGAGTTTGGCAGGAGCCCTAGTGGATTCTGGGTAACAGTGAATGCAGGGCTGGGCAGAGGCCCCTGCGAGTTTCTGGAGAACACAGTGCATGTCGGACCACAGTAAGGAGGAGGCACCAGCCTTGGAACAACAGGGTTTGTTTTCTATCCCGTCAGCTCACTACATATATCCCTAATTAGCCAGGGCTCACTTTTACCATTTTGCTGCATTATTTTTTAGACCTGGGGTTGGAAACATAGAACAGGAACAAGAAAACATCAAAGCATTGAGAAGGATTTGAGGGAGCCCATTGCAGGCGGGTGATACCAAAACCAGAACCCCTCTGTCCTGGGATTTGAGTCTCTTAATCACATACTTGATGGAAGCTCATTCCTAAAGACTCTGCGATGAGACTGCACAGGCAGACAATGCCACGCTTTGGCTCTTGGAAAGAGCCTTCGAAGACAACGCTGTAATTCCTGTGAAGAGAGAGGCCCGATTCAGCAAGGTGCTTTAAGCACGTGGGTTGCCATCAATGGGACTTCTGCTAAAAGTCAGACCTTGTCTGCACATAGAAGCTGCAGCACTCTGCTGTCTGGGTAGAACTAGGGAGGTGCAACCCCTTAGTGTGGATGCAATTACACTGGTATAAAGGTGCTTATATTGGTACAGCTATTGCTGTATGGGAAGGGGAACAAGCTATCCTGGTAAAAAGCATTTTTAATGGAATAAGTATATCTATACTAGAGTTGTACCAGAATAGCTATACAGTAAAAAAAAATGTCACTCCTCTCCGATGTCCAAATAGATGTTTCTGCAGTTATTCTGCAGCTGGGCTTCCACTACTCCTCCTCCCCACAGGCTGAGGAAGTCCAAGGCTTCTTTCCTGGACCAGGCAGCAGCACCAGGTTTGTCTGGAGCTTTACATGGAGCCATACCTGTGTGCTCGCCAAGGTGGGCTAGCAGAGAGAGAGGCATTTCAAAAACACGGTAGAGGTTTTAAAGGTAATGGGCAGACTTCTCGTCCCTGCAACTCCTGGGCAGCAGAATTGTGACCAGAGCTGTGGTCGTCACAGGGATGGGGCCATTGTGGGACTGTTGCTGGAAGACTGTTGACAGCAGATCAGCGAATGCAGCATCGACTCAGTGGTGGCACCTCTGGGATAGGGCTCTGAGATGGCTTGTGTTATCCATGGAGTTGGCTTACCAAGACACATAGAAAGTAAGGGTTTTACCAACAGAATGCAAAATTGCGTGTGGACACATGCAGAGATGTGTTGAAATGAGGCAAGTTTTACTGGTAAAACTTGGAGACCAGGCCTAATTGACGTTGTTATGCTGCTACAACATCTGTATGGAGACCAGGCAGCAGGCACACGGTTAAGTGCCATGCTGAATGGTGGCCGTAGCATTGGTCTCCAACCCAAGTTAATGTGCTCACCTACTTTTTTATTTTGTCTTGTGTATTCTGTGTTCTTGATAAGTACCAGGCTGACTGTCATGGCGAATGAGTGCCTTTAGTTATTGACCAAGCGGATACAGCATGGGCAGCATCAGGGCCACCTTTCCTGCCATGCTGGCCTGCCAAGAGGCATCCATGAGAAGGGATTTCAGTTTGGATGATCCAGCTGGTCCTTGGTCTGTGAGCTGGGACTTCCCGAATATGTTGTTAACTGCTAACCTGCAGGGGTGTTTGTTATGTAGGCAACTGTTTGGGGAACTGGGCTGAGACCTCCCACCCAGCACCTTTCACATGGTAATAGCCATGTTTTACACTTCTGCACAGGTAGCACTTTTTGGCCAAGGGGCTCAAAAGTGTCTGGTGACTTGGAAGTGCTCAGCTTGTGGCTGGCCGGCTTTAGGCCCCTTAGAAAGGTCTGATTTTCAGACCGTGCTGGGGACCTGCCATTTGAAACCAGGCCCCTTTAGGATGCCTTCAAGCTAGACAGCCAATATCTCACCTCCCTGGCCCTTTTGAGACTGAGGAGGGTAAGTCTCAGTCCATTGGTCACTGAGGAGGGTGGTGGTTGTAGTAGGAAGAGAGGCTGAGCCATAAGCCGTTGTATGAAGAAGTCTGGTATGAGGCAGGACCTGCTCACAGAATCTGGCAAGAACAGGGCTGATATTGCAGAAATACACATTCCTAAGAAGTGCTAGTCACAGAGTGCTCACGCAAACACATCCCAATATCATGGATGGTACAAAAACGTTCCCCAAGGATAACAGGAACACACTGACCCCTCCTAAAAGCTAAGGTCAGGATGACAGTACGTAATAATAATCAAACCAATATGTAAAAGGTGATGGATGATAACTAGCCATGTCAGGGGCAGTAATTAACTATGTCAGAAGGGCGGTACTAACGTGTTTGTAAAACTTGGTTTGTACCTCAGAGGGAGTATCTTTGCCCAGCATCAGGGGCAGTGAAAAGTCCCACCACAGATTGAGCTGCGTTCATTGTCACGATGAAGTGAGCTGTAGCTCACGAAAGCTTATGCTCAAATAAATTTGTTAGTCTCTAAGATGCCACAAGTCCTCCTTTTCTTTTTGCGAATACAGACTAACACGGCTGCTACTCTGATCCATGTCTTAGTATCCTTGTAGAGACTACCAGATGCTATTACTGTGCTTTGTGGACAATAAACCTGGCCGGGTGCCTTCATACCTTAACGGATCTTGTGGTCATTGGGCGGTTTGATCGAGGTCTGCTGTGCCAACTGTCTGTGGAGAGCTGGGACAGCACGCAGGGAGAATACACACATGCAGCCAAACATCTAACCACAGTGGTAACTTTCAGTGACTACTGGTCTGAGCTGGGTGTGCCCTAGAGGTGAAAGGCCCCCACATATGATCACCATTCCCCTGAGACATCTACCCCACCTCCTTGCCAGACTAATGTGTATTTGAGTGCATAGTGCTTAAAATTAAAGTGTTGTATCTTCCAAGGCTGCCATTCACCTAACTGTCTGCCTACTGTCTTCCTGCAAAAATGTGAGCAACCTCTTCTGTTCATAGCCAGGCATCTCCTGCACACCTGACTTCTATAAGCCGCCTCAGAGACTTCTAGCAGATTATGCTGTCTTGTTCCCAGGGAGATCATTAGCAAATTTAAGGCAGCCCAGCTGTTGTTGTTTATGGTGTATACTCAGCATATGGAGGAACTTTGTCACCATACAAAAAAACAACAAATCAACATGTCCATGTAAGATCAATTTGGAGAAATATGCAGGCCATTCCCAAACCTGTCCAGGAATGGTTCAATCCAGGAGTGTCTCAGCTTGTCTGTCTTGAAATAGCTCCACTGGTTCACATGGGGTCACTTTAGTGTGTAAAACAACACGGTTCATTGTCAGTGGCTGAGCTTATGAATTATATTGTAAACTCTTCCGGGCAGGGGCCATGGGTCTGATCCACCAGTGCCTTGCATCTTGTGGCATCATACACATGAGTGCAAACTGAGTGCAACATGCTGCTATTATTATTGCTTGTGCTCAGATACTGTGGTGATAAAACCCTAAAATAGATTATTTATATAGCAGTAGTGCCTAGAGCAGGGTTGGTCAATAAGCGGGACCGTTGGCCAAATCCAGATCATCAGATGCTTTTGAACGGACCCCACAATCTTTTTATTTACTCATTATTAGTATTATCATTATTGTTGTTTTTTATTATTTTCTCTGGATTCTGGACCTTGACTATACCTTGACCAAGAAATTTGGACCTAGACAAAAATAATTGACTCCTCCTGGTCTAGAGACTACAACCAAGATCAGGCCACCATTGCGCTAGCAGCTGCACAAACATCTGGTGAGAGACAGCCCCACCCAGAAGAGTTTATAGTCTAAATAGACAAGACAGACAATGGGTGAAAGGTGAGAGGAGTTGCCCATGGTTATGCAGCAAGTCAGAAGCAGAACCAGGGATAGACCTCTGGTCTCCTAATTCACCAGCTAGTGCTCGACCCACTAGACCGCACTGTCTCCCCTTTCTGCTGCACATGTTAGCCTCATTCATACAATACCTCCAAATGGTGCAGGGCAGTGACAGATCAGGTCCCTTTTTTTCGTACGTGTTTGTACAGCACCTAGCAGAGTGCAAACCCCACTCTTGAGTGAGGCCTCTGAGTGATGGCAGAAGCAGTATTGCCAGCCCTAAACGTTAAAAACTCAGGAGTCAGAGGTAGCCCCCGCACAAATCAGGAGATTGGCTTTAAAAATCATGAGATTTTTATGAATTTGGGGCTCTTGTTTTATTTGCCTTCTGGCTTTTGAGTATTTGGGGGAGGGGGAGTGTCACATTTTCAAGCTCATTTCCACAATCATGAGGGCCAGAAACTTTTTTTTTTTTTTTAAACAATGGAAGCTGCCATTCTCAGGTATTCACTTGACTCCAGGAGCTGGGGCTCAAAGAAAAACACCAAATGTCACAAGGCTCATGAGAAAATGGTGAGTTTGGCCCCATCAGCAGCATATTGGGACATGGGAAGCCCATTCCCTGTTTGTTCAGACACCAGTCACTACTCGAAGCCCTGCAGAGACTTGCTACCTGTGCGCTAAACCAGTTTCCTCCATCTGACAGCAGGATGAGAGGAGGAGCTGGCCCGGAAACCAGTTATCTCTTCCCTTCTGTCAGCTCTTGCTTGTGACCCCACAGTCTGTACTGCCATGTCCTGCCATCTGCCTGAGATTTGGGGTCTAGTGCTGGTTGAAGGCTGTTAAAATTCTCCGTTTCCCCCTTGCATGCAGAGAGGGTAATTTACAGGGAGCGCTCTGCTTGTTAATCTGCTATCACCTGTGAACTGCAAACATCAGACAGCAACAGCCATTATGCTAATTGGGGATAAACAAGTCACCACAACATTGTATCAATTGCAGCCAATGCTGTCAGAGAAATTAAAAGTGTCTTGGGAATCTTTGCAAATGGGTTGAACGCTCCTTCACTCCATTATCTGTGATGTGGCAGCGGAAACTCCAGTGGATCATTTTATGGCATTAGTTGAAATCTTTTGCTTGAAAAAAGATTTTTGATGAAAATTGCCTTTTCTTAGAATAAAAAAAGGTTTGTTCTTGTGACATTTTCTGGTTTTTTTTCTCAATGAAAAAATTATATATATTGGACATTGAAAATTATTAAAAACTGAAAAACAGTCATGAATTTTTAAAAAAAAATGTTTTATTTTGTTATGAAATTTTTCTTGGAAAATCTTTGCCATTATCTGACCAATTCTGTTAGTTTCTAATACCCGTTAAGCCCTGTGTGACAGTAGGGGGAAGGGATAGCTCAGTGGTTTGAGCATTGGCCTGCTAAACCCAGGGTTGTGAGTTCAATCCTTGAGGGGGCCATTTAGGGATCTGGGGCAAAAATTGGTGATTGTGCCTGCTTTGAGCAGGGGGTTGGACTAGATGATCTCCTGAGGTCCCTTCCAACCCTGATATTCTATGATTCTATGATTCTATACCCCTCTACCCATCTCAAAGCACTTTTCAAACAGTAATTAATTCAATCCCACAACCCTCTGCAGAATAGATGAGTATCATCATAACCCACTTTGCAGATGAAGGAAAGAGATAGCACAGGGAAGTAAGCGAGTTGGGATGTTGATCCTGCGCCCATTGAGACAATGGTAAAACTCTCATTGGCTTTAACAGGAGCAGGCTTTGGCCCTAGCCCAAGGGCACTCAGCAAGCCAATGGCAACCTGGGAATAGAACCCAGGGGTCCTGACACCTAGTAGCCTCCTGTACCTCAGTGAACACCACTTGCTTTCAGCCAAAGGAACCCAGGTGTCCTGATTCCCACTTAGCTGCTCTAGGCACAAGACCACAGTCCCCTCTCAGAGTCAGGGATAGAAACCAGGAATCCTGATTCCTAGTCCCCTGGTTTAAATACTTCTGCCTCTTTGGGTCCATCCCAGTATCTGCTCAACTCTGCTAGTGGTGCCAATGACTACAGACTTTTTAACCCCCAAGTCACTTAGGCTTGCGCTGAACAGAGTTAGACAACATGCCAGTAAAAACACTGACGGCTGGAGCTGATCTGGTGATAATGGGGGAAAAAGAGCTAGCGTACGTAGAACCACAGTCCTTCTCTCCAGCATTCCCTGACACGTTCCCTGACCTACAGTGATCCTCCCGTACAAGTCACCCATGGTGCACTGCAGTCATGTTGAAAAGGAGGACTTGTGGCACCTTAGAGACTAACAAATTTATTAGAGCATAAGCTTTCGTGAGCTACAGCACACTTCATCGGATGCATGAAGTGAGCTGTAGCTCACGAAAACTTATGCTCTAATAAATTTGTTAGTCTCTAAGGTGCTACAAGTACTCCTTTTCTTTTTGCGAATACAGACTAACACGGCTGCTACTCTGAAACCTGCAGTCATGTTGGTACATGTGTAGCTGAGCTCTTTGAAAGTGCTTATGGAAGGAGCTCGCAAATGATACTTTGCTGCCTTGGTTTTGCTGAATATTTTAAAAATATACGAATAATTATTGGTTTCCCATTTCCTGCCGGAGGCTTTAGGAGCTTGGTCAAGAGGGCAGATTTTAGACTGTCTATTCCTCTGATGGGCATTGTTGCCACCTTGTTGCAGTGGCCAATATGTTCTGTTTTTGTTCTGTTTTGTTGCTGCCGCGTGGGGGGGAAGATGGAACTTTTCCAAATCCTAAGTGTGCAGTTTGTCTGTGTTGATTCCCTTTACCAACGATCCCTTTGCTGCAGAGAATGATGTTCTCCACCCACGTGGCTATTAAAATACATTGCTTCTTAAAAACACATAAAGCCACCTTCATTTAGGGATACACCCAGCTTCAATGAGCCAGATCCTTAGCTGCAATCAATCAGCATTGCTTGGTTGAAAGCATCAGCCACTTTTCAGAGGAGATGCATTTATTTGTCAGTTATTGAAGATAATGGAATGAGGCTAAGAATCTGGCTATAAAGAGTTGCAGTTTCATTACCCAGGTCTTGCACGTACCATAAGTCTCCCCATGTGGCTTCTATACAGTCTCTTAATTTATATCTCTTGGGTGCATTCATAGCCTTGCACCTCCTTCAGCGAGTTTACTTTCCCTTGCCTTTCTGTACTGTTCTTTCGCAGAAAAGGATCTGTGGATTACAGTGGACAAGAAGCAGGACATGAGTCAGCAGTGTGCCCTTGTTGCCAAGAAGGCCAATGGCATATCGGGCTGCAGTAGTAGGAGCATTGCCAGCAGATCGAGGGAAGTGATTATTCCCCTCTATTGGGCACTGGTGAGGCCACACCTGGAGTATTGCATCCAGTTTTGGTCCCCCCACTACAGAAGGGATGAGACAAATTGGAGAGGTTTCAGAGTAGCAGCCGTGTTAGTCTGTATTCGCAAAAAGAAAAGGAGGACTTGTGGCACCTTAGAGACTAACAAATTTATTAGAGCGTAAGCTTTCGTGAGCTACAGCTCACTTCCGATGAAGTGAGCTGTAGCTCACGAAAGCTTATGCTCTAATAAATTTGTTAGTCTCTAAGGTGCCACAAGTACTCCTTTTCTTTTTACAAATTGGAGAGAGTCCAGCGGAGGGCAACGAAAATGATTCGGGGGCTGGGGCACATGACTTACAAGGAGAGGCTGAGGGAACTGGGGTAATTTAGTTTGCAGAAGAGAAGAGTGAGGGAGGATTTGATAGCAGCCTTCAGCTACATGAAGGGGGGTTCCAAAGAGGATGGAGCTGATGGGCAGGATCCCCTGGGAGAATAACATGAAGGGGAAAGGAGTCCAGGAGACCTGGCTGTATTTTAAAGAATCCTTATTGAGGTTACAGGGACAAACCATCCTGATGTGTAGAAAGAATAGTAAATATGGCAGGCGACCAGCTTGGCTTAACAGTGAAATCCTTGCTGATCTTAAACACAAAAAAGAAGCTTACAAGAAGTGGAAGATTGGACAAATGACCAGGGAAGAGTATAAAAATATTGCTCGGGCATTCAGGAGTGAAATTAGGAAGGCCAAATCACACCTGGAGTTGCAGCTAGCAAGAGATGTTAAGAGTAACAAGAAGGGTTTCTTCAGGTATGTTAGCAACTAGAAGAAAGTCAAGGATAGTCTGGGCCCTTTACTGAATGAGGGAGGCAATCTAGTGACAGAGGATGTGGAAAAAGCTAATGTACTCAATGCTTTTTTTTGCCTCTGTCTTCACGAACAAGGTCAGCTCCCAGACTGCTGCACTGGGCAGCACAGCATGGGGAGGAGGTGACCAGCCCTCTGGGGAGAAAGAAGTGGTTTGGGACTATTTAGAAAAGCTGGACGAGCACAAGTCCATAGGGCCGGATGCGCTGCATCCGAGAGTGCTAAAGGAGTTGGCGGATGTGATTGCAGAGCCATTGGCCATTATCTTTGAAAACTCATGGCGATCGGGGGAAGTCCCGGACGACTGGAAAAAGGCTAATGTAGTGCCCATCTTTAAAAAGGAAAGGAGGAGGATCCGGGGAACTACAGGCCAGTCAGCCTCACCTCAGTTCCTGGAAAAATCATGGAGCAGGTCCTCAAGGAAGCACTTAGAGGAGACGAAAGTGATTAGGAACAGTCAGCATGGATTCACCAAGGGCAAGTCATGCCTGACTAACCTAATTGCCATTTATGACGAGATAACTGGCTCTGTGGATGAGGGGAAAGCAGTGGACGTGTTGTTCCTTGATTTTAGCAAAGCTTTTGAAACGGTCTCCCACAGTATTCTTGCCAGTAAGTTAAAGAAGTATGGGCTGGATGAATGGACTATAAGGTAAGATAGAAAGTTGGCTAGATTGTCGGGCTCAACAGGTTTGTCAATGGCTCCATGTCTAGTTGGCAGCCGGTATCAAGTGGAGTGCCCCAAGGGTCGGTCCTCGGGCCGGTTTTGTTCAATATCTTCCTAAATGATCTGGAGGATGGTGTGGATTGCACCCTCAGCAAGTTTGCAGATGACACTAAACTGGGAGGAGAGGTAGATACGCTGGAGGGTAGGGATAGGATACAGAGGGACCTAGACAAATTAGAGGATTGGGCCAAAAGAAATCTCATGAGGTTCAACAAGGACAAGTGCAGAGTCCTGCACTTAGGACGGAAGAATCCCATGCACCACTACACACTGGGACCGAATGGCTTGGCAGCAGTTCTGTAGAAAGGGACCTAGGAGTTACAGTGGACGAGAAGCTGGATATGAGTCAACAGTGTGCCCTTGTTGCCAAGAAGGCCAATGGCATTTTGGGATGTATAAGTAGGGGAATTGCCAGCAGATCGAGGGATGTGATTGTTCCTCTCTATTCGACATTGGTGAGGCCTCATCTGGAGTACCGTGTCCAGTTTTGGGCCCCACACTACAAGAAGGATGTGGAAAAATTGGAAAGAGTCCAGTGGAGGACAACAAAAATGATTAGGGGACTGGAACACATGACTTATGAGGAGAGGCTGAGGGAACTGGGATTGTTTAGTCTGCAGAAGAGAAGAATGGGGGGGGATTTGATAGCTGCTTTCAACTACCTGAAAGGGGGTTCCAAAGAGGATGGATCTAGACTGTTCTCAGTGGTAGCGGATGACAGAACAAGGAGGAATGGTCTCAAGTTGCAGTGGGGGAGGTCTAGGTTGGATATTAGGAAAAACTTTTTCACTAGGAGGGTGGTGAAGCACTGGAATGGGTTACCTAGGGAGGTGGTGGAATCTCCTTCCTTAGAAGTTTTTAAGGTCAGGCTTGACAAAGCTCTGGCTGGGATGATTTAATTGGGGATTGGTCCTGCTTTGAGCAGGGGTTGGACTAGATGACCTCCTGAGGTCCCTTCCAACCCTGATATTCTATGATTCTATGTTCTCTGTGGTGGCAGTGACAGAACAAGAAGCAATGGTCTCAAGTTGCAGTGGGGGAGGTCTAGGTTGGATATTAGGAAACACTATTTCACTAGGAGGGTGGTGAAGCACTGGAATGGGTTACCTAAAGAGGTGGTGGAATCTCCATCCTTAGAGGTTTTTAAGGCCCAGCTTGACAAAACCTTGGCTGGGATGATTTAGTTGGGGTTGGTCCTGCTTTCAGCAGGGGATTGGACTAGATGACCTCCTGAGGTCTCTTCCAACCCTAATATACGACGATTCTTGGGACTACCTAAGCGAGGGTATTGTCCATTAATGTATTTGAGAGTCAGAACTCCTGCAATCCCTAATCTTCCCCTTGCAGGTTCTGACATGTTCCGTAGAAGCTCTATTTTTTTTATTATCTTGTAATTATTATTATTATTTTTGCACTACTCCATTGCCTCCTTGCCCACATAAATGGATAGCCAATCCAAATATTGCACAGTTCATAGCCAGGTTCCTTCTTCTAGCTGCATGAGGCAGTGTGACACAGTGGGTAGAGTGCCAGACTGGCAGCCCAGACACTTGAGTTCTTCACCCCAGGCCTGCTCTGTGACTCTGGCAAGTCACCCTTTGTGTGTCTCGTTCTGCTCTGCTGTAAACTAGGGAGAAAACCCACCCTTCTGGGGGAAGTGTGTTGAGATACTGGAGACTTCACAGCACCGGTGCTGCGGTAAGATCTCTCGTGTAGCCGCTCTATGCTGATGGGAGAGAGCTCTCCTGTTGACATAATTCAACAGCCCCAGTGAGCGGCAGTAGCTATGTCAGCGGGAGAAGCTCTCCCACCGACATAGTGCTGTCCACACTGCCACTTCTGCCACTGAAACATATGTTGCTCAGGGTGTGTGTGTGTGTGTGTTTCACACCCCTGAGCAGCATAAGTTTTGCTGACATAAGTGGTAGTGGAGACGTGGTAGTGTAGAACATCATTGTTCTGTATCTGGGTCAAAGCTGTGATCGCTAGAGACTGGCCTGAACCATGAGGTCCAGAGCCAAAGGTCTCCAAGTTTTGTTCAGAGCTGGGGGGTTGGTGCAGCCATTGTAAAAGGGGGGCAGGTACCACATTCATCTCTGGGTTGGGATCTGATTCTAGCCCAATATTCAGAAGGCTTTTGGTTTTCTCTAGTTACTCTAATTGTCCTGCCTCATTTTCATAATTAAAGATATAATTAAAGATGTTCAATTGCATCAAAGCAGGGACTGGGCATCACCTTTCCTTACATGTTAACTGATCCTGTCAGCTTCCTTTTCATTTTTATTACTCTCTCCTCTACCTTTTCCTTGGTGCCAGAAAATGCTGGTGAGCTAGAAATGCAGGAGGAGGTGGCTTATTTCATTAAGTCCTATGATTCTGTCCTCCTCATTCCACTGTGCTGGCTCCTTTCCCTTTCAATGATTCTAACATGGACTGTGGCTGCCCATTGATTGCATTGTAGAGGGAAGGGCAAGACACTGCCTCATGCAGTCTGCAGCTCCCCGTTAATGGACCTGGCCCATGGTGCTAAGCACTGTGCAAACACAGAACACAGAGATGGATGGTCCCTGCCCCAAAGAGCCTGCAGTCTACTTACGTCTTTCGACTCTGGGCTCTTAAAGGAACAAGATAAATGACCTAAACCCCCTGCTCCAGACCTGCACAGGGTGTTTCAGTGAAAGACTGGCTCCCAAGGCAGACAGTTGAGCCAAATTCCTGTAACTGAACTGAATCGCCATTCCAGGGCTGGCTGGCTGAGTTCTGATGGTGTATCTCTGAGATGCAGCCCCTAGGGTTTGCATGTGGATTCCATCTACACAGCGAAGAGGAGAGCTTAGATGGCTTTTCCAGGGGAAGGGAATGGAGGGAGGAGGAAAAAGCCATCTGCCAAGCCAATCGTTAAGTCTGGGGAATTCTTTCTCAGCCTCCTTTGGCCAGAAACCATCCTGTTTCTTTTTAGCACTGTTTTTTTCCCTCTGTGGCAATGCAAGTTATATCCTTTAAAGATTAGGTTGCTCCCATGGCCCCCCTGTGTGCAGCATACAGCACAGGCTTTGTTTACCCTGGTGATTCCAGCTATCAGTAGCCAGTCACTCACTAGTGCAGAAGTGCAAGCCCAGAGTATGTATTATCCAGTCAAATGGCTGTGGGCACTGTTCCCTCTAAGCTGTGCGCGTGCCTGCGCACCCGGCGAAACACTGCGCGCATAACAATTTGCACAGAAACACAACAATTTGCACAGAAGAAATTTTTTGCGCACACGGCCTGTCAAAAATAAGAGGGAACATTGGTGGTGGGGCAAGTCTGCTTGATGAAATAGGAAGGAGGCTAGAGCTGGGCAAGGGGAGCGAGAGGAGCAGAGAGAAGGACCAGTTGTGTGATAACAGCAGAAACGAGTCCATGAAGGGTTTTAAACACAAGAAGGATAATTCTGAACTGGCTTCTGGTCTATTTAAATTGTAGGCTGCTCTGGGCAAGGACTGCCTGGTTTGACCATGCCCAGCACAGTGGGGTCCCATTCTTGGTTGGTCCCTAGGCGCTACCGTAATAAACATGATTAATAGTAATAATGGGATTTCAGAAGCTGGATACTGGGATTCCCTCATCTCCTTTCTCCTACCACATGTGCTAGGTGTCCCCATTCCGTGCATCCCGAACTCTGCTGTCACGTTCTGGCTGTGGCTTCCATTCTAGGTGTGTTCTACACAGAGGATTGACTGGCATTATCTGCTTGCATGGCGCAGTGCGGTTCTTAACTACCCAGAGCTCTACTGTGATGCCTGGAGAGCTTGTTGCTGTAGAATTGCCTTTGTAACCAGGAGGACGGATACTCCATCTTCTCTGAGAGTCAAATTCCACTCATACACCGAGCACTGGGCCAGGACTACGTCTATGCACGAGGCAAGGCCCAATCTGAGGGCTTAAGTAGGACTAAAGTGGTGCCTAGCCTTGTGGGTACTCTGCTCAGGGGTGAATTTCATTGGACACATGGGGAGAAATCTTCTGGGCCTTCCTTACCCAGGCGACACTCCCAGTGGTTGTAGTGAGATTTGGCTGAACGAGGGCCGTGCCGCAAGCTCAGGGGTTGGCTTGCAGCTCCTGATGGACCCGAACCAAACCACTGGATCAGATCCCAGATCTGAACAATGCGCTTGGGCCACTAATCTTTATACCAGGACAGCCCCAAACTTAGCTCCAAACTTAAAATGCGAGTAAAATCTGAATCCAGACTTTGCAGCTTGAGCCCCATCTACCCTTTGAACGTTGGACCCCCTCCTCCAAATCGGGCACAGGGCCCCCACCCCATCCTCTGAGGGCCTCCGTTGTGACTCTGGGGCTGTTGTCCGCAGTGGCCATCATGCGAAGGAGCTGAATCCAGGTTCACTGTGGGGAAGGAGGGAGGCAGAGGCCGTGTTTGCACCAGTGATCTCTCAGTTGTACCATATGGTTTATATTCTCTTTGGCAGAGGAAGCTGAGGTTATTTGAGTATCCCTTGGCCGTAGACTGGTGTGTGTGTGGAGACACAAAAAAGGGAGGGTACAAAGAGGGAACTTGCAAAAGAAGCTTCAGGTTAAAACAATGTATGTAATAATAATTAATAAAAAAAAGTCCCGAGGCCTGTTGTATCCAAACCAGATGTCTGAGCGTCACTGCTGCCAGCAGAGCTGGTGAACCGGCACAATTGTGGGGCACAGAGCACCGGCGGGTGCTCCAGCTTCATCAATCTTCTTTGTTGCTGCTTTCCCTGCACGCACTGTGTTTTTATTTAAAAAAAGAGAGTGGGGGGGAAGGAAGGAGAGGAAAAGCCAGCTACATTCTTTCGGAGGTGCATCTGAGGTGGAGATTAACTCCTCACTTTTCCTGTCCTGGGATTCAGGGGAGGCTGGGCAAGAGGAGAAATGGAGAGAGAATCTGCCTTAGTTATCCCTGGATTGAAGCCGCACTTTGCTCCAGTAGTGTGTTTTCTGAGATCGGTTATCTGGGATTATGACATGGCCTGTGCACAAGAGAATCCATGGGCAGGTCCCGGGACACCAAATACTGTCACCCCCCTCGCCTGCCCCATTCGTTTACAATGGTTATCAGTGTCCCTTGTGAGCTGGCAAATGTGCCCCGACCCAAACCTGCAGGATACTCTGCAGCTGCTGTGCAGCTAAGGAAATACGGTTGATCTGAGCTCAGTTTACTGGCGGCAATGAGAACCCAACAGACTAGAGCGTGTGCACTGGGCTTCTAACTCACCGAGCTACAGAGTGGAATTCTCTGCCCTGTGATTTATCGCAGTGTTCCTGTCTGGCCCTGGACTCTCTGTATCCATGAGGCACCCTCTGAGCTGCACGTCCAGGAGCCTGATCCTGCGTTGTCCACTTTGTGCAATCATTTGCACCAGTGCCAAGTGACTGTAAGATGCCAGTTCTGAAGGATAGCATTTGACACCCTGTTGTGCTGGTGTAAATATGACTGCACAGGGCAATAGAGAATCGGGTCTCCAGTCTTTTGCCCTGCCTCCTTACTCTTGTCAGAAGGTCCAGTGGAATGTTCTGAAATAATAACCCTGGAGAATAAATATACGCTGGCAGTATCGCTAATGTCAAGCCTTTATAAATCATGAGCTGTGTCCCAAAAATCATGGAACTGGCTTACAAATCATGAGATATGGGGCTGGGGGGGGGGACCCAGCAACTGTTGAGTTCTTTTTCTTTACCTCCTCATGTCTGGGCCTTTAGAGTGCCTTTGGGTCCTGGTTTCAAGCTTTTCTCGGCAACCATAAGTGCTAGAAACTTCCTCCTTTTTTTTTAATGAAAGTGGAGATTCTCACCTAACCATGTTCATCTGTGGTCAGAAAGTGCCTTGAGAAACACACCAAATATAGTGAGACTCCGTGACAGAATCACAAGAGCTGGCAGCGCTGAAGTCTTGTGATGCCTACAAGTCGTCACCAGTTGTCCGTCACTCTCCTGCCCCTTCTACTTGGACTATGATTATGGTACCATATGGGACCCTGGAACCAAGACCCCAAAGTCCCGTTTCTAGAGCATTGATTGCTCTGGCAGCTAGGTGCTGGTCTTAGCCTTCCTGGTGACAGAGGGCCAGAACAAACCCGTGCATCACTGAAACCCTGAATGTCCCCGTTTTTTACCTTCAGTGGGGCATAAGCGCTGAAAAGGCCACGTACTAGGAAATTTTACCCATAAGCATTGCAATGGGAGCTGAGCTCTTGAAAATCTGGCCCAGCAGTGGCTGCAGGACATTTGAAAACCCAGCCCTGAGTATCTGATCTTTTTCTTGATTCTTCCCAAGCTGTCAGCTTGAATAATATCCCATGACTGCAAACTCCAGGGTTCCCCTTATAAAACTCCTACCCTGGAAGGGCAGCAAAATTAAAACCTGACGATTTCTGCCCCATAACTGGCCTGTCCCCTTTTCTGTTTTCCAGCTGCCTTTCTGGGAGACATTGCATTGGACGAGGAGGATCTCAGGTTATTCCAAGTGGACCGACTTGTGGACCTCAAACGCCACACCATCGAGAAAACAGCCACCAACACCTCGGGTACAGTAGCACCTTAAGAGCGGTCGTAACTGCTCAGCTGCCAGAGCTCTTTACTCTGGTCCCTTCCAGGTGCTTCCTTTAGATGCCTCCGCACATGGGGGGTCAGAGAAGAGTGGGGTTGCCAAAGTCTTTCACAGTTACTGTTATTTGGTAAGATTACTAAGTGCCTCCCAGCCCCAAAGCAGAGGGATGTTTCTGCCCCATCTGCGGAGCTGCTGATGCTGGGGTGGTCCCCGAGGTCACATTTCTAAATGATTTCCGGCAGGTAGTGTCACATGTTGTGCTACACAATGAAACGGAGGGAGAGTCCCCAAAGCAGAAGGGATCAGCTGGCAGGGGATGGCTTGAGCCAGGGCCCCTTGAGAAGAGGGGATCATGGACTGAAATTTTCAAAGGGTCCTGATGGGAAAGTCAATGGGAGTTGAGAGCCCTGCTCCCTGAAAGCGCCTTTGAAAACTCCATCCTGTATCGTTAGCCCAATATTCGTTACTGGGGAATGCCTGGCTGCAGGATGCTGTTAGAAGGGAGACCTTGACTCAATGGTAGGGCACTGGCCTGAGAGTCGGGAGGCCCCAAGTTCCCGGCTCTGCCACTGCTATACTGTGTGACGTTGGGTGAGTCATGTCACCTGTGTGACTCAGTCTGGGAATGAGTATCGCAACACTGGCCCGTCTTCATGCAGTGCTTTGAGCTTGAGTGATGGGAAGCACAGAGGTTTATTATTCATGTCCTGGTTGTCTCTGGCAGGGCCTGTGTTGTATCTCTCTTAAAAGGAGCAAGATATAGAAGGGACCTAAGAGATTTAATTCCCCCTGCCCCCATCCATTTTACGATATCAAGCAT
Organism: Dermochelys coriacea; assembly: GCF_009764565.3. Classification (NCBI taxonomy): domain Eukaryota; kingdom Metazoa; phylum Chordata; order Testudines; family Dermochelyidae; genus Dermochelys; species Dermochelys coriacea. The sequence continues at coordinate 5,810,529 of NC_050093.1, forward strand.
CTGGATTATTTATAGTATCCATAGCTCGCAGGAGCCCAGGTCCTGGACCAAGACCCATTGTGCTGGGTGATGTACGAACGCAGAACAAAGGGATAATCCCTGCCCCCAAAGAGCTCACTGGTTTAGCCCCGAGAGCCACAGGTAGGAAGGACACTTCCCTGTCTCCAGGATTCTCTTTCCTTGTCACATTGCAATCACAGACCCTCCTGTTCTAGCTCTGTTCACCACAGGCCCTTAACTAGTGTCTTGAGCACAGGAGCCATTTGGTGCAACCCTAACATCAGGGCTCCCCAGCCGTGTTCTCCTGCCTTTCTTTCATCCTTCCCGCCCTGCACCAAAGATAAACAGAATGGCCTGGCCAGCGCTGAAGGATTGCATAGACCCTATCACCCGTCCTGTGAGAGGTAGGGGTCATTAGCCCTGCAAGCTGCCCCACTGTTAGCTCAGCTGCTAGTACTGAGACAGACTGAAAAAGGGGCAGCCACCTCTGGCATGGCTCCACTGATAATATTTGCAGGCTGCACGTCTGTTTGGGATAAGACAAAGGTACCCCAGCTCAGGGCCAGTTCCCACAGGCACCTCAGGGTAGCTGTTTAACCATTCACATTCCCCCGGAGTTCCTGGGGATCTGTCCTCCAGTCTTGCTGTCTCCCTGGTGGGGGGATCTATTAAGCTGTAGGGAGACTCTCCCCAAAGAGAAGAGCAGATGCCCCATTGCTTGGAATTGTAGTAGCTGGGCTAGGCAAAGTGCTGGGAAATAGGATGGAGGGGACAGTCCTGCTATGGGCCCTGGGGGCAATGGACCAGTCGGGAGCTAATGGGTTTTCTCCATCTGTAGTTTCTCCTACCTCATGCACCATCGTGGCTCACACAAAGTGGGCCCCATGGTCCGCTCTGGCTGAGATTCTGTAAAGTGATTAATCCTTGGGGATATCTCTGTTCTCAGGTGCCTGGCCCAAAACCATCCAAAGGGGCCTGACTTTCAGACGGTGCTGAGCACCCGCCCTCTGGTGACATGACCCCTTTAAGACATCTTGAATTGGGCATCGAAAATCACTCTGGAAAATCTCTTCCTATGAACCAGTCGGGGTCCCAGGGCAGAGCTAGGGACACAGCATAATCCCAGTGCCTAAGCCCTTCCCACAGACCTGGGGACGGATCTGTGGCAACTCGCTCTCCTTTGACTCCTGTCCTGGATATTGTCCGTTGCGAAATCAGCAAGCCCCATGCACTCTTTGCCAGGGGGCCCATCTGTGCGGCCTTGGCCATGCCATGTCCCATCACAACCCCAGCCCATCCCGACAGGCAGCATCTTCCATGAGCCCTTTGATGGCAGCATTCCAGACTGTCTGGAGACCAAGAACTTGGTGCGCCCCGGCTGCTTTTATTTCATTTTCTTACAGAGAGAGGAAAAATTTTGGAACGGCTGTGATTCCCAAGCCAAGCACACATCACTTGAGATCCTGGGGGCACTAGCTGGCCTCTGCTCTGCCCCATTCTAATCCAGCTCAAGAGGGACCACTGTCTCCTCGGCACTGTAGAGAACTGGTGGCTTTGGCAAAGGCCATACTAGATGAGTAATTAGTCCATTCTGCCTGTAATCTGGGCTAGCGGGGAGATCACATCCTGACTTTCCACTGTGAAGTCCTGGGTTCAAGTGTGATGTAGACTCGTTCCTGCGATGAGTTTGGTGGTCTCATCTTAATCCCTGTTATCATGACCGTCAAACTGGGCCTTGGATTCATCACCCCAAAACAGATGTAACGGAGCATGGATTATTGATCGGTCTGGTGTGTTGGGTTCGCTGGGCCAGGTCCATCGCTGGCGTCACTGAAGTCAGTGGTGTTACACCAGGGAGGAATTGGGGACAGTCAGGTCACCACGGTTCCATGGTCACATCCCCTGCCTTCGCTGCCCTCCTGTCCCCAGGAATCAGCACCAACAGCACCAGCCTGAAGTCCAGGAGGCAGCGGAAGAGACAATGGAGGCAGGGCCGGGAGCGGTCTCGAAGCCGCCGGGCAGCCACTTCCCGTCATGAGAGGGTGTGGCCGGATGGGGTCATTCCCTATGTGATCAGCGGGAACTTCAGTGGTGAGTGGGGGTGATCGGCATGTGCTGGGCCCGCCGGCTCGTACGCTGGGAGCGCGTTTCATTGCCAAGCTGTTTTCCTTTCTCGTTATCTATTGCTGAGGAGAGAAGGGCTCCAATGTGGCAGCAGCGCAGTCCAGTGGTTAGAGCAGGGGATTGGGAGTCAGGACCCCGGAGTTCTATTCCCAGCTCTGCCCTCAACTTGCTGTGGGACTTTATATAAGTGGCTTCCCCTCTATGAGCGTCAGTTTCCCTCTCTGTTAAAATGGGGATGGGGATGACTAAGGCCCTACCAAATTCAGTCATAGGATTTTAAAAAAAACATGATTTCAGATATTTAAGTATTTCATGCTGTTGTAACTGCCGGGATCCTGACCCAAAAGGAGTCGGGGGGTGAGGGGGACAAGATTATTGTAGTGAGGTTGTGGTATTCCAACCCTTACTTCTGCGATGCTACTGGCAGCGCTGCTGCCTTCAGAGCTGGGTGGCTGGCCAGAAGCTGCCTTTCTCCAGCCACCCAGGTCTGAAGGCAGCACAGAAGTAAGGCAGGCAATACTGCGACCCCCTGCAATAACCTTGCAAACCCCCCACCCTCGTTGACCTCCTTTTGGGTTGGGACCAATGTTCCCCTCTAATTTTTGACAGGCCGTGGGCGCAAAAAAATTTTTCTGTGCAAATTTTTGACAGGCCGTGTGCACAAAAAATGTCTTCTCTGCAAATTTTTGTGCGTGCGGTGTTTCGCCGTGTACACGGGGTTTAGGATCTGTGTGCGCACGCACATGCACACAGCTTAGAGGGAACAGTGGTTGGGACCCCCAGTTTGAGAAATGCTGGTGAAATCTGTATGGTTTAGGGTAAAAGCACACAAAAGACCAGATTTCACAGGGGAGACCAGATTTCACGGTCCATGATGCATTTATCACGGTCGAGAATTTGGTAAGGCCCTAATGGTGACTCTTACCTCCCTTGGTAAGAGACCTGTGGATTGTGCATGCAACTGCTTCCACTGAGAACAACAGGAACTGATGGGTGCTGGGCCCCTTTGAAAATCTGGCTGTGCAGGGCCATGTAAGAGTGAAAGATCATTGCTCATTCCAGCACGTTGCTCTGCCAGGTACTGTAGGACTCTGTGACAGGTCTGGCTCAGCCGTAGTCCTGTGCTGCCCCTCACCCACCTCAGCAGGGCCAATGGTGATTATTTATTATTACAGAATGTGGGCTCTCTAGTTACGAACCATGGCCCCCTGGTGCTAGGCACTGTACAACTCGAGAACAAAAATCCCATGGGGCTTAGAGTCTAAGGAGCTGAACTCCTGGTCTCCTCCTGCCTCTCTTGCAGGCAGCCAGCGGGCGATTTTCCGGCAGGCCATGCGCCACTGGGAGAAGCACACCTGCGTCACGTTCTTGGAGCGCAATGCTGAAGAGAGCTATATTGTGTTCACGCACAGGCCATGTGGGTGAGTGGGGCTGAGGCTGCTGCCGGGCGGGAGGTGGTTCTCGCTCACCAGAGCCCAGGGGGACATTGTGCACTGGACAGAATCACCCATACTGGGAACTAAGGCTGAGATTTACAAAGTAGTCCAGGGGAGTTAGGTACCTACTTGACTTTGAAATTCAGTAGGAGCTGTGCACCTTATTCCCATAGGGCCCCTTTGGAAACCCTAACAACAAGTGGGGCAACATTGCCGAGTGATTAAAGCACAGCCATGGGAATTCGACCTGTCCTCTAATCCGCTTCTGACTTGCTGGGTGACCTTGGGCACATCACTTTGCCTCCTGGGACCTCAGTTTCTACATCTGCCCAGCGATGATAACAGTGCGGGCCTGCCCCCACAGGGGACTGGGAGGACTCGTTTTGTAAAATGCTTTGAGATCCTCAGATGGAAGGGGTGAAAGGAGCCTTGGCTTAAGAACTATGATTTTAATTATAAAGGACATTGGCAAATTGGAATTCAGAGGAAAGGTGGCAGAAAATTATGATGAGCCAAGTTTGAAATGTGGGTGCCTGGCTTTGCAGTGGATACAAAGGGCCTGACTCTCCTCTCACTCTGGTGTAACTCTGCTGAAGTCAAGTAGCTATGTGGTGTAAAAGTGAGGAGAGAATCAGGCCTCCAAGTTTCATGCAGCCCATGAAAATTTTATTCTTTTCATTACAGTAAGGCCTAGAAGCCCACGATCTGTGTTGGGGCCCCATTGTGCTGGGTGCTGTCCATGCACATAGTGAGAGTCAGTTCCTGCCCTCAAGAGCTTACAATCAAAATAGACAGGACTAGACAAAAATTAGGAGGGTAAACTGAGGCATAGAGCAGGGCAGTGACTTGGCCGAGATCAGGCAGCAGCTCAGTGGCAGAGCCAGGGATAGAACGCAGCTCTCTGGAGTCCCGCTCTAGTACCTTAACAACTGGACTTTGCTGCTTATCTGACTCCCCTTCATTTGAAAGAGCAGGTCCATAATATAGAGCAGGTCCATTGCATGCTCTGGGGGCCAATCCTGCAGCCCTTGCCTACCCAGACGGTCTCATTAAAGTTAACAGGTCTTCTCGCTGCAGGCTCAGGTCCCGTGCTAGAAGCAGACCACATGTGCCATTCCGGTGCAGTCCCGTCTGTCGCGGTCACTGCTTGTGATCATTCAGCTGTTACACAGCGATCCTTTCCAGAGGGCAGAGTGTGTCAGTGTTGTGCTCAAGCACCAGGCTGCGGGGGGGAGGTTCAGGCTCTAGGGCAGATGTGGCAGGGATCCATTTGCTCAGAGGTAGGGGTGGACTCCTCCCCTGTGTGATGACACTCAGCTGCCGGTGAACAGAGTGGTGGCTTGTGGGGCACTAATTAGACCCACTTAGGTATCTTGGCATTGAAACTCTGCCTAGCAGAATTTGCTCTGCCCTAACTCAATAGAAACTTTGGTCCTGATCCTGAAATAAATGGAACTTAGGCACTTGAATGACTTTGAGGATCTAGCCCTTTGTGCCTGATTTGGGAATTTCTTTTTTAAGGAGTTGGGTGCAAAGATCCTTTCAATATAGCACTACAAATTGGGGTTGCCCAAGTTGGCCCTCCTAGCAGGATAAGAGGAAACACTTTGTCACACAGTCACGCTGTGGAACTCATTGCCACATGATATAGTTGGGGCCAAGAGTTTAGCAAGTTGCAAAAAGAAGGATTGGGGATTTTTATGTGGATAATAAGACTAATCAGAGTCCTAGTAGTAAGAAAAAAATAAAACAAGAGCTTGGAAAGAGAGAGAAATCTTCATGCTTCAGGGCATGTACCAATCTCTAACTAATGAAGGTCAGAAAGAAACTTTTCTTGGAGGGCAGGTTATCCCACATTGGCCTTTTGCAGTTTCGTGCACCATCCTCTGAAACACCTGGTGCTGGTCACTGTTGGAGACAACGCTCTTGGCTAGGTGGAGCCCTGCTTTGACCCAGTCCCTATGTTCACAGACCCGTTTGTGCACAGTGTGCATATGCCTGCAAATTAGAAACTTTGGTAGAATAATGAGGATGGATTCAGACAACCCAGTCTGATTGTGCTGGTGAAGCAGCAGTGAAAAGTAGGTGGGGGATGTGATAGTTGTCCACATAGTCAGCGAGGAAGGAGGAGAGCCCTTGGGGTGGGGGCTGAAATAGGATAAAATTAAGCAAGGGGAAAGGCAGGCTGACTCTGAGCAAATATTTCCTGACAAGGAGAAGTATCAGGCTGTGGAACAGCCTCCCTGGGGAACTGATGGATTCTGCAGGCCTTCAGCTAGCCTACTGCAGGGATCAATCCTGGGCTGGCCAGGCTGGTTAGACAGGACGGGGCCAACCTGCTTTGTTCCATCTCCACATCAAGGCAGAAGGCAACTCTAGCTGGAAGGAGGGCTGCTCCCTGGCATGGCAGGAGCTGCGTGTTCTCAGCAGGTGCGGTGAGCTGGGGAGGCAGCTTTTGCTGGGAGCTCCCCAGCCCAAGTGCTGGAGCCGCATGAAAGCCGCCTTCTCCTCCCCGTACCTGCACCTGCGTGTGGTACAAATGCAATAAAGCAGGGTTATTAATTAATCCTCTGGTTTAGCGGAGTCAATCCACGGAGGAGCCATGGACCCACCCTCTTCCCACAGCCAGCCAGTAACAGCCAGGAGCCCTGCTCATTCCCTGGGAATGAAGCCTCTTGGTAGGAGACTAGCAGGGACTTGGTGCACTGCAGAGGTGGAGGAGCAGGAGTGATGAACTCGGTCGTGCTCTGGAGCAGCCCCTATTGGCCAGCATAAGTAGCAATGCCAAAGCATGACACTCTCGAGGTCCCTTCCAGTCCTAGGATTCTTTCATCCCTCCGTTAAGTGACAGCGGGTTCAGCTTCTTGGTTGCTTGCTTTGTTCAGATCCAGTTCTTCCTCTTCCACCTCAGCCGTGCCTAGCCATAGAATAAGGTGCGCTATTGAATGAAACAGCTGGATTCACTAGAAGCCTGCACACTGAGCTGAGAGTACTATCACCTGAGACGAGGTGCCCAGTACCTCACCGGATCAGGCCCTAAAGGATACATTTTACCTTGATTTGCTGTCAGCACATTCAGGCCTCCAAAAGTCTTGGGGAGGAGAAAGCGCCTCTCTCTGGCTACTCAGCCTGGTGCGGCTTTGGCTGACTCCACAAGTCTTTAAGGAGAGGTGTAGACAAAAACAGGGCATTCCCAGCGGATCCACCTCTAATTGCAGGGGAGAGAGAGAGACATGTGACAAAGTGCAAGATGTTAGAACCATCACCCAGGAAACGTCCACGCATCCTGAGCCAGGGGGCCAGATTCTGACCCTTTTGGAAACTGGCCAACTCCTGCTGAAGGCAATGAGTATCTCTCCATTGACTTTAATGGGTGTATAGACCAGGGTGCGCCATTGATTTCAGGGGAGCTAGATCAGTCTGGTCCACAGAGTGCAGCGTTCTCCTCGTGGGCCCCAAGTGGCAGCAGCATCCTGGGGTTCGGTTCAGAGCAGCAACCAGCAGCTTGGACGCTCATGCAGACCTCGTCGGAGCTCTCGGAGCCTCTGGCGTCTGGCCAAGGAGCCTTCCTGGTGGTATTTTGGCTCTACTAGTTCCAGTCCTGGCCAGAGCGCAGAGCTACAGAAAGGAAAGACAATTGTTCTTAGGAGTTAACCCCAAACTGGTCCCAGGCAAAGATCCAGGCCAGGTCTTTCTCCATCCAAATTGGTTCCCCCATCCCCACCTGGGGCAGCTTCTCCCCCCGCCCCCTCCTTGCTGGTGACATTCACTTTTCCAGCTTCCACTTTTCCATCCACAGGCAGCTGCAGCCTCTCAGCCCAGTGGGATGTGCTAAGCCTTCCCAGTTTCCGACTAGACCCTTCTCGAGTTAAAGTCACACAGGGTTTTGTTTAAATAAAACCTGGGCAGGCCATTAAAAGTTTCCAGAGAGTAATGCTTTTCCATATGCGCTGCCTCTTGTGGAGACTTTACAGCGCTAACACTTATGGCCCTGCTGATTTTCAAACGATTCGAAGGGTCATAATTTCCCCATGGTCAGAGGGGGACGCTCCCTTCTCCACCCAGCTCTCAGACGTGCTTCGGTCATGGGAGGAGGAGGTGGGGTGTCCCCGCGAGCACAGGTTACTCCAGACCTTCCATCATGTGATTGCAGACACCTGCTCATCTAGGATGATGGATGGAACCCGAACTCTAACTCCAGGCCACTTAGCGCCAGGGGAAGAGCATAGCCTTAAGACCATTAACCCTTTGGAGACTGGCATATCGGCACCTCCCCCTGAGCACTGCCCTCGGAAATGGCAGTGATCGAAGGGTTAAGGAGAGTTGCTGATGGGCTGGCTGATTTCTTGTTCTTGCTACGCATGGGGTTCGATGGGGCTCTTATTCGCCCTTTCCACCCACTCCAGGTGCTGCTCCTATGTGGGCCACAGAGGAGGGGGACCCCAGGCCATCTCCATTGGCAAAAACTGTGACAAGTTCGGCATCGTGGTTCACGAGCTGGGTCATGTCATCGGCTTCTGGCACGAGCACACGCGTCCGGACCGGGATGACCACGTGTCCATCGTCCGGGAGAACATCCAACCAGGTAAAGGCCCCTGCACTCCTCTCCACTGCCATCTTCCTCTGTCCTCCCTTTCCCTTCGTCCCCAAGCCCGGCACCCTCAAGGATGCAACTGGGAAGTAGCTGGCAGTAATCAGTCCATGCTCAAGGGGAGAAAGCGAGACCAAGGACGTGCGTGGCTTATCCAGGTTCTCCTTCTCCACCCACTGCTGCCTCCCTTGCTTTATTCATGCCTCTGTCTCCCCCGGTTTCCGCAGGGCAGGAGTATAACTTCTTGAAGATGGAGCCCGAAGAGGTGGAGTCCCTGGGCGAGACATATGATTTCGACAGCATCATGCACTATGCCAGGAACACCTTCTCCAGGTAAGAGTCCGAGGAGATGTTGCTTCATTCACTTGCTCAGCCCATGTGCACACACCTGGCCTCTCCCACCGGAGTTTCTTCGTGAAAGCCACGCCTTGGGCCCGAGCCCTCTCTAGTGCCCTATGGACCTGCCACAGGGATGAGCCTCGCCCACTGCGTGAGACATAGCAGGCTAGGATGAGATTCCCAGCCGGGCGCTCTCTGCTGGCTTGTTGGCCAGTTCAGGTTAGGATAATTGTTCCTGTTGCCCTGGGAAGAGGCCTGAGGGGACCAGATGTCTTTCTTGGAGGATGGGGGTTAAAGAAGCCAGGGGATGTAATAGGGAGGGAATTTGCAGGAGGAGGCAGAGAAAATTCCTTGACTCAGGCTTCTGCAGGTGAGCAGCTCCTGAGGAGCTGCAGAATTAGACCCCTAAGCCCAGTTTGTTACTGGCATCACTCCACTGACGTCAGGGAGGGATCCCTTGTCCGTGTGTGCCTGGTGATGAACCGGCTGCGGCTCTAGGGAAGTTCACCATCTTCCCCCTCTGAGGGAAAGCCAGGAGGGTACTCTCCTAAGGCGGCTGGGCACAGACAGACCCTACAGGTCTCTCTTGCTCCCTGGCTGTCGCTGCCCAGTGTCCCCACACAAGCTCCCCCACAAGTCCTGGCCTGGATTAGACAGTCGGGGCTACTGACAGCATGCAGTGGCCAGAGGGGAGATGGAGAGCGGCCAGAGAGAGAAGCAGCCACCTCGGTCACACGGCGAGGAGGTCGGGAACTGGATTGGGAGATGCAGCCTCTAGCAGTGAAGCCTGCAACTAAGGGCACTGAGAAGGGGAGGAAAAATCATCGTCTCAGGGAGGCTCGGTGCCTCTGGGACATTTGTCCAGAATCTCAAGGCACATCCTGCTCTAGGTCCCATGTGGAGGCAGCGTCCTTCAGAGGCCTGTGCCAGAGCATTATTTGACAGAAGCTCTTGAATCAGCCTGAGCTAATACTCCAGTAAAAGCCCATCCCAGGCAGCCCACACAAACAACAACTCTGTCAAAATAGTCCTGGCAGTGCTTACAAGGGCTGGCCATGGCCGGCTGCCTCCTAGGAGTCAGGAATAGGAGCTGAGGGTTTACCTTAGAAAGGCAGAGGAAGTGCAGAGCTGGGCCTGGAAATCCTCTCATTGCCCTAGGGAGAAGGCTATGCACTCCCAGGTTGCGCACACCTGCCTCCCACGCTTCCCTTCTTCACCCCTGATTCAGTAATTCCTCATCCACAGCAGATGTGGAAAGCCACAGAATAGGGTGCCTGTGTACTAGCATGGAGAGAGAGGAAGGAAGGAAGGAGAAAGCAAAAAGCTCTATTTAATAATGATACCCAGCTCTAAGATAAACATTTAGCTGTAGTACTGAGGCCTCTCCTGGGTCTTCTGCCCTGGCCAATGCAGGATTGTTCCCTGCAGTACATTCTCCAGGGTTTCGTCCCATCTAGGTTTCAATGTTTCAACTCGTGAGGCTCTTCCTCCTTACCAAACATTTCCTGCTCTTCAGCCCCAGTTTCTGCAGGATGCAGCTGGCAATAGTACCGGCTGAAACACGCCAGGCAGCAACACACACACCGCAGGTCAGGTGTATCTCATCCCATCTTCCATGGCCATGAATGATTCTCCTACCCCCTCTGGGATCGCACCTTTCAGTGTTTGCAATAGGAAAGCTGGGATCTCCTCCGAGGTGCATTGGAGCAGAGAGAGAGAGAGAGGCCCAGAATGCATTCTCACTTGCAACAAGCTGTGTATGAATCCTGATTTTAAATGCATGAAAAATCCCCTTAGGAGAAGTTAACCTTCTGACACAGCTGCAGCCAGGGAAAGGGCTTTGAAAATACAAATCGCTAATTACTGTATCTTGCGGATCGCTGGGAGCGAGCCAGCAGCACCCCATCTGGATCTGCCACTGCAGCCTGACTGCACTGCGCCACAGCCCACCTCCTGGCGGATTGCATCCTTGCATGCTATGAGCTGACGATATCCTCTGCTGAGCCTGTGGGCTCCAGATTATTCCTCCTTTTGTTGCCGCTGTTGGGCTTGTTGGTCTTTTCCCCGGGGAGGTTGGCTCGGCAGGTGAATACCAGATTGTGAATTCCTTTCGGCCGAGCCCGTCGGTGCGCGCTCTGCAGACACATGTCACTGCAGGCTACGAAGGTGCAGCTGGTGCAATTTCTCCTAGCGCTGTGTTTGTGTTGCTGCCTGTCATGTTTCAGCCGGTACTATTGCCAGCTTCATCCACGCTGCCTGGGACATGCTGCTGGGGCTTGCTTTCGTAAGAGACACACAACGTTCCCCAGAGGGCATGAACCAAACCTACCCAAACCACCTGTTATCTGTAATGGAGGCAGGTCCCTCTGGCTATTTACCATGGAGTATAACAGGACAGGGGTCCAGAGACACAGAGTCAGGCCTGAGTTAGCATGGGGGCTCCCTTCCTCTGCTGCATGTCAGTGGATTCAGTGAGATCAGCCAGGATCAGGCCCCGATTCAGCAGGTGCAGAAGCATGCGCCCAGTCTGTTACACTGACGTCAGCAGGACTACCTGGGTGCATAAAGCTGGGCGGGTGCTTAAGTGCTTTGCTGGATCAGACCCTGCAGTGTCCTAGGCACCTTGGTCCTACCGGGTCACGTTTTCAAAAGTCGCTAGTTAGAGCAGCCTGAACCAAGGGGAGGGGTCTTGGTTCTATTCCCAGCTCTGCCACTGACAGACAGGGTGACCTTGGGCAAGTCACTTCACCTCTCTGTCTCACCTTCCTTTTCTGATTTAGGCTGTAAACTCCTCTCAATGGTGGCCCAATTTCTGTGTGCTACCATAATAATTTGAGGTGCTTTTGGTGCCCAACTCAGGACCCCTCTTTGCAGAGGTGGTGAGCACTCTCAGCTCCAATTCTGGGCAGTGGGAGATGCATGCATCCATCTCCTCTTAACCAGGAGAAGAAGAAAAGTTCAGGTGAATTCTGCAGAATTCTCCACCAGTTGGACACCAAGCCTTCAGGCACCCTGAAGGAGGGGCGGCTTTTGAACAGTGTCCTGCTGATCTGGGAAGCTGGACACCTGCCCGTCACTGGTGAAGTGGCATCTGGAGAGCTACAGCAGCCTTGATTGCCAAGAGGTCCTGGCCCTCCATCAAGAACATTGCAGAATTGCGGTTGCTCGGCACTTTTTTTTTCTCTTTAATAAAAAAGCCTGTACTTCCACCCTGCCCTGCGATTCCATGAAAGCTGGGCACGGGAGGCTCAATATGGGACAAACGCTTGGGCTGCTCCCTCATGCTTCATATTCCCAGGGTCACTGTCAACTCGCCACCTGGTTACTCACTGCGGAGCAGCCCTGAAATTTCATCACTTATTTTCCATCTCTGGCCAAAGCCAGTTGAGGAAGAAAAAGGCTGGACATGAGGCATCTTCTAGCATGATTTGCCGCACACGATGGTGCTGCTGCTGGTCAAGAATGTCCCATCGGCCTTGCCTTGTGCTGCTCTTTTAAATTCTGTTGCCTCTCCTGTCTTTGCCCCAGTTGCCAGATGAGGATCCCTGCCAACTGGGTGAAACGTAACAATAACTCCACGGGGCCGGGAAAGCAAGCCTACAGATCACTCAGGATGGAAACTATAGAGAAATAAAAGCCCCCTTTCCCCCCGCATACTCCCCCTTCCAGATTTAAACAGATCCATATGGTAACAGGAGCAGGGAAAGATTCCATTCATTAATGGCAGAGTCCCGACCCGTTGGGGGAAAGCGAGCCCAAGCTGCTTGCACAGCCTCTCTCTGTCTCAGTGCCTGGTTCTCATTCTTTTCCATTTTCCTCCATTCCCTCTTCCTCTCGTTTTCTTTCATTTTCTCTCTCTCTCTCGGGGGATGTCTACACTGCCACAGTGCGTCAGGCCTGGTCTGCACTGGAAAATGAGGTCGGTTTAACGACGACGTCGGTCGGGGTGTGCAAAAGCCACGCCCTCGAGCGGGGTAGTTCCGGCAACCTCTCGGAGAGCTGGATTAACGACAGTGCGGGAAGCGGTTTCCCCATCGCTGTGGTAACCCAACTCCCTAAGAGGCAGTAGCTAGACAGACGGAGGAATTCTTCCGTCCACCTAGCGCCGTCTGCCCCGGGGGTTAGGTCAGTGTAGCCTCATCCTAAATTCCCCTAAGCTGTGCGGCCGCGCAGCTGCCTATAAGCCCTGCGCAGGGCTCAGGGCTGCAGCGGGGAGAGGTGCCCCTCCCGCCGGCCCCAACACGAATCTGCTGCAGCCGGGGGAAAGGAGCCCCTCCCTTGGCCTGGCCCAGCCCAGCCGGAGCTGCCGCAGCTGAGGAGAGGCGCCTCTCCCCCAGCCCCGAGTTGCTGCGGCGAGAGGGGGCTGAGGGGAGACCTCTTTCCCCAATGCAGTCCCTGGGCAGCCTGCAGCCCAAACCCTGCATCCTTGGCCCCACCCCAGAACCTGCACCCCAACCCTCTGCCCCAGCCCTGAACCCCCTCCTGAACCGGTCATCCCCAGCCGCAGCCAGAGCCCTCACCCCAGCCAGAGCCTTCTCCCTCTCCCCCACATCCCAATCCTCTGCCCCAGCCCTGAGCCTTCACCCCCAGTCAGAGGCCTGATCCCCCCAACCCTCTGCCCCAGCCCTGAGACCCCTCCCACACCCCTCATCCCTGGCCCCACCCCAGAGCCTGCACCCCAGCCAGAGCCTTCCCCCACCAAACCCCAACCCTCTGCCCCAGCCCTGAGCCTCCTCCCACACTCCAAACCCCTTGGCCCCACCCCCACCACATGAATTTTGTTGTGCGCACCAATATGGAGGTGATGTGTTATACATCACTTCCATATTGGTGCACATAATAAAATTCCTTCTGCACATGGACGTAAAATAGAGGGACCACTGGCCACATCTCTCAGAGGCGTGGATTTTCACATCCCTGAGAGATGGAGCTTTGCTGGTGTAACTTCCCTGTGTAGACCAGTCTTCTGTTCCTCTTCCATACACATTCTTACTCATTTTCTCTCCTCCTTTTCCTTGCCCTTTATTTTCTCTCTTTCTCTCACTCACTCACTCACTCACTCACTGTCTTTAGCCTGCCAAGCAGCCTGTGGGCACCATGGAACTTGCTCCCTGTTGAGCTTGCTTTTGAAAAGAGGCAAGAAATATAGACACCAAAGCATGGGGCGTAGGATGGGCCAATGCTATGTCTGCAATACCTTTTGGGCCCGATCCTGCTCCCGTTAAAGTTGCTGGGGAAACTGCTGTTGCCCCAGGATTGGGCACACTGGCGTATCAGAATGTGGGGGAGTTAATCTCTTTGGTTTGGGCCCCAGGGGAGGCCCGGCTGTAAAACTGGGTGCAAGAGCCTTGCCCTTCGGGATGGTGTGTCTGTGGGGAAGGTCCTGCCTTCTTTGTAGAGAGCAGTTGGATTAGATGGTGTGAGAGACGAGGGGCTTCCCAGCTGGCATCCTGCCATCTGCCTTGGCGATGGGGAGTGAAGCTGCTTCCCTGACCCGCTCCTGTTTGTGGGATGAGCTCCGAGCAGAGGTGGGATAATGCCCTCAGACCACAGCCTGGCCCATGAGCAATCCCTCTTCACTCCCCCTTCAGGGCACTCCTCCGGTGGTTTTGGTCTCCGGTGACGACAAAAGCTTCCCCCGGAGGTTCTCCCTGCATGTCTTGGGTGCCCTGCTTGCTGGTAGCTGGGTTTCATGACAGCTCCGCACCCTTGTTTACATTTTGGTGTATTTTCACGTTTGGTTGTGAAATGGCAAAGGGCCATGGGGAGCTGCCCTGCTCTGTACAGCTGCTGCTGGCTGGTCAGGATTATGCATCAGGTCACTCCAAAGGCACATGCTTCATGTAATCAGTGTCAGAGATGGAACTAGAACCCAGGACTCCCTCTGCTCTCACCTCTCGACCCCACTCCCCTCCCAGGACTAGGGATAGAACCCAGGAGTCCTAACTCCAAACCCCCTCTGCTCTAACCATTAGACTGCATTGCCCTCACAAGACCCACCCTAATTGGGGAATGGCACAACCCCACCCCAGCCCTGCTGCTCCCACTGCACCCCAGGTCTCAATCACTGATTGGCTGATGAGTTAGCTGCCCCTCTCCCCCCACCAGCTGCATGCAATCCTGTTCTTCCACCGGTATGGGCCTCCGGCTTGTTTGACTCACTTTCCTTCATATATTCAAGGAGCACTTTAATTACAGGGGCGTGTGAGCTGTTTTTAGCAGCTTGCCCCTTTTTCCCCCCGGGAACAGAGCTGACCTCCGCCTGGAATTTTACAGCTGTGCCACCCTTTCAGGGGCGCGGTGTGTGACGCCCACACTGAGTCCCAGGGGAGGAAGCCAGCCCACATATTAGGGAGTTCTGACTCAGCTGCCTTGATGTGGACCCCACAAGCTGGGCTAGATCTGGCACAAACAGGGTCGTGACCCCCTCCCCACCTGCCCTCAGCTAGGAGTGCTGCTGCTGCCTGCTGTACTCCTCCTGCTCCAACATCAGCCCCCTCCCCTCAGCACCTTTCCCCACACAGTCATGATTGTTACCCCTGGATGGCTGATTTAAAGCCATGTGTTTGTTACAGACTCCTGTCGGCCTGGCCCAAAGCAGCACAGCTCCTCCTGAATTGTCCCCCTCCTGCACCCCGAGCTGCTGCCCCAGTTCCATCGAGTGGCTGGTGTCAAAGCAAACTTCCCTCTGGTTGATAACTGACGATACTGCTGACCGGAGCAATGCCATGGCTGGTACTAATGCTACCGATAACTGACGATACTGCTGACTGTAGCAATGCTAATACGATGCATCGCACTGTGGTGCTATAATATTAATATTGCTATTCATAGAATCACAGAACATTAGGGTTGGAAGAGATCTCAGGAGGTCATCTAGCCCAACCCCCTGCTCAAAGCAGGACCAACCCCAACTAAATCATCCCAGCCAAGGCTTTGTCAAACTGGGCCTTAAAAACCTCTAAGGATGCAGATTCCACCACCTCCCTAGGTAACCCATTCCAGTGCTTCACCACCCTCCTAGTGAAATAGTGTTTCCTAATATCCAGCCTAGACCTCCCCCACTGCAACTTGAGACCATTGCTCCTTGTTCTGTCATCTGCTGCCACTGAGAACAGTCAAGCTCCATCCTCTTTGGAACCCCCCTTCAGGTAGTTGAAGGCTACTATCAAATCCCCCCTCTCCCTCTTTAACTGTGTGGCCAGTCGGGGTCTGGGCCACGTTCATCTCTGGGATAATTCCACTGACTCGAGCCTTTCGCCAAGCGCGGTGAGTGGGGTTTGCTGTGACTGCATACAGCTTAGACACGAGCGGACCTGGACTCTCGCCAGAATGGGTGAGCCATGCCCACCGAGCCTCACTTAGGCTCTCAGACTGGGCCGAGGCTTGCTACAGAGGCAACATGCTCAGAAAGGAGAGCAGGACCCTTCACTGCTCAGCAGCCAGTTTGGGCAGCCGGGGAGCACTGCATGGAACCCATGAAGTGTGAATCTCTGCCTCAGGTGCAGCTTTGCTATGGAGGCCCCAGGGGAGCTGAATAGCTGGCGTCCTCATTCCCCTCACCCCTCTGCTCTTGTTCCAGGGGGGTTTTCCTTGACACCATCAAGCCCAAATACAATGTGAACGGGGTGGTGCCCCACATCGGCCAGCGGACTCGGCTGAGCAAAGGGGACATAGACCAGGCACGCAAGCTTTACAGATGCCCAGGTAAGAGCCACTGGCTACTCAATATCCAAGATGCGGGTAGGGTAGGTGCAGAACATACATCTGCCTGCTGGGATCAAGGGGAAAAGGGCAACACAGAAACCAGCTACACTAGCCTTACCTGATACTTTATTGTTATTACTGGTATTACAGTAGCATCCAAAATCCCAATTGAGTTTGGGGCCCTATTGTGCTAGGCGCCACACATATGCTTAAGTCAGGGACAGCACCTGCCCAGAAAAGCTTGCAATCTAAAGAGAGGAGGCAGACAAAGAGTAGAAAAATGGGGGATTATTATCCCCATTTTACAGAAGGGAAACTGAGGTCACCCAGGGAGTCCATTGCAGAGGCAGGAATTGAACCTAGGACCCCAGGAAACCTTAACCACATATCCCTCCCAGTTGAAATTGTTCACATTTTGAAATTTCCACCAAAAAGTTAATCAGAATTTCAAATTTTTGACCAAAAAAATGATGATTTTTTTTCACCCGTGCTCCCTGGTTTTCAATCAACCATGGAGTGGCTAATTTTTTACCTTTAAATATATAAATATATATATATAATTTTTTTTTGACAATCTTCAAACAAAAATAAATAATAAAACCACAGAAATAAATAAATAGAGAGAGAGGAAAAAAAATGTTAAAAACCCAAAGCCCAGCTCAAATACTCACGCTGTGACTGCGATCAGAATGTGGCATGCATTCTTTATAGGTCTATAATGTATTTTGACCCACACACCTATTTTGTTTGTCTCCTAGCTGCATGAGTGTAAAATCTTTGGTAAGGATGACTCAGAGGGCAGAGAATGAGTCAGTGACCCGTAGGGAGTTCCACTGGGAATGGAATCACAGCCTCCGATTTGATAACACCAGCTGGAGTAAGCTGAGCCTGGTGTCCCAAGTCCTTCCTTGTGTGTTATGTCCCCTGAGTTCTGACATCATGCTCTGATCTGACCGCTTCCCAATGCTTTATGAATGGAAATAGCATGACATAACCCAGGTCTGAGAGCCCAGTCTGGACCGACAGCTTCCATCTTCACCAAGGCTTTGGAGACCGTCCAGCCATCCCCAGCTCTGGCGCCAGCAATTAAACAGATGTCAGAAAAGAAGGCAGGGACAAGTAGTCAAGAGAAGAGCCGGGAGTGTGTGAAATTTCTGGTTCCCATTTGACTCCTGAGTCTTGTCAGGCCGGAAGATCC
Source organism: Dermochelys coriacea (assembly GCF_009764565.3). NCBI lineage: Eukaryota > Metazoa > Chordata > Testudines > Dermochelyidae > Dermochelys > Dermochelys coriacea. Next base: position 5,827,924 of record NC_050093.1, read on the forward strand.
CAGACAACCGGCCTCGCTCACCCTCTATGCTCACAGAGAGGTCAAAGGCTCGTAAACAGAATAGGCTTGTTTTTCCACCAAGGAGTTCAGTGATGGCTGCGGGAACGTTTCTGAAGGGAATGATGAGTCAGGGCCAGGGAATAGGGGGTGGTGCAGCAGAGGGGGAGTTACTGGCAGAGTTGAGTATCTGAGGAGCTCGGGGCTTGGATAGCAGTGGCAGGATTGAGGTGCATTGACGGAGGTGGGGTGGGTAGCCCAGTGCTGGAATAACAACAGGTGCAGTGGGACAGGACTGAGATGCTCCGGCAGAGTTGTGTGTAGGGAACTTGCATCCCACTCTCCTTTTGGCTGGCTCTAACTGGTGCTGATCACTTTGGGTACCACTCCATTTCCCCTAAATATAGTCAAAACAGAATGAAAATAAAAATGATACAAATCTGCTGAGTTTCCAGAGCCCTAGAGGGGCCTTTTCTGTTGCTTTCTCTGGAGCCCACCTGAGAGAGTCGGCAAGCTGTTATAAACCTTCCCCCTTGTGCCTTATGGGTTGCTGCCAACGGAGGATGTTACGAAGAACCAAAGCACGTGTCAGGCAAATGGAATGGGGCTCTGGAGAGCCACCCACAAAAAATAGCCATGGAGACACATGCCTTGTGACTGTTGCCTCTCCAGCCTCCCCCACTCCCAGCTGACAGGATCTGGATGGAGAAGACAAGCTGGTCAACAGCTGTCAGTCTCTTGTCTTCACTAGGGCTTCCTGCAGGCATCAGAGCGAGTATCTTCCAGCTGGTTTTCCTGATGTGCACCTGACCCACCTGGCTGCAGAGGCAACAGGGTCAATAATAGTATTGTTCTTCAATGTCAGTGAGAATGAGTCAGTTTTGCTGCAGTTGTCCATGGCTGGGGGAGACACGGTTGAATCTCCTAACAAGTTCTAATCGGCTGCCTCATTGCGCTAGGCGCTGTACATACACATAATAAGAGATGGCCCCTGCCTCAAGGCACTCAAAATGTAAATAGACAAGACAGACAAAGGAACAACTGAGATCCCCGTTGTACAGGTAGGGAACCGAGGCACAGAGAGAGAAAGTCAGCGGAGTTACTCCCCGTGCAGCCTGAGATCTGAACCTGGCCCTGTTAGCCAAAGAACAATGCTGTGTAGGAGCCGGGGTGCCTGGGTTCTATTTCTGCCTCTGTCACTGACTAGGCTTGAGCAAGTCATTCCACTTATCCATGCCTCCGTTTCCCCATCTATTAAATGAGGGTAATACCCAGCTCCTTGGGCCAGAGGAGAGTGGAGTGCAAGGTTGAATTCATCAATGTGTGCAAAGTGCTTTAGGATCCTCAGGTGAAGATGTTAGAAATGGGTAATGTATTTACAGGGCATCTGTGGTAGATGCTATGGTGACAGAGGCATTACAAATGTGTGCTATCTAAAAAAGAAAAGGAGTACTTGTGGCACCTTAGAGACTAACAAATTTATTTGAGCATAAGCTTTTGTGAGCTACAGTTCACTTCATCGGATGCTTATGCTCAAATAAATTTGTTAGTCTCTAAGGTGCCAAGTACTCCTTTTCTTTTTGCAAATACAGACTAACACGGCTGCTACTCTGAAACCTGTGATATCTAAGTACACTACAGATAACAGTCTGAGATTCAGAAATCTAGATGGACCCTGACTCAGGACAGGAGCAGACCATGCAGAAACCCCTGCTGCTCAGAGATAATTTTTACAGTGGAATAAAATGAGACATATGCCTTATTGTTGCTTCTTTATAATGGAGAAGGAAACCTGAAAGGAGGTTTGTTTTTGTTCTGTTTTGTTAATTAATCACATAAGTAAGGAGGAGGGACAGCTCTTCTTCCGTTTGTTTGTTTGTTTTTCTTTGTTTTAAATTGAAATTCGGGTCCGCTCTCAGGTGGAAGGCTCTATGGAGAACTGGAGAGCTAGGAAGAACTATGACATCACATAGGCAAGGAGAGCACAAGTTGGGCAATTGAGTGGAAAAGGGATTTTTAGTCAAATATCTTAGAACTTTTTGTGCCAAATTGTCTCCTGGGATAGATGGACACAGCTCCTTTGGCTTCGCTGGAGTTTTGTCCTTTTGCCCTTTGTTGATCATTTGTTCCTGTTTAACTCCAGTGACTAATTGGCCTCTTGGAGAACGGAAGTCTTTGTTAAACATACAACACCTTTGCCTGGCCCTTGCAGTGAGAACACCCCGGAGACCTTCAAGAGGTTCTCCAGCAAACTCAGGGCAGAGCAGAGTTGAAATTGCTGATATTTCTAAGGTTAGAAATCAAGCAGGGAAAATTATTATTAAAAAGAAAGGGACAGGGAGGGACAAGATCTCCTTTTTTCCATGGCAGGGACAGGCTCAAACCCCAATTCTGAAATTATCTTTTACATTTCACCTTTAATCTTGCTCCATCAAAATAGTCCCCAGTGCTGGCTCCACACTCAGGGAGGCGGGGAAGGATGTCTTGGCCCGTGGACAGCAGTACTGAAGTGCCTCTGAGCTTCGCCACAGCCGACTAGATCATGTGGCTTCCAGATGGTAGTGCTGGGCTAGCTCCAGATAGTGCTAAGCAGTAAACCTGTCATGGGCCCCACTGGCTGGCTGGCCACGGCATGGCGTGGCAGGGTTGGGGAGGAGGAGGGGATTCCTGCCCTGATGGAAGCGGGGCTGCCATGGGGACATGACTTCAGATTCAGCTCCTGGAAAGCCTTAATTGACACTTGGATGCAGCTCACCCCTGGCTGGCTTTGAGGCTCTGGCTTGGTGGCTATTGGAGCTGGGAGGCAGGGGAAATTGTTTATAGGAGAACATTCAATCCATGGTGCTGTGCTGGAAAGGCTGAGACTTGAGGGGCGGGAGGGGGGGTGACACGAAAACTCTTGTAAGGTTTAATTTTCCATCTTAAAGTTGGGACTTCTGTTGCTGTGGCAACATGGCACCAGGTTGGGTTTCCATGGCTACTTGGGAGCTTCAGTCCAGGCTATTGATTTGATTGGAGGGGTGAGGGGGATGCATCTTAAAAAGGCCAGCGCTGCTATTTGGGTGACAAGAAGCAAAGCCTACAGATAAAAGACAAAGATTTCCCTTGGAGCAATGCAGCCAGAGGGGTTGGGGGTGTGTGTTAAACATCAGGTTTGGAAGTGCTAACTTCTGCAGGAATGCAGGGTCAACGCCCAGCCAAGGTGATTCAGTCCAGCTAAGGGGGATCAATTGTCCTCTGTGTGATGTGCTGTCTGGGGGAGGTCTTTGGGATGGGATCTTTGAAAGCTGCTGGTTGTTGAGCCTGATCCAAACATCCCTGAACTTTGCATTCAGATCTTGCAGCAGCCTCCCTCTGGATGGGACGCTGGAGTCCGTGAGCGCTACCCGGGGCAGACATGCACTCTGGCAGTCCAGAGAGGCAAGCTTGGCCCGATTCCCTGTCTGTACAGTAACTGGGAGCACATTGTGCTGTGCTGTACGGCCCTGTGGGAGCACTTCCCAGGGCTGCAGAGTGCACCCTCTCCTAGTGCCCAGGATCAACTCTCCAGCACACCTTCAGCGCTTTCGTTGAGCCATTTCCTGTGGGCACTTGCCTCCCTTGCCCTGGAATCGGCCTCAGGGTCCAAAGGTGCCTCCAGTCCCATTACAGCCTCAGGAGCCCAGACTGTTCAGAGCTGCTGGGCCCACAGAAGGAGGCTAGAGCAGCGCAAGAGCAGAGAGCTATGGGGTATACCTGGCGCACGTGTGAGGTTCACCTGGTTTGGCATCAGGACCACAGACCGGTCAGAACGCTGGGAGTTCAGAGTCAGACCCCAAGCAGGCCCTGGGGTTTCTAAGGTTCCCTATAGCTTTAGTTCCCCGCCACTACCCCAATCCATATAATCCTTCTCAAGAAACCACCCCACACGCAACCCTGCGACCATCCCTCGCTCACATCAAGCTATTATTCGGGAGCTCTTCAAGCTTCTGCCCTCCTCCCACTGCTGCTTTTCCTCCCTAATACAAACCGAGCAGCTCTGGACACTTCATTCCACCTGCTGCTGCTAGTGGTACCCGGCCTCCCCTTAGATGCTGGAACTAGGGCGCTGGGGGGCAGGAAGGGGGGCTGCCGCATCCCTTGGTTGAAGTGGATTCCATCATATAAAGGATTTACAGTTCGAGTCTATACAACTTGTTCCAGTGCCTCTGCCCACCTGGCCATACAGCTCCTTCTGTCACAAACTCTTTCCTTGGCTCATCATGCACCTTGCGAATATCAGCCAGTAACATGTCCCCGTGTGTCTCCACAAAAGCCAGGAGAGACACTAAAGTCAGCCAGCCTGGATACCTTCTGCTCACATTTGCAGAGCTGGTGGGAGGGTGGGGGGGTGTTGCAGATGGGAAAACTCAAGGCACTGCTTTGGGTAGTGCTGGAATCAGAAGCTGGCAAGGGCAGGGAGTGGTTAGCGACACGTTAACCCTTGTAACAGTGGGAGCAAGTAGCTTGGATCCAGAGTTTGATTTTTGATATGTCGTCTGTCTGGGGTCTTCCTACCCTTGTGCTGGACTTCGGGGAAGACTGGAATAAAATACTTTCATCTCTCCGATTTGGATGTTTCTTACCCCCGATCTATCTGCCTCTCACTCCCTGCCCTGGCAGATTTATGGGGGCGTGGGTGGCAGTCCGTCGGCATTTGTTCCTTCTGACCCAACCTGCTGTTGAAAGGGGGATCCGCTGTGGGACTGCTTGTGAGGGATGCGATGACTTGGCTAGGTGTTGGGTTGGCTTTGCTGCTGGGTTTTTAACCTTCCGCCCTTTCCTGTTTCATCCCCAGCCTGTGGAGAGACCCTCCAGGACAGTCAGGGGAATTTCTCCTCCCCAGAATTTCCCAATGGATACCCTGCGCACGTGCACTGCATCTGGAGGATATCGGTCACCCCGGGGGAAAAGGTACCAGAGCCCACCCCGAAGTGTCTGGGGTGGGGCACACAGTTGCAAAAGGCTGGGGGTAAAGGGATTAAATGAGGGAAATCCAGGTGTTGAGTGATGCTTTTCTTTCTTGTTTCAGAGTAGCAGCCGTGTTAGTCTGTATTCGCAAAAAGAAAAGGAGTACTTGTGGCACCTTAGAGACTAACAAATTTATTAGAGCATAAGCTTTCGTGAGGTGAAGTGATGAAGTGAGCTGTAGCTCACGAAAGCTTATGCTCTAATAAATTTGTTAGTCTCTAAGGTGCCACAAGTACTCCTTTTCTTTTTTCTTTCTTGTTCCTCCTTCTTCCTAGTCCCCTTTTCCTTTCTCTGTCTCTCCCCCCTCTCTTGTTCTCCTTCCTTCTTTTTTCTCCATTTTTCCCTTCCTGTCTTTCACTCTCTGTCCCTTTTCCCTCTCCCCTCTTATCTTCTCAGTAACACCCTCCCCCCGTGGAGCACTGGATGTAATGCCATACAAATCGTCATCTTCTCTCCTTCCACACCTTTGTGCCCCTTGTGTAGTGGTTCCTTCTCCTACACACACACACACACACACACACATATGCATGCTCCTTTCCCATTGGCAGGTCAGCCCCAGCTTTCAGCGCACAATGTGGTGTTAGCTTTCTTATGGCCATACCTCTGCTCTGGCTTGCTGGCTGGGATCCCATGTTCTGGGAACTGTCTTGACAGCTGCAGCTATTTAACTGCGCGCTCCCCAAGCTCCAGGGCACGGCTCTGCATTACCAAGGATCCCCTGGAAGGGCCTCGATACAGAGCACAGGGCAGGGAGCAGAAACGGGGTGCAGAGCGGGAGTGGGAACCACTCCTTTGCTGCACCCCATTGGAATCTTACCCCCTCCTCTAGTCTCATGCTTTTAGGGTCACCAGGCTCCTATCAGTTAGGGGTGGGAAAGGCCAGTAGAGCATGCGCCTTCAATGGGGGGCATTGGGACCATCCTCCCCTTCCCATATTGCCAATAGGAGAGGATCCTAACTAGATCCTGGCTTGGGGGCAGGGAATGGAAAAGGTGTGAATCACTGCATTAGAGTCACCAGAGCCATTTACTCTTGGGGCAGGGACTGTCGCTTTGTTCTGTGCCTAGCACCATGGAGTCCTGGTCGATGGCTGGGGCTCTTAGGTGCAATCGTACTACAAATAGAAAATGATCGTTAGAGCACGGAGCCCATCCCCCTTCAAGGACAGGGTACAGGCCCCAGAGCCGGGACATCACAGTGAGGTGATACTTCGCCTTTGGCTGTGCCTACCTGTGTGGGAGGGGCAGTGGGAAGGTCAGTAGCCAGCAGCTGGTGCCTCTTGGGGGTCCGAGTGCTCCTCCCCAGAGTGGGGGATCACTGGAGAACCGGGGCGGTTTGGGCCAGGACCCAGCCTGCTACTCGGGTCGCAAGCAGTGGGGTCCTCACTCTTCAAACAACCTGGTTCTCCCCTTTACCCTCAGGCCTTCATAGCCAGGCGCGGTGATTCAGCCCTCCCGTGGTGCCCACGCATTGTCCGTGCCACAGTCACTAATGGGATGGCCACACGTTCATGCCAGCTGGGGAGGGAAAAGGCCTTGTGGGCCATCCCCAGTGGGGGATAGCACAGAGGCATGGGCTATTCCCTGGGGCTTTGGCCAGCCTGTTGGAAATGTCCCAAGCACAGGGGGGCTCCCAGTGCTTTCCCGGAGAGGGTCTCAGAAAGATCTCTTCTTTGGGAAGCTTTTCCCCCCGATGAGCTGCCTGAAGGCTCAATCCAGAGCCTACTGAAGTCACTGGGAAGGCTCCCAACGAGTTCAAGGGGTGTTGGATCAAACTCTAATTGCTCCTCTTGTTCAACTTTACCCCATTCCCCTGAGTCAGACACTCTAGAGTTCCCCAACCCTTCACCCCGGCCTTGCTGTTTTCTGCCTGTGAATCGTGCAAGCAGACAGTTCTCTTGGCTTTCCATAGTTAGCAGCTAGCCAAGCTAAGCAGCTCTACGTACTTAGTGCCTCTGGCTGCCATATCTCAATGCAAGCACCTATCCATCCCTGAGCCCTTCAAGACTTTGGAGAAGGACCCAGATCTGACAGTGCCCATGCGTGGGTTGAGTGGTGATCTGGAGCCCGGCTCTGCAGCCTAGGCCCGTTTCTAGCAGGAGGAGTTAAGCAGCAGAGCTTTACGTAGTCACGATTGCCTGAGTTGGGGTTTCATTACGGACTCGTAGCTTGAACCTGGGTCCTCTCACATGAACCTGGGGCTGGTGCTTTGCTTTTCTGACACCCTGGGATGCCTGTGGTTCCCACCTCAAAAATCAAACGAAAGTCTGCTCTTTCCGTTGGAGTTTCTGCCATTTATTCCACCCTGACGTTCAAAGCTAAACCCAAGGCACGTGGCCTCCTACGAACGTTTTCCTGTGTTAACTGACAGCTTTCCTCAGCCAGCGGTTGCAGCGCCTAACGATACTTGCCTGGGGTGATCACAATAATGGATGGGCCGTGGGCTAGCTGCAGTGCAAATGCTCTGCTTTTGGAAGTTTGGGCCTGTGACTAGTGGTACCTCATTTGTTAGCTTCCCAACTTGAAGTGCCTGAATGGACCGCGGTTTTCAGACAGTGCTGAGGATCCCGCTCTGCAAGTCGGGCCCCCTGTATGGTGTCTAGCCACTTCTGGAGATGTGCAGGCCTTTGATCAAAGTGGCATCTGGATATGGTGGCTACTAGAGATACCTGAGGTGAATGAAAGAACTTTAGTTGAGCAGAGGATGCGATTAGTTCATGATTGCACCCAGTGGAAAGCCCTCCTGCTGCTTTTGGGTTCACTCACTCCCCCTGAAGCCTGTTGGAGGGAGATGGCTGGAATGGCCTAATGATCTCCTGGATGCGTTTGAACCTGGGAGCTTCAGTAATGCAGCACAGGCTAATACCACATCAGCTCAAGGAGTAACTCTGTGAGCTGGCACCAGTAGTAGGCTATTATCCTGTCATGGACGAGCTATCAGAGGACGAGGAGATACTCACTTGGCCAGTGTGTTACCATAGGGTCCCTCCATGGGGGGTGTTTTAATCTCTGCTTGTTTTCCCTCTCAGATCATCCTGAACTTCACATCCCTGGATCTGTACCGAAGCCGGCTGTGCTGGTATGATTACGTGGAGGTGAGAGACGGGTTCTGGAGAAAGGCCACACAGCGAGGTAACCAACAGGAATCTCGGGCAGGCGGGCCAAGCTATGCTGTGCAGCTGAAAGTCAATCCCTCTAATGACCCTTTCCTCCACCATTAACTCCCAGCTCCAGGAAGATGCTCTCCCTCCCCACATTCCCCACCTTCTCTGCTTTATTTGCTTGTGGCAAGGAACTTTCCACAGCAATGCTGAATGATCCACATGCCGTCAGCCAGAGTAGGGAGAATAACCAGTGTCTTGGGCCTGGTTTTCCTCTCACTCACCCCATTGGTTCAAATGGGGATAATCCCAATTGACATGAGTGTGAGATCAGAAACTCACCCACAGAATCATAGGAACAAAATGCTGGAAGGGACCGAAGGTCCATCTAGCCCAGTATCCTGTCTTCTGACAGTGGCCAATGCCAGGTGCCCCAGAGGAAATGAACAGAATAGGTCATCATCTAGTGATCCATCCTGTTGCTCATTCCCAGCTTCTGGCAAACACAAGCTAGGGACACCATCCCTGCCCATTCTGGCTAATAGCCATTGATGGACCTATCCTCCATGAACTTATTTAGTGCTTTTTTGAACCCTGTTATGGTCTTGGCCTTCACAACATCCTCTGGCAAGAAGTTCCACAGGTTGACTGTGTGTTGTGTGACGAAATACTTCCTTTTGTTGGTTTTAAACCTGCTGCCTATTAAACATCAAGGAATCATCTAGTCCAGTTTCATAAACGACTGGTTGGGGACTGGCGTCAGTCCCTGAGATCTCCCTGACACAGTTTAGGAAGGCAGAAAGCCAGTCCCTGGTATCAGAGGTTGAGAAACCCTAACTAGTCCATCCCCCGTGCCGAGGCAGTATTAAGTCTACCTAGATCACCCCAGACAGGTGTTTGTCTTGCCTGTTCTTATGAGCATCCAATGATGGCGATTCACAACCCCATGTTCACCCGCATCTTCCAAGTGCTTTGCAAGTGAAGCAAGTGCAACTCCGTCAACCTCAGTGGAGTGACCCCTGCATATGTGAACGCTGCATGTGACCATTAGCAGATTAGCCTAATCCACATGGCATCTGGCAGGCAGGCAAGTCAGTCTTCCCATTTTGGGAAACAGAGGCACAGACAGACATGACGGGCCAGATTTTCCAAAGATCTCGGCCCTCATGCATGAAGCTCTTTTGAAAAATCTGGCCCTCGAAGTCTCTTTGAGAGTCCCACAGTGAGTCAATGCTGGGAACAGAACCCAGGAGTTACTTGATTGCTAGTCCCCAGAACAACCACTAGCCCACGTTGCCTTTAAAAAATGGCTGATTCAGACTTATGGCTGCACAAGCTATTTTGAGCCAACCAACGTAGGGGCCTGCAGAATTCCTTACCCAGGAACAAACTGGGTTTCCCCGGGGCGGGGACCTTTTTGGTAATTTGCTCTAGCCCCAGAACTTGATCTCTATGACAATGATGACATAAATGTTCCCCAGAATTCCACATCCTTACATTCTGGGCCACTTCACCCGCCCCCCCACCGGCCCCGGAAACATCAGATGTTTATGAAATTGCCATAGAAAGGCCATTTTCCCATCCAAAACTGGCCGCGTTTCAGGGCCAACCAGGTATTGTTGGGAAGCGATGTTGCCTTGCCAAATGTTTTGCTCCGCAATGACAGGGAGCAGAGGGCGTGAGCCGCTGCCAGCCAGCAATAAATGCCGTCGAGAGATACCCAATAAAGCACGTGTCCTTCTCCAGGTAGGTTCTGCGGGAATAAGCTCCCCGAGCCCATCATCTCCACCGACAGCCGCCTCTGGATTGAGTTCCGCAGCAGCAGCAACTGGGTCGGCAAAGGGTTCTTCGCCGTCTACGAAGGTACCGGGCTCTACCCCGGGACTGGCTGGGTCGCTCATGTTGGTGTGGGGAGGGAGATGACTCCATGCGGGGAGAAATTCCACGCTGTATCTTAAGGGTTACTTTTCTTTGGGGAGGGCTGATTAGGATTCTCTGTGCTAAGCCTTCTCCTGGGAATGGGCTGGGTGGTCCCAGGCCCTCCAGATAACTTTCTCCCCGGGGGCTGCCCCAGAATGTGAGGGCCGACCCTGGCAGCAGCGTCACCTCTCCCCCAGGCCAGCGCCACCCTGCTGCTTACAGCTGGGCTGGCGTTACCTTCCCTTACAGCCATTTGCGGGGGAGAAATGAAGAAGGATAATGGCCACATCCAGTCTCCGAACTACCCAGATGAATACCGGCCCAACAAAGTGTGCACCTGGAAGATCACGATCTCTGAGGGCTTCCACGTGGGGCTCACCTTCCAGTCGTTCGAGGTATGGGCCGCATGAGTGTCCAGCCCGCACTGTGAGTTCGCGCAGGGCAATGGGGACAGGACACAGAGCCTTGACGCTCACTGTGGCCCGGATCCTGAGACATGCTGAGTCTCTGGGACTCTCTCTGGCCCTGTTGAGGCTGGCAAGAGCCCAACACCTCTTGGGATTTCACCCAAAACTTCACTAGCGCCTTTTGCGTGAAGATCTCAAAGCGCCTCCAAAGCATTAATTAGTTAATCTTCGCAGCTGCTGGGTGAGGGGGCAGCATTTCCCAGTGGATAGGGCATCAGGCTAGGATTAAAGGTTCTATTTCTGGCTCTGCCATGACATACTGGGTGACTTTGGGCAAGTCACTTTCCCTCTCCCTTCCTCGGTTTCCCCATGTGGGGGTAATGGTCCTTTAAGGTTCCTGGGGGAAAAGCCCCATATAAGAATTAAGTACTGCTATCTTACCCATGGTAGAGCTGAGACACAGAGAGGGGAAGTGAGTTGGCCGAGGTCATTCAGCAAGTCAGTGTTGGGATTATAACACACAATGCTTGATTCCCTATCCTCTGTTTAAAACCCTTCTAAATCCTTTTGGCAGCACTGAGAATCTGAGCCCTAGATCAGTGCTTCTCTAGCTATCTGATGTGGGAGACCAGCATTTTTTCCCCCAATGTGCGCGCAGATCGGCAGCCGATGGCTCGCGGACCGGCACCGATCCGCAGACCACCACGGATCAGTAGCACTGCCCTAGATCACACCTCACTCGTGTTTACAGCAGTTCCCATTAAGCTGCAGCAAACGCACACTCTCCTCTTTTTCACAATCCCCTCTTCTTGCCCAGCAACAGACAGGCTCACAGAAGTCACCACATGCCTCCACTCCGTAATCAAAGCCAGAAAACTGAGTCATCGGCACTCATCCGGAGTCACCCACTGGCTCTTTCCCGTTAGAACAGCATTCCTTAGCAACGAGAAACCTACTGGTGAGCTCGCCTGCAGAGACAGTCAGAACTCAGAACTTCCATCCCCTGGGAAATCCTGACATTGCAAAATTTCCTTGTTCCCGAAATCACATCGACAAGTCAAAATTTCCAAAAATTCCCATGAAATGAAATTTCAGAAACATGGTTATGTGCTAATATCGAAATGACCTTGTCAAAGGGCTTGGTTCTGAAGGAAGCATTTTGACTCTGATATGATATTAATCGAAATGTAGCGCTTTGCCTTATCGAAACAAAACGTGCTGATCATTTTTCATCCTAATTATTGAGAACACGCGAAATGTGTCGATTCCATTGAAACGATATTTTCCGACAGTAAATGGTCCCGCTGGAGGATTTCTGTCCAGCTCAGCTCTACAGCGGTAGGAAGCCAGCATGGGCTTGTGGTCAGAACCAAAGGGGGCGGTGAGTTGTATAATTGCACCTCAGCCCCACCTTGGAACAGCTCCGCCAAGGCAAGCGTCATTTGCCTTTTCAGGGTCTATGTACACTGCAGTGGAGAGGTCTCATTGCAGCAGGGGGTGCCCTCCCCGTGCTAGCTGTGATTGAGATAGCTTGCTAAAAATAGCAGTGGAGACTTGACTTAGCGCAGGTGAGTCCATACCGGGAATCTAAGGAGGGCTGCTAGCCTGTGTGGCCCTGTCTTCACCACTGTTTTTAGCAAGCTAGCTCGATGGATGCTAGACCAGGTACACATGCTGCAGTGACACCTCCCACGCTTCGCGCAGACATGCTCTTACATGCACTTTACCTACCCCTTGTGGGCTTGCTTGTGCTTTCACAGTGGTGTAAATCGGGCATCCCTGCTGAAGGCATTAGGATCATACCAGTATAGAAGTGGTTCACGGGAAAGCAGGATCCAACCATGCATCCACAACTTCCATTTTGTAGCTGCAATACCATGACCCCCATTCATACACCTGGTCTACAGCTCTCAGGCCTGGTTGCATGTCGAGTTTGTGTGCTGGAGTATGAAATTGTTCGCACCTTAACTGAACCTGTAACGCTTCTCGTTTGGGTCAGTTGAACTAGCTCCTACTCCCTTCTCTGCCACTGACCTGCTGGGTGACCTTGGGCAAGACCCTTCCGTGGCTCAGTTTCCCAAATTTTAAAATGGGGGTCATGGTACCGCCCCTGCCTGCTGGGGCTGCGTTCAATTGCTTTGGGATCATTAGCTGAAAGAAGCTAGAGCTGCCAAGTGAAACCACAATGGTTTGGGCCATTGCTACTGGATTTGGGAGGTAACCTCAGCAGGTGAAGTTGCCATCTGGCTGATCAGGCCCCTGAGGAGCTGAGGGATCCTTGGGAGCCCTCCGGTGAACTGATGTCTTGCTTGCTCCCCCTATCCCAGATCGAGCGGCATGACAGCTGTGCCTACGACTACCTGGAGATCCGGGATGGTAGCACCGAGTCGAGCAGCTTGATCGGCCGGTACTGCGGCTACGACAAGCCCGACGACATCAAGAGCACTTCCAACAAGCTGTGGATGAAGTTTGTCTCGGACGGCTCCATCAACAAGGCTGGCTTCGCCGTCAACTTCTTCAAAGGTACCGGAGCTGCCTCCGCCTCTCCTCTGCCTGCGGCGTCTAGAGCTCATGTGGCAACAGACCCTTTCTTCTGAGCCTTGAGGTGTATGGGGTGGGCTTGGCACAGCATGCTGGGGCAGATGGACTCTGCTTGCCAGTGGGAAAGGGGCAGGCTGAGCTGTTTCCCCCATGTCAGCTGGGGGAAGATCTTTGGCTTTAAATTCTCAACCTTTACCCTTGAGTTTCCTGGAGCAGAGGGACCAAAAGCAAGCCCAGTCCAAGGTATGATCCAACCCTGTAGCAACTGGCCAGGAGCTTAGCTTGTTCAGAAGCCTCTCTCTTTCCAGGCCACTGCTCCCCAGTTCTTCTCCTGAGTGCCCGACTGGGGCTGCAGTCCCCCGCCCAGCTTGGTTCCTGTCCTCCTTGGGGGGCTCTGAGAGTGGCACTACCCCCCTTGCTGGCCAGCGCAGAGACATGGCCCTAGCAGCCTGTTCCAGGTGTCCCGCTACCAAAACCTTTCTCTGCTTTTGTCCCCTTGCAGAGGTAGACGAGTGCTCGCAGCCCAACAACGGCGGGTGTGAACAGCGCTGCGTGAACACTCTCGGCAGCTACCGGTGTGCCTGCGACCCTGGCTACGAACTGGCTTTGGACAAGCGCCGGTGTGAGGGTCAGTATGTACGGGCAGCCAGGACCCTTCCCTTGACCCTGCTGACCGCTCCAGAGCTGTAACTGCTCTTCCCCACTGCACCTAGCCCCGCCCTGCTCCAGCACGCCCATCCGCTTCTGAGTGGTGCCTGGCCTAGGACAGTCAAAGTGTCACGCAGGAGGGAAGCCTGGCCAATGCTCCCATGCTTTGTACCCTTCAGCCGCCTGTGGAGGCCTCCTCACCAGACTCAATGGATCCATCACCAGCCCTGGCTGGCCCAAGGAATATCCGCCCAACAAGGACTGCATCTGGCATCTGGTGGCGCCCTCCCAGTACCGCATCTCACTGCAATTCGAATTCTTCGAAACCGAGGGGAATGACGTGAGTACCAAGGCCCCATCTCCTTATGGGAGGAGCTCCTCCTTTGTGAATTCCTCACCACCACCTGCAAAAGACTAGCTTGCTGCGTCTCTGGGTGCAGATCCCCACAAAGTTTTAAGCCCCTCCATGCATGGTCTGGGCTTGGGGGGAGGCATGGCTGCAGAGGGAGGTCAGATGTTCGTTTCTCATGGTGGTACTACGTCCTGGAAAGTGCATGGGTCAAAGCCAATGTAGTAGCTCTCAGAGGAAGCGAGGGACTTTTCTACACCAGGTTGGTTGTTGCACGAGATTCATAGACTCTAAGGCCAGAAGGGACCACAGTGATCATCAGAGAACTTCCCTGAAATTCATTCCTGTTTGAACCAGAGCAGATCTTTTAGGAAAACATCCAATCTGGATTTTAAAATTGCAGCTGATGAAGAATCCACCATGACCCTTGGTAAATTGTTCCAGTGGTTAGTTACTCTCACTGTTGAAAACGTACCCCTTATTTCCAGTCTGAATTTGTCTAGCATCAGCTCCCAGCCACTGTCTAGCTAGGGCTGATACATTGGTGCAAAGCTTTAGCATGCATGTATGCACTGCTGTAAATTGTGACCTGCCTCCCCCAATTGCTAGTCAGTTTCTGCCCACTGTAGACAAGCCCTGAGCTCAGTGGTCTAAGCCCTGCTCCAGATTAGCAGCTGGTCAGCTCCTGCTGGCTGCCTCTCCTCACCCCGTATCAGCCTGGCTCCTCTGTCTGTCCTCTCCACCCTCACCCCAGCAGGTTTGCAAATACGACTTTGTGGAGGTGCGCAGCGGGCTGTCGGCCGACTCCAAGCTGCACGGCAAGTTCTGCGGTGCTGAAAAGCCCGATGTCATCACTTCCCAGTACAACAACATGAGGATCGAGTTCAAATCTGACAACACCGTCTCCAAGAAGGGCTTCAAAGCCCATTTCTTCTCAGGTAGACCCACTAGCTTGCAGCATGGGTGTCCTCTGTCCCTTCACCCCCACCCTCTCGCTAACCACCTCCAGCCACTTACCTATGCCTAGAGGGTGCAGTCCCCAGCCCCTTTCACTGGAGGACACTCTGCTGCCTCCAGGAAGTTATAGATTCATAGATACTAAGGTCAGAAGGGACCATTCTGATCATCTAGTCCGACCTCCTGCACAGCGCAGGCCACAGAATCTCACCCACCCACTCCTATGAAAAACCTCACCCATGTCTGAGCTCTTGAAGTCCTTAAATCATGGTTCAAAGACTTCAAGGAGCAGAGAAGCCTCCCTCAAGTCAACCATGCCCCATGCTACAGAGGAAGGCGAAAAACCTCCAGGGCCTCTTCAATCTGCCCTGGAGGAAAATTCCTTCTATGTTCTATGTAAATGCCTCCCCCTCTCCACCTGCAGCTGCACTGGAGAGCCAGGGAGGAGTGGGGAAACATGTTCGAGGTTGTGCAGCTCGTTCCAACTAGGAGCAATGGCCAGATCCTCAGCTGGTGAAAACCAGCATTGGTGCTACACTGATTTGCACCAGCTGAAGATTGGAAATTTAAAAAAACAAACCTGGAACTAAGGCTGTTTACGAAACTCTCCGTTTAATAGGCAAAATCTCGGTCCCTCTGGAGTCGGTTTCTGTGGCGTCACTGTATGCTACGGGGCGTGTACAGTATATGGGCTGCAGTCTGCCCCCCATTAGACGGATAAATCCAGAAGATGCTGAAGTGGCTGCAGGTCTGCACCAGCGTACTGGAGATGGGAATCTGGCCTAGTGTACCTGGGCCCAGATCCTCCGGTATTCAGGCACTGAACTCTCATTTAAAACACTGCGAGTCCGGTGCCAGACTATCTTCAAGGATGTGGGCCTCGTGGCTTACTCTGGTCCTGATTCCACCACCCTCACTCACTCCAGGTGTGCTAGAGGAGTCAGTGGTACAAAGGCAGGACTCACCATGAGTGAGGGCAGCAGCATCTGGCCCTGTGTGTGTCAGATAAAGCTGGCCACCCCCTGGGATGAGCCCGGGCAGCCCCAGTGGATCCCTCTGCGCCAAGTTCAGCAGTGACATAAAGCTGCACTGTTACCGGGGTGAGTTATATGCACTGGGCTAAATTCGGCTGTCAGCAACATGGCCGCTGCTCCCGTTGACTGCTGCGTGTGGCTAAGGATACGTCTGTACGGCAGACAGGGGATAGCAAGCTCTAAGTAAGGGATACATGCCAGCTAACACAGCCTTATGCCAGCTCATGCCTATGGGCCTTCATTGGTTTCAAAGAAACTCCCCATATGACTATTCCTCCAGCTAGGGAAGCTTTTAGTGGCATTGATGCAAACAGGGCTTGTCTACACAAAGACTGAGTGCGTGGCCAGCTGGGGTGTGAATCTACAGCCTGCCGCACACTAAGGGGCTGTGGACCCTGCTACCATGCACTAAAATTTCCCTACTGCACTTTGGCACCTTGCTGCTTGAAATTCCAGCTTGCCACGTGCTAGGTCTCTGAATAGACAAGCCCACGTGCTTTTTGTTTCATTTGCAAGGCTAGACCTTGAAGTCAGCCTCTAAGCCTTTGGCCCCTGCAGTCAATTACAGGTGCAAAACTACCAGAGCAAATGACAGAACCAGCGTACAGCTGCACAGCCAGTTGTTATTGCCTGCCTGACTTTAAAAGGTGCTGAGCTCCCACAGGGCCAAATGAAGTTAATGGGGCCTGCCAGCGTTCAGCACCTCTGCAAATCAGACCACAGATATCTAACTGCTGTCATTTGTGTCTGTAATTATGAATTATATGTATTGCAGTAGCACCTAGGCGCCCCAGTCATGGACCTCTTGTGTTAGGTGCTGTACGAACACAGAACAAAAAGACAGGCCCTGCCCCAAAGAGCTTGCAGTTTGATTAGTTGTGCTACATTTAAAGGGACAACTCCTGGGAAAGCAATGAGCTGCCCTAGCCCCTGACTGCCCTTGGTGCTGGCCTTTCCTTCCCAGGGCACTGCATTCTCTAGCATAATTGTATCATAACAGCTTCAAGGAATTTGAGCTTTCCGAGTGGGCCACTTCTCGCCTTGGCTACGGGTTTCTCCTCGCATAGCCTCCTCCGCTTTGCCTGTCCCCGCGGTGCATCCCAATCCCTGGCTCTGCTTTTGTGATGCCACTGTCTGCTCAATGCCTTTGCCACTTGTCCCTTCTCCTGCCATGCTGGGGACGTGGCAAAGTATCGGCGCACCTTCTCTGCTCGAGGGTGTCCTCTCTCCTCCTCCTCCTGCTGGGATGTGCGCTGATCTAGAATGGACTAAAAACTCCCCCTACTTTCCTAGACTAGTAACAGCAGTGAGATATTGACCCGTCCTACTCTCTTGGCTATGCAGGGTCATTTGGATCCCTGGCTTGTACCTTATGCAGCAATGGGATTGCACTGGGTCTAAGTCTAGGGCATTGCACAGGGTCTAAATCTAGGCAGGATTAGTCCTGAGGTTCCTTAATTATGCCGCGGAGGTGAATCATCTTTGATACATGGAGCCATTCAGCTGCCTACGCTCCCTGGGTTGGGTCTCCTTCTTTTAAAGCAGACAGGGAATGTTGGGACAGTTCCAGTAAAAACCATTACCTGCTTATTTCCTGTGTGTCTTTCTCTTCTTTCCTACACCAATGCCTTGAAAGCAGCGTTAACTTTTGGAAATCCTTTATCCGCTTCTTTTAAAAAATACAAACTCCTGGGTGAGCCCTCCAGTTGATGTAAATCAGCGTAGCTCCATGGAAGACAAGTTCAGGGGCTGGCTCTAGGACCCCAGTTCATTTTTGTTTAGGACAGGTTTTAAGTCTGGGCAGGATTTGTCCTGAGGTCCCTTCATTACGTTGCAGCTGCGAATCGCCTTTGATACATTTCATACATGTTTAGGGCATGGTTATCTTTAAGCGCATGCTGAAGTCCCAGTGAAGTCCAGGCAGTTGAAGGACATGTTTAAAGGGAAGCACATACTGTCTTGAATAGGCATGGATTTAAGCCTGTGCATATGCCTAAGGGCATTCCTGAATCGGGGCCAAAGAAAGATTCCTCAAGGTCTTGGCCCCTTCAAGCCGTCTGCCTGAGCAGTTTTGCCCTCAAAGCTCAGAGAATTTTCTTCAGCTCCTGGTGAGCACCCTGCCCCATCCCATGTGGCCACAGGAGACGTTCCAAAGAACCCACCCAACAGGGCTTCTGCAGCTCCTGTTGTGCCATCACGTCGCTCGTTAATCAAGGCCTTCTGCAGCTGGCTGGAATGAATGAAGAGCAAATGGGCAGGCTTCGGGTATGGTATTTTTGCTTTTTTTTTTTTTTTAATGAAAACAAGGCAAGTAAGGTAATCTGGCCTGGCCCAGCTGGCAGGAATCGCCACCATCCAGCAAAGAACGACCTCAGATAAGCCTCAGCAGCTGATCATCCAGCAGGATTGCCGAGGCATCAGGGTAAGTGTCTTATTCTCCTCCACTTCTTAGCTTAATGGCCTGCTCCTGGATCCTTTACTCACCTAAGTGAATGAAATCCAGGCCCTGCTGAAGTCAATGGGAATTTCATCATTGACTTCAATAGGGTCAGGATTTCACCCATTGGTTTTAGTGGCACTACTTGGGTGGGTAGGGGCTGCAGGATCCCAGGTGCCAATTTAGGTCTTTCTCAGCCTTTTGATGTGCCTTGTGTTTGTTTGCTCCCCTGCCCGATCTGCTGTTGTAGAAACACAGCGTTCCCCAAAGACTTCCCAAATTGCGCTACCCGCCCACAGAACCATTCAGACCCAGGGCTTTATAACTGCGATGGCCACTACATACTCTTGTTCACATTTTGTGGCAACTAGGGAACCGTGGGTGACTTCTCGGGGAGCCCCCAGTCTGTCCCATGGGCTCTACTCGCTGGAACGTCCTCAGGCTATGGATTACCAGAGGTGCCCACTGCAAATGAGGCCATAAAAATATCCCTTCTGTCTCTTCACTCAGGTCACAGCAAGGTGAAGCTGGAGGACACAAAAAGAACTGGATTCCCTATTTGGCGCATCACCCCTATTTGCTCCCAGAATATTCTATTGTTACAGTCCAACATCAGGCAGGGCCAACCATGAGCAGCTCCCAGATGTTTGCTTGGCTGGCTGGTCTCCTCTCTAAAGGTATTCCTATTCCCTTGGTCCTCTCTGGAGTTCTTGGGCCATTCATGCTCCCGATTCAGGCCAGAAGCAAAGCCTGGCTGCCACTGTCCTGTTGCGCAGGAAGGAACCCTCCCGTCTTTGTGACGGAGTCATCTTCCTCACCTCCTGGGCTGCTTTGGGAACTGGGGATAACCAGAGTCAGCTGGCAGGAGGCAGATTGCTCTGGATTCTACTGGAGAAAGCACCGGCTGGGAGCAGAGCTAATGGCCTGGGTTAATGTGGGTGTGTGCATTAGACAAGCAAACGAGATCAAGAGCCGTGGTGGAACAGCAGCTGTTGACCAGCCGAACAGAAGACATTGGCTGGAATGTCCTATTCCTTAGCAGATGCTGCAGAGTCTTGGTGCTTATCCATTTCCACTGGAGCTGCCAGTGTCAGTGCCCAGGTAAGCTCCCCTTCTAATGTCCTTTCCACACCGGAACATTGCTTCACTGCTGTATGTTTGTGTGATTCAGTACCTCTTGGGCTTAGGTATCTTTCTGATCCTTCATTACTATTGTGCAGTGTTATCTGCCTAGGTTGTTGCCCTCCACCCCAGTGGTGGCTGCATTTCATCACCGCTACATGTGGTCCTGCTCCAGGAAAGCACCTAACCACATGCTTAACAGTGGAAGTCAGTGGGACTTAAGCACGTGCTTTGGCCAATGGTGTGCTTTCGTGGTATCGGGGTATATGTCGATACAAACAGGTGTATACGGCCCAATGCTGCATCGCTCGATTGTGGTGGGAGTTTTGAGTGCAGACGGAAAGCAGAATTGGGCCCAGAGCTTGTAAGATGCTTTGGGAACCTTCAGGATAAATGTCAGACGATATCATTATTGCTGATTTATTTATTTTCAATGAACGAGTTGATAGAATAAACAGTTACTAAAGACAGCTTTCCAGTGGGCTCTTTTCCTATGCAAATTCTCTTTCTTTTATCTCCCCATCCCAGGTGTCCTTCCTGAAGGGAGTCTATTACACACAGTCCCCCTTGCAGACACCTCGCCTCGATTGAAACGCTTCTCCCCCCTGCTCTGTTTGCTGCCTGTACAGTTAGGCCTTTCAGAGCCCCCTCCTCTGCTGCATCATGAACTTTGAGCTTTCTGGTTATAGGCTTCCAGGAAACAGGTCTGGCTATGTGCAGCAGTGGGTGGTCAGAACAAGGGGGTACGTACCGTTGCACAAAGGGGTTGTAATGGCACGTCACACCTGTTCTTAACAGTAGCCAGGCTCGTAAGAGTAACTGGACCATGCATCGTGCTAAACAGAGCCTCGCATGCATGTCTAGATGAAAGAGCCTCCTGAATGCAGCCTGTAAGCAGTGTCTCACCTGGAGCCTTGGGCATGGGAGACCCCTGGCTTCCTGGGGGGGTGTTCTTTTCCCCACAAGACAGAATGGTCACGGGATTTTTGCTATTCTTTGTATCATAGTAGCAGACCTAAAGGCTCTAACTGAGACCAGGCTCCTATTGTGCTAGGCACTGCCCGTGCACAGAGTTGACCTGCAGAGTTGACAATCTAAACAGATGAAGGAAGGACTGTTAAGCCCCTGTTCTACAGATGAGGAACAGTAGCAGAGAGGTGAAGTAACTGGCCCAAGGCGGCATGGGGAGTCTAGGAACTAAGCCTGGATCCCATGAGACCCAGTGCGATGCCTTAAGCATAAGACCAGCCTTTTGCTCCAGCAAACCTTTCCTGGATTTGTGCTGTCTTGTGGGGAAAAGAACACCCCCCAGGAAGCCACGTGTCTCCCGTGCCTGAGGGTCCAGGTGAGATGCTGCTTATAGGCTAAATTCAGGAGACTCTTTGACTCGCTGACTAGAAACAGGTGCTTCTTGCAGACTAATCATTCTTGATGTTTAAGCCCCTGATTGTGTGCTTGGCACGGTACAGGGCTAAAAGAACCACAGCTCCTGGGGGCTTACAGTCTGAACAGGTAGTGCACGCAAGAGCTCAGTGCAAGACCAGGGGCTGGGGCCGACTTACTGCCATTTTTAATACTTGGTTGTCTGCCCCCAGAGTCAGGATCTGCCATAAGTGGAAATCTCCAAATGCCCAATCTTAACTGTCCTGTTATTGTTATTTGTATTACAGTGGGGCCGCAAGACCACAACCGAGATCAGGGCCGTGCTGTGCGAGGTGCTGCACATATACATAGTGAGCAACAGTCCTTGCACAAAGAGCTTACCACTTAGACAAGACTGGCTAAGGGTGGGAGGGGAAACAAGAGGCCGAGAGAGGGGAAGTGTCTTGCCCAACTTCACACACACAGGTCAGTGGCAGAGCTGGTGAATAGAACCCTGGTCTCCTGGCTGCCAGTCGAGTGCACTATCTGCATCACCGCGTGGCCTCTTGGCCTGTCCTACAGCCAAAGAAATTGCCCCATGGGGAGCCCTAAGTAACCAACCTTCCTACACATGCTCCAAAGCCTTGAGACGACGTCGCCTTTCAGGGGGTTCTGCCATGTGCAGGGGCAGGTCCTTCCCGTAACAATTGCAGCCAGGGTTCGGCGGAGCGGAGGTAAGTGGGTAGGCGGGAGGATTTTGCCTCCTCCCATCTCCACGCACCGTCCCATTGCAGGTGCTCAAAGCGCAAACAACGATCCCTCAAAAATTCCAAAACCTCCTCCAAATTAACACTCTGCAAACCCTGTGCCCTCTAAGTTATGTATCTGGAGGGCTATCCCTCATGATGTGGAATTTGTATTGGCTTTTAGCAGGTGACACCTAGCGAAGACTTTATTTGACTGATAGCTTGAAAGGGCCAATTTGCTCCCAATACTCCCTTGTCTCAAACCTCTCTGGAGTCTGCCAGCTCACCTCTGCCTCCTCGCATTCTCCTCTATGCAGAGCTAGAGCTGTGTTAGGCCAGTGAATGTAGGATAACACGGGAAAGGAGGAGACACTTCTGCCCTGAAAGGAACACTCCCCCAAGCGCCTTGAGGGGGTGCTGCACCTGAAAGTTCCTCCCGACTGGCCCATCCATCACTTAATGCTGGAGCTAAAGTTTGCTTTCAAGAGCCAAAGGGGACGGGTGGGGTGTGACTCAGTGGGCTCCAGGAGATCTTGGCGCCTTTCCCTTGTGCTGTGCCTCTCCTGTAGTTTGGCAGCAGTAGCTGTATCTGTGCTTCCCCTTTCGCTCAGCTCTGTAACACGTGCTACTGAGTATGGCCCCCGCTCTCTGCATGTCCCTCAGCCCCCCAGCCCTTTCCTTGGCTCTCTTACCTTGGTGTCCAACTCTCCTTCCTGGCACAGCAGCACAGGTTCGTTTTCATTTTCTCCCTCTGTCGTTTCAGAAACAAAGCAGCAGCCGCCACCGCCCCCGAAAGCTCGCCCACCCGGCTTGAAGTTCCGCCTGCAGAAAAGAATACGAGGCCCTAAAGGAACTCGGCCAATCCTCCGTTCAGTTCCTCAGGAACACCACTGCCCCTCCAAAGGATCCAGGGAACAGGGAACCAATGTCCTTCCGTTCTGTCCTAGCTCACAGCCTCGCTCAGAGAGCAGCCCAGGCCCCAAATTCCTTGCTTGACAGAACTGGTTGTTGGCCTTATTATTTTTTTATTCACCATTGTTTTAGACTCCTCTGGTTTGTCATTGACCAGTTGACCTTTATTTCCGATTTTTATTGTGTCTGTGACATTTCCTATTGATAAGTAAAGAAGGACACCATGTCCTGGTCTTTCTTGCATCTTTGGTTGTCCTTGTGTCTGTTTTTCTACCTACCCGTCTGTACAGTAAGCAGGTAATGGTTGTGTCCCATATATATTGAATTGATTTCCATATGGAATTAGCACGGGGCAAGATTTGCAGACACGGAGCTTGATTCTCCTCTCGCTTGCACTAGTTTTGTGCTTCAATCACTGCATTCACTCTGGTGGAAGTGAGAGCAAGGGTCAGGCTCATAGATCTGGTTGCTGCTGGAAATAAGAACTTGCTTGTCTGATAGTTTCCTTCCACTGATAGCTGAACGTTTCGAGTCCAGCTCCGGGGACTTTCAGTAACAGAGCACTCAGAGTCTGAGAGTAGTGAGTGAGGTATGATTTAGTTGGCACAATTTGTCTCCATGGAAGATGTTTCCACTCGAACAGGCGGTGGTATGGATTGAGGTCCCTTAAGCTGATGTTCACCCCAGTGCAGAAGGGTCACAGGGAGGCACTGGACACCAATTCAGTTATGGAATTTAAGTGGGATTTTGCAATGCACAGAACCTTGTGAGTGAGCCTTCTGCACTGGGGGTGAGTCTGAATGGCTCAGCTGCCCTAGATTTTACCCCATTGAGAAGGGTCATCCATTGCAATGCTGGCAATTCACCATAACCCAGCAGGGAACAATACCTAGGCCCAGCTAAACCACGGACTGCTTCTTTTCTTCTCCTTAGACAAAGACGAATGTTCGAAGGATAATGGGGGGTGCCAGCACGACTGCCTAAATACCTTTGGCAGCTACCAGTGCCAGTGCCGCAGCGGCTTTGTGCTGCACGACAACAAGCACGATTGCAAAGAAGGTATGTTTATCCCCAGGACAGCAGGGAAGGTACAGTTGCCTTGCTAGGCTTCTCCGTGCACAAGGTCTCTGAAGGGTTTGCTGCCAGTTTCCTCTGGACCATGCACATGTTTCCCCATCTCTTCATTTTTCCCAGCAACAAGGGGCTGGCGAGGGAATAAACAGCTTAGCTACCCCTTTGGGAGTGTTAGGTGAGTGAGTTTTGGAGGTGGGGGAAGGATGGAGAAATGATCCTTTGGGGGATAGGCCCCCTGGCTGACTCCTTTGGGATTCTCTTCCTGCAGCTGGCTGTGATCACAAGGTGACGTCCATCACTGGTACCATCACTAGCCCGAACTGGCCCGATAAGTACCCGAGCAAGAAAGAGTGCATCTGGGCAATAACTACCACGCCTGGGCACCGCGTCAAACTGGTAACGTATAGCGCAAGGGACTAGCAGCAGAAAAATACACATGTGATATAGCGACCGCAGCCACCGGTCCCCGTGTGAAGGATACAGCACCTAGGAATTTCCAGTCTGCTTCAGACCAATGTCTGTCTAGTCCATTGTCCTCTCTCCAGCTATGTCCAATACCAGATGCTGTGCAGGGAGGTGGATAGCCTCTCTAATGGACAATGGAGCCAGGACACACATGGGAGGAAGGGGACAATTACGCAGTAACATCCCCATGGGACGTTTCTTGTTAACGGTGCTTTGAGAGCAGTCAAATGGGATGGGAGTAGATTGCAGATAAGGTGACCTCTGCACAGAGAAACTGCCCGCTGCATCCAGACGAACGTGGGTCCTAACAGCATAGCCAGAGACGTGCTGTATATGGGACTTGGAATGGCCCCCATCACTGTCGTGACTTGAGATCCATAGAACTTCGGTGCTTTGCCACCTACTATCATTGTAAGTTTCCCTCTGTCTCCTCCTGTCTTCCCAGACCTTCACAGAGCTGGATATTGAGGGTCATCAGGAATGCACTTATGACCACCTGGAGGTTTACAATGGGAAGGATGCCAAGGCTCCAGTCCTGGGCAGGTTTTGTGGGGCTAAGGAACCGGACCCTGTCATCTCCACCAGCAACAAGATGTTCCTCAAGTTCTTCTCCGATAACTCCGTCCAGAAAAAGGGCTTCCAGGCCACCTATTCAACAGGTAACCGGGTTTTTGTTGCTTGGTATTTGGTTCAGTGGCAGATAAAAACTCCGGAGAGTTGTGGCGATGTCAGGCCAGGTGTGAAGCTCTGGTCCCAGAAGAGAGGGGCTGGAATATTATCCCACTTCACCCTTGTGTCTCCCTAGGAACTGTGGTGTTTTAAAGACTCCGAGGCTTGGCGTGGTTCAGTATAATGTGTATGTATAATGTGTTGAATGTGTGGAGAGAATCAAGGGGAGGAGAAGAACAGAAAGATTAGAGATCACTGGCTGATAGTAAAGCAACGTTGATAGGAGCAAGCAAAGCAGCTGCCATGTTTCTTTTTGAAGACGTGCTTTTGGGGGGCAGATGGCTCAGGAGATCAGTGATGGGACAAGGAGCCGCTGACTTCTGCATGGCCCATTTGGCCATCTATCTCACGGTTGCTCAGTGGACCCTGTGCAAAAAACGCCCACGGCTGGCAGACTAAGCAGAGAGGCCAAAGGCTGGATGGGGCCAGAGGCTGAGCTGATGGGGTGGGTGTTTGGTGAGCTCCTGGGTAGAGAGAGGCCCCCCCTGGGCTGCCAGAGGGAAGACATTAGGAAATAGGGAGGAAAGAAGATGACCCTCTCTGGCAATAGGTGTGCACCCTTCTTCACCTCCTTGCTATGCACGTGCATGTTCTTACTTCCAGTCTGCGGGGGCCAGATGCGAGCTGAGGTGAAAACCAAGGACCTGTACTCACACGCTCAGTTCGGAGACAACAACTACCCTGGGGGCTCGGACTGCGAGTGGGTGATTGTGGCGGAGGAGGGCTATGGGGTGGAGCTCATCTTCCAGACCTTCGAGATCGAGGAGGAGGCCGACTGTGGGTACGACTACATGGAGCTCTTCGACGGCTATGACGGGACAGCGCCACGCCTCGGGCGCTACTGTGGATCTGGGGTAAACTTTCCCTGCTGTCCCCCCTCCATCCCACCCCCACTCCCGCTTGGCCCCAGAAGTCAGGGATAGCGGCACCACATCCCAGAGCAAAACCGTGCGCTCTGAGCCAAGAATTGATTGTTCGGTTTGGTGGCTGAATGGAAAAATCTAGGGGAAAAACAAAATGTTTTTGTTTGACCTACAATGAATTTTTTCCCCCAGTGGTTTTATTACGGTTTGGAGTGGTCTTCAGCCTTTTTTAAAAAAGTTTAAGCAAATCTAGCTACATTTCTAAACAAAAAGTCAAAAAGGTTTGTTTTGAAATGTCTAAACGAACCATTTTGACTTTTTCTACTTTTTTTTTCATTTGTTTTGGGACAAAACTATTCACTGAATTCAATCTGGATTTCCAGCCCGGATAGGGGGCGGAGTTTGGACTGAAAAATGCCTTTTCTGGCAAATAAACTATTCCCTGAAGAAAAAAAAAACTGGCCCAGCTGTAGCACTCAGCTACTGCGGAGATGGGCACAGTATAAGAACCTATAGGGACTGGAAAAACCAATGATAATGCAAAGCACGGCAAGCCCATTGAAGGAGAGCAGGAAACACCTCACCCCTGGCGGGGAAGCGATTGAGCTTTCAGAGCTGGGGGCGGGGTGGTTAAGACTAGGGAGGGATATTTCAGTTTAACGTGGGTCCCTTTGGAAAGAGGGGTAAGCCAAACCGAAATCAGTGCCCACCCAGCGTCCGTGGCCATGGAACTAACCCAGTTTAGGTTGGTGCATAGATAAGCCTGTTGGTGCTAGCCCAGTGACCGCCTACGCTCAACCCTGCCATTGGACGCTGCCTCAAGCAAGATGGGGTGCAAGCTGCCCCACCCCAGGAGTTGCCCTGGGATTCAGACATTGCTGTCAGCCCCCCAGGCCTTCGCCCTGCTCCCTCCTGGCTCCAGGGCCGTTGATGGTTTGCTGCTGACCTCTCTCAGCAGCAACTTGTGCCACTGGCCCGTGAGGAAGGGGAAGATGGCTTGGCTCCACCAAGCCGTCCCAGAGAACCTGTAGACTCTCAGGCCCCTGCAGTCTCTCACCCTCTGGGTCTATGAGGGAGAAACAAGTGTGCCCTGACCGGCTCTCTCCACTCCGTTGCCTCCCCCCAGCCCCCGGAAGAGGTCTCCTCCGCCGGCGACTCGGTCATGATCAAGTTCCACTCAGACGACACCATCAATAAGAAGGGCTTCCACCTGCGGTACACCAGCACCAAGTTCCAGGACACTCTGCACACAAGGAAATGAAGCCCCACGGCCACCAGGGTCCTCGCCACCCCACGCTGGAGGGACAGTTCTTTTCTGTATAGAACAAATCCATGCGCGGGGAGGTGGGGGGAACCAGACAGACTGGATGGAGAAACACACAGTCAACCTCAGCACTAAGACACACTCACACAGAGGCTAAGATGCAGTCAGCTGCTGGCATCGACCAGATTGAGGGCGGGGGGGGGGAGGGGGATGTCTTCTATCTCTTTAAATATCCATTCCTTGGCCTCTTTTTGTTCTTTGAATCAGGGCACTGCCCAAGCCAGGAGCAAATGTTCTTCTTAACCACTTTGCAACTACCGTTGATGAATCGATTGTATCCCCCAACTCCCCTAACACCCCCCCCTTCGGGAGGTATTGCTTAATGCAGGAAAGTCCAACTGTATGGCAGACGTTTACCTTTTTAACTTGACAAAGCAGGTATCAGCTCAGCTCCCTGAATGTACAAAGCCCATAGGAGTGAAGAGCCCAGCACGCGCACAGAAGCTGCTGGCTATCTGTTGTAACGATGTAATAAAAATTCTGTCTTGTAAGGAGATGGCCATCGGCCTCTTTAACTCTCGTCTGTTTGGGGTTTTGTTTTAGTGATGCTTTTATGAGAGACACCTAATGTATCGGAGTCCTTTTCCCCCAATGTACGTTTGTTCTTTTTAAAAGTCTGATCTCCAGTTGGAGCGTTGTCCTCTTTCATGACACATCAGTCGATCTAGAGACAGCCCCGAAAGCAATTGCGGGAAGGAGCCATGCACTACCTCCAGCCCCACTTGGAAAGTCCGCATCTAATAAATGGAAAGTGTTGCAAACAAAACCGCCTGGAGTCCTTGCTGGTGTGCGCCTGCTATCCAGGTATTCCCATCTGTGCGCTCTCTCTTTTGGATCCTTTTTGGATTCTCTTTCATCCTCTGCCATCTGGTGGTGGTTTCCAGTGATGCTGTTTCTTTCTGGGGTCCTGCTTTTCAGAAGCCATTGTCCCATTGGGTTCCAGCCGTGCTGGATCCTTCTTGGGAGAGATTCTGATCTCTTGGATCCTATTCTCGTGCCTGCTCTCCAGCTCTGCCATCTCCTCCAGGGCTCCTGCGGTAGTGTTCTACTCTCCAGATGTTTCCAGCTGTGATCTCTCTTTTGTCGATCCTTTTCTGCAGTATCTCTTAATCTTCCATGCGTCTGATTCTCCTTTCACACTCATGTTAATCTGGAGGAATTCTAGTGGACTCAGTGAAGTGTCTCCACTGTATGGTAAATGAGAAGACTGAAAAAGGCCCTATTTATCTGGGCTTGAGTCAGCAAAGCAATTAAGCAGTTGCTTAAACTTAAGCGAGTACTTAAGTGCTTTGCTGATTCAGGGCCTTAGGGAGACAGGAACGGCTTTATTGATCATATTTAATTTTTTTTTACATGTTTTTATATTCAAATAACTTTTCCCCTCACCCCACGTTGCAAGGGGAATAGCCGGAAAATATTGCAGAGCAATTAAGAGAGACAAGAGAAACCTATAAGGTAACATGGGCATTTACAGTCAGCAAGGAGCGGAGTCCTGGCTCTGAACCCTGGCATGGCTGCAAGTCAGGTTTGCTAATGTGAAATGCTCATTTGCTGGCTCATTCTGCAGGAGGCGCTACACGAGCAAGGCGAATGCTGTTCACACATGAGTAGGTCTCTCTGAACCGGAAACGCGGCCGAACCCAAACTCCAGAGCTTCAGGAAAGCACAGAGCCAGGCCTGCATTGTGCAGTCCAGGCCCAGCTCTGATTGCAACAGCCATTCTGGAGCCTTTAACTGAGGCTTGAAACAAATTTGTAGAGCTTCTGGTCAAATGCATGTCAAGGGCAAAATGCAGACACTTGGATCAAACTCCATTCTCAACCCAAACAGTCTCCAGAATCCTTGTGGGCAGAGGAGTCACCAGCTCTGTCATGGGTGTGCGAGAGGCACGTGGAAAACCACACCCTGGAAACATTTATCCTCAGCCCTTTCAAACTCCCCCCCTCCCCCCCGTACAATCCAAGAAACAAGCTGAAGTTTGATATTGCCTCCATCCCCTTGCCCAAGCCTGCCTGTCCCTCTTCCGTTCCGTCTTGTGTCTGTCTCTACATGAGCTGCTTGGATAGCTTCGCTCCTGTGGGTCTGAGAGTAATACAGTGCTTTTCCTCCGGAAGGCTCCCAAGGCACTTTGTGAGCCCCATACAGGGTACTTAGCAACACTGGGAAACAGTAGCCCCTGGGGTAGGGTGGCAGCTCTGTCGACAGCTAGCATACAGGGCTGTGGGAGATTGGGGGACACCAGCAGAAACACTGATTCCAAGTGCCAAAAGATCTTAATGTCTTTGTAGAGGACACAGGATGTCAGCCTTCTCCAAAAGAAACAGCCTGGGGTCTCATCTGATCTCCCTTGAAAGGATAACGGTTAGATGCACTAAACACCACCAGAGACCCACATGGCCAAATCCTCAGACCCTCACTCAGTTTTTAGGCCACCCTTACTCAGCAAAACTGCCAGTAACTCCAATTAGAGTTTGCTTGATTAAGGAAAGAGCAACTATGGAGTAAAACCTGAGTAAGGACCTCGGGAATTGCACTGTTCTTTCCATCTGCTTCATCGTGTGTGCTGTAATGACCTTGCTAAGCAAACTACTTCATTCAGCGTGTCCCTCCATCCAGACGCTTAAGTTTCTGTTTTGCCTGCTGTAGCAAAATTATATCCCTTATACATTTTTAACTCAAATAATCTAACTGAGAATTTCCTATTTACCCATATGATTTCATTTGTTTTAATCCTCTTTTGCCCGCTGTTGCTCCTTCCTCGGCCCAATTATGCTAGAAAAAGAGAATGATGCCCAAATAATGTGACGTTGGATATCCTAGAGTAAATGGGGTGGATACGTTAGTTATCATCAACCTTTTCCATAACTGTGCTCTTCTAGCCAGGGCCTAGCTGGGACCCACCCCATCTTTCATTTAACAACATGAGAAAGGCAGGGAGGGCATGACCCCCCAGCACCAGGTCATGGCCCCCAGCTGGAGAACCCTTGAATTCAAGGATTCCATGAAACAGGTCACTGAACTTTGTCCGGAAAGTGATGAAACTGAAATCCACCTCTTGAAGATCTCTGATGACAGCCTAGGTATGAAGCATGCTTATGACATCACCCAGGCAGCTGCTGATGTCACAGAAACCCCAACGCCGGGCACAATACTCAAGTGAAGGTAGTATGGAGATGGGTCAGGTGAGCGGAAAGGGAGCAGCATGAGACTCCAGAAAGAAAAATGGAAGGAAATGCACTACACCCCACGGCAGCTTTCCAAGAAGATTGGCGTCACCTACTCCATGGCCCAGTTCATAGTGCAGAGCTATCGCAGGCCATGCCACGCCAAAGCTTGCCAACGTGTCACCCACCTTCAACCAACTCCCAAAAAACAGAATGTGACTGTGTATAAGGCCCAGTGCACGTATTGTGTCAGGACCAGGGGCCGACGCCAGGAGTTAACAGACTCTGGTGCATCTTTGACATCTTGCTGCAGAGCAAAGGGGAAAGCGGAGGAGGATATGCGTGGCTATGACGCTCCGTTGACATCTAATGCCGGGGGAAAGAGAGGAGCCAAGAATATGGGTGATTCTGCTGTGCCTTCTCTTCACATCTATTCAAGATCTTATTCCAGGGCCAAGTCCAGAAAAGAGCACGTGAGCCCCTCCACATCCTATTCCAGACCCTGCAGGGGAAGAAGCTATGTGGCTTCTCCTCTTAGAAAAGCAAAATTTTCTAAAGGAAGGAGGGGAAGAAGGAGGCAAAATGTAAAAAGGAGAAAAGGAGCCCAGGGCGGGAGATACCAAAGGGTGAGAAAAGCTGTCCCTTTTGTGCCTTCTAAGCAGCCCTGCCAGGGAAGAGGCAGAGAAATACCCATAACCCTCCTTCTGGATGTACCATTGAACATATACCTGGAGGATGAACAATGGACAGTGAAAGGAGAGCAGAGGCAAACAGGCAAGAAACGGAGGAACAAAGGTGTTGCTGTCCAAGTCCCTTCCATCTGCACCACCGAGCTCATAGCAACAGATGGCTATCAAACCGATTCTTCTTGCGGACACGGGGAATCCAGGACCAGGCAGTGGGCTGCAGATGCATCCACGACTGTAGATGAGAGCCCAGGGGAGAGGAAGGTTCCTGTCCCTGAGGAGATTTCCTGTGAACATGGGGCTTATCCAACAGGTGGAGAGGTCCCAACAGAAATCAGCAAGGAATGCACTGGCTCTGGGTGGTGGGAAAGGATCCAAAACTGGCTGCTGTCCTTCGGAATGTATTTGGAAAATATAATAAAGTCCTAGCTCTCCCAGCCAGATCCTCTCTTGTTTGCTATTGTTTCATTCGTCCCTAATGTGAGCATGCTTAGAGTGCTGAACCAGGGACCATCTGCATCACAGTGGGATGTGGGCACTTGCAGGTAGCCTGCTGTGAGGCGCTGGAGAATCTAGCGAGCAAGGCTTTGAGGACCTGATTTAAAGGCCACAGGAGTCTTTGCACTGACTTCACTAGGCTTTGAATCAGGTCCTTATACAGCCCTCACCACCAACATCTGCTGACCACCTCACAGGCTGCACCGCAGGTGATGAGGATGATCAAGTGATTACCTGCTCCCTGGCCACAGACCCATCACCTGGGAGGCAGCTTAATTAATCACAGGCTGGGGACTGAACCAGAATCCCTTTAAAGGACCAGCCCATCCTGGGAGAGTCCCTTGGATTTTAGGGGCCCAAATTGAGACCCCTGACAGGGGCCTGTTTTTCAGAGGGAGGGAGGGTGGGTAGGTAGGTGGGTGGGTAATAAACACTGTCTAAAAATTAGCCCCCGTTAAGTTACCTTAAGTAGAGCTAGGTGGGGAACAGTTCTTCATCCTGGTAGTGTTTTTGAGAGTTCCAAGTTTTTTCCCATCCTGAATTGGGATGAAAAGTCAAAACTCAAAAAATGTTTGCAACCTGGCGATCTGAAAAATGTTTTGTTTCGATCATTTTGAAATGTCTCATTTCCATTTCAACCTTTTCCCCCATTTTTAAAAGCTTTTTTTGTAGTATAAATTAACTAAAATGTCTGAACAGAAAATCGCTTTGCACCAGAAAACGAAGCTGTTCATTTTGGTAATGTCAACGCGGGATGGTTCTACAATTTCAGAACTTGTTCTTCTCAAAGGGGGAGAGTTATCAGAACCGACCCTCTCCCACAAACAGTTCCAGCCCCAGCAAATTGACATTTTCTGACAAAAAAAAAGTTGGGCTGGAAAACTCGCAACCAGCTCCAGTCTCAATTGGGCCACTTGGATGCACGAGTTGCTTTTGAAAACCTCAGCACGCAATTGCCTCTCCTTGGAACCTCTGGGTCGCCCTTTGATTTATGGGTGCTGCCAACTGCCAGGAACACTGGCCTCCTTTTCCCTTTCCCTGTCTCCCTCGCATCTGCCCAGCTCGCATCTGGATTCAATCTCTTTTGGCCCTAACACTGTCTTTGTATCATTGCCCAGCCAGCCGTTAACATTTCAGCAGCCCCAGTTCTGTCACTCGGGGAATGCAGCTTCTTTCAGCTCCCCGGGCTATATCTCAGAGTTGACATAAAGGGCATGCCCGGTCACCTGTGAAATCTGCAGCCCGATTTGCAATAGTTTGCAGGCCAGTCCCAGTTTTAACCTGGTCCTTTCAGTAGCTGTCGATCAGCCCTGTGCTAATTGGGCCAACTTTTAGGCAGAGACTGAGTCGGGAGAGCGGACCTGCCGCACTTCTCTGCTGACTAATGAAATTCTGCGCTAACTGAGCTGGCCGATGTGTATGTGCACCACTGCCTTCTACTGGATGGTATCTGAACTGCTCAGCTGTGTGGCATGAGTCTGATACTATCACTAACTACTAATGGAGATGTGACAGGTAGCATCATCATCATCATCATCATCATCAAACACAAATAGTCTACTGAGGACCATTGCACCAGGCAGAGTGACCATGGTGGATGGTGTCGCACCAGGGATTGTGTAGTGAAGTTCCCAGATCTGGCTCAATTCTGCAAATCCACAAATCCCTGGAATGGCCCCACAAAAGGGCTCCTGGTAGGGTCAATGGAGAGTTTTGGAGAGAGTGGTGTGGTGGGGTGTTTTTGTCCATCCTGGCAATGGGGTTGAAGAGCACGCAATGCTGCTTTTGAACTTAATAAGTGAAGAGAGTTCATCTGAAATCAACAGGATGAAATACAATGAGAATAATCATGAAGTACAACACTTGGAAGGAAAAATCAAATGCCCAACTACAAAATGGGGAATAACTGGCTAGGCGGTAGTGTGGATGAAAAGGGTCTGGGGGTTACAGTGGATCACAAATTGAATACGAATCGTCAATGTGATGCAGTTGCCAAAAAGGCTAGTATCATTGTGGGCTGTATTAACAGGTTGTTGTAGATAAGACATGGGAGATGCTTGTCCCTCTCTGCTGAGCACTAGTGAGGACTCGGGTGGAATATTTGTGTCCAGTTCTGGGCACCATACTTCAGGGAACATGGATAAATTGGAGAGAGTCCAGAGAAGAGCAACAAAAACGATAAAAGATTTAGAAAACCTGATCAATGAGGAAAGGTTACAAAAACTGGGCATGTTTATTCATGAGAAAAGAAAACTGATAAGTCTTCAAATCTGTTCAGGGCTGTTATAAAGAGGACAGTGATCCATTGTTCTCCATGTCCACTGCAGGTAGGACAGTATAACAATGCAGGTAGTACACAGGTTTGATAGATCCTGAACTTTGTCTCAGCACAAAGATATTTTGGCACCCATAAGCGAGACGTGGACATCATGTAGGAGGCAGTGAGAAATACTACGACTTTGAACGTGGCTTGCAGCCTAGGTAGATAAACTTGTCAATCGCTCCACAGAACTCAACTCTGCCTGCAACAGGAGCTCTGCTGGCCCTGCTCTATGGTTCTGGCCCTTGATCTTCTGCCATGAGAAGCAAGCAGCATCTTGGAGACTTTGGAATGGGGAGGCTGAAATATTTGGACTTCTCCACAAGCAAGGCAGTGTCGTCAGCAGAGTCTCGATGAGTGAACACTTCTTCACCACCCTTGACTCTGACGTGGAGCGGGAAGTCCCAGTATCCAATCAATCGCTCAACACAGAATAGTAGCAGGGTGAGAATTCATCCCTGCCTCACGTTATGGAGAAATGCGGCAAAAGCCGTGAACCAAGTGAAAATGGCCTGTACTTTTACAGTAGCTAGTGCTGAGTTCTCTCTTTGTTGGTATTAGGGTGACCAAAGAGCAAGTGTGAAAAATCGGGACAGGGAATGGGGAGTAATAGGCGCCTATAAAAGACAAAGCCCCAAATATCGGGACTGTCCCTATAAAATCCGGACACCTGGTCACCCTCGCTGGTATCACCATGAAGTTCAGAGTAGCTCTGGCATGCAGCACAATCCTGGCATGGTTTTGTTTCACTGCACCTTTCAGCTGGGGATCGCAAATCATTATAACCATCAAGCAGTGATTTGCCATAATGCAATACATTCACCCCAGTTCCCTTCTGTTTGTCAGGCAGCTCCAGTCTGGGGGTTCACATCTGGTCTCAGAGGCAGCTGGAGAGGGGCTGGGGGAGGGGGGAGTGAACCCAGTGGCCAATGCACCATGTACAATGTCCCTAAGCACAGATGTCATCTTGCTGGGGGCAAAGGGCAGGACACTGTGTGGGGCTGAGACCCAAGAGAACACAGCAGAGGTCGGTAATTGACATGGTGCAGAGATAACCAGTTCTTCGGCATAAATCTTGTTTCCTGGGAGCCTGGATCCAGGATTCTGCATTCAGGTGGTGGCTGCTGGCAGTCATTTTCAGCACTAAGATATGGGACATCCCCAGGTCCACGTGAGATAACAAAGGTGAGTCTAAAATGAGACACACTCCCCTAGGGAGGAGTGGACTAGAGGTAGGCTAATGCACCTATGCACCCTCGCTCCCCCTGGACTTTGTTTAGTGCCTTTGCATTTCAGAAACGACAGCTTTGCGGCTCCCCCTTGTGACCAAACTAGCTAGTGATGGGAGTAACTTTGGGGGGGAGGGGGTTTGTCAGCAATGGAATAGCCTCCCTCCTTAACGTTTCTCAGAGGCTGGTTTGTTCTAAGTGTCAAGTGGCATCTGTGTACTGCACTAGCCTGTTCTGGGGTGCGGGACAGCAGCGGGTAGTGGGGAATGGAGGCGGCGGTGGTAGAGGGCCGGGGCTACTGAAGAGATGGAGTAGAGAGAGCACCTATTGTAGGGGCATTGTGAGGGTGTTTGTTGCCAAGGAGCATAATAGCGAGGGCACCTGTTACCAGGCAGGCCTGGCAGTGAGCTCTGATTGCAGGGGTGCTACGGCGTTCAATAATAATTTTTCATCTTTAGAGGGTGGGGAAAGATTATGGTTTTAAGTAACTTGAAATTTTCAGGTTTCAGAGTAGCAGCCGTGTTAGTCTGTATTCGCAAAAAGAAAAGGAGTACCCGTGGCACCTTAGAGACTAACAAATTTATTAGAGCATAAGCTATCAGTGAGCTGTAGCTCACGAAAGCTTATGCTCTAATAAATTTGTTAGTCTCTAAGGTGCCACGGGTACTCCTTTTCTTTTTGAAATTTTCAGTGTCCATTTTGGGGCAGCTGCAGACATTGTTCTGTGTGTGTGTGTGTGTGCGCTCATGCTCCTTGGAGAGTCTTTTAAAACCTACACGCCTCCCCTCTAGGTCCCAGGTTGTCTAGGTGGACAGAATGACACTATTCTGCTATGAAAACAGGAAAAGGGAGCTGAAGGACACACGTGGGACTGGATATGCATGGGTTTGCTGATGAGTTACAGAGCTTCGCCACTAGATCATCTATCCAACCCCGCCTTTGGACAGTAATGATCAAAAGCTGTCTCTGTTCGAGGGGTGCCCAGTGGCCCATGTGAAATGAGTTTGCTGGGTCTTGGCCCAGTTGGGCAGGAATCAACATCCCAAAAACAATGATCAATTGCACAAATTAGTCCCCTTGGTTGGTAGCTTCAGCAAAGGCGCCATGGACTGAATGGGACATTCAGAAGAAAGCACAGTGTGGTCTAGTGGATAGAGCATTGTACTGGGAGTTGGGAGACCAGCTACCTAGCTCTGCCTATGTCCCATCTCTGTGCATCAGTTTCCCCATCTGTAAAATGGGGATAATTATACTGATCTCCTTTATAAAGCACTCTGAGATCTACTGATGGAAAAATGCTACAGAAGAGGTAGATGATATTATTACTGGTGGGTAGGATTGTAGGGAGAAGCTTGCACTGCCTGCCTCTGTCCATGCTGTACCTGCTCCATGCACAATCTCCAGGCTTGTCTCTTATGATGCAAATTGTAGATAGGAAAGCTGAATATCCTTTGGGAGAAAACTCTGATCTGAGGGTCATAGCTAGATCCCTAGTATAAGAGGCACCCCAACTCCAGGAGGAAGGGATATGCAAACAAAGTGGCAAGTTTTCTTTTCTTTTTATGTATTTCCTGCTAATATTACGAGTGGGATAATAGTGCAAAGCATGACGGGTAATTGCATGCTAATTGCCAGTTAGTCAGTATCTTATTTAGCAGTGTTCTCTCTCTCTCTCTCTGTAGCTTGACTAATTTGCAAAGAACTTGTGCATGAATAGGATCTTTTCATATATAATTTAATAATAACAGGTTTCAGAGTAGCAGCCGTGTTAGTCTGTATTTGCAAAAAGAAAAGGAGTCCTTGTGGCACCTTAGGGACTAACAAATTTATTTGAGTATAAGCTTTTGTAAGCTACAGCTCACTTCATCAGATGCATTCAGTGGAAAATACAGTGGGGAGATTTATATACATAGAGAACATGAAACAGTGTATGTTACCATACACACTGTAATGAGAGCGATCACTTAAGGTGAGCTATTACCAGCAGGAGAGCGGGGGAGGGGGCGGAGGGGGAACCTGTTGTAATGATAATCAAGGTGTGCCATTTCCAGTAGTTGACAAGAACATCTGAGGAACAGTGGGGGGTGAGGGGGAATAAACATGCGGAAATAGTTTTACTATGTGTAATGACCCATCCACTCCCAGTCTCTATTCAAGCCTAAGTTAATTGTATCCAGTTTGCAAATTAATTCCAATTCAGCAGTCTCTCGTTGAAGTCTGTTTTTGAAGTTTTTTTGTTGAAGAATTGCAACTTTTAGGTCTGTAATCGAGTGACCAGAGAGACTGAAGTGTTCTCCAACTGGTTTTTGAATGTTATAATTCTTGATGTCTGATTTGTGTCCATTTATTCTTTTACATAGAGACTGTCCAGTTTGACCAATGTACATGGCAGAGGGGCATTGCTGGCACATGATAGCATATATCACATTGGTAGATGTGCAGGTGAATGAGCCTCTGATAGTGTGGCTGATGTGATTAGGCCCTATGATGGTGTCCCCTGAATAGATATGTGGACACAGTTGGCAACGGGCTTTGTTGCAAGGATAGGTGCCTGGGTTAATGTTTTTGTTGTGTGGTGTGTGGCTGCTGGTGAGTATTTGCTTCAGGTTGGGGGGCTGTCTGTAAGCAAGGACTGGTCTGTCTCCCAAGATCTGTGAGAGTGATGGGTCGTCCTTCAGGATAGGTTGTAGATCCTTGATGATGCGTTGGAGAGGTTTTAGTTGGGGGCTGAAGGTGATGGCTAGTGGCGTTCTGTTACTTTCTTTGTTGGGCCTGTCCTGTAGTAGGTGACTTCTGGGTACTCTTCTGGCTCTGTCAATCTGTTTCTTCACTTCAGCAAATGGGTATTGTAGTTGCAAGAATGCATGATAGAGATCTTGTAGGTGTTTGTCTCTGTCTGAGGGGTTGGAGCAAATGCGGTTGTATTGTAGAGCTTGGCTGTAGACAATGGATTGTGTGGTGTGATCTGGGTGAAAGCTGGAGGCATGTAGGTAGGAATAGCGGTCAATAGGTTTCCGATATAGGGTGGTGGTTATGTGACCATCGCTTATTAGCACCGTAGTGTCCAGGAAGTGGATTTCTTGTGTGGACTGGTCCAGGCTGAGGTTGATGGTGGGATGGAAATTGTTGAAATCATGGTGGAATTCCTCAAGGGCTTCTTTTCCATGGGTCCAGATGATGATGTCATCAGTGTAGCGCAAGTAGAGTAGGGGCATTAGGGGACGAGAGCTGAGGAAGCGTTGTTCTAAGTCAGCCATAAAAATGTTGGCATACTGTGTGGCCATGCGGGTACCCATCGCAGTGCCGCTGATTTGAAGGTACACATTGTCCCCAAATGTGAAATAGTTATGGGTGAGGACAAAGTCACAAAGTTCAGCCACCAGGTTTGCTGGGACATTATTGGGGATACTGTTCCTGACGGCTTGTAGTCCATCTTTGTGTGTAGTGTTGGCGTAGAGGGCTTCTTCATCCGTAGTGCCAGGATGGTGTTTTCAGGAAGATCACCGATGGATTGTAGTTTCCTCAGGAAGTCAGTGGTGCCTTGAAGATAGCTGGGAGTGCTGATAGCGTAGGACCTGAGGAGGGAGTCTACATAGCCAGACAATCCTGCTGTCAGGGTGCCAATGCCTGAGATGATGGGGCATCCAGCTAATAAGCGATGGTCACATAAACACCACCCTATACTGGAAACCTACTGCTAGTAATAGTTCACCTTAAGTGATCACTCTTGTTACAGTGTGTATGGTAACACCCATTGTTTCATGTTCTCTATGTATATAAATCTCCCCACTGTATTTTCCACTGAATGCATCCGATGAAGTGAGCTGTAGCTCACGAAAGCTTATGCTCAAATAAATTTGTTAGTCTCTAATGTGTCACAAGTACTCCTTTTCTTTTTAATAATAACAGATTCTGACATAAAGAAGAATGACCTCTGCAGTGACACTTGCTGGGATAAAAATTACGTGGGCCATCAACCCCCATGCTCCCCTGCACAGGCTGCCCACCGGCCGGGGGTCAGGAGGGACCCTGCACTCTCACCCCTGCCTAGCATTGTACTGCACAGTTGGCCAGGAGCGTGGTGAAGATGTGCCAAGCCTCACTCATTCTGGATTAATTGCCAGGCAGCTTCTGAAGTGCCTTGCTCTTGTGGAGATGGATTTTGCAGCATTTTAGATGAGTAATTTAAAATGTCTCACTGGCAACATCTATGAAATCAGGCATTTAAACTGTCACGGCTTGGAAAGCTCTGCATGAATTAAGCTTTTATTTATTTTTTCACCACTCCTGAAACATCTGGCATTTCCTACGGATAACAGACAGGACACCAGCCTAGATAGACCATTAGTGTCCCAGTACAGCTGGAGGCAGGATTCTGTGTTATCTCAATGCAGATGGAGACCAAACTAGATTCAGATGGAGACCAAAAGAGAGGGCACTGGGCTCTCTGTGTAGATCGAGACAGGATACTGGTGCAGTTGGAAACCAGACTAGATGCACCCATGTTCTAGTCAATGCAGCAGGAGACAGAATTCCAGACTAGACTGATTTCTGGGCTGCTCTGAAGTAGTGACTTCTGTGTTCTGAATCCGGAACCTCTTCCTGCTTTGTTTGTGTTCATTGCAAACTCTTTTCCTCTGGTTTGCAGGCACTTTGGGCACTGATCCTCAAAGATACTTAGGCACCTAATTCCCATGGGAGTAAGGTGCCTAAATACCTTTGGAGATCAGGGACTTTGTGCCCAGCTCCA
Organism: Dermochelys coriacea; assembly: GCF_009764565.3. NCBI lineage: Eukaryota > Metazoa > Chordata > Testudines > Dermochelyidae > Dermochelys > Dermochelys coriacea. The sequence continues at coordinate 5,867,547 of NC_050093.1, forward strand.
AAAGCAGAGGATTAGCCAAATTCTGCAGACCCCATTGCAAAGTGAGTGGCCAGTCTGTGAGCAGCATTCGAGTCACCACAGGACAGATGGGGAGGAGGGGATTGGACCCAATGGGCTGCAAGATCCTCTCCACCCTTACAGGGAGAAATACTGCAGTCTTCTGTAGTGATAACGCCAAGTAGGGTGGGCCATACTCCACAGTCCTTACTCAGGCAAAGTCAAGCATAGAATAAGGACTGTAGGATTTAGCCTAGTAAAAACTCTTTTATAAAGCTATTGTGCTTGGGGTAATTACTGTAGGATACTGTTGTGTTTTTTGTTACTGTAGTATTAATTACTGCTGAGCAGTGATATGCTCTTTGAAATTCTGTAATATTATTTACTGTAGAATAATATAGCATTCATTTCTGTTGACCATTGTTCTGTTTTTTAGTACAGTAGTATTAAATACTGTTGAGCTGTGTGGTTGGGTCTGTTTCTGTGGAATACTGCAGTATCAATTACTGTGGAATCGTGTAGCAATTCTTGAAAGCAGGGTAGAATTCCTAGTTCATCCTGCAGGCTAGTCCTGCATGTCATGACCCCATAAAGTCATGGCTTAAAGTCAGAGCAAAGTCACCCAAACGTGGCCCTGTTAGTGTCATACGGAGGTTGCTCTGATCTGGCTCACAAGGTCATTAATGTCCCCTCAAGACTCCATCCATCCATCCATCCCATTGCAATTGTGGTGGTAGCAACCATGGTCCATTCCTCCTTAGTTGATGTGTTCCATGGGGACCTATTCATTCAGGGTCCTATACTGATCCCCATGTTTTGAAGCACCAGCAGGTGGGAGAGGGAGAAGCCAATTTGGTAGCCCGTCACAAGTCTGCTCAGGAAGACCTTCACTACAGAGAACCCCAAAAGGAAAGAGGGATGCCATGTTAGCCACCCCAGGAGCACCCCAGCTATACAGAGAGGCCTCCATGGGGGAATGCTACAGCAATAACCCCAGAGGTTATTGAGCTAGAGGATATCTTGAGGCCAGGCAGGAGGTCAGGTAGCAGAGTTAATTAACAGGTCATGGTTGCTGGGATGGGGTGGGGACTCTATGTTCACCATTGCAACCTCATCCATTTTTAAACTTTTCTTCCTTTTGACCTTAGAAGATATTTCAGGCTCCGTTCAGTTGGGAGAGCTTCAGCAATGGACCAGCCACTGCAGCCCCACCCCTAAGTTTCCCACTGCCACACACACACCCATATATAAAAGCCCTTTCCTTGAGATTGGATCACCTCCCTGGTGCCCCCCACCCCCCTCCACACACACCCCGCTGCCCCAAGACGCCAATGCAAGCAGCAGGCTGGGCTGCACACAGGTTGTTAGTTTATTGATACATACTGTCAGCACAGCACAGGTTTGTAAGGGGTTTTCTTTACAGCGTGCATCATACACAGAGCCTGGGAAAGCATCACATCAGGCCAGGGATGGTGCGGACACTGCCACACAAGCGCCATGCTGCGGTTCTCAGCCACGGGCGGGGCACAGAGGGCAAAGGGGGATGGAGTCTCTCACAACTGATGTGGCCTCTTCTGGCTCCCACCCTGATGCTGCGGAAAGGGAAATCTAGCCTGCGTCGTCTTTAAAGGGACAACAAGACGCTCCCAAGCAGAGATCTGCTCCCCCCCTTGTGGACACCCTCCCAGCCAGAGCAACAAAGAGACCCTGACTCTCCCCTCCTGGTCTCATGGGGACACCTACGTCAGGCTAGAAGCAGTCTAAATTCAATCAACCTCCTGCCCCACAGTGTGCGTTACACCAGCCTCGACTCCCCGACTGTCACACGCATTGGCCAATGGGCAACTTGCAACCCCCTTACACAACACCTCTGAATTGGGCCCACTGATTCAATGAGTTCACAGTCAGCTGTGCCACACACCTCCTCCTCCGGTCTCTAGAGAAATTGTCAATCCCACTCACCACCTCCCCCATCCAGCTGTCTCTAGGAAAGGCCGATTGTCACCAACCCCCTCCTTCTCCTGTCTCTAGGGAATACTCTTCTGTTATGTCTACACTGCAATAAAAAACCCATGGCTTTGGGTCTCAGAACTCAGGTCAGCTGACTTGGGCTCGGGCTGCAGGGCTAAAAATTGCAGTGGAGATGTTCCGGCTCGGGCTGGAGCCCAGGCTCTGAGACCCACTCCCCTTGTAAGCCTGGGTGAGCTTGAATGTTTATATTTCAATTTTATAGCCCCACAGCCTGAGCCCCGCAAGCCTGCGGCAGCTGACCCAGGTCAGCCAGAGCTGTGCTGTGGATCTTTCATCACGCTGTGGACACACCCTTAGTCACCACCACCCTCCTCTGCCTGTCCCCCAGGAAGGCTGACTGTCACACCTACCACTCCCTGCCTGTACCCAACTCCAGTATATTACTTCAATTCCCACATTGCCATGAGCACCACATGATGCTGCAAATCCTGTGGCCTTTGGGGGAGTGATCTATCAACATTACTGCTTGGAGACGCTTCCGATGATGCAGCAGCCTTTGGAACCTCTGTGTCAGTTATCAGCACACAGGCCAAAGACCAGCCAGGAAACCACGCGCTACCTCTGCACAAGCCACATCGCAATGGACAACTGGGGTTTTTTCAGTTGGCATGGCTGGATTTTGCGGTATGAGGGGCAATCAAAAGCTAGTGTAAAAAAAGCCAAGGTCCTTATCGCTTCCTGGCTGCAGCACTAACAGCACAACACAGCGAGGGCACACAGCAAACACTGCACAGCTGGATGCTCAAGCACCCCAAACGCCACTAAGAATGAAAACACTACTGTGCTCACCAGAGCAGGGCCTCCCTTCCCGGAGCAATGGCCAGCACTGAAAATTTCCCTCTCCCTTTAAGGGTGACTGCTTGACAATAAACACCCTGCTCTATTTTTCTGGGCAGTCGGGGACATGCCGGGTATAGAATATGACTGCTCACCAGGAGCCTATAGGATCTTTATCTGCTGCTAGTGGCTGGTCTACATAAAATCTGTTTGTGAATCTACTACTTCTGCTGCTAGCAGGGGGACTTGCTCCTTTAACTCACACAGTAGCAGCTCAAGCTTTTAAAGCTGAAGATTCCCGGGTTCAAACCCCTTGCTGGTGAAGGAGATGGCAATCAGAATTCGGGGACGCTGAACATCTTCCAGCTGTTGGTACCAGAGTCCTTAGTTCATTTGCTTGGACCTGCTGCTTTGGATGCCCACAAGCTCCTCTGTGGGTCTTATCTGATTTCCAGATGCCGAAAAACCTCTCCACACAGAACATCCCTGTTGCCTCTGTCCTCCAGGCCCTGGCCCCAAACTGCAGCGTGCTGTGGTGAAAGGGTAGACTCTGCATCTCTCTTCCAACTTAGGAGATGCCCCAACATCCTGTCCTGTCTCGGGGTCAAGGGCAGCTTGCAGGCACGGCTAGAAGGCTGACGGGCGCCTCACGCTACACGTTCGGGCTGACTGGGTGCCAGCAGACTCCCCGGGAAAGCTAAAGTTTTCACATGACACAGAAAGCCCAGCACTATTTATAAAGAGGAGGGAGGGAGGCCCAGCCTTGGGAGGAGGTGGCTGGTGTGGGGAGCAGGGGGGCCTGGGGCAGGAGCTTAAGGAAGTTCTGCTAGGCTCAGGCTGCCTCAAGTGATGGGCAAGTTAGGTTGAAGCAAGGATGGGGCTCTGCTGTGAATGCCTTGGGATCTAGCCAAGCCTCTTTTCTCCCATCACTTGGAGAAAAACTCAGCCCTTAAGACCCCTCTTGGGGCAACACATCAGCAGCCGTAGCATGGCAGGCAGATCATGCCCGAGGGACATGGTAGCAACAAGGAGACCCAGCGCTCCGATCAGCCTGGTTCCATGGTGCCCAGTGGCAGGAGGCCAGGGGAGAGCCGTGTTTGGAGGGGGGAGTGGGCAAGGGGGACAAAAGGAAGAGAGGCAGCAATTGCTCCTCACCCCAGATGCTGGCAGCTCACTCCAGGACATGGCTGAAGATGCAAGCAGGAAGACTGCATTCCTCTCCCCGCCAAGCCGGGGCGGGGGGCTCCTGGGCAGGGCTAGGCTCCAGCTGAGACAGGGGAGCAGGTACATTCACGCTGCAGCCACCCCCAGGAATTCCAACACACCCCAGGAGTGCCACGGGGCCTGTCAGGACCTGCAATGGGGCCGCTCACCCATCCCACATGGCACTTAACCAGGTAAATAAAGGCTGTGAAGCAAGAAGCTCCATGACAACCTGGGGCTGAGACAGAGCCGAGATGGAGGGACCTGAGGGTGGGGTAGCTGTATGCTCTTTCCTGAGCCTGCCAAGCCCCTAGTAACTGAGTCTCCGAACCAGGAGAAAACAGCAGGCTCTAGTTTTACAGCAGGCCATCTAAGCTAGGACCCACACCTGGGCTAGGTGGTTAAGAGCATGCTGGGCTCACAAGCCCCCCGTGCAAATCTATCTCCTGGGTTAGGAGGCTGGCTCCCAGCTGCAGTGTGACAGACCCTTCGGGGCTCCTCAAGTGGGAATCAGGTGGCAGGTGAGGATCTAGCACACCTGGGCAAGGTAGGAGTTGACTGAGCACTTAGCAAAGAGCAGGGTTGGGGGGAGTAGCAGAAAGGGAGGGGCTCATTGAATTGACAGGATGAGGGAGGGCTGAAGGGGCAGACCTAGGAGAAGGGGAGCTCATATCAGAGATGGAAGAGCTCTGGGTTCCCCTGGTGATAACCCTTCCAAATTAACCCAAAGCTCCTGTTCTTTCCAACTTGAAAATGGCAATGAATGGGCAGTTTGGTTCCGAGGGGGATGGCGCTCACACTCCCCAGTGGGGCAAGTGCGGAAGGGCACGGGTCTTTCCACCTTGGCGTGAATCAGATTAGCAGCCAGCTCAGGTGTTTCCCTTCTCATACTGACAGAGGTTTGTCTGCAGGAGTCAACGGAGGCCAAGATCCCATCTGAGCAGTACCGGAGGTCCTCTCCTACTAGGGCCGGGATCCTGCCAAGTCCATATTTACATTGGACAGCGAGATTGGAAATCCACAGTCCACGCTCACTCCAGCCACAACTCCCATACAGGTCCCGGTTTCCACCCCTGGCCCCATCCCAGACCACGTTCATTGCAGAGAGCCTCAGGTTAGTCCAGTCCTGCCTCATGCATGCCTCCCCCCACACGCATCCCCTCCAGCTCCCCCCCTCAAGTCACTAGCGCCCCACGCTGATATTGCACGTCTTGCAGCTGGGGTCCTTTTTGGCATCAGCAGTGGAGAGGCTCATGAGTTGGTGGCCGCTGATCTCTCCCAGTACGCCCAGGCTGAGGTCGACGGGCTCGGTGTATATGACCTCCAGGATGATGTCCTGGGCGTGGTGATAGACCAGCTCGCCGTCCTCTGTGCAGCAGGTCAAGAACTTGTTGCAGGAAATGTCCAGCTGGGGCAGGCGCTCCCGGCAGAAGTGGTCTCCCGGGGAGCCCTTGGGGGCCAGCACCAGGACGACGTAGTGGTAGGCGGTGTACATGCAGTAGAAGTCCGCAAAGTAGAGGTTGGTGTTGGGGCTGAAGAGGCGCTGGGCGGGAATCTGGAAGCGGTAGCGGCCGTAGGGTGAGTCCTGGGGAGGCTGGCCTGTGTTGAACTCGGTGTTGCAGCTGAAGAAGATCCCGTGCAGCATGCCGCTGGTGGGTGAGCCGTGGCTCCCGCTGTTGTCCTTCAGGGAGGGCTTCATCATGTTCCCACAATGCATCCTGAGAGGCAGGGGGAGAAAGAGTGAGCTGCAGCCTGTCAGCCCAGCGAAGGGGGTATGGCTCTTGTGCTCCATCTGCCACACTAGAGACTAGCTGCTCCTCAGGGTTACCCCAGCACGCCCCACTGAAATCTGGGTTCGGATACTATTTGCTGGTGTGGGTAGAACACAAGCTAGTGTTGGGAGACTAGTGGTTAGAGCAGGGGGTGGGATTGGAGTCAGGACTCCGGGGTTCTATTCCCAGCTTTGAGAGAGGGGTGGGGTCTATGGGTTAAAACAGGGGACTAGGCATCAGGACTCCTGGGTTCTATTCCCAGCTCAGGGAGTGTGTTTGAAATCAGTTTTACTTTAGAGCGGTGCAGATAGGTCTGGGACAGGACAGAGCCAGAGGGGAGATCAGCCTTGCAGTCCCAGCTCTGTGTTCTTTGTGCTCTCTCATTCTAGGTCAGGAAAACATCTCCTGGAGATGGTGCTTCTCCCCCCAGGCTCCCTGCATTTGCTAGGCTGGGTGCGTGTTCCAGCCCTGCTAGGGGAGCCTGGGCGGGTAGGGGTGTTACCTGACATGCTGGAAATATTCCTTGTGCTGGTTCCTATAGAAGACAGAGAATCTGAGCATCCTGCCCGCAATGAGCTCAGCCTTCTCCTGCAGCTGGGCCAGGTGCTCCTTGGCATAGTCTGCAAGGGGGAGGGAGACATTTGCCATCAGTGCAGCCAGCTCCCCTCCTACCCACCCCTGTGCAACCTGCCAGGCCCCTCCCCATCCCCTCCAGACAGCTGGCTCCCCCTCTGCACCCGTGGCAACCAGACAGCTCCCCCTCCCCATTCCCACCTTTCTGCCTCCATCTGATGGCTGCAGCCAGCTCCCCCCTCCCCTTGTTTATTCTCTCCCCTGCCTTTACAAACGGTTCCCACCCTTTCCCCTAACTGGCAGCAGCCAGCTCCCCCTGCCTTTGCTTCCCCCTCAGGGTACGACTGGCTCCCACACCCTAAGCCTCCCACTCTTCCACTGTTGCTCCACAAGACAGGATTTTGCTAGCTCTCACCTCCCCACCGCCATCCCGCTTTCCTGTCAGCCTCTGTTCTGCCCAGAGTCAGCAGCCCCCGCTGCTCTTGGGTTTTTTTATATGCCTTTAGCCCAGGATGCTCCCTCCCCTCTTGGGCTGTCCTGCACCCATTCCCCTCTTCTGTTCCCTTTCCCCTCACCCCTTCACCAGAACACCCACAGCCTGCAAATAGGCTCCTGCCCCAGGGGCAGAGGGTCTGTGACGGCAGAGGATGACCCTGGATGGCAGCACCATTGCCCCTGAGGTGCTGAGAGGACAGGGGATTGTTGGGGAACAGAGAGCTCCCTGGGAGGGGACGGGGGACGGGCAGAGGCACACACAAAGCCTCCCTCTGCTGATTGTCACTATGGAATTGAGGTGGAGGATCAGTGGAAAGGCTGTGGGGGGCTCCAACCTGTGTGAGAGCAGAGCAGGGGAGCAACAATTCCCCCCTATGCCCCCACCCCAGCTAATGCAGAAGAAAGGAAATCTACTTGTGGGCACCGTGCTGGTGGCAGCTGGTCTGTGCCAGCCCCCTCAGACTTGGCAGCAGGCCCATTAGGGAGCAGTCGCTGGCTAAGAGAAATGGCTGCACAAAGAGGCTGGAGCCCCAGGGGGGCAACCCATGGACAGCTCATTCTCATTTAATATTCAAGCAGCGTGAACCACCCCCCCGCCAGGGCTCGCACAAGCAGCATGAACTCCCCAGACCTTGCATAAGCAATATAACATGACAGAGTTTTTTCCCCCCAGGGCAGATCCAACGTGGGTCCACAGTGAACTCAGCTCTGAGAACCAATTCCCCTCTGTGGTGCAGCAGGCTGGAGATTCCCTCCCAAGGATGGGACGTAGGGGCTCATCACAGTCTGTGCCAGCTGGGCACGGACCATGTGGCTGAGGTTCCGCTACCAGTTATTGCACACGCAGGGCACACTCACCCCCCGTGCAGAACTCCACAGTCTCGCTCCAGCCAGACACCAGGTACTCCCCATCACTCTGCTTCACCGCTGTCTGCACTGCCACGCTGTACTCTGTCCTGGGGCTCAGGAACCAGTGGCCCCTCACAGTCATGGGCAGTGGGACTGCCTTAGCGACCAGCTTGGTGGGCACATCCTGTTCAAGGGCAAGAGCCATGCAAAAATAAACCAGGCTTGGGATCAAAGCAGTATGGCTAGTGATCCCCTCCGCACCACAAAGCCTCCTCCCACAAGGAGCATGACACCCGGGCCATGGTACCCTGGGAAATACAGCACCCATCCAGGAATAGCCTCAGAGCATTGCACAAGGCTGATCTGGCAAGACCCTCCAGCAGCTCTGCTGAACTGGAAGTGCATGCCCATGATGAACAGAGAGGCACGTCATGGAGACCTTGGGAAAACCCTTCTTAAAAACAATCCTAGTCTATTACAATGACAACAGCCATGGCTCCACAATCTGCTGTACAGTAAGCTGCATGACCTACTGGTGTGGAAAACTGTTGGATATATTGCTGCAGTGGCCACTACTCTAAAACAACTGTCACTATTAATACGTTGCTCTTAAATAGCATAGACTGACCGAGAATGCTGCCGAATTCTCTATAATAGAATACCACTGCTGTCTAGCATCACCCTCGCACTCGTTACTGTACTACACTGCAGAGGAGCACCGTTACTAATTTCTGTAGTATTTGTTGCCTAGTATCTACTGAAGTGGAATACTGTCATATCTGTTACTGCAGAGTATTATAATATTCATTAGCATGGTATTAATATCTGTGGAATACTCTGGTACTTGTTATTGCAGAATAATTTATTACCATGGTATTTACTGTTGTAGTACCTGTTACTGCAGAATATGTAAAAAAGAAAAGGAGTACTAGTGCCACCTTAGAGACTAACAAATTTATTTGAGCATAAGCTTTCGTGAGCTACAGCTCACTTCATCGCTCAAATAAATTTGTTAGTCTCTAAGGTGCCACAAGTACTCCTTTTCTTTTTTGCGAATACAGACTTACACGGCTGCTACTCTGAAACCTGCACAATATGTAGTATCTATTGATTCATTGCAGTGGAATATTGCAGTACTTGATATTGCAGAACACTGTTGTCATTATTGCCATGGCATTCATCACGGTGGAATACTGTAGTACGTGTTACTGCAGAATGCTGCGGTAGCCATTAACATAGTATTCAGTCCTATGGAACACTAATTCTTTTTCCGTTTGAGCCATGTCTGAGATGGTGCCTTCTGTGTTGCACCACTCAGGTGCCAATATACTTCCCACCCCACCCGGCAAGAGTTGTGCCCAACTCCTCTTGCATGCAAGATGGGCAAAGAGCCCTGGAAACAGCCAAACAAGCTCCGAGGTGTCCTGAAAACCTTTGTTTTAAGGAATAAATTGCCGTGTCAGTAGGCCACGAAAGCATCAGTGCAGTGCAGTGCTGTTTCTGTGGCAACGGCAAATGCTGAAGAGTTAGGAGACGTGGGGGAAAAAGACGCTTATTACTGGGGAGGGGAAAAAAATAATGTTTAGCATTAAATAGCATCACCGTGGTAACCATACTGCTAAAAGGATCCTGAATTAGTGACTCCGTGCCAGAGGGAGAAGGAAGAATGAGTAATTCACTCCACGTCTCCTCTGGTTCTGTGTTGGAGGGTAGGTTTAGCACTCTTCTCCATACTGATTTGCGGGGTACAGCTACCTCCTCACCAATCCCCACACTGGTTCACGGGAACAGGCCCCAAGTCTCCCAGGGCTCTGTCCCCCTGGCATCAACTCTCCTAGGCAAAACCTTTTAACTTCACAGAAGAGTTGGGTGGGGAAAGGAGGTTCTTTTTCCATTAAAGCCTGGCTCAGGCATCTCGGACTGGTGACACTAGTGGGCTGAGAGTCCGAGGGGCTGAGATCCAAATCCTCCTCCCACTGAAGGATTTTGACATCAGTAGGACCTGGATTTGAACCTGACTCTTCTAGTTACCCACAGCAGCAGGCACAGCGCCCCCACTATGTTGTCTCCACCCATGAACCCAGTCCCTACCCCAAAGGGACCCCTTCCATGCTCCATAGGACATGCACCCCTTGGGTCCTCCACTGAAGCTGCCAGCAAAGGGACCCAGTATGGAGGCATCTGGGATGCAGATACGCAGCTGGAGGAAGAGATGGCAGCTGATGGGCTACACGTGGAGTGACTCAGCGCTGGGCTGAGTACTCGGAGAACACTCATTGGCTGAGGGTGGCCACAAGCATCCAGTCGCTGCCCACGTTTTCCCCCAACCCCACCCCCACCGGGCCACCCCACCCCCTGCTCACCCTGTGTTTGAATTTATTGGAGTTCTTGTTCTCCTTCTTGTTGAGGTCGATGAAGTAGTGGGTGACTCGCTCCAGGTCTCCCCCATCCATGGCCCAAGAGATCCGGAACGAGTCGCATGTGATGTTGTTGATCTCGATGCTGCGGGGGGTGGAGAGCAGCTCCATGGTCCAACCCGCCTGGCTCCTACGGCACAATGAGGGGATCAGTACGGTGACAGGAAACCAAGGGGTAGAGGCCATAAAATCAATTGGCCTCATGACCAGATCCAGAGCCCATTAGAGGCAATGGACAGACTTCCCTTCACCAGAGTGGGTTTAGCCTCCAGCCCACAGCATGGCCCCAGCAGAACCCCCTGACCCAGCATGGGACTCCGTTGCAGCTTCCCATCCCTGATGTGAGAATTTGGGGGGGTGCTCTGAGGCAGCCTCTCTGCCAGCACGGGAGAGAGAATACTCCGCGGAGGTGTATGTTTACACAGCTATCTGGATGTACACACAGCTTCTGTGGGCACAACTCTGCCGATGGGGAGTGAAAATGCTGGCCCTAAATGGGGGGGGGGGCGCAGAAGAGCTGTGACTTGGGAGGCATGGGCGCTTGCATGGCTAGGAGGCCAACCTGGGAATGGCTGAGCACGGCCCAGCTGTAGAGGAAGGCTGACCTTGTTGTTAATGCACTGGCCCAGGACTCGGGGGGAACTGGATTCCATTCCTGGACTCCCTCAGCGCTTTACATATATCACTTACCATCCGATTTCCAAAGAGACTGTGCTGTGTGTCCACCCCTGATAGGCACCAGACTGGCAGCACACACCGTGTTGAGCGCTACAGAAAAATCTGGCCCCTGCTGTGGGTGGTGAACCCTTGAAAACTGATCCCTCACTGCTCTGTGCTTCAATTCCCCTGCTGTAAAAGGGGGGGCTACTGACACTTCCTTGGCGGGCCTCATCTAGCTAAGGTGTGAGCTCTGTGGGGCAGGGGCTGTCTCTGATCCTGTGGCCGTGCAGGGCCCAGCATGATGGGCAATGATCTCGGTTGGAGCTACTGGAATACAAGTAATAACACAGAGAATAGCTCTTCCCAAAGAGCAGCAACTCGGGCAGCTTCCGTCATTCTCACACTTCCTTTCCCCATGTATGTGCCCCTCTCATCGGAGCCCTAATTAATTCCATCTGAATCCATGGCGCCAGCTGAAGAGCGGGTGTCAGCCCACATGGAGGTTTGACAAAGCAGCCGGCACCTTGCAGGTGTTGGTGCCAGCAAGTATATCGCAAGCCTTGAACGGGACAGATTCAGAGCAGATGGTGCTGGGGAGGGAAGGGGCTCTAGGCCAAAAGACGCGAAAGGAGGAGGGATTTGAGGGGTTTTTTTTGTTTTGGAAGTAGAGGAATTGCAGGCAGGGAGGGGTTGGAGGCTGTGAATGCCAGGAGCTAGAGAAGATGTGAGAATGCCAAGAGGGGGATCGGTGTGGTATCTGGGTAACCCCCAGTTTTAACATCCTGGCCTTTGTCATTTCAGGCACTGCTTCTCACAGTGCTTAAAGCAGGTTGATTGCTGTTGTTGTACAGAGGGCAGGGTGCAATGACAGATGGCCATATGCTGCGGATACAGTGGAAGTGGGGGTTTCTTGCACATGCACGCAGTGTGTTGTGCATGGATCTGGCAAGGGAAAGTGAACAGCATATGCAGGGCATGCAAGGTGCATGTATGTGCAAAGAATGGGTATGAACCGGATGCAGATACTGTCCAGTAAGGTGTGTTTTGGTTGTGTAGGTGGTATGTTTGGAACATGTGCATACAAAGTACATGCGGTGTGTGAGCAGAGGTAACAGGTTCACATGACACCTGCATGTGTTACATGTGTGTGTAGTGGGCAGAACCCAAGGGTACATGTGGCATGGATGTAATGTGTGTGTGTTCATGCAACATAAGTGTGTGCTCTATGTGTAAAAAGGGCACCTGGTGAATTGTTGACATAGGCAGATTCACTCTGGATACAAGCCCTACATGAGGCCTGCTAATGAAGTGGGTTCTGCTATGTATTATTAGCTACTGATGGCTGCCAATAGGCAACTTTGAGGTGTACATGGAACCTGAGTGGTACAGGGGCAGAATTTCACGCAGCATTCAGCATGAGTGCAAACAGAACAGATTTCCCAAATGCACTCAGCCCCCAACAGCCCCCATGGTGATCCTGGGAGTCCAGTGTTCAGAAAAGCCCAGCATCCAACATCCGCTCAGCACGCTGAGCTCTGGGCCAACGTGTGGTGTCTGGAGAGGTTGCATGACATTATTTCTTCCATGCCTCTTTCATTTGCAGTGTTCTCAAGTCTGTGACCTTCATGGATGCCAGCAGCTTTGATGTAGGGATTATTTAAGAAGCAAAAGGAAAGACAGCCTAGGGCTGGCCTGAAGCTGAAGTTCCTTGTAGCATTATGAGGCCTGAGAGGAGTTTTTTCCATAAGGAGGAACTAGGCATGAGACTCTAAGCTCACACCCAGAGGTATAAATCAGGAGATATTTCACTTCCACCCACTTGGCACTGAGGGTGGTGGTGGGGAGATGTGACTTGGGGAGGCATGGGTGCTCTTCCCATGCAGCACTCCCTGGGCGGAGGGGAAGGTACCCTGCAACCCTTATAATCTGGGTGTTTCTCTTTAAAGGGATGGCACTATGTTTGCTTAACGTGGTGGGGGGGAGGGGGCGGAAGAAAAACAACAACATAGGACTTAGAGTTGGGGAAATGTATAATTACATGTACATGTTCTCCCGCACCAGCTGTTTGTGCTACAGGGAAAGCTGCTTTTATGCCCAAGGCCCAGCTAGCACTGAGGCCTCTGGGCTTGATTCTGGACTCTATCCTGCCACTGATTTGTTGTTTGATCTTAGGCAAGTCACTTCCCCATCCTGCTCTGTGCCTCACTTTTCCCATCTGAATAGTGGGGATATGGACTACTGCTCTATTTCATGGGGGCAGGGAGACTCTGCCCGTTGATATTTGTAAAGTGCTTTGAGATTGATCCTCAGATGAAAGGGGACAGAGGTATTATTGGCTGAGGTCGGGCACACCGAGGGGCACACTGAGTCAGCCCTGGTGAGTTTTGCATTCACTTCACGTTGCTCTGGCTTCTTTGGAAACAACTGTGCAATCAGTTTCAAAGGGTGAGGCTTTTATCTGGAGAAAACAGGTCTGATCGCCTGTGCTCCCGTGGGGAGGGGCACTGGGTGAATCACCGAGCAGCTAAAAGGCCTAATTCATCTTCCCTTTGCTCTTAGTGCCTGTGGCTGAGCCCTCCCCAGTTAAGGAGGCTGGGGCCTGGTCAGTGCTTGGATGGGCGAGCTGCTGAGTGAACAAAAGTGGTGCTAGCAAGTAGGCATAGGATGTTTGGAGTCAGTACTGAAAAGCTGGTTTCCGATGAGAAGTAAAATCAAGCTCTAACTAAGCTGCTGTGGCCATTAAAGATCCCTTGGTGTTTCTTCCATTAGCAAGACCAGCATCTACTCTCCCAGGGATTCTACACGGCCTTTAGAAGGATGGATTTGCAAATGTTTCTCTTTTCTCTTCCCCGCCCTGTTCCATCTCTCCCCTCCGCCCACCCCATGCTCTCTCCCATGGGCACCGGCTCCTGCAGCAGGATCACAGTTTGTTTCGTGTCAAATTTTCCTAATTGTCTTTCTTCTCTTCCCCCCTGCCGTGATAGCTCCTTTGTGTTTGGGAAGCAGGTGCTTTTATTTATAGCTGCCACATGAACAGCCCACACCTTCGCGTTTTGTTGCGATTTCTCAGAATTCAGCGCATCAGAATTTAACCCTGCGATGACTCAATATATCCAACCATAGGGAGTGTAGTTGTTGCACAGCAACAGGTGCTAGCTGAGGGGGGAAAGGCTGTTACCTGGGTGACGCACTTTTTAGAGGGTCAGTGCCACAGTTAACAAGGATCTGAGAAGGGCCGCTTTTGTTTGCTTATAGCTGCATGCAACAAAACCAAATGGCCATAAACTCTTTTTTAATATGAGGGGAAGAGGAGGAGAGGAGATGAATCCAGGCATCAGTTTAGCAACCCTACAATAATAACCAACTAGTGTCAAAGCAACTCGAGAATAACAATCAACCAGTGTGCACATCTCATAAGCAACCCTACAATAATAATCAACTGGTATGTAAAGCAACTTGAGAATAACAACCAACCAGTGTGCACAGCACTTCTGAAGAACCCTACAACGACAACCAACCAGTATGCACATCTCATGAGCAACCCTACAATAACAACCGAGTGTGCACAGCACTTGTGAAGAACCCTACAGTAACAACCAACCAGAGTGCACAGCCCAAGAGCAAATGTACAATAATAACCAACCAACATACACCACGCATGTGAGCAACCCTACAATAATAACCTGCCAGTATGCATAGCCCTGGTGAGCAGCCCTAGTGTGTGCCTCCACTAATACCAAACCATCATGCACATGGCTGAGAGCAATTGGGCGACAGGAGTGGCAGCCTGAGCCCACTGTGGACATGGTGCTGTTAACGACTGAATGGGAGATAATCCCCAACCCCAAATCTCTATTGGCTGGATTCTCCCGCCAACCACCGTAACATGGGCAGAAAGCTCTGAAAGCCACAGCTCTACATGGGTGGGGGCCCAACCAGTGTGAAGCACCTGCTGATAAATAGCCAGCAGCTGCTGCTGGTCTCAGCTGTGCTGTTTGCTCAGAGACTGATCCTTGGGGATCCGGCCAGGCCATTAACACTGTCCTTTAAATCAGCTGCAGTCCAACCTGCCAGCAGGCTGCCTGGTTTAATGAACAGAGCTGTATCTTGTGACTGTGGCTGAGGGCCTGATGCAAGGTTCCAGGGAGCAATTCATTGGCATCCTTCCAGCCCCGCTCGGCTCCAGCATGGGTCTCATTCACTCAGCACCCCCAGACATTACCAGTATTTTTCCTTTCTCTATTGATGCTTTTTTTCTCCCTTCTCTAGAGTGAATTTAGCTCTGGTGAAATGTGCTGGGCTGGCCGCACTGGGGAGGAGCAAGGCCCTCTGGCTCCAGGTCTGATGCCAATGGCTCTCTGGAGCAAGAGGGGAGTCCAGCCTCCATGCCGCATTCTGTCTTCGGCCTCCCTGCTGAGGCTGCTGGCAAATGAAAGGGAGGTAGTTGTGATGGTCAGTGGGTTTGTAATAGCCACCGCTGTCCACTGAGAACTCTCTACGAATTCACAGATCCAGTGCACTGATGCCATTTTCCTCCAGCACCTCCTGCTGGGAGAGGCTTATCTCTGCGGCATGATACTGTCCAAGGAGAGGAGGCTCTTTGTGCAAGCTCAGCACTTCCTGATGATCAAGTTTGGCTTCGAAGCAGCTGCATCAGGTAGGCTAAAAGCTCAGCCCTTTGGCTCTGTCTGGTTCAGGGTGGCAGAGGATGCAGGAGGAAGAACTTGGGGAGAAATTGCTCCAGAGCGATATTTCTCAGCCTGGCTGTTCTTTCCTCTGGTATCTGGAGGGAGGGGGGCAAAGGCATGGCAGCCAGAAGCGAGGGGTGAAGGAGGGATAAAACTTTGTGGCCCCTTGGTGTGGCTGCCTCTGCTCCCTGCACAACCTGTTCTTAGGGGGAAAGCACTGCCAGGAATCCAAACAGAGCGGGAGGGAGGCTGGGTTAGGCTTGGAGCCTGGAGCTCAGGAGCAGATGGAGAGAAAGAGAGCGGGAGGTGGATGGGACAAAGGAGGTAGAGGCTGGGGGAACAGACCCTGGACTCCCCCATGTGCCCTTTTGATGCACTTGGGCAGAGCTTGGCCAATGCACTTTACAGAGCTCAGAGCTGACCAGGCCCCTGCCCCACAGCACTTACAGCCCAATAATGGGCGGACAGGGAGGCTGGCTGAATGAATGATCTGAAGTGAAATGTGCCTCTCCAACCGCCATGCAGGGAGGCAGTCAGCATCCGGCTAACCTGGAGACCCATCTCCGCACCAAGCGGGGCTTAGCAAAGCATAAAACACTGTCAGAAGCAAGTGCTTGCTGCTCTGCTTTTGAAAGTGCTCCACAGGGATCTGGATGCCCTGAAGTCCCAAGTGCCATTGGAAGCTACTCAGCCAGCATTTCCAGTACAGGTCCTGACCTGCACTGAATGCACAAGCAGCTCTCACTGCGGATGCGGAGTGTGAGAGTGCACAGCTAGGGCCATGGGATTAGTGAGCAGTGTGATTCCTGTGTACCCCTTAGCAGGGTCATCCCTGGGTTCCCCAGCAGTAACACAGAACAGTCCAGAGGTCCAGTGAGGAACCCTGGTGTGGTGCATATAGAGAAGCTATGGTTTTGGAAGGGAAAAGATACACACACACAGGTCTCATCATGCATGGGTTGCCACCAAACAAAGTCTAATCTGCAGCCATGAGGTCAAATTTGGTGCAATGTGTACATGTGTTTTTATTACGCAGATCTTGGCAACGGGGATCAGTGAGGGGATTTGGATGGCCAGATCGGATCAGTCTCTGGCAGCAATTGGCATAATGTTCCAATCCATTGTTAGCACCAATTAATAAGTGGCGTTTGAAGAATGCATAGCAGGCTGTTTGGCTCGTCTGATGCACATGGGCTCATGCAAAGTTAGTCATAAATGCATGCAGATCTCCCACATGGGCAGAGACGTGAAGGCACGTGTGGCGATCCACAGAGAGAGGGAGAGAGGAAAAGGTGCATGTGAAGAAGGAGAGATTCCTACAGGAGCATGCTCAGATACAGAGAAGTGAGCATAAAGAGAGAACAAGCCTGGCAGTGCACAGACATGAAGACATACAGAAAGACAGCCACATCAGGCATGCATGCAAAGCTATTGTTTAGCTTGTGTATGCACAAGTAGACAGAGACACATACATGTATGGCAAAGCACATATATGAACAGCGACAGGCATATGCAGATACACACATGTGCAAGTAATTGCTTGGTCTCTGTTATTGGAAAATATATGCAGATATGTACAGGGGAAAAGGCACATACACAAATGGGGATGCACATGCATGACCAATTATAAAGAGACCCCTGACCAGAGCGACATACCCAACTGTGTGTGTAGCTGTCACAGAAAAAGAGCTGTACGCATGCATGTATAAAGCAAGGCATGAGTGAATAGCATTATATATATATATGTCCAGTAATGGAGAGGAAAACACTCATACTCAGGGAGATGCTGGTACACACGTGTGAAGCTAGTGCTTTGCTTCTGTGTATGCAAACGTGCATGGGGATGCACACACAGGAAAGGGGCAAATGGAAGCACATACATGTTGAGCGATCACCTTATCCTTGACAGGTTTCAGAGTAGCAGCCGTGTTAGTCTGTATTCGCAAAAAGAAAAGGAGTACTTGTGGCACCTTAGAGACTAACAAATTTATTAGAGCATAAGCTTTCGTGAGCGGATGCATTCCGATGAAGTGAGCTGTAACTCACGAAAGCTTATGCTCTAATAAATTGGTTAGTCGCTAAGTGCCACAAGTACTCCTTTTCTTTTCACCTTATCCTTGTACATGGTCAGAGAGGTGCCAATGTGCATGTACAAAAAGACATACAGACACATACAGAAATGGAGACACATACATATGCACGCCTGTGTAGCTCTCACTATATCTCCCTGCATGCTCAGGGCACACCGCACTGCCCAAACAGAGGCAGGCACATGTATGAGGTGCACATGCAGGCAAAGAGAGCCCAAGGAATGCACAGATGCAGCTGTCACTCCCTCTCTGTGCCTGTTCAGAGGCAAAGAAAGGCAGAGAAAGAAATATACAGAGACACACTCATGCAAAGACACTCACACAGGCTCAGAGGAACGAGTTACCTACGCTATGCATAGGCAGAGGAAGACCTGGACTGGGACATAAACAGATGTGCACATGTGTATGCACACACTCATGTAATTGTGCACACCCATTTCACACACACACACACGCACACACACACCCCACCCCGCCATTAAAGAGGGTTCTGTTCCAACCTCTGATTTGTAAATTAAAAGCCACTTGACTAAAGGGGAATGAGGAGCCTTGGCCAGTACTCAAGGGAGATAGTTCCCACACTTCTAGCCCAGATCCAAAGCAGGGTATGGAGAGAGCCAGGGAAATGCAGAATGTGTGTGGGAGGAATGGGGAGGGCGCTGGTCTCCTCAGGGACTGATGCAGTACAAGCCTAGCAGCCTACCTCTGATGTGAATGCCACTTCAAAAGAAGGGACGTGGGAAGCAAACCTAGCCCGTCCCAAACCCCTGCCTCATGATGGGGACAATTCTGACCTCCTTGGCTTGTTCCCCTGCATCTCTGCCTCTTTAAACTCCAGTCCCTCTCCCCACATCAGCCACCCATAGGGTCTCCTTCCAGCCCTCTTACCCTCTCTCAGAACAGCAGGCTCCATTTTCACCTGTCTGAGCCAAACCAGGGAGATGGAGCAGGAGGCTGTTGGAAGAGATGTGCTCCCTGCTGTTCAACAGATTGGCTGGGTGGCCTAGGGTTTGTACTGGCTGCCTATAGGAAAGCAATGGCCCCCTCTGTCCCCTAGGCTGTTGCAGAGAGAGTAATTCCCCGAGCAAAGCCTGCCAGCAACTAGAGAACCTGAGCTGTAGGGAGCCAAGGTCACCAAAGGCAGCATGTTACCGAACCTCAGAGATGAGTGCAGGCAGTATGAGGGTGCATCTTATAACCCCCCACTCGCATGCAAGCCCTCCCTCCTCACAGCCCTGTCACCCACATGCAGACATACTCCCCACTGCCTGTACACAAGCACATACATATGATCCATACATACCCGCTCACAAGCAGGTACACACAAATAGATGCACACCCATTCACAGCCACTCAAACACCTGAGTATACACACACACACGCCTATGGAAACATACATAACGACAGGCATACAAATACAAACACACCAATTCACATTAGTGCGCACAGCCACATACATACACACACATTTCTAACTGTATACGCACAAATACAGTCACACAAACACATATGTATGCATTCATACAAACCCACTCACCCACATATATTCACAACCACCCATCCACAAGCACATACATATTATGCATCCATGCACACACTCACAACCACACACATGTATCCACTCATATCACAATCAACGCATCTGCTCACACCCTTGTACACATAAGTACATATACACCTGCTCACAATCACCCATAAACATGTATACATAAAACACATCCCTATATATACATACCATACATACCTCCACATGCATGTCCATACATGCAAACGCAGAGAAAACCATGCACATGCATGAATCAAACTCATGCATAGACATCCATTAACATACATACATACACACCCTGCACCCATATACTTGCGTACACACTATACAATCATGCACATACAGTACATACACACCCATTCAGAGATACTCCATACTCACATATATCATGCAAGCACACCCACCCACTCACAGACACCCATTAACACATATATATGTACACCCCCCCCTACATACATCTATGTACACCTGCACACAGACACACCAATCTGGTCTCTAGTGGCAGCTCTTTTTAAGAGCATGGGATTTTAGACTGTCAGAGCTGCATGGCACATTAGCCCCCATTCATGGAAACCCAGTTAAAGTTCTCCGATCTTCCCCATTCCGATCGGCTGTGTCGTGAAGAAAGGAGAAGGTCGTTTCCTTGGGGAGAGTGAAAAGCAACGTGATAGGTACAGCTGTCTTCTCAAGCCCTTGGAACAGATTCCAGGGCTTGGAGAGATTGACAGATGGGGCCCTTGCCTGGGCTGCTTAACCTCCCTTCCCCTGCTGTACTGTCTTATTATATGGGGGCTTTTGCTGCCTCAGGGTTTCTGAAGCACCATCCTCTCTATTATCACTTACCTAGTGCTTCCTTTCCTCCATGCGCTTCACCAGACTTGACCAATTAATCCCTGGGAGGGAGGGATTTCTTTCTCCCATTTAACAGATGAGGAAACAGAAACATAAGTGACTTGCCCAAGGCCACGCAGTGAGTCAGTGTCACATCTGGGCTCAGCACTCCGGAGTTCATGGCACCTGGTCTGGTGCTCAGAACCACACACACACACACACACCCCATCTCCGAGTACAAGGTACAAGTGCCTTACCTCTCTCCACAGGGAACCTCTGACGCTAAGAAGTTAGTGTGGCTGCCTTGAGTATTAAATGTGTGTCAGACACACAGCTGGGGTGAGGTTTCTGCTTCACAAAAACTTGGCTGCAAAAGCAGTCTCTCCAGCTAGGTGCTGCTGCTTCCCATGCAGTCCCCTGCCTCCTGGGCTAATGCTGCTCCTCTGCTTCCGGCTGCTATTGCTGCTACCCAGATTCTTGCAAGTGCTAGGAAACAGCAGACACCCTAAAGAAGAGGAGGAAAAAAAAAATCAAAGCAGCATGGAGGAGAAAAAATATACAGTCCTTCTCCACCAATCAGGTCTCAGGCTGCAAAGCATCAGGTGATGAGCAACCACATTCCCTGCCTAGTTTCCCCAAGCTGCATCCTCCCGCTGTGCAGGGATAGCAATGTGAAATTATAGAGGCTTTTCCTGTGGTGGAGGGTGGGGAGTCACAGGATCTTGGGCAGGATATGGGGTAGGGAGGGGAATGCGGCCTCAGGATGGGTGCAGAAGTGTGACGTACTGCACGCATGGTACCAAAAATGGGGAGAGATTGGTGGTCACTAAGCAACGCTGAAATCTTCTCTGAAACTTCAGAAGAATGGGCCAGACTCAGCCACTGGTTTGACAGGAGTTGCAGCAGTGATGTATTTGAGCAGCTTTAGGCACCATGCTTGCATTTATACAGCAAGCCCTGACTTTATTCACACCTGGAAGCTTATTGGTTAACTGGGAATTGTTAACTTTGTTGGAACCTCAACCTTATTCAAAGTCAAAATTTTTCACAATCCCCTTATATTTACTATAAAAGTAAGAATAAGAAATGTATTGATGATAATATAATCCCATGTAATTTATATGTGTGAGTGTTTTGAGAGGTTGGCATAGCAGACTTGTCCTTGAAGGGGAAGGTTTTGTGAGGAGTGGAGAAGCGAGATTTTCTTTGCTTTAGAACTGTAGTAAAATTTTCAGTGCTTCATGACCCCTCTGGCTGCCTTTCATCACACACATACACTGTCCACATCCCACCGTGGGGTTGCAACCACTCATTTGAGAAGCGCTATCCTTATGGGTAGAGTGGGGTAATTATCAGGATTCCTGGGTTCTGTTCCCAGTGCTGGGAGGGGGGTGTTCGATTCATAGAGTTTAAGGCCAGAAGGGACCATGAGATTATCTAAACTGCCCTCCTGTAGATCACAATTTCACCATGATGCTAGTATGGAGCTCAATGTGTTGTGTTTGGCTAAGCCATCTCTTCCAGAAATGCAGCCAGGCTTATGTGAGTTCCTCAGCCGGAAGGCCCCTCAACATCCTGCCAGGGCTCCTCCTGGTGCAGGGAGTGCAGTACAACTTGCAGAGGAATCGCAGAGAGCGGAGGTGGGCCTGGGATGCTGGACTTTCCCTGCCCACATGGTGGAACAGTTTCACATTCCTAGTGGCTTGGATGGAAAAACCGGACGGTCAAGTGAAGGGATTTCAGGTTGAATGGAAGTCTCTCCATTCTCTTCCCCGACCCCACAGCTGCCCCATCGTGTCACAGAACAGCATCCCCTGGTCTGCAGCTGGGACCCGCTCAGTTGCACATTGAGTAGAGGTAACCGAGATGCTGGTAATTATATCATCCACTTAGCTGTCAGCAATTCAAGGGCAGCCGGGATGCTACCACAGCTGCCCGGCAGAGCTCCTAATGATGTTTCTCTGTCACTGTTCCCTCTGTTAGAATCAGAGCATGGCGGAACTTGCAGCGCTGCCAAAGGATAGTTCACCTGTCCTAGCCTTGGGCTTCCCTCAGCCTTAGGCTCATTGCCAGGGAAGCAGAATGGGGGCAGGGAGAGAGCAGGTGTGAGGGATACATGTGAATGGTCATCTCATTGAGTGTTTGTGTGAATCTCCGTGTGTGTGAGTATTTGCATAAGTGTGCAACTGCTTATGAGTGTACATTGATTTGGCACCTAGATACCTTGGGCACCATCCCTCTGCTTGTGTTACCCCTGTGCAGTGAAGATCAGCTATGACCTAGTCCCTGTGCTCCCTCAGCGTGCAAGTTGTACCAATTTACAGCCCACGTAGATTTAGTGATATGGAATGGCCATATATGCCCGCTGTGATTTGGCTCTGTGTGTATGCGTGTGTGAGTAGGAGCACAGAGGTAGGAAACAGCTCAGGCCTGGACCAAGTGAAAGTCACCCATTAATTCTTACTAAGTGGGCCCAAGTGGTTCATTGGTCTTGGACTGGCCTGCAGCACAGGGGAGAATTCACCTGAAGAGCAGATGTGATCCTTCTAAAAGGTTTGTAATTAGGCATTACTATCATCAGCTTATTCTGGACAAGCAAATCTGAAATTTCCTCTCTGTGTTCTGTTCCCCACCTACAGTGCATAATGAAAATTAAGGTTAATTAGGAAAGGATGAATCTAGAGGTACATGAGAGATTGTCAAACTTCTAGAAAGTATTTTTTGTAAGTGTGGCTTTGTGAAACGTTTGTGAGTTTTGCAAAATGTCTAACTGCATTCTCAGCTGATGCAAATCAGCATAGCTCCATTAAACAGATCCCATGTATACCTTTATTTTTCAAGGGAACTCTTACTGAAAATGGTGAGACCAATTCTGATCTCCTTTACACTAGTATCAACATGGGATCTTTCTATTTATTACTCCGAATTACACTAGGAAAAGTGAAATCAGAGTTGGACCCATGCATCTATTTCTAATGAAAAGAAAGCCTGTGCTATGCAGAGAATAGAGATTCTGGTTTAAAAGTAATTCTTGAGTGGCTTCTAGCCTCTTACAAAACAAAATTTAACAAAAGAAATCATGTTACAGCCCAAAATTTGTGTTTGGACAGAGCTAATAAGCAGAGCCTCAGAAGTCCTGTTCGAAATCTAGAACCCATGATTTTCAAATAGGATCAAATTTTGGCAAAACGAGTTCTCTCTTCCCTCCAATTAATGGGTTTTACAGGCACATTCAGGGGTGACCGTACAAGCACAATTGCCACAGAGATGGGGTGGATACTGCAGGAAACAGGACAAAGGAATATGGAGGTGCACAAGGACCGACTACAGCAGCATCCTCTTCAATTTACCGCTCTTATCCTGAACAGTTAACATGCTCCATTACTGCAGTTTCATGGCACAATAGAGGTAATGAAGGAACATTTTATTTCTGAGGGGCTGGTTTCAAAAACACATTTATCTTGATGCGTGAAAAATGAATTTGATAGCAATAATTTCATCTAGTAGGATTTTCCCTTAAGTTTGGAGAGCCCACTTTCGTTGCTGATATACCTCCCTTCCTGCAGAGGTGTTAAGTTAAAGCCCAGCACGACTATAGATTTTTCTATTTTCACTTAGCACTAGCAAGGAGATACTTGAGGCTCTTTTGTAGAAGGCAGCAGCCACTGACAGGAGCAAAGGATTGTTTTGGTTTTTATAGAGCCAGGGCTTGATTTTGAAAAGAAGCTTTGGATTTTTCTCCAGCAAATAATTGCAGGCCTGCAATTTATGGGGTCAAATAATTGGATGAACCATGCTTTGACATGTAGCTGCTTGGCTGCCTCCTGGAAACCAGGTGATTGGACATCACAGCACTGTAAAGAATGTCTGCAAAATTGTGTCTGAGTGTATAGTTGTGTGGGTGCAAAATTGCTGTTGCAAGTATTTCCAACCCCCAAGCATTCAAAACTCAAGAGCCAATCCCTGAAAGAATCATTATTGGCCTAAAATTCATGAGATTTAAAAAAAAATAATGTTTTGTGTTTTGGTTTCTGAGCCTTTGGAATGCATTCAGGTCACGTTCTCAAGCTTTTTTCCAAAATGAGAGCTAGAAACATACTTTTTTCTTTTAAATTAAAAAAAAAATCAGTGAAATCTCATGGAATCCGTTTCCTCCCGGAGCTGGGGCTTTTAAGAAAAACAGTAAGTATTGCAAGAATTGGCAACACTGCTTTGCAGAGAATGAGACGAGGGGCATCAGGTATTTAAACCATGGATGCCACTAGTAAGCTTCTAGCAGCATTTACCTCCTCTCATCCTGGGGAATCATACTAGTGACAGACAGTCTATCGTACAATTCTTAACATGGGCATTTCGGTGCCAATGTGATCTAGAGGGTTGGCAGGGTGATTGTGATGTTAGCATAGGTAGGTTTTAATCGCAGTAGGGGAGGAGAGTGAGTGGGAGTCTGGACTCCTGGGTTCTCTGCTTGATTTGCCCACTTATGTCCTTTGTCCCCCTGGCAAGTCCGTGCTCTGCCTCAGTTTCCCTCCCCGCCCATTAGCTGCAAGTATTTCCCCAGTGCAGTGGTCGCCCCTCACAAACATGGCGCCTCCTTCCTCCTATGCCAGAGGTCGCCCCTCACAAAGATGGCGGCACGCTCTTTTCTCCATTACGAGTGCGTGCCCCTCACAAACATGGCGGTGTGGCGGGAGTCCTGCCACTGCCCCTCACAAAGATGGCGGGCGCATGCGTGCGGGCTAGAGTTGAAAGGTCAATCGTGGGGTCACGTTTCTTCCTCTTTGTTGCTGCTGGTCGAGGCTGGGATAGGTAACAAGGATTGGGGTCTGGACGGGGGGGGTCATGAGCCCCCTATGGGGGGTGCGTGTCTGGACGGGGGGGGTGTCAGCCCCCTATGAAGGGGGGGTGTTTGGACGGGGGGGCGTCTGACTGGACGGGGGGGTCCTGAGCCCCTTATCGGGGGGTGCGTGTCTGGACGGGGGGGCTCTGAGCCCCCTATGGGGGGGTGCGTGTCTGGACGGGGGAGTCTCAGCCCCTATGAAGGGGTGTGTGTTTGGACGGGGGGGGGTCTGAGCCCCCTATGGGTGGAGTGTCTGGATGGGGGGAGGAATGAGGTGATTGAGCTTGCTATAGGGCGTGTGCCTGGAAATGAGAGTAGGTTCCCAGGCTCCTATGGGGTGTGTGAGCCTGACAATGAGTCGGGTGGTGTCAGAGCTCCCTATGGGGGTGGTGCATACCTGGAGATGGCAATATGGGGTTGAAGCCTGCGGGGGGATGGGGGACGGTAAGGATTGCATGCCTGGAGACGGGTGGTGGGGTATGAGTTCCATATGAGGGTGCCTGGAGATGGGGGAGCCTTGAAGGAGAGGTGTCTGAGACCCCTGCTGGGGGATGTTGAGCCCCTAGAGTGAGGGGCCTAAAGAAAGGGGGAACTCTTCCCCTGTGGCGAGGGTGAGTTCCCTTATAACCTGGATGCTGGGTAATTGAGCCCCTATGTGTGGGGAGAAGTGAAGGGGTCAAAGCCCCCATGTAATGAGAGGGATCTGACCCTGTACAGCAAAGGGTCCAGATGGGAGGTGGGTGTGAGCCCTGAAATAGTGAGGGCTGGGTATGTGGGCGTTCTTTCTGATCCCCTTTTGGGGAACTGGTCCTCAGTCCAGCAAAAGGCGGATGACTTGCAGAAAAGATCTCCCAGCTCGAGCTGTCGTCCTGTGTTCAGTGTACCTTCCTTACCTGCAGGCCGCCCTGCCGCCCCCCTCCCCCCACCTTCCGAAAGGCCCTTCAGTTAATCATGCCCCTGGTATCTCAGGTCTCTTTTGTCCCCTGTGATTTGTTAATTTCTTGCCCTAGCAATTATCCTTATTCCCTCTTCTCCTGATAGCAACAAATTCCTAATCCTCTTCCTCCTCCTGACTGAGCTGTGTCTGGACAGAAAAGGAGTCGGCATGGCTGTAGCACCACCTCCATTCCTTCCAGCTCAGGAAACGGGTTTCCAGGTGTCAGCTCTTTGGGTTGCTGGAAATTTCAGCTGTGTTGTTCCCTCTGATATTTCTCTTCCCCAGACAACTGGAAAGGATGTCGGAGGGGAGTTCAGGCAACGACGCTGGAAACCCAGGCAGTCTCCGGCCTGGACTCACTGGGGCACGAGGGCTGATAGGGAGAAGACCTGCCACCCCCATTACCCCCGGGCGCCTCCCGTCCATCCGTTCCCGAGACCTTACCCTTGGAGGAGTAAAAAAGGCAAGTGTCCCCAATTATATAGAGAAGACTGCCCTCCTGACTTTCTTTAACCAAATAAGTGGCCTATAAAATAACTTCGATCTCATTTTATAGAACCTGATCCTGCACCCACCAGGATCAGTACCACTGACTTTACTATGTGCTGGATCTGGCCTGTAGTATCCATGACTTGGTGCTGTACAGTGATCAAGAGCACACAGTCACTGCCCCAAAGAGTTTGTACCCTCAACAGATATGCTCAGTGCTGTTACAGTGACACTTCTTTGAGGGATGCTGCTAATTGTTCTTGGCTCCTTTTTGGAGTCTAACGAAAGATGCCTCCTCCTGACATTAAAAAGCTTAGAGACCTGATTTTTATTACAATAATTCCAGTGTCAGCTTGTTTTTTGCATCTTTCTGCCTGTCTCGGATGGAGGAAGGGGCGTAAACTAAACAGTAACTGCTTGGGTTAAGAAGAAAGTTGTCCATTTTGGGGTGGTTTACACCTTCCTATGCAGCATCTGATAAGGAGGAGACAGGATACCACACTAGATTGAGCACTGGTGTGGTCTGATATGGCAGTTCCTATGTAGTATAGTTGTTGCATCAGGAGCCTTTGCAATCAGAACTCCTTGTTCTGTTCCCTTCTCTGACACTAAGTCCTTCTGAGGCTTTGATCAAGTCACTCTTTCTATTTCCTTTCCCCATCTGGAAAGTGGGAGAATACGGATGTACTCGCCTTATAGGGCTGGATGTGAGGGTTAATCAATGCATGTCTGGAGAGCAGATGGAAAACAAGCCTTAGATAAATAGCATTATTCTTTTTTGAACTGGCAGCCTAGGGATGACCTTGCCAATCCCTGCATGTTTCCATGTCCTCTGTGGCCTCTTCTTTCAAAGGCTACCCTCTAACCCATTCCTGATGCCACATGAGCTATTTGTGTAACTGGGGCTGGCACCTTCTGTAGCAGTAACTGGGTAGGGAGTTGTATGGAACACACTGCATTGTCTGAGTCTGTAATGCAGCCAGACTGGTTCTGTCCCAGGCTTCCTCACTTCTGTTTGTAAAGCATCTTTTCATCCATAAATGCTCAAATAGTCAGAGCCTAGACAGATATTCGGGTGCCTGTGCATAAGATGGCTTGTAAACAGTACCTCCAGTGGGGAGAAACTATTGGACCATGATAAAACAAGAATCTGATGTAAAGTACCTCCAGAAGTCAAGATTTACATCAAGGGCCCAGGGCCTGGCTCCCTTCAGCTCCTACTGAAATCAGTGGGAGCTGAGGGCTCTCAGGATCTAGCACCATGTTACAGAGCTCAGCAGCAGATGGTGGGGGTCATCAAATAGCTTTCCGTTTGTTTTCTGTGGCTTATATTTGGCACTTTCTGAACAAGAGACTTAATCATTTTTTTGTTTTTGTTTTGTAGAAAACTTTCACCCCCAACATAATTAGCAGGAAGATCAAAGAAGAGTAAGTGGCCACCTTATATTGTCTCAGTGGAGTGGGATGTGATAATCTAAAACCCAAATTAACGTGTACTGGCTGCACTGCACTATTAAACAGCCTCCACGTTCCACCCCAGCGGTGGCTGTTTTGCAGTGATTGCTATAGACAGCTTGTAAAATATTCTGCATCTTCTTAGTGTATGTAACCACACTATAAGATGTGAGGATGGATCATTTCAAGTGTGTTAGGATTTAGCAGGAGCGTTTTAGGCTTGCAATAAGCAATACCCCATCAAACCTTTTTCTCCAGGCCAAAAGAGGATATCTCCATCAAGAAAGAGAAGAAAGAGAGAGATCGGGATCGGCAGCGAGATGGCCATGGACGAGGCAGGGGGAGGCCGGAGGTCATTCAGTCCCACTCCATCTTCGAGCAAGGCCCAGCAGAAATGATGAAGAAGAAGGGTACTGTTAGCAGAAGCATGGACAGCACTTATGGCTGTGGGGGCAGGAGGGTGTCACAGAAGCCTCTTTTCCCAGATTTCAGAGTAGCAGCCGTGTTAGTCTGTATTCGCAAAAAGAAAAGGAGGACTTGTGGCACCTTAGAGACTAACAGATTTATTTGAGCATAAGCTTTCGTGAGCTACAGCTCACTTCATCGGATGCATCCGATGAAGTGAGCTGTAGCTCACGAAAGCTTATGCTCAAATAAATTTGTTAGTCTCTAAGGTGCCACAAGTCCTCCTTTTCTTTTCCCAGAGTCTCCCTTCTGCTTTGCTTCTCCTCCTTGGAGATGACTTACAAGGAAGGCCAGTGGTGGGGAGAGATGCTGCATTTCAGTGGCAACTTGAATGATCCCTATGTCCGGCTTGCATGTATCTTTTTGCCAGAATTGTTAAAGCACTTTGGAATGAAAGGTGCTGCCATGGGTAGATTGTTTTTGTTAACGTGGGTACTGCCTTTTTTTGCAAAGGTTTGAAATAAAATGATCTGGGGTTTGGAAGGGCTCAGTGATTCACGTTGGGGTAAGAGAGTTCTTCACCACAAGGTTACCAGTTTCAATCCAGCCCATTAAAGTCACCACTGTTCAATTCATTGCGTGGTGGTTCTCAGTGTGGTTTCTAGTGGGCAAATGTCCTGGTGGCTTGTGCAACATGCACTTGGGGAAGTTAAGACTGGAGAGTCTTCCCTGGAGAGTGAGGCCTTGTCTTCATAGCAGTGTGAGTTCAAACTGTAACTCAAGTGTTATCTCAACCCATCTCCTGTTTGCACGCACACCCCTGGCTCGAGTTACATGGTGCTTTAAAGGCAGCTGAGCAGCGCTGTTGCAGGGTGTGAGTTGATGCTCAAGTACTGCTAATGCTCAAGCTACGAATGCAGTGGGGGTGCAGCAGCCTAAGTGGTGATAATGCATCAGCTGCTGATCCATTCACTCTACGGTACTTGGGTGTTTTGCACTGTGATCACGCTCACTCGAGTTAAGATAACTCGGGTAATAACCTGAGATAACTGTTGCAGTGAAGACTAGCCCTGAGCTGCCCTCTCTCCCCAGAGGTGCAGTTCCTCTAGGCCAGGGTGGAGGCACATTGGCAGGTTAGTGATGGGGAGAAGCTTGCACTGCTTGTGCTGTTCTGTTCTAGAGTTGAACAAGGGGATTCTGGGCTGCAGGGCTTTGAATCTAGAACCACTTAATTCACACCAAGAAAAGGGGGATTGAAGTACAGTGCTCGGCCATGGGATTATCCCTGTTCCAAACTTTCACTCCTGCACTCTCCTTCTCTTTCACATAGGCACCTGGGATAAGACCGTGGACATGTCAGACTTTGGACCTTCCCACATCATCAACATAAAGAAAGAGAAAAGGGAGACAGACGAGGAGACCAAGCAGATCCTGCGTATGCTGGAAAAGGATGATGTAAGCAAGGCTGGGAGAAGGGGGCAGTACCATCTGGGACGCAGGGCTACAATTCTCCATCCGGCTGGAACAGAAGAGCCTAGTCCAGGATTATTCCATTACATGGGAGCGGGGAGATTGAGGAGGGAGTTTAAGGCTTCCAGTTCCCTGACGTTTGTTAGTCTAGGAGTCCCCAATTCTAGCCCTTCCAGCAGGACACCTAGGGCCTAGTGGCTGTTTCCCCAGAGGGAGGGCATCCCTGCTGCTCCCCAGGAGTCAGTTTCTGCACCCAGCAGCAGCTTCAGGCTCACCACTGGTTACTTTCCTGATTTCACTGCCGAGAGGAGAGGATACTCACGTTACCTGATCCTGCAGCAGTCACGGACAGCTCCTGTTGACTCCTGTGGGGTTGGCTTGTACACAGATCAGACCAAGCACTCTTACAGATGGCATGGAGTCATAGGATTACAGTATCTGGGCATGGTTGGTGTGCAGGACTGGAAGGCAGGATTCCTGGGTTCGGTCCTTAGCTCTACTGTCAACTTGCTATGTCAGTGGCAACTCGCTTCTCCTCTGTACCTCAGTTTCCACTTCTGTAAAATGGGGGGGGGGGGGCTATCTGCATAGGGGTTATGAAGTATTTGTCCTCTCTGTGTCCGATGGCCCTGGTAAGTCCTTGCTGGCGGCTCTCGTCTCTCTGGCACTGAGGGATATTCTACCTTCTGACTCTTCTCCCTCTCCCGCTTTCCTCCTTCAGTTCCTTGATGACCCACGCTTGAGGAATGACATCCGGAACAAGCCAGTTCAGCTGCCCCTGGCCCACTCAGGCTGGCTGTTCAAGGAGGAGGGCGATGACCAGGAAGATATGAAGCCTTTGGCCACCAGCACCAAGGAAGAGATGATGGAAGTGGATTTGCCTTCAGTAAAAGGTACCGGATCCAAGCCCATCATGGTCAGACTCTGTGCTGGGATCCTTATGGGGATACACCCCAGGGGCTAAGCTCACCAGCCCTAGCTACAGCCTCGCAGCTTGAATGCTTGGGGTAGGGGAACATGGAGCTGATTTGTGCCAGTGTACTCACAAAATCCAAGCATTCAGCTAAGGGTACTGCCTATTGACTGAAAAGTATCCCTGGAAGGCCTCCCTAGCAGGACTCATACATTTGGTCTGGTCATTCTACTTCCAGCCTCCCCACCCCAGCGAATGGGGAGCAGAGGCATATCAGGGGTTCCCTGATCAGAAGAGAAGCAAGGTACAGAAGTTGCAGGGGGTGGACGGAAACCACATGGGGATGTGACCTCTTAGTATGTTGGACCATTCACAGCAGCCCAAGAAGTATGGTGCTGTTCAAGCCTGTTTGCTCTGATTGAGGATGGTTCTTGTCTCCAGCTCTTCAGAAGGGGATGAAAAACCACCCAGAACCTAGGGTTTATTCAAGAGGCTCAGTGTGTAGCCCAGACATTAACTACGTGTGACCTTTCCCATCATCCTAGTCACTAAGGGTCAGGTCCTTCATGGTGCTGAGAGCCTCAGTTCCCACCTTGCATAATGACAGGTTTCAGAGTAGCAGCCGTGTTAGTCTGTATTCGCAAAAAGAAAAGGAGTACCCGTGGCACCTTAGAGACTAACAAATTTATTAGAGCATAAGCTTTCGTGAGCTATACCTCACTTCATCGGATGCATTTGGTGGAAAAAACAGAGGAGAGATTTATATACACACACAGAGAACATGAAACAATGGGTTTATCATACACACTGTAAGGAGAGTGATCACTTAAGATAAGCCATCACCAGCAGCGGGATGGGGGGGAAAGGAGGAAAACCTTTCATGGTCACAAGCAAGGTAGGCTAATTCCAGCAGTTCACAAGAATATCAGAGGAACAGTGGGGGGTGGGGTGGGGGGAGAAATACCATGGGGAAATAGTTTTACTTTGTGTAATGACTCATCCATTCCCAGTCTCTATTCAAGCCTAAGTTAATTGTATCCAGTTTGCAAATTAATTCCAATTCAGCAGTCTCTCGTTGGAGTCTGTTTTTGAAGCTTTTTTGTTGAAGGATAGCCACTCTTAGGTCTGTAATCGAGTGACCAGAGAGATTGAAGTGTTCTCCGACTGGTTTTTGAATGTTATAATTCTTGACGTCTGATTTGTGTCCATTCGTTCTTTTACATAGAGACTGTCCAGTTTGGCCAATGTACATGGCAGAGGGGCATTGCTGGCACATGATGGCATATATCACATTGGTAGATGGGCAGGTGAACGAGCCTCTGATACTGTGGCTGATGTGGTTAGGCCTTATGATGGTGTCCCCTGAATAGATATGTGGACAGAGTTGGCAACGGGCTTTGTTGCAAGGATAGGTTCCTGGGTTAGTGGTTCTGTTGTGTGGTGTGTGGTTGCTGGTGAGTATTTGCTTCAGATTGGGGGGCTGTCTGTAAGCAAGGACTGGCCTGTCTCCCAAGATCTGTGAGAGTGATGGGTCGTCCTTCAGGATAGGTTGTAGATCCTTGATGATGCGTTGGAGAGGTTTTAGTTGGGGGCTGAAAGTGATGGCTAGTGGCGTTCTGTTATTTTCTTTGTTGGGCCTGTCCTGTAGTAGGTGACTTCTGGGTACTTTTCTGGCTCTGTCAATCTAAACTAAACCCAACCCAACTAAAACCTCTCCAACGCATCATCAAGGATCTACAACCTATCCTGAAGGACGACCCATCACTCTCACAGATCTTGGGAGACAGGCCAGTCCTTGCTTACAGACAGCCCCCCAATCTGAAGCAAATACTCACCAGCAACCACACACCACACAACAGAACCACTAACCCAGGAACCTATCCTTGCAACAAAGCCCGTTGCCAACTCTGTCCACATATCTATTCAGGGGATACCATCATAGGGCCTAATCACATCAGCCACACTATCAGAGGCTCGTTCACCTGCGCATCTACCAATGTGATATATGCCATCATGTGCCAGCAATGCCCCTCTGCCATGTACATTGGCCAAACTGGACAGTCTCTACGTAAAAGAACGAATGGACACAAATCAGACGTCAAGAATTATAACATTCAAAAACCAGTCGGAGAACACTTCAATCTCTCTGGTCACTCGATCACAGACCTGAGAGTGGCTATTCTTCAACAAAAAAGCTTCAAAAACAGATTCCAAGGAGAGACTGCTGAATTGGAATTAATTTGCAAACTGGATACAATTAACTTAGGCTTGAATAGAGACTGGGAATGGATGAGTCATTACACAAAGTAAAACTATTTCTCCCCCCCACTCCACCCCCCACTGTTCCTCTGATATTCTTGTTAACTGCTGGAATTAGCCTACCTTGCTTGTCACCATGAAAGGTTTTCCTCCTTCCCCCCCCTGCTGCTGGTGATGGCTTACTTTAAGTGATCACTCTCCTTACAGTGTGTATGATAAACCTATTGTTTCATGTTCTCTGTGTGTGTATATAAATCTCTCCTCTGTTTTTTCCACCAAATGCATCCGATGAAGTGAGCTGTAGCTCACGAAAGCTTATGCTCTAATAAATTTGTTAGTCTCTAAGGTGCCACAAGTACTCCTTTTCTTTTTTCGGTTCCCACCGACTCCCAATAGGAGTTGAAGGTGCTTAACATCTTGACAGGTGAAATAAATGCACCAGAAGTCAGTGTTCTTCCTGTGCCCCTGGCTAGTCTGCTGCAAGGGAGCAAGATTTGCTGGAGGTGGCTAGAGCCTCTTCTCCCCTGTTTTCCCCCCTTCCGCCCCCCGGAGGTGTGAAGCGGACACTCCCAAAGCATGGGAAGGTGCCTGTTGTGTAACAGGGCGTTCATGGTGGAGTGGGGGATAACCCTGCACAGGTAGCCTGTGACCTTGTCTGCACCCCAGTGAGCTCTGCTGTTTTGTCTCTGCTCTTAGTAAAAGAGGAGCCCCGCGATGAGGAGGACTCTGAGGAGCCACTGGTGGTTGCCAAGCCATCTCAGGCAAAGGCACCTCCCAGCTACCCCCAAGACATCTCCGTGGCAGAGCTGCTGCAGAGTCTGAGCCTGACCAAGGAAGAGGAGCTGGTCTTCCTGCAGCTGCCGGACACGCTACCTGGGCAGCCGCCCACGCAGGACACCAAGCCCATCAAAACAGAGGTGCAGAATGAGGAGGGGCAGATGGTGATGGTGAAGCAGGAGAAGAACCAGGTACAAGGTCAAGCGGGGCCCTCACTGAACCCTCCCTGGTATGGGAATGAGATGGACACTGTAGCAGGGGGGTTGTCTTGCTGCGCATCACCCCTGTTAGAGGGGAGCTGTGTGCATATATTGTAGCTAGGCGCTAGGGAAGCATGTGGACTCGGGAGGCCCATCAGCAGAACTCGTAGGTAAAACCGAGCTAAGAGCTGAGCCCTGTCAGACAGAGGCTCCCTCCGGGGCACTGTGCGTGTGCAGTGGAAGGAGCAATGCAACGAGGGACAGCATCTGTGCTGGCATTTCTGGGGAGTTTGCTGTATCCAGTGATGAGAGACCTGGAGTAGGGGAGGGCACACAGGCAACTTTAACAATGCTCCCCAATCCTTTCACTGGGTCCTTCACACACTCCCGGAAAGCACCTAGGATTTCATCAGTGCAGTTTCTGTAAGTATTTCAGTCTGCGTCTTGGCTCGTGGCAAGTCCCACTTCCCTTATGCAAGTTTCCCAAACCTGTTGGCCTTTGACATCCAACCAGCTTGAGCCAGGTGGCAGATATGCTCACAACCTCAGCACATAAGGAAGGCTCTGGTTTTGATGGAGGCTGCTTTGTTTCGACACTGATCGAACTTCCATTAAATTCTGAAAGAGGCAATTAATGACTCTTCAATGATACAGCACACCTGAGCCTCATTGCATGGGGGTGGAGGCATATCTTACAGGGTCTCTTACTCCTCTTTGGAGATTTCAGAGTAGCAGCTGTGTTAGTCTGTATTCGCAAAAAGAAAAGGAGTACTTGTGGCACCTTAGAGACTAACAAATTTATTAGAGCATAAGCTTTCGTGAGCTACAGCTCACTTCATCGGATGCATCCGATGAAGTGAGCTGTAGCTCACGAAAGCTTATGCTCTAATAAATTTGTTAGTCTCTAAGGTGCCACAAGTACTCCTTTTCTTTTTCCTCTTTGGAGAGACTCCTTCCAGGGAAGGCATGAGCATCCCAACTCTTGACTGGAGAAGAGCACTGGGCAAAGGAGCTGCATCCCTCTAACCCCGAATGTGTTTCCCCACAGGAGGCCAAGCAGGCTGAGAACATCTGCACCCTGGGGGACCTGCCAGAAGGGCAGGTGGGGAAGCTGCTGATCCGCAAATCGGGAAAGGTGCAGCTGGTTCTGGGCAAAGTGACTCTGGACGTGACCATGGGGACCCCCTGCTCCTTTTTGCAGGTACAGCTCACTCAGCGGCCAGCATGCATGGGAAATGGCTCGTCTTTGCATCTATGGTGAATTTAGTGCTGGTGAAAGGTGACATGCTGGCAGCCTTGGGAGTGCTTCCTCCACCCCCAAACGCTTGCTTGCTGCCCCGTGCCTGTGTGTTTGAGTCATGGCTTGGCCTTGAGGGACCCCTTCTATGCTTGAGAGGAGTGTTCTCTCTCCAGGGTCTGTTCAGACCTTGGCCTCTCGACTGAGATGGTAGTGAGAGCTAGTTGTTGTACTGGATTTTGTTTTTCATGATGTCTATCTCCGTGGTATATAAACACCATCTTATCGACTCCTAACTGCTAGGAATTGGGCTGAGGCTCCAAAACTCATTTCATGCGGGGCCCATCCAGCAGCCCTCAGATAGCAGTGACTTTAATCTACTCTCCACTTGGGCCTGACTTGAACCTGCGCCCCGGAGGTGTAAGGTTCTGTATCCAAATCTCACTCCCCTGAGCCATCCACTTGATGTGCCCTTTGAGGACTGAGAAGAGCTGCTGCTATCTTATTTGGGGTCAAGAAGAGGCCCCATGATATGAAGACTTATAGCATCCACACCCCAGCATTGGAAGTGGGGAGGTTATCTCAGATACAGTGGATGAGAGCGAGAACCCCAGCTCACTTGCTTTGGGAGGAGGTGGACTGGAGGAGCCTATAGTTTAGCAAGGATTTGGCCTACCCTAGTCATCTACTGGCTTTTTCTGTAACCAGCGCAGGGGGGATCCTGGTGCCCAGGCAGCCAGAAGATGAGTTTCTGGGCTCAGCTCTTCCTGCTAGGAAGGAAATGCTTCCCCTTCAGAGTTCAGATGCAAACAACAGAGCATTAGAAATCGGTGCTTGACGGGAGTGTAACTCACTCATGCAATGAATCAGGGCCAGGGAGTTAAGCTACTGCATGGCTGTCTCGAGTGGTCATGAACATAGTTTCCCCAAGCCAGGGAGATGCATTTTCTTTATACTCATGGGCAGAGTATGAATCTGGCTGTTTTTAATGGTTTCTCCTGTATTGTTGAAAGGAACTGGTATCTGTGGGCACTGGAGATGGCAGGACTGGAGAGATGATCATCTTGGGACATGTGAAGCACAAGCTGGTGTGTTCCCCAGACTTTGAGTCCCTGCTGGAGCACAGGCATCGATAAGAGAAAGGAAAGAAGGGGCGGAGTTCTCCGTGGGATTCTCCTCTCCTTTGCGGAGGTTCAGCCCAGAGGTGGGCTGCTCCTCTCGTCGGCCTGGGATGTCCATCCCAGTTCAGGTTCTGTTCTGGCTACAGGAAGCAGGTGCATGTCAAAGAAGGGTTTCCCACTGGGGCCGTGCAATGCCGTCTGTACCACTACGCTGCCCACGGGCATCTTGCTCTTAGAAGCCTCCCATCCATTTTCTTTACTGGCTATGGTCAGAGCGAGGGGAGTTGGGAGGGCTCCTCCCCTCCAGCTGTAGCTATAAACAAGAATTACAGGGGACAAATGCACTCCTGTCCCCACTGACACAAGTATACATATGTTCCCACCCTGTGTATATAGAAAAGCTACGGTGACTCCAGCCTCTGCCTGTGGACCTAGCTCTGGACTTGAGACAACTGGGGTTCGGGTTTCAAGCACAGGTGAGGTGTGCCATAGCCTTTTGGTACCAGTGAAGGAGATTTCCTTCCCCACTCCTGACTGTATACATGCCTGCAGCCTCCTACCACGTCCACCTGCCTTGCATTGCCAGAGTCCCTTCATCCAGCCACCACCATTGGGCTGAAGGAGGACTGGTCCAGGAGGCACGACAAAGCAACTCAAGCTGCTTCCCTCTGCTCCCTGTGGTTGAGTGAGATGCTTCTGCCACCCTCCCAAGCCCTGCTGGGAAGAGCCCGGAAGCCAAGCCCGGGCCCCCATCCTAGAGACTGTTAAACTTTCACCAGTGGTTTCTCTTTTGGCCAGAGATACAAAGTGAGCTGTTCCTATGGGCTCTCTGATCTGCCTGTCAATACCCAGACTGAAATTCTGACTCCATTGCTGTACAGCCTGTGTGTGTCTATAGGGTGTTCGCACTGCAGTTAGACACCCACGGCTGGCCCATGCTGGCTGACTCAGGCTCTGTCTAAAGGGCTGTTTAATTGCAGTGTAAACTTGCAGGCTTGGGCTGGAGCCTGGGCTCTGGAACCCTCCCATTCTCAGGGTCCCAGAGCCCAGGCTCCAGTTCAAGCCCGCAAGTCTACACTGCACTTAAACAGCCCTGCAGCCTGAGTCAGCAGGCACAGGCTGGCACAGGTTTTTATTTGCAGTGTAGAAATTTAGGAGGGGTGTGTAGTCATTCAGGGGCTTGCTTTCACGTCACCAAGTGATTGCCCAGAGAGAGACGCTGCCTCTCATCCTTGCGTAAGTATTCCTTTAAAAGGCTAGGCCCTGTGCCCAGTAAATGTGTGATATGGCTTTGTGGGTGAATCTCCCCCATCTGTGAAGGTGAGGGTCCTGTTTGCCTATGTCCAGATAGCACTTTGAACTCCTAAAGTGCTGTCCACGTACGAAGCGTGTGTTCAAATTTTCCAGCCTGCACCACTTGGAAGCCATGGAAGAATGTGCCAGTAACTTTACCAGCTGCCAGTCTTGCGTTTGGGAGTTTAATATTAAAATGTGGCCTTGGTCCAAAATGCATTCAGCACCCTTCAAGCTCCCCCACCTGGCTGCTGACAAAACAAGTTTCCAGTGCATTCATTTTATTATTGAGGCTGTAGAGAAACAGGATGGCCAACACCACCTGGGTTTAATGACCGCTTAGGTTCTGGAGTACTCCACAGAAACCACCTAATTCCACCTCTTCTGCTGAGTCTTCAGACACCCCAAACTCCTCCTCCGGTTTATGTGAGCCGCTAAAAATAGCTTTCTACCTCCTACAGCCGCTTGTGCCAATGAAGTGGTTTGCCACTGGGGCAGTGGCTCTTGGAAGACCCAGCAGCTTGTCTGTGTGGGCTCTGCCTGGTGGAGCCACTGGAAAGAACAACACTTGCTGCAGTGTAGTGTCAAGGCTGCTGGATTCTACGGGGAGCATTGCATGGGTTGCATGTGGAAATCAAAGTGGAATAAAACTGCATCCCTGTGCACATGTGGTATAGGTGTGTGGGCTACAGATTATTCCTAGCAGGCTATCCTGGGTCCTCTCTGTACTTAGTATCTTGTGTGCTCTCCTCTCCCTGAAACTCGCTATCTCCTCCACCCAGCATTTGGGAATCTGTTCTTCCTTGCTGCACAGTTTTCTAAATCTTGTCATCCGAGAAGCCCCCTTTTTCCATCCATCTGCCCTCTAGCTCCCTGCAATGTTGCAATATCTTTCCTCAGAAGTATCTTCTATGCCCTGTTTGCCCAGCCCTCTATCTGACAGGTTGGATGTACTATCACAAGCCAGATCAATAGAATCTGGGTGCTTTCTGTGGGGTTCATCTTTTCTCCTCCACCATACCTGTTGGTTGAGATGGGCTTGGTATCCTAGTCTGCTCAGTCCATAACTCTTGTTTAACATGCATTATATACCGATACTACTGTAGGAGGCAAGGAGAGTCATTAAATACAGTTGAGCATAAGCTTTCATGAACTACAGCTCACTTCATCACATCCGATGAAGTGAGCTGTAGCTCACGAAAGCTTATGCTCAAATAAATTTGTTAGTCTCTAAGGTGCCACAAGTACTCCTTTTCTTTTTGTGAATACAGACTAACACGGCTGCTACTCTGAAACCTGTCATTAAATATAGTATTCACTATCTGGTTAAAACAAACAGCCGCTCCTGGCAGGGCTTTGAGCTGTACTCAGGCTCCAGGCAAAAACCTGCAGCTCCACTGCTCCGCGCTCCAGCTCCGGGCTCCGCTCCAAAGCCCTGGCTCCTGGTGCCACCGCAGTTTTGATAGAAATGTGTGAAATCTGATGGGAACATAAAACATCCCACTCTCTGCAAATCAGAAGGCAGTAGCAAAGTCTCACTCATCCAGATAATCCGCTTTATTGGCCTGAAAATTAAGTCTGCATGCTGTGAGGGTATTAGAGGTCTGTCCGGCTGCAATTGCTAAGACCATTGGACATGTTTCTGCTGGGGTGAATGACAGTGTAATGGTCAACCTCTGAGTTGGGCTCTATGGCTTAATGTTCCCTTGACTCAAATGAGGGTAAAATAAGGGAGAAAGTGCCCATCTTTGTAAGCCCAACTTGCTTCTGACAGTTTGGCTGTCTTCCGATGCAAGTCCCCAGCACATCCATGGCATTGATGTGCTACACTTAAGACTTATGAGGAGAGGCTAAGGGAACTGGGATTATTTCGTCTGCAGAAGAGAAGAATGAGGGGGTATTTGATAGCTGCTTTCAGCTCCCTGAAGGGGGGTTCTAAAGAGGATGGATCTAGACTGTTCTCAGTGGTACCAGATGACGGAACAAGGAGTAATGGTCTCAGGTTGCAGTGCGGGAGGTTTAGGTTGGATATTAGGAAAAACTTTTTCACTAGGAGGGTGGTGAAGCACTGGAATGGGTTACCTAGGGAGGTGGTGGAATCTCCTTCCTTAGAGGTTTTTAAGGTCAGGCTTGACAAAGCCCTAGCTGGGATGATTTAGTTGGGAATTGGTCCTGCTTTGAGCAGGGGGTTGGACTAGATGACCTCCTGAGGTCCCTTCCAACACTGATATTGTATGATACACCAGTGTTTCTCAATCTTTTTGATACCCAGGACCGGCTTGCTGCCTTCCTAAACTGTCAGGGAGATCTCAGGGACTGGCGCCAGTCCAGGCCTGGTCATTGAGAAACATTGCTCTACACAACTATAATGGCCAGGAATGTCTTTATTATTAGGAAAGCCTAGTGGTTGGGATCTCTGTAGAAAGGCTTTTAATTCTCAGAATTTGGGTATTGTCTGTGTTGAAAGTCGTACTGTTGCAGCTCGTATCTCTTACGTGGCAAAACGTCAGAATCTAGGGCCTAGGCCCACTAGCTATTGCATTGTCCCCTACAACAAGGATACTGGAGGAATGTGCCTTTCTGACAGCCGAAGCTGCAAGCAAGTCCTGTTGCTGGAGGGTGATCCAGGCTCTCGGGAGTTCCTTAGTGTGCTGTATGTGCTCCCTCCCCTTTCTATTAGCCAATTGGCTGCTGCCTTGCATAGCAGGTAGGTTTGGCAAAATGCACCTGTAGAGCTGCCCCATAGATCAAATCATTCCATTGGTACTTAACTACCATAGGATGCTACCACATCTAGCCTTGGTGCCCAGAAGGAATGAAGTTAATGAACTGGGTGCTCTAAGGGCTGCTCTGTACCTGAGTGGGATGTGCAGAGTAACTGGAGGTGCTGCTGTCCTGCAGATATAGGAGTAAAGAGGAAGTCATGGCCAGGGGAAGGAGGTCGCTCAGGATTTGTCTTTATTGGTGCGTTGAGTTCTTAATGTAACGCACCATCTTGAAAGCCTTCAGGTTCAGTGTTCCTCCCTGGATCCCCTTTTGGCCCACTAGGATGAGGCACACTGGGTTGGCCAGGGCAACAGTAATGGCGTAGGTGCAGGTGTCACTGTTCTCTTGCTGTTTGGTCCGGAGGTCCATGGTGTAATTGTGGGTGTCTGTGTAGAGATTGTCCCGGATCACCAGACACCTGAGCCCACCCAGCGTGGCTCCCTTGGTGAGAAGGGTGTCTCTATTCCTACCCAGGAGCACTTGGATCTCCAGTTGAGTCATGTTTGCCAGAACCCCACCTGGATGGGCAGCCAGGAGCTGCTGGTGAGCCACGGAGATCACTGCTGCATCGCAGCACAGCCCATCTCTCATCAAGCTGCTGATGTACTCCTGCCAGCCCGACATTCTATGATCTGTGGAGCAATGTGTGCAGCTATGCCCACCTTGCTGACACGGAAAGGTGGAGAGGAAGGTTCCTCTTAATGTCTCTGCTGGTAAGGAGGTCCCTTGTTCTAACCTCCAGCTTGGTCTCAGAAGGGCAAGGCACACATTCAGTCCATACAGTCTCTTTTCATGAATGAATGGCTTATTTCAGGCCAAGAGGAGAGAGAGGCTTTCACTACTGTGACATCATGCGCTTCCTCCCAAGCACAGTGTAAATCCCTGGTGCTCACCAAACAAGGATGCTTCAAAGCCAGATTTCCAGATGCTAAGATCCTGCAGTGTTTTTTCTCATCTGCACTGAGCAACCTCCACCGACACCCCAAGCAGCTGGACCCTGGGTGTGAAGGCTTAGCTGCCCTCCATGGCTTCTGATCTCAACCCGGGAAACAAGCCAGTGCTATGACGACAATGAGATCATTTCTCCCTGTGATGTCACAGTGCATCCTAACTGATGTCTGTCTAGTAAGTTGATTCATTCTTTGCTGTGTATTCAGGACTTTCCTTAACATTCATTTTCCCTTCTGCCCTACTTGAGAGAACATGTACTGGTGTAGTTGTCAGGTCCTAATCCACCAGTGCACTCATGCTATTACCTGCTCTAGCTCCTGTGTGGGAAACTCCTCCAGAGCCAGTGCTTCTATAGCAGCTTTTACATTCTGGACTTACTCTGTAAGGAAGTACCACCCCAGAGATCACCAACCTTTCCACCCCATGGAAAAATGTTCTATTGCAATTAGCATGCAGGGCTTCCTGGATCGCCGCTGACCTACGCCCTCATCAGTTTGCTACTGTTCTGTCCCACCTGTGTCAGTTTCATCTGTTCGGAGATGCTGGTCTAGGGTGACAACCCTATTCCCTCACATCCAATGCTCCCTTGGCTACCGGGTTTTGGAGCAGTGCCGCAGCCAGGGGAAGGGCAGGGCATGGAACTGTTTTCTGCAAGAAGAGAAGGAGCAATACTCAAGAATTTACAAATGAAAATAGAGGTTAAAGGGGGCTGTGAGCAAATGCCTCATTTATTACACAGACAAGCTGAGTGAGATAATATATTTTATTGGACCAACTTCTGTTGGTGAGAGAGACGAGCTTTAGAGCTGCATCGAGCTTATTTTCATCTATTACACGTCTACAGTTCTTACAAACTGGTTTCCCTGGGTGTTAGCAGCCGTCTACATGGCAAAGGTTGAGTGAAATAGCTAAACTAACTGAGAAGACAGCAGGGACTGGGCTCTTCAGACAGCAGCTGAAGCATTCAGTCTGTCTCTGATTTGTAGCTAACAGTGAATGTGCCCTCTAGCATTAGCGGCTGGAGTGACTTTCTTGGGCAATCGCACCATGGAAGGGAGGTAGCAGGAAGCAACCCTGAGTCTATCGCTCTCCCCAGAGGCTGAGGAAGCTTCTCCCAGCAGAGGGTTGCAAGTAGGGGAAAGGGAGGGAAGAGTTTGACATTGCCCTTTCTTCCCTGCCTTCTGCAGGCCTGTATGCTGCTGGCGGATGATTTATTAGCAATGGGGAAATGTTGACCCCATCTGAAGAAGCATGCTGCAAAAAGGTCTTGGCCCCTTGCACAAGCAGCATGCATGCTGCTGTGACCCCTGGCTGGCCATAACTGGTGGCCAACTCTAGAGGGGGTGTGAAATATTTCCACGCCCGCGGAGGGAAGTCTTTCTCTCTCCTACCCCTGGCTTTCTTCCTGGCAGCACAGAACTGAGGGTGGAAACAACCTATTGCTGAAGGACCAGTGCCCTGTCCTAGGAGCTTTAGCCAAGTACCTCCAAGTGCAGGAATCGATCTCCAATGGAAGTGCTGCAGCTGGGGCTAGAGGATAGCTAAGGACTGAATGAGCATAGAGGACAAGTCCTATCCTCCCCGACTCAGCCAGAGGAGTACACCCATAGAGGCAGTCCCTTTAATGGCAGGATAGGGATGCACCAGCTCCCACTAAGCGTAGATGAAGTCTCAACACTGCAGTCATCTGTTTTGGCCAACTGGAATTTGATGTAGCTTCCAATATGATAGCTATCACCTGATCTGCCGTGCAGCCCACAGCAGTAAGGGTGCTTAGCCAGCCAGTTAAGGTATAGTTAGCTCTTCCATATCTACTCTCTGCTTCCACTCTACATTTTGCTGCCCCAGTATGCTACTATAAATGGTTCCTGCTCTTGTTTTCTTTCACTGGGAATTATTTTCTCTAGCTTAGTGCAAGCCAGGACAGTGCCTTCCTTGCCCGTTTCACCTTGCTCTAGTGTCTGCTCCACGAGGATCTCCACGCACCTCACAAACATTACTGATGGGGAAACAGAGGCAGAGTCGGTGAAGCATTTTGCCCATGGTCAGAGAGGAGCCATGTGGCAGATAGGGAGCGTGTATCTAGATCTCCTTGGTCGCTGTGTTTATCCTTTAACCACCTGGGCCACCCTCTTTCTCCTTTTTCATGTCCTAGCTGTCTTGTGCATAAAATACATCCGCTATTGGTACTAAGCTGGTGCAGATTGTGCTTTACTAACTTCTAGTACTCTGTTCCCAGTGCACGAGGAGGTGTACACCACTCACCTGCTGCACCCCCTCTTCTGAAGCAATTAAACTTCCTTCTCATATAACTGGGCCCAATCCAAGAAGAAGAAATAAATTTCCTCCTTTCATTTACTCATTTTGCCTTATTTTTGTTAGCTTAGCTGTGATTCCTCCCCTCCACCTTATTCATTCCTCCCCACCCATCCACCACTGCTCAGCCAGAACTGAGCCAAAGGCTTGTAGCCTGCTGTGTTCCTCCAGGTCACCTTCTTGCTTCCAGTCTGCCAGGAACGCTAGGAACAGAACCTCCCAGACCACCTCTGCAAGTGACGTTCTCCGGCCTTCTGGCGCAGGCAAACTGGACAGGCCAATGCGTCAATCCAGCGCTGCCTTCTTCAGCAT
The DNA here is from genome assembly GCF_009764565.3 of Dermochelys coriacea. NCBI lineage: Eukaryota > Metazoa > Chordata > Testudines > Dermochelyidae > Dermochelys > Dermochelys coriacea. The sequence goes on from NC_050093.1 coordinate 5,911,217, forward strand.
CGGGGTAGTTAGCATTACCCCATTAACCATCTTCATCTTCCCCAGGGCAAACATCGGTCCAGCTGCGTGAGTGGTTGCAGCCTTTTCTCCACTGCCCTGAGGCAAAATCAGAGCCTACTCTTTGGGTTGGCCTCGTCCTAAGCTTCAAGCTGCTTTTTATGCCTATTTCCATTCTGCATCCTTCCACCCTACTGAACCTGCCCATGGTGGGTCCCATTTCCTCAGCCTCTTGGTGTATCTGCAGTGACCCTCAGTCTTTCATCAGTCTCTAGCTATAGAGTGTGGGGGTTAGGAGGAAACCTGGCCCATGGGGAAGTTATCCCATAAGTGCCTTCTTCACAGTATCTTGCCCTTTCCTTTGTAGTGGCTGCTGTCAGAGACAGGAGGCAGGACTAGTTGGCTGCTGGGATTTGATCCAATAGGGTATTTGTTCTGTTCACCCCACTGCAGCCTCTACAGACCTTGCAACCTCACTACCTGGGTAAAGGCGTTTGCCTAGGGCTCTGACACATAACAGGAGGCAGCGACATGTCCCCTGAGGGCTGGAAGCAATGTGGTCTGTGCCAAAGCACTGAATGAGATGGGAGAGAGTATTGGCTCTGGAAAAACCTCAGCCATATCCCATAAGGGGGGAAAGAGGTGTGGCTTGCCTGGGCAACTATGAAGAGACCACCCCATGCTATGATGCAGGAGACGGGGTCCTGCTGCAGGAGGGGGAAGTAAAGGCAATAGGTCAAGCCCCACCTTTCCTCAATGGAGTCCTCACTATCCTACAGCATCTGGGTGATTTGCTTTATCTGCTGCTTGTGGAAGTAGTCACGGGCATGTGATACATGGTGGTACCCCTGCACCGCTCCCACAGGTCACTGCTCGAGTAGCTGGCTGTTTTCTCCACCAGCTCCTTCAGGTTCACAGCATTGCTGGGGGCAGGGCTGGTGCCTGTGCCAACATGCCAACCTGACCATTCTCACCCCCAGGGCTTGGGTCCTGATGCCAGCCTCATCCAGATGGGGAGAGAGATGGCACTTTGAACTGGGCACTGTGAGTAGCTGACCCTTCCCTATTCCCTTGGGCCCCTCTTGCTAATACCGCCATGACTCTCAGCTTTGCTAATCCTGCTGTAGGGGAGTTATCTTCACGCTGGCTTCTTCCACTGCTTTACTACTCATAGACTGAGGGCTGGTATGGGAACACAATGTAGGCTATCCATTGCATGATGCATGGGGTATGCTCATCTCCCCTGCCTCCCGCTTCTCTGGTTGGGAAGAACTTTGCATTGTCAATGCGAGCTGTTTCCTTCTCCCCACCTGCCACCCATGGGCTGGTCACTCTTGGATCATGGGCATCTTGCCTTTTGGGGGGCCGTGCCCCTTGCCAGGCCACAGGTCTGCACTGAACAGAGCAGAGAACAGCCTCCTGAGCACAACGCAGAAGGAGCAAAGTGCGGAGATCCTGCTGTTGCCTCAGCAGCTGCAGGGAGAGAGGAGGACAGGGCGTGAGTGTTGGGGTGGGTTTTCTTACAAGTAGACCGATCTGGAAGGTGGCAGGGTCTACGTTGTGAGGGCTGTTGCTCGCTCCAAGCACCATCACCTTCGACACAATCAGAAACAGAGATTACGTGTTGCCAGTTGCAGCCTCTGAATCTTGGATCTGGTGGGAAGTGCTGGGATTTGATCTGCTGCAGCTCCCCCTAGAGATAACAAACTGGAACAACAAAGCACCAAGCCAGGTACAAAGAGGAAACCAAAAACACCCGCTAGGCTCCCAACAACAGTACTGCCAACCCTAAATGTTCAAAAATCATGAATTAGGCTTACTAAAAATCATGAGATTGGCTTTAAAATAATAAGATTATGTAAAAATAATAGATTTGGTGTTTGTCTTATGCTTTTTGAGCCTTTAGGGGGCACTGGGGCCACATTTTTAAGCTTTCTTCACAGCCATGAGGGCTAGAAACTTACTTTTTCTTTAAGAGGGAAAGCTGAAATCATCACATATCCACTTGACTCCAGGAGCTTGGGCTTTAAGGAAAACAATCATTATTATTAGATTCATGACAAAATCATGAGAATTGGCAACACTGTAACAACTGCCCTCTCCCCTATCTGCTGGTACCTGGCAGTAAGATCTGCTCTCTAGCCCATCCCAGAGGCTCATGAACTGGGCTTTGATCATGGCATTGGCTTCATCATCAGCGCTGGAACAATTCTGCAGAAAGGAACCTGTCAGGGACAGGAGCACAGGTACAATTTGCAAATACAGACTAACACGGCTGCTACTCTGAATACTATAGCTGGAGCTCCAGCCTCATCCTGCCTCCCATCCCCCTGCACCACTAACAACCTTACCCCAGCACTTCATCCTGACACCCCTAATTTGCCCCTCTCTGCAAAAGTGATGGCATAATGCCTAGACAAGAACATCTATTCAGGGACATCAGTATGGGGGCAGGAGACCCAGACTCTATTCCCAGCTGAGCTGGTTCTGCTATGGATTCAGTATGTGGATCTGAGTGAGATGTATACCCTGTCTGGGCCCCAATTTCCCCTTTTGTAAAAGGAGCTAATTATATCCCCTCTGTACAACAGTTTGAGAGCAATGGGTGAAAAGGGTGATCTAAAGGGCTGTTACTATAGCATTAGACCCTGCAAGCATAGGGACCCTTTGCTTTCAGCCCTGAGGCTTGGCGGCATCATGGTCCTGGGGCCTGAGCCTAGGAGCTTGTATTCCTGGGTTCAAATCACAGCTTTGCCAGTGCCTTTCTGTGGCCTTGGACAAGTCATTTAATCTCTCTGCATCTGTTCCCTGTTTACCTATTTTATCAATGAGGATGATGCAGAGCTGGATCTTGGTGACAAGTAAGAAAACAGCTGCTGTGAGCTTCTGTGATTCCCTGTACCGCTTGTCAGCCAGGGACGATGCCTGCAGGTGTATAAACTGGCACCCTGAGGCCTGCACGATTGCCTTGGCAAAATGGGTCTTCCCACAGCCAGGGGAGCCATACAGAAGACCCTGCAGGGGGAGATACGTCAGCACCGCCTCACAAGCTGCCCTTTTCCATCCCTGAGAGCCCACTCGTACCAGGCTAAAATCCCAAAGAAGAGCTCAGCTAACTGGGCCCCATGTGACCATGCTGGAACCAGGAGGGGAAGGGAGCTACGCTGCCTCTTAATCAAACAGATTCCTAGCTAGATGCTCTCCTTGTTTGCATTGGAGGGCAGGCCCCTCTCCCAATGCAAAGTGCTCTGCTGCTATTGGAGATGTCTCAGCCTAGTGGGGATCCTTGGGGACTGTTATCAGCCTGAGTGAACATCAGGCCTTGGGGGTGAATGAATGTCCCATTCAGCCTTGCCTCCTTTGGCAGGAAAGAGTGGTTCTGTGCAGAGAACTGCTGGATCTTCGTTAATTAAAACCCAAGGAATGGAAGGGGAGGGTCCATTCCTAACCCTGCCTCAGAACTCAGGCTCCTATTAGTTTAGCCTCAGTTTGAGGGTGGGGAGAACAAGGAACTTTTCTGTCCCCTCCCTACCCCACCTATCACCTGATCAATTAATTTACATTTCCCCATCGACAGCTACAACTTTGATTTATCATTTACCTTTTTTAAAAAAAATTAGCTCTTTCCAAACAGATGATTATAGTTGAGCATGAATAGCTGGTAATTGGGATTAAATAGTGTGGGGGTAATTCATTATTGATTATATGTGGGGGCATTATGGAAGACTTGCCCTTTCTATCTATTCCATCTCTCAGCATGCTGCCACCTCCTTATTCTGGGTCCAGCAAGGAAAGCTTCCCCATCTTTCCTATTGCTATTTGGAAACCCACCTATCATTGTGACCTTTTAGTCCCAATTAAACAAGAGGCCTAGGAAGCTTTCTACAGCCCAGTCCATAAAAGCCAAGGGTGCAGGAGGATTTAGGTTTGCTCCAGATAGATCCTGCCTCCCCGCCAAAAAATCTAAAGTGTGAGTAGATCAATTTACCCTCACTAAGAACTGCATGTAGCATATTCTATTTTTTAAGGGGGAATAAAGGACAGAATTTCCATTTAACTCAAGTATGGTTTTAAATTAAAGGTACTGGATTGTGACATTTTGTTTCCTGTAGATATAAATGTGAAACTGTAAGCTTTTTCTTTTTGTGTACAATAAAACACGGGTTGAAAGTCTTTTGCCTAGAAGATTTATTTACACCTCTATGGATAAAAATAATAACCCCGAGAACATGCTATACTAATGTATTGATAGCACCTCAGCACATTTCAGTGAGCAGGTAATTCCCTTTCTGCTGCCTGTGCAGGGGATATCTATTTACAGTAGAAACTTTTGCTGTATCTTTTGGCCATACTGGCCCAGATCCTCAAAGGTGTTTAGTCATTATGGGAGTGAGGGGACTAAAAGCCATGGAGGATCTGCGCCGCTGTCTCTTGGCTTCTCTTTCCCGTCAGTGGAGTCTGGCTGTGCAAATGGGAAATTGCTGCCTAAGGCTGGGAGAGGCCCAACTCCTCCCTGGGCTGGTGATGGGCTCTGCCAAAATGCTTTGGGTGGCACCGTGGTGCTGGGGACGAGGGAAGCCAGGGTGGGCTTGGTGCTAGAGCCTGGGCAGTAGGGATGGGGCCAGGCTTGGCGCTATGGGGAAGCAGATGCAGGCAGGCTCTGTAAGCTGCTGAGGGACAGCAGGGGATGGTTTGGTCCACTCTCCCCACAGAAAGAGGCCAGGGTGGGCGCAGTGGGAGGTGGCCTGAGAGGTGAGCTCTGCCCCTTGCACCTCTGGGGCCAGCTCCGCTCAGCACCGACCCCGCTGCCACCACGGCACCAGGCACCAAAACAGCCCCGGGCTCAAGGGCTGGATGGAGCCCTCAGAGGGCCACCCGGGGGCAGGGCTCGGGCTGGGCGGGAATGGGTTGGAGAGGGAGGGTGTTTGGTGTGAGGGAGCCCGAGTGAGCTCGAGCCTGGGCCGGGGTTTAGAGTGAGAGGATGGTGGGCGCCGACTGTGAGGCGACACTGAGAGAGAACCGCTGAGGCGGCACGAGCCGGGACGGGGCGCAGGGCCGAGGGCCACATATCCAGGTGGGGGCCCTGGTCTTTGAAGCGCTGACACTGCTCCAGGCCCTCAGGGAAGGGGGAGCCCAGCGGGGAGAAGCGGCAGAGGGAGGCCGCCCCAGCACTTGGAGCTGGCGGCAGAACCGTGCAGGAGCCCCCTGCCCCGGAGCAGCAGGAAGGTTGGCGCCAGATGGAACAAGTGCCACAGGCTGGGCTGGGGGGCACAGACCAGGCTCCCACATGGGCAGAGCTATGGGGCTGTGGCGGGAAGGGGTGGAAACACCACAAGGAGGGGGGTAGGAAGCAGCGAACGGCGCTGCCTGAGAAGGAGGAGCGGGTGGCTGGGCTGTGAGGTGGCAGGAGGGGCAAAGGCAAGTCTGGAGCGAGAGGGCGGGAAGCAGCTGGGCTCTGGTGGGAAGCTCTGAGGTGGCGGGAGCCGGATCCCGCGTTGGGCGGTAAAGAGGGACGCAGGACGGGCACTGAGGCAGGAGGCATTGAGGTGGCTGCAGAGCGAGAAGGGGCAACGCTGAGGGGGTGGGAGGAGGCTGGGGACAAACCCAGAGAGGGGGTACGGGTGGAAGGAAGGGCTGGGCTTGAGGGGGGAAGTGCTGAGGTCACTCGAGGGGGCGGGGGAGTGTCTGACGGGGCACCAGAGGGCAGGGATCCAGCTAGGCACGGAAGGGTCAGGGCACAAGGGGGGTTCACGTTCAGGCAGGAAATGTTGACGTCACTGAGGGAGAGAGGATGGCGATTCGAGACAGCAGGTTGGGCAAAGACCTGAGGTGGCACGAGTTCGGGGATGGGGCTCAGAGCCAGGGAAGGAAAGGCTGAGGTGACATCAGAGGAGGGCTCAGGGTCTGGGCGGGAAAGGCTGAGGTGATGCCGGAGGAGGGCTCAGGGTCTGGGCGGGAAAGGCAGAGGTGATGCTGGAGGAGGGCTCAGAGCCAGGACGTGAAAGGCTGAGGTGATGCCAGAGGAGGGCTCAGGCTTTGGGGAGGAAAGGCTGAGATGATGCTGGACAAGGGGTCAGGGTCTAGGCAGGAAAGGCTGAGGTGATGCCGGAGGAGGGCTCAGGGTCTAAGCAGGAAAGGCTGAGGTGATGCCGGAGGAGGGCTCAGGGTCTGGGCGGGAAAGGCTGAGGTGAGGCCGGAGGAGGGCTCAGGGTCTGGATAGGAAAGGCTAAGGTGATGGTGGAGGAGGGCTCAGGGTCTAAGCAGGAAACGCTGAGGTGAGGCCGGAGGAGGGCTCAGAGCCAGGGCATGAAAGGCTGAGGTGATGCCGGAGGAGGGCTCAGGGTCTGGGCGGGAAAGGCTGAGATGATGCTGGAGGAGGGGCTCAGATCCAGGGTGGGAAAGGCGGAGGTGATGCTGGACGAGGGCTCAGGGTCTAGCCAGGAAAGGCTGAGGTGATGCCGGAGGAGGGCTCAGGGTATAGACAGGAAACGCTGAGGTGATACCAGAGGAGAGACTCAGGGTCTAGGCAGGAAAGGCTGAGGTGATGCCAGAGGAGGGCTCAGGGCCAGGGAGGGAAAGGCTGAGGTGATGCCGGAGGAGAGCTCAGGGCCAGGGCGGGAAAGGCAGAGGTGATGCCAGAGGAGGGCTCAGGCTCTGGGGAGGAAAGGCTGAGGTGATGCCGGAGGAGGGTTCAGGGTCTGGGCGGGAAAGGCTGAGGTGATGCCAGAGAAGAGACTCAGGGAATAGGCAGGAAAGGCTGAGGTGATGCCAGAGGAGGGCTCAGGGCCAGGGCGGGAAAGGCTGAGGTGATGCCGGAGGAGAGCTCAGGGTCTGGACGGGAAAGGCTAAGGTGATGGTGGAGGAGGGCTCAGGGTCTAGGCAGGAAAGGCTGAGGTGATGCTGGAGGAGGGCTCAGGGTCTGGGCAGGAAAGGCTGAGGTGATGCCGGAGGAGGGCTCAGGGCCAGGGCGGGAAAGGCTGAGGTGATGCCGGAGGAGGGCTCAGGCTCTGGGGAGGAAAGGCTGAGGTGATGCCGGAGGAGGGTTCAGGGTCTGGGCGGGAAAGGCTGAGGTGATGCCAGAGGAGAGACTCAGGGTATAGGCAGGAAAGGCTGAGGTGATGCCAGAGGAGGGCTCAGGGCCAGGGCGGGAAAGGCTGAGGTGATGCCGGAGGAGAGCTCAGGGCCAGGGCGGGAAAGACTGAGGTAATGCAGGAGGAGGGGCTCAGAGCCAGGGTGGGAAAGGCAGAGGTGATACCAGAGGAGGGCTCAGGCTCTGGGGAGGAAAGGCTGAGGTGATGCCGGAGGAGGGTTCAGGGTCTGGGCGGGAAAGGCTGAGGTGATGCTGGACAAGGGCTCAGGGTCTGGGCGGGAAAGGCTGAGGTGATGCCGGAGGAGGGCTCAGGGTCTAGGCAGGAAAGGCTGAGGTGATGACAGAGGAGGGCTCAGGCTCTGGGGAGGAAAGGCTAAGGTGATGCTGGAGGAGGGGCTCAGAGCCAGGGTGGGAAAGGCTGAGATGATGCTGGACGAGGGCTCAGGGTCTAGACAGGAAAGGCTGAGGTGATGCTGGAGGAGGGCTCAGAGCCAGGGTATGAAAGGCTGAGGTGATGCCGGAGGAGGGCTCAGGGTCTAGGCAGGAAAGGCTGAGGTGATGCTGGAGGAGGGGCTGAGAGCCAGGGCATGAAAGGCTGAGGTGATGCTGGACGAGGGCTCAGGGTCTAGGCAGGAAAGGCTGAGGTGAGGCCGGAGGAGGGCTCAGGGTCTGGATGGGAAAGGCTAAGGTGATGGTGGAGGAGGGCTCAGGGTCTAAGCAGGAAAGGCTGAGGTGATACCGGAGGAGGGCTCAGGGTCTGGGCGGGAAAGGCTGAGGTGATGCCAGAGGAGAGACTCAGGGTATAGGCAGGAAAGGCTGAGGTGATGCCAGAGGAGAGACTCAGGGTCTAGGCAGGAAAGGCTGAGGTGATGCCGGAGGAGAGCTCAGGGCCAGGGCGGGAAAGGTTGAGGTAATGCAGGAGGAGGGGCTCAGAGCCAGGGTGGGAAAGGCTGAGGTGATGCCAGAGGAGGGCTCAGGCTCTGGGGAGGAAAGGCTGAGGTGATGCCGGGGGAGGGTTCAGGGTCTGGGCGGGAAAGGCTGAGGTGATGCCGGAGGGGGGCTCAGGGTCTGGGCAGGAAAGGCTGAGGTGATGCCAGAGGAGGGCTCAGGGCCAGGGCGGGAAAGGCTGAGGTGATGCCGGAGGAGAGCTCAGGGCAAGGGCGGGAAAGGTTGAGGTAATGCAGGAGGAGGGGCTCAGAGCCAGGGTGGGAAAGGCTGAGGTGATGCCAGAGGAGGGCTCAGGCTCTGGGGAGGAAAGGCTGAGGTGATGCCGGAGGAGGGTTCAGGGTCTGGGCGGGAAAGGCTGAGGTGATGCTGGACAAGGGCTCAGGGTCTGGGCGGGAAAGGCTGAGGTGATGCCAGAGGAGGGCTCAGGGTCTAGGCAGGAAAGGCTGAGGTGATGACAGAGGAGGGCTCAGGCTCTGGGGAGGAAAGGCTAAGGTGATGCTGGAGGAGGGGCTCAGAGCCAGGGTGGGAAAGGCTGAGATGATGCTGGACGAGGGCTCAGGGTCTAGACAGGAAAGGCTGAGGTGATGCTGGAGGAGGGCTCAGAGCCAGGACATGAAAGGCTGAGGTGATGCCGGAGGAGGGCTCAGAGCCAGGGTATAAAAGGCTGAGGTGATGCCGGAGGAGGGCTCAGGGTCTAGGCAGGAAAGGCTGAGGTGATGCTGGAGGAGGGCCTGAGAGCCAGGGCATGAAAGGCTGAGGTGATGCTGGACGAGGGCTCAGGGTCTAGGCAGGAAAGGCTGAGGTGATACCGGAGGAGGGCTCAGGGTCTGGGCGGGAAAGGCTGAGGTGATGCCAGAGGAGAGACTCAGGGTATAGGCAGGAAAGGCTGAGGTGATGCCAGAGGAGAGACTCAGGGTCTAGGCAGGAAAGGCTGAGGTGATGCCAGAGGAGGGCTCAGGGCCAGGGCGGGAAAGGCTGAGGTGATGCCGGAGGAGAGCTCAGGGCCAGGGCGGGAAAGGTTGAGGTAATGCAGGAGGAGGGGCTCAGAGCCAGGGTGGGAAAGGCTGAGGTGATGCCAGAGGAGGGCTCAGGCTCTGGGGAGGAAAGGCTGAGGTGATGCCGGAGGAGGGTTCAGGGTCTGGGCGGGAAAGGCTGAGGTGATGCTGGAGGAGGGCTCAGGGTCTGGGCAGGAAAGGCTGAGGTGATGCCGGAGGAGGGCTCAGGGTCTGGGCAGGAAAGGCTGAGGTGATGCCAGAGGAGGGCTCAGGGCCAGGGCGGGAAAGGCTGAGGTGATGCCGGAGGAGGGCTCAGGGTCTGGGCAGGAAAGGCTGAGGTGATGCCAGAGGAGAGCTCAGGGCCAGGGCGGGAAAGGTTGAGGTGATGCCGGAGGAGGGTTCAGGGTCTGGGCGGGAAAGGCTGAGGTGATGCTGGACAAGGGCTCAGGGTCTGGGCGGGAAAGGCTGAGGTGATGCCAGAGGAGGGCTCAGGGTCTAGGCAGGAAAGGCTGAGGTGATGCCAGAGGACGGCTCAGGCTCTGGGGAGGAAAGGCTAAGGTGATGCTGGAGGAGGGGCTCAGAGCCAGGGTGGGAAAGGCTGAGATGATGCTGGACGAGGGCTCAGGGTCTAGACAGGAAAGCCTGAGGTTATGCTGGAGGAGGGCTCAGAGCCAGGACATGAAAGGCTGAGGTGATGCCGGAGGAGGGCTCAGAGCCAGGGCATGAAAGGCTGAGGTGATGCCGGAGGAGGGCTCAGGGTCTAGGCAGGAAAGGCTGAGGTGATGCTGGACGAGGGCTCAGGGTCTAGGCAGGAAAGGCTGAGGTGATGCTGGACGAGGGCTCAGGGTCTAGGCAGGAAAGGCTGAGGTGAGGCCGGAGGAGGGCTCAGGGTCTGGATGGGAAAGGCTAAGGTGATGGTGGAGGAGGGCTCAGGGTCTAAGCAGGAAAGGCTGAGGTGATACCGGAGGAGGGCTCAGGGTCTGGGCGGGAAAGGCTGAGGTGATGCCAGAGGAGAGACTCAGGGTATAGGCAGGAAAGGCTGAGGTGATGCCAGAGGAGAGACTCAGGGTCTAGGCAGGAAAGGCTGGGGTGATGCCGGAGGAGAGCTCAGGGCCAGGGCGGGAAAGGTTGAGGTAATGCAGGAGGAGGGGCTCAGAGCCAGGGTGGGAAAGGCTGAGGTGATGCCAGAGGAGGGCTCAGGCTCTGGGGAGGAAAGGCTGAGGTGATGCCGGAGGAGGGTTCAGGGTCTGGGCGGGAAAGGCTGAGGTGATGCTGGACAAGGGCTCAGGGTCTGGGCGGGAAAGGCTGAGGTGATGCCAGAGGAGGGCTCAGGGTCTAGGCAGGAAAGGCTGAGGTGATGACAGAGGAGGGCTCAGGCTCTGGGGAGGAAAGGCTAAGGTGATGCTGGAGGAGGGGCTCAGAGCCAGGGTGGGAAAGGCTGAGATGATGCTGGACGAGGGCTCAGGGTCTAGACAGGAAAGGCTGAGGTGATGCTGGAGGAGGGCTCAGAGCCAGGACATGAAAGGCTGAGGTGATGCCGGAGGAGGGCTCAGAGCCAGGGTATGAAAGGCTGAGGTGATGCCGGAGGAGGGCTCAGGGTCTAGGCAGGAAAGGCTGAGGTGATGCTGGAGGAGGGCCTGAGAGCCAGGGCATGAAAGGCTGAGGTGATGCTGGACGATGGCTCAGGGTCTAGGCAGGAAAGGCTGAGGTGATACCGGAGGAGGGCTCAGGGTCTGGGCGGGAAAGGCTAAGGTGATGGTGGAGGAGGGCTCAGGGTCTAAGCAGGAAAGGCTGAGGTGATACCGGAGGAGGGCTCAGGGTCTGGGCGGGAAAGGCTGAGGTGATGCCAGAGGAGAGACTCAGGGTATAGGCAGGAAAGGCTGAGGTGATGCCAGAGGAGAGACTCAGGGTCTAGGCAGGAAAGGCTGAGGTGATGCCAGAGGAGGGCTCAGGGCCAGGGCGGGAATGGCTGAGGTGATGCCGGAGGAGAGCTCAGGGCCAGGGCGGGAAAGGTTGAGGTAATGCAGGAGGAGGGGCTCAGAGCCAGGGTGGGAAAGGCTGAGGTGATGCCAGAGGAGGGCTCAGGCTCTGGGGAGGAAAGGCTGAGGTGATGCCGGAGGAGGGTTCAGGGTCTGGGCGGGAAAGGCTGAGGTGATGCTGGAGGAGGGCTCAGGGTCTGGGCAGGAAAGGCTGAGGTGATGCCGGAGGAGGGCTCAGGGTCTGGGCAGGAAAGGCTGAGGTGATGCCAGAGGAGGGCTCAGGGCCAGGGCGGGAAAGGCTGAGGTGATGCCGGAGGAGGGCTCAGGGTCTGGGCAGGAAAGGCTGAGGTGATGCCAGAGGAGAGCTCAGGGCCAGGGCGGGAAAGGTTGAGGTGATGCCGGAGGAGGGTTCAGGGTGTGGGCGGGAAAGGCTGAGGTGATGCTGGACAAGGGCTCAGGGTCTGGGCGGGAAAGGCTGAGGTGATGCCAGAGGAGGGCTCAGGGTCTAGGCAGGAAAGGCTGAGGTGATGCCAGAGGACGGCTCAGGCTCTGGGGAGGAAAGGCTAAGGTGATGCTGGAGGAGGGGCTCAGAGCCAGGGTGGGAAAGGCTGAGATGATGCTGGACGAGGGCTCAGGGTCTAGACAGGAAAGCCTGAGGTTATGCTGGAGGAGGGCTCAGAGCCAGGACATGAAAGGCTGAGGTGATGCCGGAGGAGGGCTCAGAGCCAGGGCATGAAAGGCTGAGGTGATGCCGGAGGAGGGCTCAGGGTCTAGGCAGGAAAGGCTGAGGTGATGCTGGACGAGGGCTCAGGGTCTAGGCAGGAAAGGCTGAGGTGATGCTGGACGAGGGCTCAGGGTCTAGGCAGGAAAGGCTGAGGTGAGGCCGGAGGAGGGCTCAGGGTCTGGATGGGAAAGGCTAAGGTGATGGTGGAGGAGGGCTCAGGGTCTAAGCAGGAAAGGCTGAGGTGATACCGGAGGAGGGCTCAGGGTCTGGGCGGGAAAGGCTGAGGTGATGCCAGAGGAGAGACTCAGGGTATAGGCAGGAAAGGCTGAGGTGATGCCAGAGGAGAGACTCAGGGTCTAGGCAGGAAAGGCTGGGGTGATGCCGGAGGAGAGCTCAGGGCCAGGGCGGGAAAGGTTGAGGTAATGCAGGAGGAGGGGCTCAGAGCCAGGGTGGGAAAGGCTGAGGTGATGCCAGAGGAGGGCTCAGGCTCTGGGGAGGAAAGGCTGAGGTGATGCCGGGGGAGGGTTCAGGGTCTGGGCGGGAAAGGCTGAGGTGATGCTGGAGGAGGGCTCAGGCTCTGGGGAGGAAAGGCTGAGGTGATGCCGGGGGAGGGTTCAGGGTCTGGGCGGGAAAGGCTGAGGTGATGCTGGAGGAGGGCTCAGGGTCTGGGCAGGAAAGCCTGAGGTGATGCCGGAGGGGGGCTCAGGGTCTGGGCAGGAAAGGCTGAGGTGATGCCAGAGGAGGGCTCAGGGCCAGGGCGGGAAAGGCTGAGGTGATGCCGGAGGAGAGCTCAGGGCAAGGGCGGGAAAGGTTGAGGTAATGCAGGAGGAGGGGCTCAGAGCCAGGGTGGGAAAGGCTGAGGTGATGCCAGAGGAGGGCTCAGGCTCTGGGGAGGAAAGGCTGAGGTGATGCCGGAGGAGGGTTCAGGCTCTGGGGAGGAAAGGCTGAGGTGATGCCGGAGGAGGGTTCAGGGCCAGGGCGGGAAAGGCTGAGGTGATGCCGGAGGAGAGCTCAGGGCAAGGGCGGGAAAGGTTGAGGTAATGCAGGAGGAGGGGCTCAGAGCCAGGGTGGGAAAGGCTGAGGTGATGCCAGAGGAGGGCTCAGGCTCTGGGGAGGAAAGGCTGAGGTGATGCCGGAGGAGGGTTCAGGCTCTGGGGAGGAAAGGCTGAGGTGATGCTGGAGGAGGGTTCAGGCTCTGGGGAGGAAAGGGTGAGGTGATGCCGGAGGAGGGTTCAGGCTCTGGGGAGGAAAGGCTGAGGTGATGCCGGAGGAGGGTTCAGGGTCTGGGCGGGAAAGGCTGAGGTGATGCCAGAGGAGGGCTCAGGGTCTAGGCAGGAAAGGCTGAGGTGATGCCAGAGGACGGCTCAGGCTCTGGGGAGGAAAGGCTAAGGTGATGCTGGAGGAGGGGCTCAGAGCCAGGGTGGGAAAGGCTGAGATGATGCTGGACGAGGGCTCAGGGTCTAGACAGGAAAGCCTGAGGTTATGCTGGAGGAGGGCTCAGAGCCAGGACATGAAAGGCTGAGGTGATGCCGGAGGAGGGCTCAGAGCCAGGGCATGAAAGGCTGAGGTGATGCCGGAGGAGGGCTCAGGGTCTAGGCAGGAAAGGCTGAGGTGATGCTGGAGGAGGGGCTGAGAGCCAGGGCATGAAAGGCTGAGGTGATGCTGGACGAGGGCTCAGGGTCTAGGCAGGAAAGGCTGAGGTGATGCCGGAGGAGGGCTCAGGGTCTAAGCAGGAAAGGCTGAGGTGAGGCCGGAGGAGGGCTCAGGGTCTGGATGGGAAAGGCTAAGGTGATGGTGGAGGAGGGCTCAGGGTCTAAGCAGGAAAGGCTGAGGTGATACCGGAGGAGGGCTCAGGGTCTGGGCGGGAAAGGCTGAGGTGATGCCAGAGGAGAGACTCAGGGTATAGGCAGGAAAGGCTGAGGTGATGCCAGAGGAGAGACTCAGGGTCTAGGCAGGAAAGGCTGAGGTGATGCCAGAGGAGGGCTCAGGGCCAGGGCGGGAAAGGCTGAGGTGATGCCGGAGGAGAGACTCAGGGTCTAGGCAGGAAAGGCTGAGGTGATGCCGGAGGAGAGCTCAGGGCCAGGGCGGGAAAGGTTGAGGTAATGCAGGAGGAGGGGCTCAGAGCCAGGGTGGGAAAGGCTGAGGTGATGCCAGAGGAGGGCTCAGGCTCTGGGGAGGAAAGGCTGAGGTGATGCCAGAGGAGGGTTCAGGGTCTGGGCGGGAAAGGCTGAGGTGATGCCGGAGGAGGGCTCAGGGTCTAGGCAGGAAAGGCTGAGGTGATGCTGGAGGAGGGGCTGAGACCCAGGGCATGAAAGGCTGAGGTGATGCTGGACGAGGGCTCAGGGTCTAGGCAGGAAAGGCTGAGGTGAGGCCGGAGGAGGGCTCAGGGTCTGGATGGGAAAGGCTAAGGTGATGGTGGAGGAGGGCTCAGGGTCTAAGCAGGAAAGGCTGAGGTGATACCGGAGGAGGGCTCAGGGTCTGGGCGGGAAAGGCTGAGGTGATGCCAGAGGAGAGACTCAGGGTATAGGCAGGAAAGGCTGAGGTGATGCCAGAGGAGAGACTCAGGGTCTAGGCAGGAAAGGCTGGGGTGATGCCGGAGGAGAGCTCAGGGCCAGGGCGGGAAAGGTTGAGGTAATGCAGGAGGAGGGGCTCAGAGCCAGGGTGGGAAAGGCTGAGGTGATGCCAGAGGAGGGCTCAGGCTCTGGGGAGGAAAGGCTGAGGTGATGCCGGAGGAGGGTTCAGGGTCTGGGCGGGAAAGGCTGAGGTGATGCTGGACAAGGGCTCAGGGTCTGGGCGGGAAAGGCTGAGGTGATGCCAGAGGAGGGCTCAGGGTCTAGGCAGGAAAGGCTGAGGTGATGACAGAGGAGGGCTCAGGCTCTGGGGAGGAAAGGCTAAGGTGATGCTGGAGGAGGGGCTCAGAGCCAGGGTGGGAAAGGCTGAGATGATGCTGGACGAGGGCTCAGGGTCTAGACAGGAAAGGCTGAGGTGATGCTGGAGGAGGGCTCAGAGCCAGGACATGAAAGGCTGAGGTGATGCCGGAGGAGGGCTCAGAGCCAGGGTATGAAAGGCTGAGGTGATGCCGGAGGAGGGCTCAGGGTCTAGGCAGGAAAGGCTGAGGTGATGCTGGAGGAGGGCCTGAGAGCCAGGGCATGAAAGGCTGAGGTGATGCTGGACGATGGCTCAGGGTCTAGGCAGGAAAGGCTGAGGTGATACCGGAGGAGGGCTCAGGGTCTGGGCGGGAAAGGCTAAGGTGATGGTGGAGGAGGGCTCAGGGTCTAAGCAGGAAAGGCTGAGGTGATACCGGAGGAGGGCTCAGGGTCTGGGCGGGAAAGGCTGAGGTGATGCCAGAGGAGAGACTCAGGGTATAGGCAGGAAAGGCTGAGGTGATGCCAGAGGAGAGACTCAGGGTCTAGGCAGGAAAGGCTGAGGTGATGCCAGAGGAGGGCTCAGGGCCAGGGCGGGAATGGCTGAGGTGATGCCGGAGGAGAGCTCAGGGCCAGGGCGGGAAAGGTTGAGGTAATGCAGGAGGAGGGGCTCAGAGCCAGGGTGGGAAAGGCTGAGGTGATGCCAGAGGAGGGCTCAGGCTCTGGGGAGGAAAGGCTGAGGTGATGCCGGAGGAGGGTTCAGGGTCTGGGCGGGAAAGGCTGAGGTGATGCTGGAGGAGGGCTCAGGGTCTGGGCAGGAAAGGCTGAGGTGATGCCGGAGGAGGGCTCAGGGTCTGGGCAGGAAAGGCTGAGGTGATGCCAGAGGAGGGCTCAGGGCCAGGGCGGGAAAGGCTGAGGTGATGCCGGAGGAGGGCTCAGGGTCTGGGCAGGAAAGGCTGAGGTGATGCCAGAGGAGAGCTCAGGGCCAGGGCGGGAAAGGTTGAGGTGATGCCGGAGGAGGGTTCAGGGTGTGGGCGGGAAAGGCTGAGGTGATGCTGGACAAGGGCTCAGGGTCTGGGCGGGAAAGGCTGAGGTGATGCCAGAGGAGGGCTCAGGGTCTAGGCAGGAAAGGCTGAGGTGATGCCAGAGGACGGCTCAGGCTCTGGGGAGGAAAGGCTAAGGTGATGCTGGAGGAGGGGCTCAGAGCCAGGGTGGGAAAGGCTGAGATGATGCTGGACGAGGGCTCAGGGTCTAGACAGGAAAGCCTGAGGTTATGCTGGAGGAGGGCTCAGAGCCAGGACATGAAAGGCTGAGGTGATGCCGGAGGAGGGCTCAGAGCCAGGGCATGAAAGGCTGAGGTGATGCCGGAGGAGGGCTCAGGGTCTAGGCAGGAAAGGCTGAGGTGATGCTGGACGAGGGCTCAGGGTCTAGGCAGGAAAGGCTGAGGTGATGCTGGACGAGGGCTCAGGGTCTAGGCAGGAAAGGCTGAGGTGAGGCCGGAGGAGGGCTCAGGGTCTGGATGGGAAAGGCTAAGGTGATGGTGGAGGAGGGCTCAGGGTCTAAGCAGGAAAGGCTGAGGTGATACCGGAGGAGGGCTCAGGGTCTGGGCGGGAAAGGCTGAGGTGATGCCAGAGGAGAGACTCAGGGTATAGGCAGGAAAGGCTGAGGTGATGCCAGAGGAGAGACTCAGGGTCTAGGCAGGAAAGGCTGAGGTGATGCCGGAGGAGAGCTCAGGGCCAGGGCGGGAAAGGTTGAGGTAATGCAGGAGGAGGGGCTCAGAGCCAGGGTGGGAAAGGCTGAGGTGATGCCAGAGGAGGGCTCAGGCTCTGGGGAGGAAAGGCTGAGGTGATGCCGGGGGAGGGTTCAGGGTCTGGGCGGGAAAGGCTGAGGTGATGCTGGAGGAGGGCTCAGGCTCTGGGGAGGAAAGGCTGAGGTGATGCCGGGGGAGGGTTCAGGGTCTGGGCGGGAAAGGCTGAGGTGATGCTGGAGGAGGGCTCAGGGTCTGGGCAGGAAAGGCTGAGGTGATGCCGGAGGGGGGCTCAGGGTCTGGGCAGGAAAGGCTGAGGTGATGCCAGAGGAGGGCTCAGGGCCAGGGCGGGAAAGGCTGAGGTGATGCCGGAGGAGAGCTCAGGGCAAGGGCGGGAAAGGTTGAGGTAATGCAGGAGGAGGGGCTCAGAGCCAGGGTGGGAAAGGCTGAGGTGATGCCAGAGGAGGGCTCAGGCTCTGGGGAGGAAAGGCTGAGGTGATGCCGGAGGAGGGTTCAGGCTCTGGGGAGGAAAGGCTGAGGTGATGCCGGAGGAGGGTTCAGGGCCAGGGCGGGAAAGGCTGAGGTGATGCCGGAGGAGAGCTCAGGGCAAGGGCGGGAAAGGTTGAGGTAATGCAGGAGGAGGGGCTCAGAGCCAGGGTGGGAAAGGCTGAGGTGATGCCAGAGGAGGGCTCAGGCTCTGGGAGGAAAGGCTGAGGTGATGCCGGAGGAGGGTTCAGGCTCTGGGGAGGAAAGGCTGAGGTGATGCTGGAGGAGGGTTCAGGCTCTGGGGAGGAAAGGGTGAGGTGATGCCGGAGGAGGGTTCAGGCTCTGGGGAGGAAAGGCTGAGGTGATGCCGGAGGAGGGTTCAGGGTCTGGGCGGGAAAGGCTGAGGTGATGCCAGAGGAGGGCTCAGGGTCTAGGCAGGAAAGGCTGAGGTGATGCCAGAGGACGGCTCAGGCTCTGGGGAGGAAAGGCTAAGGTGATGCTGGAGGAGGGGCTCAGAGCCAGGGTGGGAAAGGCTGAGATGATGCTGGACGAGGGCTCAGGGTCTAGACAGGAAAGCCTGAGGTTATGCTGGAGGAGGGCTCAGAGCCAGGACATGAAAGGCTGAGGTGATGCCGGAGGAGGGCTCAGAGCCAGGGCATGAAAGGCTGAGGTGATGCCGGAGGAGGGCTCAGGGTCTAGGCAGGAAAGGCTGAGGTGATGCTGGAGGAGGGGCTGAGAGCCAGGGCATGAAAGGCTGAGGTGATGCTGGACGAGGGCTCAGGGTCTAGGCAGGAAAGGCTGAGGTGATGCCGGAGGAGGGCTCAGGGTCTAAGCAGGAAAGGCTGAGGTGAGGCCGGAGGAGGGCTCAGGGTCTGGATGGGAAAGGCTAAGGTGATGGTGGAGGAGGGCTCAGGGTCTAAGCAGGAAAGGCTGAGGTGATACCGGAGGAGGGCTCAGGGTCTGGGCGGGAAAGGCTGAGGTGATGCCAGAGGAGAGACTCAGGGTATAGGCAGGAAAGGCTGAGGTGATGCCAGAGGAGAGACTCAGGGTCTAGGCAGGAAAGGCTGAGGTGATGCCAGAGGAGGGCTCAGGGCCAGGGCGGGAAAGGCTGAGGTGATGCCGGAGGAGAGACTCAGGGTCTAGGCAGGAAAGGCTGAGGTGATGCCGGAGGAGAGCTCAGGGCCAGGGCGGGAAAGGTTGAGGTAATGCAGGAGGAGGGGCTCAGAGCCAGGGTGGGAAAGGCTGAGGTGATGCCAGAGGAGGGCTCAGGCTCTGGGGAGGAAAGGCTGAGGTGATGCCAGAGGAGGGTTCAGGGTCTGGGCGGGAAAGGCTGAGGTGATGCCGGAGGAGGGCTCAGGGTCTAGGCAGGAAAGGCTGAGGTGATGCTGGAGGAGGGGCTGAGACCCAGGGCATGAAAGGCTGAGGTGATGCTGGACGAGGGCTCAGGGTCTAGGCAGGAAAGGCTGAGGTGAGGCCGGAGGAGGGCTCAGGGTCTGGATGAGAAAGGCTAAGGTGATGGTGGAGGAGGGCTCAGGGTCTAAGCAGGAAAGGCTGAGGTGATACCGGAGGAGGGCTCAGGGTCTGGGCGGGAAAGGCTGAGGTGATGCCAGAGGAGAGACTCAGGGTATAGGCAGGAAAGGCTGAGGTGATGCCAGAGGAGAGACTCAGGGTCTAGGCAGGAAAGGCTGAGGTGATGCCAGAGGAGGGCTCAGGGCCAGGGCGGGAAAGGCTGAGGTGATGCCGGAGGAGAGCTCAGGGCCAGGGCGGGAAAGGTTGAGGTAATGCAGGAGGAGGGGCTCAGAGCCAGGGTGGGAAAGGCTGAGGTGATGCCAGAGGAGGGCTCAGGCTCTGGGGAGGAAAGGCTGAGGTGATGCCGGAGGAGGGTTCAGGGTCTGGGCGGGAAAGGCTGAGGTGATGCTGGAGGAGGGCTCAGGGTCTGGGCAGGAAAGGCTGAGGTGATGCCGGAGGAGGGCTCAGGGTCTGGGCAGGAAAGGCTGAGGTGATGCCAGAGGAGGGCTCAGGGCCAGGGCGGGAAAGGCTGAGGTGATGCCGGAGGAGAGCTCAGGGCCGGGGCGGGAAAGGTTGAGGTAATGCAGGAGGAGGGGCTCAGAGCCAGGGTGGGAAAGGCTGAGGTGATGCCAGAGGAGGGCTCAGGCTCTGGGGAGGAAAGGCTGAGGTGATGCCGGAGGAGGGTTCAGGGTCTGGGCGGGAAAGGCTGAGGTGATGCTGGACAAGGGCTCAGGGTCTGGGCGGGAAAGGCTGAGGTGATGCCAGAGGAGGGCTCAGGGTCTAGGCAGGAAAGGCTGAGGTGATGCCAGAGGACGGCTCAGGCTCTGGGGAGGAAAGGCTAAGGTGATGCTGGAGGAGGGGCTCAGAGCCAGGGTGGGAAAGGCTGAGATGATGCTGGACGAGGGCTCAGGGTCTAGACAGGAAAGCCTGAGGTTATGCTGGAGGAGGGCTCAGAGCCAGGACATGAAAGGCTGAGGTGATGCCGGAGGAGGGCTCAGAGCCAGGGCATGAAAGGCTGAGGTGATGCCGGAGGAGGGCTCAGGGTCTAGGCAGGAAAGGCTGAGGTGATGCTGGAGGAGGGGCTGAGAGCCAGGGCATGAAAGGCTGAGGTGATGCTGGACGATCGCTCAGGGTCTAGGCAGGAAAGGCTGAGGTGATGCCGGAGGAGGGCTCAGGCTCTGGGGAGGAAAGGCTGAGGTGATGCCGGAGGAGGGTTCAGGGTCTGGGCAGGAAAGACTGAGGTGATGGTGGAGGAGGGCTCAGGGTCTAGGCAGGAAAGGCTGAGGTGATGCCGGAGGAGGGCTCAGGGTCTGGGCGGGAAAGGCTGAGGTGATGGTGGAGGAGGGCTCAGGGTCTAAGCAGGAAAGGCTGAGGTGATGGTGGAGGAGGGCTCAGGGTCTAAGCAGGAAAGGCTGAGGTGAGGCCGGAGGAGGGCTCAGAGCCAGGGCATGAAAGGCTGAGGTGATGCCGGAGGAGGGCTCAGATCCAGGGTGGGAAAGGCGGTGGTGATGCTGGACGAGGGCTCAGGGTCTAGCCAGGAAAGGCTGAGGTGATGCCGGAGGAGGGCTCAGGGTCTGGGCGGGAAAGGCTGAGGTGATGCCAGAGGAGAGACTCAGGGTATAGGCAGGAAAGGCTGAGGTGATAGCAGAGGAGAGACTCAGGGTCTAGGCAGGAAAGGCTGAGGTGATGCCAGAGGAGGGCTCAGGGCCAGGGCGGGAAAGGCTGAGGTGATGCCGGAGGAGGGTTCAGGGTCTGGGCGGTAAAGGCTGAGGTGATGCCAGAGGAGAGACTCAGGGAATAGGCAGGAAAGGCTGAGGTGATGCCAGAGGAGGGCTCAGGGTCTCGGCGGGAAAGACTGAGGTGATGTTGGAGGCAGGCTCAGGTTCTGGGGAGGAAAGGCTGAGGTGATTCCGGAGGAGGGTTCAGGGTCTGGGCGGGAAAGGCTGAGGTGATGCCAGAGGAGGACTCAGGGCCAGGGCGGGAAAGGCTGAGGTGATGCGAGAGGAGGGCTCAGGGTCTAGGCAGGAAAGGCTGAGGTGATGCCGGAGGAGGGTTCAGGGTCTGGGCGGGAAAGGCTGAGGTGATGCTGGACAAGGGCTCAGGGTCTGGGCCGGAAAGGCAGAGGTGATGCCAGAGGAGGGCTCAGGCTCTGGGGAGGAAAGGCTGAGGTGATGCCGGAGGAGGGTTCAGGGTCTGGGCAGGAAAGACTGAGGTGATGGTGGAGGAGGCCTCAGGTTCTGGGGAGGAAAGGCTGAGGTGATGCCAGAGGAGGGCTCAGGGCCAGGGCGGGAAAGGCTGAGGTGATGCCGGAGGAGAGCTCAGGGCCAGGGCGGGAAAGGCAGAGGTGATGCCAGAGGAGGGCTCAGGCTCTGGGGAGGAAAGGCTGAGGTGATGCCAGAGGAGGGCTCAGGGTCTGAGCGGGAAACGCTGAGGTGATGCCGGAGAAGGGCTCAGGGCCAGGGTGGGAAAGGCTGAGGCGATGGTGGAGCAGGGGCTCAGGATCTGGGTGGGAAAGGCTGAGGTGAAGCTGGAGGAAGGCTCAGGGTCTGGACAGGAAAGGCTGAGGTGATGGTGGAGGAGGGCTCAGGGTCTGGGGAGGAAAGGCTGAGCTAACACTGCAGGAGGGAAATCTAAACTCAAGCAATGCTCACATTTTTGCATGACTTACTTGGAGGGAAGAGAATCTGCAGTGGTGATTGGATAAATAAAATGTAGCTGTTTGTATGATACTCTTAGAATAATTAAATGAATACAGCCTTTTCTGTTTAATAGTGAAATAAACGGTATTTCACAGAAATAATAATTAAATAACTGAATTTTGGGGGGAGAAGTTGGGATTTTTTCTAATGTATGTCTTCTATGACATCACTCTTATTTCCAGAACTTACAAACGCAAGACATAGAAAGTGACTGAAAATTACCAAGCAAAGAAGGGGAAGAAAAACAAGTCACTGAAGATGGAGGAGAAGGAAAAGGACTCTGGGCACAGCAACCTCCCTGTATCAGTCCTCAGGTCGTGTAATTACACTGTACGGGGAGCTTGAGCCTCTTAATATCTTGAACAGCGTGACCGTCCTGTAAGAAGGATCCAGGTCTGTGCTGTTTTATACTTTTGACATTGAGCTTTTTGGTAACTTGAGCAATGTGACCGCCCTGTAACTAGGGTCCAGCTCTCTACCCACTTGCTCATTTGGCATTACGCCGTACACTGGCTGACTACTCATCGTGACAGCCCTGTCATTTGGGTGCATGTCACAAGTATCTATCGAATGGGACATAGTGAGCCTTTTGGTACTTTGAGGAGCTTGACCTTCCTGTAATTCAGGTTACGGTCTCTGCTATTTGGCTAATCCCTGTGACCACCCTGTAATCAGGGTACAGGTTGCATCTCTCTTTTGAAATCTTTGGAATTGGCACCATTTCAGCCACATGGGCAGTTTGACCTCCCTGTAACTAGGGGTTGAGTCTTCCAGGCCCTTTGGGGCTCTTGGCATTGTGCTTTCTTCACAGCCTGAGGCGAGTGACCGCCCTGTAATCAGGGATCTGGTCTTTGCCCTCTAGTCTCTTGGCACTAGGTCAAGTGCAGCCCACTGATCTGAATGAGCACCCTGTAAACAGGGTACAGGTCTCATCAGACACTAGTTCTGGTGCCCCCATGAGACTGTGTCCAGAGTCCTGGCCCTTTGCACTGCGCTTTCAACTTGCCTGGAATTGTGCAGCCAAGTCTCCTGCTTTCTGCTCCGCTTACTGTGCTCTTGGAGACCCGACCTCCTGCTGCTGTTGCAGGTAAGCTCAGAAAGGGAGGGTCCTGTGGACTAAGTTTTGGACTAAGTCAATCCAGGCAGTTTCCCTTGTGACTATGACTTTGGA
The DNA here is from genome assembly GCF_009764565.3 of Dermochelys coriacea. Classification (NCBI taxonomy): domain Eukaryota; kingdom Metazoa; phylum Chordata; order Testudines; family Dermochelyidae; genus Dermochelys; species Dermochelys coriacea. The sequence goes on from NC_050093.1 coordinate 5,933,426, forward strand.
AGACTTGTCCATTAATTCCATACTGCCCTTACTCATCTAATTCCTCTTGATTTAGCATGGAGCCTGCCTGGTGTAATAGTTGTCAAGGGGAAATCTGGAGATTGTGCCTCTGGAATAGGATGGGTTTGGTATTTTTGTCACCCGGTGAAGCTTGGGAGAAGGGGAAAGTCCTTACGGAATTGTCTGAGGACCGCAGAGAACTGTCTTGGAGCTGAATGTCCAAGCTGTCTCAGACCCAGAAAACAACACGGTATCCGTAGTTTACGCTCAGTTTGGGTGGGGGATGCGGAGTTGTCGTAAGAGCTTCTGACTGACACACGCCTGTGTGCTCCCTCTCTCTGTTTCAGACAGCTCCAAGCACAAGTGGACAAGAAGGAAGTGTCAGGAATGTCAAGCAAAGAAGAGTACAAGAGGACAAGTCACTGAAGATGGAGGAGAAGGAAAGGGACTCTGGGCGCAGTAACCTCCCTGTATCAGGCCTCAGGTCGTGTAATTACACTGTACGGGGATCTCGAGCCTTTTACTACCTTGAGCAGCGTGACCGTCCTGTAAGCAGGGTCCAGGTCTGTGCTGTTTTGTCCTTTTGACATTATGCTCCGTTAGCTGGCCAGTGAGAGTGACTGCCCTGTAATCAGGGTGCAAGTCACCTCCCCCTCGCTTTCGAAGGACATTGAGCTCTTTGGTAACTTGAGCAATGTGACCGCCCTGTAACTAGGGTCCGGGTCTTTGCCCATTTGCTCATTTGGCGCCTTGCTGTAGCCCTGAAGTCGGGATGACAACCCTGTAATCAGGGTGCAAGTCATATTCCTTTTGCTTCTTGGGGATACTGAGCTCTTTAGAACCCTGAGCAGGGTGACTCACCTCCCTGTAATTCAGAGTCAGGTCTCTGCCATCTTGCTGTTTTGCCATCATGCCCTGCTGAGAGTCTACTCACTGTGACCACCTGTATATCAGGTGCATGTCACAAGCTTCTGTAGTATGGGAAATACTGAGTCCTTTGATACCTGATGGGGCGTGACCACCCTGTAATTTGGGGTCAGGTCTCTGCCCTTTTGCTCCCTGGCTTTATGCACCTTTTTCTATCTAATCGGAAAGACCACACCGTAATTTGGGTGCAGATCAAAAGCCTCTCATTTATCAGGGATTAGGGTTATTTTAGGGCCCTGAGGAGCATGACCGCCCTGTAATCAGGATTCAGGTCTCAAGTTGTCGTCTGTGATTATGCTCTTTAATTCAGCTAGTCAGAGTGACCACCTTGTAATCAGGGTGAGAGTCACCATCCCCTCGCTTATGGGAGCTACTGATGTCTTTGTTACTTGAGCTGGGTGACCTCCCTGTAACTAGGGCTCAGGTCTCTGTCCTTTGCTCTTCTGGGTTTGCGTCTTGTTCTCAGCCTGGTCAGCATGACTGCCCTGTAATTAGGGTGGAGGTCATGCGCCTCTTATTTAGGGAGGACTAGGTTCCCCTTAATGCGTTGGGCTGAGTGACCACCCTGTAAGTAGGGTTCAGGTCTCCCCCTTTTCTCTTACTTGTGATGGATTTTCCATTAATCGGCTAGCCCGAGGGACCGCCCTGTAAGAAGGGTTCAGGTCCTTTCCCCTGTGGCTCCTTTGGGTTGTTGGGCTAGTCACTTTGACCCCTCCCTGTAATCAGGGTGCAGGTCTTGTCCCTTTTCCCTTTGTTTTTTTGCGGGGAGGAAGATTGGTCGAGTTTAACACTGAGGGTCGAGTGACCGCTTTCGATGAGCTCTCTTTCTGTTCTGGGAAGTCCCCCTTTGTTTTGTACGGATGTGTTTGTGAGAGCACGTGATAGAAGTGGGTGTGCAAGCTTTTTAATTTTTAGTTATTTATTTTTCTTTTTTTAAGTTAAATCGCTGCAGCGCTTTTTCTTTACTCTTCTCCGAATCGGAAAAAGAGCTCAAAGGGTATTAATGTTTTTATCCTCCTCCTCCCCACAAAAGGGAAGAGTAAAAGCTCAGATGTCATCTTTGAGTGCCTTGGACAGCGTGACCTCCCTGTAAACAGGGATCTGGTCTCTCCTTTTAGGCTGAGTTCCATTTAGGGGGCTGATGACAATGCCTGGCCTTTAAGGCGGCGGATTTAGCTCAGGTGCCTGTGACTCACAGGAACTACAGCATCCCTTAGTACTTGGGCAGCATGGCCCCACCCTGTATCGAGGGTTCAGGTCTCTGCGCTTCATTCTTTTGCCACCATGCTACTTCAGCCGGTTGGGTTTGAGTCCTGACCTTGTAATTAAGGGATTGTCTGTGTCCTTCTGCCTTCTGGGGGATATTGAGCTCTGTGGAACCCTGAGCAGTCTGACCGCCCAGTAAGTAGGGTCCAGGTCTTTGCCACTTGCTTATTTGGCATTAGGCCATGCTCTGGTCAACTAGTCAGCGTGACGACCCTGTCATTAGGGTGCATGTCACAAATATCTATCGAATGGGACATATTGAGTTCTTTGGTACTTGGAGGAGCTTGACCTTCCTGTAATTCAGGTTACGGTCTCTGCTGTTTGGCTAATCCCTGTGACCACCCTGTAATCAGGTTGCATCTCTCTTTTGAAATCTTTGGAATTGGCACCATTTCAGCCAGATGGGCAGTTTGACCTCCCTGTAACTAGGGGTTGAGTCTTCCAGGCCCTTTGGGGCTCTTGGCATTGTGCTTTCTTCACAGCCTGAGGCGAGTGACCGCCCTGTAATCAGGGATCTGGTCTTTGCCCTCTAGTCTCTTGGCACTAGGTCAAGTGCAGCCCACTGATCTGAATGAGCACCCTGTAAACAGGGTACAGGTCTCATCAGACACTAGTTCTGGTGCCCCCATGAGACTGTGTCCAGAGTCCTGGCCCTTTGCACTGCGCTTTCAACTTGCCTGGAATTGTGCAGCCAAGTCTCCTGCTTTCTGCTCCGCTTACTGTGCTCTTGGAGACCCGACCTCCTGCTGCTGTTGCAGGTAAGCTCAGAAAGGGAGGGTCCTGTGGACTAAGTTTTGGATTAAGTCAATCCAGGCAGTTTCCCTTGTGACTATGACTTTGGAAGACTTGTCCATTAATTCCATACTGCCCTTACTCATCTAATTCCTCTTGATTTAGCATGGAGCCTGCCTGGTGTAATAGTTTTCAAGGGGAAATTTGGAGATTGTGCCTCTGGAATAGGATGGGTTTGGTATTTTTGTCACCCGGTGGGGCTTGGGAGAAGGGGAAAGTCCTTACGGAATTGTCTGAGGACCGCAGAGAACTGTCTTGGAGCTGAATGTCCAAGCTGTCTCAGACCCGGAAAACAACACGGTATCCGTAGTTTACGCTCAGTTTGGGTGGGGGATGCGGAGTTGTCGTAAGAGCTTCTGACTGACACACGCCTGTGTGCTCCCTCTCTCTGTTTCAGACAGCTCCAAGCACAAGTGGACAAGAAGGAAGTGTCAGGAATGTCAAGCAAAGAAGAGTACAAGAGGACAAGTCACTGAAGATGGAGGAGAAGGAAAGGGACTCTGGGCGCAGTAACCTCCCTGTATCAGGTCGTGTAATTACACTGTACGGGGATCTCGAGCCTCTTAATACCTTGGGCAGCCTGACCGCCCTATAAGCAGGGTCCAGGTCTGTGCTGTTTTGTCCTTTTGACATTATGCTCCGTTAGCTGGCTAGTGAGAGTGACTGCCCTGTAATCAGGGTGCAAGTCAAACCCCCTCGCTTTCGAGGGACATTGAGCTCTTTGGTAACTTGAGCAATGTGACCGCCCTGTAACGTGGGTCCGGCTCTCTACCCACTTGCTCATTTGGCATTACGCCGTACACTGGCTGACTAGTCATCGTGACAGCCCTGTCATTTGGGTGCATGTCACAAGTATCTATCGAATGGGACATAGTGAGCCTTTTGGTACTTTGAGGAGCTTGACCTTCCTGTAATTCAGGTTACGGTCTCTGCTATTTGGCTAATCCCTGTGACCACCCTATAATCAGGGTACAGGTTGCATCTCTCTTTTGAAATCTTTGGAATTGGCACCATTTCAGCCACATGGGCAGTTTGACCTCCCTGTAATTAGGGGTTGAGTCTTCCAGGCCCTTTGGGACTCTTGGCATTGTGCTTTCTTCACAGCCTGAGGCGAGTGACCACCCTGTAATCAGGGATCTGGTCTTTGCCCTCTAGTCTCTTGGCACTAGGTCAAGTGCAGCCCACTGATCTGAATGAGCACCCTGTAAACAGGGTACAGGTCTCATCAGACACTAGTTCTGGTGCCCCCATGAGACTGTGTCCAGAGTCCTGGCCCTTTGCACTGCGCTTTCAACTTGCCTGGAATTGTGCAGCCAAGTCTCCTGCTTTCTGCTCCGCTTACTGTGCTCTTGGAGACCCGACCTCCTGCTGCTGTTGCAGGTAAGCTCAGAAAGGGAGGGTCCTGTGGACTAAGTTTTGGACTAAGTCAATCCAGGCAGTTTCCCTTGTGACTATGACTTTGGAAGACTTGTCCATTAATTCCATACTGCCCTTACTCATCTAATTCCTCTTGATTTAGCATGGAGCCCGCCTGGTGTAATAGTTGTCAAGGGGAAATCTGGAGATTGTGCCTCTGGAATAGGATGGGTTTGGTATTTTTGTCACCCGGTGGGGCTTGGGAGAAGGGGAAAGTCCTTACGGAATTGTCTGAGGACCGCAGAGAACTGTCTTGGAGCTGAATGTCCAAGCTGTCTCAGACCCGGAAAACAACACGGTATCCGTAGTTTACGCTCAGTTTGGGTGGGGGATGCGGAGTTGTCGTAAGAGCTTCTGACTGACACACGCCTGTGTGCTCCCTCTCTCTGTTTCAGACAGCTCCAAGCACAAGTGGACAAGAAGGAAGTGTCAGGAATGTCAAGCAAAGAAGAGTACAAGAGGACAAGTCACTGAAGATGGAGGAGAAGGAAAGGGACTCTGGGCGCAGTAACCTCCCTGTATCAGGCCTCAGGTCGTGTAATTACACTGTACGGGGATCTCGAGCCTTTTACTACCTTGAGCAGCGTGACCGTCCTGTAAGCAGGGTCCAGGTCTGTGCTGTTTTGTCCTTTTGACATTATGCTCCGTTAGCTGGCTAGTGAGAGTGACTGCCCTGTAATCAGGGTGCAAGTCACCTCCCCCTCGCTTTCGAAGGACATTGAGCTCTTTGGTAACTTGAGCAATGTGACCGCCCTGTAACTAGGGTCCGGGTCTTTGCCCATTTGCTCATTTGGCGCCTTGCTGTAGCCCTGAAGTCGGGATGACAACCCTGTAATCAGGGTGCAAGTCATATTCCTTTTGCTTCTTGGGGATACTGAGCTCTTTAGAACCCTGAGCAGGGTGACTCACCTCCCTGTAATTCAGAGTCAGGTCTCTGCCATCTTGCTGTTTTGCCATCATGCCCTGCTGAGAGTCTACTCACTGTGACCACCTGTATATCAGGTGCATGTCACAAGCTTCTGTAGTATGGGAAATACTGAGTCCTTTGATACCTGATGGGGCGTGACCACCCTGTAATTCGGGGTCAGGTCTCTGCCCTTTTGCTCCCTGGCTTTATGCACCTTTTTCTATCTAATCGGAAAGACCACACCGTAATTTGGGTGCAGATCAAAAGCCTCTCATTTATCAGGGATTAGGGTTATTTTAGGGCCCTGAGGAGCATGACCGCCCTGTAATCAGGATTCAGGTCTCAAGTTGTCGTCTGTGATTATGCTCTTTAATTCAGCTAGTCAGAGTGACCACCTTGTAATCAGGGTGAGAGTCACCATCCCCTCGCTTATGGGAGCTACTGATGTCTTTGTTACTTGAGCTGGGTGACCTCCCTGTAACTAGGGCTCAGGTCTCTGTCCTTTGCTCTTCTGGGTTTGCGTCTTGTTCTCAGCCTGGTCAGCATGACTGCCCTGTAATTAGGGTGGAGGTCATGCGCCTCTTATTTAGGGAGGACTAGGTTCCCCTTAATGCGTTGGGCTGAGTGACCACCCTGTAAGTAGGGTTCAGGTCTCCCCCTTTTCTCTTACTTGTGATGGATTTTCCATTAATCGGCTAGCCCGAGGGACCGCCCTGTAAGAAGGGTTCAGGTCCTTTCCCCTGTGGCTCCTTTGGGTTGTTGGGCTAGTCACTTTGACCCCTCCCTGTAATCAGGGTGCAGGTCTTGTCCCTTTTCCCTTTGTTTTTTTGCGGGGAGGAAGATTGGTCGAGTTTAACACTGAGGGTCGAGTGACCGCTTTCGATGAGCTCTCTTTCTGTTCTGGGAAGTCCCCCTTTGTTTTGTACGGATGTGTTTGTGAGAGCACGTGATAGAAGTGGGTGTGCAAGCTTTTTAATTTTTAGTTATTTATTTTTCTTTTTTTAAGTTAAATCGCTGCAGCGCTTTTTCTTTACTCTTCTCCGAATCGGAAAAAGAGCTCAAAGGGTATTAATGTTTTTATCCACCTCCTCCCCACAAAAGGGAAGAGTAAAAGCTCAGATGTCATCTTTGAGTGCCTTGGATAGCGTGACCTCCCTGTAAACAGGGATCTGGTCTCTCCTTTTAGGCTGAGTTCCATTTAGGGGGTTGATGACAATGCCTGGCCTTTAAGGAGGCGGATTTAGCTCAGGTGCCTGTGACTCACAGGAACTACAGCATCCCTTAGTACTTGGGCAGCATGGCCCCACCCTGTATCGAGGGTTCAGGTCTCTGCGCTTCATTCTTTTGCCACCATGCTACTTCAGCCGGTTGGGTTTGAGTCCTGACCTTGTAATTAAGGGATTGTCTGTGTCCTTCTGCCTTCTGGGGGATATTGAGCTCTGTGGAACCCTGAGCAGTCTGACCGCCCAGTAAGTAGGGTCCAGGTCTTTGCCACTTGCTTATTTGGCATTAGGCCATGCTCTGGTCAACTAGTCAGCGTGACAACCCTGTCATTAGGGTGCATGTCACAAATATCTATCGAATGGGACATATTGAGTTCTTTGGTACTTGGAGGAGCTTGACCTTCCTGTAATTCAGGTTACGGTCTCTGCTGTTTGGCTAATCCCTGTGACCACCCTGTAATCAGGTTGCATCTCTCTTTTGAAATCTTTGGAATTGGCACCATTTCAGCCAGATGGGCAGTTTGACCTCCCTGTAACTAGGGGTTGAGTCTTCCAGGCCCTTTGGGGCTCTTGGCATTGTGCTTTCTTCACAGCCTGAGGCGAGTGACCGCCCTGTAATCAGGGATCTGGTCTTTGCCCTCTAGTCTCTTGGCACTAGGTCAAGTGCAGCCCACTGATCTGAATGAGCACCCTGTAAACAGGGTACAGGTCTCATCAGACACTAGTTCTGGTGCCCCCATGAGACTGTGTCCAGAGTCCTGGCCCTTTGCACTGCGCTTTCAACTTGCCTGGAATTGTGCAGCCAAGTCTCCTGCTTTCTGCTCCGCTTACTGTGCTCTTGGAGACCCGACCTCCTGCTGCTGTTGCAGGTAAGCTCAGAAAGGGAGGGTCCTGTGGACTAAGTTTTGGATTAAGTCAATCCAGGCAGTTTCCCTTGTGACTATGACTTTGGAAGACTTGTCCATTAATTCCATACTGCCCTTACTCATCTAATTCCTCTTGATTTAGCATGGAGCCTGCCTGGTGTAATAGTTTTCAAGGGGAAATTTGGAGATTGTGCCTCTGGAATAGGATGGGTTTGGTATTTTGTCACCCGGTGGGGCTTGGGAGAAGGGGAAAGTCCTTACGGAATTGTCTGAGGACCGCAGAGAACTGTCTTGGAGCTGAATGTCCAAGCTGTCTCAGACCCGGAAAACAACACGGTATCCGTAGTTTACGCTCAGTTTGGGTGGGGGATGCGGAGTTGTCGTAAGAGCTTCTGACTGACACACGCCTGTGTGCTCCCTCTCTCTGTTTCAGACAGCTCCAAGCACAAGTGGACAAGAAGGAAGTGTCAGGAATGTCAAGCAAAGAAGAGTACAAGAGGACAAGTCACTGAAGATGGAGGAGAAGGAAAGGGACTCTGGGCGCAGTAACCTCCCTGTATCAGGTCGTGTAATTACACTGTACGGGGATCTCGAGCCTCTTAATACCTTGGGCAGCCTGACCGCCCTATAAGCAGGGTCCAGGTCTGTGCTGTTTTGTCCTTTTGACATTATGCTCCATTAGCTGGCTAGTGAGAGTGACTGCCCTGTAATCAGGGTGCAAGTCAAACCCCCTCGCTTTCGAGGGACATTGAGCTCTTTGGTAACTTGAGCAATGTGACCGCCCTGTAACGTGGGTCCGGCTCTCTACCCACTTGCTCATTTGGCATTACGCCGTACACTGGCTGACTAGTCATCGTGACAGCACTGTCATTTGGGTGCATGTCACAAGTATCTATCGAATGGGACATAGTGAGCCTTTTGGTACTTTGAGGAGCTTGACCTTCCTGTAATTCAGGTTACGGTCTCTGCTATTTGGCTAATCCCTGTGACCACCCTATAATCAGGGTACAGGTTGCATCTCTCTTTTGAAATCTTTGGAATTGGCACCATTTCAGCCACATGGGCAGTTTGACCTCCCTGTAATTAGGGGTTGAGTCTTCCAGGCCCTTTGGGGCTCTTGGCATTGTGCTTTCTTCACAGCCTGAGGCGAGTGACCACCCTGTAATCAGGGATCTGGTCTTTGCCCTCTAGTCTCTTGGCACTAGGTCAAGTGCAGCCCACTGATCTGAATGAGCACCCTGTAAACAGGGTACAGGTCTCATCAGACACTAGTTCTGGTGCCCCCATGAGACTGTGTCCAGAGTCCTGGCCCTTTGCACTGCGCTTTCAACTTGCCTGGAATTGTGCAGCCAAGTCTCCTGCTTTCTGCTCCGCTTACTGTGCTCTTGGAGACCCGACCTCCTGCTGCTGTTGCAGGTAAGCTCAGAAAGGGAGGGTCCTGTGGACTAAGTTTTGGACTAAGTCAATCCAGGCAGTTTCCCTTGTGACTATGACTTTGGAAGACTTGTCCATTAATTCCATACTGCCCTTACTCATCTAATTCCTCTTGATTTAGCATGGAGCCCGCCTGGTGTAATAGTTGTCAAGGGGAAATCTGGAGATTGTGCCTCTGGAATAGGATGGGTTTGGTATTTTTGTCACCCGGTGGGGCTTGGGAGAAGGGGAAAGTCCTTACGGAATTGTCTGAGGACCGCAGAGAACTGTCTTGGAGCTGAATGTCCAAGCTGTCTCAGACCCGGAAAACAACACGGTATCCGTAGTTTACGCTCAGTTTGGGTGGGGGATGCGGAGTTGTCGTAAGAGCTTCTGACTGACACACGCCTGTGTGCTCCCTCTCTCTGTTTCAGACAGCTCCAAGCACAAGTGGACAGGAAGGAAGTGTCAGGAATGTCAAGCAAAGAAGAGTACAAGAGGACAAGTCACTGAAGATGGAGGAGAAGGAAAGGGACTCTGGGCGCAGTAACCTCCCTGTATCAGGCCTCAGGTCGTGTAATTACACTGTACGGGGATCTCGAGCCTTTTACTACCTTGAGCAGCGTGACCGTCCTGTAAGCAGGGTCCAGGTCTGTGCTGTTTTGTCCTTTTGACATTATGCTCCGTTAGCTGGCTAGTGAGAGTGACTGCCCTGTAATCAGGGTGCAAGTCACCTCCCCCTCGCTTTCGAAGGACATTGAGCTCTTTGGTAACTTGAGCAATGTGACCGCCCTGTAACTAGGGTCCGGGTCTTTGCCCATTTGCTCATTTGGCGCCTTGCTGTAGCCCTGAAGTCGGGATGACAACCCTGTAATCAGGGTGCAAGTCATATTCCTTTTGCTTCTTGGGGATACTGAGCTCTTTAGAACCCTGAGCAGGGTGACTCACCTCCCTGTAATTCAGAGTCAGGTCTCTGCCATCTTGCTGTTTTGCCATCATGCCCTGCTGAGAGTCTACTCACTGTGACCACCTGTATATCAGGTGCATGTCACAAGCTTCTGTAGTATGGGAAATACTGAGTCCTTTGATACCTGATGGGGCGTGACCACCCTGTAATTCGGGGTCAGGTCTCTGCCCTTTTGCTCCCTGGCTTTATGCACCTTTTTCTATCTAATCGGAAAGACCACACCGTAATTTGGGTGCAGATCAAAAGCCTCTCATTTATCAGGGATTAGGGTTATTTTAGGGCCCTGAGGAGCATGACCGCCCTGTAATCAGGATTCAGGTCTCAAGTTGTCATCTGTGATTATGCTCTTTAATTCAGCTAGTCAGAGTGACCACCTTGTAATCAGGGTGAGAGTCACCATCCCCTCGCTTATGGGAGCTACTGATGTCTTTGTTACTTGAGCTGGGTGACCTCCCTGTAACTAGGGTTCAGGTCTCTGTCCTTTGCTCTTCTGGGTTTGCGTCTTGTTCTCAGCCTGGTCAGCATGACTGCCCTGTAATTAGGGTGGAGGTCATGCGCCTCTTATTTAGGGAGGACTAGGTTCCCCTTAATGCGTTGGGCTGAGTGACCACCCTGTAAGTAGGGTTCAGGTCTCCCCCTTTTCTCTTACTTGTGATGGATTTTCCATTAATCGGCTAGCCCGAGGGACCGCCCTGTAAGAAGGGTTCAGGTCCTTTCCCCTGTGGCTCCTTTGGGTTGTTGGGCTAGTCACTTTGACCCCTCCCTGTAATCAGGGTGCAGGTCTTGTCCCTTTTCCCTTTGTTTTTTTGCGGGGAGGAAGATTGGTCGAGTTTAACACTGAGGGTCGAGTGACCGCTTTCGATGAGCTCTCTTTCTGTTCTGGGAAGTCCCCCTTTGTTTTGTACGGATGTGTTTGTGAGAGCACGTGATAGAAGTGGGTGTGCAAGCTTTTTAATTTTTAGTTATTTATTTTTCTTTTTTTAAGTTAAATCGCTGCAGCGCTTTTTCTTTACTCTTCTCCGAATCGGAAAAAGAGCTCAAAGGGTATTAATGTTTTTATCCTCCTCCTCCCCACAAAAGGGAAGAGTAAAAGCTCAGATGTCATCTTTGAGTGCCTTGGACAGCGTGACCTCCCTGTAAACAGGGATCTGGTCTCTCCTTTTAGGCTGAGTTCCATTTAGGGGGCTGATGACAATGCCTGGCCTTTAAGGCGGCGGATTTAGCTCAGGTGCCTGTGACTCACAGGAACTACAGCATCCCTTAGTACTTGGGCAGCATGGCCCCACCCTGTATCGAGGGTTCAGGTCTCTGCGCTTCATTCTTTTGCCACCATGCTACTTCAGCCGGTTGGGTTTGAGTCCTGACCTTGTAATTAAGGGATTGTCTGTGTCCTTCTGCCTTCTGGGGGATATTGAGCTCTGTGGAACCCTGAGCAGTCTGACCGCCCAGTAAGTAGGGTCCAGGTCTTTGCCACTTGCTTATTTGGCATTAGGCCATGCTCTGGTCAACTAGTCAGCGTGACAACCCTGTCATTAGGGTGCATGTCACAAATATCTATCGAATGGGACATATTGAGTTCTTTGGTACTTGGAGGAGCTTGACCTTCCTGTAATTCAGGTTACGGTCTCTGCTGTTTGGCTAATCCCTGTGACCACCCTGTAATCAGGTTGCATCTCTCTTTTGAAATCTTTGGAATTGGCACCATTTCAGCCAGATGGGCAGTTTGACCTCCCTGTAACTAGGGGTTGAGTCTTCCAGGCCCTTTGGGGCTCTTGGCATTGTGCTTTCTTCACAGCCTGAGGCGAGTGACCGCCCTGTAATCAGGGATCTGGTCTTTGCCCTCTAGTCTCTTGGCACTAGGTCAAGTGCAGCCCACTGATCTGAATGAGCACCCTGTAAACAGGGTACAGGTCTCATCAGACACTAGTTCTGGTGCCCCCATGAGACTGTGTCCAGAGTCCTGGCCCTTTGCACTGCGCTTTCAACTTGCCTGGAATTGTGCAGCCAAGTCTCCTGCTTTCTGCTCCGCTTACTGTGCTCTTGGAGACCCGACCTCCTGCTGCTGTTGCAGGTAAGCTCAGAAAGGGAGGGTCCTGTGGACTAAGTTTTGGATTAAGTCAATCCAGGCAGTTTCCCTTGTGACTATGACTTTGGAAGACTTGTCCATTAATTCCATACTGCCCTTACTCATCTAATTCCTCTTGATTTAGCATGGAGCCTGCCTGGTGTAATAGTTTTCAAGGGGAAATTTGGAGATTGTGCCTCTGGAATAGGATGGGTTTGGTATTTTTGTCACCCGGTGGGGCTTGGGAGAAGGGGAAAGTCCTTACGGAATTGTCTGAGGACCGCAGAGAACTGTCTTGGAGCTGAATGTCCAAGCTGTCTCAGACCCGGAAAACAACACGGTATCCGTAGTTTACGCTCAGTTTGGGTGGGGGATGCGGAGTTGTCGTAAGAGCTTCTGACTGACACACGCCTGTGTGCTCCCTCTCTCTGTTTCAGACAGCTCCAAGCACAAGTGGACAAGAAGGAAGTGTCAGGAATGTCAAGCAAAGAAGAGTACAAGAGGACAAGTCACTGAAGATGGAGGAGAAGGAAAGGGACTCTGGGCGCAGTAACCTCCCTGTATCAGGTCGTGTAATTACACTGTACGGGGATCTCGAGCCTCTTAATACCTTGGGCAGCCTGACCGCCCTATAAGCAGGGTCCAGGTCTGTGCTGTTTTGTCCTTTTGACATTATGCTCCATTAGCTGGCTAGTGAGAGTGACTGCCCTGTAATCAGGGTGCAAGTCAAACCCCCTCGCTTTCGAGGGACATTGAGCTCTTTGGTAACTTGAGCAATGTGACCGCCCTGTAACGTGGGTCCGGCTCTCTACCCACTTGCTCATTTGGCATTACGCCGTACACTGGCTGACTAGTCATCGTGACAGCACTGTCATTTGGGTGCATGTCACAAGTATCTATCGAATGGGACATAGTGAGCCTTTTGGTACTTTGAGGAGCTTGACCTTCCTGTAATTCAGGTTACGGTCTCTGCTATTTGGCTAATCCCTGTGACCACCCTATAATCAGGGTACAGGTTGCATCTCTCTTTTGAAATCTTTGGAATTGGCACCATTTCAGCCACATGGGCAGTTTGACCTCCCTGTAATTAGGGGTTGAGTCTTCCAGGCCCTTTGGGGCTCTTGGCATTGTGCTTTCTTCACAGCCTGAGGCGAGTGACCACCCTGTAATCAGGGATCTGGTCTTTGCCCTCTAGTCTCTTGGCACTAGGTCAAGTGCAGCCCACTGATCTGAATGAGCACCCTGTAAACAGGGTACAGGTCTCATCAGACACTAGTTCTGGTGCCCCCATGAGACTGTGTCCAGAGTCCTGGCCCTTTGCACTGCGCTTTCAACTTGCCTGGAATTGTGCAGCCAAGTCTCCTGCTTTCTGCTCCGCTTACTGTGCTCTTGGAGACCCGACCTCCTGCTGCTGTTGCAGGTAAGCTCAGAAAGGGAGGGTCCTGTGGACTAAGTTTTGGACTAAGTCAATCCAGGCAGTTTCCCTTGTGACTATGACTTTGGAAGACTTGTCCATTAATTCCATACTGCCCTTACTCATCTAATTCCTCTTGATTTAGCATGGAGCCCGCCTGGTGTAATAGTTGTCAAGGGGAAATCTGGAGATTGTGCCTCTGGAATAGGATGGGTTTGGTATTTTTGTCACCCGGTGGGGCTTGGGAGAAGGGGAAAGTCCTTACGGAATTGTCTGAGGACCGCAGAGAACTGTCTTGGAGCTGAATGTCCAAGCTGTCTCAGACCCGGAAAACAACACGGTATCCGTAGTTTACGCTCAGTTTGGGTGGGGGATGCGGAGTTGTCGTAAGAGCTTCTGACTGACACACGCCTGTGTGCTCCCTCTCTCTGTTTCAGACAGCTCCAAGCACAAGTGGACAGGAAGGAAGTGTCAGGAATGTCAAGCAAAGAAGAGTACAAGAGGACAAGTCACTGAAGATGGAGGAGAAGGAAAGGGACTCTGGGCGCAGTAACCTCCCTGTATCAGGCCTCAGGTCGTGTAATTACACTGTACGGGGATCTCGAGCCTTTTACTACCTTGAGCAGCGTGACCGTCCTGTAAGCAGGGTCCAGGTCTGTGCTGTTTTGTCCTTTTGACATTATGCTCCGTTAGCTGGCTAGTGAGAGTGACTGCCCTGTAATCAGGGTGCAAGTCACCTCCCCCTCGCTTTCGAAGGACATTGAGCTCTTTGGTAACTTGAGCAATGTGACCGCCCTGTAACTAGGGTCCGGGTCTTTGCCCATTTGCTCATTTGGCGCCTTGCTGTAGCCCTGAAGTCGGGATGACAACCCTGTAATCAGGGTGCAAGTCATATTCCTTTTGCTTCTTGGGGATACTGAGCTCTTTAGAACCCTGAGCAGGGTGACTCACCTCCCTGTAATTCAGAGTCAGGTCTCTGCCATCTTGCTGTTTTGCCATCATGCCCTGCTGAGAGTCTACTCACTGTGACCACCTGTATATCAGGTGCATGTCACAAGCTTCTGTAGTATGGGAAATACTGAGTCCTTTGATACCTGATGGGGCGTGACCACCCTGTAATTCGGGGTCAGGTCTCTGCCCTTTTGCTCCCTGGCTTTATGCACCTTTTTCTATCTAATCGGAAAGACCACACCGTAATTTGGGTGCAGATCAAAAGCCTCTCATTTATCAGGGATTAGGGTTATTTTAGGGCCCTGAGGAGCATGACCGCCCTGTAATCAGGATTCAGGTCTCAAGTTGTCGTCTGTGATTATGCTCTTTAATTCAGCTAGTCAGAGTGACCACCTTGTAATCAGGGTGAGAGTCACCATCCCCTCGCTTATGGGAGCTACTGATGTCTTTGTTACTTGAGCTGGGTGACCTCCCTGTAACTAGGGCTCAGGTCTCTGTCCTTTGCTCTTCTGGGTTTGCGTCTTGTTCTCAGCCTGGTCAGCATGACTGCCCTGTAATTAGGGTGGAGGTCATGCGCCTCTTATTTAGGGAGGACTAGGTTCCCCTTAATGCGTTGGGCTGAGTGACCACCCTGTAAGTAGGGTTCAGGTCTCCCCCTTTTCTCTTACTTGTGATGGATTTTCCATTAATCGGCTAGCCCGAGGGACCGCCCTGTAAGAAGGGTTCAGGTCCTTTCCCCTGTGGCTCCTTTGGGTTGTTGGGCTAGTCACTTTGACCCCTCCCTGTAATCAGGGTGCAGGTCTTGTCCCTTTTCCCTTTGTTTTTTTGCGGGGAGGAAGATTGGTCGAGTTTAACACTGAGGGTCGAGTGACCGCTTTCGATGAGCTCTCTTTCTGTTCTGGGAAGTCCCCCTTTGTTTTGTACGGATGTGTTTGTGAGAGCACGTGATAGAAGTGGGTGTGCAAGCTTTTTAATTTTTAGTTATTTATTTTTCTTTTTTTAAGTTAAATCGCTGCAGCGCTTTTTCTTTACTCTTCTCCGAATCGGAAAAAGAGCTCAAAGGGTATTAATGTTTTTATCCTCCTCCTCCCCACAAAAGGGAAGAGTAAAAGCTCAGATGTCATCTTTGAGTGCCTTGGACAGCGTGACCTCCCTGTAAACAGGGATCTGGTCTCTCCTTTTAGGCTGAGTTCCATTTAGGGGGCTGATGACAATGCCTGGCCTTTAAGGCGGCGGATTTAGCTCAGGTGCCTGTGACTCACAGGAACTACAGCATCCCTTAGTACTTGGGCAGCATGGCCCCACCCTGTATCGAGGGTTCAGGTCTCTGCGCTTCATTCTTTTGCCACCATGCTACTTCAGCCGGTTGGGTTTGAGTCCTGACCTTGTAATTAAGGGATTGTCTGTGTCCTTCTGCCTTCTGGGGGATATTGAGCTCTGTGGAACCCTGAGCAGTCTGACCGCCCAGTAAGTAGGGTCCAGGTCTTTGCCACTTGCTTATTTGGCATTAGGCCATGCTCTGGTCAACTAGTCAGCGTGACAACCCTGTCATTAGGGTGCATGTCACAAATATCTATCGAATGGGACATATTGAGTTCTTTGGTACTTGGAGGAGCTTGACCTTCCTGTAATTCAGGTTACGGTCTCTGCTCTTTGGCTAATCCCTGTGACCACCCTGTAATCAGGTTGCATCTCTCTTTTGAAATCTTTGGAATTGGCACCATTTCAGCCAGATGGGCAGTTTGACCTCCCTGTAACTAGGGGTTGAGTCTTCCAGGCCCTTTGGGGCTCTTGGCATTGTGCTTTCTTCACAGCCTGAGGCGAGTGACCGCCCTGTAATCAGGGATCTGGTCTTTGCCCTCTAGTCTCTTGGCACTAGGTCAAGTGCAGCCCACTGATCTGAATGAGCACCCTGTAAACAGGGTACAGGTCTCATCAGACACTAGTTCTGGTGCCCCCATGAGACTGTGTCCAGAGTCCTGGCCCTTTGCACTGCGCTTTCAACTTGCCTGGAATTGTGCAGCCAAGTCTCCTGCTTTCTGCTCCGCTTACTGTGCTCTTGGAGACCCGACCTCCTGCTGCTGTTGCAGGTAAGCTCAGAAAGGGAGGGTCCTGTGGACTAAGTTTTGGATTAAGTCAATCCAGGCAGTTTCCCTTGTGACTATGACTTTGGAAGACTTGTCCATTAATTCCATACTGCCCTTACTCATCTAATTCCTCTTGATTTAGCATGGAGCCTGCCTGGTGTAATAGTTTTCAAGGGGAAATTTGGAGATTGTGCCTCTGGAATAGGATGGGTTTGGTATTTTTGTCACCCGGTGGGGCTTGGGAGAAGGGGAAAGTCCTTACGGAATTGTCTGAGGACCGCAGAGAACTGTCTTGGAGCTGAATGTCCAAGCTGTCTCAGACCCGGAAAACAACACGGTATCCGTAGTTTACGCTCAGTTTGGGTGGGGGATGCGGAGTTGTCGTAAGAGCTTCTGACTGACACACGCCTGTGTGCTCCCTCTCTCTGTTTCAGACAGCTCCAAGCACAAGTGGACAAGGAGGAAGTGTCAGGAATGTCAAGCAAAGAAGAGTACAAGAGGACAAGTCACTGAAGATGGAGGAGAAGGAAAGGGACTCTGGGCGCAGTAACCTCCCTGTATCAGGTCGTGTAATTACACTGTACGGGGATCTCGAGCCTCTTAATACCTTGGGCAGCCTGACCGCCCTATAAGCAGGGTCCAGGTCTGTGCTGTTTTGTCCTTTTGACATTATGCTCCGTTAGCTGGCTAGTGAGAGTGACTGCCCTGTAATCAGGGTGCAAGTCAAACCCCCTCGCTTTCGAGGGACATTGAGCTCTTTGGTAACTTGAGCAATGTGACCGCCCTGTAACGTGGGTCCGGCTCTCTACCCACTTGCTCATTTGGCATCACGCCGTACACTGGCTGACTAGTCATCGTGACAGCCCTGTCATTTGGGTGCATGTCACAAGTATCTATCGAATGGGACATAGTGAGCCTTTTGGTACTTTGAGGAGCTTGACCTTCCTGTAATTCAGGTTACGGTCTCTGCTATTTGGCTAATCCCTGTGACCACCCTATAATCAGGGTACAGGTTGCATCTCTCTTTTGAAATCTTTGGAATTGGCACCATTTCAGCCACATGGGCAGTTTGACCTCCCTGTAATTAGGGGTTGAGTCTTCCAGGCCCTTTGAGGCTCTTGGCATTGTGCTTTCTTCACAGCCTGAGGCGAGTGACCACCCTGTAATCAGGGATCTGGTCTTTGCCCTCTAGTCTCTTGGCACTAGGTCAAGTGCAGCCCACTGATCTGAATGAGCACCCTGTAAACAGGGTATAGGTCTCATCAGACACTAGTTCTGGTGCCCCCATGAGACTGTGTCCAGAGTCCTGGCCCTTTGCACTGCGCTTTCAACTTGCCTGGAATTGTGCAGCCAAGTCTCCTGCTTTCTGCTCCGCTTACTGTGCTCTTGGAGACCCGACCTCCTGCTGCTGTTGCAGGTAAGCTCAGAAAGGGAGGGTCCTGTGGACTAAGTTTTGGACTAAGTCAATCCAGGCAGTTTCCCTTGTGACTATGACTTTGGAAGACTTGTCCATTAATTCCATACTGCCCTTACTCATCTAATTCCTCTTGATTTAGCATGGAGCCTGCCTGGTGTAATAGTTTTCAAGGGGAAATTTGGAGATTGTGCCTCTGGAATAGGATGGGTTTGGTATTTTTGTCACCCGGTGGGGCTTGGGAGAAGGGGAAAGTCCTTACGGAATTGTCTGAGGACCGCAGAGAACTGTCTTGGAGCTGAATGTCCAAGCTGTCTCAGACCCGGAAAACAACACGGTATCCGTAGTTTACGCTCAATTTGGGTGGGGGATGTGGAGTTGTTTTAAGAGCTTCTGACTGACACACGCCTGTGTGCTCCCTCTCTCTGTTTCAGACAGCTCCAAGCACAAGTGGACAAGAAGGAAATGTCAGGAATGTCAAGCAAAGGAGAGTACAGAGGACAAATCATGGAAATGGATACCTGTATTTTGAACATCAGTCTTCTTTTTCAATGACTGAATTTTTACTTTTTCCTTTTGTCTACTTCTTTTTGAAATTTATTTTGTTCTGTCTTTAAACATGCAACATGTTTCTGTTGTGTTTATCAAATAGCATTGCAAGTCTGCTGTAACTGTCTTGCACACCCTTTACATCCTCTTAAGGAGAATGGGCCAAAACAGAAGCACACAATGGAAAAACAAGAAAAGAGAGGCTAACAGCCTGCTAAGAAGAAGAAGAAAGGAAGCAAATTCTGAGAGTAAAGTATAGTTGTGTGATCTATTTCAAAGGTAAATTATACTATAAATTCATCTAATGTATCGCATTACTAGATTTCCTTAAGCAATATTAAATATTTATTGTGTAATGTAATTAACATGGCATTAAAATAATATTTTTGTGTTCTCTTTTGGTTTATACCATGTCCAGCACCATGGCGTATGAGTGTATTGGAAAGATAAATTGAACAAAGTGACTCACATCTATCACCTTTCAAATGCTGATTTATGTTAATAGGCAATATACAACAAACTCTGAATCTCAATTACTTGTGGCACCACAGCATGGCCTGAAGACTGGATAACAATTTCCAGCTATGACCTTTCAGTTCTGTAACTGCCTGTGCCAAATGAGAACTGATATATCATCTTATTTTATAATCATGTATGTCCTCTCTAATTGTCTTTTATTAATTAGTCCATAAAGCATGCTTTGTGCATCATATTTTCACATTCTAGTAGAAAAGTGGGATTTTTTTTTATTTAATTAATCTTTACAATTCTTTGACGAGTCATTTTCATGTCATTGCTTGGTGATTTGGACTTCTGTTTAACAAGAAGTCAGTTTTATTTCCTTAAAGTCACTGTAAGCTACAAGAAGTTGTTCAAAGCTGAAAAACTATTTGAAAAAGATGGAAGAAAACTGAGATGTAGGGTGGCCACCCTGAAGAGTGTTGGAAAACCTTTTTCAATAGGCACACTATTCACCTTTCTCCCAGCCCATTTTTATACCAAAACAGTACCATAGCAATGATGCCATATGGAATTATACTAAGTTTCTACCTTTTGCCAGTTAGAAATTGTCAGTACAACTGGTTATTTGCATCTAAATGTTGATTTCATGTAGATATGTAACCGAGTATTTTAAAAATATTTTAACAAGGTGACTACCTGAGTTTATGTAAAAAAGGTACACACATCTTAGAAAATGTGTTCCTTTGACTGAAGTGTGTGACTTCTATATAGTTGGGCAACTAATGCTCTTGTACTCATTGTTTTTACTAACCGGTTTGTTACTAGGCACAAAGGAATAATTGTCAATCTGTAATGCAGAGATTTTAAACACACAAGCACTTCTATTATTAAAAAATAAATCATAATTTCCTTCTGGAAATGTAAAGATGTAACTGAAGGGAAGGCATGTGTTTGTATTCTCCACTTACCCCAAGCCCCCACCCCCAAAAACTCTTCAAAAATGTTAATGTTGAAAAGAGTAACATTTAATCCAGTAACATTTAATGAATGTCTAACTTCATATTTTTAAAGCTCTTTATCTCTCACGCATCGCTAAAAACAAGCAACCAAAACTAAATGTTGTTCTGGAAACTAGTACTTACTCCCCACACTTCACAACTTTCAAACACCTACTCTACTTCAACAGTCACACCAACCAAACTGTACCACACATTCAATTTTAACTTTGCACCTATTGTGTCAGAACAGTTAGAGTATTTTTTGGTAGTTGTGTATATTGATATACGTGGTAACAGTGGTTTTTAATGGATTTTTATGCTTATTGAATTAAGTGGATGCTTGAGGATGATGATATGGATGTTTTAGGTAGTTATTTTTCTGTGAAGTATTAGTATTTTTGTAGAGGCGCAGTATTTCGTGATGATGACTGTTTCTCAGGTATTGGTTTACAGTGAATTGTTGAAAATCTTAGATGTTTTTGCATATGTATATTATTACATGTACTTAGGGTGCAAAGTTGAGGTTGCCTGTTTGGTGCAATTTTATTGGTGTGAAAGTTAATTTAGGGTAGTTGTTTGAAAGCACTGAGGTTTGAATTTTAAGCTCAACAGGGATCCAGGACCTACCTGGCTACCTCAGTTCTTACCGTCATTACTAATTCCAAAATCTGGGATGAAGATGACCCAGCAGAATAAAGATATCTCTAGAGACTTTCAAAAGTTAACATTTCTTCAGCTGTCGGGGATCACTAAAACCTTACTGAGCTTTTTGAAGTGTAATAACTGGAAAATTTTTTCCTTCTATTTCTTCCAGTTAAGTGTTGAACAATGACCTTTATTAAAAGATTTACACTGGTAGTTAATTCTGTTCTGTACTAAGATCTTGCTAATATCACCATTTTATGATGTGTGAAATTAATTAACTAGATTTGATTATACCTACTGGATAAAAATTGGAATATTCAAATATAAATAATTTGACTTAACTTTGACTGTCATATCAAATTACTTTGCTTTCTGTAACTCCTTGTTTATTAATATATTTATTAATAGTTATGTAATTAAATTAATAAAATGTATAAATTCAGCTATAGTCTCAGTTCTGTCTTTGGCTAAAAAAAAGGAATCTCATAAACTTGTGAAGAATTTTGGTATCATTAATTTTAATTTAATTATTATCTGTTTTTACCTTTTTCATGTGGGCATTGGAAGTAACTATCCTGTAATGACAGGTTTCAGAGTAGCAGCCATGTTAGTCTGTATTCACAAAAAGAAAAGGAGGACTTGTGGCACCTTAGAGACGAACAAATTTATTAGAGCATGAGCTTTCGTGAGCTACAGCTCACTTCACTTGTAATGGTGCAAGTTTCATTTTTGTCTTGCATCACTCATTTTTGGGCAGACCATGGTGTGACTTAAAATTGCTCTCCTTGAGCTTCTAATGCACACAAGAATGGAACTTTGTTTGGTTCCTTCACTGCCCACAACCTTGTACATTTCTTGAGATTTCAGGCCCTGTACTTCTTGAGCACATTATTTGAGACCACTGTTTCTATGATAAGATTGGCCTAAAATTGGCAAGGTCTTCTGCTTTCTGCAGCATTCCAATTCAGAATTTTTTAAAAAGTTGATTGAATCAAATTTGAAATTTAATATTACATTAATCTCTTTTCAGAAATTAACTTTTGCAGTGTACTAAATTTTTAATATGGTTCTACGTGTGAGGTAGCATGGTCTAGTGGACTGGGATTCAGGAGATCTGGTTTGTATTCCTGGCTGTGCTAATGGTCCCTGTTGGAAACAGGGCACTGAACTAGATGGACCACTGATTTGACTCAGTATGTCAAATCCTATGTTACTGTATTGTGTTTAGCCATTGTACAAATGTCCCTCAGTAAGGAGCCCACTAGAACCTTTATTCAGAACAGGAGATGGAGGCTTAAGGCCTTGTGAAAATGGAACTATATTCCAGGAAGTCTCCAGCCATCCTTCTGTGGGTGACTCTCTGTCTCTCTAACAGGTGCCCCTCCTTTCCTCACCTTCAGACCTACCTGCATGATCCCTGAAGCACCATACCTTTTTTTTTAGGTTCATCCTCTGTTTCTGAGTGGAGTCCAGGGTATCTGAGACACTCTTGATGCTATAGTAGGTAGCAGCCCCAAAGATCATCAGGCAGTGGGGAAAACCCAGCACCTCATTCCGCATCAGAGTCCAGGTTAGGAGGTCTTTGGCGAGCTCCTCAAACAATATCTCTGTGCTGCTGGCTCCGTGGTTGGGAGCTAAACCTGCCATAAAGAGGAAAGACAAAGACAGCAGTCAGTGTGAGAATGCTGCAGCCCATGTACCTGCAAGTGGCATTCTCATAATGATGACAAATCTCAGCACCTGTTGGCTTCAATAAGGGTTTCATCTGTTTACACCAGGAGTGAATTTGGTCCATGGACTTTATCTACATCTGCAATGGAGCCCTCAATCAGCCCACAAATATACATGGCTCAAGACTGATGAGGCTGCCCAATTCACACTCCATACCCTCAAGGACTCTATATATTGTAAAAAAGGTGTAGCCATAATAAAATGATACATTCTTTAAAAATGCCAGTAGCATGGATGAAAAAGCATCTGTTTAAGGATCTGAATATTTTATGCAAAGACATTTCATGGATACTTTTAGGAAGGCTTGGGGTTTTTGTAAAGGTTTTTCAAAATCTAATATTAGTAACAATTGTACTGATGTTTAGAGTGCCTATTATCATGGCACATTAAAATACAGTAGTTAAAAAGAATACCCATGAAATCAGATACTCTCATATCATGGGCACTCAGATATCACCACCTGGACTATCCCACAAATATTTTGGGCTCAGTTCTGCACCACTGCGGTCAATGGGTGTTTTGCATGATTAATTGGGGTGCAGGCAGGATAATCAAATTAGCAAGCAAACACTGAGCAGAATAAATTACATTGTAAGCAGTTCCTCTTTGGTTTGACTGCAACGTTCCCCATCAGAGCATTGACAGCCCAGATATTGCGCTATTGGAATGGTGCATGAAAACCTGAAAGTAAAACTGATTAGGAATAGAAGTGAGACTGACCAGCCTATTTTCATTGTCCATATGAGAAAAATGCAAAAAGTGGACAAACTGTGCAGTGGTGAGAAGGAAATTAGATTGAAAAAAAATGTTAGTTTTAATATTCTAAGACATTATTCTTAGCATACGAAAGGTCCTTTATTTAAAAAAATCATTATTTTTAACTTGTGTCTACTTAAGTTATGTTAACAGTTCAATCCTTCTTTAATTCTATTAAAACAATATGAAAGATATAGTTTGATAATATGGAACAGATGGAATCTCTCTCTGACCACTCAAATAAATTATACTGGCACACTAACAGCAAGGATTTATACATAAATTTCTAAGGGCAAAGAAACACACAAAGGTCACCAAAAGTACTTACAGATGGAGATAAACACTTTATGGTACTAGAGTGTCCAGTACTATCAGGTGCTGAGTACCTTCAAATCCTGTCATCATCAATGGGATTTGGAGAGTCCCACAGGATCTGGCTGATATTCAGGAAAAGGCAATGCAAGCCATAGTGAAAAGGAGAGAGGAAAACCAATCTAGAACTCCCTTGCCTGGGAAGAGACTCACCATGTAAAGTCAAATTCAGACCTGGTGTAAGAGGGTGTAAACCAAGTCTGAATTTGTCCTAAGCCTAGAGCACAGGGTTTACAGGACTTGATCCTCCTAATTCCACTGAATAATGCAATGGGGCTGTTGCTACTTATCTCCAGCCCGGTTTCTCAGTCAGAAGGCCCAGCAAAAGCAGGGTTCAGGTGTCCAGGCCCTGGAGCCACGCAGCATCGGTAAATGAGCAATTAAGAGAAATGCTCACATGGACACAATCTCAGGCTATGGCTACACTAGAGAGCTTACAAGTGCTGCCAGTGTAGCCACTCCAAGCGATGGAAGGGAACGGAGCATTGACTTAATTAATATACCCTGTGGGTTGCTGTCCGTGGTGCTGAATGCAGCGGCCCAGCGGCGACAGAAAGGGATCAACCCCACAGCAAACGCATCGCCCCCTCTCCCAGGAGTCAGAGTAGCAGCCGTGTTAGTCTGTATTTGCAAAAAGAAAAGGAGGACTTGTGGCACCTTAGAGACTACCAAATTTATTTGAGCATAAGCTTTCGTGAGCTACAGCTCACTTCATCGGATGCATTTGGTGGAAAATACCGCATGCGATGAAGTGAGCTGTAGCTCAGGAAAGCTTATGCTCAAATAAATTTGGTAGTCTCTAAGGTGCCACAATTACTCCTTTCCCCCAGGAGTGACTCTACATCTGAACCCCATTACTCCCCACCCCCACCCCACCCCGCGCATCCTGGGGAAAAGGAGCATTATACTCTGAGAGTCGGGCGGAGACTCACTCACACGCTCGCTCGCTCACTGCAGCGTCCTCCTCTCTGGGCAAAGCACGCCAGACGGAAACAAGGGCAGAGAGAATGAGTCCTACCTGGCTGAGAAATGCCTGCAGCCCTTCCCGCTCCCTCTGCTAAACTGGTGTGACCAGACTCTGAGGAGGACTGCCGGTTTCCCTTCCGGCTCTGCAGTATCACCTAGCCTAGCAGCCCCTGCCGTGGACCAGAACTCCCTTGTGTTAGGGGTTCTCAAACTGGGGGTTATGACATGAGCTGTCAGCCTCCACCCCAAACCTCACTTCATTTATAATAGTGCTAAATATGTAAAAGTGTTTGTAATTTATGGGGGGGGGCGCTACACTCAGAGGCTTGCTGTGTGAAAGGGGTCACCAGTACAAAAGTCTAAGAACCGCTGTGTTAGGCGCTATACAAACACTGAACAAAAACAAGGTCCCTGACCCAAATAGTTTACTAGCTAAGTAAATAGATTACCCTGGGCAAGCTGCTTCACGCTGCCTCAGTTTCCTCATTTGGTAATAATACCTAGCACGCAAAGGGGTTGTGAGGTTTAATTGATTGATGTTTTATAGCACACTGAAATCTTAGGATAAGTTGCAATTTTTCAATATTTTCAATGAAAAGAGGCCTTTTTAAACGAAATGTCTGTAGATGTTTAATTTTTTTTTTTTTAATTTTAAAAACCAAGACTGGAAAAGCCAAATTTTTATTTCCATTTTTGTGGGGTTTTCTTTATCGTCTCTCCTTTGCCCCACTCTATCAGCAGGAAAAGGAGGTAGCTACTTGCATTACATTCTAAATTTGGTTGTTTTTAATTGAAATTTAACAATTAGAGGGGCCTGTCTCCCAGGATAAACACAGAATGCCATGTGGGGATGAATAGCACATGGGCTTCACCATTCACTATGTGGGGGTGATACTGCTATATCCCCTGCGCTGCGGCACTAGTCACTGAATGGGAGGATTTTACCCCTTTGCTCTGCCCCCCCCCTTCTCCTCAACTTTGGTAGCTCCCAGGCAAGGACTCTGACATGGGCGGGCCCCGGGGGGGATAGTCTCCAATGGGAGGGTGGAGCTGAGTGAAAGACGGCGGCGTGGCCCAATGGAGGACCGCCGTGGAGCCGGGCGTCAGGGCGAGGCGCTGAGGCTCGGCCGTGAGCGCGCGAAAGGGGAGGATTGTGCCGAGCGTCGTGTCCGGCCCGGTCAGGGCAGCCCCTAGCGCCGGGGGCAGGACGCCGGCCGAGGCTGGGAAAGGGGGTAGCGGGCCCCTGGGTCCCCCGGGGAAGGGAGACAGGAGGGGGCTGGAAAGGGCCGAGACCCCCCCCCCCGAGAGCGGGAGCCTGGGACAGGTTGGACCCCCAGAGGGGGGGCGACGGGTTGGATCCCCGGAGGGGAAGCGGGGGGGGGCGGCGGGTTGGATCCCCGGAGGGGAAGCGGGGGGGGCGGCGGGTTGGATCCCCGGAGGGGAAGCGGGGGGGGCGGCGGGTTGGATCCCCGGAGGGGGGAGGGGAAGCGGGGGGGGGCGGCGGGTTGGATCCCCGGAGGGGGGAGGGGAAGCGGGGGGGGCGGCGGGTTGGATCCCCGGGGGCGTTACAGCAATGGGCACTGTACCTGGAGGTTGGCCCTGGAGGGGGTTGCCCCTGAGCTGCCCCCCTGGATGCCAGGCAGGGGGCTGCACCCAGGTCCCTGGCCTGTTGGTGACCCCACCCCCTCGTACCTGCCTTTATGCCACACGTGTTTTCTCTCTGGCAGCCTCGCCATGGATCCCTGGAGGCCCCCTTTCCAGGGCTCTGCCCCCTTTCGCAAGCCCTGTGGGGCCCGCATGCCTGGGCCTCAGCAGCAGCTGCCTCGGGCCGAGCATCTGGTCCATGGCCGGGCAGCCTCCGTCCCACATGCCAGCAGGATGCAGAGGCTGCCAGAGGAGCCACGGCAGCCAGCAGGGCTGGTACAGCAGGTAAACGTTCCAGTGGGGGCCCCATCACTGTCAAAGTCATATGTCTCGCTGGGAACATCTTGCCTATTCATTTATGTATTTGTATTACAGTACTGCCTAGAAGTCCCAGTCACGGCCCCATTGTGCTGGGTGATGCACAGACTGGTTGAGCCAGGGGAATGACTGGGATTCCCATAACTGACTGTTAGATGGAAGGAGATGTTTATCTCTCCTAGGATATGTTTGTTAGAAAGTGTCATTTCCAACTTGAATAGACAAACTTGCCCTAGCTCTAATCAAGCTGGCATACTAAAAATAGCAGTGTAGCTGGGCAGCACAAGCAGCGGGAGGGGTTAGCCCTGCCCCAAGTACAACCCCACCTGAGATCCTCGTTATGTACTTGGGTGGCTAGTCCCTCATGCTGCTCCAGCTATACTTCTCTTTTTAGCATGCTAGCTTGATCAGAGCTAGCACAGGTATGTCTGCTTGAGCTGGAAATTACACCTTCCAGTTGCAATGTGGACATAGTCTTAATTTGTTTACTCTGTGTTGGCCAGCACTTTGCAAAGGGTCAGTTTCCCTTTCCTCTGTATAGATAGTCAATTTCTCTTACTGTGGTTGTGAGTTATTCTTGCAGCAACAAGCGGGAGGAAAACCAATTTTTAAAATTACAAAAGCTGTAATAAGTGTCTGGGGGGCTTGGGCTGGTGCAAGCTGTGGAACTATCTTTTAACTTATTTTAAATTGATTAGATCTTGCTGCCTTGCCTCTCAGAGTTCCCTCCCCTATCAAATATTTAGATTTCATTTAATTGCCTTGGGTCATTTCAACACTAATCTAAAATGTCTTATTTGCAATGAGACCCCTTGGACAGGATTGGAAGAAGCAAGTTTCTGCTTCATTCCTTAAAGCAGTGGTTCTCAACTGTGGTCCACAGGGGAAAGCCCCCGGCACACTGGGCCAGTTTGTTTACCTGCCATGTCTGCAGGTTCAGTCGGTCGCTGGGCGCAGTTTGCCGCTCCAGGGCAATGGGGACTGCAGGAAGGGCAGCCAGCACATCCCTCGGCCCGTGCTGCTTCCAACAGCCCTCATTGGCCGGGCACAGCAAACCGCGGCCAGTGGGAGCTGCTATCGGCCGAACCTGCGGAAGCGGCAGGTAAATAAACTGGCGCGCCAGGAGTTTTCCCTGAACAAGCCGTGGCCCACAGTTGAGAACCACTGCCTTAAAGAGAGCTATATAAGGTGCTCACTCATTTTATTCACTCCCCCCTTCAAAATTATAGCTTCTTCCCATCAGAGTAGTCTTTAAGAAGCGTAGCAAAATCTGACTTTTGATATTTTTAATTCTTAATATAACAATGTCTAAGTAACTTTATCAGAGACTTGCTATGACAACTTTATTTCTAGACTCTAAGCTCTCCAGGGCAGACTGTCTCTGGTTAGGTGTCTACGGATCAGTGATAACATTCTGATTGCTTAGAAAATAATAGCAGTGAATGTATTTGTTCTAGCTAAGGACATTATATTGACATTAATCTAAACAAGTGCAACTGAATAGCAGTTCTTATCGCTGTGTCTGATGATGTTGACTAGTGGAATAAACTGAATATGCTCTCTGCAGCATGGATCACGTCTGAGCATTCGTTCTCTTTCTCTTAAGAGGCCTGGACGTGTTTCCTTGTTTACTTATTTGTAGGGGCTCTGTTGAACCTACAACAGCCAGCTTCCTAGAATGCTTCCTGTTAAGGTCTGGAACAAAAACTTTATTATAGGATAAGAATGTCACTGGTAATTCAACTGCTTTTGTAATAATTTTAAGTTAAAAAGGTTTAGCTTTAGAATTAATTGCTGCTTGGCAGTTGCGAGTGTGTAACCTGAGGTCTGTAGTCTACAAACCTCTGCAGGGAGATCTTACAGCTGCAGCAAATTGATATTTGTTGGGGAAAAGCTGAGAAAACTCTGCTTTTGGTCTGCTTGGGTTGCATGGAAATACTGCTGTCGAATAGATTCATAGATACTAAGGTCAGAAGGGACCATTCTGATCATCTAGTCCGACCTCCTGCACAGCGCAGGCCACAGAATCTCACCCACTCACTCCTATGAGAAACCTCACCTATGTCTGAGCTATTGAAGTCCTTAAATCATGGTTTAAAGACTTCAAGGAGCAGAGAAGCCTCCCTCAAGTCACCCATGCCCCATGCTACAGAGGAAGGCGAAAAACCTCCAGGGCCTCTCCAATCTGCCCTGGAGGAAAATTCCTTCCCGACCCCAAATCTGGCGATCAGCTAAACCCTGAGCATATGGGCAAGATTCACCAGCCAGATACTACAGAAAATTCTTTCCTGGGTAACTCAGATCCCATCCATCTAATATCCCATCTCAGGGGATTTGGCCTATTTACCCTGAATATTTAAAGATCAATTACTTACCAAAATCCCATTATCCCATCATACCATCTCCTCCATAAACTTATCGAGTAGAATCTTAAAACCAGATAGATCTTTTGCCCCCACTGCTTCCCTTGGAAGGCTATTCCAAAACTTCACTCCTCTGATGGTTAAAAACCTTCGTCTAATTTCAAGTCTAAACTTCCTGGTGGCCAGTTTATACCCATTTGTTCTTGTGTCCACATTGGTGCTGAGCTGAAATAATTCCTCTCCCTCTCCTGTATTTATCCCTCTGATATATTTATAGAGAGCAATCAGATCTCCCCTCAACCTTCTTTTAGTTAGGCTAAACAAGCCAAGCTCCTCAAGTCTCCTTTCATAAGACAAGTTTTCCATTCCTCGGATCATCCTAGTAGCCCTTCTCTGTACCTGCTCCAGTTTGAATTCATCCTTTTTAAACATGGGAGACCAGAACTGCACACAGTATTCTAGGTGAGGTCTCACCAGTGCCTTGTATAATGGTACTAAAACCTCCTTATCCCTACTGGAAATGCCTCTCCTGATGCATCCCAAAACCGCATTAGCTTTTTTCACAGCCATATCACATTGGCGGCTCGTAGTCATCCTATGATCAACCAATACTCCAAGGTCCTTCTCCTCTTCCGTTACTTCTAATTGATGCGTCCCCAACTTATAACTAAAATTCATGTTATTAATCCCTAAATGCATAACCTTACACTTCTCACTATTAAATTTCATCCTATTACTATTACTCCAGTTTACAAGATCATCCAGATCCTCCTGTATAATATCCCGATCCTTCTCCGAATTGGCAATACCTCCCAGCTTTGTATCATCTGCAAACTTTATTAGCACACTCCCACTTTTTGTGCCAAGGTCAGTAATAAAAAGATTGGTCCCAAAACCGATCCCCGAGGAACTCCACTGGTAACCTCCCTCCAACCTGACAGTTTGCCTTTCAGTAGGACTCGTGGCAGTCTCCCCTTTAACCAATTCCTTATCCACCTTTTGATGTTCATATTGATCCCCATCTTCTCCAGTTTAACTCATCATTCCCCATGTGGCACGGTATCAAATGCCTTACTGAAATCTAGGTAAATTAGATCCACTGCATTTCCTTTATCTAAAAAGTCTGTTACTTTTTCAAAAAAGGAGATTAGGTTGGTTTGGCACGATCTACCTTTTGTAAAACCATGTTGTATTTTGTCCCATTTACCATTGACTTCAATGTCCTTAACTAATTTCTCCTTCAAAATTTTTTCCAGGACCTTGCATACTACAGATGCAATAAGCATAAATAAGAATAAGCTGCTCCCTTAAGATTTCTCTAGAGAGGTTTTCCGTACTTTGTAGTTATGCTTCAGAACCTAAGAGAGAGTTTCTTGCATGATATATACCTTGGAAGTACAGCTAATCCATTGAGATTGTTGTTCCTTTTAGGTCTTAATGAGGCTTCTCTTTAAAGCTTTATCCTTTGGCTTTCTGCAGGAGCCTCTGGCATCTGTCATGACTCTGCCTTCCATGTTCCAAGGACTTGGTTTTGAAACAATTCCGAGACCTGCCTTGGGACGGGCAGTTCAGCCTTTGGGTAAGTTATCCCAGTCTTGTATAAGTTTCTGTTCTGTTCCGGTAAAGGCTGTTGTGTGGTGTAGTATTTAAACGGGTAAAGAAACCTCTTTCATATCTTGGGGGGTTTCTTCAGGCATGTTTTGAATCTATCCCTTCATTCAGGTCGAGGTATCTTGGGCAAGGGCATGGGTGGTATGGAGGCCAATCCTAAAGCAGTCATGCCAGTGCAGCCCACCTTTCCATCACCAAATGTCATGCCAGCTGGGTACAGCAAGGTGGAGAGGATGCCGCTTTTCCCTGGCAGGTGAGTAAAATGTTTCCTTGAGCTGAACTCCTTGGTTCAGAAAGAACTGTGTGTGTGATGCTTAGTCAGCAATAGCTTTCATATACCAGTGAACTAGGCTTGTACACTGCTCATTTGCAGTGTATGTAACAGACATTGGAGATGGCTTACTAGACTAAATAGCAGGTTTGATATACTAGTGCTCCTCAGCGGCACAGGCTTGAAACGCAGCAGGGCTGATTCAATCTTTTATTCTGCCAAGGCAGGTCGGTTGAGTATGCTGCCATTTGCTATGTGCTGGTCTTTTGAATGAGATTAAAAACAAGGTCTTTCTGCTCTATATGGGTGGTAAAAATGGTGGTGGTTTTTTGTGCAAGTTGAAAAGTCCTTTGATGTCCTTGGCCAGAGTTCCCTCTCTTGTGGTGTTTGATTGCAGGCCTGCATGCCAGAGGTGGCTGCATTTCAGTGATAAACAATTTAATGCTTGTAGGTCAACTGGGGGATGAAAATGCTCTGGAAATGAGGTTTATTAGTATTAACACAACTCGGAGGCATGATCTTAGTCTCTTTGTCTCTCAGGAAATCAGTACAGTAATTGTGTTTGACATTGCCAGTCTGGAGGATTGTATGCAGCAGTTGCTATTGGTTGGGCAGGATGATGAAAGAGCTGCATTCTAGTTTTCTTTGTCATTCTGCTGTAGAGTATGTGTGGTAAGAGGATTGAGGTAGAGTGTCATTAGACAGATTGTCAAGATGTGTGTGGCAGTAAACTTTCTCACGCTTTTTGTAAAGGGTCTGGGCTGCTGTTCTATCCTATTTCACCTTGGGACAGGTATAGCAAGCAATTGTACTGATGGAAAAATCAAATATACAATCCATGCGGAGGAGCAAAATGGAAATTGTTTGCTCTTAGCACAACCCATAAACCTCTGTTTTCAACCACATTTCAAAGAAAGTGGGTGGAGAACTCACTTAAAACTAGACTGGGTAGAGTTTTGGGAGAATGGACTGTATCTTTACTACAGGCATAGCACAATGGAGCCTCATGCACTTAAGCACTACTGTAATACAAATGATAAATAAGAAGAATGTATCATAGGGAATTGTCTTGTACTGGCTTGTGGGGAAGGCTTAGATGGAACTTTAACAGCTCTCTTCCATCATCCGTCCTTGTCTGTCCTAAAACTCCCTGGGCAAGAGTCAGGTATCACTGGCACGCTACTTTTGTAGGGTTTGGGCTCTGGAACACGAATATCGGAGAGCCCTCTGGGTGCAAGAAGTCATAACTGTACCATTTGGTGAAGGACAAATCTGCAGAAAGAAGAAATGCCATCTAGCTAGTGATTCACAGGTGTGTCGAGTTTGGCTGCAGTCTGAGTCTTGTCAGGCTTGGATCTTGGTCTTAGGCTTAAATAAGCTTCAGCCTCAAAACCAGAGGAGTGGAATAAAGACCGACCAAAACCTCTTTTAACCTGTATTCACATCTGTCAAGTAATGTTTATCTAATGTATAATGAGGGTGGAAACTAAAAGTTGGGGAAGGGTTAACATTTTTACTTTTCATTCTTGAATATGGATTCAGAATTCTTGGCCGTGGGCAAATGGAAGCTCCACCTGTCCCTCTTGGAAGAGCAGCCATGTCACTTGGCAGGGTGTTGTGCAAAGTTCCTACAGACTTGACTTTCCTGCGCACAGGTGTGCTTCAGCCTCAGCTCTCGCAGCCACTGCTGTCACCCCTCAGGTTTGCGCCCCAGCCAGAAAGTCCTCTTCCCATCCTTGTTGAACAGATGGAGAGAAAGTAAGTGAGAGATGGATGCGGTGAGTTGCACA
Source organism: Dermochelys coriacea (assembly GCF_009764565.3). Lineage (NCBI taxonomy): Eukaryota > Metazoa > Chordata > Testudines > Dermochelyidae > Dermochelys > Dermochelys coriacea. Next base: position 5,965,610 of record NC_050093.1, read on the forward strand.
CTTATTTCTAAACATCTCTTAAATCAACTAGTAGGTACATAGATCTGTAGCCATTTATACTGTAGAAACCCCTAAGGAAAATCCTCTGTTCAGTGATGTGGCTTGGTGCCTGGTGGACTCATTGCTGCAGACTTTTGTATGCTGTTGGGGGAAGAGGGTGCCAATATCTACCTCTCATATTCTGCATTGATGCCTTCTGTTATGGGGCTTTGGTCTTGGATTAACAAAGAAATAGGACTTGATGCAGAGTGGAAACCACAGAGAAACAGCAGGGTTCTGTGAGGGAAGGATTTCTTAGGTGCCATGAAAAAGCTAAGAGAAGGGCTAGCTTACTTAGTGGAAGAAACTACAATATCTACATTACATTACACAAACTGAAAACTATTTCCCCATGCTAATTTTTCCCCCTACTGTTGTTCACACCTTGGCAACAGTTTGAAATGGGCCACCCTGATTACCACTACAAAAGTGATTTTTTCCTCCTGCTGATAATCAACCATTTCAATTGAATTGTCTCATTAGACAACCGCCATCTTTTCATGTACTGTGTGTTGTGATTATATATAATATATATATTTTCATATTCCTACTGTATTTTCCACTCCATGCATCTGATGAAGTGGGTTTCAGCCCACGAAAGCTGGTGCCCAAATAAATTTTAGTCTCTAAGGTGCCACAAGTACTCCTCGTTGTTTTTACAATATCTAGGTAACCTTTCTCTGAAACTGGCTAATGAAAAATGCTGACAGTGGTGGCGTGTGTAGCTTTGTGCAGCTGTTTCCCACTGATAGCTGCTGTCTTACACTCTAACTTGCTAATTGTAGAGCAGGGGGAGCCATTTTTGAACATATTCTAAGATAGACTGGGCACCCGGCTACCTGACTTAGTTTAGGACTAGTAACATGGATCATGTGGCGGGAGAAGGGTTGGGAACAGTACTAGTGACCTTCAGGAAGACACTTCCAGACCAAACAATCCAGATTCTAAACAGACTTCACACAATGTGAATCTGCAGTATTGCAAAGCTGAGCCAACTTCACTGGGATAGGATATTGCTACAACTTGTCTCTTAAAACTAATGTTTTTTTAAACAGGCATTGTGATAAGAACACTCAGTCACTGAACAAACTTTAGTAGGTCACTTAACCTCTTTTTTCATAGTTTACGCATCTGCAAAATGGATACCATATTTCCTGCCTTTCAGTGGGTGTTGGGAGTTGAAGAATGTTTGCAAAGTGCTTTGAGATGCGCATGTGGAAAGTATTAATGATGTTCTCAGCACATACTAATTGTTGCACAGGTGCACAGTACAGAAGAGGTCTAGGGGTGGTGTTGATGCACTCAGATTTTTTTTTTTTCTCAGATCCTCAGCCAGTGCTGGCATCCTGTGCTGCCACTTTGCATTAATCTAGACAAAACTATTATATGCCTCCTTTTGTCTTCCTTCCCTTCATATCTTTACAGAGAACCGGTAATGAAGCAAGGATCCAAAGGAACTCCTCTCCCCTTGGGATTGAACCTGATTAAAATACACTGCAAAAATGAAGCTGTTTACCAGTACCATGTGACTTTCAGGTAGGGACACCTTGCACGCTTGAACATCTATCTCAATTATAGTAAGGTTTGTAGAGGTATAGAAGCTAGTGAAATTAGCAGTGGAACTCGTATGACTTCTGTGAACTTGCCCCTCTGAATGATTTTCAAGCAATTCTCATGGAGATTTGGAGGACAGAATGCCCAGGGAAAATTATCCTTAATTTAAATTGATTTCAAAATTCCTGAAATTAAGTGTTAGGGAACATCTTATCCTTTGAGTATCTGGATTTAATTAGAGGAATGTTATGGTAACAATTCTTCCAGAATCCTTCTGGTGGTCACAACTATCCTGGAGATGTAACACAATTCAAATCCGTTCTCTTGGCATAAAGCATTAATACTGTACCATGAGCATTAATAATTACTCTGGAATAGCCACTAGATGGGGCAACAGTCACAAACGTTGTGTGATGTTTTAGGTCTTCGTTGCAATAAGTTGCCGTAGCATTGGGGTAAGGATTGTGCTGTGTCGGTTGCACAGTAGAGTTGATTTGAACCCCTGCTTTCTTCTTGTGTTTTGATATTAATCTGCATATTGCACGGATTTTTTCCTCTGTTGCGGTATTATTGGCTCGGGTTTGAGTTATGGCTGTGGCAGAGTTGTAAGGTGTCATACTAAAGCACTCAGAGCCTGTAATGGACGCAATAGCGTTAACTAGAATTTGAATGCATACTCGTATTTTCCAAGTAAAAGGATATTGCGGACCCTATAAAGCATTCTCTCTCCTCTTCTCCCCACCTTCTCCTTAACTCCCTGACCTGCAGTCCTAATGTGGAATGCAAGAGTATGCGGTTTGGGATGATGAAGGAGCATAGATCGGTGACAGGAGACGTTACGGCATTTGATGGCTCTATCCTCTACCTGCCTATCAAGTTGCCTCAAGTAAGACATCACACTGGTGCAGAAAACACACAGGCTGATTCTTGCCGGGTGCCACATGGTTTGAGCTATTATAGGGTGCCAGAGTGTATCATTTGGGTACTTGGCTTTTTTAGAAAGTGAAAGTGAAACTTATCAGAAAAAACTGAAGGTATTTTATCCTGTGACTGGCATATCCTAAACCAGTAATTCTTAAGGTCTGGGTTAGATTTCCATAATCCACGGAATATGTGTAAAATTCTTGTGAGCTCAGAAACAGCTGACAATTTCAGATGTTTTAAATGGCTTTCCCCCATTCTCACAAGTAAAGAAACACACACATTCCCCATACGCTTCAGGAACTAGAAAAGGGAATAATTTGCCTCTCTAACAAGTAGAGATGAGGAAGGGAGCCTGGAGTGTGTGGCAAGGGATCATGGCTTTGATACCATTCTGTCTCCACTTAGCAGAATTGCTGCACAATTGGCAGTTTGGGGGACCCAGGACTAGAATAGACAAGGAATTTACATGTCCAAATTGGTGTACTTCAGCGGTTACATCTGGGAAGTTTGCACAGCACCTGTCTGCAGTACTTATCTTTCAGGAGCACAAAACTGTCATTCACCAGCAGGCAGCGCACACAGATTTGCCAATATAACTAAGTCTTGGAAGTTTCAAGACTGTATCACAAAACATATCACTACAAGTCTACTGGGTCAGAACAAAAATCTGGTTCAGCGTCTTCATCTATCTCAGGAGCTGGAAGCGGGAGAAGGGAGCTGTGATTTTTGCCAACAGCGCTTCAGGTGGAGCATTGTGCCGAGACCAGATACTTGCATCTCCCCAAAAAAGTTTCCCCTCCTAGTGGGGATTATCTTGTATGGAGCTGCTCTTGCTTGGAAGACACTGGATGCTCCCTGGTGATGGAGAGATTAATCCTTTTGGACAGCAGGAAGGACCTGCTGTAGCAAAATCTCAGCTACAAGGTGGCTCCAGAGGGGTTTTCTAGTTAATGGTCTGAGTAATTTCACTTCTTGCTGCTGCTAAAATGTCTTCATCTCTGCACTAGACTGTTGATCTGATGTGTCAGAGAAAGACAGATGGAGCGGAGATCACCATAAAGCTTCAGATGACCAAAATCCTAGAGCCCAGCTCGGACCTGTGCATTCCGTTTTACAATGTGGTTTTCAGGAGGTAAGGAAAGGTTGAGGCCAGTGACTTGGCATGATGCTTAATCATTGACTTGAATGCAAGGCTACCAGCCAGTTGACAGGACATCCCAGGAGTGTAATGGCTATTCTTTACTGGAGACTTGGGTTGCATTTATTCAGTCTCTTGCTTCTGGGGTTTGCTCAAGTTTCTAAACGGTTGCAGCTCTGACAGACTGAAGGGATGATGTTTGCCTCAGGCTGTACAGTGCTTCATTCCTTGTCTGAAGGTTGATGCCTGAGAAAAGCGAGGGGGGGATGAGGGGGTAGGGGGGATTGTGGTGTGGAGTATAAAGGGAGAGGGAATTCCTCCAAAAACATGAGGAGAAGTTTGAATCTTCCAAAGCTAGATAGGGGACTGAGGAAGGGACCTACTACACATATACCAACACCCTATTACTACAGGGTAATTTTTGAAGACACCTGCATCCTAATCTAAAATCTATCTGCTTATTCTGAACCATGTTCAGTGACCTCATCAGCTATTTAAGCACTGATCTCAGACTAACCGTCTGCCTTGCCTTCTGATTATGAATGCCAGAATCTCTTGCAAGGATTCAAACAATATTTTGTACGTGTAGTCTGGGACATCAGAGGTTTCAGTCCTGCCCCAAACAAATCAAGGAGAGTCTTGTTTTAGAACATCTATTTTTTTTTCTTTTCATTGTGCTGTTTCACTCACTAGACTCCCATTTCCTGGGCATGGTGTTTATAGTTCATTTAGACAGATTGAACCTGTGAGAAATTTTTTTTTCTTTTGCTCTTCTCCTTCCTTTGCTTTGTTTTAAGGAACACTCAGTTCTTTATTTGGCAAGATTTCTCTAATCCTAATCCTGCACTATGGTCATGAATGAAAGTTATGTCATTGACTTCACTGGATGCAAGATCAAGACCAATGGAGGGCTGAGGAAATTAAATGTTAAACCCAGGGACAACCACTTTATTTTCTTGCACACAAGGAACGAGTGATGGGAGAAAAGCACCAGGAACCATATTTTAGTTCTTCGGAGAAATTGAATGAATCTGTTTTTGACCAATTACTTTATTTTTTCTTCTGTGTTGAAGTTGCACAGAGTTGGTTTGTTTGGTTTTTTTCAGGAGGTTCTATTTGTATTCTCCAATTTTCTTTGAGTTTTCCAGTCTCTTTAAAATGAGTAAAATGGGCATTGGTAATTTGTTGTTTTAAGATTTTTATTTTTTTTTTTGGAGGCGGGGGCGGGAAAGCTGTAAAGCCTAATGACTAAAATGCTTTCATGAATGCTTACAAAAAATGTCAATTAAGCCATTGTTTTGTATTTAAAATTTTAAACCTTTCCCCTCCAGTGTGTTTGCAACACAGACATTGCACCATTGGGCTAGTGCATGAGAATTTGAAAATGAAGGCAGCTAATCTGTTTTCGTTGCCCTGGTTGAGAGAGATGCAAAAGTGAACAGTAGTTTATTGGTGAAATGTTGATTAGATTTTGAAATTATTTCAGTTTGAGTAATCTCAGGTGGAGATAGAAACACAAATGTACAGATTAATCTGATAATGGTTAACCACATGAATACAAAAAGAAAAGGAGGACTTGTGGCACCTGCATCCGATGAAGTGAGCTGTAGCTCACGAAAGCTTATGCTCTAATAAATTTTAGTCTCTAAGGTGCCACAATTCCTCCTTTTCTTTTTGCGAATACAGACTAACACGGCTGCTACTCTGAAACACATGAATACAATAACTTAGTTAGTTTCTTCATACGTAAGCTTTTCTAAAAGGGGACCTGCAAAGGGAGGGGCAATGTGTTTTGGGGGGTTATTGGGAAGAAATGTTTGCTTTCTGATAAAGGCCTGGAGGTTTTTTTTTTGTTTTTTTTCCTCAAAAGTTTTTATATTGGAAACTCAGGCCTTGTCTGCAATGTTCTTACTGGAAAATTCTGTGGTTAACTAGAGAACTCGTAGGATTATGACACTCCAGGAACCAAGAGAACAGAACCTGAGCAATGGAGAGTGGGAGAGACTTGATTTTTAGTCTCTGTTTTAAATGTTTTTGTTGTTGTTGACACCAATTTAACTCAAACATTGACAAACTTGTGGGAGAAAAGAGAATTGTTTTGAAAGATTCAGCAACACCCCTTTCCTCCATGCCCTCAACTGAGGTCTTAGAAAGCTCCCACTCCAGTTCTTTAGTCCTTCAGCAAAAACAGGGGAGGTGACCTTCCTAATATATGAAGGTAAAACAGGCAAGGGGAAAAAATTTAAAAACCAAGCCAGAACCTGTTTCAGGTGTCCGTTCTCAAAGTAAAAAGGCGCATACGTATTCCTTTTCCTTGGCAGATGGTCCATTACTTTTTTTTAATGTACATAGGAGCCCAATCCTGCAAAATGGAGTTTTCTCCATTCATATTGACTCCATTGTGTGTTGAGGATACTAAGCACCTCACAGGATGAGACTGTTAATGACTGTTCTGTGGTGTCTCCTTAAGGGTGAAAGCTATGCAGTGCAATTTTATTTGGCTACATTTATCTATCCCCGACTCCAGAATCCTGTAATTATCCTAGTTTTCTGTTCTAGGGTGATGAGGATTTTAGATATGAAACTTGTTGGGAGAAATTTCTACGATCCCACCAGTCCTACAATGCTGCAGCAGTATAGGTTAGTACTTTTATTTGTCTACTATTGCGATGGTACCCATGCACCTTTCAATGCTTAAAGTGAATAAGAGGGAGAAGAGCCTGTCCGTTCAGTAAGTTAGTCTAACAAGCTGCAGGATGTGTGCAAATGTTAAACATTCTAAAGGCCTGATTTGCAGAGGTCAAGGACTGCTGGCAGAAATGGGTTCTGTAGGTGAGGACTAACGATTAAGAACACCCTCCCAACTGACTTGGGGGAGGGGAAGTCCAGGAACTGACTTTGGAAATGTCCCAGGAGAACATACGGGACTGGACAAAAGGAGGGTATCTCTCAGCTACTAGCTCCTAAACCATTCACAGATTATTGTTCGCGCTGTGGTAGTACACAGAGGCTTCAGTCTGGATTGGGGGCCTGTTGTGATGGTGTTGTACAGATTTAGAGGCAGATATAGTCCATGCCGGTAAATTTACAATCTGTGCAGGCAAAAGGAAGACAACAAACAAAGTGGATAGGGTGGTGGTTGGCTCACATTCTATTTCGCACCTTCGTGGCTTCTTGTGAGCAAAAGGCACTTCCCATGGCAGTCATGTCATGAAAAATCCTTCATTAATCTCCATCCTCATTCAGTGTGAGTAACCCAGGATAACCGTATCTGTCCTGTCCCTGACTAGTGGCTAAACCACTTACAGAGGTTTGAGTCTGCTACTGCCTCTGAGCTTATGCTTTTGGATCCTGAAGTCCCAGGTTCAGTCCTTCCAAACAAATCTAGCCAGGCTCCACACTTGGGTTCTATTGTAGGTTGTATTGGTAGGCTTATCATCATTGTATCTGAGCACCTCAGGTCTAGAAACTCAGACCTTTACAGCAAGGCCTTTGTCACATACGTTTTTTGAATGCTGAGGTTCGTGTCTAGTCATTGTTACCTTAAAAAACCTGCTTATTTTTTTTTATATGCAGTTCAGAGATTTTAGCTGAAATTGTAGTTGCTGCTAGGATAAATGTATTCCCTGTGCCATGCTTGCCTTGTGTTCACTGTACATTCTCACTGGTAGAACAGCTTTTAGTTCATATGCCGAAGTTCCCTATGACTTTTTTGGATGAGCATGCTGATTTGCATGCAGTCTGTTTTTCCAAAGGTTGCAGATATGGCCAGGTTACTCAGCCAGTATCCGGAGGACGGATGGAGGTCTCTTCCTGTTGGCAGATGTCTCCCACAAAGTTATCCGGAATGATTCTGTCCTGGATGTAATGTGAGTAAGAGAAGAGAAATCAGAATTAAACATCTAGTGGTCTCGGAAAACAATGGTGGTGCATACAAAGAACTGCTTTTTCAGTAAGTATGCCATGAGGAATAGCATTCTCTGAAAAGGGGAATGAGATGATCACATAGCATTGTCCTATGAACCTCCCACAAGGTTAGTTTCAGACAAGTGCAATTGAGTTGGGAGTTTAAGCATTGTTGTTGTGCATCTTCTGTTTCATTACAGAGCAGATACAGCACAGGTAGTGCAAGCTTCCCCCACGCTGTCTTGTCAGTGCAATTCATCCATGACCTAGAGAATATTATTGTAGTAGTTCTTCCTTGTATAAGAAGGTGGTTGAAATCTGAGAGCTTTTATCCATCCTTCTCCCCAAAGGCATGCAATCTACCAGCAGAGCGCAGAGAACTTTCAGGATGAGTGCACCAAGCAGCTAATTGGCAATATCGTCATTACCCGCTATAATAATCACACTTACCGTATTGATGACATTGACTGGAACAAGACTCCGAAGGACAGTTTCACCATGTCTGATGGGAAAGAGATCACCTTCATAGACTACTACAGGTAGACGCTTCTGTATTTGCCACAATGGAGGGAGGTGTTGTAGGAAGAAAGAATCTGATTGATAGCCAACATTGAACAGCAAGCCCCAGTTTGTGTGCAGTTCTGGAGTGTCGCCTTACTTTAACTTTTTTAATGAAGATGTAGTTTGACCCTTCAGTTTTCATCTCTATCTCTGTTATGACAGAGCTGCTTCTGCAGTCTGGGAGCTGAGCTTGTTGTTCTGGTGTCAGGAAAGTGCTTCTTTAAAATTCTTCCCCAACTCCTTTTCCAGCAAAAATTATGGTATAACAGTCAGGGAGCTGGACCAGCCGTTGCTGATTCACAGACCCAATGAAAGGCGGACTCCCCAAGGGAAGGTGAGTTGTTTTTGCAGCTGGAAAGTCCTAGTAGTGGAAGTTCAGCATTAAATTCCCAGTGATAGGCTGGCAGCCTTGGATTATGAAGGGGTCTACTCACAGGCAGTAGCTTCCCTTTCATGCCCTTGTGCCACAGTCCTGCCATAGAGGGGACCACTTCTAGGAGTCAGTGGAGTTCAATCCCCATGGACTATTCGGTCTTTGACATCTCTGCTGAGGCAAGTTAGTGCCGAATGTGGTGGCCCCTTAGACAAAGACTACTCCCACCCAAGTCCTCCCATCAAATCACCCAAACAGTTATTTGATAAGGCAGCTTCACTCACTGTACTGAAAATTATATCTCATTACCAGTCCTCTCAACCATCCGGGTCTCCTTCTGCAATTGTTATGTGGCTTCTTTTAACTCTTCTGGTGTCAAGGGTTGGTTTGAATTGTTTTGCAGCTCTACAAAGTCCTAAGCCTCAAAGTGTTCACTGACCTGCTGTTAGTTGGGATGGAACCAATGAGGCCAGGCAGAGTATGCCCAAACTCTGCTCCACGTGCACTCTTCTGAGCCCCATCAAAGGCAACTGGGATATCAATAGTGGCAGAAATAGTCCCTTAATGTTCCTGGGAACTAAACCTGGGACACACTTGATTCCATTCTCTCTTTTTCTGACAGTCCAGCTCCCCCTTTTTTGCTTATCCCAGCAGTAGCAAGGGCTGGTAGTATTTTCCTTGTGCATGAAATGGCTGGGAGCAACCCACCAGGCAGCATGTGTATCTTTAATGTGTACTGGCTCCCCTTTCCCTTCAGCTTCAGAGGGGTGAGATTCTGCTGCTGCCAGAGCTCTCCTACATGACCGGGATCCCTGAGAAGATGAAGAAGGACTTCAGAGCCATGAAGGTTGGAGCATTGCTGCAGCAGGGCAGGTCTTCAGCCCCCACAAGCAGACATTTCTCATTGCTTATGTCCTCTGCTCCCTTTCCCAAGACTTGCAAACTAGCACCCAGTTAGTGGTTTATCAAAGCGGGTCTAGAAGCCAATTTGTACTGGATCTGATTATGCTAAGCACCTCTAATGTAATAATATTCATGCTGATTTCTCTCCACCCTGCTCTCTCTTGTCATAGGATATACAGTATAGTGGGTTGCCTGAGGGTTAAACTCTGCACAGCCATTGGCTTGGTCTTTTCAAACCTAGTCTCCCTCTAGTGTTCTGCCATAGCCCAAAGTTAGAGATCTTAGGCTGATCTTAGGGCTCAGTGTTTGGTCAGGCCTTTGCAGGATTATGGGTTTATTTCAGCGGAGGAGATTGGAGTTGTTATGGAGCTGGGGAGTGGGTATGGGTTAGCTAGAAGACTTGGGGGGCGGGGGTTGAGCTGTACAAGAGAGAGAACGTGGGACGGAAGTCTGAGGAGCTTGCAATGTCTTATAATTGCCTATAAATGTAAGGCACCTAGGTGCTTGGTAACACTATTATAAACATCTAAGTAAGCAAATCCCCAGATGTTGTTGTTGTAATGTGGCTCCAGATAAATGGGATTCAGTAATCACTGTCCTGCTTTTGCTGTAAGGAGTTACCTGGGAACAACTGGAGCAGAACTTGCATTTTGCCACACTCTGATCCTCGTAGCATGTGACTTGTTCATAAGCACATAGCTTTGTTATATCACTGTCAGCATTGTCTGTGCTTATACAGCATGCTGCTGTGTGTTTGATGGCATATGAAACTGCAGCTGGGTTTCCTTGTGCCAGTGGAATAATGTGACATCATCCTGAAAATGATTGCCTATACAAGTCAAGGTCCAATTCTACCTCAAGATAGTGACATTCTCAAATGTGACTTCTTTTGTTCCCTTACCCATCCTCTCTAGGACCTAACCCATCAAATTAATCTGAGTCCTAAGCAGCACCATGCATCCCTGAGTAATCTCCTGCATAGGATTGAGGAGAATGAGGCTGCCAGCAAGGAAATGTCACGGTGGGGACTGTGTTTGGACAAGGACGTGTATAAGGTAAGATATTTCCCATCGTACATGAGTATTGTCTAGTGCTTGGAGCAAGGGACTGGATAACAGGGGTCTTCCATTCTATTACAGATTCTGCCACTGGCTTGCAGTGGCCTGGGATGAGTCTCTTAACCTTGCTGTCTCAGTTTTCCCATCTATAAAATGGTGATAATACTTCATAAGGGCGAGGGGGTTTAATGTATTTGATACCATGCTTTTATAAGCACTCTGAGAGGTACTATTGAAATGCAGAGTATTGTCACCCATTGGGATTCTTTAAGGGAAGTGGTTAGTTCCTGCATCCTAATGCTGTAAGACTATGTAATATCTATCTTCCTCTTCAGAGCAAATCCTGCAGCTCTTATCCATCTGTAACAGTGACTTAGTAAGAGCATGTGTGAACTCCATAGCACACAAGACCAGAAGCAGGTTCTGAATGTTGGGGATGTGGCATATCCTCTTGTACACGTGTACCACACTGCCGAAAGGACTATATGGCATTTGGTCACCACACTGCCATCTCCTATGCCCACAACTAACAATTGTCTGGCTTCCTGGTGCAACCACGGGAAATCTGCCGATTAGCTAACTATAGAATGTCAGTGAATTAGAAACTCAGCATGTTCTATGTCCTCCCATTGACTCCTAGATAGAGATTGAAAAGTAACACCTTGTAGGTGTCACTCCCTGCTAGTGCCGGATTGTTCCATACGCTATGCTCAAGTGCTTTCTCAATTAATTGACCTTTACTGGATCCTGTTCTCCATCAACTTTGCATATAGCTGAAAACCAAACTACACCTCTTACTGTCCCCTTTCTTTTGTAACACACACTGCGTTTTAGTGATGGTGGAATGAGAGATCCTCTCAGAATGCTTACACACAAGGGCCAGAGTGTAAAAACAAAACTAAAAACCTTTAACTCTGGCTTTTCTGACTTTAACTCTGTTAATCAAGCTTTGATATTAATAGTCTGGATTTTTCTTCCCCATGGCTATACCCTTGACTCCTTTTTAAAAAAAAAAAAAAAAATTCTTCAGTGTTAAAACACAGCTTAGACATAATCTCACAATACACAGTTCAGTTGAGGCTATTTATGTAGTCTTCATTGGAAGACCAGTAGGAAGAAAGTCTCTCCTTTCCTTCCCATGTTGTATTTGGCAGTGGTATGTTGCACTACATGGAGTGAGATCACATGAAGTACGCATACTAGAAGGGCAGAGGGGACTTCAGCCGCGTTTCCTGATGTCTGTGCTATGTGTGTGAACCACGGTTGCGCATGGCTCTTGTTTTCTTGTCTTCAGACCCAAGGGCGCGTTCTCCCCATGGAAAGAATAAACCTGAGGACCAGCTCTTTTATGACTTCTGAGGATCTAAACTGGACCAAAGAGATAACAAGAGAAGCCGCCATCTCTACGGTAAATTCCTTTGCAGACAGAGGTTGCTTCCCAATACTAGGAATCCAGTGAAGTAGCCTGTTAAGCTGGGTTTTTTTGAAAGTGTCCTTTTGATTTCTAAATTGGGAAGGCCACAAGCAGTATTGGTGCTGCCCAGACTGTTTCAGTTAGGGTGACCAGATGTCCCGATTTTATAGGGATAGTCCCGATATTTGGGGCTTTTTCTTATGTAGGCTCCTATTACTCCCCCACCCCTGTCCCAGTTTTTCACCCTTGCTGTCTGGTCACTCTAGATTCGGTCCCTACGACATGGAGTTGGATTTTTCCAAAGCACTAGATTTGTTAACACCAGCGATCGATTGTCTTTCCAAGGTGTTGTGGGAAAAGTCTTTCCTCAGAATGCGCATGCTCATTGGAGTGTCTAGTTAGGAGAAAGATGTTTGGAAGTGCTCCATCTGGAACTAGAAGTCAGGATCCTCTCTATCACCTAATGCAATTTTTTAAAATTTTCTCCTCCCAAACTTGTGTAGATTGAAGTACATGGTGAGTCTATGCTTCAGGAGAACAAGGAGCAGGGCCTTTGGAAGCTGACTCTGCAGTGCAAATGCACATTTTGTCTGCTTTCTGGCGGTCTTACCTCAAATTTGGTGGGATATGAAGGCAAGAAGTGTCTAATAGTTGGGTCTTCTGTGTCCTTTTCCCAGCTCTTCCTTTGATTAGCTCTTTGACTTTGGGCACACTACTTAATTTCTCGGTGCCTTGGTTTCCTCCTCTGTGAAACAGAAATATATCTCTTTCGGTGGGTGGGTAGTGAGGCTTCATTAATGGCTTGATAAAATGTTTTAAGATCCTCTGGGGAAATCACCACCGTCTTCACTTTTATACAGGCTATTTGATGGTGATGTTGGCTGTCTGGTTCTGCTCCTAGATTCCCATGCATTACTGGGCATTGTTTTATCCGAAACGGGCTGTGGACCAAGCACGAGAGTTGGTCAGCATGCTGGAGAAGGTCTCTGGCCCGATTGGCATGCAGTTAAACCAGCCTGCCTGGGTGGAATTGAAAGATGATCGAATAGAGACCTATGCCAGGACTATCAAATCCATCTTGGGCACTGAGGTAATGGGGAGGAAGGGACAGAGTGAATGGGGTTTGGGTAATCCTATTTAGAAAGCTGTTCAGTTGGCATTCTCATATCTCGAGGATATTGGGGCACTCGGATTGCACATATGAGAAATACATTGACAAATCTGTCCATTTGGGAGGATCCTTTAAAGTATCATCATCCATGGACAGTCGTGCACATAGGGTAGTTTCCCTGCATTTCTTGTGTGTGCACCACATTTCCACTGGAGTCTGTAGAGAGGGCTCTGGTAAAGCATTGACTGCTGGCTTGACATCTGCTAAGTGCTATGTAAGCCACACTGAGCGATTATGACTACAGTATGCCTGGTCCTGCCTTGAGGTGGGAAGAAGCTGCACTCTGCTGTGTGTCTCATTTCTGCCCTGGAGGGTTGTCGTTGTGCCTCAGTGGGTCAAAGCTTAGAATGCCAGTTTCTGAACAAACTGCTGAAAAATAGGGTGGACCAAACTGGTGGTGGTTCTATCATTAGATTACACCAAGCCAGTAACAAAAGTAAACTTCTGTCTCACCACGCTGGTTAACAAGGAGTCAAAAATGCAGTCTCCTTAGGCATTCCAGCCCTTATTTCACCACCTAGATACTGGACTCTGTGTCATTATTGAAAACCAGTTTAATCACATATGGTGACCTTCTAATCGCAAGAGATCAGCCACATAGCCAGGTAAATATGTAACTCAGATCTTAACCATAATCATGCTGCTGCCAGTCGTTTGGTAATTAAAATCTAAAGGTTTATTAATAAAAGAAAAAAGGAGTTGTTAATGGTTAATAGATCATATACATAGAATAAATTCAAAGTCCATATATTGGGTTTGTAGCAGTGATGGTACAGATGGCTGGCTTGTAAAATTTCTCTGGTAGCTTCAAAAAGATTGTAAGGTCCTCAGCCCATAGTTCAGTATGCTCCTTTTAGTTGTAAATCCACAGTCTAGAGAATCAGGGCAGGAAAGAGATAAAATGGAGTCATCTCAGGGGTCTTTTATACCCTTTGCCATGTGCCTGGAAACTTACTGGTTCAGACATAGCTCGCAACCTCTGTTTGTGCAAAGTCACTGCCTTAAGATGGAGTTCAGGGTCACATGAGCATATCACGTGTCCTTTCATGCTTTTACGCACTGAGGCAGCCATTGGCTCCTTGGACCCTGAAGCATTCTTCTATTGGAATATGTAAGGGTTAAGTAGAGACCTGGGAAACCGCTGGTGTGCTGACATGGTATTAGGGAGTAGAGGCATGGATAGGCACTATTTTTTGCGCTTGATAGATAAAGTGCTACCCCTCTCCCTTACCTTCTACTTGGTAAGGATTGATAAGCGTTGCAGTTGCATAAGGAATGTGGTTGTTCCAAGGATCCCCTTTATGCAAAGAGGTGTTATCTCCCCGCCTCCCTTCCTTTACCAGCTACATAAATGAGTTCCAGGTCATGGCCCCTTCCTCCCTTCCCTGTGAACTGCTGATCACGGGAATTTGTGGCTGCAGTTATTACAAAGAAGTGCATCTTCAAGGTAAAATTGTCTGTAGAATATGCTTAATGCTGTAAACAGTAATCGGGGTGGGGATAATTGTATTCAGTGTATAGCTTTTAATATTCATTGTCTGGGCCTTCCTATTACTCAATAAGGATTTTGGGGGTGTTGTAGTACATTAGGTATTTAGATACTAACATAGATAAAAAGAGGGTGTTCAGTGCTTACTCGACAATTGGGTCCAGGGGAACAAATACCGCAGTAAAGAAGCCCGTTTACTCAATCCACTTCTGGGTCCTCCTGCTCAAACTCTAACACCCTCCATCCACAAAAAGAAAAGCAGTACTTGTGGCACCTTAGAGACTAACAAATTTATTGGAGCATAAGCTTTCGTGAGCTACAGCTCACTTCATCGGATGCATTTGGTGGGGAAAAAAAAAACCATCCACAGAAAGACTTGTCTGGGCAAAATGAGTTTCTTCTATGGCCCATTGTTAGCATGAAATGCCCTTAATGGGCCATCAAGCTTGAATAGCCCATTCACAATGGGCTGACTAGACTGGATGTAAACTACTTTGTGTTTGTTCCTGGGGTAGCACCCACATTTGAGATATAATGATGATGATACATGGATTTAAGCAGGATAATCTTATTTAGCCAATCGTAACTTTTCCATTGACACCTTACATCACATACTTTGCACAAGATTTGTTGCAATTGAATAACAGTGGCAATATCAAGGATGTAAATGGTCATATTTCAATCCTACAACATCACAAGAGTATCGGACTCAGGTATGCCCTAAATACAAATCATGGGAGCTGGAAAGCTCTGCAGTGCTTTGAAGGTCCTGTGCATGGGGAAGAGACCTACTTAGCCACGTTAGACACAGTCTACCCTTTGTGGACTGTTTCTATGGGACTTGCATATGGTGTTGCTCTACTCTTCAGCTGCAGGCTATCAATAGATTATCTTGAATTAATATATTAACTGTAAAGAGGTGCATGTTGATTGTGACGCTTGAAGATAAGCGACTGATCAGCAAAGGTCTTGAGAGAGACTTTGCTACCTGCCCACATTCTGTTCCTGGGATTTAATACAGGTGTACTTGTAATGTTCCTTTGCACTGTTATGGTGATAAGGCCTTGGCCTGTTTGTTAGTTATTTGTGGAACAATTATTTCCCAGCCCTCCGCAGTAATGACTTCTGTGCCATGGGATCTTTCACAACATGCAGCTATGAACGCCTTGGTGCTTGTTATCTCAGTTAAATGAGGCACGAGGTTTGCTTTAATTGCTGTAGTTCATGTCATGGAGGTTGGATGTGAGCCCATAAGTGAAGGGCTTTGATACTAGAAAGGAACATTGGGGTTGCACAGTTCATGGTGTTATTACTAAAGACCTGTGCTCCCAAATCCACTCCAAGTCTTATGTATAAACAAGGGGGTGGAGGGAGCTGGGGAGACCTGAAAACTAATGAGGTGCACAGTTGTTCCTGTGAAGGTGCTAATCATACCAAATCTGTTCTTAAGAGTATTGGCGTAACTACAGTAATAGGCTCTTGGCAAGGATTTGGCTCGCTCTCTGACAAATAGCTGTGATACTGCTCTTAGCTGCTGCTTTATTAGACAGTGGGCACTAATGTCCCAGGGTTGTGTGTTACTTCCCTTCAACACAGTGTTACTTGGGGGGGGAGGAGCTGCATTCATTCCATTGCAAAGGCAGAGCAAAGTCTGTGAGCATCCAGCAACATTTGTGATGCTAAAGCCTGACTCTGCATGTCTCTTGAAGGGTAAGATGCAGATGGTAGTATGTATCATCACCGGGACCAGAGATGACTTGTATGGAGCCATTAAAAAGCTGTGCTGTGTGCAGTCTCCAGTACCCTCTCAGGTGAGTCAGGTCACTGCGGTATTATAACTTCTTAGGGTGGGGGTTAGACATGATGGAGACAGGGATTCCATACACACAGCTCTTGCCTGGCAAGAGACCACAAAATCCTGTCTATTTCATCCTCATCTACATTTGAAGCTTCCCGTCACATTTCTCTCTGGAGCAAGTGCACCTCTAGAAGCAGTGGAGCAGGCAGGCTCATCTGGCTATATAAACAAAACCCTACAGTAACATAAAATCATGACCATTTAACCTAACCCTTTAAGTATATAGGAAATAGCCATGTAATTTACTGCATACCTCTAAATTTAAGTCCAGTATAGCAAAGTTGGCATGCTTAGAAAAAGGCCTCGTGTGGCTGGAACTTCATCTTGGTCATCATGTTGTCTATAGCAGAATAACAATAGGTTGTATTTAATCTTGTAATTAGGCACATTCACTGTGGTGTGGACTCTTGCCTTGCTTGTGACTATAGCGTCTAGTCTTTTATAGAACTGTTGCATGGTTATCTCTGTAAGTATCTG
The DNA here is from genome assembly GCF_009764565.3 of Dermochelys coriacea. Lineage (NCBI taxonomy): Eukaryota > Metazoa > Chordata > Testudines > Dermochelyidae > Dermochelys > Dermochelys coriacea. Next base: position 5,982,475 of record NC_050093.1, read on the forward strand.
TGGCTAGCTGGGGCTTCATGTGCTTCACACCTCTCCCAAAGGAAAGCAAGGATAGAACTGAAATCCCCCTGTTCCAAAACCTCAGACCCCTGCCAATTGAGCAAAAGGAGGTTCTCTAGCTGTTGTGAATGTAAGACCTATGGCAACTGTTGAGGAGCTTCGATCCATTCAGAAGAGGAAGATAGTGCAGATACAACAGCCAGCACCTGCAGTATGACAGGTTTCAGAGTAGCAGCCGTGTTAGTCTGTATTCGCAAAAAGAAAAGGGGTACTTGTGGCACCTTAGAGACGAACAAATTTACTAGAGCATAAGCTTTCGTGAGCTACAGCTCACTTCATCGGATGCTTTTGGTGGAAAAAACAGAGGGGAGATTGATATATATATATATATACACACACAGAGAACATGAAACAATGGGTTTATCATACACATTGTAAGGAGAGTGATCACTTAAGATAAGCCATCACCAGCAGCAGGGGGGGGGGGGAGGAGGAAAACCTTTCATGGTGACAAGCAAGGTAGGCTATTTCCAGCAGTTAACAAGAATATCTGAGGAACAGTGGGGGGGGGGGAGAAATACCATGGGGAAATAGTTTTACTTTGTGTAATGACTCATCCATTCCCAGTCTCTATTCAAGCCTAAGTTAATTGTATCCAGTTTGCAAATTAATTCCAATTCAGCAGTCTCTCGTTCGGAGTCTGTTTTTGAAGCTTTTTTGTTGAAGTATAGCCACTCTTAGGTCTGTGATCGAGTGACCAGAGAGATTGAAGTGTTCTCCAACTGGTTTTTGAATGTTATAATTCTTGACGTCTGATCTAACTATACTCTTAGCCCGGCAGAAGAATCTGTCCTATCTCGGGGCCTCTCCTTTTGCCCCTCCACCCCCACGAACATGATACAGTTCTGTGGTGACCTAGAATCCAATTTTCGACGTCTCCGACTCAAGGAATATTTCCAACACACCTCTGACCAACATATTAACCCACAGAGACCTTCCTACCAACACTACAAAAAGAAGGATTCTGGGTGGACTCCTCCTGAAGGTCGAAACAGCAGCCTGGAATTCTACATAGAGTGCTTCCGCCGACATGCACGAGCTGAAATTGTGGAAAAGCAGCATCGCTTGCCCCATAACCTCAGCCATGCAGAACACAATGCCATCCACAGCCTCAGAAACAACTCTGATATCATAATCAAAAAGGCTGACAAAGGAGGTGCTGTCGTCATCATGAATAGGTCGGAGTATGAACAAGAGGCTACTAGGCAGCTCTCCAACACCACTTTCTACAAGCCATTACCCTCTGATCCCACTGAGAGTTACCAAAAGAAACTACAGCATTTGCTCAAGAAACTCCCTGAAAAAGCACAAGAACAAATCTGCATAGACGCACTCCTAGAACCCCGACCTGGGGTATTCTATCTGCTACCCAAGATCCATAAACCTGGAAATCCTGGATGCCCCATCATCTCAGGCATTGGCACCCTGACAGCAGGATTGTCTGGCTATGTAGACTCCCTCCTCAGGCCCTACGCTACCAGCACTCCCAGCTATCTTCGAGACACCACTGACTTCCTGAGGAAACTACAGTCCATCAGTGATCTTCCTAAAAACACCATCCTGGCCACTATGGATGTAGAAGCCCTCTACACCGACATTCCACACAAAGATGGGCTACAAGCGGTCAGGAACAGTATCCCCGATAATGTCACGGCTAACCTGGTGGCTGAACTTTGTGACTTTGTCCTCACCCATAACTATTTCACATTTGGGGACAATGTATACCTTCAAGTCAGCGGCACTGCGATGGGTACCCGCATGGCCCCACAGTATGCCAACATTTTTATGGCTGACTTAGAAAAACGCTTCCTCGGTTCTCGTCCCCTAATGCCCCTCCTCTACTTGCGCTACATTGATGACATCTTCATCATCTGAACCCATGGAAAAGAAGCCCTTGAGGAATTCCACCAGGATTTCAACAATTTCCATCCCACCATCAACCTCAGCCTGGACCAGTCCACACAAGAGATCCGCTTCCTGGACACTACGGTGCTAATACGCAATGGTTACATAAACACCACCCTATATCGGAAACTTACTGACCACTATTCCTACCTACATGCCTCCATCTTTCATCCAGATCACACCACACGATCCATTGTCTACAGCCAAGCTCTACGATATAACCGCATTTGCTCCAACCCCTCAGACAGAGACAAACACCTACAAGATCTCTATCATGCATTCCTGCTACTACAATATCCACTTGCTGAAGTGAAGAAACAGATTGACAGAGCCAGAAGAGTACCCAGAAGTCACCTACTACAGGACAGGCCCAACAAAGAAAATAACAGAACGCCACTAGCCATCACTTTCAGCCCCCAACTAAAACCTCTCCAACGCATCATCAAGCATCTACGACCTATCCTGAAGGACGACCCATCACTCTCACAGATCTTGGGAGACAGGCCAGTCCTTGCTTACAGACAGCCCCCCAACCTGAAGCAAATACTCACCAGCAACCACACACACCACACAACAGAACCACTAACCCAGGAACCTATCCTTGCAACAAAGCCCGTTGCCAACTCTGTCCACATATCTATTCAGGGGATACCATCATAGGGCCTAATCACATCAGCCACACTATCAGAGGCTCGTTCACCTGCGCATCTACCAATGTGATATATGCCATCATGTGCCAGCAATGCCCTTCTGCCATGTACATTGGCCAAACTGGACAGTCTCTACGTAAAAGAACGAATGGACACAAATCAGACGTCAAGAATTATAACATTCAAAAACCAGTCGGAGAACACTTCAATCTCTCTGGTCACTCGATCACAGACCTCAGAGTGGCTATCCTTCAACAAAAAAGCTTCAAAAACAGACTCCAAGGAGAGACTGCTGAATTGGAATTAATTTGCAAACTGGATACAATTAACTTAGGCTTGAATAGAGACTGGGAATGGATGAGTCATTACACAAAGTAAAACTATTTCCCCATGGTATTTCTCCCCCCCACCCCACTCCCCACTGTTCCTCAGATATTCTTGTTAACTGCTGGAAATAGCCTACCTTGCTTGTCACTATGAAAGGTTTTCCTCCTTCCCCCCCTCCCCCTGCTGCTGGTGATGACTCATCTTAAGTGATCACTCTACTTACAGTGTGTATGATAAACCCATTGTTTCATGTTCTCTGTGTGTGTATATCAATCTCCCCTCTGTTTTTTCCACCAAAAGCATCCGATGAAGTGAGCTGTAGCTCATGAAAGCTTATGCTCTAATAAATTTGTTAGTCTCTAAGGTGCCACAAGTACTCCTTTTTCTTTTTGCACCTACAGTATGTGTTTAATAAAAAATAAAAAAAGTGAAAGTTGCTAGAAAGTCGCTTTAGTTTGCTGGAGGATGTAATGCAAACGTCATTCCGTTTGGGGAAACATCTTTTCTTTTCCGATGGGTGGAGAGGGACACAAATGCTCGTCTAGGGTGTAAGCATCCTTAAAAATACTTGTCAGCTTTGGATGAAGTGGGGGTAAAGGGCTGGATGGGTATCAGTTTTTGTGTTTTGCTGCGTATGAGACTTTTGTTAAGTGAAGGCTAAATTCTGCCCTCAGATGCACATTCAAAACTTTTGACTTAATGAGAATTACACTTGCAGATCCAGGGACCAGAACTTGGTTATACAGGCTTTAACAAATGCAAAGTCTTTCTTTTACTACTTTGTTAAAAGAGTTGGGGAAAAAAAGCAAAGAAATAGAATACTAATGGAAAAACTTAACAGCCGTTAAAGTTGTATAGTTGGACGCCTTGTAATATGCAAGTATAATCTGTTAAATTTATGATAGACTTTTATAGTAGGAATACAGTCTGGGGCGGAAAAAAGTAGACCCTGCCTTTGCAGTCTTAAAAACTTAGCTGGAGTTAACTGATTTTTAATATTTCCCATTGCTGCAGATCATCAATGCTCGAACCATCATGACTCAGCCAAACAAATTAAGGAGCGTAGCACAGAAAATTCTGCTGCAGATTAATTGCAAGCTAGGTGGGGAACTCTGGGGAGTGAACATCCCATTGGTAAGCCATGCAAAAGTTATTTCCATCGAGGGAGGCTTCAGCACCCTGAATGACCTACCTGTAGGTGCAGGATTCTCATCTGTGACTTCTCTGTGGCCTTTTATTCCTTTCCCCCACACGTGTGCATGGCACGTGCATGCACAAATATTAATTCATCCTAGATCAGATAGAGGAAGAATAGTTCATAGTGTGAAAGGGGTATTCAGCCTCTCGGAAATGTATCCCCCTTCTTCCCTCTTTCACAGGGGAATGTACTTAACCTGTCTCTTACAGGCCATCAGCATGCTAGTCTGGGGCTCAGGAGGCTTCGGTTTGATTCCTAGCTGTACCACAGACCTCTTGCGTGGGCACTTATTCTCTCTGTGTGCCTCCATTACCCGTCTGTAAAATGGGGATAATAGCTCTTCCCTACATCATGGGGAGGAGGGTGTTGTATACCACAGTACCGATGAAGGATAGATAAAATGAACTATCTGGTTAGCTCTCTGGTGGTAACTAGTACTTTTGATTTAATTCCAGGGATTTTATGACCACTGCAGGACTTGAGCCTGAGTCCTGCTGGTACCAGTCCCTCCTGGTATTTAATTCAGCTCTGCTTTTTTGCTCTTTAGAAAGTAAAATAGAAAAAGAAAATAGTTTCCAGTGAAATAGTGAGTTATGCCTGTGACTCTGTTTTCCACTGCACTGGACTTCCTTTCTCCTTTCCAGAAACAGCTGATGGTGATTGGCATGGATGTGTACCACGATCCCAGCAGGGGAATGCGCTCTGTGGTTGGCTTCATTGCAAGCACCAATCAGTAAGTTGTTTCTAAACTAGAATAGGTTCTACCCCTTTACATGCCTGTAAAACTTAGACTTCTAAGCAGCCCAGTGTTTGGCTGATGTGTGTGCCTCACACTGCAGCCAGTGTTTGCAGAGAATCTGACACATGCCATGGACTGTAGAGGGAGACAGATGGATCTGTTCTTTAATGGAGCGTTCCAGATTACTCTGTCACAGTGAAGATCCTGCATAGTTCTCAAGTAGGGCAGTTGCTGTTTTGATCAATTTTCAACTTGTGTATTCCCCTCTGCTTTCTGAAGTGTTGGTCAACTAAGCACACAATAAGACCTCGCCAATAGCAAAATGGGAAGTTTGTCTTACTCTTCCATGCTTTTGACAGTCTCTTGCTGGAGGAAAAAGTGGTGTCTGTGATTAAACTGCACATTGTCATACACAGATGAAAAGCCTTCAGATCTTGAGTGTTTTCCTACACTTGCACTGCTAGGGAGTTGCATTTGTGGTGGAAAAGTTGTATCACTTGCCTGGAAGCGAAACTTTTCTTTATCAATAAAGTCACTTTATGGCACTGCCTTGCCCTTACTAAAAAGGAGAGATATTGACTTAACCTTGGTTGTCCTTTTCAACAGGGTTTAATAACTTGTTTTGCAGTCACCAATTCCCAATGCCAAGGACCAGCTGGCATTATCTCTGATCATGTGGTGCCCCCATTGCCATATGCCTGAATCCTTTTAGAAACAGTCTGAGAAAAGATGTATGCAAAGCCGGAGCTGAATTTGTTTTGATTTGTATAACTGTTTTGGGCTTTGACTCACAAGAGTTCTGTAGGTAATATTTACCTCTCTCCTTCTGCCATGAGTGCTGTCACAAAGTGGTATTCTAGGGTTGTGTTCCAGATGCCTCATCAGGAAATTGCAGACAGTTTGAAGCTTTGCCTGGTCGGGGCCTTACAGAAGTTTTATGAGGTGAGGAAACGTAGTGGGTGACTCTTCGCTGACCACTGCAAGAAATGGATAAAACTGCAAAGAGAAAAGTGTGCCTAGCCTGAAACATGCATCACCTCTTCTATACTCAGGAGTGCAGGCACCATCTCTATTCAGTATCCTAGGGTGAAGAGTTGTGGGTGCCATTTATTGATTTTAAAAAGAGATGGGGTAGTTCTATGGATATCAAGAATATCCAGAGCTGTTATATTTAATGACACACACAAATTTTGAAAGGAATATGAAACTTTGTGCTTCAGCGCTTAAGCCAATCTCTAACTGTTAGAGACCAGTGTAAGGGGCAGATTGTCCCATATCTGAACGTTCATCTTGCACCATTTTCTGAAACATCTGGTGCTGGCCACCGTCAGAAATGGAATACTGGATTAGATGGATTTAGGTCTGACTCAGTCTGGTACTTCCTATGTACTGGATTGCTGTCCAAAGAGAGCACCAAAAATAAGATCTTACCCAGTAAGACCTACCTTGCTTGTCACCATGAAAGGTTTTCCCCCCTCCCCCCCCCCCCCCCCCCCCCGCTGCTGGTGATGGCTCATCTTAAGTGATCACTCTCCTTACAGTGTGTATGATAAAACCCATTGTTTCATGTTCTCTGTGTGTGTATATAAATCTCCCCACTGTATTTTCCACCAAATGCATCCGATGAAGTGAGCTGTAGCTCACGAAAGCTTATGCTCAAATAAATGCCTTAGTCTCTAAGGCGCCACAAGTCTTCCTGTTCTTCTTACCCAGTAAGTGGCATCCACCCATCCACTGTGCTTCAGTGCACAAATAGTTAGGTTTGTCGCTCCATGTGTTCATGAGGGTTAACATTCCCAACACAACCTGGAGTTCATTTTGACTGGAAAAACTACTATAGTGTCAGTCAAAGGCATTAAATTGGGCTTTCTAAATGAAAACTAGAACAAATAAAAGTTAAGCAAGTGAGTAAAAGACTTTGCAGACCTCACTTTGAATTTAAAAGGTGAAACGGCCCCTTGTTTGGCACAGCCGGCATAATCTCCCTTCCTTATCTCTGGGACTTGCTTAACTACCTCGATGTGGCCTAGTGCACAACTGTGGCGATGGCTGAATGATTCTTCTCGCTCTCAACACCGCTGCCTGTCTTAAGCGGTTAGATTCTCCTGTCTCTGAATAACCTCAGCCCTTCTATCTCACCATAAATCCCCTCGGTGCAAAAAAGGGAATGGCACGTTCTGTATGAAAGTGTAAGGACCGTGATGTGGTGGCTTGATTATTTCACCACTTCAGCAGGTTGTGTATATGCTTTAATCTACAGTGGGTGTCCGCAAGTAAAGCCATGCTCCCAGTCACACGGTTAGGTCTGCTTTAGGGTTTTGAGTTGCAAAGGCACTTATTTAAAAGGCAGTCAGTCCTATTTACAAAAATGTAAATTAGATAGGGTAGATTTTTATCTCGAGTTTTTCTTCTCGAAGGCGCTGGATTAACAGCTCTGGAAACTGAAGTCTAGTCGCCGGACAGGTCCTTCATGGGCAGTGGTCGGGCAAGCTTTTCCCAATACTGTCCTATGAATATGCCTTAATAGTGCTCTGGAATGAATCCCTTTCTAGTGGGAGAAGGGGGATTCAATTTCCATGGCCCGTTCAGTCCTTAGCCTTTTTGATGAGGCTGTCCAGAAAGGTGCTGATTGTGGTGGTGGCTTTTTGAATGTGGATACTTGTCAACTTGGGACTGGAATGAGACCCAGCAAACTCATTTCACATGGGAGTCGATGAACCAGCATCTTCCAGGGCAGCAGTTAAGTTGGCATCATTTGTATCCAAAAGCAGACTGTCTGTCTGCATTTAAACCCAAAGTAAAAAGATCAGTGGTCAAAGCCAGAAGTGTCAATGTATTTGTGTAGTCTTTGTGGCCCATTCTGTTTCACAGAATGCAAGCTTTCACTTCAAGGAAAGAATGAGTTTCTAGCCCATATGGTTAGGATTATAACCTTCCAGATAGAAACTGATGCAGCACTGTCTCAGCCTGAGAAATACTTCTTCAAAATTAGGTGTTAACTCTTAATGCTCATGATAACACATAGAGTCAGATTTTTTCAAGCAATTTAGGTTCCAAGTTACTGACCTCTTTCCCACCAAGTGATGCTGCATACAGCAGTGACTTTAACTAAAAGGTCCGTGTCCTACGCTCAACTTTGCAAACTGCCTTCTGATGTCAGTGGGTACTCTGTTACGGATCAAGAATGGTACTTGAGCTTATATTTGTGGACTCTCAGACCATAATCTCCAAATATAATTTGGCCTCTTTCACAGCATGAAGGTTCACTAAGACATCAAATTCACCCATGTTACCCTAGACCATTCTTAGAATCATAGGGTTAGAAGGGACCACTAGGATCATCTAGACTAACCCCCAGCCAAGATGCAAGATTTGTTGTTTCTAAACCATCCAAGATAATGGCTATCCAGTCTCCTTTGGAAAACCTCCAGTGAAGGAGCTTCCATTCTTTGTCTTGTTTCTTATTCAGGTGAACCACTGTCTCCCTGAGAAGATAGCAGTTTATAGAGATGGGGTGTCAGACAGCCAGCTGAACACAGTGGTCAGCTATGAGATCCCACAACTCCAGCAATGCTTTGAAGCCTTTGAGAACTACCAGCCTAAGATGGTGTTCTTTGTGGTTCAGAAGAAAATCAGCACCAATCTCTACTCTGCTTCCAGTGAGCACTTTGTAACCCCCGCTCCAGGGACTGTAATTGACCATACTGTCACCAGCAGAGATTGGTAAGTGGCAGGCAACCCACAAAAGTCTGTTCTCTGCCAGCATCCATATATTTCTCCCCATCCCCATCACCGTTCTGTAACTGCCAATAAAAGCGGAGAGTCAAGTTGCATTGCATTACTAGCTTGTGGAAACCTAGTGCACATTTCAGTTCCAGAGCAAAGGGTTGAATATGGCTCAGCAGTGGCTTATAGCAGGATGCTGCCAGTCATAGCCAGAGGGGATCTAACGCATTTGGTACCTAGACTTTCCAGGCCCCAGAAGCTCAATTCAGTCCTTCATTTACCTGCCTCAGTAGAATGATAGGTTTCAGAGTAGCAGCCGTGTTAGTCTGTATTTGCAAAAAGAAAAGGAGTACTTGAGGCACCTTAGAGAGACTAACAAATGTATTAGAGCACAAGCTTTCGTGAGCTACAGCTCACTTCATCGGATGCATTTGGTGGAAAAAACAGAAGCTCTGTTTTTTCCACCAAATGCATCCGATGAAGTGAGCTGTAGCTCACGAAAGCTTGTGCTCTAATACATTTGTTAGTCTCTCTAAGGTGCCTCAAGTACTCCTTTTCTTTCTGCCTCAGTAGGTTACCTTATGTAACAATGCCATTTACTCTGGAGCACTTTCTCATTAGACCTCGCAAAGAGGGTCCCATCTGTTCTCTATGTATGTTAAACATACCCCTGAATAATAGCTCTTTATAAGCTCAAGTTTTTCTCTCGCCAGCAGAAGTTTCTCCGATAAGAGATTACCCCACCCACCTTTTCTCTCTCATATCCTGAGACCAATGCAGTTACAACGCTGCATAAAACATACCCCTAGCATTTTATAAGAAGGGGTTTTGCTCGGCCCTTGCTCAAAATTTCCCATCCACTTCCCCACGGTACTGGTTGCTCTCCATCACAGAACGTTTGGCATGAATATAGACTGAAGTGCTTTGGGAATGAAAGGCCCTCTTACATATGTAACTCTTAGGCATTGCTGTTGTATAATTGGTGTGTAGATGCTAGTGTACCCCTGGGGAGGGTACACTGAAGGAGTAGGCAGTGAGGTCATGCTGTGATTTCAACTTAGAATGAAACCTTGATAAAGCAAACTCAACTTCAGGTGTAAAACCCCTTTAGCAGACCTAACTAAGGAACTGCCACAGGCTTTTTTCTTATTTACAGGTGGACAACTTGACTCTTTAAAGTGTTTCTCTTTATCCTTCTCAGGGTGGATTTTTACTTGTTGTCTCATCATGTCCGGCAGGGTTGCGGCATCCCAACGCACTATATCTGTGTGCTTAACACGGCCAACCTCAGTCCTGATCACATGCAAAGGTGAGAGCACTGAGCAGAGGGGTCTTCCTCAAACATCCGCTCCCTACAAAGCTGCATGGTCGAGTAGCTGGAGGTGGCACTGATGACACGTAACTCGGGTCTTGAACGTTTTGTGATGTCATCGTCCAAATCCTGCCCTAAAGAGAAGTGGAAGTTGCTCCCGTGTGCCTTCTGATGTGATTGCAGAGGTGCGTTTAGCAGCTGCTCCACACCTGCCCCAGCCCCCTGAAATGCTGGCTATCTACTGCTGCGAGAGTCAGCGTATTGGACTTACTGGTGCAGTGGTCTGATCCAGCATGGCACATCTTCATTTTGGAAATAGCCTCTGAGTTTATTTGCAAAGTTTGTTCTACAAGGTGAGGCAGGATCGCTTGCGAGTTGGGCATCTTCGCATATTATTTCCCATTTTTCTTTTTCCAGGAAATACTAGCTCGAGAGATTTCTGAGTTTATTGAAGGGGTGCAGCGGGAAATCATGGCCAAAAGTCCAGCAATGATGATGTCAAACTCTGATTGATTGGTTTGGCCATTTCTTGTAATCTGTTGTTCTCCAACAGGACTTAGTGTTGAGAAATACTCTTGTAATACACAGCTGCAAAGCTGGAACTTTCCCCAAGGCCTGTTGTTGCAAAACAATCTCCATTTGGAAGTTAGCTAGAGATCAACATGTACCTTTACAAAGAATGAGATGAAATGACTTCCTGTCATGCCTTAGTTCATTGGCTCAAATGCTAAAGACTCAAAAATGAATGGTACAGAGAAGGCAGATTGGACGTTCCTGTTTACTCTTTGTCATTATCCGAGAACAGGGAATCAATGAAATTTGAAAAAAGCAATAAATGGAAATCAGATAAAAAGAAACTCTACTTTATACAATGTATAATTAATTAGCAATTAGCCTGTGGAACTGACTGCCAATGACAATATATAATTGAGCAGGATTCAAAAAACGGTTAGAAATCTATGGATAATGAGCATATACACAGTTTGCATTAAGTAGGTCATTGCTTTCTTTTTAAAAGAGGATCAGGAACATACTTCCCCTGTGAGTAGATTATTCCATAATTGTGCACTAAGGATTTTTGTACCTTCCTCTGAAGTAGCTGGTGCTGGCTGTCACACTTGCTGAGGTAACTGCACCTCTGATCCCCTTCATGGCCTCTTCAAGGGTCTCAGGCTTGTAGCCATCACCTCTCTTGGGGCACGGTCCTTTGTCTCCCCTCCTCTAGACTGAGGATTTAAGTTGCAGTTCATTGTGATACTGTTGTCAAGTCTGACTTAAGTTCAGTACCTGCCGTTCTTTTTTTCTTGGGTAATGGCAGGGTTAACCAGTGACCCATCCAGCCTTCATAAAGCAAAGTAGTATTTGTTCAGAACAGAAGCATTACAGAGAAAACGTATCTTAACGTGTAAGTTTCAGCTTACCAGCCAGTCACCCATCTTCTATATGGAGACCCTGTTAAGAACAGAGTCCCGAGTGTCTGTCCCTGTTGGTCACAATGTTGTTGTGACGCTTTCTGGGGAGCCCAGGACTGTGAGGCACCTTGCTACCACCTGCCCTTAGCATGAGGAAGCCTTGTCTGTGCCTTGTGGCGGTCGGCTCCACGGGCTAAACAAGCCCTCCCCTTTCAGCCTACGCAGGCTCCACTGTCCCTCTGCAGGCTAGCTCTGGGCCCATTTCAGCCGTCAAGCCCTCCGAGCTTCTCCATTGAGCGTCCAACCTCTGCTCCATGGACACTCAAGGTATTCACCAATCCACTGCTTCCAAAGTAACAGTGTGCCCCACTTTCACCTCTGCTCACCACTCCACTTAACATGCAGCACTTAGATATGTTTATAGTGAAATCAAGTATAAGTTTATTTAACAACGCATAGAGTCAAGTAGTAGCAACTAGAAGTATTGGAAACAAATGGTTACATAGAAAATCATAGCATGCATTCTAGAGCCTAGACGTAATTAACACTATATTTTATTAGACGTAAGAGTATTGCTCACCCAAAATCCCTGTAGGCAGGCCGTGACCTTTTTGTTGTGAGACGTGCACGCTGTCGGTGTGCCTCCGAAGTGAAGGATTAAGTGTCTCTTTTGCACTCCAGGATATACCAGACCAATCGTTTGTCATAATTCATGAACAGGACACGCACATCCCTGCTGTGTGTTTCTGTAGATTTCATAATCTCTCAATTCACCCCTGGCTAAGTATGCACATAGGCACACAGCGTAAGGCATACAGTACACAAATGGCCAGGCAGGGAGGTAGGTGTCATTTATGTCCTTCCTGAAAGGAACATCTCCAATATGTCACCTCTTGGTGACGTGCCTGAACTCTAAGAGCATAATTTTCAGTATAGATGCATAACTCCTTAAATCTTATCTGTATGTACATTTTTCATGGCTTTCAGCAGAGGCTTCACGCCCCCTTTGGTGAACTAGTACGCAGATGTCTGACCCAGGGGACCCCTGTACAACCCTATGCATTCCCTGTGCTCTCTATCAGTTGGCATCAGGGGGTCCCTGGGTTATAGCTGTGTCAGTTCTTGGATCAAATGAGAGTAACCTCTCGCTTATGTGAGGGTGGTCACTTTATACAGTTGAGTTCTTTGTTTGGTAGCCTCCTTTTAACCATCTCAAACTGGTATATGCAACTTCCCACAAGGTGGGAGGACTTCTCCTGTCTTGTATACCTGCCTAGAGATTTGCATAGATGTATCACCTCCCGGTTATTTTAATTCCTGCAGGAAGCTCCTTGTAACTCCCCATGGAGCCAGAAGACAATCTCTAGGTCCTAAATATACATACACTGTTGTTAAAGCTGATATAATACCCTTTGGAGATTCCTAGCATTGCATGGGCTGCTGTCAGAGCTAGGTTAACAGGTTTGCCCCAGGATGGCAATTCAGTGAGAGACAGTTTTAGCCCTTAAAGAGCATCTATCCGGTGGCCTTGAAAGGACAGCCCTCCACAAACACATGGTGTTCACTGTGGGTTAGACATACAGTGTCCCAAGTAGGGAGGTATGAATTCTAATGGAATTTTCTTTCCTCCTGTTGTTTCTAGGTTGACTTTCAAGCTTTGCCACGTGTACTGGAACTGGCCAGGCACTATCCGAGTTCCAGCCCCCTGCAAATACGCTCACAAGCTGGCCTTTCTCGCAGGACAGTTTCTGCACCATGAGCCAGCTATTCAGCTCTGTGAGAGACTCTTTTTCCTGTAACCTGGAAAGCTGGGAGGTGAGGGGGAGAATCTAGCTCCTCAAACAGCAGATGGAGAAGGGAGCCTCTTGGATGGGGCTTTCATTGCTCTGTGGTCACCCCCTGAAAGGACACTGCACACCAGTGCCTCTGACAGCCGTATAAAAGGAGACTCTCTTCTAAGTTTGTTTTTATAAATATATATATTCTGCATTTCTTTTTACTTGGTTACTTAAAAGACACTTGAACGTTAGACCCAGAAACACGACCTCCTTTAAAATGGATGCAATAATCTGGTGGGGAATTTTGCTTCTTGACTTCTGTTGCTGTCCTGCGTATGAAAACAAAAGCAGTATGCTGGCTTTACAGCAGTATTTTAATCCCACCTCCCCACTGCTGGGCTAATGGCACTGAGGCTGGCTCAGCAGCACAGAAGTAAATAGTATTAATTTCATACACCAAGGGAGAGGTGTGATCAGGTCATTGCTGGTCATAGCAAAGGAACAGAATCAGCAGAGGTAGGGCTATCTTTACTGGAATGTTGACCTAAGGTTAAAGATAATTAGCAGTGGCCATTTATGAATGGTTGCCTGGTAACAGCCATTTGCAAAGGGATGAGAAGATGCAACAGGAATGGATAAATCTTGTTTCAAAGGATAGTGTTCAGTTTGCAAACAATTAAATCTGTTCCTGGTCAGCTGGTTGTCCCATGAAATGGGACTGCAGGGTTCCATTGTGAGGGAGAGTTTGAGCTTGCTTGCTTGCTTGAGCATATGCAGGTAACATGCTAAGGGCTAGTCTACGCTACCGCGCTACATGGGCTGCGCCGATGCAGCTGTGCTGCTGTAGCATGTCAGGTGAAGACGCACTATGCGGACGGAAGAGCGCTCTCCCATCAGCATAATTACTCCACCTCAACGAGAGCAGAAGCTATGTCGGTGGGAAAGCGTCTCCCGCTGACTCTGCGCTGGTGCAGACAGCGTTTAAGTCCACGTACTGTGTGTTGCTCAGCGGGGTGGCTTTTTCACACCCTGGAGCAATGTAAGTTACATCGACTTAAGCAGTACTGTAGACAAGCCCTAAGAAGACAGTCAGGTATTTTTTGAGCCTGGTGGCTGGATACATTGTTTAGAAGGAACATGGCACCACCTTTTTTTTTAATTTTATTTTTTTTCTACTTTTTAAGAGATGTCTCAGCTTGGACTGTAAATGCAACCTTCAGGAGCTTATATCTCAGACTAACAACAGCAGGCCTTGGGTGGCAGAGAAAGCTAGACCTTCCCAACGAGTTCCTGTTTACGTCTGGGATGATTTTGTTGCATTTCAGCGCTAGAGAAATAGTTCTGTAGTGCAGGCTAAGGCCAAGCATAATGTAGAAATTATTTATGCATCAATGTGGTAGAAGGCAGCTTTCCCGTGAGCCCCTGTTTCTGCACTTCTACCCTAGAGCAGGTTGCAGTAGGAGAGCTGCATTAAGCCAGAGCCCAGAGAGAACACAAAATAAGACAGCCTCAGACTTAGCAGGGGGAGGGTTATCTGCAGATCTTCTGGAGTCCCCTCCTTCCTCACTCCCACATGGGCTAATAGGATGTCCTGAGGCACAAGAAGTGGTGTGCATGGGATAGTTGCGCAACACCTAGCACTTCCAGTGACTGCTAGGATTATCTCCAGCTCCATTAAAGAGTGTGAGACTGAGCGATGATGTGTTGTAGGTGTACATTTTCACTCTGCCAACCTGGTGAACTGTCTTAATGATCTGCTCCTTGTGCAAACTGGAATTTCAGGAAATGCTTGTTGCTGCTCCAGTCCTGGGGGGATTGCCTTGCTGCTCCAGCACTTCGATTGAATAGCAGGGCCAGAAGTGCTGCTGCAATGGCTTGAGAGATGTCTGGAGATTAGGCTGAGACCACCATACTAGTTCCACTTGTGACTTAAGCCATTTTAGTTCCTTAGCTTTCAGAAATGGAAAGCCACAGTACATTAGCCCACTATACCAGCTACCTTCCATCAGGTGCTGCCTTTTGCTCCTATAGCTCCCTGAATAATCAGTTTTCTGTGTATATTATCCCATCTTAGTCTGTGCTTTGGATTAGAGAGCATGAACGTAACTAAATAAAAACTGCATTTGTTGTATGTTCATTCCTTTTTTCACTGCCTCTCTGTAAAGGTTTACACCTATTCTGTGTAGTTTCTAGTTTACCACAACAGATTACAATAGACCAGAAAACTCCTGAATTATATGAAACCATATTGGTTGGCTTACGCCCAGGATTTACACAGCAGTCTGGGAAAAAGTTCCTTTAAAGTTGTCAGTTGATCAGTTCAGAAAACCAGAAGCCCAAACACAGATGACTAATGTCTCCAAAGGAAATGTTGGTTTACAGAAGAACTAGGTTTTGTGTGGTTTAAAAGGTGCTGAGGTTGTGAAACTGGTTCATTGTGGTCCATGAAGTAAGACTTCCAAAATATACCTTTAATTAGATCATTGGGTTGGCCACAGTTCATGCCTCAGTAGTAATACATTTACGAGCTGTTGTATTAGTGACCAGGGAACTTTTGTGGCACTGTTATTGATCTTTCTGGTAAACCGCTTCAAACAGACAGTTCATGTTCCAAAAAAGGGCTGTTTCTGGAATGAACGCCCTGCTAATGCAAAAGTATTGAATACTTGCCCTTTTCATAATTTCCGAATGAAATCACTGGGTGTACTTGAAAAATCTGACTGTCTTCCAATAGCTTTTGAATGTAGCTTTCAGTGTGTTTTGCTGGTTGTAGGTTTGTTTTTTTTTGTGCTTTACAAATATTGGTGCTTGTATGAAACCAAAGACAACCCATTTGCTGATCCATGTCCAAAAAATCCCTTGCGACACCCTGGAATTTATTTGAAGCTTTTACATTTCTACTTCATTTTCCTTTTTTTAATCTAATGCTTTAAAGAGCAGAATCTTACATTTTATTTTGTTTTTGCAAATATGTGCTTAAAAGTTACTGGTTACTGTAAGAAAACTATATTTTTTAATTCTTCCTCTTAAGGCTGGGATAGCTGTTCAAAGTACCAAAGTTTTCCAGTTGCCATGTGAGCATGCAGCATCCTCAGGAAAGATGATATATTTGAGCTTTTCAACTATTCAGCATGTTTTTACTTGTATGTGAGGGGATGAGGCTAAAAAAACCTAGAATTTTAAAACTGTCTATGAATGTTGAGATGCTGATCTAGAACTGACTCTTGGCTTGAAGATTTCTCTGTGGATTGATTGGAATTCGTTTTGGAGTTGCATTTGCAAAGTATCTGCATCTGTCCAATGGAATGACTCCTCTCAAGATTGGGGGTAGATTAAAGAATCTTGTATCTGTTCCTGGTTTTGTAGCCTCTCTTCTCAGTTTTAATACCGAATGGTTGAAAAACTTTTGTATAAATGTGTAGTTCTGTTAAACACAGTAAAATTATAACGGAACTCTGTTAAACATCTTTTTTCTTTATTGTGTTGAAAGTGTTTTGCATTGGACTGTACCAATTCTAAGTGATGAGAACTCCAGTGAAATGCCAAAAATCTCCCATTAAAGAGATGGTTTGCTAGACTGGAGCAAGTGGGGGAAGCCCAGGATATTAAAGCAGGCTCTCACCAGGCATGTATTTAGAAACAGATAAATTCATCAGATTTAACAGGTATGTGAATGAAGAATGTAACCAGTGTGGTAACTATCAGAGGAGCTGACAGTCTTCCAAATTGGTAAAGGGGGATGGGCGGTGTTTGTAACTGCTCCCAAGCAGGGTTTCATTTGATTCATTCATTCACTCAGTTTATTTCTTGACCTAACAGAAGTGACTTTTTGCTTCCTCCAATCACTAATCTGGGTACAGGCATGTAAGTCCCTGGTGGCCTTAGCTGAGGGTGAGATTATATACCCCTCAAAGTCTGAGGCTAAAGAAAGGCTTTGGTTGATAAAAATTGACGTGAAAGACATGTAGGGTTATACAGTCGTTATCTGTCTTTTCCTCCTCCTTCCCCTCCATGCCACCCTTCAGCACAGAGTCTTCTCCTGTGCCTTGTGTAGCCACCTTGAAATAATGCTAGTGGCTGGCTTTCTACAGAGTTGGCTCTTGTCATTTTTGGGGGGGATTTTTTTAAAGAGGCAAGCTGGCTCGTCGGAATGTTTGCACACTGTCTGGCAGATGCATTTATAGGAAATAGATGACACTTTTATGCACAGGTTACCCGCTGCCCCACCCTTACTGTGCAGCCCGTGGGGTGTGGGGCCATGGTGTGTGTTTTCAGTCCCGCAGTAATGGAGAGGTAGCTCTGGGGATTGAAAAAACTACATTCGATCCGTTTTTCCTGCTTGACTTATCTCTGTTACTTGATCTTGTCAGGGTGTAAAACCCAAAGGGTCAAAACTGGCCCAGGTTTTGTGCATGAATGCACTGAGGGCCCATAAATGCTGCAGAAGGCATGAGTGCGATGTATGAGAAAAGGGACAGGACAGGGAGAAATCAGTAAGTTTTTGGTCTATGCCATTGTTCACCCTAAGTACATGCCCTTAGCAGTGTTTCTCCCATATGGATTTATTTGCCCTATAAGTAAATGTTCAAACTTGTGAAAAGTGCCCTGGAAACCAATATCCCCCATTTGGGGGATGGTCACTTGGGCATTGCCTATTTCCCCCACCCTGCCAAAGTCCCTGATCTCTGATGGGACAGAACCACCTCTGGAGGGGAAAGGCATTCAGTCTCTGTGTAGCCCGTTCCAATCCAGATTGCTAATGAGGAGGGCAATTTAGTGCCAACTGTCACAGCTTTTTTTTGTGATGTAGACCCCTCTCCATTACGAACTGGGCAGCCACTGAACTGTAGTTGGATGGTAACTACTACTAGTCAGTGCTGACGTGGATTAGAGTTGAACTGGTGGCCTAGAAAGGAGCTGTCCCTCTGAAGATAAACTGGTTTGAACAGGAATTTGACTAATGTAGAGTGATTGTAGACAATGTAGTGCATTGTTTTAATGCTCTTGAACCTGAATGGCCCATGATTTGCAATTTCCAGTTAAATTCTACTCGAGCAAGAAGTGTGGGGCTCTCACTTTCATACAGGAGGTTTTTCAGTTCCATTGAACGTTCTTTTCAAATCAGGCTTCCCCCCTCATCCCTGACTGTCTTGCACATTGGTAATCTTAGCTGGTTCTGCCGAGTGTTGAAATGAGTGGCGGCTTCGGACTGCCACTGAGACCCAGCGGTGCTGTGCTGGAAAAGGGGCAAAGTGCAGGGAATCTATACCACTATGGGGCTGTGGCGACAGAAACCCAAGCTAAGGACTCTTAATTCCCCTGCACCTCTAAGACATTGGTTGAACAAATCATTATTATAGTATCTGCAGGTGACTGGAAGTTGGAACAAAACAGAGCTTCCCTTTTGCATTCAGGGTACTGCCTGACACCTAAGGCCCGCAGGTGTGCTTTTTGTGTATCTAATGCCGTACCTGCTATTGTGCAATAGTGGCTCCTCTCCTTTGATGGGAGACAAGACATTCCCTGCATTGCTGCAATTCCTCTTACACCAGATGCTAAGATGTAGCCTGGGGGCATTATTTTATATTGTAGCACCAATGGTGTGCTAGGTCCTTTAGTCAGAGATTGAAGTCTGTGCTGAAGAGTTTACAATCTAGCTAGGTGATGTAGAAACTAAGCTGGGCGGGGTGTGTCGGTCAGTCAAAATCAAGGCAATAAGATGGTGATGCTAGACTCTGGTTCTGTTGGGGGGGGGGGGGGGCTGTTGGCCTTGGATATGTGAACATCAGCCAGAATCTTTGAAAAACACCAGTCCCAGATTTAAAGGGGCCGAAGTGAGGGATTCTTTGCCCCTTGACTTTTGAACTCTGGATGCTTCATTTCACTACCTTAAATCCCCAGAGTTAGGCATACTGAATAAACGACCTGACTTCCAAAGGTGCTGGGATCCTGCAGCTCCTATTGAAGTAATGGAAGCTGAGCGTGCTCAGCCCCTGGCAGAATTATTATTTATGTGCTTAACTATGGAGCTGGGTGCCTAACTTGAATTTTTGGGCCATCGTTTCTAATACACTAAAATAGGGGGCTGGGTTGATAAGGCGTTTGGCCTTTTTGTGGGTTATGTGGCGAAGGAGAGACTTGTATCTGGCGTTTGTGTGCCATCTGCAGACAACCTAATGTCTGCTGGGCAAGGATACCTGGGCTGCAGACAGGGCAACCTCGGTACCAGGATTGCAAACCTATCAGAGGCCTTGAAACCTTTGTTTAAATATTAAACCGTATCAAGGTGCCCTGTGGTGGGCACAGCCAATGCCAAGGTGCAGTTGGCTCAGGCTGCCATGCTGGGAGGCTAGTGCTGCAGGTGTCACACATGGTGCTTCCCAACACGGGAAGCTTGCAGCACCAGGTCTAAACACTGCTTCTAATGAAACTTGTCTCCAAAGGCAAGAGGGTCCTTGTCATGAGAGGCTGAGCGGAAAGATGGCAGCTCTCCTCAAAAGTAGGAGGCTGCAGGACAGCCTGGAATGGACTACCCTAAGCAAGAAGTCAGTGTTTTCTCTCTGCCCGCTTCCAATCTCCAGAACTTCTGAATACATCACATACTTCATTTTCTTCCTTTGGTTAATAATTTACCTTCTGTCGACTATATTCTCCTAATGTGCTAGCAATAGCAGGTTTTATACTGTTTTATTTGCCAGTCCCACGTCAGCCAATGTGGATTTTGGCCACCTTTACCAAAACCAGGTTAAGAACAAACTAGGATGGGGTTGGTATCCCTGCACTCTGTGTGAGCAAAAACGAGGAGTCCGGTGGCACCTTAAAGACCAACAGATTTATTTGGGCATAAGCTTTCGTGGGTAAAAAACCCACTTCAGATGCAAGAAGAATGCAATCTGCTTGCAAGAAGAATGCATCTGAAAAAGTGGGTTTTTTACCCACAAAAGCTTATGCCCAAATAAATCTGTTAGTCTAAGGTGCCACCGGACTTCTCGTTTTTGTGGATACACCCTAACAGGACTACCCCTCTGTTACTGGACACCATGCAAGGCTCTGTGTGAGCCATTGCCTTGGGCTCTCTCAATTCTTTGCAGATAACTACATCCAAATTGCAGTGAGCATTGTGTTTCAGTTCCAGGGAGTGGTTATATTTGTGCAGTGACTGATGAATCCACAGTTGTATTTTTGGGTAAGCTTTGGCACTCTCCAATTGCTTGGTTTTTAAGGCTGAGATTTGCTCAGATTAATAACTGTTCCCTGGTATGAAATACATTTGGGGAAAGGTGCATGGGAAGTAATCCAGCAAAGAGCCCCACGTCCGCTCTTCCATGAACATCAGATCTTTGGTGCAGGCACAAATCAGTTCTCTGGATGACAAGATGACCTCTTAGGGTACTTCCACTCAGCCAGCAGCAGCCCATGGCAGCATGCCTCCAAGCCTGGGTTGACAGATTTGAGGGGCTTGCACTACGGTGCTAAAACAGATATGTAAACAGCACTTTGAAATTGCACCTCAGGCTCTGAAGCCCACCCCACTCACTAGTCTTGGGAGCCCGGGCACCAGCCTGAACCACAATGTCTGCGCAACTGTTCTTAGCACAATAGCATAAGCCTGAGCAAGAAGTACTGTGGTCAGCAATCCGTGGGTGGGATCTGACCAAACACCTGCTCCGTGTTGTGCTCTGATCTGTGTATGTTACCACGGCTCTGCCATTGGGCTGACTAGCTCTGGATGCTGTAAAGTTCTCCCTTTTTCAACAAATGTAGCATTGATGTATTTTGGCAAGATTCCATTCCTGCTTGTTAGCTGGAGGTATTTGCTTACACCTACTGTTTTGATAGCTCTCACTGTGACCTTTGGCAGATATTGTGTTCCACTCTTTGTGTAACCTTTTGATTTTTTTTCCACTTAATAGTTTTAATAATGCTGGGCATGTTTCATAGAGTGCAAGGCCGAAACGCAGTCGTGTGATCATCTAGTTTGACCTCCTGTAGAACACAACCATAGAACTTCCTCAGAATAATTCCTAGAGCAGATCCTTTTTAAAAAAAAAAAAAAAATCCAATCTTGATTAAAATTTGTCAGTGATGGAGAATCTCTACAGTTCTTCATCTTCAGAGTACTCAGTCCACATCTGTTGAGCTCTGTGGTTGATATTAATATTCCCCTGCTTCATTTTCATAGAATCATAGGCTGGAAGGGACCTCAAGAGACCACCTAATCCTGCCCCCTGTACTGACACTGGACCAAGTAAACCCAGACTATCCCTGACAGTTGTTTGTCTAACTTGTTCTCAGAATCCTCCAATGATGGGGATTCCACAACCTCCCTTGGAAGTCTAGTATATCTGACTCTCAGGCTGATGTCAGAAGTAAGAGAAAATGGACATATATGCCTCGCTGCTAAATAAGGAGGCGCTCATTATTTCCCCCTGATTTTGACGTTTTTCATAAATTATAGGGGCAGCTTTTGCCTTTGATCAGAATCCAAAACAGTCTCTGCTGAGAGACATGAGATAACTTGGCCAAAGAAAACAGTGAGAAATAAAAGAATTTAACAAAACTGCACTGGAAAGAAAAAATATTTTAAAACTCTCTATTTTCGTCTACAGCATGAACTTACCTTCCTGTTTCCCTGCAATAACCTCTGCAAGAGAGTCTGGAAACAGTAAACCAGAATGCACAGGAATAACCGTGAGCAGACCTACCACTGCTTTCTTACAGAAGATGCATGCAGTGGTGGTGTAAGCACAGTGGTAGTGTGTGTTACTTCAGTGAGCTGCTCACACATGGTAGTGTGGATGCCAGCTAGAGCCACGCGAGTGCTGCTGGTCTTCCAGTACCTTCCCACCATTCTCCCTGTGGGCCCAGAAAGGGCAGACAAGTTCTCCAATTCACTAGGAGGAAAGAATTCATAGAACCGCATAGATTACTGCAGCGCTAAGGCTCATGGGATGTGCCCCCCAAGTGTCTTAGTGCCACATACGAGTGAGTGCAGCTCCACTGATGACAAAGCAGCCTGTGGGTTAATTTGCGCTGTGGCTGCTACCATGCAAGTTAGGCCAACTGGGGGAATAACTCATGTATGGTGAACTCTGCGATGGAGAGTTATATACTATACGCTATACGGTGCCTTCTCTGGGCACAGCTGTGCTAAATTGGACCAGACCGTGTTAGGCTCAATGTTCCCCAGAAAAATGTACTGTCTCAAGGCTGTTCTAAGTCAGACAATACTTAATCCTGCCATGAGTGCAGGACCTCGTGAGATCTCTTCCAGTCCTGTGATTCTATTATCTCCACTGGCCACATCAGCCAGGACAGTTATTGTCCTGCTCTTTAGAGGTCTCTGACATAGTTGTAACAGACGTTGGGTCCTGTTACAGCATGTGATTCCCCCTTTGCTTGGAATTACTGACTGACTTTGGAGCCTTTACAGCTAGCCTTGTTGAACTGTTCTGCATGGAATAAATCAGCTGGCATGTGGATTACAGCAGCAAAACTATTCAAGTAGGGCAGGAAGCTTCTGAAGTTCTAAATTGGCTTCTGCCGCCAATCTCGCTGAGCTGGGCGAGCAGCGTCGGGATTCTGCCAGTGCTGAGCCCTAGGCACTGAAAGGAGAGCGGTTAACTCTCGGGAAGGAGGCCAGGTGCGAATGGAAGTGCACTCCCCAGCTTCTGAATGAGGGCTCTGTGTGTGAGTGCATGAAGACGTGCTGCTTCATAAGAACGGCCATGCTGGGTCAGACCAAAGGTCCATCTAGCCCAGTATCCCGTCTTGACAGTGGCCAATGCCAGGTGCCCCAGAGGGAATGAACAGAACAGGTCATCATCAAGTGATCCATCTCCTGTCGCCCTTTCCCAGCTTCTGGCAAACAGAGGCTAGGGACACCATCCCTGCCCATCCTGGCTAATAGCCATTGATGGACCTATCCTTCATGAACTTATCTAGTTCTTTTTTTAACCATGTTATAGTCTTGGCTTTCACATCATCCTCTGGCAAGGAGTTCCACAGGTTGGCTTTGCCCAGACCCACTAGAAACAAACCCTGGAGTTTGGCTTCAGCTGCTATTCAGCTCTCCAGTCTTAGTGCAGTAGTGACCGTACGTTACTTTTCCTTGTTGTGCACTGTGTTGGCCTACGGCTGTCATGGAGAGAACCCTAATCTCAGCGCCTGTACAGACAAAGGTGAAAGTAAATCTGTTGTGTGCAAACAGCAACTCGCTCACCCAGCATTTTAATTTGAATCATGCTCTGCTCTAAAGTGGTAGATTTCCCCTTCAGACATGACCTGCTGCTTCCAGGGCCAAATCCGGGTCCTGGTTTTGCATCCCGTGAGTCAACATTTTTTCTTGCTGACTTTGTTTTAAGCAGCTTCCTATGGCCCAGCCTTGACTAAAGTCCCTGGGATTGGCCTCTTCAGTTTCTGCTGGAGGTGTTTTCTTAGCCACTCAGTCTGCTTTGTCATTCTTCCGTCACTGGGTACATCCCCACCTGCTAGAAGCAGATTTTAAGATAGCAAGAGGTAGGGTAGCTGTGGTGCCAGTCCCATGCCTTTGAAAAGTCTGGCTGGCGTTAAAAATCTTACTATATATTTTTATATATTTTTAAAGCCAAACAATCCATTTTGGCAGGTTTCAGAGTAGCAGCCGTGTTAGTCTGTATTCGCAAAAAGAGCAGGAGTACTTGTGGCACCTTTAGCGACTAACAAATTTATTTGAGCATAAACTCTCAGCTCATGAAAGCTTATGCTCAAATTTGATAGTCTCTAAGGTGCTACAAGTCCTCTTGGGTTTTTTTGCGAATCTGTTTTGGAAGGGATTTATTTATCCGGTGGCTTCCGGGCCTTGAAAGTTGAACTTGGTTCATGTTTTTCAGCTTTCCTCAGCAACTAGCACGGCTTGACGCTTTCTAAAAAGAATGCTGAGGGTCTCACAATCGCATGACTCTAAGAGAACACCAAATAGCGTGAGACTTGCAATAAAATCAGCGGCATCGGCACAGCCTCTCAATCCAATTAGGTTGTCTGGGTGCTTCGTTGCAGCTTTGCCAGTCTCGTTATCTTGGCTTCTTCTGAGTTCTGAGAGTTCCTATTTACAGGAGCCTCCGGAGGCCCCAATCAAAGAGCAGCGACCAAGCATGCTAGATGCTGCACAAACCAGTATAGAGATGGGCCGTAGCTGCAACTGCTCCAACGCGAGCCTTATTTTTGCAATAGCTGGAAGTAGCAAACCGGGGCTAGACATGGCCTAGTGCTAGCAGGCTGGTGTACCTTGCTCAGCTAGGGCAGGAGACTAGGTTCACTCTTAGGGGAGAGAATGTTCTAAATAAACAGGATGTAGTTATAAACACGAGTGATTAAAGAATAGGAGCTCTACTCCGAGGGCCCTTGTCTATTACCTTTCTGTGTGTGTTTGAGAGGGTGTGGGGGGAGCGGGATCAGAGCACATCGCATCTCCAGGGAAGCACAATCCGTAGCAATGTAAACAATGCTGCCCGACCTCTTCCTTTCCTCCACCATGCTGTGCTCATCTGACTATAGGGCAGAGCTGCCTGTGATAGCAGGAAACTGCCCTCAGTTACCCGGGAAGTCCCTCAGTGAGTGAGTATGGTCCTCTCCCTGTCCTGGATGTGCCTCCTGGCCACGCTGCTTATGTCGTGTCTTTGTAACCGACTTAGGGCAGGGGGTCTGTTGGTCTGAGGCACTGAGCCAGCCCACTGTGGGGTGCTAGGAGATAAATGACCATACAGGTGGGGAAAGAGCCCAATTTCCTTTGGAAAGAGTTAGAGGAGGCCCGGCCCATGGCTTTTGTCTTCCCTGTAGCTTTTGTTCAGAGGGGCTGCCTTAGCTTGTACTCAACACTAGGAGTCCCCTGGCCTGCTGTGCATGGCCTGGCTAATAGGTGAACACCCCGCACCGTCTACTCCCATCTACCCCCTCTGACATTACCTGCTCCACATCCTCTGTCTCGAGATACTTCCCTGGCCCCATCCCTGTGGTTTCCAAGTATTTATAATTATCTCAGTTCCCAGGGCTGCTGGCCTAATAAGACTTCTTTTTATAAACCGCCTTAATTGCTGCTTTAAGGGGACAAGGCCTGCTGTGTCCTTTCCCGGGACTGGGTTAAGCCCCTATCCCTGCAGCCTGGAAAAAAGGCGGTCTTTTCAGCTTCAAGCTAGACAGCAATTGGGCCTTCTGCCTCCAAGGCCAGGAGTCTGCTCTGTAAGCTAATAAGTTGGGATAAGTGACCGACTCTTAGGTTCGGAATCAGAAATCTAGTACCGTAGTGCAGTGGTTCTCAACCAGGGGTCCGTGTGCCTCCGGGGGAACACAGAGCTCTTCCAGGGGGTACGTCAACTCATCTGGATATTTGCCTAGTTTTACAACAGGCTACCCAAAAAGCCCTAGCGAAGTCAGTACAAACTAAAATTTTGTTTAGACAATGACTTGTTTAGACTGCTCTGTATGCTGTACACTGAAATGTAAATACGATATTTATATTCCAGTTGATTTATAATTATAAGGTAAAAATGAGATAGTAAGCAAGTGTGCTGTTTTTAAGTGAGGTGAAATTTAGGGGTACACAAGATAAATCAGCCTCCTGAAAGGGGTACAGTAGACTGGAAAGGTTGAGAGCCACTGCTGCAGTGTAACTGCTTTGTTATTTACGCTTGATGCTCTGTCGGATGCTCGTACTAAGGGTAGTGTGGCAGATAACAAAGGGTGAGGAGCAATCGGAAAGAGAATCATGAAGTAGAAAACATCCACCTCTAGTTTCTACCTGCAGCAGCTTATTTCCCCCTTCCAGCAGCAGAAGGGATGCTGTCCCTGTGGAAGGCTGTGTTTCTCTCTGGCATTTCCACAACAGGCATAGAAGGAGAATGGGTAGCTTATAAACTATTCATGTGTCCCAGATCTCATTTCTTACCGTTCAGGCCCTTTGATCCCATTAGCAACTCTGATGCGTAATCCTACACCTGCTCTAGGGCAGGACGTTGGGCTGGGTCCAAACTAGTGGGGGCCCCTTGCTGAGCGATAGCAGAGCTTGGGAGCCAGCCTTTCCGTTTGAAACAGAAATTGGTGATGTGGAGTCAGGAATTTTCTTAGTATGATTCGCTAATTTACAAAACATGCCCTGGTGCTCTATGCAAACTGCCCCTTGGCAACTCTGTGGTGCGGGAGCCTCAGTCTAGCCCTGCTGCCCTGTCCCAAGAAGCAGCTACCCCAGGCGTCTGTCTCTGTCCAGAATTCAGACCAAACTCCACGCTCCGTACCTATTTTCCTTCTCCTACCTTGCACTGTTCCCCGAGGAAGCATCATGGCTTATAGGGACCACATGGCCTGGAGAGGTATAGCTGCTCTGCAACATACGGGAATAATGGAAAGGTCTAACAGTCCAGACAAAGCAGAGTGCTTTAACCCACACAATTCCCCTAATGACCTTTGGAGGCAATTGTTGCATGGCATCTTTGTGCTGTGGCATACCCTACAACACAAGATGAGAGCACAAAATCTTGGACAACCTGGAATTATTTACATTGAGTTGTGGGATTTCCTAGGCTCATCCCAGTTCTACCTGCAATCCCCAAAAGGACAGATACATTCTATCCCCTATACCCTGCAGAAGACACCCTACAACAGTGTGGTTTGCTGGGGCACTATGAACCATGGCCTGCATCCCCTAAAATCTTTGCATTTCCCACAATTGGGTACAGTGCCAGTGTGGGTTCAGGGTATTACTGGAAGCACATGGAACTCAACTGCTCTTTTGCAACATGGCCAATTGTGTTCTCTCGAAATTGACTCAATAGCAGTAACTGTGTGGTGAAGATGAACCCTTCAATGTTGTTCTGGAAAATTCCACTGGTTCTTTAATAGCCCTCGTTCCTGTGGAGCATGTTCCTCTGTGGGGCTAAGGGGAGCCAGGCTGCTGAAGATACTTTCTATTTAATTAGGCTTCAAATGGAAGCCTTGACAACTTGTGATCATTAAAAATCAAATGGCACACTTGCAAGAGTGTGTGTTTATTAATCCTGAGTCCTTGACGCCTTCTAGGTAGCTTGATTAACTGTTTTCTGCCTCCCAAAATTCTGCCAGCATTTCAGCTGGACACGGTATTCTTTGCTGTCTTGCCTAAGCCGTTTCGTACTGTTGTTGTGCCCTGTTAAAATTGCTGCTGTATCTCAGACCCCAATTAGCTGCAGTGAATCTCCCAGAAACACTTCTTAAAATGCTCTAGAAATGTAACTAGGGATGAGGATAGAGGGGCAAGAGGAAAGGCTGCCAGAAAGACAGGCATTTAATGGCCTTTTCCCTCATAACTGACATTGCTAGTGCCCTGGCTGAGAATTCTTCCAGAGAACTCTCGGCTGCCTATAGTTCAACAATTGGCTCCAGCCCATGTGTGGTGTGCCTACTTGGTATCAGGCCTACAGATACTGTGTCCTCTCCTTGCCTTTGTTTTTACAATATGTAAACAGAAGTCTTAGCTGCTGCCCGTCACCTGAATATTCCTCCACATACCAGCCACTTTTAATGAGACAAAGACCTATAACCACTAGGCTGGTTATAAAGAACAGAAGATTTATTATCTCTGGTTTCTAAAAGACCCTGTTTTGCATTATCAAAGGGGCTAGGTTAAGCTTGACCCATCTCTCTAAACGCTGAGATGACAGAGTTGCTGGGTCACTGCTGTGTAATTTACAACAGACAGTATAATTCGGGGAATGGGACGGGCACATAACAGAAGGGTTTCTAAACCTCTTAAATAGGATTGCTCTGTGCTCATTTGCTGTAAGTGACCAGCCAGGCTTATGACTGAAAGGTTGTTGACCCGGTCACGTTCTATCTGACTTCCAGGGAGAAACAAGCAGGTAGGCGAAGGTTTTGGTTTGTCACTAACAGTGCTGGTTCTGTCATGCCAAAGAGATGTCAAGAGGAAGAGATGCTAGACTCAGAGGATAGAGCCTCAAACTGGGACTCAGGAGATCTGAATTCCATGCCCAGCTCTGCCACAGGCCTGCGTGATGACCTTGGGTAAATCAGTTTGCTGTGCTTTAGTTTCCCCATCTGTAAAAGGTGGATGATACTAACCTCTTTGTAAAGTACTACCAGGTCTGTGGGTGAAAAATGCTACAGAAAAGCCGATTATTGTTGCAGATGGGGATGAAAAGGCCAGTGCTTGAGCATGACACCAAGGGTGGGGAGGTGGATGGTCTTTTGGTTAACGTGCAGGTCTGGGAACCCTGTTGCTTGTTTCCTGTCTCTGCCCTTGACTTGTGTGAGACCTTGGGCCAGTCTCATCCCTTAGTTTCTCTGTCTAAATCGGGGATGTAGCCGCCTTGCTCCGTGGGACTGTAACTGAATTCATGAGGGTTTGTAAAGAGCTGTGAAGGCCTCACGGGGAAGGGGCTAGAGCAGGGCAAAGGGTCATTTGTATTCATTTATTATTTATGCTCGTGTCATGCACCCTGTTATTATGTTGTCATCCACCCTAAGCCAGGCCCCACTCTGCCTGGGACACCTGCAGAGCCCTGCATTCCTGGGGCTGGGTGTGGGACGCGTAAGTGTGTAGTGGGGGGTGTATGAGTGCGTACACACGCAGGAGCATAGGCAGCTGTGCAAGCGTAGATCACAGTTTGAAGGCCCAGCTTCTCTCCTAGACCTACCCCTTATTTATTAGTGGCAGTGCAGAACCAGGAGCTCACTGTGCTGGGCGCTGTATAAACTCAGAACAAAACGAGGGGCTCCCCCTACCGACCACCCCTCACCCCGCACCTTCCCTTCCACCCGCCACTGCCACTGGGGCCCAGGAGAGGAGCCGCGCCACGTGGTGCCGCGGGCTTCCGAGTGGGCGGGGCGCGGAGCCAGCAGGGGCGTGGCTATGCTAATCGACGCGGGCCCGTGGCGAATGGCCGTGCGCAGGAGGCGGAGGCGCCCCGCTCGCCCCTGGTACGTAGCGTGCGCCGCCGGCGGCGTGCAGCCTACGCGGGCGCGTGCGGAGCTGGGGACGGGCCGAGCGGACAGCGCCGCGGGGCCGCGCCGGCAGGTGAGGGCCGGGATCGGGGCCCTGGCCTCTGCCCCGGGGGCTGCAGCTCGGGCGGGGCGGGGCTCTAGGGGGGAGTCGGGGCGCTGGGGGGGCTGGGCTGGGGGGTCAGGGCGCTAAGGGAGGGATGGGTGGGGGGAGTTGGGGCGCTGGGCTGGGTGGGGGGTCGGGGCGCTAGGGGAGGGATGGGTGGGGGGTCGGGGCGCTGGGGGGGCTGGGTTGGGGGGTCGGGGCGCTAAGGGAGGGATGGGTGGGGGGAGTCGGGGCGCTAAGGGAGGGATGGGTGGGGGGAGTTGGGGCGCTGGGCTGGGTGGGGGGTTGGGGCGCTAGGGGAGGGATGGGTGGGGGGGGTTGGGGCGCTAGGGGGGCTGGGCTGGGTGGGGGGAGTCGGCGCTGGGGGGGCTGGGCTGGGTGGGGGGAGTCGGCGCTGGGGGGGCTGGGCTGGGTGGGGGGAGTCGGCACTGGGGGGCTGGGCTGGCTGGGGGGTCGGGGCGCTAGGGGAGGCTGGGCTGGCTGGGGGGTCAGGATGCTAAGGGAGGGATGGGTGAGGGAGTCAGGGCGCTGGGGGGGGCTGGGCTGGGTGGGGGGAGTCGATGCTAGGGGCTGGGCTGGGGAGTCAGGGCACGAGGGGGGGCTGGGTGGGGGAGTCAGGGCGCCGGGGGGGCTGGGCAGAGGGGGTGCTGGGTCGGGGCACTGGGGAGGCTGGGCTGGGTGGGGGGGGGTCAGGGCGCTAGGGGGTGCTGGGTCAGGGCGCTAGGCTGGGCTGGGGGGTCAGGGCACTAGGGGGTGCTGGGCAGAGGCGGTGCTGGGTCAGGGCGCTAGGGGAGGCTGGGCTGGGTGGGGGGGTCAGGACGCTAGGGGAGGGATGGGTGGGGGGAGTCGGTGCTGGGGGGGCTGGGCTGGGTGGAGGGAGTCGGTGCTGCGGGGGCGGGGTGGGGGGGTCAGGGTACTGGGGGGCTGGGCTGGGTGGGGGGAGTCAGGGCACTAGTGGAGGCTGGGTGGGGGGGTCAGGGTGCTTGGGGGGCTGGGCGGGGGGAGTCGGGGCGCTAGGGGGTGCTGGGTAGAGGGGGCAGGGGGCATCTGAGGATCTGCAGGTCCTGGCCAGCAGTGGAGGTGGGGGCTGTAGGATCTGTGGTGAGTGTGTGGGGTTTAGGCTCCAGGAGAACTGGGGGTCGGCAGAGGGGGATGTGTGAACTGGGTGTGATGGTACAGCAGAGTTGGGATGCTCGTGTCCGGTTGCTGTGATGGGCATTGGCTCTGGGTCCCAAGGCACCCGAGTGACACCAGGGCAGGTGCTGAGGGCACTAGGAACTGGGTGGTATCAGGGTGGCTGTGAGTGGGTGATCTGCCTGTGGGAGCTGTGGGGCAAGCGGAGAGGGCCATGGCTATGGATCAGTGGTATCTGGGGGTATGACAGCAGGGAGTTGAGCACTGAAGGGCACTGGGTAGGTAGAGGGAGTGAAGAGAAGCCAGGGGAGGGGGAAAGGAAGTCTTTGTTGTGGGTGGGAAAGGGGGTCTGCTGGGCCTTGGGAGTGGAAGAGCTAGTGGCATCTTTGAGAGGGGGTAACAAAGGCAGCGGGCTTGGGGGACATCCGATATTAAATCCTGGGCGGGGGCATGTAGGGAGCAGAGGTAATGTGTGGACATTCATTTGCCTTAAGGGCAAGGCAGGGCAGGGCAGGGGAAACTGGTGGGCTCGTCACAGTGTGCACTTACGCCTAATGGGTGCCAGGAATAAATTCCCCCCCTGGAGGAGTGGATGCTGCTAGAAGCCAGATATTGCACTGGAGGGGCTGCTCTTCTCTTCTTATCCCAGAAGGTACCCTAGCTCCAGGTAATGCTGTAATTGTTGGCTGCGACTGCAGTCCTCACATAGAGCACATGTGCTACTCACAGCTCTGGGAGGGAGGCGGAGGGTCAGAACTCTTGGGTTCTATAGTGGTCTTGCTATTGATTCCCTCTTTGGGCTTGTGCGAGTCACTGACTCTCTGCGTCTCACAAAAGGAGATAGGGTTACTTCGCAGGTGGATTGAGAGCCAGTGGGTGGAATCTGCACAGCCTATTGGTAGAAATTTTTTAATCATGCAGACCCTTCCTTTGTGTTTAAATGTTTCTGTGTCACAAGTTTCCCTGCCTTGCCACTTGGCCCTTGTGGCATTGGGCTGAGGCTGGAGAATGGGAAAAAGGGTTAGAAATAGAAGTGAAACTGGCTAATCGCTCATCTCTCCCTGAGCTGGGGGAAGTGCAGAAGACCAACTAATAGCATAAATGCTGTGAGGTCAGTTTCGCTTTCAAAGGTCCATCTGTTCAAATTACTAGGGTGTTACTAGTAGTGTGGACTTGTTTTGTTTTTTTCTTTAAACATGATCTTTAACCTGCTCTCCTCCCTTGTTTGTGAATTGCTTTCATATCTGTAGATGAAAAGCAATACACAAGGCAAAGGGCAGCTGGTATGCCATTCAGTCCTTGCCTCCTGCAGGGAGACTGCCAACAAGAGGGTTAATTATTGCCCCTGGTGGCAATGAGTTTTGCTGTCTGGACACCTGCCTATGGGGAACTGGACTGAGACGCACCATCCCGTGCCACATATGACTCTCTGTTTTGAAAGAGAAGGCATGTAGGCCAGATTTAGACAGCCAAGAACTGTTTAGATGGGCATGCCTATTTCCAGTAAGTGGTACCAGGGATACCGTTACAAGGCCAAATGCAGTACTGGTGTGAGCAGACACAATTCTGGTGAAGTCAGTGGAGTTGTTTCTCCTTGCGCTGTTGGCCTGTTGTGTCTGTGGTGTAAGATTGTGGCGTATTGCACACGCCTTTATGGTTGCAGTGAGCAAAAGTGCGGGGAGAGAATGTGCTTTAGAGGGTTGAGAAACATGCCTGTAGCGAGAGAGGAGAGGGGAATGCATTGTTGCTGTAGTACCAGTGTTAGCATTATGCTTCCCTTTCCAGCCACGCTCTGAGAGGAGAAGTGGGGTTGGAAACATCAGCGTTGAAGGGCTTGAATAGTCTGGAGAAGTCTTATCTTAAAGCATGAAGGGAGTGGTTAGGCGTATGGAAAATGTGTCCTTTTGACCTTGTTTCAGTAAAAGCTGCAGTGACTTCTCCTGTCCCTTCTGCTGGAGGTTTCAAATGCCATTCGTGTTGACACAGCAAGTGTCTTGTGCTGTTTCTGGAACATGGCGTGGGTTATGAAGAGGGGTGATGCTGAGACATCCCAGGGCCTTTGTCAGAGGATTGTAAGCTGATGGGTAGCACCTTACTGGTGAGCAGGAAGGGGAAGGTAACATGATGCTTACACCGCCATATGCTCTTAACTCCTTCTAGTTTGCGTGTGTTTGAACAAACACCACACATGCTTGACAATAACTTTCTCACACCAGGGTGTCTTCTTGCCCTGGGAAACATTGGTTCTCCCTCTAGCTGAAATTAACATGTTACTTCCAGGCTTGTGCTCAAGCATCACAAAATACTTTGCATTTCCGTTGCACATTCAAAGAATTAGATACACTTTAAGGACTAGGGTCTGTCCCTAGCTCTGCTCCTGACTGACTGTTTCCCTTGGGCAGGTCGTTTTCCTGCTCTGTAAGATGGGAGTAACGACTAATTGACAGGATCCTGGTTCTCAGTTCTCTACTCACTGTGTTTCCTCCTGATGTCAAACATCCTGGGGTTTGATAGCAGTGGAGCCAAAGGTGAGGAGAGAGACAAGGACGAAATATTGCTCTCTTCAATTCCAAGTAGGTCAAACATCGGCCCTGCACTGCTTTTGACTGTGTCATTTCCCAGGTGTTGGGGCTGAGCCATCAGTGGGTGCTTGGGAGCTAGATCTGCCCTGATTGGGACTCGGGCCTCCCACCCCCTCAGTTTAAAAATAATGCGGCAAATCTCTTCTCGAATGAAAACCCAGTGGACTTCACAGCTTTATCAAGAAAGTTCCTGGTCAGAGGGTGTGGTGAGCTGACAGAAAGGCTAAGTGGTGTTGAATCAAACAAAGGGTACCTCAGAAGGTCAGTCTGTGGTGGGGGTGGAGAATTCATGAGCTGGAACAGGCAGGATGCCAGGCAATCTAGCGGGGGATTTCTGAATGTGTGAGAAAGGGGGGGAGGTGGTGGTTTTTCCGCAAGTTGTGTGAGGTGTCTCTTGTAACCGTTGCACACGGGCAGCTGGACTGCTCCTGTTTCCAGCAAGCCCTGGAAATTTGTCCTCTGTTCAGAGAGGAGTGCTCCAGACCCGCAGCTTCTTTTCTTCCAGGCTATTGCCCAGTACTGTTAGTCTCCCCTGTTCTCAGGCTTTCATTGCCTTTCCTTCCGAGAGGCCCCCTCTCCGGTCCTGCCTCTTCTCTAAACGACACTGGGGGCTCCAAACAAATTAAGTAGGGGACAGGTAGGGTTGATTCCTCCAAGCATAGGGAAATAAATCTTGAAAGACATCCTCCATGCGTTTCTTTAGCACCTTTCACTCAGCAGCAGCATGGGAGTAGATGTCTAGCGACACACAGGATCTGCACTGTAGAGCTCTTCCTGCATTCTCTGTACCACGTGTCCTGCATGCACCAGGGATGCTGTTGCCAATCTGAAAGGGTCCCTTAGAAGAAACTTCTGCAGTCTCCCAGTGCAGCAAAAATGGCTGCAAAGCAACATGGGGTTCTTCTGACTGGGGGGGTTGCAACATTCTGAGAACTACACGTTGTGTAGTCATGATCTAGGAAATACTGACAAAGGACAAGAGGCACCATGAGGATGTGATGGGGAATCTCTTTGCGATTAGATCCGATCTGTGATCCCAGTACACTATCAGCTGAGAATGCCTTTGCTAGCTGGAGAAGCTTCTGAACCTTTACAAGAAATGTAGCAAAAACACCCTGCTCTGCAGTGCCAATGAAGTTCAGACTGAGCTCCTGGAGATCTAACCCTTTGTAATTCCCGTAGCG
Organism: Dermochelys coriacea; assembly: GCF_009764565.3. NCBI lineage: Eukaryota > Metazoa > Chordata > Testudines > Dermochelyidae > Dermochelys > Dermochelys coriacea. Next base: position 6,016,554 of record NC_050093.1, read on the forward strand.
CTAGTGAAATATGCTGGCTTGCCATCCCTGGAAAGTGAACTATCCCCAGTGAAGGCACAACATGTGGCTCACCGTCCCCTGCCAATGCGTTTCAGCCCCACTCAGGAGGAACTTCCTTTAGGGAAGTGAGGAGCTTGCTCCCCATGGCCCATTCCGTCCTTGGTCTCTTCCAAGATTGCCAGCAGGCACGTGGCAGTGACTTGTGAAACTGACACCAGTCCACCAGATCTTTCCAGGTCAGCCACTGAACAGGTGTCAGGGGAACGAGTTTTGAACTCTAACAGCGTGGTCTGGTTTTGAACTGCCAACTTCAGAGTGAGACTGAATCCTGTCACCAATTCTCCTTTGCCATCGAGGCCCATGTAAACCCTCGTAATGTACTGTGACAGGTCTCTGGCTGCTCTTGTATTGTTGTGCTCAACTCTTGCAGTGGTTATGGGGTACGTTCTTTCACAAAGAAGACTAGGCACTTCAGTTTTACTCTGAGGTAAATTTTTCCAGAGGTCAGCTGCGGGTGGGGTGGGGTTTCCCGGCTGTTTATGTGCTTGGTGTGTGTTGTGTTTTTACCTTGGGGCAGCTCACACGTATTAGTCACCCTAAGGTAAAAACCACACCACCATCAGCACTGAAGACAAGACCCACTCCACATGCATTGCTTAGCAGGCTTCTTTTTAAACTGTAAAGCTGTGGCATATGCGAGAGCAGTGCTGGAACTTTTACCGCATTGAATAGTCATTCTTGTTTCACGCCTGCACCTCAGGATACAGAGCTGGCAGAGAGAAACTTGGGAGTGGTGTGATCTTAGTGACATAGGCATAGTTTCCATGAATTCCAGCAGCTCAGACTTCTGGGAAGGTTTTTGTGTGTGTGATGTTAGTTTAAAATTTCTTCTGCAGTTAGTATAATGCACTTACTGTATTTACTGAGCAGATGACTTAGGTGGTCAGTTTTGAGCAAGGCGGGAGGTTAATAGGGTGTATATTTTGACCTGGAGCTGTTTAAATATATTTAATCTGGGAGAGGGGGTTGGACAGTGGAGACAAACATTTGTGGGTTAGCTAGAAGTAAAGGATTATGGGGCACTTCAGAGGGACCTAACCACATGGGATCAAATGAAATTCACTGCAGATATGCTGGAAGCAACAACATGAATTACTCCTACTTTGAGTGGTGACCGTTGGTGAGAACACCCTTCAGGGAAACAAACCTGGGTGTCATTGTGGGCTGCTCAGAGAGGAAGCGTTTAAGGATTAGACATCTCTGTGAATGAGGATATCGTCTGCAGTGACAGTAGCTAGGATAAAAACAACAAGGAGTCCGGTGACACCTTAAAGACTAACGGATTTATTTGGGCATAAGCTTTCGTGGGTAAAAACCCTGCTTCTTCAGGTGCGGGATAGAAGTAGCTAGGATAGAAATGTGTAAGGGGTGTAAGCCTTCACGCCTCAGGGTATGAGCTAGCCACTAACTGTCGGTGGTCAAGAAGAAAATGCCTATGGGCAGGTTATTGCAGGGTTTTAGACTCTTGTAATTATGGCACTGTGCATTTGGATCATTGATGTGGTTGGCTCTGACAATTTGTGTTCTATGGTGATTGGCTTACTATAGATTTGGGGGACGGAAGTAGCTGGTAAACTGAGTGCTGGGAAGGAGGGAGACAAGAAACCTGAGGCTATTCTTCCCTTCTCACCTAGTTGCCAACCCCATTTAAAAAGACAGAGGGGTTGCAGCTGTGTCACACTCCATCCTCCTAAGGGCGAGTATGTGGTCAGGCTGGGCTGTACCTTTAACCTCAGTTGCTTGTCTATGTGCTGCAGATCTTTACCAGGCCTTGTCCCCAGTTCTTTAAAGCGGCAAGGAGCTCTGAGACAGGGTGGGAGCAAGGGGTGGGTACTGCAGAGTCTTCAGGGAGACTGGCGGAAGCGTTTGTGTCTCTGGCACGTCCCGAAATGTGTGCTGCACCGCTTCCATATGCATTGCCTTTCTCCAGATTTGGGAGGGGAGGGGTTAAATCGGTAAAGCATCTCCCCCCGCCCCCCAAGCCCTTGCTAAAACCTCCCCGGCCAGTTCCCTCTCAAGGAATTCCTGGTGCTTTTTAAAAAACAAAGATTTCAAAGTTGCTGTAAGCTCTTGAGACTGAGAGAATGTCTATCCCTTTTTAATAAGAAAGCATTGGATGTGGCCTAATAACAGTGTTGGGCGCCTGAGTTTGGTTTGCTCTGATTAGCCTTGAATTGGCGACAACAGAACCTCTGCTTCTCCCGCCCAGTCCCAGTCAGTGTGAGGGGCTGGGAGGACTGCTCCTTGTAGGGCAGACCCGTCAGGAGAGGTCTTGCCAGTCCAAATATGGCTCTGGCCAATGAGTCAGACTTTTATTTTCGGAACATTTGGTTGGGTAGAGTCCAAAAATGCCTTAGATCAACTTCTAGAGGAGACCAAAGTCTGTAACACATCAGCAAAGGTTTGTTTTGAATATGGCTGTGGGCCTAGTGAACAGGAGCACAGACCGAATTCTGCTTTAGGTCATAGATGAGGGAGTGAGTGTGTGTGTGATGTGTTAGCAGAGCAACAAAAGTCAGCGTCTTAAAGTGAATGCAATGCTCGTATGACGCCGTTCAAGCAGAAGGCATGTTGCACCTGCATCCCACCCACAGCCGGAGTAGGCACCACGAGGGGAGGGGAAGGGAGATCAGTCCCCTGGCCCATTCCATGCTTGGCCTTCTCACTCTCTGATCTTTCCCCACAGACTCATTTCACAAAGAGCACTAAACAGCTGCCAGGAGGGAGCAACTTTGAGTTCCTGCCAGCCTGGGCTGAATACAAACCACCTCCAAGACCCCATAGTGAATTACCCACCCCTAAGCCTTGCAGTCATCTGTCTGTGTCAAAATATCAGAGTGTGTGTCTGTCTTCAGTGCACTTATTCTCACAACACCCATGTGTAGCAGGGGTTGTGCTGTTATCAGATGAGGATCTGATGCACAGAGAGGCTAAGTGACTTGCCCAGGGTCACACAGGACATCTGTGCCAGAGCTGGGAATTGAACCTAGATCTTTGGAGTCCTAGGCTAGCATCTTGTCCACTTCACCACCCTTCTCTTGGGCAGTTGAAGTAGTTTATGGAAGCCCAGAGTCCTGAAAATAACTATGTCCACAGCAGGGACTCGGAGCAGCTTTTCCTTAGGCTTAGTGGCTAAGATACCCCACTTGCTAAGATACTGGGCACCAGCTGTGGGATGTGCTGCTACTCCTGTACCAAAGTCTGCTTCCACAGCATATGGCCTGAGCTCTGGAGAGAAATCTGGCAAGGTCTAAGCTAAGAACCTAAACCATACTGAAGTGTGCAGCTGACCTTTCTGGAGAGCTAGTCCAACATTCCCTGGCATCCAAGGTTTTCCCCTGATAAGGTCTCAGCAGTACAATGTGTCAATGTTCCTGTATCCCAGAGACACAACTTTCCCCTCCCATGGAAACAGTCCAACTCAGCAGCGCTCATCGGAATTGCAAGCCATAGCCTCGTCCCTGGACTGCAGCAAGAAGCCCCGTGCATGCTGTGTCCGGGCAAGGGTCTTCCATTTCTTAGCCTTGTGGATTTATATGGAGGCTTAATGATCTGTTCTGTGCGGGGTGCCGAAATGCACCTCCTGTTGCTGTGCTGGGGAATGTTTTCGTGACCCCAGCTGACCATGAACCAACTGGGACAGAAATAGCTTGGAGTTGCCCCCTGAAGCCTTTGCATGGGTGCCAGGTGGCTTTATCCTGGAGAGATTTGCTATGCAGAGCACGGCGGGTGAAATTCTGGCCCCACTTAAGACTATGCTGCCACTGTCATTTAACTGGGCCACTGTTTCACCCAGAACACCGGAGTGACTTCACTGGACACATGAAACATTACCTACTGTAAGGCACTCTGAAAGCCTGTTTATTAGAATAGGTAGGAGAAGCTCTAGATCAGCTCCTGCGCGTGGTCTGGTGATTGTCCTGGCAGTTATAGGACACTGGTATTGGTCAGTAATATTTATAATAGTATTTTTTAATAAGAGCCTGGAAGGGATTTCGACCCTCATGCTTCAGGGCTTCAGCTGGTCTCAGGGTATCGGGGGGGGGGGGTCAGGAGGAAACCGCCTCTGATGACAGGTAATTCCATAACTGCCTTCTACAAGGTTCTTGCATCATCCTCTGAATCAGCTGTTACTGGCCACTTCCAGAGACAGGATGCCAGGCTAGATGGGAGCACAGGTCTGATCCAGCCTGGCAATTCCTATGGCCTTATGTAAGGCTGCCCTCTTTGTGCCTCCTGGCATATTGCATGGCAGAGCTGGTGCTGCCCAGCGTTCGAGCTCAATACTGTTTTACTGATTTATATAAAAGATTAGCGGTCAAGGACCCGGTAAATTTAAATACATAGATGCCTCCGCCTGGGGAAGAGGCCGCTGGGATATGGTTCAACTTATAATTAGCAGCATGGTTAAAATATAACACAATGAACGCATCTTATTCCTCAGGCCCTCGAGCTGCTGCAGACGTCTCCTGGGCTCCCAGACAGCTCAGAAGGACTTGCTACAGCCCAGCATCCAGGTTTCCACAAAGCTATACATGCTGATCGCTGTGCTGTCCTCTCTGTGCCTCCTGTCTGAATGTGGGTGTGGGATTTGTGTCAGTTAGGCTGGAAGCCCATGGAGTAGGGGCCTTGTCTTGAGTGTGCAAAGCCTGCACTGGGTTCACTCAAGGCCCTGTATAGGCTGTCAGGGTAACTGACCATATGGGGAGGGATGTGTTCATAGGGGCACAGGTCTAAAGCCGTCGTCTCGGCAGGCTTTGAACAGTGGTTGAAACTTAGAAGATAGAGAGGAAAGAGAGGGGTGAATAAAACCAGGCATGGTACAGCTTTCAGGCCCAGAACTCTGCACTCAGCTAATGCCCTGGCTCCTGGCTGTGGTGCCCATCCGTCTACGCAGAGCCCCAGCTGGGACCTGGGTGCACTAGGCAGGCCCAAATTCTCCCCCTGCACCCTCTGTGGGTCTTCAGGGAGGGGGCCTCCTGGCTCTCGGTGTCCGAAGGAAGCGAAAGCTGCCGCAGCCAGCTGCCAACTCCGTGGCCTGGCCCCTTCACATGAAGTTTCCCAAACCTCTGACCTGGCTGCTCTGGTTTGACGCCATGTTTGTAACGCTAGGTCAAGGCTGCTGTGTTCAGCCTCCAGGCACTGCAGGGACTGGGGCAATGTGAGCGCCAGGGCAGTGGTGGCCGCTGGTGTGTGGGCTGTGCTCCAGAGAGCTGTGCAGTCTTGGAGGAGGCGTGTTTCGTGGGCTGTCTCCCCCAGGACCTGTAGACGTGAGCATCCCCTGGAACGCTCCGCTGCATTACTGCGGTGGCTCTGCTGGCCTGGTTTGTGAAGAGCCTAACAGCCTTGGCCCTCTGGCGTGAGAAGATAAGAGGTAGGGGAAGCAGCCTGCAGCTAGCTCGTCCCATGTGTTGCAGAAGCACAGAGGGTGTGCTGGGTCTGGGGCAAACACCTTTCAGCAGGCAGCCTTAACCCCACACGTAGACACAACACTTCGCTCCTCAGTAGCTTGCTGTCCCATCCCCTGGGCAGAGCGTTGTGGCAGCAGGAGAGCAGCATGAACTCTATGGTCCTCCCGCTGCGAACTCCATCCTCCCTTCACACTGCCTCTCCCCCATCCAGGGACTGTGAGCTCTGCTGCCCTTGAGCATTCGGCTTGCCAGCGGCTGTTCCGGGTTACTCTATCGTGTCTCTGGACCGGACGAAGGTGAGTGCCCTGCGTCTGGGGAACGCTGCTGTGAGCATGGCTGGGGTTCTCCCAAGCAGGCAAATACCTGTGTGGTTCTGGCAGCAGATGCTCCGAGGCTTCTCCCGTCATTCATGACACCATGCCTCTCGAGGTCTGCTCTTGCGGTGCCACGTGGGGGTGGGGTGAGTGAGGCAACGTGGCCCTGTCTGCCACGCAGGGCTCAGTTAGTGCTGCTGGGCTGGAGAAATGGACAGTCCCCTTCCACCGCTGAATCCCTTCAGTGAGACAGCACTATCTGGTGCCAGGGCCTCCCAAGAAGAATTCCCAAGTCTGACAGAGAATCCCTTTGTGGCTTGGGGCAAATCACGCCTCTCTGTGCCTCAGTTTTCCCACAGGCCAAACATTGGTGGTAATCCTGACCACCTCATGTCATCGGGGGGAATATTTATGTATCTGCTCGATAGCACCATCCTGCGGACGGGGGTGCCAGCCAGGGAGCACTGTATAGCTGCATGAGCAGCTGAGAAGCTGCTAGGCACAAACCCAGCACGGTGGCCAACGGAGACTGAAGCGGTGGTCCGTGGCACCATTGCCAGGCCTGAGAGTTTGGAAGTTATCTCCCAAGACTGATCTGCAGCCTGGAATATGCATCGCCCCCATTCCCAGCTCCTAGAGCTCCCAGCTGCAGTGAGAAGCACTGTGTCCCCCAGGGCTTGCCTATGCCACCACCCCCTCATCTGACCTCACGGCATGCCGGACCTCCCCATTAATGTTTCTGCCCATCTGCCTGGATGTTGGTTTTCTCCCTTAAAAAATGTTGACCTGACTTGACCTTCCTGGAGTCACTTGACAGCAGCCCTACAGCCTCTCTCTCCATTTCCGCTCCAGCTCCTCACATGCAGCAAATCAACAAGCAGACCCTTTCCTGGCAGGCCTTGCAGCTGCGACGCTTCGGGAATGGGCCACGTGGCAGAGCTGCTTTCCTGGCAGTGTCTGCCTGTTTCGCCCTGTGAAATTCCTACGTGGTGCAATCGCTGGTGTTTAGTAGGGCTGCCGTGGACCCTGGAGTCCTGATCTGGGTACAGACTGGGGGTGCAGGGGGGAGACTCCAGGTACCTTTCCTCTGCCAGAGGGATTGGTGCCACTATCCATGGCAAGTGTTGGAATTCTGTTCCAGACTGAATTGTTGTCCCTGTACAGGTGAGGGAGAGCATGGCAGTGCGGCTACCACACTTACAGCCAGATGCCTGCAGGTAGCATGGGGTTCAGTGATGTTCAGCTGCAAAGGGAATCTGCTGCCCCCTGCAGGACACACCGCCATGCCTTCACAGGCCGTAGGAAGGCCTGTGTCATCCTCACCGCTGGGTGCACATTATCTTGTGTGGGGAAGTCGAGTAAGGGATAGGACAGCTGGAAGGACGGAGCCTAACGCAGGCAGGCAGGGGTACTGGAACTATTTGTATAATGGAGGTGCTGCGAGTGATTGAACTGAACTGTAAACTCTGTATAGAATTCAGAGTAGCAGCCGTGTTAGTCTGTATTCGCAAAAAGAAAAGGAGGACTTGAGGCACATTGGAGACTAACAAATTTATTTGAGCATAAGCTTTCGTGAGCTACAGCTCACTTCGTCGGAATGCATCCGACGAAGTGAGCTGTAGCTCACGAAAGCTTATGCTCAAATAAATTTGTTAGTCTCTAAGGTGCCGCAAGTCCTCCTTTTCTTTCTGTATAGAATGGAAACCACTTCAAGTCAGAGGGTGCAGCAGCACCCCCAGTTCCAGCACCTGTGCAGCCAGGCAAACCCATTGGAGAGGGTCTGACCCAACAAGGTGCTGGCTGCATGCCTTAGCAGCTGGGCTGTCTGTGCCCTTTCAGTCCAGCAACCGGTGGCTGGGGATTCCCTTAGTGCTCAGGGCTGCAGTGAATACTACAGTTAACCACAGTGTCTGCCTCCTTTTGCAGGATCGCCTGGTCACCATGATGCCGGGTATGAGTCCCCGATGCCGCCTCCTGGTGATGCTGCTCTGCCTCCTGGGCATCTCCTGCCAGACGCGGGCTGGCATGGACGCCTCGCCACAGCCCGCCGTCTCTGCGGCTTCCTTCCTGCAGGATCTCCTGCGCCGGTACGGCGAGAGCGACGTGCTGACCCTGCAGCAGCTCAAGGCCCTGCTGAATCGCCTCGACGTGGGGGTGGGGCACGAGAACATCTCCCGATCGGAGCCGCAGTGCAGGAACCTCTCCCGGGTACCGTGCCACGTGAATGTCTGTCTCTCTCCCCTGCAGCGCCCCAGGAGGGGTGTCCCAAGCCCCCCTCCGCCCTGCCCCTCGTCAACACAGAGTGCGAGGTCACCATGCCACTGGCTAAGCTTGTCCGGAATGGACAACCAGATGGGCCATGGTCTCTGCAGGGATACTCCTTGGGCTCACGTGGCCCTGTGTCACCCATGCAGGGAATCAGCTTGAGCTCCACTCGGGAGACCATTGCTTCTCCTGCTATATCAGCTTGCTCCGCTTGCTGCCCCAGCTGCTGTGCATCGTGTTTCCATTCCTTCAGTGTTCTGCTCCCAGGGAGCCAGCTGGTAAAGTTGGGTGAAAGCGGGGAAACGCGGGTTCTTGTGGGGTGGGGGAATCCATTACAGGCCAAGCAGAACTGCTGTGATGGGGGCAGGCAGGATATTGCCTCTGTGTGGAGAAAATTCTCAGGGAGGGGGAGGAAAACAGCCCCTGCAGATGGGTGGTTCATGGGACCTGCTAGACCTGTAGAGGGGGCTAGGGCCTCACATGCAGTGGGATAGGCCTGAGTCCAGTGAGGCGCTGCTGTGTGTGTGTATTGGGCCAGGAGGGGAAGGAGTTAGCAGGGGGAGGAGGGAGAGGATGCAATCGAAGAGCCCTCTGGGGATGCCCATATTGCCAAGCCGGACAGCAGAGCACAACCACGGGATGCTCAAGGTCTCTCTTTCCCCACGCCAGTGCTTCAGTTCCTCGGAGCTCTTCGCTGCCCACAACCTGAGCGAAGGGTCCCGTGTTGGCCCGAGCAAGTTCCAGGAGTTCTGCCCGACCATCCTGCAGCAGCTGGAGTCTCAGGCGTGCACGGCAGAGAACCTGGAGAATGAGGAGAATGAGCAGACGGAGGAGGGGAAGCCCAGCTCGGCAGAAGGTGAACAGATAGCCAGTGGGCACGGAGAGGGGACCGGGACCTGCTTTAGCTCTAAAGGCATTGCTGAAGCACAAGCTTTCCGAGCACCTCCCTTGAGTGCAGGGCACAGATGCTTTTTCTAGCCTTCACTGCAGAAATGGGGCATATTCTGGGCTTAATGTGATAGCACCTGTTCATAACCCTTCTCCTTCCCAGCCTGCCAGGGGAAGCCATGGCCTCAGCCCTGCAGTAGGAGTGACACACTGGGGCTGTGTCTTTGGCCGACAGTAATTAGAAAATGGCGCTAGCCTGCCCAGAAAGAGAGGAACCATGGGATGGAGAGAACGGAATCATGGGATTTTGGGGAGTTTGACTCCCAAGTCCCAGAATTCCACTAGCTTCGCTACACATCCCACAATGTGCAGCGAGGAAAAATCCCAGAATGCACTTGGCGAAGCAAAGGAGCATGGGATACCCACACGGAATGCCACATGCTTAGTGTGCCCCGAGCCCTGCCATACCTACACAACGATGTGAATTGAAACGGCACAGCTGTCCCACGTTCATGCTGTTAGCGCAGCTTATGTATCGCGCACCAGCTAGTGCATATCAGCCCAGTGTGAACTAATTCCCCATATAGACCGGCCCTTAGTTACACAGGGGAGTTGTGGGGACAGAGATCCTAGACGGCAGGGCCTGTTTTACATTTAAACCTCAGGTTTTCCAACAGGCAGCCCTTTGAAGGTGCTTTCTGAGTCGAGTGTGGATTCGGGCTGGCAGTCGTGATGGGGCTGCTTGCTAGGTGCTAGCCCCTCCTAATGCTAGATGGCAGGGTGCAGGGGCAGGGTGGTCTGTCGCCATCCCCCAGCTGTGTTACGTTACAGAAAGTCACATCAAACACATCCCACACTTCTCTTTTCCCATCTATGATCTGTGTGGCAGTCCTTACCTGCCTCCCAGAAGGCTTGCCTGAGAGTGAAGTGCTTTGGGATGAAAGATGCTGTCAAAATGCACTGTACTGCTGTTAAGCCTGTCCTCTTAGCGATGGCTTTGGGGCAGTTGTTTGGAACCAGAGGCACTCCAATAACATCACCCCTCCACACCTGTGTATGCAGGGCTGGATTTTCTGTCTTTCCTTAGGTCATTCCAAAGGCTCTTCATGGTAGGTGAGGAGAGACATTTCTCTTGTGGTAACCTTGGAAAGCTAACTTTCCAGGGGTAGCTTGGAATCTTGATGGTTTTCCTCCAGTGTAATTTTCTTGCAGATTCCGTGGAAAGTGCGGAGGCACTAGTGTTTGCAGCCTGTTGAATCTGCCCTTACCTTCCCTATGCATGGCACTGCAGGGCAGAGAGAGAGCAGTAATTGGGCCATTGACAATGCAGAGTGGAGAATTTGCTGCTGGGACATGTGACTTTAGTTCCCAGAGCAGTCAGCACTCTCTTGCTCTATATTCTAGCAGAGGCAGTGCTGTCTACCAGTGAGGAAGTGGTGCTTGATTACCTGTGTTTGTGCCTGCTAACCCAGCCCCACACACACTCTCTCATTCTCTCTCACACTTGTTCCAAGTTAATTCAGCTCAGGAGGGCCTGTTTTTTATCTTTCACTAGAGGATCTGGTTGCAGGTTAATAAATAACAGGGATTTCTATAGCCCCTTTCATCCAAAGCACATTACAAACTGTTTGCATGAATTGTATTTTGCCCACCTCTGAAACGCTGCTGCCATCTCTGAATGGACCGTGGCAGCTGTCTCAATAGCCACACAGCAGTGCTGTGGGACAGACCGTGAAGAATAGCACGCCATCCATCACATGGCAGTTACGGAAGTTCAGGGACGCAGCATGCAGTTGCTCAGATTAGAATTTCCCACGGATGCCAGGGTGCTGGTGGTTTGTAGTTTGGTTGTGCCTAGGAGTCCAGCTGTGGACCCCGTTGTGCTAGGTGTGGTGCAAACACTGCCCCAAAGGAGCTTATCAAAGTAGAGTCCTAGGTTAACTTTCCAAAAGTGCCAGGGACCTGTAACAATCCAAAGTGGCCCAGACCGTCGATTGGCTTCTCGGAACGATAACGCCCCCTATTGGAACACACAGTTATGGTCTCAGGAACTCCTTGTTAGACCTTCTCTGGTGCCTGCGATTCTCCCCCCTGCTCGCAGGCGTTCCTGGCTCTGGCTCACTTTTTCCAGCCTGTTAATGGGATACAACTGAACTCAGTGCCTGGAACTTAATTACTCCCAGTGCCCTTTAAAGTAATTCAGAGACATAGAGAAGCATTAACCAGGTTTATTTCCACACCCTCTCCCCGTCCTGTAATTGTCCCACTGTTAAAGTATCCCAAGCGGTGCAGTGGATGGGAGTGATCCTCTGTCATAACAAGGCCCCCTCCTCAGTGAGGCCTGACTCCCTTGGCCTTCCCTGCCCAGCTGTATCCAGAGCTGCTGGCGCCTGGCCCTCCCCACCCCCAAATAGCCTTGGTAATCCAGCCCTCATTTCTTCTTGTTCCACAGTGTGGGGCTTTGGCTTTCTCAGTGTGTCACTGATTAACTTGGCCTCCCTCCTTGGAGTCTTCATCGTGCCCTGCACCGACAAGGCCTTTTTCCGACGGGTCCTCACTTATTTCATCGCGCTCTCCATCGGGACGTTGTTCTCTAATGCACTCTTCCAGATGATCCCAGAGGTGCAGTAGAACACACCTTGCCCTTCTCTCTCTCTCTCTCTTTCTCTCTCTCAAGGGGCTGACTCTCCTGCTGGCCTTTAAAGCCCAGCCCCTCCCAAACAGATTTCTCTGTTGTCAAGGCAGAGGGAAACTTCTCTTCCATGCTGGCTTCCTGCCAGTGGCTTTCTAGGACCTGCTTGCTCCTCTGAGCACCAGGAAACATCACGTGGTCTCCTCAGGATTAACGTTTGGTGTTCAGGCAGCATGGGGAGCCCTGTGCCATCCTAACTTGCTTCCTCCTTCCTTCCTGTGGGGTTGCCTGCAGCCTCTCTGAGAACAGCAATCTCCTGTAGTTGCAGTGCAGCTGGTAGGGATCCTAGCTCTGGAGGGAGGGAGAAGAGAACTCCACCCACACGTGACTCCTGCTGGGTGGTTTTACAGCCCTTCTCTTCCCCCTGGTTATAGTGGTTGGAAACATGGGTGGTCCTAACTCCAGTGAGATCTCTCTGCTTGTGAAATAGATTGTAATTATAAAGATCTCTTGTTCTTCATGTTCCTGGTTGCCAAAGGGGAGACTTCCCAAAGCCTGCCCGTGATGAATGACGCTAAGCATAGACCAAGCATGTGCAAGTACATCAGGCAGCGTCTGGGAGCTTTAAGAGGACAAGGCACTCTTGTGCCAGGTTGGCAGCATCTGTGCTGTGTCAACGTTGGTCTGATGGGCAGAAGCTAGTGTAGGGGCATTCCTGGGGCTCATAAGAAGGGTGTGTGAAAGAGGAAGGAAGGAACAGAGGGTAAAAATGCACAGAAGGAATTGAAGAAACCCCTCCTGCCTGGGGATCCCAGCTTTTTCCTGGCTCCCAGTCTTGCTGATTAAAGGCGGCAGAGCCCATGGAAAGATCTATGCAAAGTGAAGTTTCCTGGTGCCCTGATGGGTTTGTCAGATACATTACAAACTAATTTTTGTTTTAATTGCACAATTCTGGAGCTAAATAAATATTCCCATGTGCTTTACAATCAGGTGTTGGAAACACACACGTTCCTCCATCATCCTGCTTTCTGGCAGCAGGATTTTCTCAGCAGGGTCTAGGTGCTTAGGGACCTCAAATCCATTTAGATCCTCAATCTTTCAGCCTAGAAGTCATGGAATTAAAATAAAATCTCAGCTTCTCACTGGAGCGATCCTTCCATCGTAATCCCAGGGCTGCTTTGCATTCAGCGTTTGTGTGTGCATTGTACTGCCCTGAAGAAGACAGGGTATCTAATTGTAAATGGATATTACCCTTCCTTGCCAGTGCTCCAGAGTGCAAGATCTCTTGGCTGTTTCAGTCAGCCACCTGCTGGCAAGCAGAGGGAGTTGGGGACAACAGGATTGGTGCTTGTTTCTCTCAGCCCCTCGCAAGCTAAAACAAAGCTAGTATGTTTCATGTTGGGTCTCCAGGCCTGGTGGTCTTAACGCAACTCCCAGTATTCCTGCATATTCCATGCTGGCAAGGGCTGTTATCTCATCTGTAAACCAGAGTCTGATGGAGCCCCTTGTTTGTGGGACTTGGGGAGGTATTTTTCAGCTCCAGAACTGTAACTTTATTGTATTTTTCTCTTAAAAACCAAACAAAATGCCTTGTTTCTGGATCTGATGGGAACTGAAATGATGGCGTACACTCCACCCCCATGGTATGCACTTTGCAGGAGAACTCCCGCGGCATGGAACGCAAACGCAGGTTAATCAATTAGGCTGGAAGGGTCTCGGACAGCCCAGGCAGAGCACTTGGCCTTTCTGATTTTGTCTGGTGCCCAGATACTCTAGTGATGAGTACACTAGGCATGCACAGGGTGAACAGGCTCCACTGTGCGATGCGGGTGGAGTGTACGAGATGCTGGCTGTAAAACTGAAGTGCTCCGTGGAATGCTGGAACTCTGACACGCCCCCCCCCCCCCCCCCAAATGGGCCTTATGCCTCTGGGAATGGCATGTGCCCACTGGGAGACTGACAAGGTCACCAGGAAAGTGAATCTGTTTTGGGAGGAGAACCCTGATTTTATTTCTCTCTTCAAAATACACTTCACGTCCACCTGCCACGAGCTAACTTCCATTCTTGGAGTGTTTATTTTAAAGTAAGAGCCTTGTTAGGATGAGGAATCTCATTCCTTCACCCAAATCCTGGCTTCTCCAAGGAGAGAATCCGTCCTGTTGTCAGTCTGTGGTGCAGTTAGTCACAGCAGCTGCATCCTGGAGTGTGGGCTGTAGGGCCAGCTCTGATGATTCACGTTCCTTGTAGTGTTCCAGCCACGATCCTTCCCTCCCCAAAGGGGCCAGCATGTCAGAGTTCCAGAGCCATCTTGTACCAGGTTTGCTTCTGGCCTCCCTGAACCAATTCCAGATTGATATGAAATCACTAATAAATGTCCCTTTTTCTCCTCCCTTCTCCCTCTCCCGCTCTCTCTCTCTCTGGTGTGGATTCACTTTTTTGCTGTCCTGTGTTGATTTCCCTGGACTCTCCTGCCTTCTGTGGTGTAACTGGGGTGGGGTTGGCACGCACGCTGCAGTCTGGGGTTACGGTTTCCTCTGCGTGACTGTCATCTCCCTCTGCTCCCTGGTGGGAGCCAGCGTGGTGCCCTTCATGAAGAAGACCTTTTACAAGCGACTGCTCCTCTACTTCATAGCTCTGGCGATTGGAACTCTCTACTCCAATGCCCTCTTCCAGCTCATCCCTGAGGTATGGTGAGGGCCTTCGGGCCTGTCATGTGTGTCTGTCTGTCTGCCTGCGCTCTCTGGTTTGAGGAGAAGCCGGTGGAACTTGAGGAGAAACATGAGTGAATGTTGCAGGGGGACAAAGATCTGGTCGGACCTGGTCTGTGCCTGCATCTGGGAGCTGGAAATGTTTAAGGAAGGCCCATCAGCAAGGCTAAATGCTGCTGTATGACTGTGTTAAGCTCCTAGCTGCTTTGCCATTGACCGTGTGACCATGGACAAGTCACTTCCACCTCACCTTTCGGTGTCTGTTCGCCTACCTAAAAAATTACCCTGATTGTATTTACTTATCTGCCAGGATGAGGTGTCTGGCCGTAGTCTAGCACTGCTCAGAGGACCTCAAAGCCTTAGGGTATGTCCACACTATGGAGACTATATTGGTACAGCTATGTCTCCATAGCTATGCTGGCATAACCCCATAGCTCAGAAGCAGCTTGCACCAAGGGAAGGGGTTTTCGTTGCTGTAGGAAGACCACCTCCCTGAGCTATAAGAAAAGGAGTACTTGTGGCACCTTAGAGACTAACAAATTTATTAGAGCATAAGCTTTCGTGAGCTACAGCTCACTTCATCGGCTGATCCCTGAGCTATAGTTGCTGTGTCAAAAAAAGCATTTGTCCATCGGCCTAGCTACGTCCACCGTGGAGATTAGGTCAGCATAGCTTTGTGTTTTTTTTCACACCCCTGAGCTATGGCAACCTAACTTTTAAGTGTAGACCAGGCCTTAGCCATTCTCAGGCCATATAAAGAAAGTGACTTTGATGTGTGAACAAAGCCAGGCTTGACTGGGTCACTTTTATGGTAGAGAGCAGATGGGGTGGAGAGAAGACTCCATGTTAAGGGGAGTCTTAGCTGCCTGTTGGAGGCACTCGCGTCCCTTACATACGGTTCAGTGTTTGTGCTGGCTGAGAGTGGACACGCTCCAGGCCATAGTCCCAGTGGTGAGTTTGTCGTGAGAAGCGACTTAGACCGTCTGGGCTTTGATATAAAAGGATCCCCAGCCCCTGTGCTAGAAAACACCTTCTATGCACACAAGAAATGAATAAGCTGAGAAAAGTGGAGTTACTGTCCAGAAATCCCCTGTGCAGGTGCCTGGTAAGTGATGGTTGGTGCAGTATGCTCTATGGAAGCTGCACAGTTGCTTCTCCTGATTCTGTGCTCAAAAGGGAGAGGAGAGGGCAGCTAATGATGTTTCCTGGGAGTGGACTTGCGAATGCAATAGATTTGATTGGCCCACCTGCCTGTGTTTATATTCGCATCTGACTTGTGAGAGGAGGGACAGTGAATTTAAAAACCAATAGATTTAAAGCAAAGGCATTTTATAATTAACCTGTGGAACTTGCAGCCACAGGATATCAAGATGAATAGCTGAGTGAGATTTATAGAGGTATGCGACATTTTAGATGAATGGAGTAGGATCTGCAGTGACACTGAGATAAAAATGAGATGGGCTAACGATTCTCATGCATCAGGGCATGAGCTGATTACGTCTGGGGTCAGGAAGACAGTCCCTTCTAGCATGCAGTAGTATTGCACAATTAGGTGTGTTAAGCCTTTCCCTGAAGCATTCACTGGGGGAGAAAAGACTAACTGAAGTGCTCTTCTGCTGTCCCTGTACTGAGAGCTCCTAGAGACATGGTTAGGGGAGGTGAAGGACGCTGCTGGTGTTTGTGGTTCTCAAATCTTTCTCTGTTGCCCCTTGTCTACAGGCCTTTGGATTCAACCCTCAGGAGGATTATTATGTCTCCAAATCTGCAGTGGTCTTTGGGGGCTTTTACTTGTTCTTCTTCACAGAGAAAATCCTGAAGATGCTTCTCAAGCAGAAAGATCAGGTGAGGTTGAGTTAGTCCCATGGGAGCGGGTTAGGCATTTCCAGACGGTACCGCTGCCAGAAAGGTGCTTCCCAATGGGTTTACTCTGATGCAGTTTTCAAAAATCCATTTTTCACCCCATTTTTCAGTTTGGGGTGGAATCTAAATCTGCTGCATGCCCTTGACTGGTGCACTCTGGAAAGGCCGCCTGCTTTACTGACTCTTAAATCCTGTGTGTGACTAGAAAAGCTTAGATCTTTGTACAACAAACAGTGGTTCCTTTTTACATTTGGGGGAGGATGATACTATTGACAGAAACGGGGGAAGTAAGAGGCACTTGGGCATAATGCTGTATGTTTCTTCCTTTTCCTGATCCACCCCAAAAGCTGTCCCATGCCATCCCAGAAGTAGCTGTAGTGACGTGTGTGTGTGTGTGTAGTTTGTACAGTAGGTTAGCAGAGGTGGAAGTGCTCTGGGATGAAAGATGCTATGAAAATGTACAATCACAATGTTGGGCTTTAATAATCAAAGACTCTAGTTTCCTAGTGGTTTTAGTCAGCTTCAGCATTGCCGTCTCTGTGAGGTTTCCTGTTCTAGCTTGTGGGCAAGATAAAATAATCAGCATGCTCCAGGCGTTTATGAGCCGGAAATGTACAAGTGACTGCATGCATTCATGCTGCATGTGGCTAAAGCCTGTAAATCTGTGTATCCTTCCAGCACCATCATGGGCACAGCCACTACAGCCCTGAGACCCTCCCCTCCAAGAAGGACCAGGAGGAAGGCGTAACTGAAAAACTGCAGAATGGGGACATGGATCACATGATCCCTCACAGAACCAGTGAGCTAGAGTGCAAGAACCCATCTGTGGATGAGAAAGTCATTGTGGGCTCTCTGTCTGTCCAGGTTAGTGCCCATCTCCCCTGGGGTTACCAGTTATAGCTGTTTGGAGGCGTTGGCTTACTCTGCAGAGATGGGCATGACACTGGGCAACGCAGTAAGACAAGTGGAGTTGTCCGCGGTCGGGCGTGGGTTGGTGACCCAGGCAGTGCGGTTCACATGTGACCTGGGGTGCTCCCTTGCAGGACCTGCAGGCTTCCCAAAGTGCATGCTACTGGCTGAAGGGGGTACGATACTCTGACATTGGCACGCTGGCCTGGATGATCACCCTGAGTGACGGGCTCCACAACTTCATCGACGGCCTGGCCATCGGTGCCTCCTTCACCGTGTCTGTCTTCCAAGGGATCAGCACCTCCGTGGCCATTCTCTGCGAGGAGTTCCCCCACGAGCTGGGTACGTGGCTCTTTAGCTGCGCACCTTAACTGCGTTTGGTCCCCATCCAGCCAAGTATTTAAGCATATGCTTAAGTCCTTAAGGAAAGTGTGAAAGCACTTGTTTAACTTGAACCTATTTCACCATTTTCTTTCAACTGTCAACAAAATGTACCAACTTCTCAGTCATTTAAAGAGACGCGTGTGCGTGTGGTGGAGGGCGGTATGTGAAACAGTGCTAGCCAGAGTAGGAAAACTGTGGAATCACATGGTGTAATCTGTTCTGAAAACCAGTGGTGTTTGTGATTAAATTTAGATTGAGACAGCTGGTAAAATGCCTGTTATGTGTTTGTGTTTGAATGCAGAGAGTGATACATGGAAGTAGATGTAGACCTCGGGCTCCTGGCAAATCAGCGATTCTGTCAGTGTTGCAAAGTTTTGGTTCCCTTGGGCTAGGGTGGCCTCGTTCTTGCAGTTAACTGCATTGATGTGGCTTGATACAAGACTGCTTCTTGAGCAGTGTAGGGCACTGCTCTGAGGGTTAGGAGGACCTGGGTTCTATTCCTGCCTTTATGCCAGCTCGCTATGTGACCTTAGACCAGTCACTTCGCCTCTCTTTACTTCTGTTTCCCCAGGTGTAAATCAGGATAATGATACCTACTCGCTCTTTAAAAGCACTTTGAGGTCTATGGATGGAGATGCTCTATAAGAGCAAGGCATTATTATTTTTTATTATGTAAGGCCTTGATTCAGCAAGAGGATTGAGCATTGAAGCATTTGAATAGTCCCATTGACTTTGACTTCAGTGGGGCTACTCGCATGCCTAGAGTTACGCGTGTGCTTAAGCACCTCAGTGAACAGGGGGCCTAATTGCTGAGTGTTGTTCTCCAGTGGGATGCTGCATTTGGGCAGCTGATGCATCCATTCCATAGATGGTCATGTGTAGCTGTCTGTCTCCTCCTCCCCTTACATTATCCTCCCTTTTGCAGGTGACTTCGTCATCCTGCTAAACGCCGGAATGACAATCCAGCAGGCGCTCTTCTTCAATTTCATCTCAGCCTGCTGCTGCTACCTAGGGCTGGCCTTTGGGATCCTGGCAGGCAGCCACTTCTCTGCCAACTGGATCTTTGCTCTAGCTGGAGGGATGTTTCTCTACATTGCACTGGCTGATATGGTAAATCCCAAACCGACAGTAGCTGCTGGGTAGGGGATCGGAGCATTGCAGGGGGGTTTTCTGCAGTGACCATTGGCCAATGAGCGCTGATGAGCCTCTGTCAGGATTATTGTTGTACCGGAAAGCTTTGACGATACAGGGCTCTGGGAGCTAAGAGGACTTGCTTAATGGCAATGCTCTGTAACATCATGTGCAGTACATTAGGGTTCCCTCCTGGCTTTTCACAGTGAGGCCTCTGGGTGATTTTGAGGAGGGGTATTGACTGGCCTGTGTAAGTCAGAAGTATCTGCAACCCTGGGCACGGAGGGGAGAATGGGGAAAATAGCACACAGAGGGATGGTTATTCCCTCGTGCCCACCAAATGTAGGGTGTGTAGCTAACCTATAGCCAGACTACTATGAGCTGTAAATTTATCAGATCTTAGCCTAGCAGGATTGGACAGGGTCAGGGTCAAGAACACTTGGCCTTGATTGTGAACAGCTCTATGTAAATTAATGCCTAATAATAGATGGGGGGTATACAGCGCTGGGATCTGCGTGTGCAAAATCACAGGGAGACTGGAAGGCGGAGAATTTCCATGACTGAAACGTTCCAATTCTTTTCTCAGTTCCCTGAGATGAATGAAGTGAGCCAGGAGGACGAGCGGAATGGCAGTGCCTTTATCGCCTTTGCTATCCAGAACGCAGGGCTGCTGACGGGATTCATTATCATGCTGCTGCTCACCATGTTCTCGGGCCAGATCCAGATAGGGTAGGGATGGGCCTGATTTGATTGGGCTTTCCCACCTACAAGCATACGGACTGACGGCACCTGTATGAGACATCAGCGTTGCAAAAGCACTACAGAAAAGAGGCATTTCTATTAAAACTGTTCCACAGACATTGTATCGTTTATTTCAGGGGGGCTGATGAAGCTCCTTGCCCTAGATCTAAAGTGACCCAAGGACCTATTTCCAGTGTAGCATTCCTTCCTCTACTCTCCTTGCGTCAAAGGGACTCCTGGAAAGGATGTGTGTGAGGATCAGGAGAACGGGCTCACTGGCTCCTTTCTGGCTACATCACCCCCTTCGGGGAGAGCTCCAACCATGGACTTCTTCCTCTTCGGGTGGCTGCGGATGGGGGATGGATATGGGGTCAGCGCTGGACGCGAGGCCACTTTACCAAGGCAGACGCTGTGCTTGAGGCTTGTGCCTGTCCATCCCTCGTACTCAATCCCTCCACGGCCAATGGAAATGTGAGGCATGGGTCCCGGGACAGCCCCAGTATTTACCTGCGTTACCCGTAGCCTCCAACGCTCCTGTTGTGCAGGTAGCTGGTGTTTCCTCTTGAGCATGGGGAGCATGCCTTCCTTTTGGACCTAAATATGCAGTCAAGAGACCTCTTCGAGAAAGGGTCTCCTTCCTCCAAAAGCTTCACGTGCCAATGTCTCTGCAGAGTGTGCTGGGCTGAAGGAAAGGTGCCGAGTGTGAAAGAGAGATGAAGAGGTCTGGGAAGGTTGCACAGGGAGAGGGATGAGCAAGAACATATCCTGCTGCTGTGCTGGAATCGATACTTTCCTGGCACAGGTAGTGGGTACTGAACTGGGTAGGCAGCTTTGGTTTCCCTGCCCCCCTGCTCTTGAAAACTAGTCACAGCTGTTGCTGCTCTGGTCTCTTCCCACTGTCTGAACAGGCAGCACTGAAGATACCGGGGCAGGAGAAGTGTTTGACATGCAGTCAGACTGGCTTCGGGGGGGAAAGTTATGCTGCCCCTGTAGGGGTTTAATGAACTATACAAAGTTGCATCTGCTGGTCAGAATGACTGTAATGGACACTTCTGGGTGGCTTCCAGGAGGTAGAACAGCCAAACACCGCGGCCTCTCCCAGGAGTCCCTCCATCCTAACTCGGGACACTTTGAGAGCGGAGGGAGCTGAGCGAGCCGTGAAACGAAGATGCTGCAGGATCTCACCATTGCAGGGGAAAGGCATGGCAGCTGCATTCAGACAGGGGCGGTGTGGAGCACAAGTCCTGGGGTGCCAGTTTCTAAGGCCTTCCTGCAAGAGCGATCCTTACACTGTGACCAGGTTCACTTGGAATTAGACATCTGGTTTTAAACACTGACACTGCTGAGTTGCAAGGTGGTGGTTGTTTTTTTTTTGGTTTTTTTGTTTTTTTAAATGCTGTACTTTTTCTTCAGGGCACAGGGTCCCAGGAACACAGTCTGTGGAACTGGAACCCAGCTCTGGGTAGCAGCAGGAGTTGGGAAGGGTGTTAAAGGCATTTCAGAGCTCTGCTTCTGGACTAGCTTTCCTCCAATTCACGAGATGAACCGACTTATTGTTAATGTTTGGCCCCTTCAGCTTGGGCAGGGAATGAGGTACCCCTCACCGTTGGGTTGTTCCAAATTCTGCCTCCCATGGTTGTGAGTTTGTGGCTACTGACTGACAGAAGTTTCTGCCTCTGCTACTAGCTTGCTGGGTGATCTTGGGTTAGTCACTTCCCCCCTTTCTGTGTCTCAGTTTCCCCATCTGAAAAATGCAGATAATAATGCTGACCTCCATGGTAAAGTGCTGTGAGATCTACTGATGAAAAACACAAGATAAGAGCTAGGGATGGTGATTATTCTTATTTCTGTGGGGAGTGTCGAGTTTGTTGCTGCCAGTTTCTCTCTTGTGATCATTCCGTCTGCCTGATCAGCTCCCTGGTAAGGAAACAATTGTTGTCCAGTCAACTTGTCTGTTGTCGCACAAAGTTGTGTTGCCTTGTTATGCTGTCCGCGTGGCAGAGGCTGAGCAGAAGCTATTCCTGATGGGTTTCCCCCTGCAACCCTTCAGAAGAAAGATGAAAGGCCTGTTCACTTATCATACCCAATGATTTCACACCCCACACCTCAAGGGTTTAGGCCTCTCTTTGGTAAACGTGAGCTGGGCAGCTACACCCAGGCCCAGTGCCTGCCTCCCTTCAGTGAGGGCAAGCTGAGATGGGAGTGACTCCAAAGGAATAGATGTCATAACCAAAACCACCTGGGACAACAGCATGTGCTGTGGCAGGCACAGGACCTCCAGCAGGATCATGACTTGGTTTGACTGCCGGACCTCTGCCTTCTAATGCTGAACTATTTCCTTTTAACATACTCAATAAAGACTGGACATCAAACCCCAGTCTCCTGTAGCTGTCAGTCATCTGTCCACGATTGACCCTAATGGAGAGAGACAGCTGGGTGTCATTTACATACGGCAGAAACCATACTCCCTGTGTCCTTTGTAGCACTCCCAGAGTCCTTGTAAACATGTTGAACACGGGAGGATACAGTGTAGAACCCTGTAGTACCTGTGCAATACAGCCTTTTGTTCATGTGACCAATTATCCATAATGACCTACTGGGCTACCCTATTTTAGAAAAGGATCAAAACAGTTTCAGAGCAGCTCTGTTAACTTGGGCAAGGGATCACAGCCTTGTCAGCGGTATCTCACGTTCACTGCCTGTATCTTAGGTAGCTGGCATACTGTCTTCCTCCATAGCCAGGAGAAAGACTTTTCTTCACGTCATTCTTGCTGTTTATGGCCCAGGCTAAACCCTACTTAGTTTAGACCATCTTTTACCAATGAATGCTTGATATGGGTTGGCCCAACTTTGCCAACTCCATTTCACCAAACCCTTCCTTGACATGTTTATAAAAGAACTAGAATAGGGGCCTCTGGAAAGCAGTAGACCCATCTTCTTTCCCATGGGACAACCATCATTGTGGGATTCCTGCTGCCCAGTTGAGAGGTGAATGGAATAGGATGGCACTCTTGTGTGAGTCACATGGTAAATTTTTTGCTCAGGCCAGCATCTGTCATCAGCAGCTGACCAGAAGAAGTTCTCATTGTAACGGTGAGGAGGCCAGCTTCTGGGAACAGTATTTGAGAGGGAAACTGCCTGTGGTCAAAAAGCATGCACTACCACTGGTAGGAGAGCTGCAGCCCTCTATCTGAGTTAGGTAATGTTCGAGAGTGAGAGATTTAAACCCTGTCTTAAGGGGAAAGGTCTGGTTTGCCTATTCTCCCTCAAGGAAATTTTTGGAAAGCAGATGACATTTAGTGCATTCCAAAAGGGAGAAGAAAATGGCTTAGCTTTTTCAGAGTTCCAGAGCCATCTCTGGCAAGGATGGTTCAATGGTATACGGAGAGGAGGCACTGCCCTGTCAGCATCTGGGAAATCTGCCCATCTCCTGGAACAACCCACCCAAATTGTACTTACTAACAAACCAAAGCTAGAAACTAAGCTGTGCTCCAGGTGGTAGGAAACTATAAGAACGGATGTGTAATTTCCTCTGGGCTGTTCCAAGCCCTTGAATGTGACAGAGAAATCCTGAGTCTTTTCTGTAGTTTCCCTTCAAGGTGTTCTTGGGAGCTGACTTCATCAAGAAATTTGCAGGCTGGAAATTCTGGAGAGTTACCTACGAAACCCTCTAAAAACATTCTCTAAGTACATGTGTAGCTGGGGGAGGTGGGTAATCAATGTGTTAATTCAAAGGGGTGCCTGGAAGAGGCTCCTCCTCTCTTGTTTGTGCAGGATGGTAGAAACCTGTGGGAGGGGCCGGAGGGATGGCTGAGAAAGGAAATTGACATTAAGTTGAGCTTGTGAGTGTTTTTTATTTATATTTCCCTTTACACATCTGATTTAGAAACTCAAGTTCCATCTCAGTATTTTAATATCTCAGGTGTTATAAGAAATACTTGTTGAAACACTTCTTGAAACAACGAATATAACTTACGTCTTGTGAACTGTAAAGTTTATTTGTAAAATTCCATAAATTAAAATCTATTCTGTAATGAAAGAGAATTGTAAGTGTGCTGTGTGCGGTATTGAATTCTGATTTAAAGGCAGTATATAGCCTGAATATTAAACAACTTCCCTGCGGTGAGATCTGTTTAGGTTGCAGAATAGCCTCCCTAGGGAAGAGACTGAAGCTTCATTACTTCAGATGTTGAAAACTAGACTGGGGGGCGGGGGACTTAGGGGTGGCCTGGAGGGAGCAATCCTACATTAGAAGGCTGGGCTGCATTGGATGATATAATATGACTTTTCCATCTATAACTTCTGATTACCCAGCTTGTGCAGATGCTGGCTTTAAGTGCAGTGCTGCGTTTTAAACGGAAGATGGCATTGATGCCCATTCATGCATCATTTGATTGGTTGGATACTTTGGTTTGTGGTGCCCCTTTCTCACATTTTCACTTTCCAAGTGTTCACCTTCTTAAAACGATATGTCCATTCAAAATGCTGTCTTTGTGCAGCAAGCCAATTGCCTGTTTAGGATTTTAGAGTCCCCTAGCGGGGCTTGGGGATGCCTTGTGGATTTCACTCTAGTTCACATGAAGCGAGTCTGGGCCAGAGGGACCTGTGTCATTCTTGCTGCTTTATTTATTTTTTAAAATGAGCATAGTCAGTTTCGACTCAATGTCACATTCCAGGCTCTTGTAGCTTAGCCCAAAACTGCAGTAGCCTGGTTGTAACCACTTTTGTTTAAATACATTTTTTTATTGCTTTCAAAAACAGTTTCCCACTAGGTTTAAACAAACAAACCTTGAACCATCCTGGCTGCCCTTACAATACATAACACTGAACAATAAATTTGGGACAAATATGACTTACTGCTGTCCTCCTAATGCAGTGTTTGAGTTGAGAAATCAAGCATGCTCATCCGCACCGTTAATACTGAAGAAGCCTTACTGATGAACTTGGCTACGTTGGGCATAGACCAGAGCTTCTTGCCTCTTTTAAAATCATGGCTACATAAGTACCTCTTCTTTTCCCCTCCCCCCCCCCCCCATCAGCAACTCTACCTCAGACTATTGGCTCAGTTTAAATCCCAGAAATTTTTGCCATTTTTGCTACAGTTAATCCCTCTTCTCTGCTAATTTAAAATGACTTTTCCCCAATTGTAAAAATGGCTCATTTAAACAGTTTTCTCTAAAGTGGGTACCTGTTTACCAATAATTCCCATGCTGCTGGTTTGTCACCGCTACCCATCCTTTATCTGTACGTTTGTCAGTCTCATTCCATTCCTCTGCCTGTACACGAGTACTTGCAATTCCCTTTTTTCCTGTTTAAAGGTGAGCCTAATAGTCTTGTTTTGTTAAATGCATACCCTTGGAATCGCGTGTGGGTCAGGTTAATGGAGCCCTGTGGCCTGAGTGCGTGATGTCTCTTTTTGCCTTTGGAAGGGCTAGCTTAAGCCCTGTGGATAGGGATGATGGCTGAGTGTGCTGCAGCCTGTTCTTTCAGTGTGCATTAGCATGTAGCTTGGTGGTTGGGCAGAGTGGTGGAGGCAGTGTCCTCTGTGCATTGCAATCCCTACACATGTCATTAAAGGAAAACTACTGCACAAAGCTGGGGGGGGGGGGATAGGGAGTGTCCTCTCACGACCCTGCCATGCTATACTGCAGGATGCAAAATCCTGTGGTCCGGGCCGTGCTTTGAGCCTCTGCCCCGTTGGGTAGGAGGCCTCTCCCCTTAATGGATAAGGTGATGCTGGGTGGAGGGGTCCCCTGCAGCTCTGCCCTGGGGGACCCTGGGTGTCCCGCAGGGGCACGAGCTCTGCGGTGCGGGAGCTGGATCAGGCTCGGGGAAGGCCTCCCTTCGCCCTGCTGCAGGGGCTCAGGCTGCCTGCTTCCCGCCGCAGGCCCCAAGCAGGGCCGGACCCTCGTCACCTAGCAACACAGGTCATGCAAGATGGGGGGGGGAGGGGGAGGAAAGGGTTCCCCGCAGCTTGGTCACGTGCCCTCCGAGGCGGGCCGTTCCGACAGGCGCCTGCGGGAGAGCGTCTGCGCGGGCGGAGCAGTGCGCGTGCGCCGGGAAAGGGCCGGGCGGGGGTGGGGAACTGGGGAGGAACACCCGTTGGTGCATGCGCGCAGAGACGCACAGGGACGGTAGGTGGCGCCTGCGCACGAGAGGAAATGAGGGGGTTGGCGCCTGCGCGCTCTGGGCTAGGGAGGCGGAGGCAGGGTGGCGCCTGCGCGCTGACGGCGTAGGCTCGGGGAGGGGGTGGGGAGAAGAAGAGCTCGGGAGGAGCCGCCGCCGCCGCCGCCTGGGCACCGAGCGGATCCGGATCCCTGCGCCGCCGCCGTCAGCAGCGGGGCCTGCTCAGCCGCTGTCGGAGTCCCGGCTCCCCGCGGGAGGGGCGGTCCGGGAGCCGACGCGGGGAGGCGGCACCATGACCGGGCGCGGCCACAACAAGCTGCCCACGACCGAGCGCATCGTGAAGGGTGAGGGGCCGGGGCGCGGCCGGGGGGGCGGGGCTGCCTCCCCCCGTTCTGTGGCTATGGGGGGGGGGCGCCGCCGCGCGGTGACTACCGGGGGGGGGGACCTGGGGGTTCCCGCGGTCTGGGCCCGGAGGGGGAGGCTGGGGCGGTTGGGTTGGGCACCGTTAGAGGCGGGGGAAGGGGGGGGGGTTACTGCGCGTGGGGAGGGGCCCCCGTGTGTGCGGGCGGGGGCGGGGGGGGGGCCCTGATTGCAGGGAGCGGGCGGGCGAGCGGTGCAGGGCGGGGAGCTGGCTTCCCTGTTGAGCTCGCTCTTCACAGGTAAAGGAGGGGGGCGAGCTCAGGGAGTTGGGGGTTGCGGCCCCCCCCCCCCCGGCCGCAGGTGGGGCGGTGTGGGCACGTGGGCGACCCCACTTGCCCATTTCCAGTCTGGGCTCTCGGAGTCACGGAGCCGAGCCGTGGCCAGCGCTTTGGGCTCCAAGGCGGGTGGAGATTTCCCCTTGCCCTCCCTAGCCCCTGATGTGTAAGGCACCTCGTTTTGTGCCTGCAGCTGAGTGTCTTCCTGAAGTCCTCCTGCTTTGACGTGCTGTGCTTGGTGCATGCTGCCCTGCGCTGAGCGCCTCACCTAGTCGCTGCTATTTTAAAACAGCTGATGATGTTGGAAGCGGTTAATAGAGAGGAGGGCAAAATGTTAATCGAGAAGTTCCTGGATTAGTTGGAAGCTTGTACAATGTAGACTTAGCTGCCCTAATTAATCTAATGCCACTCTCATACCCACGTGTTGGAGAACATCTGTTTTTTGTGTTTGATTTGTTTAAATTTTTGCTCAGCAGCCACCACTACTATACAATTGCACCGTTACAACAGCTGCTCACTTGGGCATCTTAAATTGTTATATTCAGTCACTCTGCCTTTAACCCATCCTGTTACAGGGACTGAGATATGGACAGAAATATGTCAAATTTCACATGTATGGAGCCTCTGCTGACCATTTTGGTGCTTACACTGTCACCTCTACCTACTACTCTAACCTGGGCCCAAATGAATTTTTACCTGTTCAGATGTTAATAGCTGCTGCTTGATACATAGACAAAGTGAACCAGGGTGGCAGCCAGGACCCTGAGGTTCCTGTGAGTTGGCTAGATGTTTAACATTTGGTCTCTTTTGTGATTTAGTTTAATATTGCTGCTAGAAATGAGAGGGTAATGTCAATTTAGTTCTCTTGTATATTAACATTGTTAGCTTACATTGTAGCTGAGCCTTTGGACTCATTTCTGTGAAATCCTATTAACAACGATGTGTACCTTGTGGATGCACTGGATTGAATACATTCAGTAGAGAGAGTAGCTTTGGGTCTAGACAGCAGTGCGATATCTAGAAAGCCAGAGTTTGGGAATGACCTTTGATAATTAGTCCTCAGCCAGGTGGAGCTCACACACGTAGTGAGTTATTCACTGGAGCTTAAAGGGAGACAGTATGATCATTCACTACACAAATGCATGCTGACAGTATGTAGTGAAGCATGGGGGGATAGTCTCATAAGGAGGCTGCCCTATAGCTAGAGTGCTGTGATTTGGACTGGCTTTGGATGCCTCTGGAGGAATTTCATCCATCTTTAAAAAAAAAAAAATTATTAAAAGGTGATTGTAAAATGTATTTACATTTTAAACCTAAAGAGAAATCAGAGCTAATTTTGTTCAGTTCCTGCACTGAAAAAGTTTCTCCTCTTCTGTTACATATTTTAATAATGTTTATCTTAAGAACTTACATTTCCAAAGGACTGTGAAAACATTAGCCTTAATTATGTTCAGTCATAAACAAATGGAAACACTGTAGTTCCTCAAGTTTGTCTACTTACACCTATTATTTTAAAGCAGCTCAGTTTTTCAATCCCGCGTTAGACCCCCTTGTATTTCTGGTTCATGAGATATCACTATTAAGCAGCTCAGCACATAACCAAGTGATGTCTGTTTTAACCGAACATCTTAATCTTCAAACATTTGTTAATAGTTTAGACATGGCCAGAAGTAGGTGTCAGTGGAAGCTGTCAAGACATTACTTGAAGCAAAATCACTCAGCTATTAAGATAAGTATAGTTTTGCATATATATATATATATATATATATATATATATATATATATATATATATATATATTAATTACTAAAAAGACCTGGCATAGATCAAAAGCCTATGAAATGCAACAAAACTTCAGCATGGTGGAATGTGATACTTTAGTTAGATGTAAACCCTCTGAAATGGGACTGCAAATGAAATTTCTATTCTATTTGGGCTCCAAGGAGGGTGGAGATTTCCCCTTGCCCTCTCTAGCCCCTGATGTGCAGATCACCTCGTTTTTATTAGCAGTCTCAGCAGTGAGGTTAAGAATTGGTAAAAAGAACAGGAGTACTTGAATGGAACATGTATATACATTCAGAGAACATGAAGTTGCCATACCAACTTCCACCTTTTCATGTTCTCTGCATGTGTATATATATATATAGCTATATGTTCCATTCTGTGCATCCGATGAAGTGAGCTGTAGCTCGCGAAAGCTAATGCTCTAATAAATTTGTTAGTCTCTAAGGTGCCACAAGTACTCCTTTTCTTTTTGCGAATACAGACTAACACGGCTGCTACTCTGAAACCTGTCCATTAAGAATTGGGTGGACCACGAGGACTGACCTCCCTTCTCACACCTATTCGTGGATCATCCAGGACAGAGGTGAACCATGTTGTCAGGGAATAATGCTGTACACCTCTCCTCTGGGTGAACAGGGCATTGATCTACAAAGAAGTAACTTGTAAAAATAGGCCTTCAGACATGTCTATTGTACAGTAAAGGTTCTATTTCATAGTTCATACTTCATGTACAATCACCTTTGGGTGTAAAATAAATCATCTGGAAAGTAGTGGTGATAGTGAGAGTAGCTGTCTACAGTGGGGATCCTGATTTTTTTTCTTAACTAAAAGTTATGTCCCGATGACTCAAGTGGACTGGAGAGAGCAACCCGACTACTGAGTTATATTTACATTTGTCTTTATGAAGAATTCTTAAAAAAACCTGATATTGTTATTTCAACCCTTGGCCAGATCAAGGCAAAGAAATGAGAGCCTCATCTTTACTTCTTCCTGAAAAAAAGTCACCGAGTTATGTCAAAAAAGAAAAGGAGTACTTGTGGCACCTTAGAGACTAACAAATTTGCTAAGGTGCCACAAGTACTCCTTTTCTTTTTTGAGAATACAGACTAACACGGCTGCTATTCTGAAACGAGTTATGTCAGTGTGTTGGGATCTTGACTAATAACTATGAAGAACTGAATTGCTAAAATCTAGCATTTTCTCTTTTGGCTACAACCACCATTTCATGTTTCTCAGTAATCAGCATAATAGCTTTATAATGTAATACTTAAGACTTATATAGTGCTTCTGTGTAGCCACTAATTTGCAACCCTTTTGTGAAATAAGGAAGCGTATTCAGTGTTTTACAGCTGGGCAAACTGAAGCCCTTAAGAAATAAAGTGACTTTCTTAAGGCCATGCTGCGAATGATAGCTAATGCTGGGATTAGCATTTGGCAGTTCCTGCTTTGGTTGAGACCACATTGATAGATATCTCCCACAAACAAGAATTGTTTTTTCGGGTTAAGATTCAGTTTACCATCTTTCAGAACTCCCTGTGTGCTCCTCTCTCACAAACACTTAAACTTTGTCAGTCTCATAGCTGCATACCCAGCTTATTTGTATTAAGGGAAGAGCATAAGAGGGGGTGAGTTTAAAAGCCCTCAGCTTTTCTTCGCTAGTGCTTGAGCTGCTGCTCTGACAATTCACCCAACAAATTTATCATAAGAACGTTTAGTTCTCAAGATAGAACAGTGTTTCCTTTCTTGTTTCAGGAGTCCAGTTCTTGGTTTGGATTTTCCAAACATGGGTTAGATCTCAAGACCTATGGCAGCATGCCATTGAGGAGTTAGCCAAGAGAGTAAATAGCAAGTCTAGGAAAGAAGGACTCCTAATAAGAGGTAGCCAAAACTTGGAGATTTCAATATTTATGGGAATGGAAGACACTGTGTGCTGGTCAAGGTGATGTCTTAACAGTATGCTTGTTCAGCTCAGATGAGGCATAGTTTTTGAGTGGAATATAAATGCACAAAAGATGGTTCATCTTGCTCTTTTTGTGCAGGCCACGTCCCATATACCAGTTTTGGCATGGGCAACTCTTAGTATAGGGCAGCTGTTATTTTTAGAAAGATGGGGTCTGATTATGCAGTCCATATTTGGGCAAAACTCCCAATGATTTCAATGAGGGCTTTCCACTGAGTGAGAGCTGTAGGGTTAATGCTAATTTGGTGTATTCTGCTTTTCTGTGGCTTTGAAGGGGTTGGTTCAGATTGTGTCAAAGCGAATCAAGATGGAGCTAGAAAATTCGCTGTTCTACCATGCTAGGTCAAAACTGTTCTGAGGCCTTGCACTTCGTAAAAAGTTGTGGTTTTAAAATATATACCTTGTTAACATACAGTATTCTTATTTTGAAGTTGAATATATTTCTCCCCTATCTGAGGTACTTACAGATGCTGTACAGTTATTTCATAACACAACACATGGATAAAAATATCAAACACATACTAGCCTAAAACTGCATACACTGGGAATGGGACTCTTATAAGGAGGCACAGAGATGGACCTTAATATGAGGGAAATGTTTATTAAAAGAAATAAATATATGTATGAGGGTCTTCATAATAGCTGCCATAATATTTAATGTTTTCTTTTGTGAGCTTAGACAAGATAAACCAACTTAATTGGTTTATCTTGTCTAATGTTGTAATATTATGACTGAGAATTAATTTATGAAACTCTTGCGGCGGTGTGGGGGAAGCCTACTGTAGGTAGTGGTTAAAAGTAAGGACAAAGGGTGCAAACTTATTTGGGGGACGAGGGGAGCTTTCTCAAATCTTGGGAGCACCACACTAAAAGTGCCAATGCCAGCTGACTTAAGACACATCAGTGGGATCCCTAAAAGCCAGGTGGTGTCACAGCACAAGTACTCATCTGGGCAAGGCTCAAGATCTTGATCATAGATATGGCTATACCATTAAGGGCTATAGAAATCTGGAGATCTCACTGAATATTCCTTAATTATTGTCTGATCTTTTCTGCCCCAAAGACACTTCTTAGGTCAGGTGGTCTTAATTTGATGTGGTTTGAGATGGGACAGCTTGCAGCCTGGGCTTGAATTGTCTGCTGCAGAATTCATGCTAACGCTATCAGATCATGTGATGATGCATCCAAAAATGCAACAGAAATCAAATGCATTGCAGACTGTAGCACTCTGACTAATACCTTATGGAAGAGTGAAAGATTAAACTATAATGTGCATCTGGGATTAAATGTCTCCTGCTCAGTCCTGTATATTAGAAGTGGCACCACCAGTTCATGTGTCTAGCAACCTTTATAATATGAACCTGGCTTGAGCAAGTGCTCTAAACTGGGTCTTGGTAGCTAAAAATATGACTGCTCTCTCTTGTCGTTATGCTATCCTCTGATTATTCTGCATTTTAGCAGAGGTGTCTAGGCTGCTACCAAAGCCTAAAATATGGTAGCAAAGATATAAAATCATTAGAAATCATTGATGAGGCTTTGTGAAAATATAAAAGGTTGGGGTGCATTTGTATTCCTTTGGAGAACCACATATGAAGTGCCAGAATGGTGCAACTATATAGAAAGGCGGGGGAGAATCCCATGTGTAAGGGGCAAGAGTTGCTGTTAATGGGTGAATCTTCTGTATATAATGTGATTTTTCTCTATTCCTACTGTCTAGATATTCTTCTGTGAAAGGTTAAAACTCCGTTCTTCATATTAAGGTCTGAACCTGCTGCTCAGAATCCCAATTCTCTAGCAGTCAGAACAAATGAGTTCAAATCAACCAGGTATCTCGATGAAATGAAAATGCTTAGCATTTTTCATTTAGTTTAAAAAAAAAAAAGACATGACTCGAATCTACCACTCGAGCTGTAATATCATTTTCAGTGTTTAACTGGTTTTATGGCTAGAAAATGAAGGAAGGCTGCTTGCTTAGGAATTGAGTCTGCAGGAAGTAGGGCAGGGTGCCGGCTTAAAATAGTAATGAAGGCTGGCCTGTTTGTGATGAGCAGAGCTATTTAGGTAAATCCTGGAGTCCCAGTGGAGGTAGAGCCACACATTAATCTCAAGATATTAGCTTGTAGACCAGTAATTGACTGAGTTTATCTCTGACGACTCTTTATTGGTTTTCAGGCATCTCCTGTTCAGTCCTTTATGCTTCTGTACGGATTGCCTTGCGATGCCGGGTATGTTTACTAGCTGTACAATGTGTTAAGGGGTTTAGACATTATTAAGCAGTTTGAAGCAAGGGAGCGGGCTATGTGAAAGCAGCAATGTTAATATATAATAAAACTCAGCTGTAAAGCCCTTCTTCAAGACTGGTCTCTTGGCCTGCAGTACTGAGCTGGGTTGGAGTCCTGGGTCAGGAGTACAATAAAAGCTTATGGAGAACATGATGATTTCTGTTTGATTGGTATTGGTGGGCTCCACAGGGAGGTCGGTCTCTGACTAGAAGGCTGATGGGCTGACAGGATGAAAAACAGAGTTGGGAGGATAGGGGTTGGAAATGGGATGCATGAGGAAAGTCCACATTGATGTGGCAGACCCCAAGAGGGATAGGAGAATGAAATCCTGTTCTGCTCTTTTAAAAGACTTAATTTGCAGGGAGTGGTAGTGTTGTGCTATCTAGACTGCACTCCTGACTTCAAACCTCCAGTCTCTGAAGAGGAAGTCTCTCTAGCTTCTGTAGCAGCAGCATCTCCAGCTATGAAGCTATAATAGATTCTTGCTATGTTCCCATTAGTAGCAGAGGTGGATGTGAGTGTATCGAGTAATACGACCTCTTCCAGCTGGGAGCCTGGGTATGTTACTTATGTGAGACTCCTAGATTTTATTTATGTGAGATCCAGAAATCTAAATCCGTCTCTTCGCTGTTGATTTTTTTGAGGGTAGGGGTGATGATAAATACCTTCTGGCTTCTACAAGAGCAATGATGATGGTTTCTGAGACTTAAATTTTGCCCCTCTGCCCCCACCCCAAGCTGAGCAGGACCAGGTGAGATAGAATATGCAGTGTTCACTCCCATAGCTAGCTACAGAAGGCTTTCCATTTCATAAGCAGGCAAGGGATGGTGACCAGGCATAAAATGGCTTTAAAACCAGTAGCAAGGTAATTCATCTTATAAAATTGCAGTGCTCAAATTTGTAACCTGAAGATTTCCTAGAGCATGGCCAATAATAGATATGAAGAAGAATTTCCCTTCTGGTGATAGTTGTAGTTTCTTTGTATGATTACTATAAAGTGATTTCACTTTTTACCCATGTTCATATCTGTAGAATTAATTTTATGGCACTTACCAGGTTTTATAATTGATTTATGAATAAGGCTGTAAGAACATCATGATTTTTTTGGTTCAAAAGTTGTTGCCACAGTTTGATAAAGCTGTGGCTTTGGTGCAGGGCCAAATTTGAGTGTGCCAGGTACAGTGCCATTCACTCAGTTGGCTTGGCCACCTCCCGTCGTGACAAAGGGGCAGCTGGGCGAACTCTGAGTGAGTGGCTCTTCAACCCTGTGAGTGGATGGCATGATGAAGAGCTGGCCAGACCAAATTTGAGTGAATGGTATTGCGACCTGGTGCATGTGATCGCAGTGCTAATCAAATTTGTGGGAACTACAAGCAGATGTGATGTGTGTTAATAGTTTCTGTTTCTACAACAAAATAACAGCCTGTGATTTTCTTACAGACTTGTATAAGAATCTTTTGATATGTTACAATGGGGTGGAATAACTCCTCTTAAAATGGTGATTGAATTTAGGTGATCTTATAAAGGGGGTTTGCTCCTGCTTAGCTTTGTAAGCTGCTTGCAGGTGAACTGCTCCAACTGAGCTCTAATATAGGCTCTTTGGGACTGGAGGGTTAGATTTTATAATACCATATATTGCAACATCTTTCCTACAAACTATCACAGTGATTGCAAGACATTGTCTGGGTGCAGATCACTGGGAACAGTGGAGTAAAGACATTGTACAGTGATTTAGAATCTGTTTGTAACCAGAACTGATCCCAGTGTAAACAGAGCTTACATTGAAGCATTCAGCCATATGATGAGTATTGGAAGGCAGAGAAATTGAGTCATCCACGATTATACCGTGTGACTTGGTAACTTTTCTGCAGTGGATAATGCAAGTAATTGAAATCTTTGCTACTGGTAGTGATTGTCTCTTGCTCAGTATAATGCAACACTTTGGTCTAAGGCCTGCTGGCTGGGCTCTGCATGCCGGTGTCACAGTTAGCAGTGGAATCTTATGAAAGTTTGTGGATGTTACTTTGCTTAGGTTTTCCATATGGAACGGGTCAGCTTATGCCTACAAAGCTGGCTTGAGTCTGATCTTAAAGGTATGCTCTGTGCAAAATCACGTTCCCTTAAAGTAGGTTTAAAACTAGAGCCAACCCCTCAACCTCCTCTCCTCCCTTCCCCACCCCCCCATGCCGCTGGTAGTGTCAGACTTACATTTACCAGCAGGTGGGGAATTTGTCTTTGATACAAAGACCCTACTGTTTTTATATTAATAATCTATTAGTGGACTAGCTGTCAGCTTGCTAACCTTGTGAAAACAGGTGGCGAATTTCCCTGTCTGCTGACATCTAGGAATCCCCTCTGGTCTCCTTTGGTTAGCTCACTTTTTTTAAGTAGCTGCAGCTGTTTGCTGGGGACCTCATGCTTTTTTTTTTTTTCCTCGCCAAGCTTAGTGATGACCCTCTCAAGTCAGCTGAGGGAAATCATCCAATCTGATGGAGCTGATGAAAGGAAGATGACAAATCTGATGCTGGGTAGCATACTGTTGAGTGATTGTTTCATAGTAATATGTGTATTTTTAACTGCTGAAAAGTCTGTAGAGCTTCAGTGTCTTAAAGATTTTTCAGGGCTTACTGCTCTCCTTTCTCTACGGCATCTAGCAGTTTGAGATTGCAGTTCAGGTTCCTTATGTTACTGAGCCATCAGAGTACTGAGTCAGAACACAGTAAGTCATGGTCCCTGCCCCAACAAGCTTAAAATCCAAGACAAACCAAAGACAGCAGATCAGTCATTCAGCTTTGGCTCATTAGGAGCTGGAACCATTGTATAGCAGTGCAGACACTTGAAAACTAAATTCAACTTTCCCAGGCAAGTAGAATATTGGTGTCTTAATCATGAGTGGGAAAGGTGAGGGAATAGATTTAGTGTTCCCGTGGGTAAATTTTCGTGACTGTCTTGCAAAAACTGAAGTGAAACAGGGCTTCTGCAGGTAGAAGGATAGCACTACTGGGCTTTCCAGAAGACATGTCATGAGTTTGGGTCTCGGCTGCAGCCGAGATATTGAGCTTGGTTTGCAGGGAAATCCCATTGGCAGGAAATGAATCCATGCATGAAGAGTTAATTTACATAATGAAAGTTTTGTAGCTGCTCTTCTTGCTATGAGTTGGGTGGCTGATGCATAGTGGCAGTCTTAAGTTGCCTCTGTGTTTTAATTAGTACTCCTATTTCAAATCTCACGGCACTCTTGTGAAACCAAAGTCCTCTCTCTACAGATGTTGGGGAAAAGGGGCACAACATGCCCCCCTGTGCGTGCAGAGAGTCTTATAATGAATTCCATTAAATGGAGAGGTGAGAAATAGCAGAGTTCTGCACTGTCTTAGACTTAGTCTGTATTGGAAAAGTTTTCCCAGCATAACTATACCAACAAATGCTCCCAGTGTAGATGCAGTTTATCTTGGCTAAAGCACTTAATTGCATCTGCTTGAGGGCATTTGCCAAAATAAAAATATAGTTGGGGGCGGGGGGGGGGGGGAGAATCTCACTCCTAACTGACAATGATGTGCCAGCAGAAGTTTCTAGTTGTAGACCTGGCCTCGGAGCAGTAGCTGGAAGGTTAGCCTGTGTTGCATGTTGCTTCCAAACTGTTCTTGTGGACTCAGATTTAGTTGGCTTTTATTTTCTAACCTCCTTGTATTTATCAGTAGGTTCTCTCCACAGGGTGGGAAGGGCTGTGGAGGGGTGCACTTTCAAAAGGAGCTTTAAAGGTGATTAAATTTTGGCACATATAGTATTTATGTTTATTGGCATTTTGAAACATTAAAGTGTAACTTGATTATTGGAATTAGATGCATGTGGCTTATAAATAGACATTGAGGGCCAAATTCTGTTACGCTGTTGGAACAGAAAGGTGAACTTTGCCTCAAAAGTTGAGCATTGCTCCTTTACTGGAATGCAGTTGATAAGCATTGTAGTGGTGAGACTTAAGGTTCTGATTTCTAAAGGAAGCATTTCAATTCAGTGGTATATCTGTGTGACTTGAATCTAGTATTGTGATAACTTACTGTGTTTCCCTCTTCCCCCATGGAAAAAATTGTTCAACTTTAGCATGAGTGATTTTTTTTTAAATATAGTGTAGATTGTTTAGGATTTTTTTATAGGCAGCTGTTTTTATCCTAATTTCAGAAGAAATGATCTGGTTCAGTATGAAGGGTAGGGTAAGCATTCTGAATCTGTTCCATATAAAAGATGAATTTTCATTCAGAAGATACAGCTGTCTTAGACCAGTTTCATATTAGATCAAAATTTTTTGAGAGCCCTAAAATCACCCCTCGGAAATCAGGTGCTTAAACACTCCTAGTCTATTTGCGGTAGTCAGCATTCATTAAAAAATGAAGTATGCTGTAAAAACAGGGAAGGAGGGTAAGATATCTAGAGTCTGAAATTCAGCATATCTACGTTAATAGGGACATGGAAAGTGAATCCAGGGACTGTCATGGGGATCTTGGCTGTCTGCAACAGTAAATATTCACATGATGACGATTGGCCTGACTTCCAAGGTGCTGAGAACTTGTAGCTCTTGTCCACTTCAACTGG
The DNA here is from genome assembly GCF_009764565.3 of Dermochelys coriacea. Lineage (NCBI taxonomy): Eukaryota > Metazoa > Chordata > Testudines > Dermochelyidae > Dermochelys > Dermochelys coriacea. The sequence continues at coordinate 6,053,291 of NC_050093.1, forward strand.
ATTTGTGGATGTTCTGAGATTCAGGCACGTTATTCATACCAGAAAAGGGAAATAAAATAATCTGCAAAAGTTTAGGTGGTTAGAGAGGAACAAAGAGCTATAAAGTGGTGTAATAATAAATATTTACATAGTGATCGTGACATCCCTGCAAGGTAGATGCTCGTTTTATTAAGTGGCCTGCCTAAGGCATGAATTGAGTTTGGATCAAACATTAATGGAGCAAGTTATATTCTGTGGTGGGTAACAGGTTAGAGGAGCTGTTGTTTGATTCATGTTGTGATTATTTAGTTTCCATGATGCTTATTTAGCTGAAGTGGTAATTCTGCTGTGGCTCATCAATATTGCTACTTGTGCCAGAGTTGCTTTAAACTGAATAATGGCAAAGATTATTTGTCTGGGTTGGTCCGTGCTTCAGAAAGTTAGGATGAAACAGATCTGTTCTTGCAGACGCTTAACTTCAGTTTAGTGTGAGGGAACATCACATAGCTCAAAATGGGGCTCTAGGAATGAAGAGATCCTGGGATGACCAGAGATTTGTGCAGATGATCATTTCAAGAAGTAAAGATTATTCCATGGAAAATTTAATTCTAGCTATAAATATATTGGGGAACTAACAGCAGGTTTGAATTTGATGAGTTTACTTAAATGTTAAGGGTCAGCCTGGGTTCAACCCCTTTGAGGAATCAGTCTGGGGAAAAGGTAAGAAACCTAACTTGGTTTCCTGTTTAGACTGTACACCTATAGCAGTTATCCACAGGACAGACCTGGTCTTCTTTAAAAATATTGGGAAGCCTCTGCCTGCCATTAATGTTTACAACTCTGGTTGTAAAGACAACTTCATTCTCGGTCTCTTCCGCTTTACAGCCTCTCCTTTTAAATGATTTCTCTCTCCTGTTCCCTCCCCCCAAATGTCCACCTTTAACCTTTGCATCGTGATTCTGTCAGATCTCGCAGGTGAAGCAGGGTTGGGTTGGTCCAAGATGCTGCAGGAAGCTTGTGTTGAAGATTTAATATGTGGTATTCTTCCTTCTAAGTCAGTATGGGCCCAATGGCCCAGCATATTGCTGAGGACAATATATGATTTATTTATATTCTAGCACCTAGGAACTGCTGGTGCTGCTGTTAGCTGGGGTATAAAAACAGAGATACTGATGGCTTGTTAAAAATTCCATAGCATTCTTTTCATGTGTCTTCGAGATGTCAACCCAAGAGTTCTGAACAAATTCCATCTGGAGGGATTACATGCTGCCTACCTGTCATTCCCCTTGCGGTTTAACTTCATTATGTCTGTTCATTTCCTATCTCTCAGTTGTGTACTTGGTTTGAGCTGTTTCTAAAATGCTCTAAGGTCTTGGGACAAAGTGTGCTATAGAAGAGTAAATTAGTAAATTCTGCATGTGTGTGGTGACGGAAGTTTGCAGCGTGTAACAGGCTGAAAGAAGATCTTGTTATGGTGCCATGGAATAAAGAGAAATAGTGAAACAGATTGACTAGAATATTGCTGTGGCTGTATAAAGATGTCATCCATTGCTTGCCATCCAAGTATTTGTTCCCTGTTAATTACTGTTACAGCTTTGCCCATTGCTGAAACTTTAGCCTTCTGTGGACACAGAATGGCACACTAGTTACCTTTCATCACTGAACCAGGTGGATTTGTTCAGATTGAGCCAATTGACTGAAGTAATAGTCTGAACCCTAAAAATATGCAATCAGCTCTGTTGAGTAGAAGAATGTTAAGTTACAAGTGGACAAAAAGAGAAGATCTCAGGAAATACAGCGTTGCAATATTTTGGAATAGAAAATGCCAGAGACCTGACATTCATGCTATTCATAATTTAACACAGGAGATAGTTTCTTGTAACCCTTTAAAAGGTTTTACAGAACTGAATCCAGTACAGCATTTTTATTGTGAATGTTCCTACCTTGAGCATCTGGGTTTGATCTTGGCAATAATTAGATCTCTGCTGTGACAGGTGGATATCTGTTGTCATGAATTGTTAGACTGTTAGCTGCTTGCAACTAGACATCTAAAAAGTTTGACAAAGTGGTAGAAAGCATGAAATGTTTGGAAGCTATTAGTACCTCAGTCTATTTAGATTGATCTAAAGGAGACTCTTTCAAGTTAACTTTTGTCTGAGTGTAGAAATGACAGTCTAGCCAAAATCCCCTGTGACTTGTACCAAGGTGAAAGACTATCTGAAAGGGTATGGTTCTTGTCAGAACTGTTAGCTGTTCTTTCAGAATGCTTGAAATGCCTTCCCCCCTCCCCCTCCCCCCCAGCTTTTAGCCATCTGTTGAACTAAGCAGCTGTAATTCCTCCACTCATCTGACTAGAAGCAGATGGGAGAAGGAGCCCATTGCAGTGAATGACTTTTCAGGTGTGCTCCCATATTGGGTTCAGGACTGGCAGCATAATCTCTCTGATGTTCACTGCTGAGCAATACTCTGTCATTTTAATCCTGAGCTGCTGCTTTTGACTGGAAGTCTTGGATGGTTTGAAACTTAAAATCTGTCTTCTCTGTCTGGTTCTGTCCATCAGAACCATTAATGGAGGGCTTGGGAACAAATTAGTCTGTACCAATCATCATTTTAGGCAAATGCTTCTTATTCCTTTTTCAGTAATGAGTATTGGTTGTTGTTTTGTACAATTGTCCGAGTAATGGTGGTGGTAGAGTTTTTGTGTTTCCGTTTTCATGGCGTGGGTCTGCTCTTTTTGAAGGTGTGGATTACTTAACTCTGATCTTGTTTAATGCTTGTTACTAGCATGATTTCTTTGACGGGTGATGATCATTTTTTTTTTCTGAACACATTAACCACAGTGTTATAAAACTATGCTCTGGATTGCATTGCCTAACACAGTCTATGCTCAAGAAGACTATTACCATGTTTTAAAAGCTGTGTAGCATTATTAAATTATTATTTAATGTGTCCATCTTATGAACATTTTAAGCTGTAATGTAGAAAAGGTGCAGGCCTTCTACTTAAAGGGCATGGAAATTTGGCTATGGCAGAGTGACTTTTTGTGGGTGAGTTGGTTCCACACTAGAGCTGCCTGATACCTGGTTTTGCAGTGTTTCAGAAAAGTGGCTTTTTGTCAGGTTGTCATTCTGTAAATAGCCTTTTGCCATATTCAGCCTCTAAGTTTGCAGGCTAAGAATACCTGCAGTTGGTGCGTACACCTGGATTTGTAAATATAGAGCATGTTAATTTCACCAAACATCCATTCTTGCACTGCAGTGTGCCAAGGATATTGCTGTCCTCTTAGTTTTACTGAACTCCTTGAAACACAACTGACCCCTTAATCCATTTTAGATCATAGATGTTTACATCTCAAAGTTCACGTGCCATCGTGTCCCTTTTGTCTTTGCATGGCATGTGGTATAAAACGTGTGCTGTTTTGCTAACCAGGCAGTCTAATCTATTACTCATTATACTAGGTGTGTATGGTGCTTTGCAAAATCATAGGCTCCTGCCACAAGGATTTTGTAGTCTAAATTAGATTTGACACAGGGATGATGGTAAACAAAAGGAGTGGGCACGAGGATCTTAGTGAATGATCTTGAGAAGTTCAATGTTATGTGCACCTTCCACCCTCTTTGAACTTTCTTAAACTTAGTATTTATGGGCAGTGTCTTAGGAGCCTCATGTCAGATCAATTTAGTACTCTTCATCTTCAGATTACTTTGACAGTCTGTAACTATCCTTCTCATCCCCCTGTGAGGTAGATATGTATTTACACCTTTTACAGATGGGGGAGAATGAGGCCCAGAGAGAAATATATAGCCCCATGGTGTGAGATGATGGCAGAGCCAGGGCTTGTGCAGCTTTCAATCTCTTGATCTAACCACTAGATGGCGCAGCCTGTACCCTATGCTAACTAAAGATAGTACTGTAAAGAAACTTCCTCCACAGCACCTTCTTACAGTATCGACCATTTCAATGGGGTTGAGTGCAAATGAGGGCAAAATCTATAATGGTGAAAATTAGTACATGGGATAATTACTTGCAGTGAATTGATACAAGCCTTTATACAAGTTATGCTGGCTAACAGGATTATTTGCTTTGGCAACACTGATTACTTAAGTGCTCATCCTTATCACTTACTGTTTGCAGGAGACATAATCATTGCTTAATAATATTGACTGGGTTTTGTTTTGGTTAGAGCCTCAGATTTTGACCCCTCTGTCTGGTTGGGAGGATTTTTCCTCTGTCCTCCTTGTGGACTCTGGCATATTTGGTCCTCTCCAGGTATCACAACATGCTTAACTACTATTCCAGCACCTTTCTACAGTACTGGCTTAAAGAACTGTTTTTGGCTTGGTCTGTGGGAAGTGAAGTGAGGAATATATTCCCATATACAGTAGGAGATGCAGTAATAACTAGCACAGATTCTCCTCCTTGGTGCATGTATGCAGCACCCATTCCTCTAGGGTCACTGCAGAGTGGTGGACAAATTGGCGGAGCAGAAAAGAAGTTGATCACATAAATCCGATTCCATCTGGGAGTTCGCAAAAAGAAAAGGAGTACTTGTGGCACCTTAGAGACTAACAAATTTATTAGAGCATAAGATTTCGTGAGCTACAGCTCACTTCATTGGATGCATTTGGTGGAAAAAACAGAGGAGAGATTTATATACACACACACAGAGAACATGAAACGATGGGTTTATCATACACACTGTAAGGAGAGTGATCACTTAAGATAAGCCATCACCAACAGCAGGGGGGGGAAAGGAGGAAAACCTTCCATGGTGACAAGCAGGTAGGCTAATTCCAGCAGTTAACAAGAATATCAGAGGAACAGTGGGGGATGGGGTGGGAGGGAGAAATACCATGGGGAAATAGTTTTACTTTGTGTAATGACTCATCCATTCCCAGTCTCTATTCAAGCCTAAGTTAATTGTATCCAGTTTGCAAATTAATTCCAATTCAGCAGTCTCTCGTTGGAGTCTGTTTTTGAAGCTTTTTTGTTGAAGTATAGCCACTCTTAGGTCTGTGATCGAGTGACCAGAGAGATTGAAGTGTTCTCCAACTGGTTTTTGAATGTTATAATTCTTGACGTCTGATTTGTGTCCATTCATTCTTTTACGTAGAGACTGTCCAGTTTGGCCAATGTACATGGCAGAGGGCCATTGCTGGCACATGATGGCATATATCACATTGGTAGATGCGCAGGTGAACGAGCCTCTGATAGTGTGGCTGATGTGATTAGGCCCTATGATGGTATCCCCTGAATAGATATGTGGACAGAGTTGGCAACGGGCTTTGTTGCAAGGATAGGTTCCTGGGTTAGTGGTTCTGTTGTGTGGTGTGTGGTTGCTGGTGAATATTTGCTTCAGATTGGGGGGCTGTCTGTAAGCAAGGACTGGTCTATCTCCCAAGATCTGAGAGAGCGATGGCTCGTCCTTCAGGATAGGTTGTAGATCCTTGATGATGCGTTGGAGAGGTTTTAGTTGGGGGCTGAAGGTGATGGCTAGAGGCGTTCTGTTGTTTTCTTTGTTGGGCCTGTCCTGTAGTAGGTGACTTCTGGGTACTCTTCTGGCTCTGTCAATCTGTTTCTTCACTTCAGCAGGTGGGTATTGTAGTTGTAGGAATGCATGATAGAGATCTTGTAGGTGTTTGTCTCTGTCTGAGGGGTTGGAGCAAATGCGGTTATATCGTAGTGCTTGGCTGTAGACAATGGATCGAGTGGTATGATCTGGATGAAAGCTAGAGGCATGTAGGTAGGAATAGCGGTCAGTAGGTTTCCGATATAGGGTGGTGGTTATGTGACCATCGCTTATTAGCACCGTAGTGTCCAGGAAGTGGATCTCTTGTGTGGACTGGTCCAGGCTGAGGTTGATGGTGGGATGGAAATTGTTGAAATCCTGGTGGAATTCCTCAAGAGCTTCTTTTCCATGGGTCCAGATGATGAAGATGTCATCAATGTAGTGCAAGTAGAGTAGGGGCATTAGGGGACGAGAGCTGAGGAAGCGTTGTTCTAAGTCAGCCATAAAAATGTTGGCATACTGTGGGGCCATGCGGGTTCCCATCGCAGTGCCGCTGATTTGAAGGTATACATTGTCACCAAATGTGAAATAGTTATGGGTCAGAACAAAGTCACTATCTGAAGCAAATACTCACCAGCAACCACACAACAGAACCACTAACTCAGGAACCTATCCTTGCAACAAAGCCCGTTGCCAACTCTGTCCACATATCTATTCAGGGGATACCATCATAGGGCCTAATCACATCAGCCACACTATCAGAGGCTCGTTCACCTGCGCATCTACCAATGTGATATATGCCATCATGTGCCAGCAATGGCCCTCTGCCATGTACATTGGCCAAACTGGACAGTCTCTACGTAAAAGAATGAATGGACACAAATCAGACATCAAGAATTATAACATTCAAAAACCAGTTGGAGAACACTTCAATCTCTCTGGTCACTCGATCACAGACCTAAGAGTGGCTATACTTCAACAAAAAAGCTTCAAAAACAGACTCCAAGGAGAGACTGCTGAATTGGAATTAATTTGCAAACTGGATACAATTAACTTAGGCTTGAATAGAGACTGGGAATGGATGAGTCATTACACAAAGTAAAACTATTTCCCCATGGTATTTCTCCCTCCCACCCCATCCCCCACTGTTCCTCTGATATTCTTGTTAACTGCTGGAATTAGCCTACCTGCTTGTCACCATGGAAGGTTTTCCTCCTTTCCCCCCCCTGCTGTTGGTGATGGCTTATCTTAAGTGATCACTCTCCTTACAGTGTGTATGATAAACCCATTGTTTCATGTTCTCTGTGTGTGTGTGTGTGTGTGTGTGTGTGTGTGTATAAATCTATCCTCTGTTTTTTCCACCAAATGCATCCGATGAAGTGAGCTGTAGCTCACGAAAGCTTATGCTCTAATAAATTTGTTAGTCTCTAAGGTGCCACAAGTACTCCTTTTCTTTTTGCGAATACAGACTAACACGGCTGCTACTCTGACATCTGGGAGTTAACAATCATGTAAAGCTAGCGGTGAAACTTACATAAAAGTTCTTCGTTGCTCACATCAATGTATTGGCACAAATAATCCTCCATTTTATCTTACATAAGACTCTACTAATTAAGATTACTGGGAAATGGCAAGGCAGAACTTGCCAGAAGTTTTTCCTGGATTGTTTCTGAATTGTGGATTGGCACTGCCTGTTCTGTGGTCACATACCCTTTTCATTAAACATGCTATCCTAAATTCTATGGCCTGACTTTTTCTAAGTGCTTTAAATGCTTAGGGTGATGATAGCGTTACTGGCCATCTTTAAGACTTGAGAAAGCAATGACGTGGTTGTGACGTTGCACTTCATATGTTTTATGGAAATATGCTTGAGTGTGAATATGATGCTTTATGCAAAAGGTCTCTTATAAGGTATCATAAAAAGTTATAACCTACTGAATATATTCCTCCTGTTTGCATGCATGTATCATTCTTGTATCTGAAGCTAGAAATATGAACTATAACTCTCAGGTCCGATCGTAATTGTGCAAAGTGTGGGCCATTAATGGTCATTGAGAATCTTGATGGCTCCCATTGACTAGGACAGTTGGTTGTAAATGGTTTATTTACCTGCATGCCTTCCTATGTACTCGTGGACCAACCTAGGAAGAATGGAGACTAGGGGTCTTACAGTGATACGTGACCATATCACATGATACTGGAATCCATCTTAATCCTTGTACTTTTCCACTGATGAGGTGGGGGTGGGGACGGGGACAAATACAGACAAGATTCCGCCTTGTGCCAAAGCTATAAAAGGAGGTGGAGCAAGACAAAAAGGGCTGCCAGTCATGAGACAACCCCTGCTTACCACTTGAGATTTCTGCTGGATCTAACGCAGACTGTACCAGGGGAAAGGATTTGGCCCAAACTAGGAAGGAGTCTAGTCTGTGGAAGAAGCTTATTGGAACATCTTTGAGGGTGAGATTACCTGTAAATCAGTTTCTTAATGTATTAGGCTTAGACTTGCGTGTTTTGTTTATTTTGCTTTGTGACTTACTTTGTTCTGGCTGTTATTACTTGAAACCACTTAAATCCTACTTTTTATACTTAATAAAATCGCTTTTGTTTATTAATAAACCCAGAGTAAGTGATTAATCCCTGGGGGAGCAAACAGCTGTGTATATCTCTCTATCGGTGATATAGAGGGTGAACAATTTACGAATTTACCCTGTACAAGCTTTATACAGAGTAAAATGGATTTATTTGGGGTTTGGATCCCATTGGGAGCTGGGTGTCTGGGTGCTGGACAGGTAACCTGCTGAGCTGTTTTTAGTTAGTCTGCAGCTTTGGGGACATGGCCCAGACCCTGAGTCCGTGTTGCAGCAGGGTAGCATGTCTGGCTCAACAAGGCAGGGTTTTAGAGCCCCAACCTGGCAGGGAAAACTGGCTCAGAGGTAATTTCAGCACATCAGGTGACAGTCCCAAGGGGATCTCTGTGACCAAACCCATCAGTGGTATATTGGCTACATAAAATAATTCCTGATTTACCTTGAATTTTCTTCTCTCCCTTCTGAGTCATTTGACTTTCAAATTCTATGAGCCTGCCATAAGGCGGAGCTAGCAGGTGTTAGGACAACTGCTGAGTTCCATACAAGAATTAACTTTTCATATGATTGATTAGTTACAGTAGTGCCTGAAAGCCTCAATCAGGGTGAGGCCCTAGTGTGCTGGGTGCTGTACACAGATTTGTACTGCACTCATTGGTGTCCCTCTCCTTCTTTCCTTCGCCTGCTTCCAACCCAACCCAGCTGCCAAATCCTGCAATTTCTTTCTGACAACTTTCAGTGAATAAAGTTATGTCACATTATTGCAGTCGCAGAGTGGTGGACTGGGTCACCTTTCATTACATCCAGTCTTGTTCTCCTTCTGTCCTACATTCCACGTTATTTGGAAAATAATGTTCGGCTTCTAAGACACTCTCAGCATATGCCTGCACTGCAATTATACACCCTTGGCTGGCCCATGCCAGCTCATTTGGGCTTGCAGGGATCTAAAAGCTAAGGGTCCCAGAGCCTTGGCTCTGGCATCAGCCCAAATGTCTATTCTGCAATTAGACAGCGCCTTAGCTGGAGTCAGCTGGCAGAGGCCAGCCGCAGGATTTTAATTGCAGTGTAGACCTACCCTCTGGTGTAGATTTGCTGTCTTTCTCTCTGCCCCAGGTTCCAAACTAAGGGCATGTCTACACTATGGGGGAAAGTCGATCTAAGCTACACAATTTGAGTTACGTTTAGTAGCGTAACTCAAGTTTGTGGGGTCCACACTATGCTGTCTCGACGGGAGATGCTATCCCGTCGACTCCCCTTACTCTTCTCTTTCCGGTGGAGTACCAGAGTCGATAGGAGAGCGATCTGCAGTCTATTTAGCTGATCTTCACTCCTTAGGGCTTATCTCCATTTCCGTCATAGGTGGAGACAAGCCCTAAGGAGCTACTGTATTTGCAGTTAAGAGAGATCAGTTACATTCCTGTTAGTCACTGTATTGTTTGATAAGCAACTTTACCATGCCTATAAATTCAACAGTTTGGCGTATTGAACGTCTTTCATTGATGATTGTTAGGCACATCAACTTCATTTGCATTTCAGTAATATTTTTGTGTTGCATCTGATTTAGAGTTAAGAGCAATTCCATTTTCCCAGCACATGGTCATAACGTTGAAGTTGGAGATGGGAAAGACCTGGTACCTTATCTAGTCACAGTTGGGATTGTGTGCTCTGACACTTGGAGATGCAGCCCATGCAGGCACACCCAGGGTGGGAGTGACTAAGGTGTCTTTAAGCCACTTTTGTGGCCTCAGGATTCTAGGTAGTTCCAAGGGCAGTCCCCAGCTGCTTGTGGACAGCAGTACTAATCACAGTCTCCACAGAGATGTGCACCATGGCCTGTGCCACAGCTGATGAGGGAGCTACATAAACGGTACCTGCACCACAGGAATTTTCCCTGGCCAGATAAGGGGTTTTTCCTGTCAATTTATGCTCACAGTGCCCAGGGGAGCCCCTAGAAGCGGAATTCCTCTTAATATATCTGTACCCTAGCCTCTTCTTCCCAATGCAGAATTCTTCCCTATGGAGTGTTTTACTAGTAATGCTTTATCTTGAGCATTTAGATACTGCAGTGATGGGGGCTATAGGAGAAAAGTGGAAGCTAGATGATTGAAAAGATACATGGTTATTTAAGATGTTTCTAAAAGGAAATGGAAGCAGGACCCAAGATCATCTCTACACTACATCTTTGTGATAAGAGAGGCAAATAGCTACAAGCAAATCAAGTTGTATGTTGTCACCATCTTTAGTTGGGGGACACTTTTACATCTGCATGACTGGATTTTACCTTTAGTCTCCCTTTCTTGCTGTTTTGAGAACACCCACAGCATTCAGTCTTTCTGGAGCTAATTTTTCAGAAATAGAAACACTGTATCTTTGAAATACTATGCAGGGTCACTTGTGTTTTATTATTTTTAATTTATCCTGACCTGAGAGATGGCAGATGGGAACCTTAATTTGATCACCACTAACAAATCATTAGAAATTTTTCTTCCAAATTTCACATACTTCCTTTTTGTGCTGGAAGCCTCTAACAAATAACACAGTTCTGTTTCATGAAAGTATAGTGGCTTTTGAAGTGTCACCACTTTTAACGTGGTAAAAGTTAAGCAGTGCATCTCAAAGGTATGCTTAGATACTGAAGTGATGGGTGCCTTAGAATATGTACAATAAATGAATGAATACAGGGTATCATCATGACTAGCCAAGTGCTACCCTGAGCTGAGCCTGTATGAGTCGCACTTAAAATAGTGCATGTACTGAATAAAGTGCAAGGTGTTGCAATGGTGAAAGCAACTTCCTGATAAGTTATGCAGGTTGAGCTGCAAGCACTAATGCTCATCCCCTAAGCTCTAGATAAGCATTACTTGATCGCTGTCCTCTACAAACAAGTACATTTGGTTAGTTATTCTACTGGTATACAATATTTGCACCCATAACCCATCCCTTCTAAAACTGTCTTAGGGTAGTGGTTTCCCTCACTAAAGTGAGGAAACACTTTAGTTCCCACATCTACTGTAGTTTTGCACCCCTTTCACCTGCCCCAGGTACACAGATAACGTTTTGCATGGCTGTATATGGTGATTTCTAATGTGAGGCTGCCTGTTAGTTGGGTTGGAAGCATAACTTTGATATTGTTGCATTTGAGAAGACAAATGTGTATTGAAACAGATGCTTATGACTGTTCATGTCTGAGCGCTGGACAGAAGTCTAATGCTGAAATGTGAGTATGAATCCCTTTAAAGAGACACATTGCTAATGTCTTTACTTCTGTTTTCTAGCTGTCCCATTTCCTCCCACGCAACGGCTCACACTGAAGGAAGTGTTTGAGGATGGAAAGCCCAGGCTTGATGTCTTGAAAAGCCATTTGGTGAAGGAAGGGCGGCTAGAAGAGGATGCAGCATTGAAGATAATCAATGATGGGGCTGCCATTCTGAGGCATGAGAAGACAATGATTGAAGTAGAGGCTCCAATCACAGGTCAGAGAAAGCTTTCTGAAGCTGAAGTCACATATAAAGGCTGTCTAGAATTGCAAGCTGCCAAAAATAGCAGATCTGCTGTTGCGTGTTCTTTTCATCATTTTTCAGGCAGTGGGGTTTTAAAATTGCCTTTACTCTCAGAAGAGGGAGTATTTTGGTAGCATAGATAGTTTTCACAGAAGCTGGATATAATGTCACAGTAGCTTAGGTCTAAGTGAAGCCATGCTCCCTGTTGCTGCCATGATTTTTCTCTTCTTAGCATGTAATTCCCTTTTTTGCTCTCCTTCCCCACCCCCTTAGTGTGTGGTGACATTCACGGGCAGTTCTTTGACCTGATGAAGTTGTTTGAAGTTGGAGGATCACCCAATAACACCCGCTACCTCTTCCTGGGAGACTACGTGGACAGAGGCTACTTCAGTATAGAGGTGACAAATAAACCTGTGCCTTTGGGGATTACGATGTTAAAGTCTGAACTAAGCCTAACAAATATTTATCTCTTACACCATTTTTAGGTTCTAGTATGTTTCTGCGTAAGAGGAAGGCACATTGCTTATAGGTCATCTACTTGCAGTGTGATTTGTTAGAAAAGTTTTATTAAGCAATGGGTCATTATTTTTGAGGCAAGTTGAAAGTTGTGCCCTCAACATGTAGAGACAGGAAAACAACTGTGGCAAGGCTAATGTCTAAACTCTTGATTCTGAGTCTGTAGCTTTAATTTCACATGTTGCTGTCGGTCTGATTGTGAGCACAGCAAGAGGGAGAGTTGATCACAGGAGCACTCTTCATATTGCCCATAACATACAAGGAAGCAGCGAGTTTCCTAGCAGAGGAAGAAGAGATACTATCTACCCATTAGCTCCTAAAGTATTCAGTGTTGCATGAATATAGAAGGCTGGAGTTAGAGGGTGGAATTTCACCCAGAACATTGGCCCGAATGAGCCACACAATAATCACAGTAGAGTGTCCTCTAACTACATACCTAACTATGTTGTAGCTACATGCTTTCAGTGTAATGTCAGTCATCACACCAGGATTTTGTGACTCCATTCACTGATCGTGTGGTATTGCAGCTAGGCAAAGTTGAGAATTGTTGGTCTTAAAGGACAGATTTAATTGACTTTGATTAGTAACAGTTAGCTACTAGCTCTCTGAATGGTTCCTGGTAACTGAACAAGCACATAGTACTCGTGTCAGGAGGTGGTTGTGACTTGTCTCCATGTGGAAGAGTTACTAGTAAATGCCACAAACCCTGAGGGGTGCTATCTCACTTTGCATGAAAGTGGAGTTGATTACTAAAGGAGTGCTTATTCTAGGTACAGACACAGTATAACAAGTGACATTTGAGACTATCAGAGAACATAAGATGGCCAAACTAATGATGCCAGGGCTTGTGGGTCTTGCTTCGCTATGCAGCATCTTATTCTATTGCCTTTAGATGTCAGATATGAGAACAAAGGAAATGAAGACATGACCTATTGGAACTCAAGCAGAATTTGTTTGCATAGATCAGTTAAAATATAAGTCGGGGACTACCAAAGGCAGCAATAAGGGTATTTAGTGTAAATAGTTCTTTGAAGGATATTTACTACCAGAGTATTTAGTGGGGTACCACTTGCTGACTGTGTTTTGGCAGCTGCCTGGCTTCCTTTCATCCTAATACTTCTGGGCTCCTACATATTGACTTTAAGCCAAGGTGAGACACTGAGCAGTTGCTGGGAGAGTGGACACATTGATGCTTGAGAGGTTGGATTTCTGATGTTCAGCCAATAGGATTTCTGTAGTGCTGGCACTTGTGCCTTTGTGTATTATTTCTGGAAGGGAGAAGGAATGACTGTAGTTTCATGCTATTCCTACTTAAACAGTTTGGTTTGTGCATACTCCAGTGTTGTGTGTTTAAATGGATTTACCTGCCAGAGATATTGTCGAATGCCAGTTTAATCCTTCAGTGATCTGAGGAATATTTCTTTTTGTGGAGTTAAAGTTGTGGATACGCAACAGCGTATGCTCTACAGAACATGGACGGGGAGGTGGCTCCCCAACCCCCAGCCTTTGATCCTGGGATCTTATCACAGATAGGCTAGATTGTCTAGCATGTGGGAGAAAGATTAAGGAGTAAGTGCTTAAGTACTGTGGTGGTGGGCGCAATTTGGACTAAAAATGGGAAAGCATCAGAACCAGGAAGAAGTGTGTACAGCAGGCAAGGAAAATGGATCACCGGGTAGTCTTTCTAGGGAGAGGATTGAGCTGAGAGAATCTTATCACGGAATAAAGGCAGCAAATTTGAGTTAATCAAATTTTGCTTGATCTGGTCCCTTTTTAAGCCTAATACATCTTAAAAGTTGGAGACCTTTATAGAGCAACCCAACCCTTTCAGTCTTTGGAGACATTTGGGACAGCTGTTCTTTGTAAGCTGTCAGCATGAATCCCTTTCATGCCATTCTTGACCCTCCTCTCCCCCTTTCCCTTGAGTCCGCAGGGGAGATAAAGCCATGAAGCATTCTCTTTCCCCACAGAGCAAGCATTGATCTTTCACGAAGCAGGGTGGGCTTTGATTAGTACATGCGGGGGCTGATCCAAATGTCACTGATAAAACAGAATATAGAAGGCTTGCTTCCCTTGTGCTTATTGATGTGTGCCTTTTCTTTCCACCTACTGCAAAGTGTTGCCTATATGTTTAGAGAGATTCCCATAGTGGTGTGTAATAAACTGCAGCAGCACCAGTTTCTATAGTGAAATGTCGGCAGTTCAGCAAACAGCTTGGACAATAGCTGTGTGGGCAAAGAAGTGGCTAGTTAACAAGTGGCTGGTTAATCTAGTTCTTTGTTTTTTTCAGGGTTTCTAACATACAGTGAAAACATTTTCAGAGGTGACTGGGTTCAGAAGGCCGGCTGCTGTGATCTGAGATACTTGAGTGCCTTAGTTTTGCAGGCACAGTCTCTTTATCACAGAGATTCAGGTAGTTGTAAGGCATCCAGATTTTGCTGTGCTTTCCAGTTTAAAAAGGTGAGGAATGCTGGCATCCACAGACCCTTTTGTGAGTCATGGCACAAGCTTGTGCATCCATATGCTGGGAGGGGATATTATCAAGTGTCTGCCCAGAGCTACTGATGATCATGACCTTTTAACTGAGTGAAATAGGACGTAATTGTATAATTGCATCCTGATGTATGCAGTCAGGAAGCAGGACACAAAACTGGGGACCAGGGAGGTGTTAAGGCAAACTGTATTAGTTGTTAGGGACCCAAGTGACCCTTGGAAGATACCTGTGTGGCCATGAATATTTGATGGGTTGCCAGGGTAAAAGTGGCTGTTTGTAGCGTACAAGCTGAGTATTCAAATATGCCCAAAAATCAGTTCGATCAGCTCAGAGATCTTTACCAAATTCTTTCTGGACCCACTGTTTGTGTGTGGTAATTTAAAAGCAACATCACATGGTGATAGTTAAAATGAGCACAAAGATGCCACAACATTTTTTTGTTGTTGTACAGAAGTTGAGGCTTCTGATTGCAAAAAGGAAATAGTCTCCGGGAAATGTTTGATCTCCGTGCCTGTCATTTAAACCATCATTGCAACTGGGTCTAATTAGCTCATTATTTGGCAGCCTTTGCAGAAGACAGGGATTGACTAGGATCTAGAGACTGAACTGTGTCTCTCCAGAGTGGGGTTGTTGATCCCTATTGTGTAGCAGTCTGTGAGGGAAGCTGGCATTGTTGCTATTGCTGTTTTAGTACCTGTTCTAGGGATAAACAGAGGCATCTGGTCTCCAGAGCTGTCAGCACTAAACTCACACCCAATAAGTTAAAAGTAAAGGAAAATGTTCTCATTCCTAGTGATCTCTTGTAGTGACGTGCAGTCTGGATGCCATACTATAGGCTATGTGCCTAGTACAGTGGAGCCTAAAGTGCAGGCAATATCTGTGCTAAATAAACATACTTCATTTGTTCCCTTTCTCAGATGCAAGACTGTAAGGCATTATATTACAATATTCAGAGGCTGGTTAGAATTGTGGCTCGGATTGACATCAGTTCCACATAGCTTCCTCTTTATAAATCTTTCCTTCCTTTCATATCATGGGTGCCTATCTCGGAAAAAGGGATTCATTTTGTTATAGATAGTATTGTAGGTCTCCTGCAGATCTGGTGGTAAAAGCTGACTGGTATTTTTGCTCGTAAGGAGTCATGATTTTGCAGTCTTTGTAATTCTATTATGTAAGTTCTGGCTGTTTACTGGACTGTTGTGTTTCACATATGAAACATGTAAGTTTAAGAAATAAAAAACCTGTGCACTTGCAAACAGTTTTTCTGCTGCCAGTGATGTGAAGGGGGTTTGGTAACTGATTATCCCCACCATCTGGAAGTGAAAGGAGCTGCTTTTTAAAACATGCATATATTATTGTGTGGTTTCTATCAGATTTTTAGTCAAACACATTCTGTGCATCTTCCACTTTTGTGAGGATATCCTGTCTTAGAGGCTCCTACATACAGGCATTTCAGCAGTTGTGTGTTTCCCAGTGTGTATCCTGTGCACTGTATTCAGAAAAGAATCTAATGTATAAGCACCAACAACAGGAGTGATACTTTAACTTAATTTTTCCCCTTTAAGATATCAGCTGCTAAAGTACAGGGCACTGGATTGGGACTCAGGAGAGCTGGGTTCTACGTCAGATCTGCCAGTAACCATCCGTGACATTGGACGATTCACTTCCTCTTTCTGGCCCTCCATCTTGTCTCTTGATTGAAAGCTCTTAAGCGCTGGGAATATTTTTCACTCTGTGCACAGTGCTTAGTGTGATGAGGCTCTCGTCTTGCATGGAAACTCGGTGTGTGTGGTACCATAATACAATTAATAAAATAATGTTTTATTAAATATAAAATAAAAGAATTGACCAGAAACTGAATCAGTTTTATCTATCAGTAGAGGTGAAGTGATGGTGGTGCAGAGCTTTGCTGGATTCATTTGCTAAGTTAGATTTCATCAGGGCTCCTTGTTGTCATTGTTTAATTACAGAATTTAATGTACGATACTCTGGCAGGGCTAGAATGTACAGTTTTGTCTAGGATGATTAAATATTGAAGCAACACGGTCAAAGTTGGTAAGCCTAAAATTAGATGGAACAGCTCTTGTTTTGGTTTTCAGGTATATGCACGGAGTAGAATTCCTGTAAATCTCATTAAAACTAGAAGGGAGCAGTAAAGAGGTGTGACATAAAATTTCACACCTAGAGTGCTGAGTACTTGCTTTCTTCTGCATCCCTCAGTTTGGAAGCCAGACGTACTTTTTTTTTTTTTTCCATGATCGGAGGAAATCGCCAAAAATTGACCTTCAGGTTGGCACTCATGACTGGCCCATGTAAAATGAGTTTTGTCTCACTCCAGTTCCAATTCCCAGTAGAAGTGTCCTTAAAAAAAAAGACACGATAGCTCTAATAGACCCATTTTCTGGAGCACTCCTCAGAGTGGCCAAGATTGACCGGATTCAGGAGACCAAACCCCTAGAGATTGTCCAGCCAAATAAGGGTTCAGACATGTTGACAGGAAACCTTGCATGGCCATGGTTTTAGCTATGCATTGTGGTTTAAGAGAACTTTGGTCTCTAGAGTGGGATTTCTAATTTTAGCATATTTCACAAAATTCACATTAAAAATTAATATTCTAGTAGACTTAATGTGGGGCCTCCCAACCTTGACAATGTCACTACAATTTCTAACAAGTGTGCTTATCACAGCCTGGTTGACCCTGCTGGTGATTCTGATATTACATCAGAGAGAGAAAAGCATGTTTGAAGGGAAACTGACTCCTCTCTGAGAGGGGGGGCATGTTTTTGCTTTTAAACCTTTTCTTTCAGTTTGACTCTGTTCTGTCTTGTTAGCATTATTAAAGAAAGCAGTGATAAGCTTCTCTTGCTAAACCGTGTAAGCTGTAAATTCACTTTGATTTAACATACCAAACTATGTGCAATTGTAAATAGAAGCTGGATTCATTCTCTACCCCATTCTGCAATAAGACTGAATAATTCTCAGTCTGTTTTCGCATAATATTTTCAAATACTAAGCATTTAATCATATTCCCTTGCTTTGTCCATTCATTACATTAGCTGTATCCCAGAATACATAACCCATTAAAGAAAAAATGTGGTCTGAGCATAAGGTAGACTTTTGGAGCTCTTTCTTTCTGTTCCCTGCTTTGCCAATGACTGCCCTTCCCCCCACCCAACCCCCCCGTACATGTTTTCCTATCTATAGAATGGCAATACTTGCCTATTTCAGAAGAGGGATGGAAGGTTTATTATTTATAAGCACTTTATAGATGCAATTTTTATTAATTTGTAATTCTCAGCTGACCTTTATTTAAAGGAACATATCTCTGTTTATAATGCTAGTTATGTATTTGCATAAAGGGACTCTTAAAAAGATTCTTCAAGGCCCCCTACGATTTGATTCCTTATGCTTCATTTAGGAAATGTTCCATCATGCTTTATTGCAGGCAGTTCTGATCTCATTCTTGTAAGTAGTGATATGTTACAAGAGTAAATCTTTTGTATGAGTGTCAGTTTGTAAGGGAAGAAATTAAATATTCATGTATGCCTTGGTGCATGGCTTTAGGCTTTAAGGTCATAGACAAAAAGAAATTAGATTCTTAAATCTAGTAATCCATAATTGTCTCAAGTTGCTACTGAGACGTTGTAACCATTTAGTAATCTGTTTCTAGACACAGAGCCTTGGAAAATCTGGATAAGGGATCTCTTTGTAAATCACCAACTAAAAAAAATCACATGAATACAACTATAGTTATCTCTCTTACTTGTTATCATGGGTCCTGTAGAGACATCAACAGGCTGTTCAGTGCTCTTTGAACTATGTTTCTCCTTACATGTTCCCTTAACACCAGTGATTTTTCAGGTACTTGTGAAATATCCATACACCATTTGAGACTAAAATGTAAAGTTTGATTTAGAGTTCTGTAGTTTTTGTTCTGTTGTCAGAAAGCATTGTTTCATGGTTACATCCATTATTCTACACTACTATATTTTTTTTAAAAAGTATGTATTGTTAATAGCTCTTCTCCAGGTTGCTAACATGAGAGATGATTTAAAACCGAAAGAACTTTTAAACTCTGTTTTCCACTCCATCATTGCTATATCTCCCCCCCACCCATTTTATTCAGGCAGTGAAACCAGTTTAGTCAGTTCCCTGATCTTCTGTCTCCATCCCTCATGTCAATTTGTGTCATTTATAGTAACTTTCATTTTCTGGTTCTCATGTGCTAGCCCTGATCTGTGACATTTAGGTTGCAAACGCACCAGGATAAAGTTAAAATTGCAGAATATTTTTATAAATTTGTGGGAACATTTCTCCTATAAATAGACTTAGTAAAGCCATTTTATTCTGGATCTAAACGGGCAACCTAAATTGCCTGACAATGTTGCATTATCTGTAGTAGTAATTAAAATTAGGATTGTGTAAGCATGTCTCTTCCTGTAAGGTTTAAATTCTGTAACATGCAGAGAGATGCTTCAGAATTACATGGGACTCTGGAAATCCTTATATTTACCTAGGCAGAAAGGCTCCTTATTCTCTGGAGATTTTAAGGTTTCAAATGAGTAAATCAGAGCTTGCCTGGAGGTTCAATATTTAAGTACCTTGATGTTTTAGCCATCTGTAATAGAAACTGGATTGAAGTTGTTTTCTCTGCTCTGGAATTAATTTTTATACCACAGCAGCTGGCTTCTGGAATACTGTGCACCCAAACCAGCATGTATTAAGTGCAAAATTTGCTTTCTGATGTCAACCTTCATCTTTCGTGTTGTGAAAGAATGTACGGTTTTTGCAGCATGTCGGCCTAAAGGGCAAGTGCTTGTTACAAACTTTAATCCAAGCCATGCTGCTTGTTGTCATAACAGATTATCTTCCAACTCTCAAAATTGTCAAGGCAAACTTGATATCACTTCTCGCATGTTAAACAAATGAGCTGGTTAAGTCAGTTTGCCAACCACAGTATTATATAAGTATATTCTCTTTAAAACATTTATCTTCAGAGCTTCCTTGGCAAGCTAGCCTGGAGTATTTCCCTGGCCCTAGTAAGGCTGTTGTGTCAATTTGATATTGGTCTGTTCCGCAGTGACAGAGGCACTTGTTCAGTGACACTGTTCAAAGCAAACTTGTGAAACTTTTTTCAGCCCCCAGAGGGTTTTGAGTTTTTCCTGTTTGGGGCTTTTTCATTTCTTCAAGCATCTATATCACATGAATATAACATGTACATGAATATAACAAGTTTGGGGTTTTTTTTCCCCCCATACTAGAAATGTGAGGCTCTAACTAATAATCAGCATACTTGATATAATGGTCAGCAAGGACATAATGATCTCCAGTTTAGGTTGCAGGTGGGACAGCTGTAGAGATACTGTCCACCTGTTTGTGCTTAGCTGCTCTGAAAATGAGTGCTCTTACTTTGGTTTCTGCTGATAGGGAGGAAGGAAGGAAAAGCTACCCCCACCCAATGCAAAGTTGGTTTCAGTTGAATGAGATCTCATCTGTCAGTTCTCTAGCTCAAGCCTAATATAGAGAAATGTGTGCTGTGGCTTTTCCCCCACTGGTGAAATTGGCCAAGATAAGATCTGATGTTGCTTATGGAGCTAGGTTGCTCTTAAGGTTTTACTTGAAATCAACTTTTTGGGTTTATTTTAAGACGGGTGAACTTGAATGCCTGTTATTAAATGAGGATATTGATATAACAGGCACCACAGAAACTTCGTGGAATGATGATCATTAATGAGAGACGGTAATACTAGGGTATAAAATATATAGGAACGACAGTGTAAGTCACACTAGTGAAGCAGTGGCACTGTATGTGAAAGAAAGCATAGTCAAATATAGTAAAAATCTTAACTGAATCAAACACAGAATCTCTATGGATAGAAATTCTATGGTTGAATCAGAGTATAGCAGTAGCAATATATTACTGACCACCTGACCAAGATGGTGACCATGATTGTGAAATGCTTAGAGACTAGAGAGGCTACAAAATCAGGAAACCAATAATAATGGGGAATTTCAACTATCCCCATATTGACTGGGAATGTGTCACGTCAGGATGGGATACAGAAATAAAATTTTTAGACATCATTAATGACTACTTCTTGGAGCAGCTAGTCCTGGAACCCACAAGGAGAGAGGCAATTCTTGATTTAGTCCTAAATGGTGCACAGGATCCGGTCCAAGAGATGAATGTAGTTGAACCGCTTGGAATAGCAACCATAAATGTCATTAAATGTAACATCCTTGGGGAAAATACTAAAGAAACCCACTACAATAGCATTTAACTTCAAAAAGGGGAACACAAAAGTAAGGAGACTAGTTAAATGGAATTTAAAAGGAACGCTCACCAGAGCGAAATGCCTGTAAGCTGCAAGGCTTTTAAAAATCACTGTAATAGAGGCTCAAACTATGTGTATACCCCAAATAAAAGAGAAAACAGGAAGGAGCGCCAAAAAAGCCTCCTTGGCTAAACAAGTAAAACGAGTAAAAGAGGTGGTTAGAGATAAACAGACGTCTTTTAAAAATTAGAAGTCTGATCCGACCGAAGAAAATAGAAGGGAATCATAGGACTGGAAGGGACCTCGAGAGGTCATCTAGTCCAGTCCCCTGCAGTCATGGCGGGACTAGCGAACGTATACTCTGGCAAATCAAATGTAAAAGTTTTATAATTAGGCAGGCCAAAAAAGAATTTGAGGAGCAACTAGCAAAACACACAAATTAACAGCAGTTTTTTTGAAGTACATCAGAAGCAGGAAACCTGCCAAACAATCAGAGGGACCACTCAACGATCGAAATGCTAAAGGAGCAATCAAGGAAGACAAGGCCATTGCAGAGAAGCTCAGTGAATTCTTTGCATTGCTCTTCACTGCAGAGGATGAGAGTGAGATACCCACACCCGAGCCATTCTTTTTAGGTGACAAATTTGAGGTGTCAGTAGATGAGGTTTTGGAACAAATTGATAAATTAAACAGTAATAAGTCACCAGGATCAGATGGTATTCACCCAAGAGTTCTGAAGGAACTCAGATACAAAATTGCAGAACTACTAACTGTGGTATGTAACCTATTGCTTAAATCAGCCTCTGTACCAGATGACAGGAAGATAGCTAATGTCATGTTGGGGGTTTTTTTTTGTTTTTTTTTTTTTTTAAGGCTCCAGAAGTGATCCTGGAGATTATAGGCTGGTAAAATGAATTTCTGTACTATGGTTTCAACCAATTTGCCTGGTACTGAACAGAATTATCAGACACTGAGATGAACACAGTATGTTGGGGAATAATCAACATGGCTTTTGTAAAGGGAAATCATGCCTCACTAATCTATTAGAATTCTTTGAGGGGGTCAACAAATTTGTGGACAAGGGTGATATAGTGTACTAGACTTTCAGAAAGCCCAGTGTCTCTTGCCAAAGGCTATTAAGCAATGTAGGCAGTGTGGGATAAGAGGGAAGGTCCTCTTGTGGATCAGTAACTTGTTCAAAGATAGGAAACACAGGATAGGAATAAATGGTCAGTTTTCACAGTGGAGAGAAGTAAATAGCAGGATCCCCAAGGATCTCTGTTGGGGTTAGTGCTGTTGAACATATTCATAAATTATGTGGGGGAAAAGGGGTAAACAGTGAAATGGCAAAGTTTGCAGATGATATGAAGTTACTCAAGGTAGTTAAGTCCAAAGCTGACTGAGAAGAGTTAACCAGTTTTGTGAGATCCTTTTGTGACTGGCAACAAAATGGCAAATGAAATTCACCGTTGATGAAGCAAAGTAATGCACATGGGTAAACATAACCCCAACTATAAATACAAAGTGAAAGGGCCAACATTAGCTGTTACCACTCAAGAAAAAGATCTGAGTCATAGTGGATAGTTCTCTGAAAACATCTGCTCAATGTTCTGTAGTGGTCAAAAAAGCAAACAATTTAGGAACCATTAGGAAAGGAATAGATAAGACAAAATATCAGAATGGCACTATATAAATTCATGGTACACCTTGAATACTGGTTGTCCCATCTCAAAAATATTAGAGTTGGAAAAAGTACAGAGAAAAGCAACAACATTTATTCAGGGTATGGAACAGCTTCCATATGAGAAGAGATTAAAAAGACCAGGACTGTTCATCTTAGAAAAGAGACAATTAAGGGGCAATGTGAGAGGTCTAAAAAAATAATGAATGGTGTGGATAAAGTGAATAAGGAAATGTTCTTTAACCCTTCACATAATACATGAACTAGGGGTCACCCAGTGAAATTATTGGGCAGCAGGTTTAAAACAAACAAAGGAAATATTTCACACAACACACAGTCAACCTGTGGAACTTGTTGCCGGGGATGTTGTGAAGGCCAAAACTGTAACTGGGTTCAAAAAATAATTAAATAAGTTCATGGAGGATAGGTCCATCAATGTCTATTAGCCAAGATAGTCAGGGAGGTAACCCCATGCTCTGGATGTTCCTAAACCTCTGACTGCCAGAAGCTGGGACTGGATGACAAAGGATGGATTACTTGATTAATTCCCGCGTTCTGTTCATTCCCTTTGAATCATCTGGCACTGGCCACTGTCAGAAGACAGGATACTGGGCGAGATGGACCGTTGATCTGATCCAGTATGGCCATCCTTAAGTTATTCCAAACACTCTCAGTAAAGTCTATAGATGATTAGTGCCCTATAAAAGGTTTTATGACATACCATCTTCTCCTTCCATCTCGTTTGTAGTGTGTGCTGTATTTATGGAGTTTAAAGATAAATCATCCCAAAACGCTGTTCCTGCTTCGAGGGAACCATGAGTGCAGGCACCTGACAGAATACTTCACCTTTAAACAGGAATGTAAGTATGCCCAATTCTCCTCAGTAATGACATAGAAGCACTAGCACGACTTGGCCAGGAAGTCCGCTATTGGGCCTGCCTTGGATGGCCCAGCTGGCTTTGGCAAATGTATCTGCACCTAGCTGTCCTCTTGTTTCCAATATTCTAGCACGTTGCTTTAAATGCTGCTCGGTATTTTGGGTTGAACCAATCCTATGGAGTACTGAACATATGCTAAAGTAGCATTTGAGTTCTCTTGGTAAAAGGAATATGAATGCAGATAAAAGAAGCACAAGCCCATCTCCTGTGTTCCTGTCTTACTGACAAATGGTTGCATGCAAAGTCCCCCCCCCCCCCATCCTCCCCACAGCTTCTAGACCCAACACCCTATAATTACGGCCAAGTGACTTTCAGTTCAGTTTGTGCAGCTGGAATTAGTGATTACAGCTAGAAGAAAATAAAGGACTCTTCCTAGTGTTTGTACTGGGCAAATCATTACCACTAAGATAATTTTATTTTAGTTAAATATAGTATTTATAACTTTTTAAAGTATGTGAAACTAGTGCTGGTGAAAGGTAAAGTGGCATGCCAGCCCTAGAGACTGAGATCCTCTCTCGACACAACAAGCATAGCAGAGGCAGCAGTTGTGTGTGCTTTGACCCTGACCTGAAAGAGTCCTCTCTCTAGAGGACAGGCGATAGTTCAGCTCTGTGGCTCAGCCTGCTGTCAGAGAAGTAAAGTGTGACAGGAATGTACCTAAAAAAGAAAAGGAGGACTTGTGGCGCCTTAAAGACTAACGAATTTATTTGAGCATAAGTTTTCGTGAGCTACAGCTCACTTCATCGGATCCAATGTTGCATCCGATGAAGTGAGCTGTAGCTCACGAAAGCTTAGGCTCAAATAAATTTGTTAGTCTCTAAGGTGCAACAAGTCCTCCTTTTCTTTTTTGCGAATACAGACTAACACGGCTGCTACTCAGGACCGTGCCTGTTTGTTCAGAAATGAGCTGAGGCACAGCTTGCTTCATGCTGAACACTGAAGAGCCATTTGATGATGGTCGTTATTGCTCCCAACTGAGCTGGACTGGATTTGTGCTAGAGGTTAAAGGTTCTGTATTCTGTTCCCTGTTGAAAAGCATAATAAACAAAAACTGCCTTTCTCTTCCTGTACATAAATGTTTCATTACAGAAGCCTTTTTGAGCCACAGAAATAAAGGATGGAGAAAATGAAATATTCAGTAATACCACTTTTTCCTTGTAGATGAAGGTCAATTTTACAGTAACAGTAAGATTTTTCCAAGACAAGGTTGTGATAAAATATCACCATCTAAGATGGCTGCCAGACATGAGACCATGTGTACTTTGATATGGTGATCCCCTAATGTGACGGCATGGTGTTGTAGGCTCTTACTACTTCAATAACACCTGATGGGGGACGTTTCTGAATCTATCTGGCAGCTTGTTGTGAAAGCTTAGTTTCTGTGTTTAGGAAACCCATATCAATTCTGTGACACTTACTGAAAACCTTCCTAGCCTATCTGTTAAAACAATCAGCAAAAGACATCAGATTGCAGAGCATTAATGGTTAAACCAGCAGGTGTCTGGACATATTGCTGCTTAGAACAGCACCTCCTGTTGTATCCATAAAAAGAAATCTAAAACATTGGCTTTTAGAATGCATTTTAATGTGGAGATTGCTGAATGTGACTTTTTTTTTTTTTTTGGAGCCATTTGGGCCAACTCAGCACGCTAAATAAGAGAACTTGTTCTCAGTGGCTTCTTGTGGGGGAAGGAACCAGATCACTTTTTGTGTTCTAATCCAGTCAGGTCTCGGGCTAAAAAGGTTGGGTCAGGTCAGTACTCAGGAGCCCTTGAAATAACACAAGTTGCAGGGAATGGTGCTGAAAGTGCACTGAAGGGCTCTTTTCTCTCTGAATCAGTAATGAACTATGCCTCAGCATTGTGAGAGAACTGCTACTAGTTGATTGTCTCTCTGATATCAGGCTGAGGCATAAAGCTGAGAACCTGACCATATGTGGGCATTAAAGATTATATGCTATTTCTTGTAAGACTTGGTGTGTTAACCCCTGGCATCCTGGTCAAATTCGAGCTCCTTAGCCTCCCCAAGTCTCCCTTGAAGCACTTGTATCCAACTGAAACGGCAATTCCTGATCTAAACTGTTACATGGTTTTGCTGTGCCAAGTTAAACAGCTGTTGCAGTTTCTAGTGTATAGTCTGCATCGTAGTTGAAGCTTGTAAGATTCTTTGGGGTCCTTTGAGATGAAAGGTGCAATATGAATGTAAGATATTTATATGATTTTTATTAGTCAACCAAGTTCTTTCTAGCCTTTGGCAAATGCTGAGGCGCCTCTTCCAGGAAGTTCTTGGTATGGAGGTTAACACGCACTAGGATAAATTCATTTCTGAGCTTGAGGGGAGAAGATTAAAGTAAAAGTTCCTAACTGGGGCCACATTGGAAGCCTTTGACTTTCGGGGTCATTAAGTATTTTTCTAAGACAGCTCTGCTAATGTGCTAGAGGAAAGCTTTGCTTAGAATGTCATAGGTGTAGACTGTTTTTATTTCACTGTCTATATTCGCTTCCTGGAATCTCTCTGACAATGCTAGAGATCAAGGCCTTTGCTGCCAGTTCCTGTAGTACGTTAGTCTGAATGCACGAACGGTCTGGAACCTTTTCATTCAACTTGATCAACCCACATGGGGTAGAAGATAAATCATCTTCTCTCTCTCCCGCCTGCTCTCCCCATTAGGTCGAATCAAATATTCGGAGCGAGTGTATGATGCATGTATGGATACATTTGACTGTCTTCCTCTCGCCGCCCTCCTAAACCAGCAGTTCCTGTGCGTCCATGGAGGACTGTCTCCAGAAATCACATGTCTAGATGATATTAGGAAAGTAAGTAATCTCACTAGTCATTCACACTGACATTTTTATTGGGCACTTGTATTACTAGGGTTCGATTTTTAGTTGCATACTCTCAACCCATCTCTGATGGACATGAGTTATTGCTTCCTCTGGAATCTTGGATTGTTGAAGTTTGGTCTTCATAGGACTTTCTTTGATCCCTTTACCGAAAGGGGTTGTCTGCAGTTTAAGCATTGGGTGCGATACCCTCCTGGGAGCCCAAGATCTCAGCAGGAACAAATCAGCTTTTTTTCTTTCTGAGGTAAAGAAATTTGAGTTCCAAGCAGTTCAGTGTGCATGGGCCTTTTGGACATGTGTAAACAAGCCAAAGCCCTGTCTATTGCACGGACGTTACAGCTCCTTAGTCCGTATTATGGAGTGTTCGGTGCACTGGTTAATAGCCTTTGCACCCCACAGGTGGGTGCTGCATATAAGTAGTTTGACGTTCTTTGTTGAAAAACAAGCTATGGATGTTTGATATTCCTCCATTTTATCTGCTGTTTCTGATACTCCCCCATGTATCTTGAGACAGCATTATGGTCTGTAGTTCTGCAGCACAGCTCAAGCTACTTTGTGTTTGAGGGTTATGGATCACACACTTTTCTTCCTCTCTCCCACCTCATCCTTAGTTCTCTCATGCAGCCAGAGCTGGATGGTTGCAAGGGCCTGACAGATTGTCCCAGAGTTGGGCCTTCAGTCAGCCAAACTCCAGGCTAATTAAAGGCCTTTGGGTTGGTTACTATGACATGGTTCCAGCTCTTCTTCCTAAATTGCTACTTGGTAGCTTGTCACTGGTATAGTTTGCATTTTCAAGTCTGCAGTATGTTTTTTGTTGTATAGAATTTACTTTTTCTGCCACCATGTAACAAGTTAATAACATCCTTGATGCTGACTGCATTGAGTTTCTGTAGACACTTTGAGTGTAGGCAACATTCTCTAGTGGTTAGACCAGGGAGCTTAAAGTTAGATAGTATGTGCTGGTTCTCCCACAGCGAAGATCTCTTCTGAATGTTTTGAGGGAGAAAGGAAAGCAGGCAGGGGCAGAAAGCCAGGCAACTCATGAGCATCCAAGTGAAGACGAGATGGCTGCCACTCAGACCTTGCTCCCCAGAAGATGGAAGGAAGGAAGGAAGCTCAGATCTGTTGAGTAGACTCAGTAAGAGAGGTGTCCAAAGCTCTAATCCTAATTCATTCAAACTAGCCCATCTCCAGAGCTCTTCTGCTTAGGGGCATGTGCCCCTTCGTTACAAAGCCACTTGACCTCCACAATTGTCCTCATTTTGTGTGCTCCTTCCAGTTAGACAGGTTTAAAGAGCCTCCAGCCTTTGGTCCGATGTGTGACCTACTCTGGTCTGATCCATCAGAGGATTACGGCAATGAGAAGACGCTAGAGCATTTCACTCACAACACTGTTCGAGGCTGCTCCTATTTCTACAGGTAAGCGGAGTTTCAGTGGGGCTCAGATGAACTATGGCTTCTGACTTGCCCTGGGTAGTGTTTAAAAGCGAATGGAGAGAGGGAGTGAAATCCGATAGTTGTGTTAAATGCCCCTACTTACCAAGTTCTTGGGTTGTCTGTGTTAGCACAGTAATACATGAACTTGCTTTAAAGCTGTTTTTCCCCTATGGGAAATCTACTTGGGTAGTACCTGACTCCCTGAAGCTGCCCCAGGTTGCATCACTTGATGAAACCGCAAGTATCCAAGGTTGTAATGAGACTTCTGCTACCTGTTATGGTGCTTTTGGAGAGACTTTCAGGGACCAGAAGGTATCAAGGGGATTTCAGAAGGAAAGAAATAATTTTAAAAGATAATTTTTTGTTCTTGGCTCCTTGCAACCTGGCTGGTTGAGATTTAGCACAGGAATCCAGACTCACTACTGTTTCCAGTATGCTTTGTGATGAATCTTTAAAAGATGGCACTGTACATGGTTGTGGCCTTATTTCAGAGGCGCTGAGGGGTTGCAGCTTTCATTGGCTTTGAAGGGTGTGACTACACTGCAGCTGGGAGTGAGCCTCCCAACCTAGGTAGACAGATTGTGACTGCAGGGCTCTAGCTAGCATGCTCAGAATAGCATTGGGAACATTGCTGCACTGGCTGAGGCTTGCACTAGCCACCTAAGCGTGAAGCCAGAGGATCAGGTGGGTCCGAGCTCAGTGGCTAGTGCAAGCCTCCGCTGGTGTAGTAACACCCATGCTGCTCTTTTTAGCACACTAGCTTGAGCCATGCAAGCGTCAGTCTGCCAGCCAGGCTGGGGGCTCGCTCCCAGCTGTAGGGTAGACCTATGCAAAGATGTTCAGCACGTCTGAAATCGGCCCACAACTATGTGCAGTGCTTTCATTTAAAGATTACTTCCAAAGCTCACGAGACCATTAACGCTCTTTGTTCTCATTTCTCCTGCCTCCCTAGAGGAGGGAGGATTTTTGTCTTTGCTACCTACTAATGTATTTAAAACTCTTCTTTTCAGTTACCCTGCCGTCTGTGAATTTTTGCAAAACAATAGTTTGTTATCTGTAATCCGAGCTCATGAAGCCCAGGATGCCGGGTAAGTGCTGCAGTGCTAGTACTGAGCAAGAATGGGTTGTTTTTTTGTTTTGTTTTATTCTACCCTTAGCCAGACCAGAATGCTAACACCATGCCCTGCCTTCTAGATACCGAATGTACAGGAAGAGCCAGACAACAGGCTTTCCATCGCTAATCACAATCTTCTCTGCACCAAACTACCTAGATGTGTATAACAACAAGGGTAAGGCGGGCAAGGCTATGTCTCTGCAGTTGTTTTGGATGCCAGTGCTGTTTTAATATTAACCCTTAAGAAACCCCTCTCCACTTCCTCCCTCTGTTTTGTTAGCAGTAGCCCCCGCTCACTCTATCCTTCTCATTTGAATGAAGCCTCTTCCACTTCTCTAGGTGCACGCACAGCCTGTGAGCCAGATCAAGCTAGTCACTGAGCCCAACTGCATCATGCTAGCTGCTGTGTGCTGCTACCCCTCTTCTTCCAGCCTGGCCTGACCTGCTGATATGATTCTACTCCCACACATCTGGTTCTCGGCTTTCAGGGGGAGGTGGGTGTCTGGGAAGTGACAGCTGGGGAAGGAGGTGGGACAGCTCCAAACAGGCTCCTCAAGATCCCTGAAGTTAGTATTACCTTTTTTCTGCCACAGTGGTCTGATGGAAGCCTAAGAAAACATCTCATCTTCAATGGGATGTGTGCCTGGGATAAGCTAGGGTTGAATCCAAAAGAGCTTCATTAAGTGTCAGTTTGACAAAAGCCTGTAAACTCATAGTGAAGGTTGCCACTCTGTGTATGACTTGACCCTATCCCAGCCCATGTGTTGAAGTACCAGTGCACAAAGGAATAAAGAAACCATGGAGTTAGTAGCTTTGGATCTGCATTTCTTTCCTTTAGTCAGTTCAACTTAGATACTTCAGCATCACATTATTTTCCTTTTTTGGATGATGGCACTGAATGAAAAGTAGCTCTGCTATTAGCATTGCAGCTGCATTCAAATTGGCAGCAGATTGTTATGGCATTGCTTACTGAAGTTGCGCACTGTTTCTTTGACATGATCAGGTCAGTGGGTCCACAGGACACACTATAGCTAGAAGCGTTTGACATATGTAAACATGAAGGAGAAAGAGGAAGAAAATTGTTCAGAATAGTCCATGGTGATTATAAATACAAATAATGGGATGAATATGAGGAAAGGTAAAATTTAGGCTGAGAGCAGGAACTCTTTCCTAAGAGCCGGATCTGTAAGGCAGAGGAATAGTCTTGAAGAGGAGTTGGTGGCAATCACTTAGTTACTCTGGACACAGCCCTAGTGTGTGCTTCAGAGGGAGCAATCTTAAACTGCTTGGCCAAGAGTAGTTAATAGGCCTTCACCTCTGATTCTGGTATCTGTGGGAATGTCACCTTGTACCATGTCATCAGGGGCCCTTAAATGAATATTGACATGCATTGGGAAAAGGAGCATTGCTGTGAAATTACAACCACACTGAGGACTAAACGCAGTTATGAACCTTATTTCTAAAACTAAAAGCTAAAGCATTTTTCTTAGTCTAAACTGGACTAAGTAGCAAACCTAAACAAGAGCCCTTCTTTCCCACTCTGACTTTAACTGGCTTTAATTGGTTATTAAAGTGTGCCCCTCTAAGATGGCAAGTGTGTATGCTGTTATAACTAAACTGTCCAGTTATAAGCCCTGGGGGAATGACATGCATGCTGGTAATGGTGACACTGCTGCTGTGACATGCAGTTACTGTCCATGTTCATAAACTGTAATCCCTCTGATATTAAATAAGAAGTGAGGGAAACTTTATGCCTATCTTTCTAATCTTGACTTAGGATCCAAGAGTTTCTAGTTCATGGTTTCTTTGAGGTGACGGTTTTGAGGCTTCTGAGCAGAGTGTACTTTTTCTTTAGAGTCTCATTATATAGTCCTGGGGAGCTGTTTGGAAGATGAGCTATTGTGAAATGTCTAAAACTTCATGCCCTGTAGTCGATAAACTGAAAATACCACTTAAGCCTCTTAATTCTAGATGAGTAGTTGGTGCTGCGCAAATGGAACTGGTTGTCATTGTTTGATCACTAACGCTCAGTGCTAGAGGGAGACGGTCTTTGTGCCTCAGAGCTCACAGTGCCTGCATACACACATTCCCTCCCTCTCCTTTTCTAGCTGCTGTGCTGAAATATGAAAACAATGTCATGAACATCAGACAGTTCAACTGTTCTCCACACCCGTACTGGCTTCCAAACTTCATGGATGTCTTCACATGGTCTTTACCTTTTGTAGGGGAAAAGGGTAAGAAAAATAAAGCTTTCAGATTTTGATTTGGCCTAAACAGTGACAGATCATAGCACTGTATGTGTTAAAAGCCCCCTGAGGGTAACTAAATATCTGTAAATATCAAATCAAGGGATTATCTTGGAAGTTTTAAATATGTGATGCAGCTTGGCAGTGTAAAATGGTATTGATAAGTAGTTCAGACTTATCATGACCTATTGTACAGTAGTAGAATTGATTGCTAAAGTTCATCAGATTTTAAGTTTCTTTGGGGAAAAAAGCCTGCTTTGCCATAACCAAGAAGTTAAATAAAATGGTCCCTGTTTCACAGTATTTTTGTACTGATGAACCAGCCCTGATTAGGTAATTCCCCCAGCTGTGCTGAAATCTTCCATGGTAAATACAATGTAGATGTGTGGCCCATCAGAAAGAGTATTCACCATAATCAGGGAGAGGCTTTGATTTCAGTTTTAATAAGGTATGGCTGCCTAAAAAAACAGATTGTGTGCCAAAATTCCCGCTTCTTAACAAGGAGCGCCGCTCTCTCTCCCAACCAGTCTAGATTCTCTTTCAGGGCTTTAGGATTTGGGGATAGCTTAAAGGTCTAAAATGTTTACTCTGTGGAACCAAAGGTTGAAATCCCAGAAGAGCCGACATTCCCTGAAACAGATGGAGTATTATGCAGTTTTTGTGGGGTAAGGGGAGTTAAGGGGGATTGGGAAGGGACCTTAACTGAGACCCAATCTCTTCTGCATGAACACTGTGGATACCCCACTCCCTGACCAGTTCCCATGCAGTTGTGCAGCATTCTGTGCAATGCTCAGATTGCACCCACTTCTATGACTGAGGATCTCAAGTATCTAATCAAATGTATTTTGGGATCCTCTGCAATGAAGGATGCTGCAGAATGTAGCTATAAAATATCTTTGGGCTCCCTCTTCAAACGTATAAATGACTGATCTCATTGGTTCAATCCAGTTCATTCTCTGATACCCTTACCCCTTGAGCAGTGTGAGCGCCAGCCCCCTCTAATCTTCCTACCTATTTGTCACTACTTCTTGCAGTCACAGAGATGCTGGTCAACATCCTCAACATATGCTCTGATGATGAGTTGATTTCAGATGGTGATGAAACTTTGGAAGGTAACAACCTTTATTACAAGTTGGGCTGTTAACAGTGGTGAGGGAATGGTTTAAAGCTAAGCTAAGAGATTGGCATCCACTTTAGAACTAGAAACAAAACTGTCCCTTTGCGATCCAGTGACAGTGAAGTGCATGGGGTTGTCCTTCTTTGTGGCAATGCACTCCTCACTTAGATAATCTGAAGAATGATTTCCTGGAATTACGAGGTCATGGGATTATTCCCCAATTTATTTTTTCTGACTCGAACATTATTACTCAATCTACTGCTGCAGACAGTCTTTCAGCTGCTACTCTGACCCTCTAGATCTAAACTTTAACACTCAAGCACTGGGCCAATTTGTCCTTCCTTTTCGTACTAGCTCCAGAAATGGCAGCCAATTATTTGGTCCTGATTAGTGATTTTTGAAGTTGAATGCAGGTGGAGTAATACATACATTTTGATAAATGGAAAAGTACTGAGAGAAAATAAAGTAAATGTGGCATGGAAGTAGTAGAGAGGTATAATGTAACAAGGTGCCACTTCCGTCAACAGGTGGAGACTTTAACCCGCTTCTCTCATGGAATTTCATTTTTGATTTTTTTTTCCCCTCCTTCCCATGAAAATTAAATTTTGTTTCTTCTATCTCTGTCTTCATCTCCTTGTTTCTTGGTGTCTCCTCTCCCTGAAGATCACTACATTTCAAGCTATCAGAAAGGTACCCAGCTAGAATTTGCTGCAAGCTTAATTCTCACTGCCTGTGTCACCAGATTCCTTGGAGTGGATTTGAATAGCTGACTAGTTGGGGAGGCTCTCCATCTCCCTTTCAGTTTTAACATAAGCGCCGTGTGGTTTTTAACCCTGCTGTGTTCCTCTAGGAACTTGAGAGATGGGGTCACATTTCTCTTTGGCTTCCTAATGCAGCCACCTAGTGCATGGCTGAACCATTGGTGCATGTTCAATCTCCAGTTTGACTTGTACTGTTCTAATGTGTGATAGTGCCATTTGAAGACTCTTAGCTGAGAGGAGATGTATCTATCCTATTTTATCATCAATCACCTTCCATGCTTTTCTCCCAGCATACACAGTAAAAGGGGAATACACCTACCTCACTGTATGTTTGAGTGAGGGTCAAAGCAGAGTTGCAAGGCAGTGTGTGTTTATGCCAGAGGTGATGCTTGTGTGACCACTCTCCCTTCTGCAAGCACAAGATTTGTCTGTGTTCTGCCTTACCAAATGTCTACATGGCTGAGTCATTTGTGTTACGTTATGTGTAATGTGATCTGACCTGTCAAGTAAAGATCTGCTGCTTCCCGCAAGAACTGTGTGATCCATTCTTCTGGTGGTTCTACTCTTTCCTTAGACCTCTTTGTGTCATTTTGTCAGTGTCTCCATCCTCATTTCCATTGCAACCCCCTCCCAAGAGACTGTATTCTAGAGAACGTAGCTGTGAATTCGTAATCCATGATTTCTCTTTCCTAGAGCCAGACAGATGCTGCATACTGACATTACCTGTGGCTTTAAAAGGGGGGCAGGAAATCCTTACACAATTTTTTTCTTTCAAAGCAGGCACGACAGTCCGTAAGGAGATCATCAGGAATAAGATAAGAGCCATTGGGAAGATGGCGCGTGTGTTTTCAGTTCTCCGGTAAGAAGGCAACTTGAGAGTGTTTTGTGTATGAGCTTAATGTGCAATCTGGGTACTGGGGGTTGCTTCTCTGTCTGACCCGTATGAGTGAAGGTAGCAGTATGCAGGCAGGAATCCAGCTGAGAGAGACTGCACAACTGTATCAAAATGGGGAGTCTGGATTTGGGGAAATTGCTCCCATCTATCTGTAGTCTGGTGCTGCAAAGCTGATGGTCAGTCCTGTTCTTCGGGGACTACAAAAACCTCCATCCCATCAAAGCTAGCATCCTCATCAACGGAAAAGATTAGACCTGTAGTGGGGATCCCTCAAGATCAGAGGTGCATTTCATGTAAATAAGGAAGTATTGGTTGAAGTGATTGCCTTGCCCTTGGCTTTGCTGTACGTCGTCCTAGTAAATAGAGCACCTGAGCTTGCAAGGTTATATTAAACTTCCTGGTAGAAAAAGACATCACATGGAAGCTGTTTGGATCACCTTTGGCAGTTTACTGCCAATATGGTACAGACCTAGGCTTGAGGGTTACCCAAAGGCAAGTATGTAGCATTCCCCTGGGAGGGAAGGAATATTTTAGTGAGCATGCCGCTTGCTGTAACCCTCTTGCCTAAATGCTGGCTCTGGTAAGAGTAATCCATCCTTCTGCATCTTTTTTTTTTTTTTTTTTTTTTTTTTTTTTTTTTTTTTTTCCAGAGAGGAGAGTGAGAGCGTGCTGACTCTCAAGGGCCTGACTCCCACAGGTACGCTGCCCCTGGGAGTCCTCTCAGGGGGAAAGCAGACTCTACAGACTGGTGAGTACATGGGAAATAACCCTTTCAGTGAGCTCCATGCACAGTGTATCTCATGCTCCAATGTTACACATGTACATAGGTGCTTCTCGACGTGTGGCTTGGGACATGCGAGGGAGCCACTAGCACTTGTTTGGAGGAGTCAAGATTCTCTATTTGCCATATCTGGTGTTCTGCTGAAGCAGAGCTGGCACGGAAGTATCTGGCCTTCAGGTGCCACCATAAACCATTGTGCCAGTTCCTACAATTCCTCTCCTGCAGCACCATGGGAATGGGGGCAAAGGATTCTCGGGAGGACCATTGTGTGGGGTCATAGGAGGGAATGGTTGAGAACTCCTGGTATAAAGTGATACAAACTGGGATGGGGGGGGGGGGGTCTTTTTTCTAAGATACTAGTATAATCTCTTGGTCAAAGGATTGTCCCCCCTCTGCTCTTAACATTGCCTCCAGGCATTCTCTGCTTCAGCTGCTCTCCTGCTGCTGTGTAACAATGTACATAAATAGTATGATAAATGAGTCTGCTTTTTAGGGTTGTTTTTATCAAACTAAATCCCTTTGTTTTCAACCCTAATATTATGATTCCAGGAGGGGGGAACTTATATTTTTACTTTGAAATAGGTTAGTTCTCTCAAGTATGTTTTTAATGTTCAAACTTGGCAATCCTAGTGACTTGGTCCATTGGGTTTGAGTAGCTTTCCTGTATGCTTGTTACTTTCTCTGTATTTTTGGCAAGTACCCTTGTTGCTTCCCACCAATCAGTCTCAAATTACATTAACGTTCTGAGAGTGGCACTGATCAAACCTCACATAAGTAGTGTGTTTCAGGCCACAGGGGGTGGAGATTGGCTGGTGGTCAGGGAATGAGTTATCGTAATGTGTGTCCCCAGGGGGAATCCCGTAATCTAGTGTTTTAATCCTTTCCTGCTGCCAGTGCTTCAGTACTGGCATATAATCAGCCTGCTTTCCCTTCCAATCAGCATTGGGTGGTTTCCTGATGGCTCAGAAAGAGGTTTGTTCTGGGACTGTCTTTGATTAAATATTTCATGGGTGCTTGAGGGGAGACTTGCTATTGGGCTTGGAGGATGTGGCATCTTCCCAAGCTTTGTAGGTTTTCTTTGTCCAAGGAGATGTGCGAGTTTACGCTCTGTCCATTGTGATTTCTGGCACACTGATTAAGCTACAGGCATGAGAATAGAAAGTCAGTAGGTGAGAGAGCAGATGTTCACCTTGAAGGTGTTGTTGTGATGACCTTGGAATACAAAAGACTAGAGCCAGACTTAGTCATGTAGCATTGTTTTATGCAGCTCTAGTTTGAAGGATGATGCATGTTATAGACCGGAGAGATGCAAATAAGCTTAGGACACAGACTTCTGTCTATTGCTTTTTTAGGTTATTCCTCTTCCCCAGAACCCCCACCTCCTCAGAGGTGACGTGCAATGCAGACATGTCCCAAAGTTTCTAAAGAGCTACGCTTTGACCTGAGGTGAAGGATTTTAGCTTTACACAGCTTCATAGTGAGCTTTGTGGTTTGATCATAATAGTGAGAGAGATGGCAGATCAATTAGATAATTCCTGCTGCTCTTACCCCGTTTTCCCTCCTCCTCGTTCAGTCTCTGTTGACTTCCCCTCTTCTGTATGAAGTCTGAGCTTTTCACCTTCAAGGCAATCCATAACTCCACTGCTACCTGCATTTCCATGCTCAGCTCCTAAGCACCATCCTGCTTCTCGTGCCTTTCCCAAGCTTCTCTCCTGGTCATTCCTTGTCCTTTTTGTCCACTCCTAACTTCATGCTGCCTTCCATGATACCCATATGCTTGGAACATGAACCGAATGCCTTCCTTCAAAAACCACTCTGGAAACTCCCCTGTTCTGTCATGCATTCCACAGATAATGTCCAGACTGAGTTGTGAGCATTCAGTGTTGAATTGGGTCATCTTGTGCCCTCATTGGGAGGGCGGGGGGGCTGGAAGTTGGTTTGCTCCCCTTCTCACCATCTCTGCGCCTTTTACAGATCTTTAATAACATGAGATTAACAAGAGTCAACTAAAGATGCTCAACCCAGAGCTACAGTGTTAACGCACAACACTATCCCTTCCTCACCCTCTGTCTGGAAGCCTGAACACGTGACCTGTGCATTATGCCACACGGATTTAACAGTCTCAGGCACTCGCAAGCCTAAAGGGGAAATAGATTCCAGTCAAGGTCTGTCCATTGAGAATGCCCTGCTACCAGGTGTTTCTGACAGGGGTTAAGAGCACATGCATGTTGACAATCGCAGCAGTTCCAGGGGCGGAGGGAGACATGACATTGCTGAAACCTTATGATGTCCTGTTGCTTAGTAACCCTTTTTGTGGGAGGAGTTGAAGCCAAGTAGGTTTGAAATATCTGCCTGTGTTGCGTTCTACTTCAAGAAATCAGGAGCCGAACAGCCTAGTTACTGTGCTACTCAGCACTCCGCTCCCAGAAAAGGAGCCAACCCCCTTTCCTTCCCCTCCTGTCCAAGTGCCAGCCTGTTGGTTAAGGTCAGCTTCTTCTTTAAATGACAAGGGCACTTCTGCCACAGGTAGGTTTGTGCACTGCAATCTCCTTGAGGCAGTGAGTTCCATCCGTGGAACTCTCCTTCCCAAAGCATCACTAAGCTGAAGACAATAGCTGGTGCCCATTAAAGGTCGGCTTTGCAAACCAATGGAAATGTGGCACTCTTCAGTTTGGGAGGTACCAGCCCCATGGCTGTCATGGGACACACATGCACCTGGCCCAGGGGGTGCTGAAAGGCCAGCCCTGTTAGTTGCTTTAATTTTTTTGGACGCAGCAGTTTGACATGGATGGTGAACTTCATGCCACTAAGAGGAAGGAGGCTCCCAAACAGCCTGAAGCTTGAATCCTTAGCTGAAAATCCCAGCTGAGTGAAATCCCCTTCCAGTCCTTCTGTCTCTAGTTCCTGTCAGTCCTTCTCTGCCAGCTGATCTTCATCATGATCCTTACTGGGGCGGGGAAGGTTGTGGGTCTCTGTAATGGCAGCAATAATGTTAGTTCACTCACTCTTTTCTGTCTTCATTTTTGCATGCCACTGTTCCTCCTGTATTACAGCCACAGTAGAAGCGGTAGAGGCACGGGAAGGTATGGCTAGAATCCTGTGAGAGACTCAATCATGTTTGTCTGCTAATTTTAAGGAGCTTTATCAGCAGTATGAAAGCTTTTTACTCTTGCATCACCAAAAACGGGGGAGGATTGGCCCCTTCTGGGGAAATAAATAACATACTGGGCTACCTCAGATCTGTCTCAGCCTTGGTGTCCCAGAGATGAGTTGGAATGCTTAATTTCATGATACCGGGCTTCTGGGACTGCTGTATTTCTGTAGCAGGAACCCAGACTGAGAATGTGGGTGTCTCATCAATGTCCTAGTGTTGATTCCTGAAACTTCATCACTGGATGGCTTGTTGCTCAGCTCAGGCCTCTGACGATATGTTTCTGAAGGCTGCGAGAACAGTTGACCAAAACAATATAGGAAATATTTGATTGTATTTATTGCTATCGTGGCTCCTTGGGATCTGATCTCAGCCTTTCCCTAACCTTCGGGTGGAGTGAACACAGTGTGGAGAGGCAGTATCCTCTCTGCAGTTAAAGTAGTAATACCAGAGTAATGAAACTACTGCTTTGGAAACTTACATTCTCCTTCACAATTTTATCGGATTTACATTGGGTAAAACTGCATTATTAGGAGATTGCAATATCCGAAAGAATTTAATCTTTAAAAACACTTAAATCTATTGTAAAGCAAACCAGGTAAATGTTTTGTGTAGGGCAGTCCCTGCAAGGAACTTGAATTACTGCAAGGTTGAGTAGAAAGAAAGACGTACACATCTGCAGTGGGGCTCTGTCCCATGTGTTTAGCTCCTGGTCATGCAAGATAAAACGCTTCCTTTCCGATCCAAGGATTAGCTCTTTCTCCTCTTTATGGCGTTGCAGTGCGTGGTTTTTGTGTTGAAGTAAAACGCCCTTTGCTGATTTGTCCTCACTGTGTGTTTTGTTTTTTTTTAGTATTACGTTTTTCAGCTTTGAAAGTGTGCTGCTATTTCACTGCATTAACTCTTCAGAATACAGGGCACATGTCTGGCCTGCAAGTTGCCCTCGCTAAACAGTATCACGAGGGAAGACATAAGCGAAAACAATGCAAATAAGCACTGGCTTTATTGGTGCTGCTGAGTAAATTTGAACTGGGCCCTAGAAATCGGTTTAATGAAAGATAATGAAACTCTACATGTCGCCAATATAACTTCACCAGTTCATGAGACAATAACAGAATCATACAGAGATCTGCTACTTACTTTTTCTTAACCAGACATGTGCTCTGTAGCCACGACTCTCGGTTCTGTAGTATGGTGTGTGCTGATAGGCTGTTCCTTGGTATGCTATTGCACAGACTGACGCTCTTCTTTGCCCTCCTCGCTCTAGCCATCCGTGGATTTTCACCGCAGCACAAGATCCGCAGCTTCGAAGAAGCCAGAGGGTTGGACCGCATTAACGAACGCATGCCACCACGCAAAGATTCAATGCACCCAGACGGGCCGGTGAACTTGGTAACCTCAACAAACTCTGCGGAAAAGAACGGCACAGGGAAGAAAGCTTAGTAATGGTTCTAATGCCCAATCTGCACCACTAAAGGATCCAAAACTTAATGAATTTTATTTATTTATTATTGGGGTGGGATAGGGATGGGGAGAAATAAACTTAACCTGGAGGCACGTTCATAATCCAGTTTGCATCCATTCTGTAAGAAAGGTGACCATTTTGTAATTTTTTAATTTATGTTCAGTATATAAAAAGTCCATCTTTTTTTTTTAATTTAGAAACCAATCTAATTGCTAGTGCATATATGAAGTGTTGTGCTGTACAGCTGACCTCTCCCCCACACAAGGGGAACCTCTGAGGATTAAAAAAAACCCCACACAGAGTCCCAAGCAACTTTGATCTTTGACTTTGGTACAGTTTTAAATTAGCCTGTGCTTTCAAAAGCAGCATCTTTCATTTTAAAACATGTTTTCACAACTGTCTTCACTGAGTTTGCTGTTTTCTTCAACTTTTATTGTCTAGCTGCATCCGCTGCTTTAGCAATTGATTTTGTGGAAGATGGCATGCTGCGTGGTGCATCTGGTTCAGACCCATCCTTCTCTTTTTGGAAGACTTTTTATTCTAGGTGACGTTAAAGTGGATAGTTCAGATTCCAGCAGGGGTGTTGCATTATTTCTTGGGGATAAGGGTACGAATTTTCCAATTCTAGCATATTTTTTTCAGGATTCCAATAGAACAAAAAAACCTCTTTAGTATGACCTGGAAGGTGGGCAAGGGAAAGCATCCCCTCTAGTCTCCATTCTTTCTAAAGCTTCTGGTTTTCAGACTCTGTGAAGCAAACCATTTGCATCGTTCCATCAGTACAGACAACACTTGAAGTGCATCTAAATGTTCTTTACAGAACACCATGCATTTTGATTTATAGTCCATTGAAACAGGAGTAGGTCAGTGCACACTAGGGAGCATTTAGTGCATGGAAGCAAGATCCATGTAGCCAGTTAGTGCACTAGGATTTACACCCTAGCTTGCCGTGCACCGTGTCTTGACAAGCCCTTGGTGTTGGTGTTGGGTTGTTGCCACAGATGGTAGCAACCAGGACACACGCAGACCCCACACCCACGCACCATAAGGGATTAGGCGAGCAAGAACCTAGTGCCCAGTGAAGGTATGGAAAATGTATGCTGTATGGAAGATGGTGAGTCATCCAGGGAACATCAGTGACTCCATCTGAAAGAGGGAATAATTTACCTGACCACAGATAAGTGGATAGATGGCATGGAGAAGGATTGGTGATCTATACTGATCATTGCCTCCTTCCCTTAAATATCTGTGCTGTTGAATGGTCAGCGTAGAGAGGGACTTGTGAAACACGTACATTCTTGGAAACCTCTGTGTCCTTCGGTTGTACTGAGGAGGATAATTTTTAGAGAAGGAAAGTGGCTTGGAGAACTCAGTGGATCTTGAAGGCAGTTTGTATAGTATATCTCTTAGTGAGTTGGGGGAAAGGAGATCTCTTTAGGGGATGGTGGGTTTCTACTATAAATGCACCACTGGGGATGCCAAAAGATGGCCACTATACATTGTAAAGTGTTTTGAAGTTGGAACCTAAATAAGCAAAGTACCCAGTCTGGTTCATTTACTTATTCAGACTTGGACTGAATCCAGTTTTGAAACAGACTTTGAAAAATCCAAACCTAGTTGCTTATTTTTATGAAATGCAAACTCCTCATTTCTTGCCTTTCCCTTATTGGTCATTTTAGCTGAATCCCCTCCTCCTTATTCTGTTGCAAAGCAGCATCACTCAAATGCTAGTCCCTGGCTGCTTTTCACTCCCCTTCCCACTTGAACAAATGTATGACACCTAGTTCCACCAAGCAGATGAGCAAGGTTAAACTCTATCCTCTAGGTGATCCATGCTCCCTGTTCTCTGTTTTGTCTTGAAGCCCCTTGACGTTACCATCTTTCCTTCATGCTGTGGGCACAGTCTTTGATTCCAGTCCCAGAGGAAGGCAGCTGCCTCACGGGAATCTTTTAAATTGTCACTTCTAATGAGACGTCACAAACTTAATTTCATGCCAGTTATTTAGGACGCTGCATCTGAGCAGATGGGGGTTTTAGCGATGGACTCTTCAAGTCACGTGACACCTTTTTTTTTTTTTTCACGACTGCTGCTTTGTGAAAGTGAGTGTTTTTGGAAGGCTTGTCTGTTTCTTACTCCATGTGGGACAAGGGGTCCCTTTCAATATCCCTTTTATTTCTATGGCATCTGTTCCAAAGCAGGAATAGACCTAAACATTACATCTTGCTTTTAAAAAATGGATGGTTGTGCAGTATGCTACCCTACATGCTCTGACCTGGCTGAGATCTTCTCTGAGCAGCATCTCTGGTTCAAGAGCCAGGCACCAGAAGGAGATGAATCTGTCCCTCCTTAGGGGTTAGTGAATAATGGGGGGGATGTTTGACTAGGTGGGATCCCTCCTGTACATAGTAATGGTGGGAGGAGAAGACACTGCCAAGATATCCTCTGCTCATCACGCTTTGGAAGCTTAATACTGAAAGTTGTTTCTGCCCCAGTTACAACGGAAGCTTTGCTCGTGGACTCTGGGCTGCTGGTGTTGGCTTTCTTGAAAAGAAAAGGCGTTTGTTCATGAAACGCTGTCCTGTTCTGTGCTTTTTTTTTTTTTTTTTAAAAAAGCAGGTCGCACTTCAGCCCTACCTGTTTCTGCTGTGACCCTCTTTGCCCTTACTCCTCAAAGAAAAAGATTAGTTTCTGTTTCAAACCTGGAGACTCACCATAGCATTGCTTAAGTGCAAAGCATGGAGCTTCGAAACCATAGTTACTGGAGCTGCGTGCCTGCTGCAATTATCCATCCTCAAATAATCGGGGGACATAACTGGGGGTGACAGCTGGCTTCCTAAATTCTGATTGGCTTGTGACTTAGCAATATGTTGAGCCAGAGGGGGCTTGTTTTTAAGCTTGTTAATTGTTGGGTGTTCCTTAAACAGGAGTCCCGAGTCCTCCACTAATTGTCAGTCAACGAGGCTGTCTCCGATGGGGAGGAGCCCAGCTCTCACATTAGTCACAATCCGTTCGAATGAGCAGTACTGAGCGGCTCTGACAGCAGTCGCTAGCCCAGCATGTTGTGGGTGGATGGAGCTCTCTGGGTGACTCATGGCTTCCCCATGCAGGAGCTATCAGGTCTTTCCCCTCCTTATTCTATCAAGCTGAGAGCTGCTGGAAACATGTTCCATATCCCACACAAGCACATGCAGATAGGATGCTGTCAGGCGAAGCACAGTCTTCAGTTGCTATGGGAACGGTGCCAGGGTCTGTTTCTTCAGCACAGTTATGCAGTGTTCTTAATGGGGCGAGGGGGTGAGCAGCAGTGCAGATTGGGGAGAGTGGGTGTTAATTACCCCCTTAATTGATGTTCATCTTGTAACCTTCCCTGTCCTGGCTTTTCCTGTTTAATTCAGAGGTTAACTAGCTCCTGTTGCGTCGAGTGGTGCTGTAAATGGGTAGCTGTGTGTGAGCAGTGGTGATCGTGCATTGACAGTAGGGGAGGAGTGTACCATCACTAGCTGCAGTTGTCTTGGACATGTTGAGATTCCACCTTCAATCAGAGCCAGGAGCGGCCAGGATTTTTGCTTTTAAAATGTAAACAGTATGTGAACCAACCTTCAGTTCTAAGCATTTAAACATTGCAGTCCCCTTCACTTCTGTTCTTTGTATCCCAAGGGAGGAGGGGGAGAGATACCTTGAAGCATAGGCCTTTGAGTGCTGGGCAGCTCTGGAAAGAAAGCAGAGCTCATTCCCAGCAAAGCATCATGCCTCAACCACAGCCTTTGGTGCGAGAGGGGCTCCTGCCCTTTTGCATTGTAACAGACGAGTGCAAAGAACTGTGGCCTTCAAAGCCATGTCTGAGAGGGAGGTGCTTAAATATTTCCCGTGCTCCCAGTGCAAAAGTATTGCAGAGACATGAAGTAGTTTCTCCTCTTCCAGCTCCCCATCCCAGCTCCCAGAAACCCAGCACTGGTTCTGCCTTGGAACTATGCATGTCTAAAGAGGCCTCATCTCAGAGCTCCATTCCGTCCTCTGTTTCCATCCCCTCTTGCCAGCCAGCTGCAGAAGCTTGACAAATGAGACTTTGCAAAAAAACAAAAAAACAAAAAAAAACAAAACAAAAAAAAAAACAAAAGCCAAGGAGTACAATCAGTCCATGGAACTCCAGACTATTAAGGGCAGTGCCACTGCACTCCTTTCTCCACAAGGCTGTCCCTAGCAGCCTGTCTTACTTTTGCATGTTATAGCAAGGTGCATGCAACAAGGAGGGAGTCAGCAATGGGATATTTTAGCATGGGGAACAAAGGTGCATTCACCTTGTTTTGGGAGAACCTTTTACTGTGATGCCATCCCGCACACCTATTTTTAAGGGCCTTTCTTGGCACACCACCACACTCGGGTAAATCTTACCTAGCTAGATTCTTGTAATGGAGCAGCTCGGAGGCTTGTCTGCCTCAGATCCAAAGGACGGTCAAGCCCCTAAGAACATGTGTTGGATATGGTGATGATGACTTAGGTTCTTGCCGCTGAAGGAGCATATGCCCGTTGCCTGGAGACTGCCTCCTTTTTTTCTTGCTTTTTTTAGTTATGTTTAAAAAAAAAAATGGTGAAAAATGTTATTTATTGGCAGAAATTATTTAATATAATTTCTCTTTTTTGTGAACAAGGAATGAATTTGTTAGAACTGTCTTAATGTAAATTGGAAGTCATCTTTAAAAAAAAAAAAAAAAGTTAAAAATTAAATGACAGTCATTTGGCTCTGGTGTCTTTATTCAAATCCAATTCAGTGTGGTGCGTCTGAGGATCATAAGAATGGCCACACTGGGTCAGACCAAAGGTCCATCCCAGCCCAGTATCCTGTCTACCGACAGTGGCCAATGTCAGGTGCCCTAGAGGGAGTGAACCTAACAGGTAATGATCAAGTGATCTCTCTCCTGCCATCCATGTCCACCCTCTGACAAACAGAGGCTAGGGACACCATTCCTTACCCATCCTGGCTAATAGCCATTAATGGACTTAACCTCCATGAATTGATCCAGTTCTCTTTTAAACCCTGTTATAGTCCTAGCCTTCACAACCTCCTCAGGCAAGGAGTTCCACAGGTTAACTGTGTGCTCAGTGAAGAAGAACTTCCTTTTATTTGTTAAACCTGCTGCCATTAATTTCATTTGGTGTCCCCTAGTTCTTATATTATGGGAACAAGTATATAACTTTTCCTTATTCACTTTCTCCACACCACTCATGATTTTATATACCGCTATCATATCCCCCCTTAATCTCCTCTTTTCCACGCTGAAAAGTCCTTGCCTCTTTAATCTCTCCTTGTATGGGATCCGTTCCAAACCCCTAATCCAGGGGCGGGCAAACTTTTTGGCCTAAGGGCCGCATTGGGTTTCAGA
The DNA here is from genome assembly GCF_009764565.3 of Dermochelys coriacea. NCBI lineage: Eukaryota > Metazoa > Chordata > Testudines > Dermochelyidae > Dermochelys > Dermochelys coriacea. The sequence continues at coordinate 6,097,963 of NC_050093.1, forward strand.
AATTGTATGGAGGGTCAGTTAGGGAAGGCTGTGTCTCCCCAAACAGCCAGACATGGCCCGGCCCTTCCCCCCACCTGCCCCCCTCCCCCCCGCTTCTCGCACCCTGCCGGCCCTGTCGAGACCACTGCCCCATCCACCATCCCCCTCTGTCCCCGGACAGCCCCTGGACCCCCCCTACCTCTAACAGCCCCCTGCCTCCCCATCCAACCCCCCATCTCCTTCCTGACTGTGTTCCCCCCGAGACCTCTGCCCCATCCAACCACCTCTTCTCCCTGTTCCCTGACTGCCCCCCACTGCCCCATCCAACCCCTCCTCTCCTTCCTGACTGCCCCCCATGGACCCCTGCCCCATCCAGCCCCTCCTCTCCTTCCTGACCGCCCCGACCCCTATCAACACCCCCAGCCCCTGACCCCACCCCCTGAACTTCCCTGCCCTCTATCCAACCCCCCTCCCCCACTCCCTGCCCCCTTACCATGCTGCCTGGAGCACCAGTGGCTGGTGGCACAGCTGCATGAGGGCAGGCACTCGGGCCGCCCGGCTGGAGCCAGCCACACGCAGCGCAGAGCACTGGGTCAGGCTGGGCTCTGCAGCTGCATTGCCCTGGGAGCTCACAGCCCCATGCCCAGAGCATTGCACCAGCGGTGCAGTGAGCTGAGGCTATGGGGGAGGGGGCTAGCCTCCCTGGCCAGCCGCTCAGGGGCCAGGCAGGAGGGTCCTGCGGGCCGTAGTTTGCCCACCTCTGCCCTAATCATTTTAGTTGCCCTTTTCTGGACCTTTTCTAATGGCAGTATGTCTTTTTTTGGAGTTGAGGGGACCACATCTGTACGCAGTATTCAAGATGTGGGCGTACCATGGATTTATATAAGGGCGATAAGATATTCTCCGTCTTATTCTCTATCCCTTTTTTAATGATTCCGAACTTCCCGTTTGCTTTTTTGACGGCCGCTGCACACTGCATGGACATTTTCAGAGAACTATCAACGATGACTCCAAGACCTTTCTCCTGATTAGTTGTAGCTAAATTAGCCCCATCATATTGTATGTGTAGTTGGGGTTATTTTTTCCAATGTGCATTACTTTACGTTTATCAACATTAAATTTCATTTGCCATTTTGTTGCCCAATCACTTAGTTTTGAGATCTTTCTGAAGTTCTTCACAGTCTGCTTTGGTCAGTGGGTTTCCAATCATTGGCATATAAGGCCTGGAGAGGAAAATTCTGCCTCTGTTTGCACAGGGATTTGTTCCTCAGAGTGGTATTTTTGGGGTAGGAATGCCCTTTCCATGTCACATGACCTGCAGCCACACCACTGTTGTGGTGATCTTGCATGTTAACACTGCTACCTACTTCTTATGTATAATGCTTTGGCCAGAGATCTCGCGCCCTATAAAAAGGAAGAGAAGATATTTAACAGATGGGGAATCAGACTCTGAGAGCGGACGTAACTTACCCAAATCACCCAGCCGAGCCAGGAATAGAATGCAGGTCTCCTGACTCAGTCCATTGCCCGAGGCACTGGGCCACACTGTCTCCTGCAGCTAAGTCTGGCTGGGCTGACTCAGGACTTGATGGGAGACTTCGAAGAAGCAGGTTGGTGGTGCAGGAAGTTCTATTTTATTTAGGTGTATTAATACCATGCTTATCACCATGGCTTCAGAGTACCACTGTGGTGCCCTGGATCTGGTAAGTACTCTCCTCTTAACATGGCTCACAGAGCTGTGCTCTAGGACGGAGTCTGCTGCGTAAGAGGGGCTGAATAATCATAGTGATTAAAGATGTCCAGTCTTTTCTTAAAGATGCGGGTGTTTAAACACAGTGAAACTCCAACTCAGCTAACCGTACTCTGCCTGGCTAAATTCCCTCTTTTGTTTCCGATGGATTCTTCTTCCCTTCCTACCTTAAACTGTGGTGTAGTGCATTCACTACAGCTGTTGCATTGCCGGCTAGAGGTTGCTGATATTCCTATATTTCACCTCCCTCCCCAGGTAAGTTGAGGGTTAATTATAGTTTAAGGAGCTCAGATCCTTGTCTGAAAGGCAGAGCAGTAGATGGTACTATTCTAGCAAAAGCCTGTGAGTTGTCCACCAATCGCTATTCTGTAAATAGTGTCGTCCTTTCAGTCCTGGGGCTTTCACTGGGAAGCATTATGGTCTGGAATGGGCTTCATTTTTAAATTGTACTTGGGGGTAGCTAGTCTTTACCACCCCCTCTACTGAAAACTCTACAAGCCAGTGCCTGATTCCCAAGTATTGCCTGGATTTGCTGTGTTCACGGCTCATGCTGCCATTACACCAGCAGAGGGTGTTGCTGTTCTTGCAGAGAATCTCAGGTCAGGTGCTGAGATGTTGGTGTTGCTTTATTTTTAACATTCAAAACGGAATAGGATTTACTTGATTGATAAGTCATTTGCACCCAGCCTCCTCCACTGTCTCTTCCCCCTCCGCCCCGGCCACTGTTTAGCACAAGCTGGCAGGAGAGACATTTCCCCCAAGTCAAGTGCAAGGATCTGAATAGGTCTAGGCTAAGCACTCTTCCCTCTTGTGTTTCTGTATTTTTTTTAATTCCCTGGTCATGTCTGTGCAGAGATGATTTCCATTTTCTGAACTGTGGACATCTAGTAAGATGTCACAGGCTCACATGTGGTCTTATTATTCATTTATGTTCCAGGAGGGCCTCAAATCTTCACCTGAGACCAGGGCACCTGTGCTAAGTGCCGTACGCACTCAGATTGAGACAATCCCTGCCCTCAAGAGCTTTCAGTCTAACCAGACGAGACAGGCATAGCGTGGGACGGGGAAGGGTGTTGCCCAAGGTCACACACAAGTGAGTGGTTGAGCAGGAAGGAGAACCCAGCTCTCCTGACAGCCAGTCTGGTGCCCCATCTGCTGGGCCAGGCTTTCTCTTGTAAAGCTGGGAGTGGCATGTTAAACACCAGCAAGATTCCAAAGGTTGGTGATAAATATCATATATGATGCCTATGTTTTACGATTCCTCCTTTAAAACCCCCTCCTTTTCCTCGCCCTAGAGCAGCAGTTCTTCCCCCACCCCCTCTGTGGCATTACGGAACAGCAATTGAAATTCTTCCTAGTTCAAGTTTGACAGGGAGGGTAAAGTTCATACGAGTCAAGTGACGTGTGAGTTACAAATACACATTAAAACTAGGTTAACCTAGCATGGAGATCTCTGTGGAGGAGGAGAGAGTTCACCAAGGATGACTGAAGGAGGATTAGGTAGTGTATAACATGACTCTGATCTTGCATAGCAGTTAGAAAACACTGCTGGGCTTAGTTCCGGCTTTATTACTGTCAACAATGATTGCGTATAGCCTGGTGCCAACTGCCGTTTTGGGCCCATCTGCCCCTCCCCTGTAGTGCTACAGATCCTGTAGTGACAAGAGCCATGTAAATACCAAGAGAAAGCGATGAGCCTTACTGCACCTTATTACTGTGCTGTTCTCACTGCTTAAAATGATCTCTGTGTGAATCAGGGGCCTACATTTTAGACCAGGGGTCGGCAACCTATGGCATATTAGCTGATTTTCAGTGGCGCTCACGCTGCCCTGGTTCTGGCCACCAGCCCGGGGGGCTCTGCATTTTAATTTAATTTTAAATTAAGATGCTTTAAACATTGTAAAAACCTTATGTACTTTACATACAACAATAATTTAGTTATATATTATAGACTTCTAGAAAGAGACCTTCTAAAAAGGTTAAAATGTATTACTGGCAGGCAAAACCTTAAATTAGAGTGAATAAATGAAGGACTCGGCGCACACTTCTGAAAGGTTGCCGACCCCTATTTTAGACAATCATTGCTGTCCATTTATCACTGCCCCTTGGAATATGTGCAAATGTCTCCCAAATTTGCTGTAGGAGATGGAGCCCTGTTCTGAGAGTGACTCCCTCAGCAGGGATTAATTTCATCCTACAGCTTGTTCCTGCTAGTGTACGGTGTCCTTCTATGGGCTTTTCAGAGGTTAAACAAACACTCGGCTATCTGGTTCTCTTGCTGGCCTAGATCTTTGAATGGAGATTGAGTTCCACCTGCTGGAGTTACGCCTGCGGTTTCTCTTTAGAATCCTATTCCCCTCCTGCTAAATTCTGAATGGTGGCTTTGCAAACATAACCAGTCCCATGCTGCTCTTTGTGGTTACTTACCAGAACCCCCCTTGGGGCTGTGGCAGGTCTGAGCAGAGGCGATTAGAGGCTGCAGTTGATGCCTTAACAACACACCACAACAAAACATGTTGTACTTAGTTCTACTTAGCTCATGCTGTTCCACTGTATTTCTGTTCCAAAAATGACCCTGCTGCAGGCAGAGCTGCCAAAACAGCTATACCATATACCCGCAGGCCCCATCCTCTCATAACTTCCATTTTAGGATCTCCAAGCACTTCACCAATTGTGATACATTCAGCCTCTCAGTGTGCCCATTTTGCAGATGAGAATCTGAGATTCATAAGCGTTCAGTAACTTGCCCAAGGTTACATAGCAAATAAGTGCTAGGGCTGGCAATAGAACCCAGGAGTCCTGACATTCTGCATTTGTCTCTTCTCCCTTTGCAACAGTGCTTGTCTAAGCAGAAGAGGTGATCGTGTGCATGGGGTGGACCCAATCCTGTGTGGTATGGGAAGCCCTCGCTGACTGCTGGAGCGCATGCCCCCCTTGCACAAGTGGGCCATCGTGCAGAGGTGACACAAATAGATACACTGCTGCCCCTCTGGGCTTGCGGGGACTCGATCTGCATTAGCCTAGGCCAGGCACAAAGGAGCGCGCAAACCCAGGTGCTGTAGGGCAGCAGCAGTGGCTGTAAGGTGTGCTCTTCCTGGAGGCATCTGAGGGGGGCCACCAGTTCCTGGCTGATCTGATGGGGGTAGCGACGGTGCGTGGCTTTTGAAATGTGTTGATGTACTTCACGAGCATCCTCAAGGGAGACGGGGGCCAGGTCGAGACCTGCTGCGGGTAAGTTCTTGGAAGGTTTTGAGCACTAAGACCAAGGGTAGTGCTCAGCCAAACAAGTGACGCGGAGCCCAGCTGTGGCATGCTTGATAGGCTTGTATGGTTACTACTGCTTTTCTTATCAGCTTTCCGTTCACCTTGTGAAATCTAGTCAGTTACCTTCAGCTCAACAACACATACTCATAGCTAGATGGCTTGCCAGGCCCTAGTTTAACACGTGCTGTTTAGCGCTTGCCCACCCCGGTGTCTTAAAATGCTCCTGCTGCATCGATTCCATTGGATAATGGTGAGTTCATCTTTAAACACCAAAGGAAGAACTCCTCCCTGCAGGACAAGTGGTGTTTTGAGCCTTCAGGATGTACATAAGCTGTATTAGGCAGGTACCGGTACAGACGAGATCTCAACAAGCAGACCTAGCCCCCTGCTTGCACTCTTGTTGTTCATTCTGCCCAGTGGGGTATGCTAGGACATCCAGGGGCTGACTTGTTTTCCTAGGGTAAAACATGGAGTTAGCCACGCTGCCTGCTTATACATGAATGCCGAGTGCAGCTGCTTGCTGGACTCAGTCCCCTGCGAGAGGTGTCTGCTTGAGTTATGGAAAATCAAGCTGGACAGAGCCCTGGAGAATATACCATACGGAACCATACTGCCTTGGCCTGCAGTGCCATAGACAAGGTGTAATCTCATCTGTCTTTCCCCATCTCTCATTTCTATGGTGCTTCCAGTGTGGAATATGAGGCCAGTGACTTTGACTGCAGGCACTAAGCCAGTGGTCCTGAACTATAGATACCAAAACTTGCATAGACTTCAGGGATAGCGGGAGAAGGCCCCATATCCTAGCCCAGGCAGGAGGACCTAGGCAGGGTAGCATGAAATCTCTCTCTCCCTGCAGGTTCCTCTATATCCCCCCATCACAGTAGAAAATCTGAGCCAGAGCTGATGCAGGTACAATTTATTTTTCTGTATTATTACTATTCATGAGTATAGCATGAGTAAACAAAGGCCTCCAACCAGTGACTGGGGCCTCAGGGGCCCAGGTGTGGTACACGTACAATCTAAGGCCTGGTCTACACTTAAAACTTAGGTCAGCTTAGCTATATTGCTCAGGGCTGTGAAAAATTTCACGCCCCAGGTTAAGTAGTTAAATTGACTTAATCCCCTTGTGTGGGCTTAGATAGGTTGATGGAAGGATTCTTCCACCAACCTAGCTCCCCCCTCGGAGAGGTGGATTTACTACAGTGCTGGAAGCACCCCATCCATGACTGCAGCAAGTGTCTGCGCTGTAGAGACATAGCTGCAGTTGTCACTTATAGTGTGGACATGTGCTAAGTAGGGGAACTCAATGTAGGAGACCATTTTGACTATTGTAATAGCAGCATCTCAGCTGCAGAAACCTGGCTGCACTGCTGTGCATCCCCCCAGGATTTCCTTTCATGTTCCAACCAGCCATACCCAGGATCCTGCTAGGGTAATCCAGAGGCACTTTCCCAGAGTTGGAAGTGTACTGTATTATAATCGTGGCTACTGCTAGAACATGGTATGTGTCTATATTGTTTTGTTTTCCCTTTCCTTAGGGCATCAGCATTATTATGGCTGTTTTAAAACAGACTGGACCCTCCTCTCTTCTCCAGTGCCCCAGTCCCTAATAGTGTTTTCCCTCCCCTGGCTCATTGCCTCCATCCCCTCAACCTGCCCATCTCTCTCTCACTTTGCCCCATTTACCTCTTCCCCGCCCCCCAAACATTCAGTTATGTTGGACAGAATAAATAATGAGAAGGGATAAAAGCCCCACCTGCTGCAGGGCACTGACTCATGGAGGTCAGGAAGGAAGCCCACTTATAGGTAGGTTATTGCCTAATTAGTCACTAGGGGACTTTCTTGCACCTTGTTCTTGAAACAGCCAGTACTGGTCATGTCAGAGCCAGGATACCAGGCTAGATGGGCCCCTGCCCAGATTTGGTCTGGCACTGCCTCTGGTCTTGTCTGTTTTCTCCTCCTCACTAGGACGAGGAACTTATTTTTCTGAGCAGCCTAAGAACATAACAATGGCCACACTGGGTCAGACCAAAGGTCCATCCAGCCCAGTATCCTGTCTGCCAACAGTGGCCAATGCCAGGTGCCCCAGAGGGAATGAACAGAACAGGGAATCAAGTGACCCATCCGTCCCGCCATCACTCCCAGCTTCTGCCAGTCAGAGGCTAGGGATACCCAGAGCATGGGGTTGCCTCCCTGACTATCTTGGCTAACAGCCATTGATGCACTGATCCTCCATGAACTTGCCTAGTTCTTTTTTGAGCCTATTTATAGTTTGGGCTTCTACAACGTCCCCTGGGAACAGGTTCCACAGGTTGACTGAGTATCGTGTGAAGTACATCCTTATGTTTGTTTTAAACCTGCTGCCTATTCATTCCATTGGGTGACCCCTAGTTCTTGTGTCATGAGAAGGAAGAAATCACACGTCCTTAGTCGCTTTCTCCACCCCAGTCATGATTTTATAGACCTCTACCGGGGGCTGGGGGGAAATACGATGGTCATTCCTTTTCCAAGCTGAAAAGTCCCCATCTTTTTAACCTCTCCTCATACAGAAGCTCTTCCATCCGCTGACTCATTTTTGTTGCCCGTCTCTGCACCTTTTCCAATTCCGATAGATCTGTTTTGAGAGGGGGTGACCAGAACTGCCCACAGCATTCAAGGTGTGGGTGCTCCATAGATTTATACAGAGGCACTATGATATTTACTGTCTTCTTATCCACCCCTTTTCTGATGGCTTCTAACATTGGTTGCTTTTTTGGCTACTGCTGCACGTTGAGTGGATGTTTTCAGAGCCGCCTCCTCTTTAATGCTGGTTCCCTGGAACTTGGTGCTCTCCTTGGAGATCTCCTTTGCACCATGAAAATTCCCCCAGGCACCCACCCACAGCAGCTGCCTATCCAGCCTAAGCTTTAAAGCTGCCCCCTGCTGGGAGTCAGAACTCCTGGGTTCTAGTCCTAGCTCTCCTTCCTTGGGGAAGCCACAGACTCTCTGTAAATTGGTGATAGCATCACTGATTTAGGTAGGAGACCCCTGAAATCCCTGGGTGAAAGCTAAAGCTTAATATTGTGAATGCAATGCCAGGCGAGTGAGTGCTGTAAGAGACATGAGCTCTGTGCACCCGGCTTTCCCTGCTGGAAGGGAATATCTAATCAATCAGGCCATGCCTGCATGCTCCTAGAGCTGTCCGGCTAGCACCCTGCCATCTAGCAAACAGGAAACGGTCGAGCTTTGTTGATTCTTTCACAGTCTGCGTGTTAAATATTCGACAGAAGGACGGTCAGGGCTCAGATCAGCAGGAGCAGCGCAGCGTGAGGGCGAGTGAAAGCTTATACTTTGGGAAGGAGGATCGCAGGGCGAAGACCACTCAGCAAGCAGGAGCCAGGGAGGTGAGTGGGGTCTGCACAGACTTTGTTATGACCCTTGTGGATGTTAGCTGGTTTGGTGGGAGCTCTCTGGGTCAGCAAGGCATGGACGTGGGGCTGTGGCAATGTGTCTCAGGCTACAGAGCACTCTGAAAGGATCATTCGTAGGCAGCTGCTCTTTCTCCTTATGGCATTGTATGTGCATTGGGTACAAAGGCCACCAGCCTGTTAGGAGCTGAATGCATGTCATTCAGATCTCATTGCAAAGGTCATTTTCAGTGAGATCTAGGGCAGTGGTTCTCAGGCTTTCCCATTCTGAGACCTCCCGCATCTAACTGGGATCTCCCCAGCAACCCGCAACCATTTGGCAGGGTGGTCAGAACCCCTCAATACGTGTTTGTAACTCCCAGGCTGAGAACCCCTGCTCTAGGATTTAACCTCTGGGCTTGATGACATGAGCTATTTACACTCCTTGCCTGTGTAGTATAGAGGCAAATGTACTGTTTTGATGGAAGATGGGCTAGAATGAAATGGGAGAAATTCCACTAGCAGAGACAAGGCCAAGTTCTTGTCCTTCCCTGTGTTACCAAGACCACAGTGATTGTTAAATCTCACTCAGAGGACTGTAAAACTCCAGCTTGTGTGTCACTAGTTACGCTGTTGCTTCCTCTGCATTTTTTAGTGTTGTTTGCATTGTGGTAACTCCTGGGAGCCCCAGTCATTGACCAGGAGCACCCTGTGCTGTGTGCTCTACAGACAAAACAAAAATACAGTCCCTGCCCCCCAAAACATAAATGAATCATAACTGACTAGTCAGTTTCTTCTGACCCTGCCGCAATGAACACTTTGCAAACTTGGCAGGGGCCTGTTCACTTAATGCATTTATTTAACTATCTCCCCTGGAATTTAAAAATGGAGTGGGGGGGGGGAATCCTGGGAGTAGTTCTGTTGGTCTGAAGTTTTGTGAAACTTTTTTTTTTTTTAACCAAATCTAATTTTGGGGGATCAGATTGGATCTGACCATGTCTGCTTGCATGTTAGAAACAAAGGCCCCAGTCCTGCATTGCGTTCCGTGTGAACCAATCCCTGTGCCCACATGCTGTCGTCCTCACCTGCCTGCTCACTGCAACCTTGAGGTTTAACGTGCTGGCGCTAGCTGTGTGCTGTGGAAGGGGAGTGGCGGTGGCACAGAGCCTGTTCTCAGATCGAGCCCGCTATGACCCACAGCGGGGATCCTTGCCCATCTCAAACGACTGTGATCTCGCTATCGGAACATCATGACTGCCTGGAATCGGTTGTGCCTCTCAGCCTGTGGGATTTATCTACTTTAGTGGGCCTGTTCTTTTCTGATGCTTCATTTCTCATCCTATGTACTCCCCACACTCATCTCCTTTGGAGGAAGGCTTTTCTTATGTGGTGCTTTATGTTAGCAAACCAGCAGGAGGTGCCCTGTTAACTCTTCTCAGTGGGAGGAAAATGACTTCATTGTTTAAACACACATACTCGCCACTCTCCAGCAGGTGCCTGAGTTTCTGGGCAGTCTTTAATTGGTGGGCTTTGCTGGGGAAAGCAGCTTTCAGTCTGTGCGTATTCAACTCTGGGCTACATGCCTTCAGTAGCAGGAATGCCCACTGAGGCAGTGGACCAGCTCTATGCTAATGCCCCTAGGTCTGTCCAGACCCTGAGTGATTTGTGCCAACATCAGCTGTTTCTACTCTGTCAGCATTAAAGCAATGAACCGGTGCTCAGTTTCTCATGCAAAGGCAACGTGGAGTATTGGGGGGACAGGAGATGGGGGATCTGCTTTAGCCCAGGCTCTATCTTCTCTTTCAAGACGCCTCTTTATCTGGATAGTGCGGATGAGATAGGCTCATTGAGGGAGAGCCCAGAAGGCTTTCGCCGCAGAGGGATTAAAGATGAAAGAGCAGGGGGCTCTGGGAATTCAGCCACAGCCCGTTCCTGTGTGCCAGAGGCTCTGGATCGTTGGAGGAATGTCTCAGTTCTCTAACAAAAGGAAACTAACCAGTAAGGTATTGTAGGTTTCTGAGCTGACTTCACTTTCCAGAGGCTTTTCACCCCGGCACTAGCTGGGAACTCCTGGGGGGATGGGGCTATTGGTAATAAGTGACCCTAAGCAGCGGCATGTCCCCCCTCCAGCTTCTACACACAGGGGCAGCAAGGGGGCTCCGCACACTGCACCTGCCCCAAGCGCCGGCTCTGCAGCTCCAATTGGGTGGGAACCACAGCCAATGGGAGTTGTGGGGAGGGTGCCTGGCCGTGCCTCTGCGTAGGAGCCGGAGCGGGGAATATGCTGCTGCTGCTGCTGCTGTTTCCAGGAGCTGCTTGAGGTAAGCGATGCCCGGAGCCTGCACCCCTGACCCCATCTCACACCCCAACCCCGGGCATCAGCCCGGAGCCCCCTCCCATACTTCGAACCTCTCAGCTCTACCCCCCCAGCCCAGAGCCCACTCCTGTACCCCAAACCTCTCGTTTCTGGCCCCGGGGGGGATGGAGCAAGTGGGGGAGGGGCACTGGAGAAGGGGTGGGGCCTCAGAGGAGGGGCGGGGCAAGGGTGTTCAGTTTTGTGCCAGTAGAAAGTTGGCAACCCTAGTGCAGAAGGGCAGCCTGAGAGCCAGTTCGGCCGCTATTCCCAACTCTCCCTCCCCTTTGTAGGAATGTTGATTAAAGGGAAATGCAGGCAAGTGCCTTGTCGCCTTCAGCTGCCCCGCTGGATTAATCCCTTCCTCCTGGAGATTCCCCCTTGCTTTTACTTCCCTAGAGCAGCAGCAGCGTGGAGTCTGCCCCACTTCACAGGGCTCTGGTTTCAGCGACAGGGGCAGATCAATGCTTCATTTGGACAATGCCGGCTCGGCTTTGCCTGCTCAGGGCACAAGATCACGAGAGCTCTCAAGTCAGGGCCTGGGAAGAGCAGGGCTGGGGAGGTGTTGCCCCATTTCCTGTGTGGGTGGTGAGCCAAAAGAGCAGCAGCTGTAGTCAGAGGGGAAGGAAGGCCCAGACAGTGCAGGAGAGAGAAGTGGAGATGACCGCGATGTGAGGCAGGGCTGGGGAGCAAAGCCCCTTGCGCATGCCCAGATGCACAGCAGTGCAGGTCAGTGCTGGGCTGGTGAAAGGAATGCGGGGGACAGAGCTGGGGCATAAAAGCCACTGTGGTCTCCAGGCTAGTGCAGTCAAGTGCAGGGCTGGGGAATGATGCTTAGATCGAGGCTTGGGGGGCGGGGGGAGAAGGGAGGAAGGACTGAGAAATCCTTGCAGGGGTGCAGTGCTGGGGTTAGTGGGATCAGACAGAACTGGAAGGAAGGTAAGTCTCCTAGCTTTGACTAAACCCCTGGGAACTAAACCCAGAGGCCACTTCCCTGTCCCCTCTGGCCACAGCAACAGACTAAGGGAGCTCTGTCCCAGGGTGGAGAGGGACGTAGGGCTCTGTGCAAGTCACTATTGCTTCTGCATGAGCCTGAGGCTGCAGCTGGGCAGGAGAGGGTGGGGCTTCCATGGGGGGCTGCCAGGACACTGGAGCGGGAAGCAAGAGATTTAAAGTAGCTGCCCAGCTCCTCCTGCAGCGCGGGACGCTCGGGCTCAGTCTAACGTACACATGGTGGGGATGGACCTGGTTGCTGTCCATCCTTTAGGGCTAGAGCTGGGTTTCCAGCACAGCCCATCCACGGTCCGCTCACCTTTAGGGGGTCTGCAGCGCTCGCTGTGGCTCGTGCTTCCAGTCACATAGCACGGTCCCATGGGAAACCTGTCTCTGCCTTCCATCTCCAGCATGTGCTCCTGCCCACGAGTCCCAGATGGCATGATGCCCCCTGAGCATCAAGCTGTCCGGGGGGGGGGAGGTTTAGCTCTGTGATGCACCTGTGAAGATTTGACCCCAGGAGTGGCTGCATGCCAGCAATGCAGCGCACCCGCTGTGCAAGAACCAGGGCAGCTCCCCCTGCAGTGTTTGACTCCCGAACTACCTGCCATCACCCTTCTAACCAAATCCCTGAGAGCACCCCTGCTCCTGGGGCACTGGCCCTGCTTGTCTGCCATGAGGCTCCTTGCCTGGTGCATGCAGCTCTGCAATGGTCAGGGGCTCCATTTGTTCCCTGCCTCCCCAGTTTGCCCTACCCCCTTGAGTCCATTGTTGCTGCTGAGAGGATGGAGACAGCTGCAGAGACACCCAGGGGGTTGGGAGGAGCCGCTTCTTCCCAGATTCCTGTCTCACTGCTGGACTCGTGTTGGGGCTGGGAGTCGGAACTCCTGGGTTCTATTCTCAGCTCTGGGAGGGGATTGGGAGTCTAGTGGCTAAAGCGGAAGCGGGGGCTGGGTATCAGGACTCCGGGGTTCTACTCCCACCGCTGCAGAGTTCTTCGAAAGGGCCAGCGCACTCCACATGATGTATATGCCTGGCAGAGGGGCACCGCAGGTGGCTGTAGTGGAGGGGGCGCTAGGACCTGGCTCACTGCCCCTCCCTGCATGTTGCTTGGACAGCTGGCTGCAAACACCCCAGCATGGAAGCCAGGCTTATCCGGACCAAAACCAGAGGAAAGACACGAGATGAGAACCTGCCTGTACAATAGCTCCAGCCAGTCATGCCCAGTCGTTTCCACTCCATGACCTCATCTCTTCCCTCCAGGGAGCTGGGCTTAGAGAGGCATGAGCTGGATCATAAGGCTAAGAGATGCTGCTGCCAAACTCCCACTGTTTACCAGGGATGGATCCCTGAAATAACCTCACAGCCAGTTCAGGGGGGCAATGGCCCTTCTCAGCTCAAGGAAGCAGCCCACTTCCCCCCCCAGTTTATCCAACCCAGTCTAGTCTCTACTACCCTCATGTCTCTTTCATTCCTCCTGCATGCTCCACCTCTGCCTTGCTAGACCATCTCCCACACTCGGGCGATCCCAGGGTGGTCTGCAGAGCAACGGTTTCGTGTTGGCGACTGCGCTGCCCAATATGCCGTCCACAGCATATTCGTCTGCCCTGCAGCAGCGGATGGTGAGATGGGAAATGGGCCGAAAGTAGAGCCTTTGATCCAGCTGACTCCCCTCCTCCCATCTCCTAAGAAATGTGGCTCGGCTACAATAGAAGCCGGCTGCAAAGATGATCGAAGAGGAAGAATGGATCGCACGCGGGTGGGGTGGCTTGCCCTGGGGCTACAGCATATGGAGGCAGTCCCTGGTTCTAACACAGCCCCGGTCGGCAACAACTGCAAGTTGTTCCCATCTGGGGCCCATGCGTGAAATGAGTTTGTCTCAATCCAGCTCCGAGCACAGGAGACGTCCACAGCACCAGTGCCTCAGCAGAGGGCGCTGGAGACTGACCAGCCTCGGTCAGGACTGACGCAGGTTGCACGGAGCTTGCTCTGCTGCTTCTGGGGCAGAGGAGAGACCAAGGTCTCCAGGCTGCAGGGCTGGCAGCCTGTCGCAGACTCTTCAAGGAGCAAGGAGAATTGATCAGGGGAGTGAAATATGCATGTTGGAAGGGCATGCATGGCCAGTGGGGTGTCGGGCAGAGGCTGGCACCCTACCCCTCATTAGACTCTGCATGGGGGTCTGGGCTGGCATGTTTGTGCCGGTGCACTTTGGGGATATGCTTCTCTGTATCTGTGTGTGCACATGTTTGCATGCATGAATACGCACATGAATGATCGTTAGTCATGTGTGCCTCCATATGTGTCTAGAAGTGCGTGCGTGTGTGTGTGGTGAGGGTGCATAACTGTCTCCATGTATCTGTGGATGAATGTGTGGCTCTAGCGTGTATGCTTGCGTGTGAGAGCCCGTGAGTTCTCAAGGCCTTCGTGTTTTGTAACCAGTCAGAGTGAGCCAACCTCTGTGTGTGTGTGTGTGTGTGTGTGTGCGCGTGCGTGCGTTTATTTCAGCCCTCTGGCTGGGCTCCCTCTCCCTGGAACGTGTCCTCACTCCCACACTCTGGAAATGTCACTGGAAACTCTGAATGGCCTTTCACCGGCTCCGGATCCATGTTTGTTTTAATTGCAATGCTGCACAGTGCTGCGGGCTTTCCAGATAAGCCAGGAGGGACAGTGGTGGCCTGGGGCGGGAAGGAAAGGGACAGACTTCTTAGGCACTCTGTGGGCAGGCCAGAAGGGATTTGCTCAGCTGCTGACCTTGCAAGGGTCACTAAAACCCCGGAGCAATGGGCAGCTTGTCCTCAGTGACTTTTCCCTGCAAATTCTCTGCTCCTCGGAGTGTGTCCCCTTGCGTCACTAGCAGTCTCTGATGCTTGCTGGCAGGGGACATCCGGCCCTGGGGGAAGCTGTCTCAATCTCACAGAGTCTGTGAATGAGGGAAGGCTCTCTCTGGGGCTTCCTTAAAAGAGGGACTTCTCCCATGCTGGGGGCTAACTGCAGGAGCATGGTGCTCGCTGGCGGGATGCCCCTGGAGCGGGGAGGACCAGCTTTCCCTCCATCCCCGGTGTCAGAGGGCACGTTCTTTCTCCTCGGATTGTTTCCCCTCCAAGTTTGCTTGTTTTTCTGGGGGGGGGGGGGGGGTGTGTGTGTGTGTGTGTGTGTGTGTGTGTGTGTGTGTGTGTGTGTGTGTGTGTGTGTGTGTGTGTGTGTGTGTGTGAGAGAGAGAGTGAGAGAGAGTGAGAGTTGCTCCCCCTGCCGCTCGCAGCACGACTATTAGACACAGTATCCCACACACTCAGCCCAGCGCTGCTCTCCCACTGCACCGTACTGCTGCTGGGAGCCAGCCCTTCGGACCCGCTGCCTGGGCTAGCAGCAGGCACGGGACTCGGTCAGCGTGGACAGCTGCCAACCGGGTGCTGCTAACCGTCCTAGCTTGGGAAGTGCCCTGTTCTCCGGGGACGTTGGACGGAGTTCCTTGCCAGGCTCCTCTAGGAAGGTAGGGAGCTGCCTTCTCTCTCTTGTGTGTGTGTGTGTGTGTGTGTGTGTGTGTGTGTGTGTGTGTGTAGGGGGGGTATATAAGCCAGGATGGGGGTGGAGGGAGTGGAATTCTCATCACAGGAACCCTCCTATTCGTAAAAAGCCAAAGGCACGAAGGTTTTTAGAACAATCTTTATCAGACACCCCGTGCCACCGGGTGGTGCAATTCGAGCCCAGTCTGGATTCCCTCCTGCACCAAACCCTGCAAACTCTCAGCTCCCCACGGCTTTGGGGAGAGAGACCAGAGCTACAGGTGGTTTGTGTGCAGAAGGACCGGAGCCATGGCACTGCCAGCCTGGAGCATGACTACACTTGCAAACGGAGATTCTGAGGTCTTTTGCCTCTGCCTGTCTCATTCCTGGATTATAGGATACATGAGCAGAAGGGAATGGGATCCAGTGGTTAGAGCAAGAGGGGCTGGGAGTCAGGATGCCTGGGTTCTCTTCCAAGCTCTTGGGGAGGAGTGGTTAGAACAGGGGGCTGGGAGTCAGAACTTCTGAGTTCTTTGCTTGGCTCTCGGAGACAGCGTGATCGAGTCGGAGGCTAAGAGTCAGGACTCCTGGGTTCCTTTCTGTAACCATGGGCAAGTCGCATCTCCTCTCTGTGCTTCAGTTTCCCGCCTACAAATCAGAGATAATAATAATCCCCACTTCACAAGAGGGCTGGGAGGCACTGTTTGCTATTGATGATGGTGATTCTTGTGTTTCTAACATGACTCTCAGTGCAACATGCAATTGAAAATAACAGCGTTCAGCATGTCTCCAGCCCAGCACCCTCTACCCCAGGCTGTCAAAGTGCTGCACCCAGAAACCACAACCCCCCTCTCGTTCTCATTAAAAAAAACAGCCAGAGGCAATGTAGTCCAGTGAGCAGGACACTAGACTGACTCTCAGGACACCTGGGTTCCATTCCCAGCTCTGCCACTGACCTACGGTGTGATCTTGGGCAAGTCACTGCCCCGTTACTCTGCCTCAGTTTCCCCTCCCAGCATTTCTCTTGTCTGTTTAGGCTGAAACTCTTCAGGGCAAGGACTGTCTCTAAATATGTGTGTACAGCACCTGGCACAACTGGAGTGGGGGGAATATAGTTCTAATTATCCATATAAGTGCCCAATCCTTTTTTTTTTTTTTTGAGTCTTGCTAAGCTCTCGGTCTCTGTGATATCTATGGCTATGAGCAGATTGTTTTTTGTTTTTTTTTTAAAAAAGCATTTCCTTTCATCATTTATAAATATGCTGCCTTTCAGTTTCATTGCCCAGGCCTCTGATCATGTATCATGAGGAAGGGTAAAGAAGGGCACCCAATCTCCCCTCTCTCTGCCATTTAGCTACCCGCCCCTAGCCTGTCCCCTCTGACCCATCTGCTCTGTTAACTGACCCATCTCTGCAGTCTCTCTTCACACAGGAATCTCTCCAGCCCCCAGCCCCCCTATCTGCTCTTTCCTGATCGAGATGAGTGACCAGAGCTCAGCACTCCAGCTAGGGACACCCCATTGATAATAAGAAAAGGAGGACTTGTGGCATCTTAGAGACTAACAAATTTATTTGAGCATAAGCTTTCGTGAGCTACAGCTCACTTCATCGCATGCGGTATTTTCCACCAAATGCATCCGGTGAAGTGAGCTGTAGCTCACGAAAGCTTATGCTCAAATAAATTTGTTAGTCTCTAAGGTGCCAAAAGTCCTCCTTTTCTTTTTGCGAATACAGACTAACAGGGCTCCTACTCTGAAACCCGTTGATAATGGCATCATAATAGGGTTGACTCCTTTGGTTTGCTCTTTGGACTTACCCCTTAATTGGGCCCAGTATTGGTAAAGTGCTTTGAGATCCTTGAGTGCCAGTCCCTGGAAAGGAGCAAATGGTAGCAATTATTATGGCTCGGGGGTAAGCTGTCATATTGCAAGCTGTGGGGGTGGCGGCTGGGTGGGGAATGGAAATGTTCAAGGGGACGCCAAAGGAAAAAATGCTTCGCTGGCTCTCAGAGAGCTACGCTGTCCCCATAATTGCATCCAGACTCTTTCACGCCCCAAGAAAAGAGTGATGCAGGCTCTCTGCAACTGCGCCAGGCACAGCCTGGATTTCCTGGCAGGGATCTGAAGGTAAAGTGTCGGGCACTAATGTGAATAGATGCCCCACCCAGCAACCTAGCTCTGGGGAGAGTGTTTCCTTTCTCAGAGTGAGGATGGCAAGGGGAAGATAAATGCACTGGGCTGGCACCATGAGAGTTAGACTTTTGCACTGTGATAGAGAGCAGTGCAAGCGCTGGCTGGGCACGAGGATGGTGAGAGTGGTGTGGGCACCAGCTGGGTATGGGAGCAGTGAGAGTTGAAGAGTACATGGCTAGCCGCCCCAGGGTGAAAGCACAGAGAGGGGCCCTTTCTGCAGGTTGGTTTCCTGCCCATTCCTCCTCAAACCTGGTGCTCCCTGCTGTGTGCCAAGCACCAGCATTGCCTTGGGCACGCCTTGGTGCAGAGGCCTCTGTGTCAAATCCCCATGACACCACCTCACCCAGCTGTGTCCAATAGGATGGGAGCAGTGCCCTCTACACCAGGGAGGGAGTGAGCCAGAGAGCAAGGACCCAGGCTGGGCCTTGGGCCGAGACCCTGGCCAGGGCTGATTCTGGAGAAGGAATCTCCCCTCCTCACCCATAAATTCCTTTGTCCCGTGCTGTAACAAAGGCAGCCTCTACAGAGAGGCAAGAGGCTGGCAGGGCCGTGGGCAGTGCCACTGAATGCCTCAGGGAGAGAGGGGGACAGCAACTGGCCTGAGGCTGCAGTTCGGAGCCCGTCCTGCCCTCTCCAGCTCAAGGCGTTGGCAACCTGCACCACAGGGTGCTCCGTGGCCTTGGGGTTCAAAGCCAGGAGCAGCCAGAGATCAGCAGCTGTTAAAGGTGAACTGCAAAGGGTTCATTGCTGCCCTCTCAATGTCTGCCCGGTTCTGGTGGGGTCATGTAGTGTTGGCTGGGAATGGTGAGTGAGTGATGGGGACCTCATGGGAAAGTGGGGTGCAAAGGGGGTGGATGGTCTGGGCTGGGGAGCAGTGTTGGAATGGTTATAGGAAGGGGTGCAGTGGGGTTGGAGCTGGGGGGATGGGGAGCAGTGTGGGGTGGTTATTGGAAGGGGTGCAGTGGGGTTGGAGGTGGGGTGCGGTGTGGGGTGGTTATAGGAAGGAGTGCAGTGGGGTTGGAGGCGGGGGATGGGATGCAGTGTGAGGGAGGAGATGGGGCAGTGAGGGAGCACGGTAGGGGAAGAGGTTGATGGCTCAGGTGACCAGCTAAGTAGTTCTTGGATCAAGACAAACGCCATGCTCCCGTGCAGCGGGCAGTCTGGAGTTTGTATGGCAGCAGCACCAGCATGTTCGAGTGCTTCGCAAGTGATAACTCATTACCTCTCTCAACCCCCTGGTGCCCTGGGGAAATAAATACTATCCCCATTTCACAGATGGGGAAACTGAAGAAAAGAGAGGGAACGTGACTGGCCCAGGGTCACTCAGTAGGTCAGTGGCACAGCAGGGAAAAGAACCCAGGAGTTCTGGATCTTAGCCCCTTCCTCTAACTTGCTGGACCCCACGACTCCTCCCAGAGCTGGGAGTAGAACCCAGGAGTCCTGGTTCTGTTGTATGTTGAGCAGCTCAGTACCTAAGGGGCAGTGAAGGTGAGAGACTGGTTAAGGGACCTGTGTGCTGCTTGGGAAGAATGGAGCTGCCGGAGAGACACTGGGACACATTCCCCCTTTCCTGCTCCCCTACCCTGGGTGCAGTGCCAGGCCCGGCTCTGTTTTATAGCAGTGACTCATCCCCTCAGTCCCAGAGCTGGTGGGTTGTCCCTCCCCTCCGGATTGTTCTCCTGCTCGAACACGCTGCTCCAGTCCCCTCTCTCTGGGCTTGCCTTTCTCTGCAGTGTTTGCACTGGGACAGTACTTGGCTTTGGAAATATTTGCACACCAGCTGCACGCCAAAAGTTTCACCCTCCCCCACCCCCCCGCAGGGCAGCATTCTCCTGCCAGAGCTAAACCAGTGCAGCGAGTTTCATCCAGCCTAATGGACTATCCCTGGAGTCGGGGGTGCCCAGCTGGCAGGATGGGGGTGCTGAGGTTAAAGGAAGGGGTGTCCCCTCACAGTAAGGGGAGCAGGGAGGTCAGAGTGGGACTCGTGGGGAAGGCACTGCTCAGATCTTGGTGCCAGGGCTCCTGCCCAGACTGGTCCGGGAATAGTGAGCGCATGCCCTAGTGATGTGGTTTCCGTGCACTGGAGACTCCAGCTCCACACCTGCACCTCACCCTAACAGTGGGGGAGACTTGGCCCTGTACCAGCAAGCAGACCCCCCCCCACCCAAGCCTGAGCTGGAGCGGCAGCTCCAGGCACAGATGAGTTGATGGCAACCTCAGATGCTGGTGAGGAATAACGGATCCTCCTTGTGGTCCTGCCCCTCCACTCTGCCATGGGCATTGGCATCTGCGTACCCACTTGGGGTCACTCTCTTTCCGGCCTCTGACCAAGGCTGCAGGGAGGGAGCAGCAAGCTGGCTGGGAACAGAGAGAGCGAGAGACTGGTCTGCATTAAGGACCATGTCTGGGGAGAAGGCTTTTTGCTGAGACATTAATGCCCAAAGGGGAATCCCAGCTGGGTTTGTTGGTGGCTGGAAGTTTGAGGGCAGATCTGGCCAGAGTCTCTTTTCCTCAAGCTGGTTTCTTCCCTTTCCCTCTTCTTCCCGTCTCACTCATCCCCTGCTGAGTTAACAGCCACAGTGCCAGAGACATCTGGGCTCAAGGATGCAGGGTAAAACTGCAGGGTGGGAACTGGCAGCTGCATCTCCCTGTGTGCTGCTAGTGTCGGCGAGGGAGATAAGAGACAGGGTGAGTGTGTGTTTGTGTTTAGGGCTTTATTAAACAGTGACAAACAGATGCAACCACAAATACTACAATGTTTTGGTGTCTGTTTCCGTCACTTACTAATGGGTTTTGGTTCTTTTCTTTTATGTAGTACTGCATTATGTACACGTATTCACGCACAATAGTATGTGATCATGTCATTAAAGACAGTAGGGAATCTTTGGATCCACCACGCAGATGTCTGCTGCTTGAGCTAACAGAGTGACCGATAGCAGTAATAGGCTGTCATCCTCCAGATGGACCAGGACTCTTGGGTTCCATTCCAGGCCCTGGAGGGGAGTGCGCTGCAGTGGGCCCTTTCCCCTCCAACCTGTCCCAGTCCTGTCGCTTCTGCACCCCTGACTGCTCATCCCATTCTGCCAGTCCCAGTCTCCACTACTCAAGCTTCTCATCCCCGTCCCAGGCTCCTTGCCCAGCCCTTCCCAGTTCAAACTTCCACCCCTTGCCCAGGCAATCCCGGTTGCCTCCTCCTGGCTCCTCATCCACTCACCCCTGCACACCGATGTTCCCCATTCCCACTGGCTCCCAGGCTCCTTGTCCAGTCTCCATATCCTCACTTCAACCTGCCTCCTTCTCCCAGGCTCTTTGTGCACAGTTATTTTAATCCAGCAACTACCGGGTTAATGAGTTGTCGCCCGCACATGGCTGGGCTGGAGTCCCATGTGAGCGGCTGTGTTTCTGTTGGCTGGAAGAGCCTGGGAACCAGTGTATTTCCCCCTTAGATTGCAAGGTTTTCAGGGCAAGGCTCTGTCTGCTAAATGCCAAGCGCCCTGTGGATGCTGTATAAATAACACCACGTTGTTGCATCTGGTGTTCTAGCCTGCACCTATGTTTGCTGTGCCGACCGCTGGGCAGGCACAACAGGGCTGAGGGAAGCATGCTGGCTTCCCGGAAAGAGCTGGTCAGTGCGCCTCCTTGTTGGGACTGTGCAGCCCCTGGGGGGCCAGGGCGGAGAAGAGTCTGAAGTGGATTTCTGCTCCCGTGCGGAATAGGCATGGCTGCTGGGGAACGGCGCCAGGTGTGTGTGTGTGTGAGCCCCTGGCTTCTCCTCGTCCCCTGCTCCGCGAGCCCACGGCCCTTCTGGCTGTGGTGCAGGGCTCCGGCCTGAGCAAGAGGGTTTAGGTGATGGGTCTGCGCTTGCCACTCCATCGAACTTGGCCTGGAGGTTGGGGCTCTCCTAGTCCCATCTCAGCCCCGCCTCCCGCCCGCCATGGACAGATGAGGGGCTGTAATCTGCCCACAAAACTCCTAGCCCGGGGGGTGCCCCAGAGACAACAGGGGGCCCCCAATGAGTGGCACTGCCCTAATTGTGCTGGCTTAGCTCCATGCTCAGCTCTGCCAGTCGGGGCTGCCTCCAGGAGGGGACTGTCACCTCACTGGCCTTCCCCAGGCTTGGAGAGGGACGGGGGCGTTGCAGTACTTTTGCAGGTGGCTGCTGAGCCTGGCGTGGAGAAAATGGGGGGGGGGGCTAAAACAGGAGAGGTTCAGGGAATGGGGAAGGCTCCTCAGGAGGGGCTTTGTTGGGAGCCCCACAAGTCCCGGGGCAAGCACCAGAGCAGGACAGGGAAACCAGGCCCCACAGTGCAGGGCCAGGGCCCGGGCCCTATCTCTAGAAAGGCCGGGTGTAGCCGGGCGTCACCCTCTGGAGGTGCCCATCAGGCAGGGCCGAGTGACCCTCCGACTGCTCTGGCTGTTCCGAGCCCGCCCTGGATTGTTCCCCGTGAGCCCCAGCCCCAGACACGGCCCCTTCCCTTCTGTTGACCCAGTGCTGCCCCCAGACGGCTCTGCCACTCCCACGATGGTGGAGCCAGGCAGCAGCTCCGACTGTAGCTTGTTGTTCAGGGCTGAAGACAAGGCCGTGGCATTGTCATAGCAGCAGGGAATGGCCAGACACAATGTTCGCGCTGGCAGGGAAAGGGGGTAGGCGCTGACCTCGCGGTGGACCCCCACCAGTCACGGTGTGGGGAGGGGGGGAGCTTTGTTTCCCAAGTGCGCAGCGTGCAGCGCTGACGGTCTGGCACCCAGCTGTGGCCAGGATCTCTCTGGAGCTGGGATTTAGAGGCTCTCCCCTTCTGCCTCTCTCGCCTGGGGAGAGTTGTAGATGGGAAGGAAAGAAACTGAAGCCATTCCAAATTCCATCCTGCCACCCCCCAGCACTGTTGGATTCCTGCACCCTGAGAGCCCCCGTTTGCCTCTGCATGCAGGACTCAACAGGTTCCCAGGCAATGATCCTGCTGTCTCTGGGGCCACTGCTACTTCACTGGGTCTTGTCTTGCCCTCGGAGCATGATGTTGCAGCCCCAAAGCCCTGGCTGGCTATTGGCTTGGTGCCGTAGGCACCCTTGCCAGCCTGAGTGCCCGGCGACCCTGGTAGAGGCATGAGGCTGCCAGGCAGTGAATCTGGCCTCTGGATGGGGGTGGAATCAACGGGGACAGGCAAGCTGGACCCCAGTTTCCAGACCAGCGAAACCCGTGTCTGTGCTGCCCTCCATCCTGGCTGAGGCTCAGGGCCGCGGCCACATCTCTTTCCCTCTGTGTTGCAGAGCCCTGATGTGCTGACCCCTGTGCTCCACCCTCCCGCCCCGTGGTTCCGGGCAGCTGAGAGGCATGAGACAGCAATGGCGTTCCAGGCAGCCCCATCTGGGACACTGCAGCCCCGGAGCGTAAGACGTTGATTCCCCTGAGCTCCTGTTGTTTTTACCATCATGGGGTCGATGTGCGAATAATAGCAAACGCTTCCAAGCGGCCCAAGCTGTGGAACAGGCTCCCCTGGAAAAGCCTCTGTTTTACAGCCAGGGTAGCTAGAGCCATCTGCTGGGAACGGTCCTTTGCTGGGTCAACGTAGGCCCTAATAGATCTTGGCCTGGGAGCCAGGACTCCTGGGTTCCATTCCCGGCTCTGCCACTGACTCCCTGTATGCCCGCATGCTCCAGCCACACCGTACCTGCTTGATGTCTCTCCCCCCTCGCTGTGCCTGTCGCCGTGTGCTCAGTGCTGATGGCACGGGGTTGCTCATGGGCGGGCAGTCGGATTGGGGCGATGGTGGCTGCAAAGTGAGGTGGCGAGGGAAAGCCTGCTCAGGAATCAGAGCGTTGGGCCCCTGTCCCTTCCCAGCTCAGGGCCCCGGCGGGGGTGACTCAGGGGAGTCCCATCTTCATTCCATACACAACAAACACAAGGTGTGGCCCCCAGTTCAGGAAATGGAGGGAGGGGAGAGCATCAGCAGAGCTGTTTGACGCGGGGAGCTCCCGGCTGGAAGAGCAGGAGGGGCTGAGGGTTGGGATTGAGGGACCCACGGGAACCGGGAGGGGGTCCAGAGCTTGAACAGGGGTGGGGCACTGCAGGACAGGACTGGCAGAGCTGGGCTGGAGACCCAGGGCTGTAACAGGACAGAGGCGCACTGGCTGGGTGTTGGCACATGGTGGTAGAAACGTGCCCAGCACCTGGCTGTGTCAGCCCCCTCCTCTCATCAACAGTGAACTCATTCCTGCCCCTCCCACAGGTGCGACCCCTGGGACCTCTCCTGCAAGGCTGGGGACCGGAGCCTGCTGCGCAGAAAGCACTGCTCCTCTGCAACTCTCTTCCCACGCCCCTGCAGGGGACATTCAGGGCAGCTGGGAATCCCCATCTCTGGGAGAGACACGGTGCACATCCAGCAGGAGCAGGGGGCAGCGGCTGCTTTCCCCACAGTCTCTCCTCTCCAGCCCCCTATGCCACGGCAGGGGGCTGCCTGAACCCTGAGGGGCCCCAGGGCCCCAGCTTGGAAGACTTCGTCCCATCCCACTTCCAGAAGAGGGAATTTCTTCCTGCTGCCAGGAGCCCGGCAGCCCCCACGGTCACATCCCCGCAGCCATCCATGTGGGTCCCACTGCAACACAGAGGACCCAGGGTGAGTGGAGCCTGCCCTGCCCTGTCTGGAGCGACAGCATGCCGGCCCTGGGAGCTGGGCGTGCTGCTTACACAGCATGGGGAGAGCGGTGCTGGAGCAGAGCCGCCTAAGCTAGCAGCCCTGCTGGGTCTCTGGCCCAAAGACAGTGGTTGGGGCCAGATGGGCAGCCCTGGAGATTGACCCAGGCTTCTCCCACACACTGCCCCACCCATGTGCCTCACCCTGACCATCAGGCCCATTCAGCGCTGGGCCCTTTCCCTGGGGCTGCCCATGAAGGGGGTGACTGATGCCGATGGGGACGGTGGCCTTTGTGTTGTAGATGCTTCGCCCACTGGACTGAGACCCACCCACCCAGCCTCCCCCAGGGGCCGCCGAGCGGTCGTTGGATAGCGATGGGTTTTGGTGCTGGCCAGCCTAAGCCGGAGTTGAACCGGTGACCTGGTGTCGGAAAGCTCAAGGGGGAGTCTCTTTGCTGTGCAGTGTTGGGGCCCATGTCTGAGGAGGGATGGCCAGGAGACACGTTCAGCCCCCTCTCGAAGTCCAGACTCCTTCCCCACCTATTGTTGTATGCGGCTAGCTCCAAAATCAGAGAGGGGAAACTGAGGCCTCAACTTCTCTGGCACCTGCTACCTCCTAATCACCCCAGCACCTGCTCTCTGGCATTCAGTGTGCTCTGACTCCTTTGCCCCTCAACTCCCCCATGCCTGCTGTAACCCACACTTCCCAGTGCCCTCTGTGCCCTGACCCGACTCCCCTGCACCCAGACTCCTTCGTGCCCACTGTCTGGGCCCTGCTGCACCCTGCATAGCAGAACCATATTGTTTCCCTCCCCCATAGGTGCCCGTGATCCATAACTGCAGCTCCAACACCCTGAACTTTGAGTTCCGTGACACGTCTCCCCGCACAGCCTGCAATGGCACTGCCGAGCCTAGGAGAGCTGCCCCCAGGAGCTCAGGTAACTCCAGCCAGGGACGGTGGCCCACAGTGCTGGGCTCAGAGGCCCAGGAGAGCCCCTTCTGGCTCAAAAGTCCTTCCAGCCAGCCCCATTTCTGGGGACCATGGGCCGTGTGACTGCAGGCCCAGATCTCAAGGTGCAGCTGTCTCAGTGCGTCCCCCTAGGAGCGGCCGTCTGCCTGCAAGCCGGAGGTCCCAGGAAAGGGTGGAGCACAGAGCATTCTCAGGGGCTGAGAAGCAGGAGAAGCTCAAATCCCAGCCGCTCCCTGTGCCAGGTTTAGGCCCAGCTCCACTCCCAGACCAGCCCTGACTAACGAAGCAGGGGGCAGCCTGGGGGAGCCACCGAGCTCAGCCAGCTTGGGGAGGCACCTCTGGCAATGTGCTGGGGGCAGGGAGAGAGGTGTGGCCCCTTAGTGCCAGAACGGATGTGCCCCCTTCTCGAGCTGGATAGTAACGGGCAGTCAGGGGAGCCGGGCACGTCCCCACCTGGAGCAGCCCATCGCCACCACAGCCCTGCCCCCAGAGCTCACAGAGCAGGGACTGAACCCAGCCTCGGATTCGCCTTTCCCAGCACTGCATTTAAAGAGTGGTGGGGAAGAGACACTGAGTGGGGAGCTGAGGCCTCCCATTAAATATAACGTGGCTGTTCTGGGTTCCCTGGACTCCTGGCCCCACATCTGGACACTTGGTGTGGCAGTCTGTCTGTCAGCCCATGTGTCTGTCCAGGGGACGTGGGCCTTGCTGTCAATGGGGCTGCCATTGTGCTCACCACTCAGGCCCTCTGGCATAGCAGAACCCATAAGGCTTTGACTGACCGTGCCCTGAACCCCATCTCTCTGTCTGTCTCTCCCCGCCTTGCTTGCAGTGAGCGACTGGTACCAGACCTGGCCTGCCAAAGAAACGAAGACGCTGAGTTCTCAGGCAGGGCCTGTTCCCATCCCGGCTGGGTCGGCAATGGGACCCCTGGAGAACGGCCCTCTGCCTGTGCCCCACGCAGCCCCCTGTTCGGCCGCCTGGACCAAGGATAGCAAGAGGAAGGACAAGCGATGGGTGAAGTACGACGGGATCGGCCCGGTGGATGAGACAGGGATGCCGATCGCATCACGATCCGTGAGTCCAGGGAGGGAGTGGATTTAACGGGTCTTTAGAAACCCCACTGCTGGGCTGGAGTTCAGGGAAGGGAAGCATGTGGCCCCTCGCAGTCGGTTCTGATCCCAGTGCCCTAGTGCGGTGCAAAGGGGGGCAGTGCTGCAGGGTAGGGGGCTCAGGAGGAGGTACTCTCCCCTTGCAGCCAGTGCTGACCCCCAGGCCCTAGCGGGGCGCAAGCTGGTGCTGTGCCCCACGAAGTGGGGTGGGACGATCAGTAGGGGGCGCTGTGCTGCAGGAGGTGGCATCTTATGCATACGAGTTAAATGCAATGTCCTGGCCATCATTTGCCACCTGGCTGGGGCCAGTTTCCCTGCCCCCCACCAGCCATGGCGTATCGACCCCGCTGTAGCTTTCAGCTCCCCGCTAGTCTCCTTGCTGCCGGGCTGCTGCTCCTGATGCCTTGTGTGTTTGCTTCCAACGGCAGAGCGTGGACCGGCCCCGGGACTGGTACCGGAGCATGTTCCAGCAGATCCACCGCAAGCTCCCGGGTAAGGTCACCTCCTCCCTCGGCAAACCTTGGAGCCGCACGCTGGGTGCAGGGGCCTTCCTGCAGCAGCTCGGCTAGAGCGATGCCACGCACCTCTCGTGCCCTCCCACACTTCCCTCCCCCCCGCCGCATTTTTTGTAACGAGTCTGTGTCGTTCAGCCAGCTCCCCTGCCACATGTGTCTGTCCTTATCCTGGGACAGAGGTCAGGGATCGACTAATCCCCACCACCCCACTCCCCTGTGCCTGTTCCTGACCACATCCCTGCTGTTCCCAGAATTCCCATGGGCCTCCCCCCCGCCCTGCTTGCTGGGTTGGGTGAGGGAGCTGGGTGAGGGAGCCTGCCTCCCGGCAGACAGGGTAGGGAAGATCCCAAGCTGGGGTGCTGATTTCTGCCACACCAGACGTTGCCCCATCCAGGAACCTGCTCACACCAATCTCCCTCCTCTTCCAGAACCGCACCTGGACTGGGATTTCCACCACTGCGTGGGTAAGCAACACAATCTGCTCGCTGGAGATGGGAAGTATCAAGTCCTTTAACATCGGGACAGAGAACAAGGGCCTGGGGGTCCCCTCACCCATCTCTGCAACCACTGTTCATAGAGAGCAGGGCTTGGGGCCTTCCTAGGGACCACAGCTTCCTGCCCCCCCTGTTCATAGAAAACAGGGCTTGGTGTGTCCATAGGGACCACAGTTCCCCTCACTGGTCCCTGCCCCCGTGTTCATAGGGAGCAGGGCTTGGGGTGTTCATAGGGGAAGGCCCTCCCCAGGCCCTGCAGCCCCCTGTTCACAGAGAGCAAGCGGTTGGTGTTTCAGTTCTCTACACTCGGGGTGCAGTGTTGGGCTCTGGGATGGTGCCCTGTGGGAGCACACAACCCCTGGCCTGTCCCTCCAGGAGTCTGCGCCATACCCCTTTCCGCACTGGGCACTGACCCGTTTGTCTCCCCCAGAGCCACGCCCTCCGGCACTTGCACGAAAGGACCCCGCGCCAAGTGGCTCCCCTTACCTGCAGAATGGCCTGGACTGGTGAGTATAGACATGGGAGTGCTTGGAGGGACGGGACATGCACGCCTCTCCTGTGGGGAGGAACAGCAAGCCGGAGGTGCGGAGGGGAAGAGCCAGGCCTCTAGGCTGGTATCCCTGCCCCAGAATAGATCAATGACTCATCGGTTCAGTGTCCCACTTCCTGCCACGCCAGATGAAATAACTGACCAGGCAGCTCTGCAATCTAATCTGGTGCCAGGCTGGAACAGCCCAGTGGCCGATCTAGCCAGCTATCCTGCCTCTGACAGTGGCCAACACATGATGGTTTAGAGACAAGTACAAAACCCTTCCTGTGCCACCCCAGTGTGCATTATCATCTCCTGTGAGGACATGCCTTTCTGGCCCTGGGTCTTGATCAGCTTGTATCCTGAAGGATGAAGACCAAGGGCCTTTCTAATCTGACCCTGGCTAGGGGTGCAGGTGTGGAGTCTCTTTGAATAAAGCAAGGAATCCAAATTTCAAACCACTGGCCACAGCAGCAACATCCTGCAGCAGCGTGTTCCACAGGATAACAGCACTGTGTGGAAAGAAATGCCACTTCATCTACGCAGGCTTTTCCTGTTCTTTGTGCCCAGATGGTGTGTCCCTGCTGCAAAGGGCAGGGAGGGACTGCTCCCCTTCCAAACAAACCTTCCACCAGCTTGGAAAATGAAGTTTGTTGGAGCTTTCCCCACCTCCCCTTACCCTCTCATGATTATACCTACCTGGTACCCAGCTCAGCTGCCATGGGGCAAAGCCTCCCCCTGCTTCAGAAGGGTCTGCAATGATGGGATGGCTGTTAAAGGAAAAATCTTGGTGTCTTAACAGCCACTCAAGTGCCTCTTCCAGCTCCCAGCCCTGAGGCCAGGGGTAAGGGCACCTGGAACTGGGCTGCCAGGGGCCGGGTGGGTGGCACTCCCTCCTCTGAGTCAGTGCTGATCCGAGTGCCCCAGCATGGCTCGAGGGGTGTTGTGTTATAGGGATGGATGGCTCAGTAGGGGGCGCTCTCCCCTCGCAGTCAGCACTGGCCCCAGTGCAGCAGTAGGGGGGCTGTGCTATCGCGAGTGGGGTGGCCGTCTTAGCAGTGGGCGCTCTCCCCCTTGCTGATTGCAATGCCCCAACACAGCCTCTGTGCTGCAGGGAGTGGTGGGAGGGCATCTGCCCCTCCGTGTGGCCCGTGATCGGGAGGCAGGGGGCATGCAGCCCTGTTGCGAGAGGGGTGAAGGGAGTAGCCGTGCCCTTTGCAAACAGCTTGGGATGCCCTTGGAAGCTAGGCAGCAGGGCAGAGCTGCACTCACCCCACTCCCTTTCCTTGCAGGAGGGGCCAGGAGGCAGCCAACGATGCCGCAATGGAGCCCGGAAGCATTTTCGACTACGAACCCGAGAAATCATCAGTATTTGACCATCCCAATCCAGTAGGGAGCCTTCCCTGCCCGGGCACCACCCCCGGGCCTGCTCTGTTGCGGGGGGGGGCTCTTGGCATTTCCTTTGGCACAGATGTGTCTCCACACAGCTTAGCTCCGTTATACTGGCTAGTTCTTGGGCTGGAGGCATTTTCCAGGGGGTCTGCACTGAAGCAGGACAGCCCGAGCGGGGAAGCGGAGCCGAGGCTGCGCTCTCTCTAGCTGCAGTGGTGTCTCCCTGCTGGAGAGAGCCTGCATTGATCTTGTCAGACGCTTGGGATCCGTCCTGGGTCAGGCCCTTGTGCCAGCGCCGCTCCAGGGGTCGGTCCCAGAGCTGCAGCGGGCTGTTTGCCTTACTGTGTGCAGTCCCTCCTGATCTCTGGCTTGGAGTCCGGCTTGTGCTCCGTGCCACTGGGTGGGAAGGCTGGGAAGCAGAGCCTGAGGCTACATGGGGCGTGGGGGGGTGATAGTGTGGCCCGGCATGACGGGTATGTGTGTGCACAGGACATTAGCATGTGCATGTACGTGTCTGCATGAGGCTGCCGGGGGACTATGCCATGTGCATGGCGTGCCGCACTGCATGCCCATGCATTGCTGGACGCTAGCACGCGTGTGTGCACCTGGGAGGCTACGGGAGACCCTGCCACGTGCCTGGCACCTGTGCAGGGCGAGATCCCCAGGCTGCGGCTCCGGGAGTGCTGGCAGGGGCCTGAAGTAGGAATGTGCTTGTGTGGCTCTCTGTCTGTCCCAACTGCAGGCTGCAGAGCCCCTGGCGGGAAGTGCTGACAGCTGGTACCAATTTCTGAAGGAGCTGGAGACGGGGAACCTGGTAAGAGCCTCCTGGTGCTCTTCCCCCCCCCCAGCTGCTATGGGGGCTGTGGGATTGAGAGGGCTGCTTCCCGCTATCTCAGGTCCCCCAGTGTCCCTCTACCCCCCATTTCCTATCCCATCTCCTGCCATGTCACATCAGCGTCTTCCTTCTGCAAGGGACTTTCCCTGCGGCCCCCTGAGCCAAACCCAATCCCCCTCTCTGTGGGCGCTGAAGGGGTCCTTTGGAGTGCCTGGCTCCCCTCAC
This sequence comes from Dermochelys coriacea, assembly GCF_009764565.3. Lineage (NCBI taxonomy): Eukaryota > Metazoa > Chordata > Testudines > Dermochelyidae > Dermochelys > Dermochelys coriacea. Next base: position 6,128,083 of record NC_050093.1, read on the forward strand.
CTCTAGGCCTGTTCCATGGGATCTGAGTCCAGCCCCCCCGTGACACCCCGCTGGCCTCGCTCAGTGTGCAGGCGACCCCCACAGGGATGTGTCCCCCACACCAGCCCCTCCTAGAGACGGGCTGCTGGCTCCCTGCCCCACGCCCAGGGCGGGCTCACCACCCACCTTGCATTGCAGGAACCCTGGAATCCTCCTGGAGGGAGCGAGGTGGCTGGAGAACAGTCAGCGGGAGTGGCAGGAGCACCACTGGGGTGGGCCGGGGAGGGAATGATCCTGCCTCGCTCCCTGGCTGGAGCGGATCCGCCTTCGCCCAGTCCCTGCTAGAGCGGGTGCTTTGCTAACTGCTGCCCACTCGTTGACTTTTGCAGCCTAAGAAGCCCCTGGCAACATTTCCTGCGGAGCCTCCCCCACCGTCCCAGCCAATCGAGGTAAGTGCCGTGCAGCTGTGACGGCTGGAGCAAGTGTCAGGCACGCGCTAGCAAAGCCGGAGCTGCCCTCCGCCCTGGGGTGCGGCCCAGTGAGCATGTGCTAAATGCCTGAGAGAGGGGAGGGAGGGTCGTGGCTTCCCCTACAATGTGCACTCCCAGCCCACCCCGTGCAGCTGTTCTGCAGCTGTGTTTACTGGCTTCCATGGTGCTTTGTTTTCCCCCTCCCCGGCTTCCACGCCAAGGTCTAGCGGAGGTTTCAATGGGTCAGCAGAGGCTCTGCTGCCGAAAGGGAAAGAGCCGCACCGTGGGGCCACGGCGCCGGGGCATCCTCACCCCGTGGAACCTCCATGCCCCGTCGCCGTGGCAACAGCACCGTGCCAGAGCGGTACCAATGCGCCTTTGTGGTGTCCTGGTGCTGGGGCACCATGCCGAAGTGCATCCCCGCCACCACCACCCTGGCACCGCCGGGCAGGGTCATACCCTGGCATCGGCCCCTCCGTGAGTGCGACCAGGCGGTGTGCCGGCTGGCCCTGACACACGCTGTCTCCATCTTCCCCCCAACCAGGTGTTACTGGAGAGAGAGCTAAAGCAGCTTAGCGAGGAGCTAGACAAGGACATGAAAGCCCTGGAGACACATCGGCACCCTTGCAAGGTATCCTGCCTCCACTCCCCGGGGCAATCCTTTCCGCATAGCTGTCGCTGCTTATTGCTTCCAGCTCCTGCTGACCAGCTGGCTCAGCTGGTGCCCTTTGCCGTCCACATCCTCTTAGCTCTCCCACCCCGCAGGACTCGCCAGCGCCTCCTGGGGCCTGTGCTGATCACTGCAGAGCAGCAGGGACTGGTGTTCGTGAAGGGAGGGGTGTTTTTCCTCTTGACTTCACATCTCTGTGCTGGCTCCGCCGAGTTTGCATCCCGACAGAGGGTTGTCCGTTTCTCACCTCCCGCGAGCAGAGCTCCTGCTGGGGACTGGAACCAGGCTCTACGGACATATTGTCCGTAGACAGCCCTAGCTCCTGATGTACCATCTGTACATACCCTTCCCCAGGATATTAGCAACCAGTGGGACACTGGCTTTCTTTTGAGACCTCGCGTGACGGTCTTTGGTGAACCACAGTGGACGTACCAGAATCAGGATATACCTCTGAGCCCCCATGACAGTTGGTGTTAAGAGGTTCTTGGATCGCAGGGATACAGGGCCTCTTCCCCCGTCAGGGGGCACTGACTCTAATCCCGCCCCAGGTTGCGGGGCTGGCTGGCTCAGAGGGACAGGGAGGGGTCCACACGCTCACACACCTTCGTTCTCCTCAGGAATCAGTCGCTTGGCATTGACCCTGTGCCCAGTGTAGGCATTGCCAGCAGCTCTGCTTGCTGGCTGGGACAGGTGGGCAGCGCCAGGGTAGCCCAGGACCGAGGGTAGGGGAAGCTCTTACAGACCCCGCCACCATGGTGCGCAGGTCACACGGGCCTGAATTGGCTGAGCTAATCCCCAGCAAGAGTCCCACACCGGGCGCTCTGCGGGTAGCGGTGTGAAAGCCTCCTCCAGGCCAGGCGCTGCTCAGCCACGCGGGGTACCCGGCTCTGCCTCTGGACTCATGCTCCTCTCCCTCCCTTCTACCCCCAAAGGCACGGTCTGTCTAGCTATTTTGCAACGCCTGCCCGCCCCCGTAGGCAATTCTCTGTCTAATCTAATCTATCGCCTATCCCCAGATACACTCTTCCTTTATCCACCTGTCATAGTTCTAACACACTGTCACCATAGCGTCTAGGCACTGTCCGTCTGTCCTCTGTCCATCTGCCAGCCTTGCTCTCCCCCTCCCCCCGACCCCTATAAAAAGAATCGGTCCCAGATCCCTCATTCGCCCTAACAAACCCTGGGTTTGGGTGGCAGCTTGGGAGCTTACAGGACACACCTCTGTCCCTCCCTGCCTGTCTCCCCATCTCTCTGCCTCCCCCTATCTCCATGGCCCTGGCCCTCTGTCAGCCTGTCTCCCTTGCTCTGCAGGGGCCTTGGCCTTGCCCCCCGGCCTCCCCCCCCGCAGAGATGTTGGACTCTAGGACCCTGCTCTGGCCCCACTTCTCCCTCCCTGCCGGATGGGCCAGTTCTCCCTGCTGGCTTCTTATTGGCTCCTCTCTGCCAGGACTTAGACTTGTGCTTCCTGCACAAGACAGCCTCTTGGATGATTAATTTTCTCTTTCCCCCCTTCTCTCGCTGTCTCTCCCTGCAGACTTCCTCTGCGGCTCCCTGTGCTTGCTCCCCTTGCCTGACCTCTGCTGCCCGGTGAGTACAGCCAGGTAAAGCAGGGCATTGGGGCTGGCACGCTGGGTGCCCCCACCCAGGTGCGGCAGCCTTTGGTTAGCTGGCGTCATCCCGCAAGCAGCTCGGTCCGCCCAGTGGCCTGGGGCTGGTGAGCTCAGAGCGGATTACGAGAGGTGCAGAAAAGGGGGGAGCGAGGGAAAGCTAAAGGGATGAGCGAGCGAGGCAGAGAGAGAGGAAGGAAGGGTGTGACAGCAGAAGAGCGGAAGGAAAGAAGAGCCCCTTGCTCACAACTTACGCATCATGAGTTAGGGCTCCTCGGAACTGCTTGTTCTGAGCAGCGAGGGTACAGGGCACTTGGGAAGGGATTGGAGGACCAGAGGATTGGTGGCAACTAGCAGCTGGCCCCAAGGGGCCGTGCGGGCCTCTATGTCAGGGTGCGCCTGGGTGAGCATACGCCTTCGAGCGCCCCACCGCTGCCCTGGGCGGCCTGCTGCTCCCTGGCTGCAGCTCCCAGCCAGGTGCCTTTCCTGGGTCGCATTCCCCTTTTCCAGGGATTTTCCAGCCAGCCAGCTTAGTTCACATTGATCTCTGCCAGGTCCCACCCCACAGCAATACAGATGTTTCCCAGCGTAGGCGTGACCTGAGCTCGGAGCCTGGGGTCTGTGCTCTTTCCATGCACTTTCATTTTGGAGCAGATCATCACATTCTTTCAGCGTGATCAGAATCCAGGGTGGTTCCCCTCTCTCTCTCTCACCATCAGTCACAAGGGCAGTGCCTACAAGGGGTTAAGCAGAATTCCCAGGAAACCTTTCCCGGGAGCCTCAGATTCTGTCCTTGCAGCTTCAGGAATCAAAAACAAACACTCCACTTGTAGGTCCTACCATAAACAATGGCCGGGTAGGCCCTGCAAGAAGCCAGGCCTTTGCTTTCCTTCCCGGGGGCTGCAGTGGATCCATAGGGGCCTCCCGGGGAGGAGGGCAGGGAGTAAGTCACGAGGGAAGTCCACTCCCTGTCTAAGTCTTTGGACAAGGGGGGCATAGGGCAGGGTGCCCCCCCTCCCCCGGGTGTCCTGCTCTGCCATGCACCCTCTCCGGAGTCCCATTTGTTTTCCCTCAGCATCATTCAGGTGCCTGGGAAAATGGTGCTGCTCCTTTAAGAATTCAAAGTTAAACTTTAGCCAAGTGGCTGTAGCCTGCCAACTCCTTGTTGCTGCTGCTGTCTCAGTTCCTGCTGTGCGGGCCGTGCACAGGGAAGGGAGGAACCAGCGCTACCCGCCTGGCTGCCAGGGTAGGAGGCAAACTTCGTGTACCCACTCTGGCTGAGGGGGGCAGGACATGCTGGGACCTGGCCAGGGGAATGGCCTGCAGGGGCAAAGAGGAAGAAGGGAAGTGGCGGGGCAGCTGCAAGGCAAGAACCCAGATTCCTGTCATTCCCTTCCCCCAGTTGGAACTAGAACCCAGATGTCCGGGCCCTGAGCCCCCCACCCTGCTCCTGGAGGTTCAGAGAACCCAGGAGTCCTGACCCCCAGTCCCCCGCCCTAACCCACGAGACCCCACCCTGCTCCCGGAGGTTCAAAGAGAACCCAGGAGTCCTGACCCCCAGTCCCCTGCCCTAACCCACGAGACCCCACCCTGCTCCCGGAGGTTCAAAGAGAACCCAGGAGTCCTGACCCCCTGCCCTAACCCACGAGACCCCACCCTGCTCCCGGAGGTTCAAAGAGAACCCAGGAGTCCTGACCCCCAGCCCCCCGCCCTAACCCACGAGACCCCACCCTGCTCCCGGAGGTTCAAAGAGAACCCAGGAGTCCTGACCCCCAGCCCCCCGCCCTAACCCATTAGACCCCACCCTGCTCCCAGAGCTTCAAAGAGAGCCCAGGAGTCCTGACCCCCAGCTTTCTCCTGGTTTAGCTGTGGGTGAGATGTAGGGAGGGGTTGGCTCTCTGGGTGGGAGCAGGGGTCTGGCTCTTTTGGGGCCATGGAGGGAGGAGGGGAAGCAGGCTGAGAGCAGGAGCTGTGTCACAGGTTGCCTGGCAGCCAGGTTGGGCTGGGCCGGCTGCTCAGAGACTCCCCCGGTGGCTCCAGCAATGGGGCTGGTTTGTTTTCCATGGGCAGTGGAGGTGGGACCCAGCAGAGACACACCCTGTGTCTGCTGCTCCTGGCCATCGCTCTGCACTGGTGAAGTAATGCCGGCGGGTGGCGTCTTTGCCCTCAGCATCCCGTTGGAACCAGCCCCTAGCTGGGCTGGGGGGCACGCTGTGCACTAGGCTGCCTGGTAGCTCTCTCCCTTCCCAGACTGGAGCCCCAGTTACCCCACTTCTCCCCCAGGAACCCACCCCTGCTAAGGAGGGGCATGCCATGCTGTCAGCACCCTGCTTACATTACACCCCCTTGTACTCCCAAGCCAATTACCACTAGGCCCTTGGAATAGGAGGATCTCACTGTTCCCGAAGGCCTGGCACCAGTCTGCAGGGGGGCTGTCTGGGCATGCAGGGTCTGTGTGTCGCTGCATGGGGTGTGCGTGTCTGTGAGTGTCGGGGGGGGGTGCGCACATCCCGGCAGATAATCACTCCCTATGGGTCACTAGCCGTGACCTTGTCCCTTGATTTCCTCTTGGGATCGGGCAGGGGCGCCCTGAGGTTTTGGGCCTGGTTATCCACAGAGGCCCATAGTCTCTCGGACTGACTCTCTGCTCCCTGCTCCAGCAGCCCGCCGTCTGCCTGCCGTTCCCATCCTGCCTCGGCGCAGAGCCCCCCCGCTGCCCACCACTGCCCACCTGCCAGCCCCAGCATGGAGAGAGGGGACCTGGGCCTGGCCACGAGCGATTGGAGCAGGTCTCCCCTCAGGAAAGGTGAGGATCTCTGCACGCAGGCATGTCCTCCAAGGAGCTGTTCCCCTCTGCCCCCAGACCCCCGCTGCCGCTCATGCCTCCACTCTAGCCTTCTCCAATTTCTCCTTCACTCGTGCTGTCCTGTCTGCTGGGAATCCTCCCCCCGCCCGCAAACCATGGAGCCATTCCCCCCTCTTTGAATATTGCCTTGACACCTGCCTTTCCCCTTCCTCTTTCTCCCATCCAGCCTCCCCCTCTGGCTCACCTGTGGTCAGACCATGTGTGCAAGACCCTACATGCATTGGTCTCATCCACCCCTCTGCACCCCAGTGGCTTCCCAGCTGCCCGGGCCTCAACCCAGCCATCTAAGGGCTCCTCCCTTTGCGCTGGGTTTTGGGGTGGGGGAAGGTAGCTGTACTCTTCCAAGCTCCACCCAAAACCCAAGCTCTGCCCACTGGAGTAGTGACCTAGGTAACTCTGGTGACACTTAAGCGTCCCTGATGGCATCCGAGCTAACCCGCGCTGCGATGAATGGGGCAGTTCGCCCTTCTCAGAGTGATTGTTTCAGGCTCTCTGTAGACTCAGGCAGATGTCACTGCATTACCTGCACGTGTTTCAAGTTTTCAAGGTTTTCTTCCCAACCACAAAAATATACTCCTTTTTCTTCAGTGAAAGTGGAGATTCTGGGGAACAAGGCAGCAGCTTGTGGGTGCACAGCTGTCTCCTGGCCCAGCCCAAACCCTGGCTCTGGGTCTATTGTGCTGCTCCACATGCATGGCCTAAGGGTGGATGGTGTCACAGACAGAGAGGTGTAATTTGGACACTGGCTGGTGTAGACAGTAGCAGAGCTCTGGTCATGTTCACTGGGGAGCAGCTGGATTGGCAGAAATTAAGAAATTTGCTTATTTGAGTCTATTTTGGTAGATGCAAAGGAGTCTGTGTGGCTGTGAGCTGTCAGGAGAATGTTAATAGGCAGTATCAGGGGATAGAGCACTGGACTGGGGATCAGAAAACCTGGGTTCAGTTCCTGGCTCTGCCACTGGTCTGTTGGGTGACCTCAGGCAAGTCACTTCCCCACTCTGCCTGAGTTTCAGGGTAAAATGGGACTAATGACACTGACCTCCTGTGTGAAATGCTTTGAGATCTGAGATGAGCTAGGGGTGCTACTAATACCTTGAGACAGTGAGTCCAGACTGGAGGGGTGGGTGAGAATAATCGTCCTCAGCCTACAGAGAGAGAGGAAGCAGCTTGTCCAAGTTTGTGGCAGAGCTGGGACTAGAACCAGGTCTCTTGACTCCCAGCTGCCGCACTATACTGCCTCTTCACAGTCTGGGAGAGGTGCAGGCACTCAGAACCCAGGTGTCCTGGTCCTTCTATCTCAGCCGTGTGGTGCCCTCCCATGCTGGTGGCTGGATATATGGATGGGAAAGGCACCTCCACTGGCGCCTTGTCTCTGCAGATTCAGAGCAACCCCTGGTATTGGAACAGTGCTGGGTGTCTCCTCGTAACACCTGCCTTCCTCAGCCACGGGGGCTGTCAAGAGAGCTGTGAGTGTCTCACCAGAAGGTGACGTACCCATCCCCCTGTTTCATGGTTCTCTGCAGATCCCCCAGGCCACCCTGGGAAAAGCCCCTGGGCTGATGGGAGTGAGTCCATAGAGGCGGTGGATGGACCGGTAAAGAGAGAGGACAAGAAGGTGAGGCTTGGCCTTTTTCCTTGGGAACGTCCGCCACTCGCAGATGACAGAGCTGGGACACTGGGTTGGTGAGACATAGGAGAAAGCTTGCCGGTGTGTCTGCAGCTGGTGGGGCAGCAGGTCACTTTCCACCCAGCTAGCGCAGGCCTGGCATCTATCATTGGTTCTGGGGATTGCTGTGATGCCGAGTAACCATAGGTGCTACCAAGCCAACTCCAGGGCTAGGGGGCCTAGACAAGGGAGACTGCCTCCGGCTGTGTATGTGAGAGAAGAATTAGCCAGTGACTGGGGCTGGCATCTCTGCAGGGGACCCAGGAGCACTGGGAGAAGTGACCAAGCAGTGGGTGGCTTCTGGGTCTCCCTCAGGAACTAGTGACTACAGGGTAGGAGACTGGGTTCTAGGGACTGGACCGAGACCAGGACCTTCCTGGGACCCCAGGGCTCTGGCTGCGATCTGATTTGGTTTCACCCTCTTTAACTCTTTCTCTCTCCCACCCCAGATGAAAGCTGCTCGCGTCAAGTTTGACTTCCAGGCTGAGTCCCCAAAGTAAGTGGCACCTGGTGGATCTTTGTTGTTTCCAGACCCGAGGTCCCCTGAGCGGGTCTGTTCCTATCAGTATAGCCATCCCCCTCTGTCCTGGTGGACACAGCCACCGTGCCAGCTGTGGAATTGGCCTGTATTTTCTCCTTCTCCTGGGTGGATTTAGTTGGTCAGTTTGAATCCTCAGGGAATCGTCTCTGGCGGGGAGTGGTGGAGAGCGACCTGGCCTATGTGATGCAGGATAGCCCCTCTGTCCCCTGGCTGCTCCTGCAGAGATAGGAGAGTAGCTGGGGCAGGCCGGGAAGAGGGTGCCAACTTCCCCCTCGCTGGGTCAAGTCTACCCAGGGGTGCAATTATGGACCAGAGCGGGGCTGGCACATCCTGAAGGGTGAACTTAACGCCTGGCTCAGCCTCAGGCTCCATCGTCTGGAGAAGTGGGGGGATGGCCCCTTGCGAAGTGGGCACCCTGCGGGACTGGGTCAGCAGCAAGAGAACTCCCTACAGCCAGGAGTTGAGGTGTGTCCCTGCTGATGGCAGGGAGCCAGGACTCAGCCCAGCATCAGGAGTTACAGGCGGGGATGGCCTCGCGGATGTGTCTCGGGGCGAGGGAGCTCCTGGCTGGAGGGGGCAGGCGCCAGCCCCCCGGAAGGGCCTTTGGGCCATGACGCTAGGCCTTGACCTTTCAGGGAGTTGACCATGCAGAAGGGGGACATCGTCTATATCCACAAGGAGGTGGACAGGAACTGGCTGGAAGGAGAGCACTATGGGAGGGTGGGCATATTCCCCTCCAACTACGTGGAGGTAAGGACAGGGCTGCTGCTGACACGATTGCAAGCCTGGCTGGAGGGGCGCATGCCCAGGGCGGGTCCCGAACTCTCGAGGCGAGGGGGACAGACGTGCCCAGCTCTGCCATTGCCCCCGGGCGCTGACGGCTCAGCGTCAGCCTGGCATCGAGTCTGGCAAGCTGCTCCCTGGACAGGCTTCTCATTCAGCACTTGGCACTGGTGCAGGAGTAATGGAGACGTGCCCTCTAGTGGCCAATGCTGGTGTCACGCCTGCATCTGGGCATGGGCAGCCATCAACACCCTCTTCCAACCCCTCCCGCAGCCCCAGGATAACCCAGGCAGAAACCCTGGCAGGACCAGCTGCCTCCCAGTGGGGACCGAGCGCTCCCATACCCTACAGCTCCCTCCCCCCAAGCACAGCCTAGACCTTCTCTCTGCTGCTGCTGCTGCTGAACCGGCTGGATGTGCCGAGCCTGCGGAGCTAGAATAGACCCGGTGTTCCCTAATATCCCATCGACATGACTGGCTGATAGCAGGGTACAGGGAGAGAGCCAGCAGCGCTGAAAGGGTTAACCCCGTTCCCCTACACCTGGGGGTCTTTAAATGGAACATGCCCCATCCCAGCAGGAGGGGGCGGTATCGAGGCAAGGGCTGGATGGGGTGCTCCGGACAGACAGCTTCCCATCAGCTGCTGCCTTGCTTCGCTTACCCTGCTCTGTCTCTCCCAAACAGATCCTGCCTCCCACCGAAGTGCCGAAGCCCATCAAGCAACCCACCATCCAGGTGCTGGAGTATGGAGAGGCCTTGGCCCAGTACAACTTCAAAGGGGACCTGGTGGTGGAGCTGTCCTTCCGCAAGGTACAGAGCCCGCCCGGTAGGGGTGCTGGGCGCGGGGAGCACAGAACGGTCATGAGGAAGCTCATTGCAGAAGCTGTTAGCTTCAGGTCACTGTTCAGTGCTTCGTAATGACAAAAAGTCATTTCCACCTGGCAGCTGTCCAGTGGCCTCTGTGAACTGCGTTTGCTGGGTCTCAAACTGGTGCCTGGCCCTGTAGCTGGCAGCCTCAGGGAACCGTCCCTGACGGGGCGTGGTGGAGAGGGACCCAGCCTATGTGATGCAGGCTAACCCCTCTGTCCCCTGGCTGCCCCTGCAGTGTCGTTCTCTGCACTGGTCCCTCCTGGGGACTGAGTAGGGATGCGGCATGTGTGGGATGGTGGCGCATCATAGAACTGGAAGGGACCTCAAGAGGTCATCTAGTCCAGTCCCCTGCACTCATGGCAGTACTAAGTATTATCTAGACCCTCCCAGACAGGTGTTTGTCCAACCTGCTCTTAAAAATCCCCAGTGATGGAGATTCCACAACCTCCCTGGGCAATTTATTCCAGTGCTTAACCCCCCTGACAGGAAGTTTTTCCTCATGTCCAACCTACACCGCCCTGGCTGCAAGTTAAGCCCATTGCATCTTGTCCTATCCTCAGAGGTTAGCATCAGGTGCGCTTGGCCCGAACCTGTTTTGTGGATGCTCAGAAGGTGTCGGTCTCCACAGTGGCCTGTCCAGAGCCCTTCCCCAGCACTGAATCCGCTTGCAAAGAGCCATGTCGCAGTGACGCCCGCTGGGCTAAAAACGAGCATCACCCTCAGGCCGCATGCTCCGGGGGCCGAGCTGCGCCACACCGGCGGCACTCCCCTCCACGGGACAGCACTGCGCAGCTGGCCGGACTGGACATTGCACGCCTGGACAGACCCGTGGGGCTAGAAGGGGCAGGAAACCAGACTGGCTGGGCTGTTGGTGCGGCCGGATGGACCTGCTGGAGCAGGAGATAAGAGAACCAGGGGTGGGCTGGTCTGTTCCGGAAGGGCAGGAAGCCTCAGGGGCCTATGTCCCTATCCCGGGGGCTCCTAACCTTGCCCCTCTCTCCATCCACAGGGCGAGCGCATCTGCCTGGTCCGCAAGGTGGATGAGAACTGGTATGAGGGACGGATCTCTGGCACCAGCCGCCAGGGCATCTTCCCGGCCAACTACGTGCAGGTGGTGAAGGAGCCGCGGGTCAAGGCCTCAGAGGAGTTCCCCGCCTCCCCAAACTTGACTGCCCCTGCCTCCCCAAGGCTGCTGGCTCACGCAGGCTCACCGGCCCAGCTGCACTCGCCCGGTAGCCTGCGTTCCGATCCCTCGTCGTCCTTCCTGGCGGGCTCTCCCACTGCCCAACGGCGCGGCACGGAGGGGGGCATCCTGTCATCCTCACCGCGCCATTTCGGCTTCACCTTCCCTGCCTCCCCCAAACTGCAGCATGCCGGAGTCTCGTCCAGCCTCCTCCAGGGGCCCCAGAGCCCCCATCTGGCCCCCAGCACCGCCTTGCTCTCCCCCCTGAGTCTGAGCCCGCAGCCTCCGGCCCCCTCCCGGCCACAGGAGAGTCCACCCGCAGCAGTGCCCTCCTCGCTCCCTGGGCAGGTGAGACAGTCATGCTTCTCCTTCAGTCCTTCCTTCCCCAGGTCACCCTGCCCTGTCCTGCCCAGCCTGCAGCGCAAGGACCCCACTCCCTCCAGTGCAGACCCTGCAGCTGTCCCAGGACAGCTGGTGAACCCTGGAGTCCAATCACCCGCCCCTGTAGCCCCCCATGCGTGGGGGTCAGCATCTGTCCTCTGGGCTCTCTCTCTCTCTCTCCCTCCCTTCTCCACACCACGGGGCTCATTCCCCCAGTGATGCAGGTGGAGTGCCCATCCCCTCGACCTCCGGCCTCCTCTCCCGGTGCTGCTCGCTGTTGTCCAGCGCACCAGACTCTTCCCTTTCCCTTGCAGAGCTCCGTCCATGAAGCCTCGGTACCTACAGGCTGCCACCTGGGCGGTGCTGGGCACCTCCCCCAGGCCGTCCCGTCTGACAACGGCTCCAGCATACAGTGGACCCCGTAAGTGCAGCCGGATCGCTGGCTTCCCTGTCTCGGTGAGGGGCGCAGAGGAGCAAGGACCCCCTACTCCATTTGGAAGCTGGCCAAGCTGGCACGGGGAAGTGACCTGTGCCGAGGGCTGGCTGCAGACACCCCGCTGAGGCGCTGGGCTGGGACAGTGTCCGAATTGTTACCCGAAACGAGGGTCTTTGCAGAGCCGCTCGCTCAGTGAACTGCGACCAGCGGATTCTGCTGGCGGCTGTACGAGGTCCTCCCACCCATGCAGACCCCTGGGCTTAGTGCCCCCAACATGCCTGTCTCTGTCGATGCAGCGCGGGAGCGGCTGGCGGGAGGGAAGGGGCTCTGCTGCCTTGGTGGGCCTGGCTCAGTTCCTAGCACCCGCCGGGCCAGGCCAGTGCAGGTGGAGCAGGGTCTCATGGGCTGATGGGGTCTTGCAGGTTCCGGGCCATTTATCAGTACAGACCCCAGAACGAGGACGAGCTGGAGCTGCGCGAAGGGGACCGGGTGGACGTCATGCAGCAGTGTGACGATGGCTGGTTTGTGGGTACGTTTGCCGGCTGGGGGGAGGAGGGGAGATGCTACCCATGGGAGTGCTTGGGGGAGCAGGACAGGAGCTCCCAATGACTCCAGTCCCAGCCTCTCCCAGGGGGGGCGCCGTAGGGGATAGTGCAGGACTGGCCATGGGGGGAGGGTGGTGTTGGAAGGAGATGAGTTTCTCCCGCAGGGCAGTCTCGGACCCCTCCCTCACGGCCCTCCCTGTGTCTTCCCGCCCCCAGGTGTGTCCAGGAGAACCCAGAAATTCGGCACCTTCCCTGGCAATTACGTTGCTCCTGTGTAACGTCCCCCTGCCCTGCACCCCAGCACGAGCCAAGAAGAAGCTGCAGCTGCGACTCAGGCTCCTGCAGCCGACCCAGAGCCGGCGCCGCACCCTGAAACAAGGAGAGGAACCAGGAGACGGGGATTGGGCCCAGCCCCCGCCCCCACGGACATTCCCAGCAGGACCCTTTTGGTGGCTGCTGCTGGGGAGCTCGGCACTGGGACGGGCACCTGCCTCCCCTAGTAAAAGACCCCCGCTTCCCTGTCCCAGTCATTCAGCTCAGCTTCCAGCACTGCCTCGTGGGGCTCCCTCTAACGGGGACCAGTCCCCCAGCCTTACCCCCCCGTGGGGCTCCCTCTAACGGGGACCAGTCCCCCGGCCTTACCCCCCCGTGGGGCTCCCTCTAACGGGGACCAGTCCGCCGGCCTTACCCCCCCATGGGGCTCCCTCTAACGGGGACCAGTCCGCCGGCCTTACCCCCCGTGGGGCTCCCTCTAACGGGGACCAGTCCCCCAGCGTTACCCCTCGTGGGGCTCCCTCTAACGGGGACCAGTCCCTGTCCTTCCCCCCCACCCCCTCATGGGGCTCCCTCTAACGGGGACCAGTCCCTGTCCTTCCACCCCCCACCCCGTGGGGCTCCCTCTAATGGGGACCAGTCCCTGTCCTTGCCCTCCCCCTTGGGGCTCCCTCTAATGGGGACCAGTCCCTGACCTTATCCCCCCCGTGGGGCTCTTTCTAACAGGGACCAGTCCCCCAGCCTTACCCCCCATGGTGCTCCCTCTAACAGGGACCAGTCCCTGTCCTTTCCCCTCCCCGTGGGGCTCCCTCTAACATGGACCAATCCCCCAGTCTTACCCCCCCATGGGGCTCCCTCTAACGGGGACCAATCCCCCAGACTTACCCCTCGTGGAGCTCCCTCTAATGGGGACCAGTCCCTGTCCTACCCCCCCCGCCATGGGGCTCCCTCTAACGGGGACCAGTCCCTGTCCTTCCACCCCCCACCCCGTGGGGCTCCCTCTAACAGGGACCAGTCCCTGTCCTTCCCCACACACCCCCGTGGGGCTCCCTCTAACATGGACCAATCCCTCAATCTTAGGCCCCGTGGGGCTCCCTCTAACGGGGACCAGTCCCTGTCCTTCCCCACACACCCCTGTGGGGCTCCCTCTAACATGGACCAATCCCCCAGTCTTAGCCCCCGTGGGGCTCCCTTTAACAGGGACCAGTCCCTGACATTACCCCGCCCCCGTGGGGCTCCCTCTAACGGGGGACCAATCCCCTGCTCCCCCATGGGGTTCCCTCTGATGTGGACCAGTCCCCCATCGCTGCCTCCAGGGCTCTCCCTGGCAGGGAGTCTCACCCTGTGCCTGCTCGATAAGTATTTCCCAGTCTGTGCCTCGCTGCAGAAGGTGTCTGCATCCTGCGGGAAGGGCCTGTTCATCCTTTTTCTCCAGCTGAACCTCAAAGCGGGACGCTCCTTTCTCCCTGGGGAGGCACAGAGCGCTATATCTGCTCCACCACGCCCTCAGGAGGGAAGCGGGCACTGAGCCTGCCCTCTGCATCTCCATGGACCCAGCGAGTTGTGCTGAACCCTGTGCATGCATGCGGCTGACGTCTGCAAGGTCGCTGTCCTCTCCGGTGCTCCTGCCATGTTGGGGGGACGCGGGGAGGGCAGACTCCTCGAAGCTGCCTGTAAAGGGCTGGCTCACGTACCCGGAAACCTGATCTGCTTGTCCTCTGTTATTAAAGATCAGCCTCACCCCATGCGAAGGCCCCGCCTGGTGATCGTCAGGGACGGGCGGGAATCCATGCAGCAGGGCAAAGGGCAGCTTGTGGCCAGTGGAACCCTGAGGCAAGGGCAGATGCCCTTGTTGCCAATGCCAGGATGCACCGAGTGTGATAGACCTTCTCTGAGCAGCGGGCAGTGCCCCAGCTAGGATCCCTGTGCTCCTCTTGCCCTCACGCTGGGTGCAGTCACTTCTGTTCTGTATCAGCTAAGCTGTTCGCTGGGCACCCCATGCTGGGCACCCCCTAAAGCGTCTCTTCACACTCCGTGTGGCGACGGCAGACCATGGGACACGATGTGCCCCCTGCGGACCTGCTCAGGCCAAGCCTGAATACATAAAAGGGTGTTACAAGGAGGAGGGAGAAAAATTGTTCTCCTTGTCCTCTGAGGATAGGACAAGAAGCAACGGGCTTAAACTGCAGCCAGGGTGGTTTAGGTTGGATATTAGGAAAAACTTCTTAACTGTCAGGGGGGATAAGCACTGGAATAAATTGCCCAGGGCAATTGTGGAATCTCCATCATTGGAGATTTTTAAGAGCAGGTTAGACAAACACCTGTCAGGGATGGTGTGACCGGGGTCCTAGTGGGGAGCTAGCTATGGTCACTCAATTAGAGTGAACTGCAAAAAATGGGGCAGACAGACCCCATAAAGCTGGTGGATGTTCCAATACTTAGATTTACCAAAGTAGCAAAAAACAGCTTCTTTATTACCTCACTGGTTACTCAGAAGTCCAGACAACACAGTTCCCTTAAAATGATCCAACCTCAGGCCTCCATCCAGGTACCCACGTCAAATATGATGAAAATTTCTGTAAATCTTATTTTGTCATATAAAAGAAAAGGTTCTACCAATCCCAAAGGATCGGACACGTTACCTCCCAGGTTAATGAATGTTTCAGATCTTACCCAAATACGCGCTACAGGCAATTCTTATTAACTAAACTAAACTTTATTAAAAAACAAGAGAGCGAGAGTATGGTTAAAAGATCAATATACATACAGAGATGAGTTCAATTCTTTGAGGTGCAGATTCGTAGCAGAGATGGTGAGCTTTGTAGTTGCAAAGAGTTCTTTCAGAAATAGTTCATAGGTTATAGTCCAATGTCCAAATCTCATATTCAGGGCATACCAGCATAATTCAGACCTCAGTCTTGCGACTCAAATTTCCCTTGATGAAGCCTAAGCAGATCTAAGCTGACAGAATCAGGACCCAAGGGTCTTTTATATAATTTCATTTTATATAATCTTTTGACAAGGTGGGAGTTCAAAAGGTAATTAGGATGACTTTGGAGGAGGTCCATCACCAGTACTTAGCTATAAAATTAACATAAGGCAATTTGCTTGTTCCTCCACCATTCACAGATTATTTGCTATACATTTCAAAGAGGGACGAATACCGATATCCCGTGTTTACAAATCATTTAAATGCTAGGATGTTCTTTTCACCTCTGAATTATTAGAATACAGCATATATAGGGACTGTTGATTACATTGGCGACCCTACTCGTACATATGTAAAAACACAAACATTATCTCCCCACATGTCTTTTGAGGGTTACGGATGGTCTAGATAATACTTGGTCCTGCCGTGAGTGCAGGGCACTGGACTGGATGACCTCTTGAGCTCCAGGAGGTTATTTAGTGACCAAAGGGCTGCTGACATGTTACAAGAGAAGTGGCTGCTCCGAGCTGGGGCAGATGGGATTCAGGAGCCTCTGGCTGCTCCCTCACAGACACTCACCCAGGGCAGCCTCCCGGCCTCAGTTGTGCGGGACCAGCCTATTCCTGCCCTGGAATCTCTTGTAATGACTCGGATGGTCAAGGGTGGCGATTCAATAGGGCCTGGCTCAACCTAGGGACCAGGACAATATCGGCCCAATATTTGTACCACTCCTTTCCATCCCTGGCCTCCTTGAGCTTCCTCTCCCCGAGCTCGCCTTTGACCTCCACAGGCAGAGTGCACATCCAGCTGGGGGGTCTCAGCGGTTTGGGCCGCACAGGCCATTACACTGACCCATCCTAGTGGCAGCGCTAGGACCCACGGACAGTAGTATCTCCAGGCACTGAGAGAAGGCTCGTGAGTTTCCCCAGCTGGAACGTAGCTGGCCCTCGCTAGGAACAAGGGTGGCTGCAAACTTCCTCCATTTAATACAAGTGAAAGGGGGGCCCTGGGTTCCAGGCAGGCTCCCAGCACCCCAGTGAATAAAGTCTGAACAGGGCTGGACACACTGGCAGCCACCTTTTACTCTGATTCACTCACCAGGAAACCCCACTGAATCAATGGGAGTGGGCAGGGTGCCCATTGGCCCGTTAGCTGTGTATAGGGGGAGGGATCGGGGCAGGTGGTCCTCAGGTCAGCGCCCAGGCAGGAGGAGCTGTAATTACAGGTGCAACATCAGCCCTTCTGCAGTGCGTGGCTGCAGAATAGAGTCATGGGGCAGTGCTATTTACCTGCTGAGGGCCAGCGCTGGAGGGGACAGCGTTGGGATACAACCAGCAGGTGGGTGACTGAGATTCCCCAGAGCCAGAAGGTCAAATTCTGGGAGCGCTTTGTTCCCCATCAGAAGGAGCTAACCCATGGGCCAGGCCGTTTATTAGGTGTGGAACTGTAAATCCAGGTTCTGTCTGCCCTGTCTTCCCATTAAAGAGTCCAAGGCATTTCCCTGACAGGCTGGAGTTTGCCTTTGGCTGAGGTTTCCCCTCACACACCGGCTGTGCTGTGTTGCCAGGCCACCCCACCTTAGAGGTGGCTGCATTTCCGTGGAGCTGTGCCAGGAGGGTGTCAGGATTTGCGGACTCTAGGTTGTCTTGGGGCTGCCAGCAGGAGGGAATCGCTGAGCTATTGTAACAAACCTCCAGCCCCACTGTCCCTCTGCTGTGTGCTACAGAGTTTCGCACCAGCAGCAAGCACAGAACTCAGATCTCCCTGCTCGAAATCACAGGCCCCTGCCACTTGAGCTAAAGGAGAGTCTCCATCAGCTGTCAGCAGTGTAGTACCTATGCCACACAGATGAGCACTTCTGATTCCATCCAGTAGATGGCACGCACGCACAGCCAATTAATCGTATCCGATCCTACAGAGCATCGCTCAGCCTGCCACCTCCCCGCTGTGGGGCAAGAAGCTACAGTGCGGAGGAAGGGGGAGAGAAATAACACAATCAGTTGTCAATGAGACTAGGCACAGTTCCTTAGCACAGACAACATTGCCTGTGCCCCTGGTGTTGCAAGCTGGCTCTTCCGAGGTAATGAACAGCGGTCTGTGGGGGGACAGTGTCTACAGCGGAGAAACAGGAAGGGGGGAAGCCTCTGTGTGAGCCTCTGAAGCCCCTATGCAATCTCCTTTCTGTTGTCCTGCCCCCACTTGCACCCCCTCGTAGATCGTAAAGACAGCAGGAGCCATTGTCATGACCAGCCAGTCCAAGCTGCCTCCCGCCGGCTGGCCGGAGAATTCCAACCAGTGATTCCTGCCTGCAGCCGGCCATTTGAGCTAGAGCAGAGCTCTCAGAGAGAGACGTCCATCCTCTAGTTGGGGACGGGGAATCCCTGGGCAGCCCATGCCAGCTGCTGACCACACACCCCATCAGACAGGTGCCTCGGTGCCACTGTGACTGTTTCTCTTCCAGAGCCAGCCTGACGGGCCCCATGACTTCCCCTTGTTGTCACCGCTAGCCTCAGCTGAGTTTGGTTCTTCTCCGGCCTCAGCGTGCGCCGGAGTGTGTGTGTGATGGTCATTCTCTGCTCTGGTCACTCTTGCCATTGGGTCACATTTCCAAGAGCCGCTAGGTCACACCGGCGCCTGCGGGCCGCCCCCAGGAGTCAGGGTTCTCTGCTCGGTGTCCCCCTCTGGATCCCTAATTTTGCACCTTTGACCTTCACTCCTGACCCTGTTCTTTCTTAGTTGTCCCCCACACTGATTTGGACCCCGGGTCCAGTGGTCCCTCCTGCAAGGCTGGGGGATGGGCCTTTAGAAGCAGAGGGGCTTGCACCCGCCTGCCTCCCGGAGCTTTCCAATAAGGCCCCTAGGAGTGATTTAGGCCCAGCTTGGCAAGGGTAGTTAGGGGCTTAACTTCAGGCAGGCATTGTGGCCAAGTGGCTAGAGCCCTGCACTGGGACTTGGGAGACCTTGCTTCTCTTCCTAACTTGGCTACTGGGTAATCCCAGGCAAGTCCCTTTCCTGCTCTCTGCCTCAGTTTCCCCATCTGTAAAATGGGGATGACAGGGAGCGTCTTGGGAATGAGCGACAGGGGATGGATCACTTGATGATTCCCTGTTCTGTTCATTCCCTCTGGGGCACCTGGCACTGGCCGCTGTCAGAAGACAGGACACTGAGCTAGATGGACCTTTGGTCTGACCCGGTAGGGCTGTTCTTATGGAGGTCAGTGGGAGTTGCATCCGATGAAGTGAGCTGTAGCTCACGAAAGCTCATGCTCTAATAAATTTGTTAGTCTCTAAGGTGCCACAAGTCCTCCTTTTCTTTTAGTGGGAGTTGGGTGCCCGCAAACCTCTGGGCTTCAGGCCCTGTGGGGACATGGGGGGGCCCTCGTTGCCTGAGTCACTGTTGCCAGTGGGATGCGAGCTGCTGGGGCCTGTGCAAGCTCCCGCTGCCCGGCTCCGGAGAGCCCCTGTGCCTGGAATGCACCCAAGGGACCGCGGGCGTCCCAGCCGGGCGGCAGGAGCGGGGCTGCGCCGCCAGGTGGCGCCGCTGGGCCGGCTCCCCACGCCGCTCCAATTGTCTCATTAGCCGAGCGGGCGGCCCCCGGCCACGGGGCGGGAGGAGGCTGCTAGCGCCGGGCCGCCCCCGCCAAGGACACCGCGGGCCGGGCCGTCTGCTCCGCTCCGCTCCGAGAGCGGCTGGGCTGGGAGCCCGCGGGCGGGGACTGCTCGCTCGGCGCCCCGAGGTAAGTGCCCCGGGCTGCTGTCGGGGTGCAGGGAGAGCCCGTCTGGGGCGCTCCAGCTTCGGCTGTCTGGATATTAGGGACTTGATCCTTGTATAGGCAACTCTACCCCCGAAAAAGTCCCCACTTGCTTTCTGGTCACCCTACCCTGCCCCCTCTGCGCTGGGATTCTGGAGGTGGGGGCACCTGGGGCACGCAAGGGGCTGCAGGCACATGCTGGGGGGGCTCTCGTCCAGCTCTTGGGTCAGAGGAGCTCCCAGGACGGAGCCCTTGGCCCAGCTCGTGGGGGCTGCGGATGCTCTGGCCCCTCCTTGCAGGTGTTCTGGCCCCTGGGAGCGTCCCTGCCCAGCCAGCAGCTTCACGCCTTGCCTGGTCTCCGGACTCTGATCCCTGCCTGCCCGCCGCACCGCAGCCTTGGAAAGCATTGCTCGGGCTTTAGGGCTGCGGGGTAATGACAGGCTGCACTGCTGTGGGGAGCCAGGGCAGGGGCTGGAGCTATTTTGGGATTGTCTAGTAAATAGTCAGTCTCCTCATGTGGGGGAAAGAGGGGCGCTGAGAGCACCTCGGCTGCAGGAGGCCTGGCTCCTCCTCACCCCATTGCCCCTGCTTGCTAACAGGGTGCTCACGTGCCCCCTTGGCTGATCAAGCTTTGCCCCGGTTCTTTATTCAAAGACAGCCCCGTTCCCTGCTGCCCCAGCCTCCTCTTGCCACCTGTTGCCGCCCCTCCAATTGCCCTGCAGGCAGCTAACCCAGCCTGAGTACTGATGCTGAGGTGTCATGCACCTGGGAGCAATCTCTCTCTCTGGGGTGCTGCCCACGTAATGCACGAGCCACAGGGCTCCCCCACGTGAACCGTTCCCCCTCCGGAGGCGGCTCTCTGCCAGTCCCCCAACACCGTGCGTCTCACGCTGCGGGCAGCGCTGGCCTCTGGGTACACACCAGTCACTGGTGAGCTCGCAGGTGTGAGGCAGGTCAGAGATGTTGGGTGCCAAGAGGGGCCCCTTTTTAGTGCTTTGTCCCATCTAGTTCTGAGTGTCACAAGCAAAGGGTCTCCCTGTGCCCCCGTCCAGCCTCTGGGATGGCTGCGTGGGCACTCAAAGGCACACAGGCCTACCCTGCTGCTGGGTGGGGTATGGTTTCAGCCCTTCTCCCACCCCCACTCCCCACATGGGGGCCCTGCTGGAGTCCAGAGAGGATTGCCAGGCATAGGGCACGTCTGTATCTGGTGTGTGTGTGTTTGGGGGGAGGCGCTTCCTACTGGAGCCAAGCACAGGAAATTCTTCCCAGCGGTTTCTCAAGCCCCTCTTTGTGTGACTGGGAATTTTAAGATGTTTCCCTGACGGTTATGGAAGAGGTGTCTGGGCCAGCCGGCCGCTAGCCTTGCTTCCTCCCCCTCCACCAAGCTGCATGTGAATCTAACTTCCCCGGGGAGGGGGCCTGCATGTGGTGCAGGCTTGCAGGGATCAGGAGCGCTCGGGGCTGTGCCAGACCTATTGACTCTAGCCACTCAGACGTGGGGGATCGGAGCATTGGGTCATCCCCGGGGCTGTGCAGTGGGGCTGCCCCCGTGGGATAGGAACAGCGCCGGTCGGATTGGTCCTTTGGGTGCTGGAGGGGACAAGGGCCTGCCTTCCTTCCTCAGTCAGAAGGGGACGCGCAAAGTGGGCTGGGATGCGAACAGCATCAAATGGGCTGAACTGGGCCTCCCCTCCCCCCGCACCGTGATGCCACCCTGATCCGACTCTTCGTGTATTCCTTGGGGTGGCCCCACCGAGCTGCCTCCCTGAGAGCCCTGGGCTGTTGTGCCGTCCCGCCAAGACGGTCTCTTTCCGCCCCAAACCACCACAGCCTGCCTTGGTGGGGGGCAGTGTCGGCACATGGAGGTGTCAGCTCAGCATCCTCTCCAGGGCGGGCTCGAGGAGCAGAAAACCTTCTACTGAGCCACAGGAACAAATGACTCAAACCTGTGGCTGCAAACTTCCTGCATTGTCTTGTCTCTGCTTCCTGGCAATGCAGGGTGCTGGGGGGGGTTTGCCTCAGGCCTGCAGCACTGACCGGCCAAGACCTCGTCTGCCCCTCCCTCCCCTCCCCAATACTAGCAGCTGCTTTGTCTCTGCTCCCGCCATCTCCCTTCTGCTCAAGTTTGAGCAATCTTCTGCCATTGCACGGTAGCCATCTGCCTCCCGCCAGTCGCGTGGCCCTCTCCTCTCCAACTCACGCTCTTGACCAGCTCTCCTCCCGCCCCCCAATCCTCACCGCCTTGCCCGCAGCACCATCCTTGCTATCCATTCTGCCACCTCTCCGAGCCATCTCCCCCAGGCCTGGCACCGCTCTCCCTTGGCTCCCCTGCCCTAGGTTCGCTGCTCTCTGGACGCTGTCTATGTCTGGGTCCCAGCAGGTTTCTCTGCTGAACCTGGCTTGGTCCCCTTGTCCGCCCCGTCTGCCCCAATCCCTGCTGTGCGTGATGCCCCCCCCATCCCCATAGCATGCTGGCTCACCACACCGGTTTCGTGTTTACCAGCCGACGGCTCTGCCAGTGCATCCGTTTTCTGGATTGCAAAAGGGCCTCAAGGTGTGTAGGGGGCAGCCTCAGAACGCGACTGATTGGCCACCTGCAATGCTGAGTTGATGCTGGCACCATCCAGAGCCAGTGCCTTCCCCAGTGTGCCTGATCCCTCTGCAGGGTGATGCTAGAGCATCCCCATCCCTGTTCTGTGTGCCCTTTCCAGCTGGGCTGGGCGGTGCTGGAGCAGGCCTGGGAGCCAGCAGCCTTCACCCACAGTGTATTTCTTTGCCCAGAGCCCCCTCCATCCGCCCCAGCTGTTTGTGGTTAGGAAAGGAAACCATTGGCCTTATTGGCTAGTGTCAGGCCTGCAACGGGAAGACAGAGGCTGTTTAGACTAACCTGTGACAGCGTAAGACACTTCTCTGTGTCTTGCAGCTGCCCTCCCTGGAAGGAAAGAGCCGCCAGGCGAATGAACGTAGCGCGCCGATTGCCCTGTGAGAGAGGGCAGCGCTGGGACGATCCAGGGTGAGGGCCCCGATTACTGCTGGGAAGCCCTTAAAGCTTTGATTTCAGGATTGGAGGAACAGGACTAGGAGTCGGGACTCCTGGGTTTTGTTCCTGGCTCTGGGAGGGGAGTGGGATCTAATGCTTGGTGCTGCGAGGGGATGGGAGTCAGGACTCCTGGTTCCATTTCTACCTCTGGAAGGGGAGTGGGATCTAGTGGCTTAGAGCCATGGGACTGGAACCAGGAATCCTGGGTTCTGTTGCTGGTTCTGCCACTGACCTGCTTTGGCTGAGGCAAAAAAGGATCTTTCTTTCTCAACCCCGGACTCCCCAACAGCCTGAAGTGCTCATACTGCTGGGTTCAGCTTGTGCCTCGCTGCTCCCTGAATTTCCTTGCCCCCAGCCCTGATACGCTGGTTTTATTCCATTTTCAGATCTTCCTCCAGGTGCTGCCACACTGCCCATCCTGCTGCCGCTGGAGTCGCCATGTCAATGACGGTGAATCTGACCGGCCCGGCCCCCTGGGGCTTCCGTATCACGGGAGGAAGGGACTTCAGGAAGCCTATCATTGTGTCCAAGGTAGGAGTATCCACATGCTGGGGTTTGCCTGCTAGTGCTGGAGTGTGCTCTAGGCACTGGAGCAGAGGGGCACTGGGAGCCAGGACTCCTGGGTTCTGATCTTGGCCCTGCCACTGAATCCCTGTATGGCCTTGCACAAGTGCCTTGGAGGAGAAGGTGAGCGTTGCCCGTGCTCTGGAGGTGAATAGGTTCTGATGGGTTGGCAAGAGGAGTAGCTTGCTCGGCTGCGGCTCTGAGGATTTAGCTAACACTTCCAAACCCTAGGCTAGACAACCCTAGTGCAGGCATGTTAAACTGGTAGAGTTCAAGCTAGGTTCCCCAGAGGATGTGCCATGCCCAGTTAAACCCACGTCAAGGCATGCTGCCTTGTCCAGGCTAGGCTAACGAGTGTTAGCGAACACCTTCCAAAGCCTAGTCTGGGAGCGGCCTGAGGGTGCGACTGGGGTCTCAGCGAAGGGATCTTGGCTGGTGGCGTGCAGAGAGAGTGGCAGCCAGCCCCCCAGTTACACAGGGCTTTGTGTTCTGGAAGTAGCTGCTGAAACGGGAGCCGGGAAGCCAATGGGATGCCCGGAGTTATGCCTCTCCCTGCTAAGTGGCATGTGCTGGGCAAGCTGCAGTGGCTCAAGGAGCCCCAGGAGAGCAGCCAGTCCAGGAGGTGAGGTAAAGAAGCCAGAGAGAGTGGGAGGCTGTTCCCCGGCAGGGTGCTACAGGTGCGTTCCTGTGGGGATCTGAAAGGGGAGAGCCCAGGCACTGGTTCCGGCTCCCCGTTGGTGTGAGGTCTGGTGGCCTTGATCCTGGGGTGAGCTCCCTGTGAATTTCCCCATGGCTCCCTTGTATAATCTGGCTGGCTGTCGCGCATCTTTCCGCTGGCTCGCTGTCTTCTCCGTCCCCCTGTGCCACAGCCACTCGCTCTCCCATCGGCGAAGGGCAGGGGCTGCAGAGGAAGCCAGCTGCCTGCTGGGTGGGCGCGGTGCCAAGGGACCTCGGAGCAGATCCTGTTTACTGTCCTTGAGGAATCCTGCTCTGTGGGAACAGGCTAGAAGCCCCCGCGGTGCACGTGTGCGGAGAAAAACAACGAGCCTTAACTTCACCCATGGCCGAGAGGAGTTTCTCTCTGTTGTTGTTCTGGCCTTGGCCTTGGTGTCCACTGTAAACCTGGCCTCAATCAGGGGAGATCAGGACTGGGAGGTGTGGCCTTCTGCCTCCAAGTCACCAGCTGGGACCCGTGAGCAAGCTGGCTGTGACCGAGAGCCCTTCCCGCCTCAGCAGAGAGGCCAAGGACTAAGTGGGCCACAGAGATTCAACACCCTCCCCCAGCCTTAGGGGTGGTCCCCCTGAATCAGGGTTTGGGGAGCATTGGCAAGACAGGACTCAGGCTGTGCTGAACTGTGGATTTTCGGAAGCTTTTGTGCCCTGCGGCCGTTGCTCTGGCATCTTTCTCTAGCACTAGATTCATGTCACTTTATTGTAGATGGCGCAGGTGGCAAGGCCTATAATTAAGATTGCTGGACATTTCTCATTCTAAGGCCCTATTTTTCCAAAGCCAAACTTTAAGCCTTCGGGCAGATATCTTCCAGGCTGACTGGCTGTCTCGGGCTGAACTTTTCTGGAAAGTTTCTCCTAAAACGGTTCAGCCGTTTCTGAGAATG
This sequence comes from Dermochelys coriacea, assembly GCF_009764565.3. NCBI lineage: Eukaryota > Metazoa > Chordata > Testudines > Dermochelyidae > Dermochelys > Dermochelys coriacea. Next base: position 6,152,252 of record NC_050093.1, read on the forward strand.
GAATTTGCCTCACTTGTTGTAGAGGTTGGCAGGTGTGTCGTGAATGAGGCAAGGGGCTGCAGGAAGAGAAAGGATGGCCTCCTAGGTAAGGTGATCGAATGCTGTCCTGGAGAACTGGAGTCTATCCCTGCCTCTTGCCACAGAGTTCCTGTGTGATGCTGGGAAAGTCACTTAAACCGGACATTTGTTTGACAGATGGTCACTAATTGTGTGTACCTCATTTTCTGGGTGCCTGACTTGAGACCAGATAAGCAGAAGTGCTGAGCGCTCCCAGCGTTGCCTGAAGTCAGTTGGGAGCTGGGCCGTGAGCATATAACAAGCTACGTGTTGCTAAATTTGCTGAAAAATCAGGCGCCAGGCGTCTCAAATTGGACACGCAAAATTAGTTGGCAATTTTGGCTTTAATCTTTGTGCCTAGTTTTCGGCACCTATAAGCTGGGGGGGGGGGGTAATACCACCCCCTCGCCTCCCGGGCTCTGTGAATTTGTTAATTCATGTTTGCAAAGAACGAAGACTGCAATGAGAGCACTGTAGAAGAAGACCACGAGGGAATGAATAATTCTGTATTCAGAGCAGGATTGGGATAGTGAGCAATACATCACTCATGGGACTGCGCAGTGTTGGAGGGGGATAAGAGGAAATATTGCCCAACTTCGCTGAGCACTGTGCAGAGAGTAAGGCATGTAGTGTGGGGGGTGGGAGAGGGGTGTCTGGGGAGTCTCGCCACTCAGAAACTCAGCTGAGTAGCAGTGTCCTCGGCCCCAGGTCTACTCCCTACACTGTAGCCCCATTTTGACAGCCGCTTCCCAAGGGCTGCAGGGTATTTGGATGCTGTCTGATTTCCAGGTCAGGGATGGTTTTCTTTCTTCCCCCCCGTCCCCTCCAAGTCTAGGTAGGATGTCTGGGAACCACCTGTCTGTGGGGAGAAAACTCTAGGCCCCTGAGTGGAATGTAGGGCTCCTCTGGGCCAGGGGCGGGTGGTGAAATCGCGGCTGACTTGCAGGGTTTGGCCATCCCTTTGGGCTCGTCCTCACTGCAGAGTTACCCTGTGTTACAGCTAGTGTGTTCTGGCCAGCTATGGGCAGGGCTGGAGGGCTGGAAGAGGTCCCACAGAGAAGCCAAGCTTGGGAAAAAGCTGAAGCTGGTGTCATGGTGGTAGGTGGCCATAAAGGCAAGCCCCAGGCAGCGCTAAGATTGGGCTAGCGTGTCTCTTCTGTTCAGAGCAGGTTGGGAAGGTGCTTATCTCCACCTCCCCTCTCGCTGCTCCTTGGGCCAAGGTGCTGGCGATCCATCTGGGCGAGGGTGGCCGTGTCTCATGTGCCGTGGTATGCTGGAGGTGGCTGGCAGATCTCTGCCCGCGGCACTGTGCCTCCCCCAGGGCGGTTTGTTTCTCTGCAGTAATGCCTGGGTGTTCTCCCCCGCACCCTGGCCGTGCAGGTGACAGAGCGCGGTAAGGCCGCTGCAGGGGACCTCCGACCTGGTGACGTCATCGTCTCCATCAATGGCGACAGCACGGCCGACATGCTCAATGTGGAGGCGCAGAACAAGATCAAGCAGAGCTCCGGCCGGCTACAGCTTCAAGTGGACAGGTGAGATCCGCCTGCCTGCGTCCGCACTGTGCTGCTCCCTCTTCCTCATCAGGGCAGGGATCTGCTCGGGGGCCTGGCTTCACTATTCTCCCCCTTCGGTCCCCCTGTGCTGTGGGAGCAGTGCAGCGTCTGGGTGGGGCGTCAGGGGTCTGTGTCAGGAATCTGGAGTCCTGCAAGTTCAAACTCACAATCACTCCAGCAGGATCCGTCCCGGGCTCTTTTCATCACAGCAGCAAGGCCTACGGGGTAGAGCTGGGATTCACAACTCCTGGGTTCTCTTCCTGGCTCTGCCACTGACTCATCGGCTAGCGTTGGGCAAGTTACTGCCCCTCTCTGTGCCTCGGTTTCCCCTGATGTGCAGTGGGGGATAATGATCCCTACCTCTCTCCCGGAGGGCTGGGGGTTAGTTAACCGATTGGTACAGCACTATTTACATCCCAATACAATATGCCATTACCAGGGCTCAGCCCTGTACTGTTCCTCGATAAATGCCTACGCCCCCTGCATGGACAGGATGTGGAGCAAGAGATGAGGGTTATCCCCCCCCCCCCGCCCCTCTGCGGTGGAAGCACACCAGCTTGGACAAAGGCTGAGCTCCAACCCCCTTGGTTTACATGGAGCAGAGACGTACAAGAGAGACCCGAGGCCTGTATGGGGGATACAAGGCTGGACTACAGAGGGGTCTTGCCTTAGTCTCTTTGCTACGCCCTGGGGACCACTGCTCTGAGGTGCTGTGCCAGGCTTAATGCTGCAGCTCTGATGGCTGGCAGGCATGCTGGGCATGAGGCTGTGGCTCCTGGGTGAGGGTGGGGGGCTGTGGCATGCTATGGGGGGTGGGCATGCTCTGCTCTGGGTGGCTCTGGGGCAGGGAGAGGGGATCAGCTGTGCTGTGCTTCTGAGGCAGGGGCATGCTGGGTATGGAGCTGTGGCTCGGACAGCGGGCAGGGCAGGGCAGGGGTTCAGCTGTGCCAGGCACAGCGTGTCTGTTCCTCCCTGCTTCGGGAGGCGCCATCTCTGCTGTTGGCCTAGGGGGCCTTTAGGCTGCTTCTGGAAACTAACCCGCTGTGCATACGGTGGAGCAGGCAGCTTTGGCAGCTACCGCCCTGCAGCCCAGGTTTGACTGGTTCCAGTGAGCCTCTGCCCTCTGGGAGGGGCAGGTCAGGGGTGTCCAGTGACAGCCCCTTGCAGCATGGGGCAAGCCCCAGTCAGCAGAAGCTGCCTCGGGGGCTGTTATCCTCTGGGCTGTGGAGCTGGACACGACCCCTCCCCTCCCCTCCAGATGGCCAGGCTGCAAGAAAGGGACCCTGCATGGCAGGTCTGTCAATCCAGTCACCCCTGGGGCTGGCTCTCCGTGACTCGCCCTGATTCACCAGCTTGGCCCAGATGAGCTGGCTGCATCTGCGACGCTTACAGTCTGAGCCAGACCCCAGAGGAAGGGGAGGCCAGGGGACGTCTTTCCCCTGATAGGCGCACTGGAGCCAGCAAGTGGCCCCTGGGAGCTAGCCGTGCTGATGCTTGGCTTGGCAAGCCAGGTGGCTCAGGCTAATCCTGTGTAGCTGGGTCCTGCCCCACTGGGGGGGTGGAAACTTTCTTTGCATTGTCTCCTGATGACTCTGACTGTCCAGAACGTGAAACCGTCTTTGCGGGGGGGGAGGTGATGGGCGCATCCTATAAATACCTCACTGCTGACCCGGGTGCGGCCACTTGGCAGCCTGACTCATGGCTTCCTCTTGCCCTCCCCTGCCATCTGCGGCATTCGCAAGGGATTGTTTGGCAATGGTATCTGCCTGGCCTGCTGCCCGAGGTGTTGCACTGTAGGGTGAGGACGTGCCCGGGAGCGCCAGGCAAAATCCTGGGCTGAGCCCCCGCTCTGCCCTGATCAGCTGCTCCTGCAGCAGGTCGTGAAGCCTGGATGCTCGCTCACATCCCCCCACAGCAGTTGCACGCTCAAATGCATGTGCGCATAAGCTTCCGTGCAGTCACGCTTGCACAGGCGTATGCAGCCTAGTTTCACCATTGCTGGTGCACGAGCTCCTGGGGAGCTGCCTGCCCATGAGACCTCTCCCATACGCATGAAGCCCCTTTCTCTCGCCAGCACCCTTAGCAGCCCATCTCTCCTGGCTGCCTCTCTGCTCATGCTGCATCCTCTCCCCCTCTCCAGCTGACTGGTACGTGCAGCGGGTCCTGACGAAGGGTGGGAAACCCTCATGGTATCTTGGAAGTGGCCCAAAACCCACAAACCCAGCTGCTCCGGCTGGGAGGCAGCATTCCTCTCATTCCGGGCCCTTCGGCTCATCTCCTTCCCTTCCCCGCCTGCCCCGAGAGCCAGCCTGCTGTCCCTGTGCTCCTGCTGGGTCCCCAGGGTGGGGAACCACGCCTCTCCGTCCCCTGGCAGCTGGCCCTTCCCCTCTGGCCCTTCATCTCCTGGCCTCTGCTGTACTACAGGGCAGAGCAGCGCCCCACCTGTGTACCCTCCCCCGGCTTACACACACTCGCCCCGGGAGCTGGCTCTGTCTCTCTGTGAAAGCAATGTCCCCATTTGCTGCCACTGGGCGTGTCTGCCTGTGTGTGGCAGTGGGAGCTGCCCCCAAAGCCATGCTCTTGTCACGGGGATGTCTGGCTAGGAGCCTGGGAGGCAAGCAGGCAGCCGCTGTCTGCTCCGTGTCCTGCTGGCTGGGGCTAACCCCACGTGGACCGTGGAGTGCTGGTCCCTATGTTCTGTCCCCTTTGGGGCTGGCCTGGGCTTCAGAACTCAAAGGACCCTCCCAGCCCCCTGCCCCACTTCTCTCGGGAATATGGGACGTGGGGGAAGGACTCCTCTCGTCTGCCACCGTCACGTTGCATTCCTATGGTCCCACTTGTACCCCTCCATGTAACTGCCCTTCATGAATTCCAGCTCCTGGCTACATCAAAGCCCCCAGTGGGTTCCTGTTGAGAGGGGGAGAGAATATAAAGCAGCCCTGTATTCCCCTCCTCCCTTCGCCTGGCCTCCGGGGCTGGTGCCGCATCCAGCACATCCGGGCTGGGAACAAGAGTAGGGGTGGAAGAAGTCCTCTTAACCCTTCTAACTGTGCCTGGATAGGGAGGGTGCTGAGTGGAGCGAGGCCTCTGGGGTGAGCCGAGTTCTTCCTCACTGGTGGGGAGGCGGTTACGGTAGCACCTCGAGGTCCCCGCTGAAATCAGGGCCCCATTGCGCTGGGTGCTGTACGTAGATAGCTCACTGCGGAATGGGCTGTTTCTTACCAGCCAAATAAACAAGATGGTGGGTTATTAATGTTACTCAATTGGACAGATGGGGACTGAGGGGCTAGGGGTCTTGCCCAAGGGTGCAGAGTCTGTGGTGGAGCAGGGAGTAAACCTTGGGTCTCCTGTGTCCCAGGCCTGCGCCCCCAGCTTCTCCTTCCTCTGCTTTCCCATGGGGAGGGTAGTTACTGCAGGCTATCAGACACGGTATGCTGAGGAACATGACCTCAGGGCAGGGCACAAGAGGGGGTAACTAGCCAGCTGCCTTCTCTGGTCCCGGGTGTCATCCCAAGGCCCCAGAGGTGGAATGGGGGCCAGCCAGGCCAGTCTCTCTCCCTCTCCATCTCCTCTCTTTTTCCATTGCACTCAGGTCCCCGTTGTTTTCTCCCGGCCAGACCAACGGTGAGAGCTCCCCAGAGATGTTGGCCATGAGATTCCAGGTGAGACCCTCCCCACCAGGTCCTTCCCCAGACCCTGGGGAGAGTGGAAACATCCAGCCCCGCCTGGCAACGGGAGCCCCATGTCTTGGCTCCAAGCCCTGGCCTTGGTGGGGAGGATGCTGTGCCTGTTAACAGTCCTGGGCCTTGATTTCAGGGCATGGCTGCCTTTGCCCATCCCAAGGCCTCTCCCCACACAAGGGTCCTTCCCGCTCAACCCCAAAGGAGGGGGAGCGATGGGTGGCTGGGCCATCCTGACTGGTGCTTGGGGTGGCTCCATCCCCCAGCCCACTTGGCTGACGGTATCTTTCCCCAGGATGTTGTGCGAACCAGGGATGACAGCCAGGGCTCAGTGAGGTCCTCCTACTCCAGCCCGGCATCCCTCAGCCCCCGGCCCGGCAGCCCCTTCTCATCCTCGTCACCCGGGTACCGGCCTGGCAGCCCCTACAGTCCCCAGAGGCCCAGCCTGTCCTCCGAGGGCAGAGTGGAGATGGTGGTGAGCAGCCGCAGGTAAGGCCCAGAGCCAGGGAGAGGTTGGGGTGGGGTGGGTGTGCCACTCATCTGGGTTTGAATGGCCCAGGTGTGGGGGGCTGACAGGGTGGAGGTGATGGGGTACAGCTGACCCTTTTTTTGATCCCCTGTGAATGGGTTTCCCATAGACTTTTCTCCCCCTTTCAGCTTCCAGTCTCTGGCCAGTTCTCCCAGTGTCTTTGAGGATCGCTCCCCCTCACCTTATGGGCACCAGCGTTCAGGCAGCAGACAGGTGAGCAGGAGGGCGCTGGGGTAACAGCATCCCAGCTGCACAGCACTCTGTGTTTGGGGGGGATCCCCCTCACATCAAGCTGGGGTGTGACGCTGCAGGGGGCAGGTGTTGGCCTCGTACCCTGGGGACCTGGCATTGTGCTGGGGCAGAGGTGTGTCTGTGGGGGAGAGTCTGAGTTACGCTGTCTCTTTCCCCTACCTGGGCCGCTGCGGGAAGCCTCGTGATGCTCTGTGTAGGGCCAATGACACAAGCTCCTCCAATTCCCGCCCCCCCAGGGTTTGGGATGCTTTGTTTCCGAACGCAGGGCTTACCCTGTCAAGGGGGAGCGGGGTGCCAGAGGCAATTCCTGTCGCTGGCTGGCCCTTTTTTGTCAGGTGGGGTAACTGGACATTCTCACCGTAGCAAAATCCAGTCTGTCTTCACAGTCCTGCTGAGCTCTTGGCCCCAGCGATATCTTGTGGCAGCGAGTCCCACAGGCTAACCACCCGTTGTGCAGCAATCTGAAACATGCTTCCCTTGGGCGTTGCTGACTGCGGGGCTCCAGGGGAGGGCTACTGCCTTCCCTGTCCTACTCGCGGCCTGTCCATCTGCACCAGCTCTTTGCCACCTCTCCCTAGGCCCCATTCAGTCTCCCAGCGCCTGTCTCTGAACCCCCCTCTCCTGGGATATTTTTCCTTGGGACATTTGCCCCTTTCCCTCCCAGTGCTGGGTCTGGGTGCAGGTGTATTTGTAGGATTGGGGAAAAGCTCCACTGTGGCAGCAGGAGGGGATTTTACTGCTGGAGGGGGTTGGGGTGTTCACATCATCCCTTGGTGCTGTGACTCTTTTGGTCCATCCAGCTTTGCCCGCCTCCTCCATCCAGCCTCCATGTTCCTGCCCTGCCTCGGAGGCAGAGTGAGGGTTTTGGCCTCCATGTTGCCCCCCCTCGGCCGCCCCCTGGAGGCCGTGGGCTGGGCCCCATTACTAAAGCAGCCGGCTGCCCGACTGTTGCCACCCCCTCTGTCCCCGCAGGCAGCAGGGCACCTGGCTGAGGATGTTTGCCTGTTTCTACCTGGCGTCTCCGAGGCAACGGCTCAGGGCTGGGGAGGGAAAACCAGTTTGGGGAGATGGTGCCGCTCTCCCGTGGGCATGCAAGGCAGGAGAGGCTGCCTCCACAAAGACACATGGTGGATCCTGGGAGCTTCTGCTCTTCCCTGGAGGAGCCGCTTGCTCCATTGCCTCTGGGGGGGGCGGGCGCTGTTCAGTCTCTGTTCAAAGCCCTCCCTCGTTGCTGATACTGCCTGCCCCAGGGCCCCAACCCCAGCCCTGGGTGTATGTTCTCTGTGCTGATAGCCAGGCCCCACTGGCGCCACAGCTACAGGTCCAGGGAGTTCAGGGCCAGGGAGCTGCAGCCCAGCGCCTGAGCCATGAGCCCCAGGTACCCGTCCTGCCGGCGCTTGGCAGTGCCTGGCTCCAAGGGGCTGCATCCCCCGGGGGCGGTGGGTCCCGTTCGCTGCTGCTCACCCCTGGCTCCGGATACGTCCTGCCCTCTCCCAGAGGTGCATGGGCAGTGTGGCCCTGGCGGGTTGCAGTGCAAGCCTCCAGTCGACTTTCTAGCCAGACCTACACCCCGGGGCGAGGTGCTGGGAAGCCTGTGGCCCACCTGGGGGTCTGGCTCCTGGACTCTCCCATATCTTAGCCCCGTGGCCTCCCCTTTCCCATGGGGGCCTGTTCTGTGCGCACCAGTGGCTTAGGGCCCGGAGCCACATCCTAGCGCACCCCACTTGGCGGTGGGCCAGCGTTTTGTTGGCTCCCATCCTCTCCAGCGTGTTTCTCCTGGGCATTGCTGCTGCTTCCTCCTGGCTCTGGCTCCGGCTTCGTGGCAGCCGCTGGTTCCGGGGGCCCGCTCCCTCCCCACCCTAGCTCCCTTTATTTTCCTGGGGCTGGGGATATTTTTCAAGCCCAAATTGGGAAGCGCGGTGGCCCCGGAGCATGGCCTGTTCCAGCTGGCAGTGGGCTCGGCCCCGGCAGGCCCTTGGCTTCCCCTGCTTGTTTGTTCTCTCGTTCCTTCCCAGCATTTATTTGCTTTGGTCTCTGGGCCCTGGTGGGCTCCTCCCTGCCTGGAGGCCACACCAGAGCTGGGGCCCTGCGGGTGGGATCGGAGATGGGGAGACGTGACCCCACTGGGCGGCAGCTGGGCAGGGATGCTTTCCCTGAGCCACGTGGCTCAGAGGCAGCTAATCAGCTCTTCCTAGCAGCAAACAGTGCATCCAGGGCCCAGAGGCTAGACCATCCCCCCAACCTGCCTGTCTCTTGATTCCCTCCCCCACTTGATGACACCCCCCGCCCCAATCCCTCCGAAGGTCTGTCTTTGGAACGCTTGTTCGAGTTAACTGCAGGGCCTGGCATGCGGCACGTTGATATGGCTGAACCTTCCTGCGTTGTGGGAGCTGGAGTGTCGCTGATGGGAGGAGGGATGCTTAAAAGTTCAGGCAGAACTGCAGGGAGAGTCTCTAAGGGATTGATCAGGGCTGCTGCTCTGGAGCCAGGGAAGTTGCTATGCACATGGCACAGGTACACGCTCGTGGGCTCTGTGCTTGGTTCCTTGCCGAGATCTGAGCCAGCCAGATCCCCTGCCCCTGGAGAAGGGGAACAGACTCCTCTACTTTCCTCCTTACTGGGAAGGCTGAGCAGCTGGGCTCTGCTGGCTTGCGGGGTGTGCTCTGTCGAGTCTTTCTCCCAGAAACATTTGCTTCCACTTATCTGGGGTTTTGCCTTTCTTGTGGCTCCAGGACCGCTAAACAGGAGCAGATGCCGCTGGAGGAGCGTTTTTGTGCTAGCAGCAGACAGGCTTAAAATAACAGGCTTTTGGGGGGGGGGGGGGGCGCGAGCACGTGTCTCCTGGATTTGGCCAGAGCTGACCCAGAAATAGACATGCTGAGCAGGGGCACAGCCCTGGCAGATAGGGTGCTGGGCAGCACCGTGACGGGGAGGAAAGGGGCATGTCTGCCTGATGCTGCATAGCTGACTGGTCCTTGCAGAAAGGAGCCAGGGCTCTGCCGGGAATGGGGAGCAAGCTGGGAGGAGCGCTGTGCTGGCCCCATTCCCCTCCGCTCTCCAGGGAGGGGGCAGGGTCTGGCTGGCCTTGAAACTGACACCGGCTTGGTGGGGGTGGCCAGGGACCCCTTCCAAGGCCTGCTCCAAGAGGGTGTCACTACCCAGAGCATCCTTTGCTTGCCCTGGTGTGGAATGAGCACGTGCAGCTCACCGCATGGTGCCAGGATGCTGGAGCCCTAGCCCCTAGAGCAGAGCCTCCATCTCCCCTGCAAGCTGACGGGGCATTTGCCTCTCCCAGATCCACCCAATGCCCACTTCCCCCAGCAAGCAGAGCCCTCTCTGCACTGCTCATGCCCTGGCCGGGGGGCCCCCCGGAAACCAGCCCTGCATCGTGGGCCGGGGCCCTGCGGGACAGGGAGGGCATTGCCGTGTGTGTCTCCCCAGCCAGGAGCTGCCTGTCTGAGGGGTCCCATTTGTTCCGCTGGGAAACGCTCCGGCAGCTGGGAGGAGATGTCTGGACTGTGGGTCAGGGGCGTCCTCTAGTGGCGGGAGCGTGCGGTGCAGCCCTGGGTGAATGTGAAAAGGCGGGGTGAAAATGGGGTGGACCCGTTGAGTGTCTGCACAAAGCATCCCTGCCCTGCGGCATCCCATTTGCTAGTATCCACAGCTCCACTTGTCCCTTGCTAAGGCATCGGGATGGGTGCTGTGGCCCAGGGAGCAGAGCTCTGCTTGGGAGGGCTGGGCCCCCAAGTTCTGTGCCCCCCCCCCCCCCGGCTGGCGTGGCTGTCTAGCTCTACAGCCTCAGTCAGGGTCTGGCTCCTCACGCTCCCTCCTCCTCTCTTTCCTGTCTCAGGAGCGGGGCAGCTTCTGCCACCCGAGCAGCTCTCCGGTTGCAGCTCTGCCTCTGATAAACCGCACACCATCCCCTCTCGGCCCTTGGGAGATGGGGAGGGCCCCGGGCAGGGCCTCACCCTCGTACAGCCCCCGCAACAGGTAAGCCTTGCTCCCCATCTGGGTCCTGGGCAGGGAGGGGGGTGTGACCCAGCCCAGAGCGAAGGATGCTACTGGGAAACAGTCTGTGACCCACAAGGCTCCAGGCGAAGTGAGACATAAGCCAGGCTATCGAGAGGGCCGGCAGGATGCTGCCATTTAGGGCGAAGGGGCATTGGCAGACCCGTGCCAGCCCTAAACTGATTTGGAGAGTGAAGGGGGGGAGAGGGGTCAGATTGAGGTGAATCGCCTCAGTGGGGCAGGGAGGGGGCTGTAGCTTGAGACTGAGGCACGCTGCGGGATGTGGGTCTGGGGAGGGGTCTCTTTGGGTTTCACCTGAGCTGGGAGATTGAGGGTGGGGTCAGTTTTGGGGTGCATAGCCTGGGGAGACTGGGTCTGGTTTGGGTTGTGGGGGGGCAGGTTGGGACTGAGGCGCATCACCAGAGCGTCCTACTGCCCCCCACCCCCGCACCCCTTGCTATTCTAGTCCCAAGCGCCTCTGTCCTGACCCACGGCACCCCCTGAGCTCTGCCAAGGCTCTGCACAGCATGGTTGGGGGTGGTGAAGGGAGCCGAGTACTGGAGTAGCTGACAGTCGGGCAGGGCGCCTTTGGAGAGAACGGGCCCCTGGCTGAGAGGGGAGTTGTGGGGTCGGGGGAGCCATCTGGTCTGCTGGGAAATCCCTGCCCAGTGATCCCCAGCCCAGGGCACCATGCAAGGGGTAACTCGGCTGAGACAGGTATGCGTGGGAAGGAGCAGGGCAGGCCTGGGTGTCACCCTGGCCAGGGAGCATCAGCGCCTTGTCAGCACAGAGAGCTGGAGACTGGGCCTGCAGAGAGACCGAAGGGGCAGCAGGCTTGCCCCTTTAGCAGGGCCCTGGGGCAGGTATTTGGGGAGGGGGGTGAATTCCCAGTTCCCAGCCCCGGGGGAGCTGGCCATGTGTATGGGATGCAGGTGGGGCTGGGATGTGGCCCCAGGTTCCCTCATGGAGGAAGTGCAGAGGCATGGGCTAGAAAGGCACCCCCCGAAGGGCTCAGGTGGGACGTGGTGATGGGCACAGAATTGTCTGCACTTGGGATGAGGAGTTGGCTCTGTCAGTGCAGCTCAGCTGCCGGGGTCCCTCCTCCCTTGGGATGGGAGCTGCAGGTGTCTCATCCTGGCTGAGGTCAAGGGGGGAGGGGGATCCTGCCAGTTCCTCCCTAGGGATGGGGGACCGTGGCCCCAGGGGCCACTCAGGATTAGGGGGTTAGCAATCACCTCTGGGTCCCCAAGCTGGTACGCTGAGGGGGTTGGATTGTCCGAACACCCTGCCCGCGGCCAGACTGCTGCTGCCTTGGCACAAAGGGGATTCGCTTGCGGCTTCGGTGGGTGAGGGGACCTTAAATTCCCCTTGTTTCGGGATGGGATGAGCCCCCTGCCCCTTTCTAGAGCACTGAGGCTTCCAGGTGGGTAGCTACGCGCAGTGGGTCATTGGCCGGGATCTTGCTCCCCACCCCACAGCTTGGGGCTGGGTGCCTGGCGCTGGACATGGCTAGGAGCTCTGTGTTCTTCAGCGGGGCTGCTATACACCAGGGCCTGCTCTCTCTGCAGCCTGGACTCTGAGCCGGCCATGCGGCGCTTGGAGGAGGACTCTGAGGTCTACAAAATGATGCAGGAGAACCGCGAGATCCGGGCTGCTCCACGGCAATCCAACACCTTCCGCCTGCTCCAGGTGGCTCTGGAGACTGATGGGGGAGGTGAGCAGAGGTCGGAGGGAACTGGGGCAGAGAAGGGAGTGGGCAGGAATCCAGAAGAGGAGAACAGAGGAGCCAAGACAAGGGCAGGCGTGTAATAGGCTCCAGGGTCTGGGGTTCTGCATGGATGGAAGGGTCGGGGTGAAGGGGATTAGTCCCCGGGGTCCAGGGCAGTGTGGGGAGAGGGTCTGTGGACATGGGAGTGCATCGTGGATCCTAATGTCTCCCTTGCTCTCCTTTTCAGCGGGCACCACGACCCCCTTTCCCAGCCAGCTGTCCCCCAGCGCCCACAAGCCAGTCACTAGCTCCGTGGCGGGGGTCCAGAAGCTGCACGCGTGTGAGAAGTGCGGCACCGGCATCACGTGAGTGTGGCTAATGCGGGGGAGGAAGACTCCGGAGACCCTCAACCTCCTTTTGGGCTGACAGCTTCATTTATCCCAGGATTTCTGCGGGGGAGTGCCCAGTCGGGAACTCGCAGCAAGCCCGGGCTGTCTTGTCCTTCCAGCCCCCATTACCAGTTCCCGCAAGCAAGGTGGTCTCTCCGTGTGGCAGGAGAGGGTGTCAGCCTGGTGCTCACAATCCAGACTCCTGGGTTCAATTCCTGGCCAAGGGGGAACGGTCCAGGTGGGGAGCAGTCTGCTCCTCCCATATTTCTAGGCGGGGGCGCGGAATGGTGTTGGCAGAATACAGAAGGCTGATGTGCTGGTATAGCGATGAGAGCGCAGGGGCTGGGCGTCAATCTCCTGGCTTCTATCCCCGCCTCTGCCACTGACGCCCTTTGCAAGTCCTGGTCCTGCTCCGTGCCTCAGTTTCCCCCATCTGGGAAGGCTTCACGAATGTCTGCAGCATTGGAGCTGGGGATCCATCCTTCTCCGGGCTCTGGGGCAGTTCAGACCCAGGGACCTGGCAGCTGGAGTCCGTGTGTCTTCACTGCCCCTTTGCTCGGTGAAGCGTGGCGAGACATGGGGCTTGGCTGCCTGAACCCCTCGGGATGAGGCGCAGGTGGACACGCGGTCGCTCTTCTCTGTGCATCTCACTCTGTGTGCACAGAAAGGCTTCCGGGGCTACTCTCCCCCTCGGCTGGTTACTGAAGCAGTGAGAGCTGCTCCGGGTGCCTGGAGCGATGCCATGGTGAGCAGCCTTAGGCTGGAGTTCAGAGGAAGGTGCCCGGGTCTCAGGGATGCCCCCACAGAGCAGGCAGGAACCCGTTGCTTGAAGGGCTTGGCCGTAGCTTGGGAGAATGGAAGGCGGAGTTGACCCTGTTGGGATATGAAGGGGGAGCCTGGGGGCAGTGGCGTCTGGAGAGCTGGGACGCTGTTGGCCAGCTCTCCCTCCCAGCTGACCGCGTCCATGCTGTCTCCCACAGGACCCAGGCGGTGAGGATCCAGGAGAGCCGCTACCGCCACCCCGCCTGCTATGTCTGTGCTGACTGCGGCCTCAACCTCAAGATGCGGGGCCACTTCTGGGTGGGCGAGGAGCTGTACTGCGAGAAGCACGCCCGCCAGCGCTACCAGGGCCCCGGGGAGGGGGCTGCTGCTGCTGCCACGGCCGTCTCCTCCAAGTCCTGAGTTGCCCCCGAGAGCACGGGGCCTGGGGCTCCCTGGATCGCCCCCTCTTCCCGGGGCTTCTGCCAAGCACAAACGCCACCTCCCACGCTGGGAATCTGACTGGCGTGTCCTGCTTTCGGCCTCCCTCGATTGGCTGCCAGGCCCTTGCTCCCGCTGCTCCCCAGCCCATCGGCTTCGCTGCTCTTGTTGCCTGTGGCCAATTGAGAGAGACCAATGAGGGAGCCTGCTAGGTATAGGGCAGGGGATGGGAATGGGACAAAGAGTGGTCTTTTGCCTCTAGGTCACCAGGTCGAATCCAGCTCCCTCTGCTCAGCCAGTCCCAGCTGGTGGTTGTCCAGCTGCAGAAATGAGCTTGTTTGGTTCTCAGCCTGTTTCTTAAAAGGAGTCTGGCCTAAGGGGTGCCCAGCTGTGGGAGATGCTTGCCCTGTCTTCTTCCTGCTCAGTGAGCAGAGGGTTCAGATTCCAGGGCTGCCGGCCCCGTACTTCTCACCTCCAGGATACAGACACACGTTGTAGGATGGCTGTATCGCCTCTTTCTCATGATCACTGCCAGGAGCGGTGTGCGCGTCTGGGCGCAGTGGGGTGGGAAGGGTGGCGCTCACACGCTTGGGTACTGGGGGCGTTGCAGGGGGGAATGGGTTTGGCACAGCTTTGTACACTGACTTTGTAAAGCTTCTCTAAGGTATTAAACCAGATCTCTATATAAATATATATATATATATATATATATATATATATATATATATATATATATATATATATATATATATATATATACCTGCCCCGCACCTGCCCGCTCCTGTGTCTGGTCTGTGAATGCAACCGAGAGGGAGGGGGAGCATGCTTTTTCCCCAGGACCAATGGGGCTTAAAGGAAGGGGGTGCGTCCCACCCACCCGAGTCAGGACAGGGATAGACAGGATTGATGGGGGAAATCTCCATTCCTATCAGAGGGGCACGCTTTGGAGGTGGAGGAAATGCACCGTCCAATGAGGGATGTAGGGGGATGCTCTGGGGTCCCTCCTTCCCATGATAGAGGTTGCGCAGGGCTTTGAGTCCCTTTCTGTATTCTGCCAAGCTGAGGGGGGTATGGAAGGGGGCACCTCTAGTCCAAGGGGGTGATGCAGAGTTGGGAGGCTCCGTGGCCAAATTGGCTCCTGGCCAATTAACTACCAGTTAATTGAGCAGCCTGGGGGAGATTTTCAGCAGCAGTGGGGCCTTTCCCTCCCGCCAGCTCTGAGGGGCAGGTGAGGTGAGGGTGGGCACACAGGAGCCAGGTCTGCACTGTTGTCACAGCCTAGGCGGGGTGCTGGCAGAGGTGTCTGGGGGGACCTGGTTGGGTTTGTTGCTCGGAGGTCAGGGGAAGGCTGCAGCACCTGGGCTGATGGATCCCACTGCACAGTGCAGTGCCTGCTGTCACCTGCCCCCTTTGAGTGCAGTGTGGGCAGCTGGACGCTGGAGGGCAGCAGCTTCCCTTCAGCACCTTGCACTGACTTGGGACAGTGCAGCCAGCCCAAAGCCTCCTGGGCAGGTAGGGGAGTGAGTGAGTGTGTGTGTGTGTGTGTGTGTGTGTGTGTGTTTGCAGGAGAGAATGCCTTGGCTGCTGGGCAGCAGTGCATTGTGGATGAGCTTGGACCAGGGCCTCAGGCAGCTGTACCCTGGCCTGGCAGGTCCCCTTGCAGCAGGCAGCTGGGTGCATGGGCAGAGGAGGGAGCTGGTTAGAGCAGGGTTGCCCCACGGAGCTTTGTTCTTGCAACATCGGTGGGCTCCTCTGGCAAAGGGCATGGCTGGGGAAGAGGCAGGCAAGCTGGCTCTCCCTGCCCAGGTGGTGGTTACCTGACCAGAGGAAGAACAGCGCGAGCAAGCAGGGCACAAAGGCTGTCCAGTCCCATGGGGCTGGGTGTGTTCTGACCCTGGGGCGAGCCCCAGGCCAGTGGCTGCCAGATGCACGGGAGGAGGAGGTAGGCAGGCCAGTGCAGGACCCTGTGCTCCAGCCCAGCTGCTGGAGGAGAGGCCACAGGTACCAGCGTGCTCATGTCTGGTGTTCCCTGGGGCATTATTATCCTGCTATACCAGGGCACCCTCAGGACAGGGTGCAGAAAGGGTCATGGTGTGGTCATGGGCAACCACCCTACAGATATGTGCAGCCCCTCGTGGAGCGCGTAGCCCTGAATGCTGGCCCCCTGCCTGACTTGGTACCTGCATGGGCACCTGCAGAACCAGCCCTCCCCTTCTCGGTGAACAGAGATGAGACCCTTGCCCAGGTGATCTGAAGGAGCATTGTCCTGTAGGGGGGCTGGGGTGCCCAACCCGCTCTGCCAGTCGGATGGAAGCAATTGGGCAATACCCACTGGCCCTGGGGGAGCAGCCCAGCTGTCCCCTGCACCTGTGAGTTTCGAACAGCATCTGCAAACTGCTCTAGGGACAAGTGACTTGGAAGCAGCTGAGGAGCCTGTAACTCAGCCTGAAAAGGGGGTTGAGCTTGCTCAGCCAGCAGAGACCTTCCTACCCAGGCCTGGCGTCACCTCATCCTGCTTCCCAGCAAGGGGTAAGTAGCACTCTGGGAATGCTAATTTGGGGGGGGGGGGTGCAGGGAGAGGAAATGGCTTCATGGGACTCTCCTCTGTCCCAGCCTCTCCACCCCCTGCACGGTAGCTGTGTAGCATCACTGGGGATGTGATGTGCCTGAGGATGCAGAGCGAATGGGTGGCAGAGCTGGATTTAAAACTCTGGAGCTCCCCCCCCCCCCCCGTTTGGCCTCTTCTCCACTTCCGTAGAGGGGGTGTGGACGGGAGCTGGAAACAAGAAGCCAGGAGTCCTGGGCCACGGGGGATGGGGCGATTGTGGCACGAGTCTGTTGGACGTGTGCAGCACCCTGCAGTCGCTGCTCTGCCCAGGCTCCCAGCTGCGTCCCGTTTCTGGTGGCTGGAATGCCTGTGGGGTGGGGACTAAATTGCGAAGGAGGCCGGAGTGGGGGAGTCACTGATCCCTAAGAGGTCAAGTTGTGGGGCGGGGGGGGAAGGGGGAGAATCCAGCCATTTAAGAAGCGCAAACAAAACGGCTGTGCCAAAGGCCAGGAGCAGCATTCCTGGCGCCTCCTCGCTTCCTGTTTGAAGCTGCATTCCTGTCATGAAGTCACCGCAGACAGAGCCTGCTCTGGAATGTAGCCTGTGTGTGCAGCGCGGTCAGGGCTGCAAGAAGCAGCAGTGGGGAAGATGCAGGGTTCTTTGCCCATGTTGCACCCCAACGTGTGCTAGGGTTCCCCAGCAGCTGGAGGGGACTCCCCTGGCTTAGTCTGTGGCAGAAATTGGCAGCTTTCTCATTTTCCCTGGGACTGGAGTGACTCCAGGGCCGAGAACAGCAGGCACGGGGTCTCCCGAGTACTGTTGTGGTGCTGGGAGGGAGTGGGATCTAGGGGTTAGAGTAGCGGAGCTGGGTCCTCCTATCTCTGTGTGTACTGCCATCACTTTGGGTGGAGAGAAAGCGAGGCCTAGCGGGCTGCGAGCTAGGACTCCTCCGTTCTGTTCCCAGGGCACTTAAGCTCCATGCCTCAGTTTCCCCATCACTAAAGCTAGGAGGATGACTGTCTTCCCCCACCTCTTGGTGCCTGCCTAATGGAGCTGAGGACTAAACAGACCATGGAGACATGTTAGCGTTAGATGGCCACACACCAGCCCTTTAACCCAGGGTTCTCAAACTGGGGGTCATGAGGTTATTACATGGGGGGGGGGGTCACAAACTGTCAACCTCCACCAAACCCCGCTTTGCCTCCAGCATTTATAATGGTGTTAAATATATTAAAAAGTTTTTAATTTATAAGGGGGGGGGTCGCACTCAGAGACTTGCTTGCAAAGTCACCAGTGGTTTAAAAAAAAAAAAAAGTTTGAGAACCACTGATTTAACCAAACCCCTCTTTGTTGCTGCCTGGGGTGGGGGATCTGCAGCCAATGCAGGTGTGAGAGGGATGCTGAAGACCCCTTGATGCCGCTAACAAGGCAGCTCAACTGCTGCACCTGGATAATCCTCACAGGCCTTTCATGTGACCTCCTGTGGGGCGCTGCCCCCTTGTTCTCTGTTGGGAAGTGTTAATGGGAAGTGTCAGTGCTTTATTGCTAGCTGTCAGTGGAGGCCTTTGTTCCCCTGAAGGAGGGCCAGACAGGCTCTTTATCGGCTGCTTTCCAAGCCCAGTGCTCTTTGGCTTTGCACAGCGGTGTGCTGGGGGTAGTATCGGGGGATTTGCTGCTTCTCTGCAGGGCCTTGTGCAGCAGCCCACTCCCCCTGGGTTACAATGGGCCCCCTGCTGTCTTGCTGGTTTCAGCCGAGAGTCCTGTGCATAGATTGGGGTGGGGTGGGGGGAAGCTCCTGGATGGAATGGGAGCCACATGGACAAGGCCTCCAATCCTGGCCAGGGCATGATTGCTCCCAGCAGGATGCTTTCCCAGCAGCAAGGCCCAGGCCTCTCTCTCCCTGGGGGAAAGGCCCATCTATCTCCCTGGGCTTGGAGCGCTGATGAAGGCTGGGTAGCACATAGGGGATCTGGGCAAGGCCTTTGCATCCCCATCCCTCTGCCTGTTCACATTTCAGCTCAGAGTGCCACTGAGGGACTTCAGTGCCATGGTACCCACCAAATGACGCCCCAGAGGGAGGAAGGGGATGGCCTGATGGAAATGCAGCAGGCCCTGCCGTAATGCGCTGGTGGTGGGCGGCAGCAATGTGACCGTACAGCCCTGGCAAGGCAAAGCCCAACGTGCCCTGTGGGGTGGATAACAATATGCCCCGGAGATGCACAATGCACCCTATGAAAGGCTGTAGAAAATCAGTGCTGTGTGGCTAGAGGGTTGCCAACCCTTCAGGATTGGCCTGGAATCTCCCGGAATTGGCATCGATCGCCCGCTGACTACTGAAAGCCATCCGGGAGATTTGTATAGGATATTTTAAGATGTCGTGCAGGGGGGAATCTCCCAGAATAGCTTCAGTCAAAGTTGGCAACCCTATGTGTGGCCCTTATGACCCTGGGAATGCATGGCCAGGCTTGTGTTCAGGGGCTGGTACCATATGGCCCTTGAGCCCTGTGTGATGAATACTCTGGGCTCCCTTTCCCAACCTCTGCTGGGCCCTGCTGTCCCCACCTGCCATCCGGGTTTGGGGTGGAGTTTGAGCAGCCGTGGCCTGTTAGAACACGTACCGCGGAGTGGCAGGCGGTGGGCTGCGGCTGCAAGGTTGGCTGGCCAGGAGACACGTTGGCTGTGCTCTGCAGTGGGAAGATGATGGCTTGTGGCAGTGGGAATGAAAGGATCCATTTCTCTCTGTCAGGAGAGGGTCTGGGCAGGTTCCCTGTTCCCCAGACCCTGGGTGCTCTGGCAGTTGTTACACCTGGTCTCCAGCCCCTCTCCAGCTGCAGAAAGCTGCTCTTTATTCCCTGCTGGGTTAGAAGTGAGTCTGTCACTGTGCCATTGACCCCTGCCACGATGCACGCTCTCGTGTATCCTAAAACGCTGCCCGTTTGCTGGCGTTCTATTGCAGCACCGGCCGTTGTGGCTTTCTTCCTCCGAGGGCTCTTCAGCACATCTGCTGGGTCTTCAGAGCAGTGCCCTGCCCATGCCAGGCAGGACTCCAGGGGTGCGCACTTCCCCACAGGAGGGCCTGGCATATAAGGTGCAAACACTTCAGCGCCCATGCAAGCCTTCCAGGCGCTCTCGCTCCAAGGTCTCCAGGTGGGAGGTTTTTTTCACTTTTGCTTGAATACAGGTTCTACCACTGAGTTATCTCAGCAGTGGTCTGGCCTGGGGCTGGGTTACTCTGCTCTTTCAAAAAGAAAAGGAGTACTTGTGGCACCTTAGAGACTAACAAATTTATTAGAGCATAAGCTTTCGTGAGCTACAGCTCACTTCATCGGATGGCAAGATTTGTCCCTAAAGAACCCCAACCAAACTCAAATAAATTGGGGAGGGAGTGGGGTCTAGGAGTTAGAGCACGGAGCCTGCTGGGTTCTGGTCCTGGCACGGGGCACGGAGTGGATGTAGAGAAGTGATGGGCATCTTCCTTGGTGGGATTCCTGGGTTCAATTTCTAGCCCGGTGGTGCTGTCTCTCTTGGGTTGCTTGCAGTCTGTGAAAGGGGAAGAGGGGCGCTGGCCCTGGTGTGAGGGACAACAGGTGCTACGCTAGGTGCGTGCAAGGGACTGGTGCTGGGAACCGGACAGAAGAGGCCAGCCCTTTGTGTTTTCAGCCTAGCCCTGTCTGCAATCCCACCTGAACTCTGTCCCTTTGGTATACGTGCTCCCCTTGCCCTCACAGATCCCTGCCTAAGCTCCTGCTGCTGCTGAGGGCTGATTCCAGCTTGTCAGCAGCGGCAGGAGGAGGGGGCAGGTGAATTCCCGCACGTTCGCCTAAGTCCCTTTATCTCCCTTATCTCCGTCTCACTCCCTGAAAGGACTGATGGGAACAGGAGCCTCAGGCAGCTGCTCCCACCCCTGCGTTCTCCGCAGGCCCAGGGAGGGCGTGGGCCCTGATGCACAGGGGGGCTCCCCTAGGTGCTATAGGGCACCGGATACATTTTAGGCCCTTCCCGGCTTGTTTCCTTTTCCCCACAGGGCAAAAAGCAAGGGGGTGGCTGACCCCTGTCTGGTACCTCTAGCTGGGTCCATGGGTCTTGGACTTGCCCATGAGCAGCAGGCTGGCTCCTCACCTGTGCCCCACAAAGGGATAGGCCCATGGGTCCCTGCCTCACACCCTAAATGTGTGTGGTGGGGAGGCAGCTGATCCCATGCCAGTCAGCCTTGGAGGGGGAGCCAGGGGCTAGTGGTTTCTCGCCTCGTGCCTCGAGTGGGATGCCAGCAGAGCTCCCTGTCTGCTTCCAGCTGCTCTGGCCTAGGGGTGGGCAGGCAGCAACAGCTCTGCACCACCTTGGGCCTCCCCACCTTGAGCCCCATGTTCTATGGCATTCGGTGGCTGGAGGAACCGGCCCCTCCGTCTTGACAGCTTCTTAATGGCGCCCTGATCGCTCCCTCCCTGCTGAAGAGGCGCTGCTGGCATAAGGGGAAGGGCTCCATGGCGGGCAAGAGAAACAAGCCCCCAGAGTCTCACAGGAGCTCGGGGCAGCATCACACGGAGCCACGGACCTTGGCGTCCTCGTGCCTACGGCCACTGGAGAGGCCGCCTGCGGGCCCCCTATGCCCAACGTGGACAGCAAGGCCAGGGCTGCTGGGCTCCTGAGCTGGCCTGAGGGAACTAGAGCAGGGAGGCTGCCTTGGAGGGGCTCCATGGCCCAGCTGTGCTGTAGAGGGGAGAGGTGGGCCACAGCGTGAAGAGCTAGCAGGGCTACCACTGAGGAACGCGGGCTGGGAGACGCAGCAAGACCTGGGTGCCGTGTGTGTGTGTGTGGGGGGGGGGGGGGGGCGTTGCTCCTTAGTCTCAAGCAAGAGGATTGTAGGGGCTACTTCATGGTCTCTTTCTGTTTTCTGAGGCTGTAGGGCACAGTGGCCCCTGTCCAAGCCCCACTGCTGCAGAAGAGGTGAGGGCCCTGTGTCTCTTGCAGTTGGCCTGGGGATAGTGCTCTGTGTCCCCTCCTCCTTTTTCACTTTTCTTTGGCTCCTGGGGGGAGTCAGGGCCCCAGGTGCTTGGGGCAGCTGGGGAAAGCCAGCACTGGATGCGTTTCCCTGCCCTAGGAGCAGAGTGGGGGGGCTACTTCCTTTAGCCCTTGGAGCCTCCTGGGCAACAGAGGCAGTAGGCAGTGAGTGTGCCTATGGGGAGCCTTGGGCACCTGTGCAATGCCTGCCAGGGTTGGCCTACATCCCTACCCCATGATGGTGTTTTTTGGGTGGTGGCCCTGTATCTGTGCATGCCTGGGTCTGGCCCTCGTCTCTGCTCCCAAGGGACAGCGTCCACCCACTTCAGTGCACAGCCTTGGATGAGAGAAAGCAGGGTGGGGCAGCCAGGCCCGTGGCTAGATGCCCCCAAGACAGGAAACAATGCCCCTAATGAATTAGACATCTCTCCTTTGCCCCAGTAACTTCCCCTTGTTTGCATCTGCGGTAGGCAGCCTGCTCTATTTGTCTGCACCCACCCCCAGCCCTGAGCCCTGGCCCGTGACTGCAGGGGTTTGTTTGCCGTACGTCTTAGGAACTGGCCAGGATCTAGTTCAAGGCGTTGGATGAAATCTCATCACCCCCTTGGACCCATCTTCACAAGACCCCCGAAGCAATGGGCCAGACTTCTAGTGTCTGCTCAGCTCGAATCCCCTCGCTCCAAACACACACGCTGCTTCCCCCAAGCAGTCACCACCCAGGAACCAGCAGGAAGCTCAGCAGCTATTTACCTTTTGACACCTAATTACCTCTGAGTGCAGCAGGCCTTGGGAGGGATTAGCTGAGGGGCCTTTTGTTCCCTCGCCTCTTCACCTGCCCTCCCCTGCACGTACATGCACATCAGCACATACACACATCACCAGGCACCCGCACATACGGGCATGCAGGAGCGTTTGCACGCCTGCCTGCCTACATGCTCAAATGCATGACCATATACAGCCGAGGACACATGTACACACGCATCTGGGCAGGCACATGTCAATACCCAGGGCCCTCACAGGCCTAAGAGCACACACACAACACGTGTACCTGGAGACCTGCCTGCAAATATGCATGTACACCCATGTGCCCTGCACACACGTGTATGTTCATATATATATATATATATATATATATAAATAAAATACACACACACAAGCCTGGGCAGGCATATACCGTATAGGTCTCTGCCCCCTAAGCCCCTGCCATCTGGATCTCTGAGCACTTTACAGACCAGGGAGGTAAGCCTTAAAAAGCCTCTGTGAGGAAGGCAGGTATTCTCCCCAAAGAACAAATGGGGAAACAGGCACAAAGAGAAGTAAGTTGCTCCAGGACCCAGCTCGAGTCAGTTTCAGAGAGGAGGGTAGGGAACCCAGGACTCCTGATTGCTACTTCACCCCTGCTCTAACCACTTGATCACATTCCCTCCGAGGCACAGCAATAGAACCAAGGGATTCTGCTTCCCAGATCCCCGCTTTATACGCTAGATCCGGGAGAGCTAGGAACAGAACCCAGGCCTCCAGGAGCCCGGCCTGCTCTGCACACCCGGCCACGCCCCTTTCACAGACTATGAAGTGAAATGGTTAACACTAGCTTTAATTAGGCTTCCACATTAACACTCCATCAAGGAAATTCGCATATTCTCCTCCTTGTTTTCTAATCTGGCTCCTGATCCCACCAGCCCATACTGGCTGGGCTGGGCTGCCTATTAGGGTGCAAAAAACCAGACACTGTCCTGGGTTTGAATAAAGAAAAGGAGTACTTGTGGCATTTTTGAGACTAACAAATTTATTAGAGCATAAGCTTTCGTGAGCTACAGCTCACTTTATCGGATGCATTTTCACGAAAGCTTATGCTCTAATAAATTTGTTAGTCTCTAAGGTGCCACAAGTACTCCTTTTCTTTTTGCGAATACAGACTAACACGGCTGCTACTCTGAAACCTGGATTTGAATGCAAGTGCTTAGAGTCCAATAGAGAACAGTTGAAAAATCTGGCTGTGTGAATCTGTATTATTGTAGCTGATGGCTCGTCTCACCTTGTCCATGTGCACAGACAATGAATGCCCCCTCCTTCGGGGTGTCTGCAGCATCCTGCAAAGTGTGTGTGTGTGTGTGTGTGGATATAGATATACATCTGTGTGTAGATATAAACACACAAATAAAATAGTCATCTGTTTTCCAAGGGAATTGTTGTATCTGGCCATTTTCTCAGGGGTTACAATGAGTTCAACACTGGAGCGGCAGCCCTGCCGCATGAAACCTGCTGCTCCGTAAAATAGATGCTGCACAGGCTGGGGCAGGGCAAGCATCCTCCATACACTGCTGCCCTTCCAGATGCCTCAGCCCTGCACTGGAGAGATGGGGAAACTGAGGCAAGGTGGAGCCATATGACCTGACCGAGGCTGCAAAACAAATCAGTGGCAGGGTAGGAATACGTTTCAGAGTAGCAGCCGTGTTAGTCTATATTTGCAAAAAGATAAGGAGCGGCACCTTAGAGACTAACAAATAGTTATGGGAATAGTTGGCTTGTCATCTCTTCAGGGCAGTGGTTGTCTTTTTGTTCTGTTTGTGCAGGGCCGAGCACAAAGGGAGCTTGGTCCCTTAGCTACTACTCTTGAGGAATGGAGTCCTGGGGAACCCTGCCTTCTAGACTCCCCAGCTCTAAGCACTGGCCCATACTCCCAACCAGGAGGTCTGACTCCTAATTCCTCTGCTCTAACCATACTGCACCTCAGTGTTTTGTTTCATTATTCCTTGAAGGCTGCGGGCGAGCGCTAGCTCTGAAATAGCAGTGTACCGTGGGAAGATGCCAAGCGGAGTTCCCTGCTTTAGCTGCTGGTTAGGACTGGAGCTCCTTCCTTGTTCAGGGCATGGTCTAAACTGCTGTCTAGAAGGAATTAAATGCCCTAGTGACCCCATATCTCCACTCAGCACAGGCCCTGAGCTGCACACCTCACCTCCTGCCAGTGCATTGCCTGGTCTGGCTGAGTGACACCCAGCCCGTCACCTCCCCTCCAAACCATGCCTGCGGGTGCTTGTGCTCCAGGCTATGCACTTCCTCTTGGCCTGCCCCAACACCCAGTGCCACGGGGCGAGCATGACGATCCTCAGTGCGCTGGTTCCCACTCCTCCTTCGTTCTGCTGCCTGCGGGGGATATCAGTTCCTCCACGGAGCCGTGAGCCTGGCTGCATGGCTGGCCGACACCCCCATCAATGCCTGCTCCTTCTGCAGTGCGAGAGAGACCCCGGTATGTGCCTAGCTGCAAGGCACCAGGTTGCTGTCACGTCCAGAATCTCCTTGTCCAGAGCCCTGCAATACTGCCTCCTCCTTGCACTGGACAAGCTGCCCAGCCTTCACAAGAGGAGGGAGAAGCTGGATGATGGCAGGGCAGGGTGTTCTCTTTAACTGTGGGGGTCTTTAGGACCCTCATCTGTCCTTATGGTATCAACTAGTTCCTTTTTGCAGCAGTGGGCATTACCCCAGGGTCTCTGCCCCGCTGGGTCTCCCCCGTTAGCTGGTCTCCTTTTTCACCCCAGTGCCACATTCCCTAACCAGGCACAGCTGTTGGCACGACGGAGTTAAATACCCTGCACTGTTAATTCCCTCCAGGGAGTGGATGAGTAGGAACCTGGCTGGCTGCTTTTCCTGTTCTTAGAGAGAGAGACTGAGAACCTCCGTGAGCCAAATTTTTCAGGGGATGACAGAAACCTTCCAATAATTTTGTGTGGGTGGGTCATTTAATGACAGGAGCCTGTGTAGTGAGAAGCGACCAGACAGGTGGCTGGTTGAGGGGAACAGGCTGTCACCACATGTCTTGAGATGCAGATATTTCTTGAGCAGTAGTTGCCCTGCAAGGAAATACCCAGCCTTTGGTTAGGACACAGGAGGGCCTACTCTGTGTATGTTTCAGAGTAGCAGCCGTGTTAGTCTGTATTTGCAAAAAGAAAAGGAATTCTTGTGGCACCTTAGAGACTAACAAATTTATTTGAGCATAAGCTTTTGTGAAAATGCATCCGATGAAGTGAGCTGTAGCTCACAAAAGCTTATGCTCAAATAAATTTGTTAGTCTCTAAGGTGCCACAAGTCCTCCTTTTCTTTCTGTGTATGTGTGCATGCAGTTAATTTCTCCTTACAAATGCATTGATTTTAGCTGGAGGATTAGGCCTCTTAAGTACTGGATGAAGGTGATAAATCTAATCAAGAGGATTTGGGTTCCCAATCCCCATTTATTTGTGTGAGGGCAGCTGTGGGCAGGCCTGACTTCCTGTCTCTCTCAATAATAGCAGGTGCCCTCTGTTCTGAAAGGGATTGTCTTCCTTTTACAGGTGGAATAATTTGTTTTTCCATTCCTCATCCCCATTACTCCAGCCCCTTCCCTCTGTTGGGAGCATAGACTAGGGATTAGTGTGAGCTGGGTTCTTCTCTCCCTAACTCTGCCACTGAATTACACTTTGGCAAGTTGCTTCCCCCGCTCTGTGCCTCAGTTTCCCCATCTGATAAATCGGTCATATGTCTGCAAAGGGCGGTCATCTAAGGAGGAGTGGGTCTTTAGATCAGACTGTTGCCCCATCAGGTTAGGTATTGGGCATCGTGCTTTGGGGGAAGGCAGCAACTCCACCAGTTAGTTAGGTACCTTTGAGGATCTGGGCCCAGGTGGCCGTACTACCCTCACTCCTGAGCTGGGCTTTATGCAAACCACCCCCTCTCCGTGTCCATGGGGGATTAGCTCCCTCTGCCGATCCTGGAGAGGGGAGGGGGCACCAGAGGTTTCGACAGCTTTATGACGAGTGATTTATGTCCCCGTTCACAAATCAAAAGAACAGTTGCAGCAGCACACCGAGGGCTGGCTGGGCAGGACTCTTCCCTCCTGAGCCTTTTCCAAGGGCGTGAGCTAGAGATTTTCTCCGCACTCCCCTTCCAACCCCCTTGCTGCTCATCAACACTCCACCCCATTCACACCCCCTTCTCTCCACCCCTACGGCGGGGGGAGCCGTCCGCTGGGAGTGTCCCAGCCCTGGCAGACCCCTCCCCGCAAACCGCGGCTAGGAGCCCACCGAGGGGGGCCGGGCTGAATCCGGCAGAGCGAGCGCCCGGAGCCTGCAGCCCGCACCCGGGGGCAGGGTTGGTGCCTGGCCGGTGCCAAGCGCACAAGCCCCGCGAGGGGACGCGCCGGAGCCGGTGTCCGCTCAGAGCTGCGGGGAGATGCTGAGGAGGCGGCGGGTCTTCGCCGTGGAGCCGCTCTGGAGCCGAGGTGAGCCCCCGGAGGGGTGGCGGTGGGTGGTAGCCGCGGAAGGGCTGGGGACGCCCTGGGCTCTCCACTCCCTTTGCGCTGCGGGGCTGGGGCCGGTTCTGCGCCCCCGGGGCTCTCCGTTCCGTGCGCGCCGCTGGCCCCGGTTCTCCCCCAGACCTTCCCCTCTCCCCCGGGCGCTCTCTGCTTCCCCGCGCCTCGCAGGGGGTCTCCGTGTCCCCTTGTCGCCCAATGCGCCCTGGGGGTCTGGGTCCGTGGGGTGGGGGGCTCCCTGCGCCCTGCTGCGGTGGCTGTTTCCCTGACTTTCCCTTGGCCCAAGTCGCCCCCCGCGACAGGCCCTTGTTTCTGGGCGCCTTAGGGAAGGTTCCTGCTCTGGGTGCCTTGAGGGGTGTCCCATTTCTGGGGAGCTCGCTGCTCTGTGTGGGGCACCCTAGGGCGCTCCCTGCTCCCTAATAAGTAAGCTCTGGGTTTGTTTGCCATTTGGGCTCTATGCGATCCCGCCCAGGCAAACAAACTGCCCCAAGGCACAATGCTCCACACTGCAGCTCCCGCTCTTTGAGGGAAGGGGCGAAGCTAACTTGCACCGGGATGGGCTTGCCCCTTCCTCACTTCTGACCTCCCCAGCGCAGGGGACTCCTGGGCGCCTGTCCTTCTGGAAGGGGCTTCCGGAACGCCGCTAGGTGCCAGCGCTTTCTGCAGGAGCTCCCTTGGAGGGAGGATGGATGTGTCTACAGCACGCAAACTATGCTTCCTTCTGCGGTTCCCTCCCTCCTGGGGTGCAGGTCTCCAGGGTCACCCCTGACCATGGCTCCGATCAGCGGTTTAGCCCAGAGCAGGTGTGGCTCCATTGGGCTAGTGCACTCTCATACTTCCACTGTGCTCCTTAACCTTTTCTATACCAGAACCCCCTGTTACACAGAAACATGTTGGGGACCCAGCCAGCCATACAGACAAGGAGCGTAGCTGGGGACCTCTGGAGCAGAGAGGGTACCTGCTCTTTGCACTGACTGGGCTGCTGTTCTTGATACCTGATGTCAAACGTGGCCATGTCTGTAGTGCAGCCACTATCCAACCTGCTGGTGAAACCGGTTTTCTGAACCAGTTTAGCTGTGTGCTGGTGTGGACCTGGCTGAGCAGTGGAGACTCAAACCAGCCCCTGTCTGTGGCTTTGTCTGTCCCACCAGGACTGCCGCCCTCCAGTGGAGATCAGGACATGAGGAGCAATAACACTTGTGCTGCTCTGTAATTGAGTCCCAGAACAATTCCAGTGGGGCTCAGTGCTTTGGGTGTGGGGGTTCCAGCAGGGGTCTTGGAGCCAGGATTCCTGGGTTGTGTTCCTGGCTCTTCCAGTGACTTGCTGTTTGACATGAGGGGGTGGGGGTGTCAGTCAATATCCACTCTGAAGCTAGCTCTGAGTTCAGCCCTGCCCTGTTTCCCCTGTATTATTTTGAACCCCATTTCCTTTTCCAGACTAGAGAAGGGGACTCTTCAGAGGGGTGGGAAAGACACAGCCATGCAGGGAATGGGGTTAGGATGCAGGAGAGAGGGAGCTGAAAACCATTCACAGCGAGAAGCCAGCAGTGAGTAGGGGCTGTGTACATGCCACACCTATGTCAAAATGGCGGTGTGCCGTGGACAGCTAGCTGGCTCAGCTTCATGTTGGAGGAGGCTAGCTGGTTTGGGATTGGTGATGGAACAAGGAGACTTTCAGCTCTGGTTTATGGGATCAAATCCAGCTCAGATCAGTAGTAACCGAAAGCCCCAGTTCAGCTACCAGCAGCCACAGCTGCACACTAAGGTGAAGAACTGAGCAGGCCGTCCATGCAGGCTGAACTCCCTTGGAAGGGGGTTCCTCTTGGTCAGCACTGAGGTACGTTGGCAGCATGGACATGTGGAGAGGGCAGGGAGGAAGCTTACACACCGGTTACTGGTGCTGTGCCTGTCCTGGGAATAAGGAAGTTGGCAGGGCTGCACTAGCATGAACATTAAATATGAGCATTAAATACATGTGCGCACGAGACAGAGAGGGTGGTAAGAGGCGTTATAATCTGTTCCCTCTGGTCTTTCCCTGTAAAACTACCTTGTGTGTGTCCATTCTACCCCACCTTGAAACTGGAGGTGGAGCTAACAGTCCCTGCGGGCTGATGGAAATATTTGGGAATTACTGGAATTGGTATAAAAATGTCCCTGCAAGGTGTGTTTTGGCCATTAATTGCTAAGTTGTTGTTTTAAAGGAAATGGGGAATGAGGCAGCAGTTAAATCTGCAGATCTGATTGGCCATTAATCTGCTTGCCAGTCCGACATGCTTCTGCCTTTTGGTTGCATGTGCTATTTAGGTATCTGTCTTATCTTACTTAAAACCAATAGGCTATTGATACTCTGCAATGTATGGTATGAATGAAATCTTAATCTTGTGCCACTTCTGTTTTGGTCAGGATAGTTCCTGGAATGTGAGGCAAATGTGGTGCGGTCTAGTGGACCGAGCATGAAGCCAGAGTCCAGGAATTCATGAGTTGGTGCTTGACCTTGGGCAAGTTACTTAACCTTTCTAGTATCTCTTTTTTACATGGGTATGCACTTAGCTGAGCTGACTCATACCACCTTGTGAGGCAATTATTGATGACTCTTCATACATCGCTCTGGCGCAGCCAGATGCATCTTCAGAGCAAACTATTGTAGTAGCATTGTTGGTGTATGATTAAATACATAAAGAACTAGCTGAGATGCTGTCATATAATGGGGTGCAAACAATAGATGATGTGGTTGTGTTGGACAGTCTGTGTGTCCAGGCGTGGCCCTACATCTTGGTCTCCAGACACAAATCCCATCTTCCCTGCCTGTGAGGATAAATCAGCCCAACGCAGGGCTCTCCGGAAGGGAGAGATGCCCTCACATAAGACCAACCCTGCCAGCCACTGAGGTCCCCGTATCTGGGCTCTGACTCATTCTCTCTCCAGCAGGGATGGAAAACGGCCTTCCATTGGCTGACACAGCCCGTGCCCGACCCATGCCATCACATGCGCTTGACCACAGCCAGCTCCTACATTTCAGACTTAGGTGTCAATAAAGCTAGGTATCTAAATCAATGTTTAGGGCTTGTCTACATGGGGTGTTGTCCACTTCCAATATATCCGGAATTAAGCTAATTTGGCATAAATCTGTCCATACATGAAGCTAATCCAAAATAGTTAATCAGATTTAAAGTCATACCCTACCTTCGCTCAGTTTAGCTTTCATGTATAGATGAACCCTGAGTCATCTAGCCCATTTTTCAGACGTTCTGAGCACCTGCAGTGGAAGCAGGGCGCTTTCCAGTTCTGGAAGATCCAGTCACTTACTCAGGGTCCTAACTGTTGATCTAGCTTTGTACATGCTCAAGTCTGAAATGTTAATGTCTGTCTGGTTGTCTTTCCAATTCCTCGGTCCCGATTTAAAATTTGTTCTTAGTTCATAGGAATCGTAAGAGTAATCGTTTGCTTAAGGAAGGAGCTGAAATAAGGGAATTGGGGGAGCTTTGCTTGTTAAAACAACTCTGGCCGTTGTGTGTGATTAAGGAGAGGTGTGTGAAATAAACTAGTGTCCTAGTAGAAGTGCGGTCGGGAAAGTAACTGAAACACTTTCCTCGTGGATTGTATTTTCTAAATGGACAACTTACCCTACATTCTCAATGGCTGAGGGACAATCTTCACTAGTTGCTATATTTGTTTTCCACAACCAACTCTCTGTGTTACTTTTCATGAGTGATGTACCCGAATGCTTGGCTGCTAATATCTAAACTGTATTCTTAAATTTATTCACCTATATTTGGGTCATTGCTGATTATGCACTGTATGTTTCTTATGACTTTAAAAACAAACTTTGTATTTGTGTATCTAAGCACTACACCCAGATATACAGACACTCTTTACTTAACCTGTGTACTGTGTCATTTTTTAACGTTGGCTTTAATAAAACTTTTAAATCTGAAATCCATGTGGCTGGTTGGTTGCACCAAAGCCACTTTTGACCCCTAAACCACCATATTGGCCCATGGCTGGGGTCAGCCGGTGGAAAGGCTTCTTAACGGATAGCTAGATCATAGTCCATCTGGAGGGCTTCCTCCCATGTGGCACCTGGGGGCATGTGCAACTGCTAGCGCTTGTGACTCAAAGCCTAGATCCACCTGTCTGGCAGCATGGGAATGAAAGCTTGTTTGTCTTGTCTTGGAGGATCTGCTTTCTGGGCCCCTCCCCCTACTTCCTGACTCTTTCACACTGGGGGTTTTGGGCACCTGTGACGGGAGGAGATGTGGGACTGCAATCTCCGAGTGAGTCTTGCTGGTTACACTGGATGCAATTATGTCCGGTATTGCAAGGTGATGGCAGATGCATTCCTGCCTGTGTCTCACATAGATAAGCAGTTGACCCAGCTATCTCACTGCTGGGCCCTCCCCAGGCTATGCAGCATCCATAGATCAGGGGAACTGAGCCCAGCCCAGCTGCATAGATAAGTAAGTGTAAGCTGTCTTTGGCCTCCAATGTTCCCAGGATGCCAGAGAGGTGGGGAGGGATGGTACTGGTTTCTAGAAACATTCTCTGCTGGGGGGGCTCTGGGGCAGGCCCAGTGTCTGGGGATCAGGGAAGGGTAATATTGCCTGCTCTGAAGGTGCACGTGATGGTGGCAGAGAGGCCCATCCCAAGCCGTAGTCTCCCCTAGCAGAGACCTGGCCCTGTGGCTGTAAACTGCGTGGGAAACATCTTGTTTCCCAGCAGAGAGTGGGTGACTTGTATTCTCTGGGCAGTGACTGGAGACTGGGTCAGGCACTCATCAGAGGAGCTGGCTGCAGTCGAGCGCGTGCCATGGTATGGGTCGGGCATGGCGCTGTGCTGAACCCAGTGTGGGGCATGGGCTGTATCAGCCAACGGAAGGCCCTTTTCCATCCCTGCTGGAAAGAGAATGAGTCAGAGCCCAGATTCGGGGACCTTAGTGGCTGGCAGGGTTGGTCTTATGGGAGGGCATCTCTCCCTTCCTGAGAGCCCTGCATTGGGCTGACGTACCCTCACAGGCAAGGGATGACGGGATTTGCCTCCTTGTGGAACCCGTTAACGCTGCTGTGAATCGTGCTAAGACAGAAAGTATTGTATTGCTTCTATGTAAATCCATGGTACGCCCACACCTTGAATACTGTGTGCAGATGTGGTCGTCCCATCTCAAAAAAGATCTATTGGAATTGGAAAAGGTTCAGAAAAGGGCAACCAAAATGATTAGGGGATGTAACGGCTTCCGTGTGAGGAGAGGTTAATAAGACTGGGAGTTTTCAGCTTGCAAAAGAGGTGACTAAGGGGGGATATGATCGAGGTCTATAAAATCATGAGGGGTATAGAGAAAGTAAATAAGGAAGTGTTATTTACTCCTTCTCCTAATGAAATTAATAGGTAGCAGGTTTAAAACAAACACAAGAAAGTATTTTTTCACGCAGCGCACTGTCAACCTCTGGAACTTCTTGCAGAGGGTGTTGTGAAGGCCAAGACTATAACGGGGTTCAAAAGGGAGCTACATAGCCATTGATGGAGCGATCCTCCATGACTCTATTAGCCAGGATGGGTGGGAATGACGTCCCTAGCGTCTGTTTGCCAGAAGCTGGGATTAGATGACAGGGCATGGATCACTTGATGATAACCTGTCTGTTCATTCCCTTTGGGGCACCTGCCATTGGCCTCCGTCAGAGGACGGGATACTGGGCTTGATGGACCTTTGGTCTGACCCCGTACGGCCGTTCTTATGTTCTTTCCTCCTGGCCTCCACAGGATGGTGCTGGGCTCCGTGTTGCTGGCAGGTCTGTTCCCTCTGGCTTCCCTGATCAGGCTGGGGTATGTTGTCCCTAGTCGGTATCCCTAATAGCGGTGGGGAGGATGATGTGTGTGTGCTAGTGGTGAGGGAAATATAGAAACGGGGCTCTTAAATCCGGGTGCCTGCCGACAGCGTGAGGAGTGGGGCAGGGAGACCTGCGTGGAGCTGGGAAGTTATCCCTCCATGCAGCAGGGCTCTGGTGCCCCAATGAAAGCACTACCTGCTCACAGCCCTTGTGCCAGCTCCCTTGCCCGGGCCGGGACACACTTGACCCGCTCATGGAGTGACGTGGTGAGAGTGGCGGTTTCAGCGGAGCCCTGGCTCGCTCAGTGCCGAGGAATGCGGTTTGGGCCTGGCGCCAGGAGGGAGCTGTTTACAAAGCACCTCAGCAATGCGTTTCACAAAGGACCTGGGATCTGGGTCGGGCCCCAGGGGATGTATCCAGGGAGACTTGGGATGCGCTGGGCTGTCAGATGCAGGCTTGGCAATGGGCTGCGAAATGCAGAATGAATCCACACCACCTCCCCCCCCGCCCCCCGTGGGGTGTAAGAACTTGAGGTCAAAGGATCCCAATTCCTAACCCAGCGCCAGGGGAGGGCTGGGGTCACCGTGTAGGGAGATGGTGAGTGACCCTCTCTGAGCTGCCCTTGCAGAATCTAGATCAGACCTCTGTGTTCTGCGGCCAGGGGCAGGGCAGGATCTTTCCCTGCTGTCCACTCCAGTCACAAATGTCCCAGACACCAGCAGCTCCCATCCCTCTTGGAGAGAGTCCTGTGTTTCCTGATAACGCTTGTGCCTCTAGGTTACCTCCCCCAGGTATCTGTAGACAGTTACTGTGTCTTCTACCCCTAATGCACACGCCTCCCAGGGCTTCATGGAGGGCTGTGCTCTAGCTTGGAGGAGGTGAGCTCCCGGGCCAGGGGAAAGGAGCATGGCGCAGGGCAGCTTGGCTGAGTGGCGCATTTAGTCCCTACACCTGGGTTTCCCTGGGAGGCTGGAAACCCGTGGGATAGGTGGGGGATGGAGGAGCGGGAGCCTTGTGTCTTCACGGTGGAATGTTTCTCTATATCCAGCAGTCCAAAATTATTCAGGAGAGGGCTGGGACTGGAAGAGCAGGGGGTGCTGCATGCAAGTGCATTGGCAGAGCTGTGCGGGAGGCCCAGAAACGCACTAACAGTGGGGGGGTATCGGGTGCATCAGCAGAGCTGGAAGATGAGGTGTCTCAGTAAAGCCAGGTGGGAAGAGCAGGGCAGAGCTGGAGTCTGTCTGCAGAGTTGTGGGAGCGCACCGGGCTGGAATAGCTGGGGAGCCCATGGGCCAGGACTGAGGTGCTGGCAAAGCTGTGGGTCAGGATTCGCAGCGTGGAGTGGGGGAGGCTTGCACATGGCTGACCGACTGGTTCTGGATAGAAAGATGCTTTCAATGAGCGCTAGATTGACACATACCTCGTAAAAGGAGGGGAGGGGAGGAGGACTGCAGTGGCTGGCCCCTGATGTCCCAAGGACTACACAGATGCACGTGCTTGTCTTTACCCTTTGCACAAACTTCCATGGTGAACTCTCCCGCCCCCTCCCCCTCATGCTCTCTGCGGCGTTTCTCCCTGAAATGCCCCGCCCGCCTGAATCAGCAGGAGCTGGGTGGTTCTCCTTGGTATGCACATGGAGCAATAAGGGATAGGCATGGGGCAGGGAAGAAGGCTGGAGTCGGGGAGGGCTTGCCGGCTGGGCAGGTACCATATTCCAATAGCCACAGGTAAGGAGAAGACAGGGCTGCGGCGCTCTGGAGGAGGGAGAGAGACAGCCTCTCTGACAATGCATCTCTCTTGCCTCGCAGATGGCGCACGGAAGCCCTGGGAGAGCTGCGTGGTGCTAACCTCGGCCAGCATCTACCGCAAGCTGCAGGAAGCCTCTGGAGAGAGCACGGCTCCCGCTCCCGAGCCACAGCGGGGCAGCAGAATGAGCGGCGAGCTGGGCTTATGGGACCAGGCCGGGTCACCAACGGAGCCTGGCCTCCCCCACCAGCTGGGCCTCTTCCCAAAGAGCGGGTGGCTCCTCAAGTCGGAGTCGGAGGACTCTGGGGTGGAGATGGCCGGCAATGAGAACTCGCCCTCCACCCCGCTGGGCTCGGAGAGCAGCTTCTCCCTGGACTGTCTTGATGGCTTCCAGCCCTCCACCGCAGACTCTGCTGCCAGCGACCCAGAGGAGGGCTGCCCCGAAGCAGAGGAGCCGGAGCCTCTCCGGGAGCGGGCCTGCCTCCGAAACCTGTCGGTCAGCAAGAAGCTGGCCCAGGTGATGCAGCGCTCCGGGAAGCTCCGTGCGCCCAGCCGCTCTCCCAAGCCGCTCGGCCGGAAGAGCCTGAACCTGGTGGACCTGGAGCTGTTGGCTTCTTACGGCTCGCAGGGGCTGAGCGGTCAAGGTGGGGCTGCAGAGGGGCACAGCCAAGCCGTCTCCGGCCACCGGAGCCTAGAGGAACAGAGCACCGAGTCCTGTGGGGAGGAGGTGGAGGTGAGTGCCAGGAATGGGCTTCCTTGTGGTTCAACAGGGGCTGGCCAGGGTGGAGAAGAGGGACAACTTTCCCGCTCCTTCCCAAGATCTGTTGTAACTGGACTGACTTCCAGCAGGTGTGGCCTCCTCTTTGGGGCCGATGGGTTAAGAGACGTCGTGGTTCAGCATGGAGCAGCATCCTCATGCCGATGCCATAGTGTAAAGGTAGCAGCAGCTGAAGCCCAGCTCCCTGAGCGATGTGGTCTGGGCGCAGGCACTGCTGCGAGGAAGCCCGCGTGCTCTCTCCCCTGCACTGGGGTGGCCATCACCCCTCCCCCCCATCCCTAGCCCATCTTGCCGCAGGCAGGGCGGGACGGTTTCAGATAGGGAAACGCTCCACATTTCCATCCCACGACACAAGCACTTGTAAGTGCCTCTGATTAGATTGTGGTGTCGTCACAGCTCCCGTGATGACTAAGCTGGGATGCTCCGAGTGGCGTGGGCAGAAGCTGGGCTGGTTGTAAGTAGAACTGGGCCAATAACTGACTTTCCAGTTTGCTGGCAGTTCAAAGAGCTGGAAAAAAAGTAGTTTTGGGTCAAAGGGAGGTTTGGTTTTGATGTCAAGGTTTTTTATTTTTGAAACTAAATGGAAGGAAATTTCAGGGGAAAAAAAGTCGGTTTGAATCAAGAGACAAGGAGGGGGAGTTAACGTCTTTTATTGGGCCAACTTCTGTTCGTGTGAGAGACAAGTTCTGACCTCCGTAGAGCTCGTCTTCAAGCTTGAAAGCTCCTCTCTTGCCCCAACGGAAATTGGTCCAATAAAAAATATTACCTCCCCCACCTTGTCTGCTGGTGTCTCCCCTGTCCTGGGACCAACGCGGCTACAGCAAACAATTTTCAGTTGAATCATTTTGACTTGTTGGTTTGGAATTTTGTGGTCCGTCTCCCCATCCGTTGTGTTCCCTGCGGCCCCCTCTCCCATCCCACAAAAAATCAACGCCCTCTGCAGAGCACTCATTCCGATGCCATGTGCTGGTCCGTGCAGCGTGGCTTGCTTGGTGCATGCTTGCAATGGCTCATTAGGGCTATTGCTAGTGAGCTGGGGGATAGAGCTCTTAGGCCTTACATCTGTGCCTGGCTCTGCTGGGTTAGTGGCGGTGTGGGGCGAGGCTGGCTGGTCACATCTCCTCTCACTCCCTCCAGGTGGGTCGGATCCTCCCTTGCCCTTAGAGGTCCCAGGTTGTCTGTGGGGCCTACCCACTGGACAGAGCCCTCTGGGGATGCTGTAGTCCCTCGCCCGGCATGTGCTAATAGACAGTGGCATGTTGGGGTCATCCCCTGCACTGACTGCCAGGGTGAGGGGCAGCTCCTACAGGCTAGGTGGGGGTGGCGGTGGCGGTGGGGCCGGGAGCTTGCGGCAGCACTGGAGAGGAAGTTTTGATGCTTGGCCTGAAGCTCTTTATAGCTATTGATAACCCGTAACTCTACTACGGATGAGGAAACTGAGGCCCAGAGAGCCAAAGCAACATGCCCAAGGGTCTGTAGAAGAGGAATAGAACTTGGGACTCCCGACTCCCAGTCCCCGGCTCTGTCCCCTAGGTGGTGGGGGAGAGTGAATCACCCGTCAGCAAAGAGCTTGGGAGAGGACGGGAAGAAAATATTTCTGTGGGTGCACAGAAAGGAGTTCCCTCTGCCGTGAGTAGGCAAGGTAGGGCGTTGTGATGTGAAGAGCGGCTTGGCAGGCAGCCCATGGCAGCTGGAGAGGAGCAGGAATGCTGTGGCTGAGGGCCTTCCTCTCCTGAGCCAGGAGCCTTAGCCGTGTAGAGCTGCCACTCAATGACACCCACCCACCCCTGGGCTTCGAGGGGCCGGGAGACCACTAGGCCGAGCGGACGAGATCCGGCATTGCCAGACAGAGCAGTGCTCCTGCAGGAACTCCTCCGATCTCGTCTCCCCTTCGCTCTGTGGGGCAGCTCTCCGGCCCCCTGCTAAGCAGTTCCCCAGGCAGGAGTGGCGCCATTCAATGCCTGCCCAGCCTGAGACCCCCAACTTCGGGCAGCTGAGACTATCCAGTGTCTGGGACCAGTGGTTGCCTTCCAGGGGCTGGGCGTCCGGCATG
The DNA here is from genome assembly GCF_009764565.3 of Dermochelys coriacea. Lineage (NCBI taxonomy): Eukaryota > Metazoa > Chordata > Testudines > Dermochelyidae > Dermochelys > Dermochelys coriacea. The sequence continues at coordinate 6,188,854 of NC_050093.1, forward strand.
GGGGTTGGGACACAAGGAGACTGGGTAGATACGGAGAGGCCCTTTGGCTCCCCGCAACCCTTTGGACTCGAAGCATAGGATCTGTGGGGGTCGTCTGGGCCGGTCACTGGCCGGAGCTCTGGCCTGTCACCTGGAGACCCCGGAGCTCAGGGCCGCGGGCTCGGTTCCAGGGGTTGGTCCAAGGGCCAGAGGCCAATGGCAGGGTACAGGTGCCATGCGGACAGAGAGACGCTGGACACAGTGACCCGAGATGGGATTGCCTGGCTGAGAAGAGCTGTTGGGTGGGAAAAGGGCTGCTGCTTCCCATCGGCATAACAGGGGGCTTGTACTCCCAGCTGGCGTGGCAGCAGGCAGGGCACTGCTGTGAGGGAAGTACACAACCTCCCGAGCCAGCAAAGGGGGGCAGTGACCTGAGGGAATGTAACCTTCATTCGGCCCCAACCCCAATTACACAGTGATGTGTTTAACCACCCTCTGAACGCAACCTGTCCTCTGCTGCGATGTGTCCGTCCATGGCTCTGTCCTTCCCCGGTGCAGTGCGTCTGTCCACTGCTCCGTGCCTCCCTGCTGGGAAGGGGGAGGAGGTGTAGGGCTTGGGTGTCCCTGTAGGTCCCGGAGCGATGGAGCCGGCAGAGTCCAGCCGCTGCAGCTTTGGCACCTTGCTTGCTCTTAGAACTGAATAAGCCCTGAACCCCCCCTCCTCTTGGATTGTCCCTGGCATAGATCCGATTTCTGCCCCCCCCCCCAGCCCACAAAAACAAAACAAAAAAAACCCCAACAAACAACCCACTCTGCCTGTGTGAGCAGCGGGATGGAGCCAGCCTGCATCAGGCATAATTGGAGATGCCCTAGTTTCATAATCTGGTTTAAACCCCTTAAGCTGCTGCTATCTCTCTAGCTACCTCTCCAGAGCATGTGGGGCGGGGGAAGTGCCAGCAGTCGGGGGGCTACAGGGGCTGGATGTGAGGGAGGAGGAAATCTGGTCCCCCTCCCCCCAAACCACCAGGACTCCTGCAAATCCAGATCTCCAGCTAGGAGCTTCACTCTGCCTTGGCCCACCCCTCAAGGGTGTGGCGTGGCGTGTTCACAGCACAGACCTTGACGCTAATAGGGTGGGAGAAGCTGGAGGCGGCTGCATAAGCAATTTGCATTAGCGCCGTTCCCGGGGAGGCCAGTGTGGGATCTGGGAGCCAGGAACTGATGCAGGGGGGTATTGCAGTCTGAACACAGCCCCTGTTGGGAGGGATCTGATCTGTCCCGTCCGGGCCACACCATGGAGATCGTCCCCAGCTGTGTGTTTCCAGTGAGCTCCCCCTGGGATGGGTCCCCCTGTAGTGAATAGCCCTGCCGTGGACCTCTCCCCAGGTTACTGCGTTTCTTTTTGGACCCCTTGGCCCCTTGCAAGACGTTGACAAACTTGGGAGGAGCAACAAGTGCTGCCGTGGCTGGAGCAACTGAGAGCTGCAGGTCATGCCCTGTGTCTGTGCCTGATGCTCTGTGCTGTGTGATCCCCCAGGTGCGGAGAGACCCCTCTTTAACCCTGCCGGGCCAGGGCCTGCGCTACCTGGAGCACGTCTGCTTGATGCTGGAGAGGATTGCCCAACTGCAGCAGGCCAACTTGCAGCTCCAGCAGCAGCAGAAGGCGATGGAGAGCCGGCTGTGGGGCCAGCAGGCTGAGAATGTAAGGCTGGCTGTGCGGGGGGCACAGGAGGATGAGTGTGGCTAGGAACCAGGGTGGGAGTGCAGTGGCTAGGTCTTTCCATTCCTTAAGGAAGAAGGAAGGGAGGATGCAGCTGCTTGTCCAGTTATGCAGCGCCCTTTTCTGGGGGATACACCTTGCGGTTGTGTGATCCCCTTAGAGGAAGGTGGGGTGTGTGTGAGGGTCCTCTATCCTCTTAGATCTCCAGCCATGGTGGGGCTTCCTTAGATACTCTTGAGGAGCTGGGGGGAGGTGGAAGGGGAAGGTGGGTCTTCCCTGGGCTCTGGGATTCCTTTCGCCATGAGGGTGGGAATGATTAGGGGTCTCCCCACCCCAGTCCCCACAGCTGCTTGTTTCACTCCAAGCATCCTCTCTCCTTGGCAGGCGATGCCCTCTGAGGAGAGGCCATGCAGAGCCCCAGAAGAGCGGGGACCGTCCAAGCCGGACCCGGCACCTGAGAGCAGGGCGGAGGTGGAAATGCAGGAGGAGGATTTGCCTCTGGACTCTTGGAGGCCCCACCACTTCAGGGCGCGTTCGGTCTCAGATACCGGGGTGCTCCAGGACCTGACCAGGAGCTCAGGTGAGTGAGCCTGGCTTGAGTAGCAGCCTCAAGGCCCAATCCCTTCTCCTGCGCGTCCTGGCGGCTAGGAGCTCCTGACTTGTGCCAGAGTGGGGGGGGGGAAAGAACCCTGCCTCTCCCTGCACCCCCAAAATTGACGAGACCCATGCTGTGCAAATCGAATGTCCTCGCTGGAGTGGCTTATTCCTTAGGGAAGGGGACAGGGCTGCTGCTAAGAATTTCTCCACCCTCCCGTGAACATGCCCCCACGCTTTCCGATCTGGCAGGAGCTCCCTCGGATTCCCCACTAGCCAGTTTTGTCCCTGTAGAGCAATGCCCCGTGCCCCTTTGGGGCTGGGTGTGTGCCCCCGCTAGCCTAGGGAGAGCGAGATTCCAGACCAGGAAGTCAGTCTGTCTCCCGTCCTCCCAGGCAAATGCCAAGCACAGGGTCTCTGGCATTAAAAAGGCCTGGGCTCTGAAATTAACCTTGAGGAATGATGACTGAGGCTTTTCCCGGGTGGGTGTGCAACTCTGAGACCATTCAAGCAGGGAGTACTGACCCCAGGACTGGCCCTGGTGCTAGATGACCTGGGTTCTCTTCGTGGGGCCGCATCTGGGCTGGTCGCTTTAACTCAGCGGATAATGGGTGCCGATGCTGTCTCTTCTGTGCAGAGAACGAGCCGGTTTGCTCCAGGAAGACGGCAATGCACTGCGTCAGTTCACCCACCCTGCTGGATCAGCCGGACTGGGGAGCCCATACCCTACCGCCAAACATGAGAGCCAGGGTAGGTTTAATGCCCTGTAGAGCAGGGACCGGGGGTTGAGGAGGGAGAAAAGAAGGATCCCCTATGAATTCCATGTGAAGCATCCTGATGCTGAGAAGCCCCTGTACGTGCATCTAGTTCTGGTGCCCTTCTTTGCCTGTGCTGGGCCAGCACTTACCCAGTGTGTCTAACTCTGTTTGCCAGAGGCTGGGAACGGGCGACGGGATGGATCGCTTGTTGATCAGGTGTTCTGTTCGATCCCTCTGGGGCACCTGGCACTGGCTGCTGTCAGAAGACAGGACACTGGGCTAGATGGACCTTTGGTCTGACCCAGCGTGGCCGTTCTTATGTTCTGTCTCTCCCGGTGCCACCTGCTAAGCTGTTCCCCAGGCGAGAGTAGCACTGTGCAGTGCCCGCCCAGCCTTAGACACCCCCACCCCCGCTTCCAGCAGCTGCAGGGGAAGTGGCTTTTTGGAAGTGCTTCCTGACAGCCAGCAGCTGAGACACTTGGTTCGCCATCCCCACTGCTCTACTCTGGGGAGGAGTTTGGGGTTCCTTTGCTCCTGCCAGAGGGAAAGCCCTTCTTTCTACCCTGTCCATGTCTCCCGAGGGAGAGTTATCCCTGAGAACGGGGGCTGGGTGTTGGGGTGCCAGGGCTCTGGTTCGCCCCTACGTGGCAGGAGAAGCCGCGGCCCTCGCTCCTGCCTTCCTTCACCGCTGCCATCTCTCTCCCTCTCAGAACGAGCGCTCGCACTGGGGGAAAGTCAAAGTGCTGATCAACAGGATCACCAGGAAATCCATCCGGGCCAGCGAGCCCTCCCCGTTCAGGGAGTCTGCCGTCGATAGCAGACGCTGTCGGTAAGGCTGGCCCAGCCTAGAGACTGAGTGGGGAAGAGAAGGCGGCTCCTTGTGAACAGACTGCTGGAAAAGCCCTGCAGACCTTCACCCCAGCATGGGTACAGCCTGGGCAGGCTCCCCCTGGTGCCGCCCAGCCATCCTGGAGGGAGCCCAAGAGCGGGGGGTCAGTCTCCGTGGACCACTTGACCCTTGGCCTCTCTGCTGAGGATGACAACAAGGGTCCCAGGTTGTCCTGTCTGTGATGCACAGATTCTAAGGCCAGAAGGGACCATTCTGATACCAGTCTGACCGCCGGCCTAGCTCAGACCAGAGAAGGTCCCCAGAATAATCCCTAGAGAAAATCGCTTTAAAAAACATCCAATCTTGATTGGAAAAGTGTCAGTGCTGGAGAATCCACCACGGCCCTTGGTTAGTTGTTCCAATGGTTAATTACCCGCAAGGTTAAAAACGTACACCTGATTTTTTGGTCGGAATTTGTCTAGTTCCAACTTCCTTTGCTGGATGTCAAGAGCCCAGTATTAAATATTTGTTCCCCACGTTGGTACTTAGACTGTGATCACGTCACCCCGTCACGTGGCTCTCTAAGCGAAATACATGGCGCTCCCTGAGTCTGAGGCTAGAAGGCAGGCTTTCTCATCCTTTTAGTTGTTCTCGGCTCTTCCCCGTACCCTCTCCAATTTACCAACATCCTTCTTGTGCGCGGTGGCCCCTAGAACGTGTTTCACCCAGGCCACCAAGCCATCAGCAGGTGGGAGATCCCCTGCTTGGGCACCACCAGCCCCGGACCTAGGGATGGGAGGCCCCCATGTGCCTTTCCCCCCAGGAGCGCCCCCTCCTGAGAGGCCTGTATATGCTGCCTCTCCCTCCAGCTGCTGAAGGATGAAACCCTGTACTGAGCAGTTGCCAGCAGCTGGGACCCCAGGAGCAGCAGCCTGGCAGAAGGAGCAATGCATGGGGCGTTCGTGGTCTGGGGTAACTGGGTGTGATCCAAGTCAAGGGGGAAAAGGAAGTGAAATCACTGCCCCCGAGTGGTGAAGTGCCTCCCAAACCATCTGCCCAGGGAAGGGCAATGCAGCTGTCTCTCTGCAATGGGGGGCTGAGGGAGAAAGGAAGGGGATAGCTGTTTCTCCCTGCCCCGTGCCTTTTCCTGCTTGTGATTGGGTGGCAATGGATGGCTGGGATCCACAGGGCCGTGGGTGTAATTTGCTGGCTGATGTGGGATTTGACAGGGGAGCACGTGCCCCGGCACTGGCGTATGGTGTCCCCAGCCTGATGTTTTCCACCCCCCTGCTCTTCCTTTGCAGTCTGGAGGCTTCACTGGAGAAACAAGGCTCCCACCCCAGGAGGAGCTTCCTGCCAGCGCTGGGGGTGAAGAAACACCGCTCGAAAACCCTCTCTGTGCGCTGAGCGCCCCGAGGCTGCGGGAGCCTCTTGGAGACGTGAAGGATTTAAAGCTGCTGAGGCTTCCCTGCCGTGAGCGGGGGAGCAGTACGTACTCTCCACAAAGGGTCCCCTTCATCCCACTGCCCCCTCGACGCTGGTTTGGATTTCCCAGTCTCGCCTGCTTCGATGAGGTTGATGGGATTTCTGGCTCTTCCATGGAAGAAGGAGGGCAGCGAGGGGCGGGTGTTGCTCTGTCTTCTGTTCCTGTGGAGCTGTGACGTAGAAGCCAAGCAACTGCGGATCAAGCCTGCCTAGACATCTGAACACTGGGGTGCACGCTCTTCCCTACTAACCCCTCGTGGTGGGCATGCTTAGGAGGCCTGTTCCTCCATTGAGGCAGGTCCTCAAGGAATCTGGGTGAGCCCCAGAAGGCCTCTGGTGTCTGTTTACACGCACACTCGCTCACTCTCTTTCCCAGCATCTCCCTCTGGGTATGTTTGTCTTTAGCAGGCTGGTTCTGAAATCTTGCTACTTCCTAGCTTGCAGCGTGCTGCTGCAGAAGCTAGGAGGCACTCCCGCTGCACTGCTCGCTGACTCTCTCCCACCACCTTCATCCTCCTGTGACTGCAGGCAGCTCCAAGGCTGCTCTTGGTATCAGGGTCTCAAGGGTGGGTAACAAGGAGCATTGACCACTGGGCTGCTCTCCTGCAGACCTTAACTGAACTACGGGGCTGACCTGTGTGCAACCGGAAGTCTCCCTTTCTCCTAAGGGGATGTCCATCCAAGCTCCCATTCTGTTCAGACCCCTGCGTAGGCTGGGATTCCAGCGCTGGGGTCTCTGCACAGCAGTGAGAAATCCCCGGCATTGTCAAATGTGAACGAACTCCTCTGACCGCTTAGTGGCCCGCTACTAGCACCTGGTCAATTTGTAAATGCACCAGTGTATTTGTATGTAATGTGTTTATATGGTCTCATGGAGAGAGGTGCTTATGGAGGCTGATGGATTCTTAGACACTTAAGAAAAATAAATTCCCACTTGAGTTTTGCATCCTGATTGGTAAAGCGAGAGGTGGGGGCATCCTTCTCACACTCCCATGCTACTGGGCAGTAGGTTGGCCAACGGGGAGTCTGTGCATGATAGGACTTGGGAGTACGTGCGCCGTCCTGGCAGCTTGTTGGTATGTCTCCCATGCAGGAGTCCCAGGATCCTTCCCTCTCGCACTCTGGCCTGTCAATATTGTGGCGATAACAGCTCGGCCTAAGAGACCAGTGTGGCATGAAGTGCAATGTGCTGCTACTTCAGCCGAGCCAGCCCCTCTTCTAGGGTAAGGGGAGAATTGGTCACCCAGTGTCACCCTCATGAAGGCTTTGTGATCTAGCCATACTCTGGCTACAGAGGAGTCTGCGTGGGAGCGGCACTGGGGACAAATCAGCAGTGTAGCAAGTAGGGAGTAACACGTAGCGGAAAGGTAACCCTCTCCCCACCAACAGAGGTGAGCTAAAGAGCCAGGCTGCATGGAGGACATAAATCAGGAATCTCTTCAGAGGTGATGACTAGTGCATGGAGCAGAACTGCAGAGGAATTGAGAGAAGATGCAACTGTGAGCGTGCTCTTCATGCTGAATGCCCGCATCGTCCAGGATCCAAGGATGTTGGGTACCTGGAGTAGGGTCATCCCCAGCGCTGCCTCCTGCCCTGTACTTTCCTGTTGTTGCTTCTGTCGCCTACCCACTCCCCTTTAGCATCACTGATGCCTGTAACTCCTGGTACTTAGCAGTTATAGAGCACTCACCAGTGCTTTTCAGACATAAGAGCGGCCATACTGGATCAGACCAAAGGTCCATCTAGCTCAGTATGTTGTCTTCTGACAGCGGTCAATGTCAGGTGCCCCAGAGGGAATGAACAGAACAGGGAATCATCAAGTGATCCATCCCCTGTAGTCCATTCCCAGCTTCTGGCAAACAGAGGCCAGGGACACCATCCCTGCCCATCCTGGCTAATAGCGATTGATAGCCTTCATGAACTTATCTAGTTCTTTTTTTTAACTGTTATGGGCTTGGCCGTCGCAACATCCTCTGGCAATGAGTTCCACAGGTTGACTGTGTGTTGTGTGAAAAAATACTTCCTTTTGTTTGTTTTAAACCTGCTGCCTATTAATTTCATTTCGTGGCCCCCTGTCCTTGTGTTTTTGAGGAGGAATAAATAACACTTTCTCCACACCAGTCATGATTTTATAGACCTCTATCACATTCCCCCCTTAGCCGTCTCTTTTCCAAGACGAAAAGTCCCAGTCTTCTTAATCTCTCCTCATACGGAAGCCGTTCCATACCCCTCATCGTTTTGGTTGCCCTTTTCTGAACCTTTTCCAAGTCCAACTGATCTTTTTTGAGATGGGGCAACCACATCTGCATGCAGTATTCTGGATGTGGGCATACCATGGATTTATATAGAAGCAATATGATATTTTCTGTCTTATCTATCCCTTTCTTAATGATTCCCAACATTCTGTTTGCTTTTTTGATTGCAGCTACACACTGAGCAGTTGATTTCAGAGAACTATCCACAATGCCTCCTCTTGAGTGGTAACAGCTAATTTAGGCCCCATCATTTTACATGTATAATTTGATTATTTTATATATATATATATATATATATATATATATATATATAGTAAATGTTGAAGCCTCCTGACCCACTGGCCTGTACAAAAGTAACTGTGTAGCTGAGAGGCAGAGAAGTGAGAGAATGGAGAGGGTGAAAATGGAATTTGGTTCTTGTGCTCACATGGTATCTACAGCAGCTGCTTGTGTGTGTGGACAGACCTACTATTTAAGGAATCTGTTGGGCTGTATGGACAGGGCGGAGAGGAGGGGGTTAACCCTCTTTTGGCCCCAGGAAAGATCACAGCTTCCTCAAGTGCAGCGATTTGTAAGGTAGCTGAGCGAAGCCATGTGTGGGGAAATTAACGAATCCCATTCTCCCAGCATGAGCCCAGGGGAGGTGAGAGTGTGTGGCAGGGAGAGTGGGGTGGAAGGTTCTTTTAATTTTTTTTTTTTTTAAGACAAAGACCTGGTTGGATTTGGGCCCTGTGGAAGAGCAGCTATTTTTCTATCCTGTTGTTCAATAATCAATACTATGCAGTTGTGAAAACTCTGCCTACCCGCTGCTCTGACAGGCTTGTCTAAGGCTTGTGTCTGCATTAAAGCTTAGCTGCCACTTCCAAAGTGAGCTAGACCTACATCTGTAAGGAGCCTGGCAAGCTAGCATGTGCTGCATTTAGATGAAAGCAGAACTGATAACAGCCCTACTTCTTCCTAAGGAACTGGGTTAGGGGCAAAGTGGAGAATCTATCCTGAACAAAAATGGGGAAGGGTTTAAAATTAACCACATGATGGCAGTAACGTCTCCATTATAATCTCCATGCAGCTCCCTGGAATAGATTTGCTGGTCGAGATGCACTCCATTTATTGCTGAACCTCCTGCACGGTGAAATGTTTATCTGTTTACATGGGGAAAGGAGTTGGGACGAATTAAATACTTGCTTAAAATAAGGCATAAATGATTTCAATTAACAGGTTGCAGAGGGATTATGATGCAGGGGTAATGGCTATTCCTAACAGCTCACCTGCAGGGAGTAATGCACGGGCATTGTGATTGTTAAAGCTCACTTAGACTGGGGGATGTAATGGGTCAGTTTTGTGGGGTGGATAGTGCTAGGATCCATCTGCCAGTGCTCAGGGAAAGAAGGAAGTTGGGCCAGGGCCAGAGTTTAAGGAGTAAATTCCTAAGGGCCTACTGGCCTCTAGAATTAGATCTACAGTAAAACCTTCAGGTTTCAGAGTAGCAGGCGTGTTAGTCTGTATGAGCAAAAAGAAAAGGAGTACTTGTGGCACCTTAGAGACTAACAAATTTATTAGAGCATAAGCTTTCGTGAGCTACAGCTCACTTCATCGGCTCACGAAAGCTTATGCTCTAATAAATTTGTTAGTCTCTAAGGTGCCACAAGTCCTCCTTTTCTTTTTAGTAAAACCTTCGTGAGAGACCACCTGGCACGAGCGACCACGGGGAAGGGCCATGGACTGTCGCCGTTCTCTGGCGTGCAAGCCTTGCAGGAGAGGCGACCGCTTTGGATAATGCCGATGAGTGGTTGTTCTTGGGGGAGAAATGGACCGTGTCCTACCCCTGGCTCACGGATGGAAATGACTCTGGCTGGAGTCCATCAGCTGTGTTCACCCTCCGCCTTCTCCAAGCACAAGGGGAACACGGGGGCTTGGCGCAGTAGAGGGAGGGGTGATGCTACTGCGTGCGCTGGGGGGGGGGGGGGGAGAAGCTGTGTGTGGCGGCGGGGGGGGGATGGGGTTTGTGGTTTCGGGAGGAGGGGTGTCTCCGTGTGCGCCTGTTGGGGTGAGATGGGGCCACGGCGCTGCGGGACTCTTGCCTGCAGGGGCCATTATTGCCTGGGGGGGGGGCAGGGGGCCTGTCCAGCTAGTATCACTCTCGGGGGGGGGGGTGGCACTATGATGTCATCTAACAAAGTGATGCATAACTGTGATGTCACTGGGCTATTGTGATGTCACGCTACACGCTGCTAGCCCTTTGCCCAGGCTCAAGCAAACCCCCTCGAACAGGCTGGGGAGGGGGGAGGGTATGCGTTCCCTGACCTCCCCCGTCTCCGCCACACTTCCGGCTGGTGCCTCCGTTTGCCGCTCCGGGCAGCAACACTTCCGGCGCGGGGGGCGGTTTTCGGTGAAGCGCTTCCGGGTCCCTATTGTCCCCGGGTCCCGCTCCGCCCCCGCGCGCGCAGGTTGGTTCCGGTTCCGGTCCCGGTCGCTTTTCCCCCGTCGCAGCTACGCGGGGTGTGAGGGGGGCGGCAGCGTCTCCCCCCCTAATCTGGAGGGTGAGGGGGGCAGCGCCCATCCCCGCCTCCCCCCCCCTTCGGGCTGGGGGCAGCGCCCCGCGGTCTCCCGGCTCTGCCCCTGGGGTGGGCTCGGGGAGCGGGCGGGGGCCGGGGGCGGGGGGCCGCTCTCCCGGGGCGGGCCGGGCTCTGCCCTGCTCCTGACTTCGTGCCGGGAGAGCCGCTCTCCGGCCAGGGCGGCCGGTGGGTGATGCGGCCTTTGTCTGTCTCTCTCCCCCCTCCTAGACGAGGCGAAGCGACCGCCCGGAGCAGAGGAACAGCCCGATCCCGCCGCAATGGCCCAGTTCAAGCGGCAGAAGCCGCTGCGCGCCGGCAGCCTGCAGGGAGCGAGGCCGTTCTCAGGTCAGCTGGCCCGGCGCCTGGGGACGGTTTCTGCAGGCTTGAGCGGTCGCCCTGTAAATGGCCCGAGGGATGAGGCGTCGCCCCCTTTCCCCGGAGTCAAGTATTTGAGAGCCAGGGCTCCTGAGTTCTGTTCCTAGGCCCTGCCGCTGACTCACTGAAGCATTATCCACGTTTTCTTTAAGGTTGTTTCGGAGCTGTGGTTGAAGGGCAAATGCGTAATATCGTGCTATTATTATTAACTCAGTTATGCCTGCATTTCTTGTTGCCATAAGTGTAATATTGACATATTTCAGATGTGGCGTGGCTTTCATCCCCAAGGAAAGCTCATTGCTTCACGAGCTCAATACAGGTTTCAGAGTAGCCGCCGTGTAAGTGTGTATTCGCAAAAAGAAAAGGAGGACTTGTGGCCCCTTAGAGACTAACACATTTATTAGAGCATAAGCTTTCGTGAGCTGTAGCTTATGCTCTAATAAATGTGTTAGTCTCTAAGGGGCCACAAGTCCTAGCTAAATGCAATTATGGAACCCTTACCTTCTTCTGCAGACTATCACGGAGTTTCTATAGGTCTAGTGAGGTTTCAAATTTTAGAATCTCTACAGAGAACAGCACTGAAATGCAGCTATCTTTGGGGTGGAGGGCTACAGCTAAGTAGTATGCAGCAAAATAATGTGTGTGGGGGGAAATTAACTTTGGCTTCTCTTAACCCCCCCCCCCCCCCCGTTTCAGTCTGGTACAGTTGGCCTGCTTTGGTTCCCGTCTTGCGTGGATTCTGTGTGTTGGTGGTAATTTCACAAGTTCCACCAGAGAGGTGGGCGGGTGGAGAGATTTCTCTGTGGTGTGTGAAGTACTTTTGAGACTTACGATTTTTGTGAGTGTCGGGAGAACAGTGAACATGGCAGCTTCTTTAATAGTCTGATTGGTTTGAAATGTGTTAAATGTCAATTGATCATCCAGGTTACCTAGCATTCAAAAATACTGGGTACCCAAGCCCTGATTTTCATGGCCTAAGGCACATAATAAAAGTGGGGCTGAAGCAGAATATTTCTGTAATATTTAAGCTTTCACTTTTGTTAAAGTTTTTGGCTGTTCAGATAACTTTCCAAGCATGGCAAAATTGTGCTACTGTCTTCCTGAGTCTGCAGATAGACGGCTCCTGTACTTTTATAGCTTTGCCAAGCAGCAGAAAGGTGACACCAACAAGACTTTAGCCAGGTTTAACCCTGGGGCTGACATTGAAGCAATCCTTGGGAGAAGGAGTAGGAAAACTGGGACACCTGGACACCACAGATGTTATGCTCTGGGGCTGAAGGAACATTATTCGCTTCCAGGAACCAGAAGTGGGCAGGTTGGGAGGCGAAGGCTTTGCATTAGGAGATGCATGCTGGGCAGAGGCAGCATCTTTCCTCCCAACTTCCCACAGTTTGGTATGCTAAGGGTGGGAGTTTCCCAGGGCATTGCTTCTGGAAAACTCTGGTAGCTCCAGTGAGTCAGGCTGGTTCTCTAGCTATTAGGCATCTGGAAAATTGGATTGCTAATTACAGGTCAGTGTCTCTCCTGCTTGCCCCCCTGTAGTCAGGGCTGGACAGGTTGATTGTTGGTACTGAAAGGCTCCAAGTCTTTCCATCGGGTAGATGTGGTTGGAACTACTATCTGAGTTGATTCCATAAGGTGTCTCTTTCCTGCTGTCTACATCCACTTAGTTTTTGACCTTCTAAGAATTTTCTAGGGATTAATTTTTTTTTCTTTGTCTTTCTAGGGACACACCCGACCTCCTTGTTGGGACCTCCACCTGGCTTGTTAAACCCTCCGGTTTCAGCAGATCTTATCCAGAATGCACGGCACCTGCAGGTATGTTGGGGATAATCCTTCCCTCAAACCCAGCTGCTTCAGGAAATGGGTATTTCATCAGTCTCTCTCCAGGAAGCGAGAGACCCTTCTAGAGTTTCTGTCCCCATGCCAAAGTATCTGTGCGTTCATGAGAGAGAGGCTAGCCCTCACTAAATAGCAAACTCCCTTTCTGTTAGTTGGAGGATTTCACAGTTGAGGTGACCTTGACTATAGTATTGTTCAGTCCTGGGGATAGTAA